>NW_027460280.1:8531729-9885192 GCF_050947875.1 Dermacentor variabilis | reverse complement strand
CACCCACCGCAAACTACCTCCAAGATAGGGCACTGCGTATGTGCTTAGCCGGACTGGGTGAGGAGACATGTGCACACCTGCTCTCGACTTCCCCTTACCCCTAGCCCGCACTTGATCACTGCATGCATCAAGCCACCATCATTTTCGGCTCACACTCGCGTGCTTTTCCTCCCACCTGCAGCAAACGCCCTGAGGGGATCTTATCACACTTTGTGCAGAGGGTGACAAGGTATTGTTGCTACACTGCTCCACTTCGGCAGCCACTCTCTGTCGCAAGGCGCATGATTTGGGAGGTGTGTTCACAAGCAGCGATGGGTAATTCAACCATTAGATCCTCTGCACCTGTGGCAGTTAATGGCTTTGTAGTCCTTCGCGGCGGCAGTGAAATTTTGCAATACTGAAATTGTGTACAAACACCCTTCATTGTATTGAGGTTCAAAATACATGATGTTCTATCGACAAGAAGTTACATAATGTTAAATACTACTTCGTTATATAGAGAATTTTGTTATATTGAAGTTCATTACATCAAGGCTTAACTGTATAATGTAGTAAAGGCACCGCTGCATACCATTCTGTGCCTTATACAGTAGTAGAAACTCGTTAATGCATTCCTATCAAAAATGATTTCCCAGCACCAACATTCGCGATCGAGAGCACTAACAATTACCCAATACAGTTATGCAAATTTCTTACCAGCTGATACATTCCCAGAAAGTGAAATTTTTTAAACACCAATGTTCAGCAGATCACGAAACTGCAATTGTATGGTATGTTTTGTGGACTCTAGATTCCATGCAAACAAGAAAAGGTGCAACCATACACGGCGAGGGCAATTAAGAGCCATAGGCACCTGCTGCAGCATTTTCCCCGCAGTATTTGCCCACTCCTGTCACATGAAAATACCAGTTCACTCTCGGTTTATTGTTTCGATATGAGTAAATTTTGCAGGACATCATATTCATTGCAGTTGCTGTCTGTTCGAAGAACTGCAGCCACGGCATCGAGGAAGCCTTTGACCCTCAAGGAAAAGCTTCACATACCAGCAGCCATCGACCAGAACCCAAAGAGAAAGCACATAAACATTGCCAGTGAGCTTGGATTACTGGCATAAACAGTCAACAAGATCACGTTGAATTGCAAGGAAATCGAAGCGAATGCCTTAGTGTTTGGCACCGCAACAAAGCAAGCCCATGAGACAGGCATGGGGAATTTGAAGCACTGCTCAAGTGATTCAAACAAGTGAAGGCTTCAGACGTAAACACTGATGGTAGCATTCTCCAGAAAAAGCTTTAGAAATTGCTAACGTTTTGGGAATAGACGACTTCACCACATCAAATGGTTGGATTGGCTGTTTCCAGACAAGACACGGCATCATCTATCAACAAGGTAAGTGGAGAGGCAGTGAACACAAATCAAGTTGGTGTTGAGAACTGGCCCCAGCATTATCAATGCTTATGAGCCGCGTGATGTGTACAGTATGGATGAACTTGGCCTTTTCTTCAGGGTCGAGCTTTGCAAGTTGCTAAGCATGAAGGGGGAGTGCTGTCACGGTATAAGATCACCAAAGATCGCATTACGGTACTACTTTGCTGCAATGAAGATGGCAGTAACATGATGAAGCTGTGGTTGATCGGAAAGGTGAAGAACCCGACATGTTAGTGGAACATTCCTCATTTGCCTTGTGTTTACAAGCATAATGCACAGGCATGGACGATGTGTGACATCTTCGAATAGTTTCTTCAATATCTTGATAACAACTGGGAGATGCAAAGGCCACAGAGGTGTTTTGCTCACCAACAACTGCGCAGCTCATCCGAAAGACAAGCTGCTCCTCCGCAATCTTTGCCTTCTGTTCATACTATCAAACACAAGCCAATTGCAACCGCTGGACGCAGGTGTTATAAAAAGATCACGAGCCATTCCACTCTGCAAAGGTGGATGACCAGAAAAGCTGTTTGCCACACAACACAGAGGTGACACAGAATTTTGAAAAAAAGGTATGAACTCATTTACCATGTCTTTTGTATACATTCGCATGGACGATGGGACTGCTGCACCGAGGAGCCGGAGGAAACTAGACACGTGTGGCGTTTCAACGGCACCGCCACCACGGTAGAGTGGAAGGAAAGGAAAGTAGATGCGAAAGCGCTTGGAACGCCAACAAAGAGAAGGCTGTGCAAACGTAGACATGACCGATGCAGGTCAAAGTGTAGTAGCTGTTCTGATCAGCTTAATATTGGATACGGGTTCTATTTGGACCCAAGATATTAACTTTTTTTTGCAAGTTGACAGAGTGCTTGAAGACTGCTTCACCTCTGTTGCAGGTTGCCTCTTTTTTGCACTATCTCCGGGATTGGCCCACGGGTTTTTGCACACGAAGAAGAAGAATGCACGGAACCCTAGCAGGTTCGTAGTAAAAAAATTAAAGACATGTGCAGGAAGTGCACTGTGTGTTGCTTTCTTGCTCACATATCCAGGGGGGATATGTGAGCAACACTGGACACACTGTACAATCTAAACGATTCATGGGGAACCCAATGTGTGAAAAAGTAAATAATTGCTTTAAAACATGTGGTTTTCGGTGTCGGCCAATGATTTGCAGCCAAGCGTTTGCGACACCCCTCTGGCATGTGCTTTTGAAGATGAAATTGAAGCGGAGTAAGGGTGCACTGGCACCGTAGGCTCGTTCGCAGTTTTCGTTGTGGTGGATGACAATGTCCTGACGTGGGAGCCCCAAAGCAGGCAGAGATTGTAGCACAGATTAAAGATGATCATGTATAAACAATGACGAAGATGATGGCAGGTGCCCGCCCGCTACTTTTGCTGAGGCCCTCGCCAGACTAAATGCACTGCGCAGCCTCTTTTGTGGAAAGGACAATGCAAATGCTGAAGGTGGTATACAGTATGTCGAAAAGGAACTCCTCCATTCAAAAGGTCAGGTACTATGCCAACAAACGATTACAGACATGCTCATCAGGAAATAAATGCTCTCGCATCTCCTACCTTCTTGCTTGTCTCATTCACAGTAGCAGCACAGCAGCTCACCACATGCCATTCGCGGACCACTGGACAACAGCAGTTTTGCATGCAAATGGGCTAGATTTCTCTGCCATATAGAGGATGATGGGACCGGGACATATTTCTTGCACCAGGCGTGCAACACTGTGGCTAATCAGCGGCAGAGGAGTGGTCATTATGGCTGCGCTCTGGCGCCGTCAGCAGCCGCACTGCTATTGATCACTCGACTGCAATATTGTCGCTACGCCTTTTCCGGTTAACTTGGGAGCTGTTGCTGACGCCGCTTTAGAAGGACCCGCCGGGGCTCACAAGTACAAGTCGCAATGTTTTGTTATTGTTGTTACCACTTTACTCTCTCCTAGTAATAATTTCACACTTCGGAAAAAAATATGTTGATATATTCACGGTGCCATTGGCCACGATGCGAGCACAGCCAAGCAGATTCACCGTGCGCCAGCGGTAGCCCTGCACTGCAGCTGAGCACGACAGGTATCAGAACTCTTGTTTTTACTAAATGTTTGACATAAAAATTATGTTGGGCATTATAAATAAAATAACATGAATAAAACAACAAACTACGCCCTGCCTGCTGCACCTAAGTATTGAAGGCACTAAACGTTTGACAGTGGACATAGCTTCTTATAAAATGTACAATTTGCGCATCACTTTATCTAGCGGAAACTATTTTTTGCCCAAATAAGAAGCTGCAGCCGATGGTGGAGATGGAGCTGACCATCCTGGCAATGAGCTTGCGGTGACGCTATGTGGGCCTGTCAGTCGGTGTACCGGCATGTTCCGTATCAAGTTCAATTACGATAACATTGTTGCCACGTGCCGTATACTGTATGTGCGAGTGAAAGTGCGTGAGGGTGAGCCAACAATGGTGGCTCAATCTCGCACGTACAAGGGAGAAAAGAAGTAGCGCGCTGTCTTCCTTTATCATATGGAAGGTTCCAGGTGGGGGGGGAGGTACTTCGATGAGTTCTGCTTTGGTGGTAGCTGCATATGGCGCGGCCACGCGAGCCTTACCTTGAAAGCAATCTGCGATGGAAGCAGAGTGTGCACAGCGCTGATAGCTTCGTGTGCACTGTGTTCTCACCACTTAGTTTGTGGTGAAGCAAGAGGCAGCACAAAGGTCAATTCACTCGCTTCCTCACACCAGTATTTTGACAAGTGTGCGTGGTCATCAAGTGAGATATGTTCATGTTTGCTTGTATGCGCATGACACCATGCTTGTTAATTTAGTTAGTAAGCAAATGTTCATAACTTTATCCGGCCGATAAGACTACAGTTTAACCTCGATATAACCAAGTATTTAACTTTTCATAACCTCTTGTGCATAAAACACCCTGTATTTAGAACCTCAATATAACAAGGTATGTTTGTATGCGATTTCAATATAACAAAATTTCCTTTCTGTGTCCGTGTTCACTTCGCGCTACAAGCCAAGATCATAAAATTTCACTGCTGCTGCAAAGGAATACCGAGACAATAAATGGAAACTTCCGCGGATGCAGATGGTCAAATGATTGAACTACAAGTGGCTGCTTGTTAGCAAACCTCTCAAATCACCCACTGTGCGACGGGAGAGACTCCCTAAATAGAGCCACATTGTGTTCCGTATAAAGTCCAAGTGTGATAAGATCCTCTCGCGCCCCGTGCACTGTTTGCTTTCGGTGCAAGTGAAAGTGTGAGAGGGTGAGACAAGAAAGATGGTGGCTTCACGGGTGGAGCCTTCCCGCGCCAGCAAAGGCAAAGAGGGGGAGAAAGCCATGGTAACACGATCAAGCGCGTGCTAGGGGGCAGGGTGGGGGTGCAGAGTGAGGGGTAAGTTGGCGAGTTTCTTGGCCGTGGCTGCGTATGGCTGTAAGCACGGCTGAGAGCATACACAGCCGTGCACCCTGCGTTAGAGGTAATCTGCCGTGTGTGCAAAGAGTGGGCGTGATGAGAGGGAGTGGCACCTTGATAGCTGTCTTGCCACGCATTTAGTATTGGAGGTTGTGCAATTTCGAGTTTGGTGACTCATTGGAGCGAGTGGCAGACAAAGCATTCACTCCCCACTGCCAGCATCGTCCCAGTGCAGGTGACGCTATCAGCTAGGGAGCAGAGTACACGCGAAACTGGGGCTGGCTTCGCTTAATTCGTACGTCCGATATGAAGATATCGTCGACGTATGTGGCACGAAACAGTATCATTCTTCACAGACGTCCCAATTTATCAAAGCGAATTGTTTTCTCATTCAAGTTTGCTTTTTTCGATTGCCCAATAATTCAGAAAATTCTGCAGCCCCTTTCCATGTAAGAAAAATGGATCGGCAACTGTACTCATTTGCATAAAAGGTCACATTTTAATACAACAAAATTTCAATATAACGAATCAAATTGCTGATTTTACCCACTTCGTGTCTTACTTCGTATAGCTGTCTAATAATTTGCTATCGCAATCGATGCTTAGTCTTTTGGGCAAAACTGCACCTTTTTTAGTGGCTTCAAATCACGTTTTCCCTGATAGCATGTTTTCTCTCTTTTCTTTTTTCTTTCGAAATGTATGAACAAGATTCTACTGTAGTCCAAAGTGCCTAATCTGTATAGATATGATATACGTATGCATAAATAGTGGCACGAATGAATTCATGAGAGCTTTTCCCAGCCAATCATCACAGTGGCTTAATTTAAGTTCACTACAAGAACAGCTATGAAGGTAAAGACTTGTCATATTGTAGCACTCTTCAATGAAGCACACTAAACAAACTGGTTTATTGTGGGCGAACTTGTGCCCAGAAACTCAACATTAAGCATTCACACAATTTAAAAGAAGAGTTAACAGGAGCCTATTCCACAGTCAACCACGTCTCCACGCCGAACGCACTTTTCACGCGCCCCGAAGGCCAGGAGCCACACCGTGGCTTCTCATTGGACGGGAGACTCGGGCGCTGCCATGTGCGAGTGCACAGGAGACACGCGCTGTATTGCCATGCGTGAGGTGTTGCTGGCGCTCTTCTGATAGCGATGCGATGAGTAATGCCTAGGGGCTTTAGCGCTGAGGCGCTTGGAAGGGTACCTCACGAGAGTGCTCATAACTGGCATCTGGAGAGCTCTCTGTGGCATTAGTTCCCCTTTGGAAATGCATCGTCCTGATGCATATGAAACAAATTGAGCTATAGATGTGTTTTCATTGCCTGTCGTAGTAAGGCTTCATGCGGACTACATGTACGACCTCCGCATGGTTGTGCCGCTTTGATTGCTCCTGTTCATGAGGGATGACTTCGTAATTCAGGTCACCTACTCGGCGAATAACTTCGTAAGGTCCAAAGTATCAGCGAAGGAGTTTTTCAAATAGTCCACGACGACGCACTGGTGTCCATACCCACACTTTGGTGCCGGGGTGGTACTCAGGTGTTTAGGCATTTCGTTCCCATCGGAATGCGGCCACCGTGGCCGGGATTCGATCCCACAACCTCGTGCTCAGCAGCCCAACACCATAGCCACTGAGCAACCACGGCGGGTGCCTGGGTGGTTCTGCGGCGCAGGTTGTAGTAGCTTGCGTCCCTACGTTGTTGCTGGTGTATACGGAACCGTGCCAACTGCCAGGCTTCTTCAGCTCGTTGTAGGAAGTTGTCGACGTCGTACGGGTTGTTGTTGTCATCATCTGCTGGCAACATAGCATGCAGTGTGGCTGTTACTGCGCGGCCATAGATCAGTTGAAATGGAGTGACCCGAGTTGTCTCCTGTACTGCCATATTATAGGCGAACATGGCGTAAGGCAAGATTGCGTCCCATGTCTTATGTTCGAGGTCGACATACATGGACAGCATATAGGCCAGGGTTCGGTTTAGAACTTCTGTCAGGCCGTTTGTTTGGGGATGGTATGCAGTGCTTTTTCTGTGACTGGTGTGAGTCATCTTCATCAAACACTGCACCAAATCAGCTGTGAAAGCCACTCCACGGTCGGTAATCACGACCATTGGTGCACCATGTCTCAGTACTATGCTACAAACGAAGAAATTTGCAGCTTCAACTGCTGTTCCTCGCTCAAGGCAGCCAGTTTCAGCATATCGTGTTAAATAGTCCGTCGCTACTACAATCCATCTCTTTCCTGACGATGATGTTGGGAACGGGCCAAAAAGATCCATTCCAACTTGTTAAAATGGAGTCTTCAGTGGGTCTATAGGTTGGAAAAGGCCGGCTGGTTTCACGGGTGGTGTTTTGTGCCTTTGACATTCGCGACATGTCTTCACGTAATGCTGCACCGACGATAACAACTTAGGCCAGAAGTATCTCAGACGAATTCTGGCAAACGTCCGGCTGACACCTAAGTTACCCAACGATGGCTCATCATGGCAAGCTTCCAAAATTTCCGGTCGCATGGCTGACGGTACGACGAGCAAGAATTTTTCCTGGTTGCATTCAAAGTTTCTCTTGTAGAGCACATTATCTCGGAGGCAAAATGACAATAAACCTCTCGTAAACATACATGGGATTTGGACGTCGTATCCTTCGAGGTGCTTGATGAGTGGGAGCAATTCTGTGTCAGCCCGTTGACGCTCGGCGATTTCCGAAGCTGTCATCGCTGTAAGAAACGGGAAATCTTCTTCTGAAGGAGTAGACTCCACTGGTGAGCGGGACAAGCAGTCAGCATTGCTATGTTTACTTCCAGACCTGTATAAAACAGTAATGTCGTATTCTTGGAGCCTGAGGATCCACCTCGCAAGTCGTCCAGATGGGTCCTTTAAGTTTGCCAGCCAGCAAAGAGAATGGTGATCGCTGACTGCACGGAACGGCCTGCCACAGAGGTATGGTCGGAACTTGCTGATGACCCATATGACAGCCAAACACTCCTTTTCTGTCAGAGAGTCATTTGTTTCAGCTTTCGAGAGAGTGCGGCTAGCATACACTATGTCTTTCTCTTCCCCATTTTGCCACTGAACTAAAACTGCGACAAGACCAAGATTGCTTGCATATGTGTGGACTTCTCTGTCCGCTGGCTCGTCAAAGCGAGCTAGGATCAGTGGGGCTTGCAATCGTTCCTTTAGTTCATTGAATGCAACCTCTTCTTTAGTATGCCACATGAAGGGTACGTCTTCTTTAGTAAATTTCGTTAGAGGTTCGGCAATTTTTGAGCAGTTTTCTACAAATCGTCTATAGTAAGCGCATAGTCCCAAAAATTTCTGCATTGTCTTCTTGTTTGTCGGCTTTGGAAATTGCGCAACGGCAGCAGTCTTGCGGGGATCCGGACCAACACCTTGCGCGCTAATAACGCGACTCAGAAAAAGAAGTTCTTGGAATCCACACTGGCACTTTTCTGGTTTAATGGTTAGGCCTGCCGAGCGGATGGCTGGGAGCATTAAGCGCAGGCTCTGTACATGCTGGTCGAATGTTGCGGAAAATACCACCACGTCGTCTAGGTAAACTAAGCATGAGTGCCATTTGAGACCCGAGAGGACACTGTCTATCATGCGCTGGAATGTTGCAGGCACACAGCAGAGGCCAAATGGAAGCGCTTTGAACTCATACAGGCCATCTGGGGTTACGAAAGCAGTTTTTTCACGGTCTCATCTACTTCAATTTGCCAACACCCGCTCTTGAGAACTAATGAAGAGAAAAATTTTGCATGTCGTAGGCGATCCAACGTGTCATCAATGCGGGGAAGGGAGTATACATCACGCTTGGTCACACTGTTCAATTTCCAGTAATCAACACAGAATCTCAATGTATTGTCCTTCTTTCTCACAAGGACTACGGGCGACGCCCACGGGCTGTTTGATGGCTGAATGACATCGTCCTCAAGCATCTCTTGCACCTGACTCTTTATGACCTCTCTAACAACAGGTGACACTTGCTACGAATGTCGGTATACTGGCATGGTCGCTTCGTCTGTTATTATACGGTGTTTAACAATTGGTGTGCACTGTGCCTTTTACGAGGTGGAGAAACATTCTGCGAATTCATTTATAAGGCCCTCCATCATTTCTTTCTGGGCTGGCGTCAGACTTTGGTTGATCGCAACTGATGTTACGGCATCATGCATAGTTTGGACAGCAGGCGGCCTTGACGCTAAGCTATATACATCTGTGACTGCAGTAGCGCTGTGCAGGAAGGCGATGGCTGTGTTCTTTGCGACATGCTAAAATTCACTTCCGAAGTTTGTCAGCAATACATCAGCACACCCATCGCGTAGTTGAGCAATTCCTGGTGCTACGCAAATACCTTTTTTCAACAGCAGCTCGACAGTGGCGTCCGCTATACCTTCCGACTCACTGAATACTTCGTTTCTTACGCGAACCAGCATACTGCATCGTGGTGGCACGGTTATGTCATTGTCGGTAACCCACAAGGCAACAGGTTCTAGCTCCTCCGACTCTTGCATGTCTATAGCCTGCTTCGTAGAAAATGACACACTAGAATTCTGCAGGTTGATTATGGCACCATTTGTTAGAAGAAAGTCTATTTTGAGCATTACATCCTTCGAACATTCTGGTAGCACGAGAAAATCAGCTATGTAGGAAAAACCTAGAATTCCGATTCTTGCTGCACATCTACCCAGGGGCGTAATAAGGTACCCAGTGGGGTCCACTCTGAGGTCTGGGGTCCACTCCACGGCATCAAAACTTTTTTGAGTTCCTTGGCGAGTGCACATCTTACAACGGAATAATCAGCACCTGTGTCAACTAATGCACTCAATTCATGACCGTCTGTCGTAATGCACAAATCTGAAGAAATTCTCTGTTCACTTTTCTTATTCGTCCACTTCTGTTCGTTGCGGCTGCTCGGTAAACTTGATGGAGGATCTTGTCTTTTTCGAACGTCAGCGGCCTCGCCTCCACAGGTCGCTCACTTCAGTTTTTCTGACGTGGGCTCAGTGAATGACGCCTTGGTGAAATCGAGGATTGCCGTGGACTTGATGATCGGTAGCGTGTAGACGCTGGTGATCAGGACTGGTGTTGGTATCTAGCAGCCGGGTCCTGTTGTCTGGTCAAGTAGTCCTGAATTTCGATGGGTCTTTCGCCATTATGGGGACAAGGTGCATTTATTGTAAAGCCACAAAGACCTGCTCTGCGATACGGGCACTTTCTGTAAAGGTGTCCAACTTCTCTGCAGTGGAAACAGAGTGGCGTCCGGTCGGGTGCACGCCACACATCGCTTTTTCATGGCCTCAGCTCTGCTAGAAGGGCTCCACTGCGCAGAGTCGGCTGGCGGGTGCTGGGGGTCGCGAATGGAGCACTATGCCCGGTCAGTTGGCATAACACATCAGCGTATGTCGGCACGCGACGTACTAGTGGTGGTTGTTCATGATGCACAGACGGTTCTTCGAGTCCTGGCTGCAGAATGGCGTGGCGAACTTCATCTCGAATGACAGCGGCGAGAGTTGAAACTGTCGGCGTGGCTTCCGGTAGCTGCAGCTTTCGAGGCTCCTCCTTTACGATTGATCTCACCAGTTCCCTTAGTGCTTTGGTGTTACTGCCTGGGCCTGCTGACAGGAGATCGGCTGGTGCGCTGGTGACATCACAATTGTAGTGATGGGCACGCTGCTGCAGCGCCTTCTCTATGATCGTCGCTTCGGTGCAAAACTCAGCAACACTGTGTGGTGGGTTGTGGACGAGTCCTGCAAACAGCTCCTGCTTAACGCCACGCATCAGATGGCATAATTTCTTCTCTTCGGTCATGTTTGGATCCGCGCGCTTGAAGAGACGGGACACGTTCTTGATATACATGCCGACACTCTCGTTAGTACGCTGGTTTCTGGCTTGTAGAGCATGCTCTGCCTTCTCTCGCCGATCGGTGCTGGCATACATGGCAAGCAACTGTCGGCGAAATTTTTCCCATGAAGACAGCGTCGCTTCATGATTGACATACCACGTCCTCGCTGACTCTCTCAATGTAAAGTACACGTTGCGAAGCTTCCATGCCTCGTCGTAGCCGTTGAAATCTGCCACTCGCTCGAAGTGCTCTTCGAACATATCGCCGTGGAAGGACTCGGGCGTGCGTGGTGGGTACACGATGAGCTGGGGCGATGCGACTGGGCTGGTCATGGTTGCACCGTCGCTGGTAACTGTTGCCTGCACTGCTGCAGCAACAGGAAGCGGTCCGAACTCAGGCGGGTCTTTTCGGATGCGGCGGCTTGTGCGCTGGTGTAGGGTCGGGTCTCCGTCTTCTTACGAACTGGGGACTTCCAATCATAACTCGCACTTCCACCAGAAATGTAGCACTCTTTAATGAAGCACACTAAACAAACTGGTTTATTGTGGGCAAACTTGTGCCTGGAAACTCAATATTAAGCATTCACACAATTTAAAAGAAGAGTTAACAGGAGCCTATTCCACAGTCAACCACGTCTCCACGCCGAACGAACTTTTCACGTGCCCCGACGGCCAGGAGCCACACCGTGGCTTCTCACTGGACGGGAGACTTGGGAGCTGCCGTGTGCGTGTGCACGGGAGACATGCACTGTATCGCCATGCGTGAGGCGTTACTGGTGCTCTTCTAATGGCGATGCGATGAGTAATGCCTAGGGGCTTTAGCGATGAGGCGCTTGGAAGGGTACTTCACGAGAGTGCTCGTAACTGGCATCTGGAGAGCTCTCTGCGGCAATATTGCATGCGTGTTCTTATTCTCCTAAATTTTTTTTCCCGTCTTAATCACAACTGTTGTATCAGAGCCTTTACACGCTACACTGGTCATCTCTACTAAGTCGAATGTCACCGTAAGGCAACATTTTCAGATGCATTTTTTGGCTGAGCTGCCAAGGATCATCCCATCACTGTCATCACATGCTGTGTCAAGCAATATAAAATAAATATTAAACTGGCCTGGTGGAGGTCCAGGCAGGCCACATCTAGACACACAAGGCAACGTTCCAGGAGCTCAAATTGGCCCATGCTGGCCAGCTGGTCAACTAAGTCCTTGGCAAGGGCAGGGCTCGGGCTGTGCAGCTCACCCTCCAGCACATGCACTGGAAGGCTGTCCAGGAACTTCCCCTTGAGCTCCATTGACAGCAACGTGTACAGCTTATCCAACAGATCCGGTACGTGCTCCCTGCAAATCAAACATTTCCTTCACACTGGACATTTAGGCAGAGCTGACCACGCCATAACTTAGCACCACCAACTCTCCAAGTAGCATAGTTAATTAAGGTTCTGACGTCTCGATAGCCATGAGCAGGTACATTATGGACAACCTTGCACACTCATTTATCAAAGTGACAGTTCTATACCTCGTTCTTTCCCTTACAAACTTGGGATTTCGTGCACACTTTGACATGCGTTGACGTCAACACACTGTTAGATACCTGCTAGATACACTGTTAGTTTTCTGTTAGATACCTACAAAGTGGGTCAAGTCTGCCTATAATGCTATATAAAAACGTATGGCCAATGGTTGGATCGAACCCTTGTCTTCCAGCACAGTAGCCCAATTCTCTAACTATTACGCCACGATCGCACGCACGCTTTTATCGTGCCAAATCACTTTTTTAAGCATCTGACATGTGCATCATTGCCAGTTTTTCGCATTTTTCGCTTGTGAAATGTAGTGCTACAAGACTGTGTGCACCATCCGGCTTTGTGGACCGAGCAATGGAAGCGCTTTAAAATAAATGAAGCCACACAAGAACAACAAGAAGCTAAGAAAGAATGGGGAAAATTTATTGACGGTCAGAATTATAGACAAGCATTGTGACAAAATCTTGGTATTCTTAAAAAGGTAAAAGGAAGAAAAGACCACCAGCTGCTAGACCCTCTTCAGTCCCCACCAGCAGCAAGGCGTTCTTTTCTTCCAGCAAAACGTCTACTGTCAATTCTGATGGCCTATCAGTATCTCTGATACGAGACATGGGAGCAACAATAAAGACCATATAACCCATGTTCTTGTTCTTGTATAATCTACACCTACAAGTAATGGGGCGAGCTCCACTACTGGAAAATCTGGCGCTGCCGCCGGCGTGATATGGTATGAGAGATCACGTGGACACAGTGGTCGTGCTGGCTGCTTCAGAAACGCCAAAGTTTAAAGTCCCACCTGTGCTGTGGTTCTGATCAAGTTGGGAGGTTTCCTGGCTTCGTGTGTCTGCTGGACAACACTTGAAAGCACTATAATAGGCAGTGGCTGCCTTTTAAGGCGCCCAACTGCGGTGCTGCAGTGGCGGACACATGCGACAGAGCCCGGTGTCGGGCTTCACACATGCCCACAGGACAAGCAGCAGCATAAAGCTTGGATCGCAAAACTTAGACTAGCAAGCAGCCATCAGCTACAAATAGGGTGTGCAGCAAGCACTTCTGCGAGGAAGATTTCTCATACGGCGCCACGACTGCAATATTCGGCGAGTAGCAGAAAGCACGCACTGAGACGCTCGCCCGCACATGCTGCCCAGCTAATGTCATGAAGCGCTGGTCTATGAACATGTTGATGTTAGATACTGGCAAGTTCACTGGAATGGAAAGGGGACAGGAAAAAGCAAATTAAAGAAAGGCATGGAATATGGTCATGCTTGTGTTAGCACCAAACAATGAATGTACTTGATTAAGCAAAAAAAAATTTAAAAAAACAGCAGGAAGCTGCTTGCTGAGAATACCAAAAAAACATACGGTGCAATGCAACTTGAGAAATAATGATATTGAAATGTTTAATAATTTAGAAGAAAAGAAAAAAAATTAAATCGTCCCGATAGTATATCAAAAGTCAACGTAGGCGTCGAAGTCCCTAGTTATGATATTATTTTTGAACAGCTCTGATAGGGTCCACACAACAACGTTTGCTTGTGTACGGCGAAATGCTCATATGCTGTGGTTCACGGCACAGTGCGAAAACGTGCTTGCAGTGAAAGCGAAACATTGTGCGCGGACATGCATACAGACACACGGTGGGTCTCTGCGAACCCATGCGATCGCTGCATTGAGGCTTCATTCTGTTATGCTCCCTTTCGTTACGCAGAGAGCCCACTACAAGAACATATTTCACATAATTTGCTCTTAGCGACTGTCTACCTTTCACACAAGGAACCAGTTTGGGGACCGTGCAGCGACTGCGCGCAGTGGACGTTCACTGTACGTATTCGGTAAAGATATAGCATCTGCAAACCATTCTGTGCTTTCTGTTAGCCCAAGATTATTATTTTGACAGTGAACACTTCTGTCGTTTCCAAAGTACTTATAATAATGTCCAGGAGGGCTCCCGCGTGGTGTTTTTATTGAGAACCAACAGCCAAACCTATGAGGCACACGCCACATTATCCCTCATACTAGGCAAGCGAGGCACTTCCGGCAGATGGCGACTCTTAAGTCCTCGCCGCCAATAATATCCCAGAAAAATCCGCGCATATAACCAGCAGAAATAACTGTACACAACAATGCTCAAATTTTTATAAGAACAGTCTCGTACATGTGCGACTCTCCCATCTTGTAGCTTCGGCCAATTGTTCTGTTCCCCACCTCTTTGGCAATGAAATAATCTGCTGTGCTGTAAAGGACTGCCACCGAGTGCTGCTCTCGTAAGCAGAGTTCTGGTTCACTGGTGCCACATGCACTATTCCCCAACTGCTAACAGAGCGAAAATGCAAAATGGCGATCTGACAAGAGGAGGAGAATGGGCAACAATGAAAAAGGGAGAGGGAGCTTCAAAACGTGGGAGTTCCCCAGAGGGTTCCCTAGGAGCTAATGAAACTTTACATGGTGACAAACTCTGCCTTCAGTGTGTGGCTTCATGGTAGCGCACATGCGCTGCCATGATGCTTCATCACAAGGCAAAGTTTAGATAGAATCCGCACCCTGACTTGACCATTAAATTTGTTATTCCCATTAAGTTTTTCAATGACCACATATACTGAAATTATGCACCACGCTCAGTAAAACTCCTACTTCCCTATAACTCCGCACACTCGAAACTTGTAAAGAATGCAGTAGAGTCCGCTGCATTTAGCAATGCTGTTTCTAAGTCATGCCACCACACAAGGTAGACTTGAGCTTCAAAACTCGAATAACAAGACTAATCAACATGGGCTTTCCAGTACTACTAATAAGAGGTCTAGTGGCCATGCTTCTGAAAACTCTTTGCAAGAGTACGCAAGATGGACGAAACACCCACGACAGTTCAAGAACGAACGTCGTCCCCTATGTACATGGCATCTCCCACAGTATTAATAAAGTTGCACAGCGGGTAGGAGTTCAAGTAGTGTTTTCAGGCTCAAACAAGTTAGGTTGCTTGTGCAGACGTGTGAACTTCTAAGGACCTAGGAAGGATGTGTGCATCATCAAGCACATGAAGCTGCACGTGAAGTGTATTGTCAGTGTTGTGTAAATTCCACTCTCCTGCAGAAAGACGTACATCAGCCAAAGTGGATGCTACCTCAACATTCACTTTAGCAACACTAACAACCTTTGGCAAAAGCAAGGAAATAACTTGGCATTAAAGTGCGCCAAGTGTGCTTGCGCACCACACTTTTGCACGTGCAAGGTCATCAGGAGATACCGAAAAGTATATGCGTGCCTGATAGCCGAAGCCTAAGCAATTCACAAAGGAGGTGCTGAATGTATTATCACATCTTCAATCACTTTAAACAAAAAAAGAAATCGCATTCTTGGAAGGTGTGCCCTAGATTCCCTTTTGAGGGGGTTACCACATTTTTCAACCTTTTTTATGACTCACCTTTTCTGCGATCTTTAATCTTCATGTCCATATCATTGACGATAGGTACGTGTATGTATGGGGGAGGCTGTGCTTTGTTAGCCAGCACCTATGTTCTATATTTTCTGTCAGTCCTTGTCTTTGTTTCCTACTTCAAAAGCATAAAATATGAACTAGCCCAACGATGAGCAAAACGAGAACAAGATAAAAACAGGAGCCAACGTTTCGACAAGTGAACTTGTCATTTTCAAGGTGAGATATGCTTTCCTTGGCACAGTATATCTAGGTAAGGTTCTTCTAAAGGGGAGAGGGGGTAAGGCGGGTGGGTGCGGCAATGACTGAAGGTGTGTTAGCGGCAAGGGTGTAGAATTGAGAATAAAGGAGTGCTGTGCACAAGGCTGCTGAGATGGCCATGTGTCAGCCGGTGTGTCAATGGCCGTGTGCACAGCAACTCTCTATTACCTGCTTCGCTATCGGCTATCGTGTCTGGGCTATCGCGCCTCTGAAAGAGATAATAAAGGGAGCAGCAGAAAGCGGTGCTTGTGAAAAAAAAATTACTGAAATAGAAAAAAATATATATATAAAAGAAAAAAAAAGGACAAAGGGAGGGAAAAAAAGCACTAAGAAACCAAACTAAGTACCTTTCTCTCCTCTTCCACCGTAAACACGGTGTAGTCACGGTGATGTAGTCTTCCACCGTAAACACGGTGGAAGACTACATCAAAGACAAGGGACTGAGATGCTCCTCACAAAAATCAGAACTTCTGCTCTATAGGCCCACATGCCGGGGTCGAAAAAGCATTAGGGAAAGGCCGGGCATTGTGGTCACAGTAGAAGGCACCACGATACCGATAGTGGAGAGCCTGAGAATACTGGGACTCCGCATATCCGAAAACGGCCATAACGGAGAAACCATTAGACTACTTGACAATAGTGTTCAACAAACAATCAGACTAATAAAGCGGATATCCAACAGGCACTATGGCATGAAAGAGCACAATCTCATCCGATTAATAGAAACATTCGTAATCAGTCGCATTGTATATGTGGTTCCTTACCTCAAGCTCTACGCTGCGGAGAAAACCAAGATAGATTGCATTACTAGAAGGGCGTATAAGCAAGCCTTGGGACTTCCGGCAAATACGTCAAACGAGAAATTCTTGGCGCTCGGCGTGCACAACACATTAGACTAACTGATTGAGGCCCAGAGAGTAGCGCAGTATGAAAGGCTTACACAGAGTTTGACGGGGAGACACATCTTAGATGACATCGGAATAACCTACGAAGCACAGCACGGAGTGCGGAGAGACATCCCAAGGAAAATAAGGGAACATCTATCAATACCCCCACTCCCCAGAAACATGCACCCGGAGTTTCACCAATCAAGATCGAAGAAACGCACGAGCGAGAGCTCTCCACAAAAGATTCCGTAGTGCCAGGGACGTGGTCTATGTGGACGCGGCGGAGTACGCAAATGGACATAGTATGTCCATAGTTGCTACGAGTCTAGAGGGTGACTGCAGAGTTAGTGGGACGGTAAAAACATGGAAGGCAGAGGTGGCGGAGGAAGCTGCCTTAGCACTGGCAATAGCCTCCACGGAAGCTAACATCGTAGTAAGCGACTCCAAGACAGCCGTCAAGAACTATGCAAAGGGAAGAATCTCGCCGGAAGCACTGAGAATTTTAAACAACTTTCGTGGAGATCGCGACATCCACATTATTTGGGCACCCGCACACTCCTCCCTTCCCGGGAACGAAATAGCGCGCAACCTGGCTCGAGAACTGACAGGCCGAGCAGGTGACACGCAACAAATACTGGGAACGGAGAGAGACCGGATGACCAGCTTTAACGAGATCACCAAACACTATAAATTGGGAAGGGCCCATTTCCCCCCGGCACACTCCTCGTTAAATAGACGGCAAGCGACGGCATGGCGCCTCTTACAAACAGATACATATCCGAACCCGGTGGCCTACCACCGCTACTACCCGGACCTTTACACGGATAGATGTAGATTCTGTGAAGAAAGGGCGGACCTACAACATATTGTTTGGGCTTGTCCTCGTACACCCATACAGAATAAAATAATTAAGACCAGAGAGCAGTGGGAGACCGCGTTGCTCAGCTGTGCACCGGAAGACCAACTCAAGGCAATCCAGCAGGCCGAAGATGCCGCCAGGGCCAAAGGGCTCGAGGCCGTCATTTAGGTAGAGGCCTAGGTCTCAAATCTGCTGTGCACAAATAAAGTTTATTCCTCCTCCTCCTCCTCAAAGAAATATTTCCAATTCCCCGTCAGCTAGCCATAGAAGTCAATGCAAAAAAGTTCTCGCCAAAACGAACAATTTTTCGGGCTTGTTTTCGCTTCAACGAAATTTTCGCTCCGTTGAGCTGGGCTTTAAAATTTGTTTTGCGATAAAATAAACATAGCCCCAATCGTCTGAAATTTTTCGTACATCCACTTAGCTTACGTTCACCAAAAACCTGCGCCCACTGCACCGTCCCCGATAAACAAACTCATTCAGGAATGGATGGATGGATGGATGGATGGATGGATGGATGGATGGCGGCTATACCCTTTGTAACGGGCGGCGGCTGGCGCCACCTAGCCTTTTGCTCGCCCTCCTATTTTATTTTTTTTTCCTTTCTTTATATCCTCTTTTCCTTAACCTAGTTTTCACTCCCCTCCTCCCCCCAAAATAACTATCTAAAAAAGTAGAGGAAACATTCTCTCCCCGATTTATGGTATTATCTCTCCCTTGACTTCCTCCACCATTCCTCTAGCCTCCCCTTCGTTACTGCCACTCTTTTCTCGTCTATTTGCCCTTGTTCCCCGGGAAATCCCAATGCCCATTCCATATCTGCCACTGTTCCCTCTGCCAGAGTCGGGCGAAGGTCTGTGCATCTCAGCATTATATACTCAGTGGTCTCCATTTCGGCTCCGCAAGCTGTGCACCAAAGGTCCACGTCTTCAAATTTAGCCCTGTATGTTTTCGTTCTCAAAACCCCCGTCCTAGCTTCGAATAATAGTGAGCTGCCCCGCGAGTTATCAAATAAGAGGTCTCTCTTAATCTCCTGTTTTTGTGACCTATACATAGATAGCGCTGGCTTTCCGAGCATTCTTTCTTCCCACATTTTTCTTTCCGTCTCCTTCACCTCCTTTCCCACACTAGAACCACTTTGGACCCCCTCCCTCGGCTGTAGGTATCTATTCCTCAGCTTCCTCGTTCTGAGTGTCCACTTCGTGTTCAAACTTTTCATGTATAGATATTTGTACACTTTTCCTGCCCACCTTTTTGCACTAGTTCAGAAAAGTGTCGTGCCAGTGCAGCGCCAGTTCTTCAAGTGTAAGTGTAGCGCGACACTAGCGCTCTCAGTGCAGCGGTCAAATCGAGGACAAAAGTGCAAGAACGTACAGGCCTTCGTCTGCTGCGACTGGGCGACTGTGGCTTTTCTTTTGTTGGTGTGTGCCGCGAGCTTAAACGTGTGCGCAATGGCCTTTTTGGTCCTGTGGAAAGAATTTATGTATTAGTACCTAGAAATTAGTTCAACTTCGGCATCATTATTCAGAAAGCATGACCGAGCGCGGTTTCCACACATTTCTGAATCATATACACTCTAAGAACAGTTTACACCCTTTGGCTTGCCCCTTCTGCCACACAAAAATAATCGTCATCTGCCTTGATGCGTTTCCTTTCTTTATCGCTGCGAGCCCAGCACTTTCCAGTAACGAATGGCACGCGCGTTATCAGCATAGAACAGTTTACACTCTTTGGAGTGCCCCTTCTGATAACGCGCGTGCCGTTCGTCACTGGAAAGTTCCGGGCTTGCAGCGATAAAGAAAGGAAACGCATCAAGGCAGATGACGATTATTCTTGTGTGGCAGAAGGGGCAAGCCAAAGGGTGTAAACTGTTCTTAGAGTGTATGGCACAACGTTTCAAACGACTGACCGATGTGGTTTTTAACGTCGAGGTAGCGGTAAGCTCGTGAAAATTAATACAAACGACTATGACCTGAGGGAAAATCCCGGCCTTCAGTGCACTTAGCAGTAGCTGAACCCGGAAAGCGCCCTTAACAAGATGCTGCGTACACATTCTGAAGAAAACTGGCGTCCGTGCTGCGTTACTAATAACAGGCGCCGTCGATGCCTTCTACCAACACCCGCATGGCCACGGAGGCGCATGTGTCGTCTGCTATCAAAAGCCTTGCACTACGTGCACGAGAAAAGAACTTGCGGAGAATCTAGTGCCGAAGTGTACATGAACTAGCTGCACTGGCAAATCGAGTGCTAGAGTGCTGCACTCCCTGAACTAGTGCAGAAAGTGCAGCCAAATCGAGGAGACCTTAATAAAATTGGCCCGGGCACCTGTATGGATGGATGGCGGCTACACCCTTTGTAACGGGCGGCGGCTGGCGCCACCTAGCCTTCTGCTTCCCCTCCTATTATTTTTTCCCCTTTCTTTATATCCTCTTTTCCTTAACCTAGTTTTCACTCCCCTCCTCCCCCCAAAATAACTATCTAAAATATCATAGGAAACATTATCTCCCCGATTTATGGTATCTCTCCCTTGACTTCCTCCACCAATCCTCTAGCCTCCCCTTCGTTACTGCCACTATTTTTTCGTCTATTTGCCCTCCTTCCCCGGGAAAACCTAATGCCCCTTCCATATCTGCCACTGTTCCCTCTGCCAGAGTCGGGCGAAGGTCTGTGCATCTCAGCACTATATGCTCTGTGGTCTCCATTTCGGCTTCGCAAGTTGTGCACAAAAGATCCACGTCTTCAAATTTAGCCCTGTATGTTTTCGTTCTCAAAACCCCCGTCCTAGCTTCGAATAATAGTGAGCTGCCCCGCGAGTTATCAAATAGGAGCTCTCTCTTAATCTCCTGTTTTTGTGACTTATACATAGATAGCGCTGGCTTTCCGAGCATTCTTTCTTCCCACATTTTTCTTTCCGTCTCTTCACCTCCTTTCCCATACTAGAACCACGTTGGACCCGCTCCCTCGGCTGTAGGTATCTATTCCTCAGCTTCCTCGTTCTGAGTGTCCACTTTGTGTTCAAACTTTTCATGTATAGATATTTGTACACTTTTTCTGCCCACCTTTTTTCCTCCAGTGCTGGGAGTCTCTGCTCAAATTTTAGTTTACTTATTGCCTCTCTACCTTCGAATGACATCCATCCCATGTCCCCCTGCACTCCCTCATTAGGGGTGTTCCCGTGTGCTCCTTAGGCCAGCCTGCCTACACTTCTCTGTCTCGTTTCCATGCATGCCTGAACTTCCGATTTCATGCACAGTACTGAAATTCCGAATGTAAGGCCAGGTACCATAACCCCTTTCCATACGCCCCTAACCACCTCGTACCTATTATAGTTCCATAGTGCCTTGTGTTTCATTACAGCTGAGTTCCTTTTCACTTTTTCAATCATAATTTTTTCCTGTTCTTCCAAGTACTTTTTGCCCTCGTTTAGCCATATGCCCAAATACTTGTATTTTTCAACATGATCAATCTTAGTGCTTTGTATTTCCAATGGTTCCCCCCTTTCTTCATTGTATACTATTATCCCAGACTTCTCTCTACTGAATTGCACTCCCAATTTTTCTCCCTCCTCTCCACATATGCTCATTAGATCCTGTAGCCCTACTCGGGTGTCAGCAAATAGTACAATATCATCTGCATACATCAGTCCGGTTAGCACTTGAGCTACCTTCTGCCCTTCCAGCATATCGCTTATGTCGGTTCCTACTGTGCTCTGTTCTAGTCTCTTTTCCATTTGGCTCGTGTAAATCATAAAAAGCAGAGGCGACAATGGACAGCCCTGCCTGAGACCTCTTCTTATTTTAGCTGGCAATGGCGAGGGGCGCCGTTGTTTGGTGGTGATGACGATGGGGCTAGCCTCCTTGTGACAAGGCGCAGGTCCACTTTGGCAAATGGGAACCACAGCCAATCCGTATCCATCCTAGGTCGCGCGATCGCTGGCGCAACGCGGCGAGGCAGATTTTCGTTTGTGCTTGTGCGCGCGGGGTAGCCCGTTCTGTGGTAGCACACTCTCAAGTTCAACGAATGGCCACAGAGGGCGAAAAAATCGACCGCGAGCCGCTGCTAACAAAACCAGCGTAGTAGAATCACTTCGGGATGCTAACGTTAGTTCCAACATTTCCCGGTAGAGGCGACGTAGTAAGCGCAACTCTATCTTACAAACTTTCGCTTACAATTACCAAAGCATTTTTTTACATAAAAAACAGGGCAAAATTATCATTGCTAATTAGATATTGTACTCTTTGCTGGTAAGTTTATTGTTTCTTCATCATTATAAATGCAAATAGCGTTCAGCATCATCGATCTTTCACGTGACCTCTGGCCTGGATTTAAAAATTTTACCGGTATTTTCGAGTGCACGGATTCATTCATTCGTACACTCAGACTGGTTGCTTCTTTGTTTCTAAAACTAGTTTCTTGCGCTTCGATGTCTCGCGTTATTTAACTTGGGGCGAAGTTATGTGTTTGCAAGCGGACATGTAAGCCCGGAAGTTGGGTTTCGGTCGTGAGCCATTCGGAACAAGTCTGCATTGAAACGGGAGCTGGATTTTGCTGCGGCTGACAACAGCAATAACAGTGAGTCGTTTAACACTGCTGCTTGAATCGTTATATAATATCCGTCTCATTACCTTCCAGGCGGGCACAAGTTATCGAACTAGATCCTGCATTACATATGGGCAGTCAGGATCTCAGTTGCTGTTTCCTAAATAAACCTTTACTTGCGAGGCTATCGTTTACACACATAACCAGGAAAGAAAGAGCGATATTGAAACGCGCGTCTCATTTTTCATCTTATTGTAGCCGTGGTCGTAGGTGACTGAGTAGCCTTATCAATATTGTCACGTGGTGGTGACGTTGAAGAACACAGTGGTAATACTGTGAAAGACAAAACTAACTTTTATTGGGCGAACCTGTGCCCACAAAAACAGGCTACACTTATAACACAACGATAGCGGCAAACACGGTCGGCGATCGTCGAAAATCTGATCAGCGGGTCAAGCGCGTCCGCTTTTATACAGCAGTCGTCGAATGTTCCAGACTAATCGTTCGGACCCGCGTGCCTTCCACAAAGTTCTACACTATTCGCGTCAGGTGATGAAATCAGATAACGTGAGGTTCGGCGACAACAGACAGCGGATAGAAGCATCGATAACTTTCCAGAAACTTCGGATACATGCAGGTGCATCTCACGCTGTGCGATTACATTTGTTAGGCGGCGAAACGTGGTTGCCCTATAAAGATAAGTACACGTGTCAATACCCCCCTCTTAAAAAGCATCGTCCTGATGCTACAAATATAAGAGAGAAAAACACAAACGGACACTTATTAACACAAGTAACAAAACAATGAAAATAAACAAAGTCCAACGGTCAGTTACGCGAGGCCCCAAAGTTCATTAACGCTGGTAGTACGGCTTGAGTCGCACAATGTGGACTATTTCAGGTCGTGAGCGGCGCCGCTGTGATAGCGAAATGCCGTCTCGCACGACCTCACAGTCCAGCACGCCAATACGTCGGATGATCTTGTACGGTCCGAAATAGCGATGCAAAAGCTTCTCGCTCAGTCCTCGTCGGCGTATAGGGGTCCATACCCAAACACGGTCGCCGGGCCGGTACTCGACGAAGCGTCGTCGGAGGTTGTAGTGTCGGCTGTCGGTCCTCTGCTGCTTCTTGATCCGCAGGCGGGCGAGCTGTCGGGCTTCTTCGGCGCGCTGGAGATAGGTAGCGACGTCAAGATTCTCCTCGTCAGAGACGTGCGGCAGCATGGCGTCGAGCGTCGTCGTCGGATTCCTGCCGTACACTAGCTTGAATGGCGTGACCTGTGTTGTTTCTTGCATGGCCGTGTTGTAAGCGAATGTTACGTACGGCAGGACTGCATCCCACATCTTGTGTTCGACGTCGACGTACATTGCTAGCATGTCGGCGAGGGTTTTATTCAGGCGCTCCGTAAGACCATTCGTCTGCGGATGGTAGGCAGTTGTCCTCCTGTGACTTGTCTGGCTGTATTGCAGAATGGCTTGCATGAGCTCTGCTGTAAAAGCCATTCCTCTGTCAGTGATGAGGACTTCTGGAGCACCATGTCGCAGCAGGATGTTCTCGACGAAAAATTTCGCCACTTCGGCTGCGCTACCTTTCGGCAGTGCTTTAGTTTCAGCGAAGCGGGTGAGGTAGTCCGTCGCTACGACGATCCACTTATTTCCGGCTGTTGACGTCGGAAAGGGTCCCAGCAAGTCCATCCCGATCTGCTGGAATGGTCGGCAAGGAGGCTCGATTGGCTGTAGTAGTCAGACTGGCCTTGTCGTCGGTGTCTTGCGTCGCTGACAGTCTCGGCATGTTCTGGCATAACGGGCGACGTCGGCGGTCATGCGCGGCCAATAATACTTTTCTTGTATCCTCGATAGTGTCCGGGAAAATCCGAGGTGTCCAGCGGTCGGATCATCATGTAGGGCGCGCAGTACTTCTGGACGCAGCGCCGACGGAACAACAAGAAGGTAGTTGGCATGGACTGGTGAGAAGTTCTTCTTTACGAGTAGATTGTTTTCAAGCGTGAAGGAAGATAATCCGCGCTTAAATGCCCTGGGGACAACGGTGTGCCCTTCCAAATATTCGACGAGGAGTTTTAGCTCCGGGTCTGCCCGTTGCTGTTCAGCGAAGTCTTCCGCGCTTATCATTCCAAGGAAGGCGTCGTCATTCTCGTCGTCTTGCGGCGGCGGGTCAATGGGGACGCGTGATAGGCAATCGGCATCGGAGTGTTTTCGTCTGGACTTGTAGGTTACAGTGATGTCGTATTCTTGTAGTCTGAGGCTCCACCGCGCCAGTCGTCCTGAAAGATCCTTTATATTCGCTAGCCAACACAACGCGTGATGGTCGCTGACGACTTTGAATGGCCTGCCATATAGATAAGGGCGAAATTTATCTGTAGCCCAAACGATGGTGAGGCATTCCTTTTCAGTCGCAGAATAGTTGCCTTCCGCTTTTGACAGCGACCGGCTAGCATAAGCTATCACCTGTTCGACTCCGTTTTTTCTCTGGACTAGAACGGCACCGAGGCCTAGGCTACTGGGGTCAGTATGGATTTCTGTATCGGCGTACTCGTCGAAGTGCGCAAGTACCGGGGGCGACTGCATGCGTCGTTTGAGTTCTTCAAATGCGTCAGACTACGGCGTTTCCCACTTGAACTCAACATCGCATTTAGTTAGACGTGTCAACGGCTCAGCGATGCGTGAGAAGTCCTTGACAAAGCGCCTGTAGTAGGCACACATGCCAAGGAATCTACGCACTGCCTTCTTGTCGATGGGTTGCGGGAACTGTGCGATGGCAGCTGTTCTTTGCGGGTCTGGGCGGACACCCGATTTGCTGATTACGTGGCCTAGGAACAGAAGCTCATCGTAAGCAAAGCGGCACTTTTCCGGCTTCAGAGTGAGCCCTGATGACTTGATCGCCTCTAGTACTGTTGCAAGCCGCCTCAGGTGATCGTCGAAATTTTCGACGAAGACGACGACGTCATCCAAGTAAACGAGACAGGTCTGCCACTTCAATCCTGCTAAAACCGTGTCCATCACGCGCTGGAACGTTGCAGGCGCCGAGCATAGTCCGAATGGCATAACCTTGAACTCGTAGAGGCCGTCTGGGGGTGATGAAGGCCGTATTTTCGCGATCTCTTTTGTCGACTTCTATTTGCCAATAGCCAGACTTGAGGTCCATTGACGAGAAGCATTTAGCGTTGCAGAGCCGATCCAATGCGTCGTCTATACATGGGAGGGGGTATACGTCCTTCTTCGTGATCCTGTTCAGACGACGATAATCGACGCAGAAACGTAGGGTTCCGTCCTTTTTCTTCACAAGAACAACAGGGGATGCCCACGGGCTTTTCGATGGCTGGATGATGTCGTCGCGCAACATTTCGTCGACTTGTTCTCTTATAGCTTCGCGTTCTCGTGGCGAAACTCGGTAAGGGCTCTGGCGGAGTGGTCGAGCGTACTCCTCTGTGATTATGCGATGCTTGGTGACTGGTGTTTGTCGAATGCTCGATGACATCGAAAAGCAGCCTTTGTATCGTCGGAGCAGACTTCTGAGCTGCTGTTGCTTAATCACGGGAGACTTGGATTAATTTCGTAGTCTGGTTCGGGAACCATGGTCGTCGGGGTAGATGCGGCGGAATCCGAGAGGACAAATGCGTTGCTGTTTTCCAGAATTTCCTCGATGTATGCGATCGTCGTGCCCTTGTTGATGTGCTTGAACTCCTGGCTGAAGTTTGTCAGCAACACTTTCGTGTTTCCTCCGTGCAATCGAGCGATCCCTCTTGCGACGCAAATTTCACGGTCTAGCAGCAGACGTTGGTCGCCTTCGATGATGCCTTCTACGTCAGCGGGTGTTTCGGTGCCGACCGAAATAACAATGCTGGAGCGAGGCGGGATGCTCACTTGATCTTCGAGCACACTCAAGGCGTGGTGACTATGAGGGCTCTCCGACGGTATCACATGGTCTTCCAACAGAGTTATTGACTTCGACTTCAGGTCGATGACTCCGCCGTGTTGGTTGAGGAAGTCCATGCCGAGAATGACATCTCGTGAACACTGTTGGAGGATAACGAAGGTGACAGGGTATGTCCGGTCGTGAATGGTAATTCTTGCCATGCACATTCCAGTCGGCGTTATGAGGTGTCCTCCAGCGGTCCGAATTTGAGCGCCTTCCCACGTAGTCTTAACTTTCTTCAACTGGGCGGCGATGTGTCCACTCATGACGGAGTAATCAGCCCCTGTGTCGACTAAGGCGGTGACTGCGTGGCCATCGAGAAGCACGTCGAGGTCGGTGGTTCTTTGTCTTGCATTACAGTTCGGTCTTGGCGTCGGATCACGACTGCGTCGCGTTGACCTGTGGCTGGTATGTGACGTCGTCAGGTCGTCTTTCGTCGTCACATTCTTTGCTTCCAGACTTCGTCGGGATGGCGGCGTGTCGTTATGTTGTCGAGGTAGTTTCTTCGGCGTCTTCGTCGGCGGCGGAGGATCTTTGTCAGTTCGACGGACAGCAACCGCACCTCCATCGGTTGCTGCTTTTAGTTTTCCAGATATGGGCTCGCTGACCGGCCCCGGGCTGGGACAGTGTATGGTCGGCGCTGCGGCGACAGGTAGCGGCGTGGTGATGGCGAACGCGACAGTCGTCGAGAGCTCCACTGAGTAGCCGCGAGGTAGTCAGCGATATAGTGAGGGCGTTCACCTTGCTGCGGGCGCGGAGCGTTGACGGCGAAACCTCACAGTCCCATTTACCGGTATGGACATCGTTGGTAGATGTGACCCGCTTCCCCGCAGTGGTAGCAGAGCGGGCGGTGGTCAGGAGCGCGCCAAACGTCGGTCTTCCTTGGGTAGCTGCGCTGGGCGACGGGTGGGCGTGCTGGCGGCGGCGGTGGTCGACGGAATTGCGGCGTTACAGGGCCCTGGCGCGGTCGCGGAGGAGGACCTTGACGACGTACGACGGCGGCGTAGGTCATCGCTTCGGACTGGGGTTGCGGTAATTGAGGTTCCTCCTCCGGAACTCCAAGCGATCGCTGAACCTCATCTTTGACGATGGCAGCGATCGAGGCCACTTGAGGCTGCGACGATGTAAAGATCTTCTGAAGCTCCTCTCGTACGACTGCCCTGATAGCCTCGCGCAGGTCGTCGGAGGCCAGTGATTGAACTCCGGCATAGTTTGTAGAGTTGGTGCGGCAGTCGAATTGCTGGTTTCGCATCTCGAGTGTCTTCTCGGTGCTAGTGGCCTCACGAAGAAACTCGTCGACGGTCTTCGGTGGGTTTCGTACCATACCGGCGAAAAGTTCCTCCTTTACACCACGCATTAGTAGCCGGACTTTCTTTTCCTCGGACATTTCCGGGTCGGCCTGGCGGAATAGGCGGCTCATTTCTTCTGTAAAAATCGCGGTGGTCTCGTTAGGCAGCTGCACTCAGGTTTCTAGTAGTGCTTGGGCTCGTTCTCAGCGTACGACGCTTGTGAATGTCTGCAGGAAGCCGCTTCGGAAAAGGTCCCAGGTCGTTAAGGTGGCTTCTCTGTTCTCGAACCACGTCCTGGAAGCGTCTTCCAATGCGAAGAAGACATGTCGAAGTTTGTCGTCGCTGTTCCAGCTGTTAAATGCAGCAACCCTCTCGTACGTCTCGAGCCAGGTTTCCAGGTCCTCGAATGTTGAACCGCGGAACGTGGGGGGCTCCCTGGGCTGCTGCAGCACGACGGGGGATGCTGGGGCTGCCATTGGGGTGGACTTGGTGGCAATCTTCCTGCTCGTCTCAGGTAGAAGTCCGTGCTCTGGGGGCAGTCCTTGCAGTCGGCGGCTAGCACGCTGGTCTTGGGCGACGTTGGTTTTGTCCTCGGGCTTCGGGCTTGGATCGCGGCTTTGCGGGGGCGTTCGGTACATGAACGCACAAGCACCTCCACCAGATGTCACGTGGTGGTGACGTTGAAGAACACAGTGGTAATACTGTTGTGAAAGACAAAACTAACTTTTCTTGGGCGAACCTGTGCCCATAAAAACAGGCTACACTAATAACACAACGATAGCGGCGAACACGGTCGGCGATCGTCGAAAATCTGATCAGCGGGTCAAGCGCATCCGCTTTTATACAGCAGTCATCGAATGTTCCAGACTAATCGTTCGGACCCGCGTGCCTTCCACAAAGTTCTAAACCATTCGTGTCAGGTGATGAAATCA
Source organism: Dermacentor variabilis (assembly GCF_050947875.1). Lineage (NCBI taxonomy): Eukaryota > Metazoa > Arthropoda > Arachnida > Ixodida > Ixodidae > Dermacentor > Dermacentor variabilis. The sequence continues at coordinate 9,856,825 of NW_027460280.1, read as the reverse complement.
GATAACATAAGGTTCGGAGACAACAGACAGCGGATAGAAGCATCGATAACTTTCCAGAAACTTCGGATACATGCAGGCGCGTCTCACGCTGTGCGATTACATTTGTTAGGCGGCGAAACGTGGTTGCCCGATAAAGATAAGTACACGTGTCAATACACATATTAAACTTTTTTTTTCGAGTCCGCTGGCAACGTCTTTCGTCCACAAAACCGAATAATCCTTTGGTAAAATGAAGTGAAAGTACAGAATTTAATGTATCAAACAGTTGCAAGCATGATAATTCACCCATATTTCATACTTGTTGGCTCCAAATGTTCTTGCTGTTCAGTTTGGTTTACCGTAGGGCATTTATTTTTGCATTAGTGAAGCGGTGCATCACGTTCGTGCAGAAAAATAATACATCAGTTCTAATAGCTTCATGACTTTCATGCATTTGCTTGTGGAACCAGCAGTGTGATCTCTTCTAGTGTATAAATGAACGCACAAATGTTTTCATTTGTGATCTTAATAATACTTAAGCTGTTGACATGCATTGTAGTTAGGCAGGCATCAATCTTATGGACAATAGCAATATTTATTTAACATGCTGCTTAAGCATCCTAGAACAGACAGTGCACATTTGTATGTGTTCTGTAGTCGCAAATCATAACATATATGTCACACCTTTATGCATTTCCTATTGCAAAACTTTGCTTTTTCAATTTCTGATTCAGTCAAAATTTCTGTTCCAGACATACAGTAATGAGGACGGCACCAGTATAAAGCAACACACTCCATGCACTAAACAGAAGCTGCTGCCTGCTACAACAACGTCATTGTGTGGACGTTGGCTACTACTACAAGGTAAACAACACATGGTTCAGAAATAAATATGTTTGATATATGCTGTATTGGCTTGCTGTTTGCAGCAGATATGAATGTTTGTTCATATTTATGGTTCGAACATTAAAAAAACACACATAAGTATGGCTAATCTGTGCTGTATCTCATGTGTCACCGTTTTGCCCCCCAACAGAGTCTACGCCAAGCACATCTTGGTCATCACAGGAGCTCCTATCTGCGCCAACAGGAAGGGGCTGGAGCCGAATTTGCAAGGCTTTTATAGCAAGAACAAAGAAGCGCATGCAGAAGAATATGGATGAGATATCATGTCTGCAGAGGACTGTGTCAAGACTGAAAAGAGCTTCAGCCACCATTCCACCAGCACGGACATTTGGCTGAGTCATCCAGGTAACTCAAAAAGGACTTTCTAGAAATTCGTCTTCAGATGCACCTGCAACATTTGACCAAGCACGGACGACGCTGGCCAAAAGATTGAGTTCCGTCAGTTTGTGCCAAGCGTAATTTTTCTTCTATAAATGCAAGCTTTCTCGTTGCCCATTTTTGTTAGAGATCATTCATCCTCATCCAAACATCAAGGTCAACCGATTCTTCGCTGATACTTAATACCAGTCACTGTCTAGTAGCCTAACATATCTGTAGCAGTATCTTCTAGTGTATGTTGTCATGCCCAATTCCTCTCCTGAAATAGCTGATGCAGCATTGGCATGTGTCTTGCATTAACCTATGCACATGTGCTGTGCACCATTTTACTTTTCTTAATGTTTTTAGCCTTCAATGCTTGCAGAGCAGAGTGGCTTCTCTCTTGAATGCAAGCTTTCTCATTTTCCATATTCCTAGTCTCGTTGATGATTGCTCCTCTTACTTGATAGCCAGGGTCTTTGTGCAAGCTACACTGAAGTGATTGATTGCAGAATCTAGTTTTGCTGCCCCACTTGGTTGTGGTAACTGTGTTACGTTCCTCGGATGTGGGGGCCTGGTCAGTTGCATTGGTAAGCAGTCCCTTGAGGTAAGCATTTGCTCCTGCAGTCCGCAAAGCGACATAGACTCCCAGTATACACACACCGTAACTGGTGCGCCTCGTTCGTTCTGGCCTGCTGCAGCCATGGGCAAATTGTGCTTGTGGCCTACCTCAGCCATGATTTGCTCAAAACGGAGACCAGCATATGTACTTACATGGTTCGAAGTGTATGAAGTTGATAGCCGTATGAGTGGAAAGGCCCGCAAGAATGGCTGCCGAAGGTGATGCCCACAAAAGCGACTTGTCCACATTGCGACAAAGTGGGACACAAAGTGTGAGCCACACATAGCAGCCCTCGAAAGAAAATAAATGTGCAGGTTGGAAAGGAGTTAACGCTAAAATGCCGGGTAGTCCATGTCGCTGTGTTGGTTGCGGCAGCAGATGCCTGCGTCACCTGATTGCTTCGCAATGGAAGTTGCTCATCTTCAACGGCAACTGTTGGTTCAAACAGGTGCGAGGCTCTGTCCAATCTGTTTGTACCGCTGGTTGTCGCTCATTACCAGACCACCACATGCGACAAAGGCAAGCATTATGCCTGTAAGATGGTTCGTAGCCAATGTATAATGTATTGTCTGAACCTCATGCGGTGACTGATTGCTGTTTAATTTTGCTGTTATGTCACTTGGTTACGGTCGCAGTGTTATGTTTTTCGAATATTGCGGCCTGGTCGGTTGCACTGGGAAGCAGTCTCTCGAAGTAAGCATTTGCTCCTGCAGTCTGCACAGCGACACAGACTCCCAATTTACACATACCATGATTCGTGCTCCCCGTTCGCCCTTTCCTGCTGCAGCAATGGGCAAATTGTGCCTCTGGCCTTTCTCGGCCGCGATTAGGCATGAACGGAGACCAGCATACGTGCTTACATGGTCGGACATGTATGAAGTTGGGTGGAAAGGCCCGCAAAAGTGGCTGATAAAGGTGATGCCCACGAAAGCTACTTGTCCATATTGAGACAATGTGGGACACCAAGTGTGAGCCACACATTAGCGGCCTCCGAAAGAAAAGAAACATGCAGGTTAGAAAGGAGTCAATGCTAAAATGGTGGGTAGTCCATGTCGCTGTGTAGGCTGCGGCAGCAGATGCCTGCGTCACCCGATTGCTTCGCACTGCAAGTTGCTCATCTTTAACAGCGACTGTCGCTGCAAACAGGTGGGACACTCTGTCCAATCTGTTTCTGCTGCTGGTTGTCGCTCGTTACTAGACCACCACGTGCGACGAAGGCAAGCATTACCCCTATAGGTATGCGGCTGAATGTACCGTAAGAGACCCGTGTATGTGAATGCTCACTGTTGCCATATGCTTTGTAGCCAATGTATAATGTATTGTCTGAACCTTATGTGGTGGTTGATTGCTGTTTAATTTTGCTGTTATGTCACTTGGCTACGGTCGCAGTGTTATGTATTTAGAATATTGCGGCCTGGTCGGTTGCACTGGGAAGCAGTCTCTCGAAGTAAGCATTCGCTCCTGCAGTCTGCACAGCGACACAGACTCCCAATTTACACATACCATGATTCGTGCTCCCCGTTCGCCCTTTTCTGCTGCCACAATGGGCAAATTGTGCCTCTGGCCTTTCTCGGCCGCGATTAGGCATGAACGGAGACCAGCATACGTGCTTACATAGTTCGATGCATATGAAGTTCATAGACAGATGGTTGGAAAGGCCCGCAAAAGTAGCGGATGAAGGCGATGCCCACGAAAGCGACTTGTCCATATTGAGACAATGTGAGACACCAAGTGTGAGCCACACATTAGCGGCCCTCGAAAGAAAACAAACGTGCAGGTTGGAAAGGAGTGAACGGGTAAAATCCGGAGTAGTCCATGTCACTGTGTAGGCTGCGGCAGCAGATGCCTGCGTCACCCGATTGCTTCGCAATGCAAGTTGCTCATCTTTAACGGCGACTGTCACTGCAAACAGGTGGCACACTTTGTCCAATATGTTTCCGCTGCTGGTTGTCGCTCGTTAACCTGGCCACCACGTGCGACAACGACGGTGAGCCATTTACGAGCTCACGTCAATGATTCCAGCGTATCTCGACATACAAATTTTATTTCTGCTATTGCACGAGAATGTACACTGCTTGTCTTCTGCCAATAAAGTCGCGCGTTCTGTTCACTCACTTGTGGCTTGTTTGTATGGGCGTCAGTAGAGGCTCTTGGCAATTAGAACGCACCAGCTACGCGGCCGCGAAGGCATTGAGGCATGCCGCATAGCCTGCAGGGCAAGCACGGCACGTACCAGCGTACGTGAGCGGCAAAAAGCGGCCATATTGGATTTTGCTCAAAAAAAGAAATGTGCACTTCTGCTTCCGGATTGAGCAACGTCATCTGGCGTCCACCTAAGTAAGTTCCATGCGCTGCCGCTGCTTATTTTCGAACTACTGCGGAAGGTACAGTTTCCCTTCTCTAAGTCACAATATAATGAACTTCAGAAGATCGTGGCAAATTGTTTGTTGTTTGTTATTCTGAAAGGTCCTTATAGTGAAAGCCCCCAAATTAACCACTCCACCCATCAACACATAAGTTCATCTGTTGTCATCGTATGAGCTACCCACGAAATTGTTGCTGCTGGCGCTCGGCCCATGCTGTTGCTATTTTCTATAGATTCTGCCACCATACACCACCAAAGCGCTACATAGTAAAAAAGAGAAGCGGATGCAGAGAAAACTACTGACAAACAGGAACTTTCATGTCACCTTCAAAGCACAAGGTTTTTTTCGTTTGTTTTTCACATTTCTTGCCATGGACAATGCAACTCACTCGCTCGAGACGTACACCTGAACTATTCCAAAGCGTATGGGCATGTAAACGGCACAGTACAGAAGTGTGACCGTGTAGCATCCCCGTGAACACTGAGGTTACATTTTTCTGCGTGCGTAGCTAGTACTGCCGCAGAAAGAAGCATGAAAGAAGGAAGAGGCATGCACACAGAGAAGGATGAAAGAAGGAAGAGATACACCTCCATTGGTAGGCAACACTTGTCTGGGCAGAGCATGTGCTCGCAAAACCTGATGCGTTGTCACCTCCGCATTAGAAAAGCCCCCTCCCGCATTTTTTTCCTCTGGCGACATCTCAGGTTTTCAGAACCCATGCGCCGCAGTGTCCGCTTTCTGCACCCTGTTGCCCACTAGCCTACTGTACCAGCTGCTGTAAAGGATATAGGGGAATCTAAGAATCCCCTCCCCATATTTGTGAATATTCTTACGCGAAGGACGAGTTAGTAGGACGAGCAACTATTTACAGGTTATATTTACAACAGCGGTTGCAGCGCTCACCGGTTAGATTCACAGCGCGAGCCCAGTTCGTTCTTCCTTCTCTTTTCTCGAGTGATGGTGCCTATGCGCCTCGTTCAAACAGTCAAATATCACATGCGTGTAGCATTATTAATTCATAGTACTGAGGCATTAACATGACAAGGAAACTGAATAATGATCATTATTTTGAAAAGCTTGGTATTCTGAAGTTTGTAGTACTGAAATATTTTTTACATTGAAACTACAAGCAGTCAGCCAGGGATGTAGGAAAAGTTAGTTAATGAGAAGTTGGATGATGATGATATGTGGTGTTCAATAGCCCAAAGGCCAGGTCTGGCCGAAAAGCGCCATTGCGAAGTTCGTTAATGTGGTGTTCATAATAAAGAGGTTTCATTGTATCACTCAACGAGGCCTATATCCTTAACCTTAACTCTGTGCAAACTGTGGAGACGGATTTGCACAAGACATGCCCTACGGGCGACAGTCATGAAAGGGCACAACGCTCCTCCACTCTGCAATGCACAAAGGCGCAACGACAGGAATCGTCAAATCTGAGACACAGCACAGAGAAGGCTCCAGAGTCAGATCACCAACAAACATAGGTTTATTATTATTAACCCAAGATACAGCACAGTGCGACAGTAACGGTGTTTACGGGCAAAGGCTCACTGCAAGACCGATCGAGTATGCATGCCTGACCGGGTAGCGGTTCACTAAGAGCAACAACAAGAAGTTGCAGGAGGAAAGGTCTTACATGACCAATCCGTTGCAGACCTGTGAGCATCTGCTGCGGCGATGAAGCGCTCAGCGGAAGAGAGCTCCAGTGGAGAGGGCGCTTGGGGGCCATCACTTGGGAGACCAATTAGGGCACATTCCGGTGACTTTAGCTCATGCGGTGACTCCCCACCGGGAGGGTGAGGCACGGTTTGCACAGGAAATTAACTCTGGTGAGCTAGCTGCATCCGCCATGTTGCCACTGGGGCAGCGATTCCCGGAGATTAAGCCAAGCACAACGCACAGTTCTGGGGCATGAGGTGCAGGAAGGCAGGTCGATCCCCACAAAATTGATGGAGTGAATGCTTGCAACCCGTCTCACGTGGTGGCTCAAGTGGTACTGCTGGTACTACCCTGCCAAAATTGGATAACGTCCCAACTTGGGAACCGAAGATGGGCTTGGGCACCTTTCCTCCATGGTTCTTGTAGGAGGCCCCTCGGATTCGAACCCTACTGGCGATTGATATCTATAACGTTTACAGCCATGTCATCCATGAAGCAATAGTGGAAATCCTCCACTGACTTCACCTCCCAAGAAGCAGGAGCATGTTCGTCAATGCCTTCCTTCATACTCGAACCTTTTCTGTAAGCCTGGCTAGGCACGCAGAATTGTTCACCTCACACCATGGTGTTCCACAAGGCTCCGTCTTTTCCCCAATGCTGTTCAACTACACTCTTCTTTCACTGGCTTGGCAAGTGGCAGTATTACCTGCCATTTACTTCATCACATATGCCAATGACATTCCTGTGTGGACTGTCTACCCTGATCTCTCCTGCCAAGAGCAGGTGCTTCAAATGGCCCGAGACATTGCTAATGTCTGGTGTGGTCATATAGGATTAGAAATATAAGAAAAAACAGCATACAGTGGAACCCCGATTATACGTCCCCCGGTTTTGCGACGACCCGGGTTTTACGACAGATTAGCGCAGTCTCGGCAAAGTCCCCACAGGAGCAATGCATTAAAAACCCCAGTTATCCAACGCAATTTAACGCCTGACCTGCGTTATACGGCGACCCTCGCGAAGCGCGGGACGGAACGGCGGACGAAAGAAAAGTGCCGCGGGTCTCTTTCCTCAGTCCGTCTCTCCGCATGCGGAGCGCTTGACACCGCTCGTTCACTCCGGCACAGCTTTCTGGCCCGCCTCGTTTCATCGCCTCTCGTCGTGTTGGGGAAGTGTTTCTCTCCCCCCCCCCCCACTAGAAGCCACCCGCGACGCCCGCTCTGCTGAAATAGCTCCTTTTCTTCCCCACAATCACTTTCTCCCTCTCTTCTCGGCAGCGTCGCCTCTCGTCGCGTTGGGGAAGCGTTTCTCTCCCCCCACCAGCAGTCAGCCCGCGACGCCCGCTGTGCTGAAATTTCGCCTCTTCTTCTCCACAATCACTTTCTCCCTCTCTTCTCAGCAGCGCCGCCTTTCGTCGTGTTGGGGAAGCGTTTCTCTCCTTCCAGTTTCCAAGCAGCAGATCGCCGACAAGGTAGCATGGAGAGGCCTAGGTTTATCGCACGTGTTCTTCGTCGCAATCCTAGTGACCAGCGTTCAGCGGAGGTTTTGACTTCTGTCGACAGTTCTGTCACTCGACGATAAGCTGAATATTATTGAGGAAGCGGAAAAGCGACATGGAGCCACGAAAGTCAGCATTGCCCGGGACCTTAAGATACTCGAATCTTCGCTTAAGACCATCCTGGTAAACAAAGTGGTGATATTGCAGAATGCCAACAAGTTCGGGCTCAAGCGGAAAGCAGCAAAGGAAGCACAGCATGAGAAGTTAGAAAAAGTTCTCGTCAAGTGGCTGCATCAAACATGGAGCTCTGCGATCAACACTGACAGCGCCATTCTAAAAGAAAAGGTGGACCTTGTTGCATTACGTCTGGGCATCAACGACTTTCAGGCATCGAACGGGTGGCTGGATCGCTTTAAAAAATGAAACAGAATTGTGTACAGCTGCTCCTGCGGAGAAAGCACTTCCATGGACGTTCCAACGGTGACCGAATGGATGGAGTCACTGCCAGAGACGATTGCTGCATACAAGCCCTGCGACGTTTTCCACGCCGATGAGAGCGGTATTTTTTACCATATGCAGCCCGAGCAAACCTTTGCGTTTAAGGGTGACAGCTGTCATGGTGGCAAGTGTAGTAAAGAGCATGTGACGGCACTATTCTGTGCTGACGAGGACGGTTCCGATAGGCTGCCCGTGCTCGTTGTTGGAAAGTTTTTAAAGCCACGGTGCTTTAAGAACTTGAAGACTATGCCGTGCAGCTACAACTTCAACAAAAAGGCATGGATGACATCTTCGCTCTTCAGCAATTTTTGCAGCAGCTGGATAACAAAATGGGTACTAAGACTAGGAAAATATTGCTTTTCGTGGACAACGCACCGTGCCACCAACCCGATACGTCCAGCCTGAGGAACATAAAGGTTTTTTTTTTCCCGCCCAACTGCACAAGCGGGCTGCAGCCGCTGGATGCCGGCATCATTAAGTGCATCAAGCAAGGGTACCGGAAGCGGTTAGTGCAGCGTCAGCTGGCGGCTATGAAGCGCAGCGAGTTGGAAAAAAAGATCACTGATCTCGACGCCATGCATTTTATTGCCAGTTCTTGGAACGCAGTCTCGCGAAGCACAATCGCTAACTCGTTCAAGCACTGTGGCTTTAAGCGAGAGATTGCCTCCTCTGCTGGGGACGCAACAACCTCGATGCCGCTAGAGGTCGATGCAGGCTTCGCCGACGATGATTTCGAGGGTTTAAATCTCACCACGACCTTCACCGAGTACGTGGAGGCAGACAACAACATTGCCATCTGCGGCCAGGTGTCGCTGGATGATGCCATCGAGGAGGCTTTGCCTAGTGCCGACACCGCTACGGAATCGGATGAGGACAACAACGACGCCACAGATGCCGTGCCTGTGCCCACGACATTTGCTAAGGTGCTACGGCACATAGACAACATCCGGAACATCATCTGTTCACGTGATGCCGCAGAGGACTTCCTTTTGGACGTTGCCCAACTCGAGTGAAAGCTCTTGGTTCACAGATCAAACAAGGTCCAAAAGAAACTTACCGACTTTGTTTAAAGTTCGCACCGGCTAGGGGGAATCGTGGCAGTGGGCAGCGGAGTGCTGCAAAGGTTCGTTTGAATAAAGCATGACTGGTACCTGTACTGCAGCATTAATTCTTATTGCATTTATTTTTTTGGTAATTTGTGTTTCCAAGCCCTGCAGAGTATGTTAGCAGTTTACATAGAAGTTGCTCGTAAATCTGTAATGCGAAAGAAGTAGTATCTTTATAGGCATAATTTATGTTCGGATTTTACGACGCCCGCATTTTACTACGCTTTTTTGCAGTCCCGAGAAAGTCGTATAATCGGGGTTCCACTGTATACGACTGTAGCAATATGGCTGCCGTCTGCTTTCAAACTAGCCCATTCACTATTTGAACTCTTGACATGCTGGGCCTTCAAATTGCTCCGATTGGTTCTGCTTCCCCGTGGGTCAAGAACACAAAGCGATGTGCTACGGGAAATACACATGATCCATTGGATTGCTAGAAAATTGGGCGCAGCACAGACCAACATGGCGAGCCACCTAGTCAAGTCAGAACTCCAGCCACACCTTGTGTACCAATCAAAGTTCCACCGTTTCTCGAAGGCAGAATAGGAATGTTTTGAGACCACTGATTGGAAGGCCATGGGCGCCATCACAGGACTGCTGCACAAGACTTGGGTTCCCACTTCACAGGCAGAGGCCCAAATCAACATGATCGATGAACTTCCAACGCTCAAGCTTTCAACAGTTTGCACCTAGGCGCGCTGGCTCGATACAAGGGATATGAAGCTCTTACCCCTGCTATTACAACCATTGTTCCTCCAAGGCATAGAATAGCCAACAACAACAGAACAACAAACCACTTGACTGTCTCCATCACCCAGTCCCTCGCCAAGCAACAGCACCTGTCACCTGCATTAGCCACACTGATGACACAAAATACATTCTTGTAATTGATTAATGGAGTTCTATGGCGCAAGGGAAAGGGGAGGCCGAAGAGCACCAGAAAATGGTACGATGTAGTCAATGATGTGGTAAATGGTAAATGGTGTAAGTATGGTGGCCTAAAGACATTCGCTGTAAGGTGCGTAAAATATACATACAAATAAAAATATGGCAACGATACATAAGGTGTACATGGTGGTCCTTTATGAAAGGGAACACGGGAGCGCATGGCCGCTTAGAGCACTAGCAAGTGGCAGCAAGAAGCAGCACATAGGCTTGTGGTGCCATCTGTCGGCAGCCAGAATAACCAGACACGGGCGATAGGTAAGCGCCTGCTGGACTCCCTCCCATGCCACAAGGATGGGCAAACACAGGGTCTGACGTGCAGCATCTGCTGCTAGCAAACCCCGCATAGCGTACTGGAAATGTGAAAGTGCCAACACATGCCCATTAGCTTATAGGTACTTCAAGTGTATTTTAATGCGTAAGCCTTCTTTTGCGAGTATCCCAAGAAAATCTGTCCATCACGCAAAAAGTGTAGTGCCTTGTATCTGCACAAAAATGTGTAATTTGCGAAGTTAAGACATTTAATCATTATAATAGTGTAAATGTAGATGATTGGTAGCTTTATAAGTAATAAAGAACAACTGACGCTCGAAAAAAAGATCGATCAAGGAGAACACCCACAGGGGGTACATAGGGCACCATAGAAAATGCGTAAGGAAGTTTATAGTCGGGGTGGGTGACCTGGCCCCCCCCCCCCCCCCCAAATTTGGGGGCAGGTCAAGTTAAGAATGGGGGTGGCCATTCTGAAATTTGGGGGTGTGGTAAGTTAGAATTTGGGGGGTGTGCCAACTGAAATTTGAGGGTGTGCTAACTTAACTTTGAGGTTGGGCGAACTTCAAATGTGGCAGTGCGACAAGTTAAATTTGGGGGTGGCCCACCTAAATTTGGGGGTGAGCCAATTGAACATGTGGCCATGGCCAAACTTAAATTTGGGGGTTGGCCGACCTAAATTTGGGGGTTCGCTAACCTAAATTTGGTGTGAGCCATCCTCAATTTGGGGATGGACCAACTTGAATTTTATTGGTGGTGCAACTGAAATTTAGGAGTATGCTTATGCATTCTTAGACAACTCCAGTGCAGTTTCTGCATACTTTTATGCAGCAAGTGCTCTGGCTCCCTGCTTCCTTGCGTAGCAGGAATACACCTCACCTGATCCAGATATCTTCTGGAGAGAGCAATGCACTTAGGTCAAAGTTTGGCTGTGGTAATTAAGCCTCATTAATTCATCAATTATACTTAGTTATCTTTAAATTACCTAGTTAATCAATAATTCAGATTAATTAATGAGAAATCACCCTTTGTAGCAATTGCTATGATTGAGTGGATGTCAATTTCCTTTAATTAATTACTTAATTAGGTCAAGCTAGTCTGATGTACCCTTAATTATTCTTGGTTAGACTCCGTTAATTTAACCTGTGTTGCTCTTGATTAGTCTGTAATGGGTGTACTGAACAGTTCCGATGGTAACGCCTGTGCGTAACCGAGAAGGCAGGTGACGCAGAGCAGGAAAAGCTGGTTGCCCGAACGGCTCACACTTGTGCTAAGCACTGGCGATCCGGCTGGCCCACTGGTTGCATAGCAGGCATGGATGAGACTCTTATTACAATAACCCCCGGTGGAAAAGCGGAGCCATCCTGGCGACTTACGACGTGGAGACGAGCGGGTCATAGACTTGTTTCAGGCGGCGAAAGTGAACAACTTCCTGTCCACGGCGGCACTTGTCGGCCGTCGATGTAAGCGGCTCTATGACATAGTTGACCGGAGAGGTGCGTTCGACGATGTGGTATGGTCCATCATACTGCGAGAGAAGTTTTGTCGAAAGTCCAGGCGTCGTAGAAGGCATGGACAACAAGACAAGTGTGCCGGGAGCGAAGTTCGGATTCGTAGCGTCACCATCACGATTGGCTTTTTGTCATTGTTGGTCAGCGGAGGTGAACTTTCGGGCTAATTGACGGCATTCCTCGGCGTATCGGGCGACGGCTGAAACGGGAGCACACTCTGACGTGTCTGGTGTATAAGGCAAAGCCATATCGATAGTATGGGAAGGATCGCGACCGTAGAGAAGGAAGTATGGAGAAAATCCTGTAGTACTTTGTGTAGCCGTATTATATGCGTACGTGACAAATGGGAGGATGATGTCCCAGTTTGTATGCTCCGATGAAACGTACATGGCGAGCATATCACCTAGGGTGCGATTGAAACGCTCCGTAAGCCCGTTAGTTTGAGGATGGTATGCCGTGGTGGTCCGGTGAACTATGCGGCATTGAGCAAGCAGTGCTTCAACCACCTGTGACAGAAACACACGGCCTCTATCACTCAGCAGTTCACGAGGTGGGCCATGACGAAGAATGAAACGATGGAGCAGAAAGGATGCAACCGCACTGGCGGTCGCTGCAGGTAGAGCAGCGGTTTCAGCATAGCGTGTAAGGTGATCAATTGCGACAATAATCTATCGTTTTCCAGCGGGTGTTAGCGGTAGCGGCCCATACAGGTCAATTCCCACACGGTCGAAGGCACGAGCAGGGCACGGAAGCGGCTGTAATAAACCGTGGGCCAGATGAGGCGGAGATTTGCGGCGTTGGCATTGCAGGCATGAGCAGACAAACTTTTGGACAAAAGTACACGTTCCTCGCCAGTAGTAATGTTGCCGCAAGGGCTCATACGTCTTCAAAATGCCTGCGTGTGCACATTGTGGGTCAGTATGGAAAGACGCGCACATGTTGGAACGCAAAGTCCTAGGGATAACCAGGAGCCACTTGCGACCATCGGGCTGGTAGTTGCGTCGGTACAAGAGGTTATCCCGGACAGCAAAGTGGGCAGCCTGGCGACGCAGGGAGCGGGAGATGGGAGATGCAGGCGAGCCAGAAAGGAGATCCATAAGAGAGGCCACCCAAGGATCTTTGCGCTGTTCTGATGCGCAGGTGGCGATGTCGACTGAGGATACCGCCTCAATGGTGGAGAGGGAGGCCGTGTCGGCTGGCAGCGGAGAGCGGGACAGAGCGTCAGCGTCAGTGTGCTTGCGACCTGAGCGGTATATGACGTGTATGTCGTATTCTTGAATGCGCAAAGCCCAGCGGGCAAGGCGTCCAGACGAGTCTTTTAAAGAGGATAACCAACAAAGGGCATGATGGTCAGTAACCACATTGAAAGGCCTGCCGTATAAATAGGGGCGAAACTTCCCGAGTGCCCAAACGATGGCCAGGCATTCTTTTTCTGTGACGCTGTAATTGCGTTCCGCTTTGGTCAGCGCACGACTGGCATAAGCAACGACGTATTCGGAGTAGCCAGACTTGTTCTGCGCAAGGACAGCGCCAAGGCCAATACCACTGGCATCGGTATGCACTTCAGTTGGGGCGGTGGGGTCGTAGTGTCGCAGTAAAGGCGGAGACGTCAGGAGACGGCGTAAGGTCACGAACGCGGTGTCGCATGCAGGAGACCAGGAGGATAGGTCGTTGGCGCCACTTAAGAGTTGTGTCAGAGGTGATATTATCGAGGCAAAATTGCAAAAAAAGCGTCTGAAGTAAGAACAGAGGCCGATGAAGGCGCAAAGTTCTTTGAGTGTCTTAGGTTTTGGAAATTCTGCCACAGCGCGAAGTTTCAATGGGTCGGGGCAAATGCCATCTTGTGATACGACGTGACCTAGAATCATGAGCTTGCGCACGGCGAACTAGCACTTTTTCAGGTTCAGTCACAGGCCTGCATTGGTCAAGGACGTCAAGACTTGCCTAAGCCGAATAAGATGCGTGCTGAAATCAGGGGCGAACACAACAATGTCATCGAGGTAGCAAAAACACGTGCTCCATTTTAGGCCACGCAAGATATTGTCCATCATTTGTTCAAACGTAGCAGGCGCATTGCATAGGCCAAATGGCATCACATTAAATTCGTATAAACCATCTGGAGTAATGAATGCAGTTTTAGGGCGATCAACTGCTGACATCGGGACCTGCCAGTAGCCCGAGCGTAAATCCAACGAAGAGAAGAATTTAGCGCCTTGCAAGCTGTCCAGAGCGTCGTCAATGCACGGTAGAGGGTAGACGTCTTTTCGCGTTATCTTATTAAGACGATGATAATCGACGCAGAACAGAATGGAACCATTTTTGTTTGTGACGAGAACCACCGGTGATGCCCACGGGTAATTTGAAGGTCGAATGACACCGCGCTGAAGCATGTCATCCATGTGCTCACTGTTCACCTGACATTCCTTGGCGGATACGCGGTATGGGCGCTGCCGCAATGGCGCATTGGAGTCAGTGTTGATGTGGTGGCTGACGGTTGACGTGCGACCCAGAGTAGGCTGAGCGACATCAAAAGAAGAGCGGAACTGGGCAAGCAGGTGAAGAAGCTGGGAGCGCTGCTCGGAAGTAAGGTCATCGGCAATGAAAGGTGTGAATAAGTCAGGTGATGGCGGAGCAGAAGGGGAAAGTGCACAGAAGTCAGTGAGCTCTGCACATGAAGTATCCGGCATGTTGATTATAAACATGTCATCAAGAGGCCGAGCATGGCCAAGTACTTCGCCGCAAAGAGCCATCAGGGCTGTAGGAAGCAGATTGCAGACGATAGCGCTGAAACCGGCTGAAAGGTCAAGCATGGCGAAAGGGAGGGGGACGTCTTTGCGGGTCATGAAGAGTTCCGAAGGAGTGAAGAGGACAGCGCCTTCAGAGACAGCGCCACAGAAGACAGGAACAACGGCAGACGAGTACAGCGGTGTGGCGATGTCTTCTCGAAGAACTAGCTTGGCGGGAAGAGAAGTGGCGCCGACGAGGGGCACGTCACACAGAGGTGATAATTCGACTTCAGCACGTGCACAATTGATGACGGTGAAGGCAACTGGCAAATACTGCCTTCACCCAAAAAGATCACATTCTCGTGACGCCTGCGGCAAAAACCACGTTTCACGTCAGCCGCCAAGGTCTATGAGTGGTGGCGCTGGCTAACACTCCCAGGGTTCTACTAGTACACATAAATACCCAAGAAAGTGGATGGGGAAACGCCGCCGCGGTAGCTCAATTGGTAGGGCATCGCACGCGAAATGCGAAGGTTGTGGGTTCGGCTCCCACCTGCGGCAAGTTGTTTTTTCATCCCCTTTAATTTCCACTAATTTATCGTTTCTTTATTTCATTTATTCAGCACAAGTAATTTCCCCTATGTTGTCCTTGGTGTCAGTGTTTGTTGGCTTCTTATGATATGACTAGTAAAAATCGGGCCCCTCGGTTAACCTCCTTTCTTCTCGTTAATTACCATCAGTTATTTACCTTTAACTAATTTCATTATAATTAATTTTGCTAGTCTTACTAACGTTAATTACTCTTGTATCTCTTCAGTACTCACTGTACATGGGTTATAATCCTAAGTGTCAGTAGTCATACGTAGTCATAAGGCATACTCGTATAGAGGGTGCCCCGACTATCATGCATTAACATTTAAAGATATGGGAATGCCATGTAGCTAGACAAAACTAAGGTAATGTTATTTGCCGTCACTTGAAGATACTCAGATTATTTTTTGCAAGCTGCCTAATTAGATAATTAGTCTTAATTAAAGTTTCTCGAGCAACCAGTTGTGTGGCAATTTTATGTGTATTCACAGGCATCTTTCACGCTCTAAAATGCACTTTTATGTAGAACATATTGACCAACAGAAAGTTGTATTGGGAGTTATTCCTGCCGCTCTACAATTTTCTCATTCACACTTTTCATGTAATTATAATAGATAAGTTATTCAATTAAGAATAATTATATAATTAGGCAAAATGCAAAGAAATAATCAGAGTATCTCTAAGCGACGGCAAATAACATTACCTTTGTTCTGTCCAGCTACATAGCATTTCCATATTTTTAAAGTTTGGCCTAAGTTAAGTGAAACACCCTTTATACCTATGCATGGAGTGTATCCTGTTGCGTATTACAGATGGGAGGACGGACAGATGGACAGAGTTTCGGGGGAAGTAGCCTTAGAATGCTTACACATTAATACACGCTGGGAGTACCTAATAACTACCAGGCGTATGTTGGCATTTTTACATTTACAGCGCGCTTGCTTACCTAGTGCGGTTTGCTAGCAGCCGACGCTGCGCGGCAGGCCTCGCTTGCGCAACAGTCATGTGGGGGGGTGTTCAGCTAATTCCAGCAGGCGCTTGCCTATCAGCCATGACTGGTTATTCTGGCCGCCAAAAGATGACGTCAAAAGTGGATGCACTTCGTCTTGCTGGCGCTCTAAGCAGCTGCTACAGAGCAGAGGCTATGTGCTCGTACATTCCTTTTCATAAAGGACCACCCTGTACAATGATATGTTGTACAAAAATAAAAGATGCGCTATGAAGGGCTGATATACTAAAATGTCGCTGCTAGTAGCACTACTGCTTCATCAGGGCCCTACTAAATTAAGGGGCTGGAGGCGTGTGCTATGCGAAACAGTACCTTTGCAACAGCGGCCTCTCAAGAGAAGCCAAGCTACAAATTCTTTGGGCTGATAACATGAAGCAAACGGATTTAATTGAAAATTTTCGAGTTGGATAATGATTCCTGACCGAGAAATATTGCTGGATGAAGAGGGATATGTTGTCTGTAAGCTAGAGGAAAGTGTTTTTTCTTTCAACATCTGCTTCCCAGTACTGTAGTAAGATGTGGATGATGGTCAGCCTCTCACTACATTTATCATAGACTGGAGGTTCATCACCAGTCAACAAGTAGTTGTGTGTGCCGTACGCGTGTCCTATTTTCAACCGAGTTAAGGACAGCGGCTTCCCGTGATTTGCCTGTTGATGGAACCATGGTTGAAGCAGGTGAAGGTTATTAGATGTTTCAGCATCCCTAAGGCGTTGCCAATAGCTTCTTAGTTTCTTCTGCAGGAAAGGTTTCAAATCTATGGTTGCGACAGCCGTGGGAGCGTTGCGAGCTTTCTGATATGGACCTAGTGAGTTCATCAGCAAGCATATTCCTCTCTATGCCTCTGTGGCCTGGAACCCTGCATATTATGGTACATTGTTCAGCTGCATAAATAGTCCATAGAAGCAAATATAGTTGAATAATTACAGGATTTGTATGCTTTATAGTGACATTAAAGCCTTAATTAAGCTTAATGAGTCTGTAAATATATTTACCTTCTTTAATTTTATATGCATAATATGGTTCACGGCCAACACTAGTTGAACTTAAGGAAGTCTACCGTAGTTCCTTAACACCTGTCAAAAATACTCCCTTTTTTTTATCGTCTCACCAGCTTACTGTTGAAGCACTGGCAAAGCATCCATCATTTTCCTTATGGCGAATGTGACAAAAATGGGGATACAGAATAACAAGTGGACCAGCACCTGAGCTCCAGAGCCAGCCTGACGCAGAGGGGCACCAGGAGTTGGACACAGTCAGGCGGACCCGCAGCCAGAGCTTCAAGCAGCTCCTGGGTGCGAGTGGCCACCTGGCGCTGGCGGCGCACCTTCTTGCCCACCAGGCCACACACTGCCTTGGCCTCATCTCGATAGAGGCTGCGGGCCAGGTGGAGGGCTTCTGCGTACAGCTGCTGCTGGCACAGGAGTTCCAGTCGTTCTAGCCATGTGCGCAAGCTCAGCACGTGCACCGATGCAAGGCCCAGCAGCAGCACCTGACTCCCACAGCCGGCCATCGAGTGGTAGCACGCTCGCTCGGCTGCAGCCACCTAAGCCACATTGCAAACAAAGGTTTCACACTTGAATCATGAGATAGAGTAGCAGGAAAACGAGTACAGCTGGCAGACAGTAGCTTTCCTTTACCTCTGTAGGAGAAGGGAAAACTTTATTTGAAGAGTCATAGGATAAGATATAGTGCAATGGCATAATAATGAGATATAATAATAGCGAACCTGATACAGTGAAACCTCTCTACTATTAACATCACATTAACAAACTTTGCAGAAAAACAAACTTTCAGAAATCCCCTGTTGACTGCTTGTAGTTTCAATGCAAAAATATTTGAGTACTATGAACTTCAGGATACTGAACTTTTCACAACAACGATCATTACTCAGTTTCCCTGAGCAGTTAACAACGCCTCAGTACTATGAACTAATATTGCAAAATCTGGGGATTCTTAGATTTCCGTGTATCCTTCACGGCAGCTGGAGCAGTAGGCTAGCAGACGAAAAGGCCCACAGAGCGGATGTGACAGCACATAAGTCTGGGACAGTGCCCAAGAAAAAAAGAATGTGGGCGAGCGGAGACGATGACACAACAGGTTTTGTGAGCACATGCTCCATCCAGAAAAGAGTCACCTAACAATGAAGGCGCATCTCTACTTCTTTCACCCTTCTTTCTGCGGCCCCATCAGCTATGCGTGCAGTGAAATATAACCTCCATACTTGCGTTGATGCCACACGGTTTCACTTTGCACTTTCCAGACGTGTCGTTTACGCACACTTGCGGTTTGCATAGTTCCGGTGTCCACCTTGAGCAAGACAGTTGCAGTGTCCAAGGCAAGAAATGTGGAAAAAAAAAAAAAAATGCAAGAAACATTGCGCTTTGGGGGCGACATAGATCTACCTTTTTGTTGGTAGTTTTCTCGGTGTCAGTGCCTGTTTTGTGCGTGTCACCCTTATTATACGGTGCTTCAGTGGTGTGTGATGACGAAATCTATGGAAAATAGCAACAGCATGTGCTGATAGCCAACAGTGACGTTTTCGTGGATAGCTCATATGGTGACAACTTGTGAACTGATGGGTTGATGGGCGGGATGATTAATTTTGGGGCTTTCACTATAACGATCTTTCAGAATAATTAACAATTTACCACAATCTCTTGAAGTTCGTTATATTGAGGTTTCACTGCGCTTAGCAGCGCAACACCACAGCTGTTAAACCCCTGTGGCGGGTCATTCGGGCAGCTCATGATTGGTATCAATAAAAAAAGTGATTAGATGAGTATTTCTTTTGTTAGCATTGCCAACTGATAACGTCCATTTATGAGTGGTCACTAGTGATACGATTGCTTGGATTTTTTCAGTGTTTTGTACAGTATGGAGTCATGCATATCAAATGAAAAGGCACATAAACAGTGATTGAATTGTAACCAGGAGATGGTAGTATTGTGTCACTAGTCATCACAAATCACTGTTTAGTATCACAGTGGTAGCTTTCATTCGTGCACATCGTCAATGATATCAACCATGCAGTCATTAAATGAGTTTTTTTGTTACCATTTCGATAACCGATCATGCCAAGTCATTGGTGATCATTAATGATACGTTCAGTTCGATGTGCTCTTACTTTTAAACAGTGCAGCATCATAGATATCAAATGAAAATTCATAAAAAATGGCAATTGAAGTGTGCTAGCTAGGAGATGAGATTATTGAAGCACTAGTGATCATGAATAACTTTGTTTAGTATGACAGTAGTAATCTTTATTCAGGGTGTCTTTTCCCTGAGTGCCTTTGTGAAATTGCCTGAGTGATGCAGGACTATGTTTTATGTCAGGATGGGCTGAAACCATATCGCCAAATGCTGTCACTAAGTGAGCATATGAAAAAAATTTTAAAAAAAAACGACTTAATCCAATTTGAATACTAAGGAGTAGTGTTTATGTAAATCAAAAAGAGAATAGAAGGGAGGGGTTAGTAAAATGCACAGCAAATAAAAATGTTTCGAACTAAATTCCAAATCAAGTCAGACATTCTCAAACATGAATAAAAAGGAGATGCATACAGAAGCAAACATTTTCAAATATGGGCTCAGTGGTATTTGGCCCGAACTTTGTCACAATTCACATTCTCTCTCAACAGATCGTAAATCAACCTTAACTGTCCTGACTTACTCTCAGCCTCACTTTAACTGCTTTAAAGAGGTTATTTTGGCATCAGCCAATACTTTGTTTTTTGAGCTCAAGCTTCTTCAAAACGGCGGCAGCATGCTTTCTTTCCCATTCATTCCTCAATGTGTAGGTCCTTTTTGTCCTTTTCCTCCTTCCACTGCTTGTTCGGCCCATGGACTATTTGAAGCATATATACTTTTTTTGTGACAGCGTGCCTTCTGGCATAAAGAATTATTTACATGTGTAAATACACGCCGGATTCTCGGAGGAAGTCCAGCAGCATCCGGTCTTCAGCATCTTCTTGGTCAGTTGTACAGTAAACGTCTGATTTTTCAGCCTAGGGGCCACAAAAACGTCCAAAAAATCGGCCAGTTGGAAAAAAATGAATGCATGTCTTTTACTGCCCTTAAGGGCTCAAACTGCCACAGGCACATTCGAAAAAGCTCTGAAGGCCTGTCCTGTTGATAGACACCCTGAGGTAGCTTTCTGGTGTATGATAGGTATGGTGTCAAGGAAAAGAGACAGGTGGATCTTATGCCATTCTTCAAGGTAAGCCAAAAATACCCTCCTGTGAAAAGCATGGCACGTTACATACCATTGCCTTGCTGACGTTGCCGCCTGTAGCATGCCCTTTGAAGTGGCTTGTACCATAGACCATCTGCACATCTGACATGTCCAGCACCTGGACACAGCAAGGGGTGCACTCATACAGACACTGCAACTATGACAACGGAAAAGGTTCCTAGCCATTGGCTGATGGCAACCAAAAATGCTAGCCATCAGAGTTTACGCTTGTAGATCATCACTTCACTCAATCTAAGAGAACACTAGGGCAGCTTTGGCTTTCAACCTCATGCAGTGGAAAAAGAGGAAACGTGCAGGTGTGCATATCCCGACACATTTATGCTATGCTGCAATCACTGTCCAATGGTGGCACATTCAGTCAAATTAAAAAATTAAATTATGGGGTTTTATGTCCCAAAACTACAAGAGGAGGAGGAGGAGGAGAAGCATTTATTTAAAAAAAGAAGAAAAGGACAAGCAGGTGTCTTCCTGCTTGTGTTGGAAGCGCCCTTAGTCTAGCGCTCCTGTGGCTCTTGCTGTCTCCCTGGCCCACCGCACTAGTCGCTGCTGGTTACTAGGGTCCTAACTAGTCAGCACGGCCTCCCACTGCTCGGGTATGGGGTTGGGTATTTGCGGGGCCACCTTGACATTGGGGCACGCCCATGTGGTGTGATATAGGGAGGCGTGATCATTACAAAGGGGACATCTGTATGAATATAGTGTAGGGTGTATTGCGTGTAGTCTGCTTAAATGGGGGTATGTATTGGTTTGTAGCTGTTGCCATGTTACAGCGTCCACAATCTGATTATGAGGCACGCTGTAGTGGGCATCTCTGAAATAATTTGGACCACCTGGAATTCTTTAATGTGCACCTAAATCTAAGTACATGGGTGTTTAAGGATTTCGCCCCCATCAATATGTGGCCACCATGGCAGAGATTCGATCCCCCAACCTTGTGCTTAGCGGCCGAACAGTACAGGCACTAAGCAACCACGGCGGGTGCACATTCAGTCAAAGGCAGAGCAGAAGGTATTTGCGCCACAAATATCCTTGACTATTTAGACTATGATGTCCCACAGTGTCCCAGTCCTGGGTAAGCGCACCTGGTCCTCAGCAGGCATTGGACTACTCAACAGAAATGAATATATGACATCCGTCACCAGAGCGACATGCTGTGTGTATGCAAGTGCTCGAATGTCCAAGTGTTGGCAGAGGATGATCCACAAGCATGGGCACTTGTAACATATGAAATCATAGAAAAGTGGTTTCAGAGATAGTGTCCAACCCTGATCGAGTATTAAATTTAATTCTGAAGCACTGCTATCAAGGCTACACACTTGGACATAGTGAAGCAAGTTCTATGCTTGGCAGCCTGTGAATAACACTAACAGCCAAATATACTCACTCAAAGGTTTGACACCACATTATTTGCCCTTCAAATACTTCTACGGTAGACGCGCTCACAAGAAAGTTCACGAAAGAGAAATATTGTCACCCAGCTGTATTGTAGCTTCATGCTACAGTCGGGTGGATCACAGTTTTTCACTTTCATGATAGAGGTGTTACAGAGCACAACCTATGTAAACCATTCTGAATTGTAATGATGCCAAGGCAATAGCTGCAAACATATGAAGCATGATGAGTAATGCTGACTGCAAACCTTGCTTACTCCACAGCCGGACAACTAGCTTTAATTGACCACATCTTTGCAAGTGGCCTACAATTGCCAAAAAAAAACTGGTCCTAAATGCAATTTTATAGATGAGTTTTCCAGTCAAGTGTCACCCCTGGTGTCATAGCCATATCGGAACATTTAATCCCCAAGTTAGGCATCAAATAAATTTAAAAAAAAAAACACCCGATACAGATTCTGAAATCGTGCACATTGGTACGAGAATAGTCATGGTGGACTTCAGCAGTAAATTAGGTAAGTAGTTGACCCCTTGGTGTCACTATTGCTGCTGCTCATGCTATTCAAATTTCCACATCCTAGCCCTTCATTTTACGGAGCAGTTAATTGCATGTTTGTGAGACTGGACACAATGATGTCTGGGTTTCATTCTTTTTACCTGGCTAGTATTAGCAAGATTCACTTGTCATATTTGATCACAGTGTAAGAAGAACAGGTGTTTTGGCAGAAGCGCTAGATGCACCTCACTAGTGCTGGCCATCTCACTAAGGTGGTGCAGCATGCAAGTAGAAGGCTGGGGCGCTGACGGTCCCTGGGCGCCATGTTGGACGTTGCAGCCTGTGCTTTTCAGAAGAGTGTTTTCAATGTTACTGTCTTTATGATTTATAAATTCTGCTGCATTTTTCTACTTTTTCATAACAAAAGTATTTCCCTCAATCTGGAGCTTAGACTAAGCATCTTTTGCTGAGGCAGAAATTGAATTCTGGGGTTTTATGAGCCAAAACCACAATTTGATCACAAGGCACACCGTTGTGGGAGGCCCTGGATTAATTTTGACCATCAGCGAATCTTTAATGTGCCCCCAATGCACAGGACACAGGCACTTTTGCATTTTTCCCCAGCGAAATGCGACCGCCATGGCCTGGATTTCATCCCGTGACCTCATGCTTAGCAGCGCAACACCATACCCGTTAAGGCACTGCGACAAGTGCTAAAGCAGAAAGCAATTTAACTTTGCTAGTTGAACAAAGAGTTGCTATCACTGCATTCACTACATTCTCCCTTTCATTTTACATGAAGGCAGTGTGCTAGGGATTGCTGCATAGTTTCCACACAAATAGAAGCCCCTTTACGTAATGCAGTAAATTAACTTTCATGTGTTCCATAGGCTCAAACGAAAATGAAGTATAGCTGTACACGTTTCATGCTCTATACAGGCTTGAAGCTACAAATTGACAGACAGCTAATTTGTTATAAGCTATGCTGCCGCCCCTCATGCATCATTGTTTCATTATGGTTCATAATAGAAGGCAATGCTTTTTTTTCTCTCTCTTTTTTTTTATTAAAAATTCATGAGGGAAAAGAGGTGACATGAAAAAGCAACTTGCAAGCCAGAAAGATGTCATATACCCTGAAAGAAGGCATATACCCTGAGTGGCCTTTCACACAGCTAGATTTTACATGAGCTCGAATTTGCTCTTCTAGATATGAGAACAGCTCCATTGTGCACTTATGTCCATGTCCTTGTCCTGCAGGCCAGGTCAAAATGCTTCTCGCAAGCATAGTCTTCTAGTCATAAGGCTCGGCGAGGAAGACTGAAGAGTGAGGAAGACTCAATGCTCAAGGCTTAATGGTCAAGTAAACGTTGCAAAATGAACAGCATGTTGTCTACCTGCATCGCTTATCAGAGCATGCTTTCAGGCATCTTCACAGGCAAGAGCAAACAATGCAACCGCACTATCGAAGACATTATCATCCCTTACAACGCCAGAGTAATTTGAATGATCAACGAAGAAGCCTTAAAGGAGCCCTGAACCACCCCTCGAGCTTGGTGAAATAACATAGTCCGCCGGTAGCATATGCTGCTGTGAAATTCTCAGCCAAGTTCCGCTGTCGTACGCGGTCTGTGGAGCTCGCAAGCGGAGTGCGAAGTCACCTTTTTCTCAAATGCTCTTGCTTCAAAAACCCACCGATCCTCGCTCTTTTGTGTGTGCTCTATTTCGTCATAAAGCACACTCAAACACGAAGCTGCTATTGGTCGCTGCACTCGGCTACACTGTGGCCACCGCGAGGTGCCGCCACGAGTCCAGTGGCTAAGTGCACTGCGGCTCTCTGAAGTTAGCCGCGTTTAGTTTACGTTTAGTGCGGCATAGGCACTAAATCGGAAATTTGAACTGTGCACCATGGTGACGTATCCACCGTAGCCTTCGCAGTGCAAGGCATTGGAGGAGGAAGGGGAGCACAGCTGAGGCCGTGTTTGATTGCAAATAACTCTGCTTCTGCTGAACGCATTGATGTACTTTTTGCGGCAAAGTGGTTCTGAAATAGCCTATCTTCATTTCAAATGTCTTTCTCCACTTCGATAAAAAGTGGTTCAGGGCCCCCTTTAAAAGTAAATAAATTAGCCTTTATTTCAGTTTATGCATTTCACATGCAATCATAATAATTTATGGAGGTTCAAATTTCACACTTTTCCAGTCTCCTTACATATGCCGATTTCCTGACATTATGCTAGTCATACTTAAAACAATCCGTATCATACTTAAAAACTAAACTGGGAATGACGCCTTTCTAAATAATTTATAGCATCAGATATTTTTCAGTCGAAGATAAGCATTCATGCCTCAGATGAAATCTTCAGAACATGTCAAGACCCTTTCAACAGAATTCCAACAGTCTGTTACGAACAAGAAGAAAGGGGGTTAACCGAGGGGCCAGATTTTTTATTAATCATATCATAAGAAGCCAACAACAAAGACACCAAGGACAACACAGGGGAAATTACTCGTACTTACTAACTGAAATAAAGAAATTATAAATTAATGGACATGAAAGTGCATAAAAAAACAACTTGGTGCAGGTGTGTAACAATCTCACGTCTTCGCATTATGCGCGCAATGCTCTACCAATCGAGCCACCACGGCGCCGTCTCCCATTCACTTTCTGGGGTATTTATGTGTTACTGCTAGAACTAACCCTGGGAGTGTTAGCCAGTGCCACCATTCACAAACCTTGGTGGTGGATGTGGAACATCCTTTCTGCCGCAGGCATCATGAGTATATGATCTTTTTGGGTGAAGGCAACTGGTCAATAAAGCCACATGTGCTACCTGAAGGCATCAATGTTGCCGTATTCGAGACCCTCGTTATGTAATGAATGAGAAGAACGGGGGTTTAACCAAGGGGCCCAATTTTTATTAATCATATAGTCAAAAAGATCACGTACTCCTGACGCCTGCGGCAGAAAGTGTGCGAGTGGTGGTGCTGGCTAGCACTCCCAGGGTTAGTTCCAGTAGTGATACATAAATATCCCAGAAAGTGGATGGGAAGACACCACCGCAGTAGCTCAATTGGTAGAGCTTTGCACGCGTAATGCGAAGACGTGGGATCATTCCCCACCAGTGGCAAGTTGGCTTTTCATCCATTTTCAATTCCATTAATTAATTTATTTATTTACAAATACTGCAGGCAGCATTGTTGCCCAAGCAGGAGAAGGTTACAAGAGGTGAGTTCGCAAAGAATGCTCAAAAGTATTAACATTAGTACATTCAACAACACAAGCAAGCAGGCGGTTCCATTGTTCACTTGTGTAGGAGAAAAATGAATTTTGGAATTGTTTAGTTCTGGCATAATATGGCCTTATCACTTTTGTGTGATTTAATCTTGATGATCATTGTGGTGCAGAAAGTAAGTATGGTTCACGTGGCAATCACGTTTTGTTGCGATAAAGCAAGTACAAGAATTTCAACCTGGCAGTCTGCCTGCATAACTGGAGCGGCTCCAACTTATGTTGCCTTAGCATATCAGTAATAGATGAATGTTTTCGATAATCAGATGAGATGAACCTGGTACCATGACATTGGATGCGCTCCACCTGTTCGATGTTCTTGGCATGGTGCGGATCCCACACCACAGACGAATACTCTAGGACTGGTCGAACCAGAGTGCAATAGGCTTCAAGTTTTACGCTTGACGGAGACCCTTTTAATTTCCCGCATAGGTAGCATAATTTCTTGAATGCTTTAGAGCATATGTCGTTAATATGCATATCCCATTTAAAATTGGTTGTAATTGTTAGACCTAGGTATTTAATTGATGTAGCAGGATTTATCCACAGATTGCCAATTTTGTAAACATATTGTAAGGGATGTTTTTTGGTTGTAATCGTCATTGATACGGTTCTTGAAAAATTAATTTTCATCGCCCTTTGTTCGCACCAGTCCGCAAGTTTACATAAATTAGTATTCAGTAGTTGCTGGCAGGAAGAATTCTTCATGACAGAGTAAATAACGCAGTCATCGGCAAACAACTTCACAATGATACCTTCCTCAACATTATGAGCAATATCACTGATATATATGAGAAACGATAGGGGTCCAAGCACTGACCCCTGTGCTACACCGGACAGAACCCGTTAACACTCAGACCCAATCCCACCACATTCTACAAATTGTCTTCGATTCTGTAGATATGCTTGCAAACAATTGATAAGATTGTCTGGCATCCCAATTTCTTAGTTTTTAAATAAGCAAGCTGTGAGTACACAATCAAATGACTTTGATAAATCTAGGAAAATTGCATCTATATTTGTTTGTGATTATCAATTGCCAGGGAAAAGTCATGAATTACTGATGGCAGCTGTGTTGTAGTCAACAAATTCTTACAGAAACCATGTTGAAATTTGACAAAGAAGTTGGTGAATTCAAGATGGTTGGATACATGGTGAGCTATTATGCGCTCAAGCAACTTGCAACACGTGCATATAAGCGAGATAGCTCGGTAATTTACAGCATTCAACTTTTCACCAGACTTAAAGACAGGCACTATTCTGGCAACTAACCAATCACTCGGCAGACAACTTTGCTCAAGTGAGGCATTGAAAATTATATGAAGGTAGTAAGAAATTATTTCAGAGTACCGATGAAGGATTGCGTTATAAATACGGTTGACGCCACTTGACTTTTTTGTTTTGATATTTAGTAGGAGTGTGTGTACGCTCTCACAGCTTAAACACAAACTTGGCATGTTAAGAGGACAAGGAAATGCGTTAACAGTGGGGTGATATGCCATGATAGAAATCTGTGTAAATGACCTTTGAAAAGTAATATTGAGTTCATTGGCAATATCTTTGAGATTTTAATTAATGTTACCATTAATACGTAGTTGATCGACAGTCTGCTTGCTACCAGACAAAAAGCACCAAAACTTGCCAAAGATGAGCCTTTCATAAAAGAAACAAGGGTTTTGTCACAGAAATTATTGCGGGCATTTCCGAGTTTGGAAACCAGATCTTCTTTGAGAGCATGTGCATGTGAACCTTTAATTTCGGCTTCCGTGCTAAGCGACGTTTTAAGTGTATAATATCCAGGTTGATCCAATGATTGTGATGCCTCATTTTCTTTTGCTGGACGGGAATAAACCTATTCATGCATTCAGCTACTATAGCCCTGAACCTGTTCCAAACGTACGAGATGTGTCCTCCGTGTTCGAAATTAGGAAAATTTAAATGTAAAATGTCAAGAACCGATTCGTCATCTGCAGCCGAAAAATCATGGAATGTTTTTACTATTGGTGGTACTTTCCTGCCATGTGCGTTTAAAGTTATATGGACTGATTTATGATCAGCAATGCCATTCATGATGGACACATTGCAGCCTTCATAAAAGTTTAAGAAATAGACAATCAAGGATCGCTGCAGTCATTTCCGTGACACATGTAGGAGCATTAACCAGCTGCGTTAGGTCGTGAGAGAAAGCTTCATCAAGAAGGAGACGTGCACTTTCGGCATCATTGGAATCTCCGATATTTAAAGAGTTCCAGTTAATGCCTGGCAAGTTGTAATCACCAGCAAGCACAAATTTTTGATTTGGTCTTATCAAGCTCTCAAGATGATCAGCCAGTTCAGTGAACACTACAGGCCGATGCAACTCTAGCTCCACTGTATAGTTGCAGTCTTCACTGAGAAAAGATTGAAGACAGGGGGTTTCTCTGTTCATCCTCAACTGACATGACATGCTGTTATAAGGAGCCAACAAATAAAGACACCAAGGACAACACAGGAGACAGCCAAGGACAACACATAATTTCTTTATTTCAATTAGTAAGTACAAGTAATTTCCCCTGTGTTGTCCTTGGTGTCTTTGTTTGTTGGCTTCTTATAACAGCGTGTCATGTCAGTTGAGGATGAACAGAGAAGCCCCCTGTCTTCAACCTTTTCTCAGTGAAGACTGCAACTATACAGCTGAGCTAGAGTTGCATAGGCCTGCAGTGTTCACTGAAGCTAGAATGCATACTGCAACCCGTTGGTTTTATAGAACCTTGACAAAAACATGTAATGGAAGCACAGATAATCACAATGCCTTAAAACTGGCATCTCTCTCTGCCAGCAGACTGTTTCTTCAATTCCTCTCAACTAGGGATGTGCAAATGTTCAAAACTTTCGAATAACGAATCTAAAATTGTTCTATTCGATTTGGTCTTGAATTGAATAGGTTTTAACCCAACTATACTGAGATCTTTTACAGTGAATTATCTGTTATATCGAGCAACTTCTGAACACTGTAAAGTTATAATGAGAATGTATAGAAAAATATATGATTACATTGAACAAAAATAGCACCCACTACCAAAGCTGCCCCAGAAGCTGGCTTTCCTGTGTGGCAGCCAGGTGAGTTGCAAAGACCCTTTCAGAAAAAGTGGTTTAGCCCGACTGCACCTGCGTGGCTCTATCGAGCAACTGCGCTGCGGGTGGGCACACTCCACAAAAGATGATCCTGGCCTGTCGTGCAGTGCTCACTCACATCTTTTCCTGCACGTTTGAGGGTTTGAGGCTTAAGGAGGTTCATAATATTGTCAGGCCCTGTACACTCATATTCCAATGATCACCACAGAGAGCAACAAAATCAACCACAGCATGTTTCAGCATGAAGCGAATGCAGTGGATCGACTCCACTCTCTTTTATCTCAAAATACACACAGCCACCAATTGTACTATTGCACTTCACGTTAGGAGCGTGTTGTAGTGACAAATTTTATTGCAAGATTTCATTGAAATCACCGAAGAGTACTTATAACATAGTATCACGCAAAGGCTAAAAAAACTGCTGTTTATACAGCCTTTCTTCTTTAAATAGTACACAACACCTCTTATCAGCGGCTATTGCTTCAGCTGACACTTGGTCGTGAGCAGCTTATTGACATCAATCTCTTACGTGACGTCATGGTTTGTTTCGCCAATTTGAATTATGCAGCAGTAGAACAATGCAACAGCTTGCAGTTCCTTTGCACAGTGTCATGCAAGGTTGCGCTACTTTTGTTTTCCTGAATATGTCCTAGCCAGTTTAGGCATTGCCCTTTTAATAGCTGCAGCCACCGAGGAACTACGTTCTAACCTGTCAATTTTTACTAGCTCAATTGCTTCAGCAGCATGAAGCCACATTCTAAAACTGCCACCGGAGGAACACCTGGTTTGCAGACTGAGGATGTACACACTGGTGAGTAAAAACACACAGCTTGTGCTTGTTACCTTTGACATTCTTAGCATGTCACAAGGAAACGACGCATTACAATCAACAAGTTTTGAACATGCCAAATTCTGTCAGCCATGGCTAAAATCTGAGTTTCCTAAAGCAATGTGGTTTCCTTTGAAAGTGGGTTGTTGATTCAATAAATGTGTATTCTCAAAACTTATTGCCGGTCAAAGCATTGTGAAAAACACCGCAAAAATCATGTCACTGCGTTAAAACAGGTACGCATACATCTAACATCTTGCATGCATGTTTGTAGCACATATATCAATGCGAAATAGATATGAACTGTCTAGTTAGTAAAAATTGCACTTGAAAAGCAGTGTTGTGTGCTGAACCTTGCTGCTAAGTTCAGTGGAATAGTTCAGCAGTGTTGCTGGGCATGGGGAGCCCCATTTACAGAAAGTACATATATTTATCAGTGTTAGCCAGTTGTCCTGTATTTTGTGTTGGTTTGTGCGATGGCAATAAACTGAGATTGCCAATGCCCGTCTCGTGATGCAACCTGCATGATTCAACGCTGGCAACGAGGGTGGGATCAGTCCTGTACCAATAAGTGAGTCACTCAACTGCGAAGAGATTGGTGCCATGGAAGGCTAGCTTTGGTGTCTATCCACTCACAATGGCGACTGCCAACAATGGCGACTGCCATTGGGTTCCTCGAGTGTTCTGGCCTCGCCCGCACTGAAGACAGGGAAGACTACACAATGTTTCAAGTTCTTTCTGGTGGCACAGGAAATTACAGATGTTGGCAAGAAGACGCCAACATTCCTCAGCCACTGAGGTCCTGCCACATTTCAGTTGGCCAAGGCGCTCGTGACGCCAGCCCAGCTTAAAGATGCCCCTTCAAAACAATCCTCACCATACTGTGAGGTCACCTAATGCCGAAGCCACCAGAACCTGCTAGGTGATATGAATTCCACTGCCGCGACCAAACACCAAGCAAGTCCGGCGCCGCCTACCTTGCTACTTTTTGAACCATGGTGCAACACTGCAACTTTGGCGTCCTCAACACCATGCTACGGGAAAAATTACGGGAAAATTACAATTAAATTGTGTGGATTTATGTGCCAAAACCACAATATGATTATGAGGCGCACCGTAGTGGGAGACTATGGATTAATTTCTGCTACCTGGGGATCTTTAACATGCACCTAAGGCATGGTACACAGGCATTTTTGCATTTTGCCCCCTTTCAAATGTGGCCACCGTGGCTGCAATTTGATCCCGTGCCTTCGGGCATAGCAGCGCAATGCCATAGCCACTACAACACCACAGGGAGTACAATGCCATGGGACCTCTTTGCATTTGCACTGCAGAAAGACACGGTGAAGTGGCGACTTCTGGCAAAAAAGATGTCCCTAACCGACGCTGTCGAGGAAGCAATTGCTGTTGAGGCCATTGACCAGAAAGCCAGCTTACCTTTACTCCAAAGCACAAACATGCCGCAATTCGAGCCAGTGCACCAAGGGACAACGACAGACAATGATAGCGAGCAAGACGGTGCCAAAGACACATTTTTCGGTTGCGTGCTGGCCCCAGTCAACTACGGGACACCCAGAGACCTTTGAGCAGCTTCTGTGCCAACTGTAGGAGTTCACACGAACACCGCCTGTGTCGATTCCATGATGCCCAGTGTCGGGGAGGTGGAAAAACTGGACACACTGCCAAAGTCTGCCAGTCCCAGAGGCATCCTGACCCACTTTGAAGCTCCGAAGCCAAAGGCAAGACACAATATTTCAAGACCTCATACAAATGCCTCTTACTGCGACGATCTGGTGATTATGGTGATCAAGTGACTGCCACCTACAATGTGTTTTAGCCCACCAAAAAGAAGATACATGTGGCAGTAGGAACCGAAGGTGCACGGTGTCAGATCGAAATGGAGTCCAGATCAACTTTTTCAATTCCCTCCAATGCCAAAGCCCAACGTATTCTTCCGAAGCGGCACGCCCACTTGACATCATGATGAGGGACCACCAAGACAACCGTATCATTGTTCATGGGATTGGTACCTTCAGAGTGCGGTTCAAAGATTTCGACTGCCCACTAGACCTTGTCATTGTCAAGGGTGAGCGCTAAAGCCTTCTAGGAGTGGATTGGTTCCTGGCACTCTGTATCGATATCACGGGAGTGCAACACACCAACGAACTACCATTAACATTTAACAACATATTCCAGGATTTACTTGTTTTTATTTACGTATTTATTTTATGTTATTTTTTTTCCTTTTTTTTCCTCTGTTTTCAAAGGAACACTGGGCTGTCACATGGAACCG
This sequence comes from Dermacentor variabilis, assembly GCF_050947875.1. Lineage (NCBI taxonomy): Eukaryota > Metazoa > Arthropoda > Arachnida > Ixodida > Ixodidae > Dermacentor > Dermacentor variabilis. The sequence goes on along the minus strand of NW_027460280.1, from coordinate 9,825,115 downwards.
CCTGTGCAGTTTGCACTTAACCCCTAGGTTGAGTCCATCCACCGGAGAGCAAAAAGGGCTACTATCTCGCTTCAGCCGAAAATCGACATAGAGTTGGGCAAATCGGTACAACAACGAATTCTGGAGCTGGCTGATCATGCTCAATGGGAAACCCCTAATGTCACGCCACTGAAGGCAAATGAGAGCATCCATATCTGCGCAGATTACAAGTGCACGATCAACAAGGCCTCGCAGCAGCACTGATGTCCTGTACCAGTGGTCAGCCACCTGCTGGCATCCCTCTCTGGTGAAGCTGTTTTTGCAAAGCTAGAACTGGCACAGGCCTACCAGCAGCTGCACGTGACTGACGATCTGCAGAAGCACCGCCGATTGTGATTCATTCAGGTGTTTTCTGCATCCACTGTTTACCAATTCAGGGTCAACGTCGTCCCTCACATCTCCCAGGGTTTAATGGAAAACCAAATGCGTGGGCTACCAGGCATCATTCCATCTTTTCACGATGTCTGCATTGCAGGAAATTTGTATCAAGATCAAGAACTGCTCATTCACTCTCGAGAGCTCCTCCAGCAGTTCCAAGGTGCAGGGCTTAAGGTCAAGAAAGAAAAATGTCAGCTACGAGTGACTCAAGTGGAGTTTTTGGGCTTCCAAGTCGAAGCAGAAGAAATCTACCCAATACCGCCTAAGACAAGTCATCCTTAACGTACTACACCCCTTGAACAAAGCCAAGCTGTAGGCCTTCCTGGGTCTTTTCAACTTCTATCATGCATTCCTGCCACACAAGGCCACTATCACAGAACCCCTGCACCGTCTACTGAATAAAAAAGTATCCTGGACGTAGGGACACCCACAAGAATTCAAGGAGCACTTAATTATCCTTATGTGGATGAATGTGAAAGTACTGCGGCTACGTCAGCAGAAGCGCGGTAACACCTGGTGGTGCCACTGGCGGAGTCACGTGACTCGAGCAGCCACATCAGCAGAAATGTTGCGACGTCACATGACCAGTGGTGTTCGTCACAAGGTACGTAAAATGCAAGGTCAAGGTTCAACTCCCTTTAAAGGTTGTGGGTTTGAGTGCCTTAAATAACTAACTAAATTAACTGTGCCTTAATTAAAAGCAAAAGTTGTGGGTTGTGGGGACCCCTTTTGGGACCCCTGTCTCCTGTTCACGCGCGACTTGGGCCATTTGCCCGCGCGATCGCTGGGGACACGCAGTTCCAAGCCTTATTTTGGATAGCGTACATTCCCGGCGGCCGCTGGCGCCGGCGCGACGCGGAGCCTGCTGCTTGCGCACGCGTCTCACGTTACGCCGTGCGCCGCGCGTAACAACAGTGCCTGAGGAGCGGGCCCCTCTCGCCCTCTCTTCGGTTTCTCTCTCCTTCAGCATCGGAGGTGCGCGGGCGCTTTAGCCCGGACAGATTGACTTTCGGTGCTCTTGGCTGTCGGACGTGCGGACCCTCTTGGTCCCGCGCCCCTCTGAGCAAGGCGGCCCCCTTTTGTGTGGCGAACCTGCTCGGAAGAGCCAGCGTGGTGGAGCAGACTTCCCGGGAGCTTTCACCCGTAGTCTGCGACTGCCACCCTAGTGCCGTATTCCTGCACTGTACTCGCATTTTGTACCGTAGCAGGGAATAAACCCTTATTCGTTGGTGCCACGGCTGGAGTCGTCTCTACGCCTTGCCGGTGAGTCAGCGAACCCGCCGCGGCGCCCCTTTGCGTGCGCTACGGAGTGGGGACGAGCTACGTGTCTCCTTAGACCTTAGCTAGCCGGGTCCGGGCACGTTAGCCCGAAGCCCCACAGGGTTCAACTCCCCTCGTGGGTTCAATTGCCTTAACTCTATCCTAATTACCTGTGCCTTAATTTGCCTTAATTAACACTAAAGGTTGCGGGTTCAAGTGTCTTAATTATATCTTAATTAACTGTACCATAATTAACTTTGCCTTAACACGAAATGACATGGGTTTGGCTCACACCAAAGGTTGTGCTTATGAAAGCGTTAACTCTATCTTAATTAAATGTGCCTCAAGTTCGCTATAGTTAACACCAAAGGTCAAGGGCTTGTAGCCTTAATTAAGACCTAAGATAATGGGTTTGACTCCCACCAAAGGTCAAGGGTTTGTAGCCTTCTTGGACCATCATGTGGTCGCGTCAACGTCGACAACTGCGCCAGATTTTCCACCTCATGTTCCATATAATGCATTCGCATTAACAAAGGGCATTTGACAGTGTGAAGCAACTCCTGACATCCAACCAGGTTCAGACAGATTTTGATGAGAAGAAGTCGATCATTCAGCCACACAATGCAAGATGGCACAGAAGCACCGTTCACTTTCGATCGGTCGGTCGGTCTGGTACTTGTCTGTCGGTTGGTCCGTCCGTCCGTCTGTCCGTCTGATGAACCTCCCCGATGATATCTTCAATTAACCAAAGGCCCTCAGTCCCCAGCAGCTGCGGAGCACCTGACCAAGGCAGCAGCCAGACATGTAACGCAGCAGAGGGTGCCAAATATCTCTAGATCCAGACAGGCCACCAATGGAAACTAACCCTTCTAACGTTTTAACACCCGAACCCTCTCGACTGAGGCTAGCTTAGCAGGTCTGGTACTTGTCTGTCAGTCGGTCGGTCCGTCGGTCCATCCGTCCTTCTGATGAACCTCTCTGATGACATCTTCAATTAACCAAAGGCCTTCAGTCCCCAGCAGCTGCGGAGCACTTGACCAAGGCGGTGGTCCGACATGTAACGCAGCAGAGGGTGCTAAGAATCTCTGGATCCGGACAGGCCACCAATGGAAACTAACCCTTGCAACGTTTTAACACCCGAATCCTCTCGAGTGAGGCTAGCTTAGCAGGACTCTTCGAGGAACTGTCAGACATTGTTTGGGATATTATCGGCCTTAGTGAGATTAGAAGAACTGGTGAGGCTTACACATTGCTGAATAATGGCCATGTCCTCTGCTTTAGAGGTCTCCCTGATAAGAAGCAATATGGGGTAGGATTCCTAATCCATAAGGACATAGTGGGCAACATTGATGAATTCTACAGCATTAACGACAGGGTAGCAGTAGTTGTAATCAAAGTTAATAGGAGGTATAGATTAAAGGTAGTACAAGCCTACACTCCAACATACAGTCACGACGATCAGAAAGCAGATCAGTTTTATGAAGATGTTGAATTAGCAATGAGAAAAGTGCAAACTTAGTATACAGTAGTAATGGGCGACTTCAATGCAAAAGTGGGGAAAAAGCAGGTGGCTGAACAGGCAATTGCCAACTACGGCGTCGATTCTAGAAACGCTAGAGGAGAGATGCTGGTAGAATTCGCTGAAAGCAATAAGCTCAGAATAATGAACACCTTTTTCAGGAAACGTAGCAACAGAAATTGGACCTGGAAAAGCCCGAATGGTGAAATAAGAAATGAAGTTGACTTCATACTTTCTGCTGATCCCAGCATAGTGCAGGACGTAGAAGTGATAGGAAGGGTAAAGTGCAGTGATCATAGGTTAGTGAGGGCTAGGATTCACCTCAATTTGAACAGAGAAAGAGTGAAATTGGTCAAGCAAAAACAGGTCAACTCAGAGGCAGTAAGGGTAAAAGCAGACAAATTTAGGCTGGTACTTGCAAACAAATATGCAACCTTAGAACAGCGAGATGATGATGACGACATAGAGGTAATGAATGAAACCGTAACGAGGCTGGCTTCAGAGGCAGCAACTAAAGTGGGAGGCAAGGCACCAAGGCAACCAGTCGGCAAGCTATCCCAAGTAACCAAGGACCTAATAAAGAAATGACGAAGAATGATAGTGTCCAACTCAAGAGATAAGATAGAATTCGCGGTCTGTCTGCCTGTCTGTCTTTGTATGTTTGTATCTAACCATTTTCCGAGCCACAAAAGCACTGCTGACGTTCTTGAGGGGCACGAGCGTTAATGAAACTATGTAAGTATCTCTATAGTGCATATGTGCGGGTGTGTGAGACTGTATATACTTTTAAGTGTTTATCACGGTATATGTCACAATCATCATCCAGCACATGGAGTAGCAAGTCAGGCGAACAGCCACGCTAACATCTCCACAATATGATAACAGCTTATATCTCTCCCTCTCTAACAGTTTTCCTGCCTGGGACACTGGGTAGTCCTCGGTCAAAATTGATTAGCAAATTGGGCTGCTGTGCTGCAGTAACAGGGTTCGAAGCCAACCATCGGGCCAAGTTGGGTCACTCAGTATATACCAATATATACATACGTGTCGCTCTTCAACGAACCTTTTTTATGCCAACATGGATCACTGTAGACGTGGGAATGGTTGGCACCGCTGTTAAAAAAAATCTCTTTGATGCCAACCTGGAGCACTGGGCATGCGCCAGTAGGCAAGTGCCACTCTTCAATGAATGTCTGTGATGCCAGCTTGTGCAACTAGGTATGTGAAACTGGAAATCTGCCGCTATATATGATGAAAAATATCTTAAGTTTCTGAGATGATGAGCGGAATTGTACCCTCGTCACAAGGGTTCCTCAAGGAAAGCAACCCGATGCATCAGCAGGCTTCACCACAAATGCTGTTGTGCGGAAGTCATCATCATCAGCAGCCTATTTTAAGTCCACTGCAGGACAAGGGCCTCTCCCTGCAATCTCCAATTACCCCTCTCTTGCGCTAGCAGATTCCAACTTGTGCCTGCATACCCTCTCAACTGAGGCTAGCTTAGCCTACTAGCTCAGCTTTGAAGTCTACTGGTGCTAACATATGGGGCAGAAACTTGGAGGTTAAAAAAGCTCAAGGACAAGTTAAGGACCGCGCAAGGAGTGATGGAACAAGAAACATTAAGGGTAATGTTTCTGGAAGAGAGCAGTGGGGATCAGAGAGCTTACAGAAATAGGTGATATAGTTCGTATAAGAGAAAGAAACAGAGCTGAATAGGCCATGTAATGCATAGGGTAGATAACCGGTGGACCATCATAGAGTTGCAGAATGGGTGCTAAGGAAAGGGAAACACAGTCAAGAGAGAGATAGAGCAAGGACAGGAAAGGCAGGGAGCTCAACCAGACAAGCACCCGGTTTGCTACCCTAAACTGGAAGTGGGGGAAAGGGGAACAGAAGAGGAAAAGAGGGAGAGAGTGATCACTGAGTGCGTGTGGGAGGATGCACAGGGATACTATAAATGGCCTCTTAAGTCTGTGCGCTCGAAGTACTGTACTAGTACACGAATCGCTTTTCGGACCAGTGACGAGTGTGGGCACAGTCAGAGTATTTTTTACTCAGAGAACGGTCTCGAGTCCAGTCCGTTTGAAGTTGTCCTCAGAGAGAGGCGTTATACAGAGTCGTTCAAAATATGTGCAAACACGGCGAAGCGTGGCTGCGCTCCGCGGAGCGTCAGCGCATCCGGCGCGGTCGCGCATCGAAACAATGTGGCGCAGGTGCACAGGAGTCTGGAGGCGGTGCTTCGTGTCGTCTGCTACAGTGCTGAAGCGCACCGTGTTTGCTTTGCTGGGAAGCGCACCTAACTCTGTGCTGGCAGCGCCCAGACGTGCCGAGATGGCACTGTCGCATTTTACTGATTGCAGCGCGTTGTTCAGTCCTATGGAAGGGTATCAATTGGCAGAGGGAGCTAGCTTGGGCATGGCAATCTCTTATCCGCTGGCGCGGCTGATAAGCTGCTGCAAATAAGTGCCAAGCTAAGCGACTGCTCTGTACTAGTGAATGATTCTCGGATGATTTGTCAAAGCACGATCCACAGCACATTCTTTATGTTCATCGGCTTACGAACGTCAAGCTATCAGTTTTAAAAGTAGTGATGTCACTTCTTTCTTTTCTTGCTTATTTCTTATGCTGCCTCAGTAATAAAAGCGGTGTAACAGTCGACTAGTGTTCATTTTTCTCCGAACCTTGGTAGAGCAAGCGATGTCTCGTACTGCAACCATAACGAACGCTGCAACCATAATAACTGGAGTTTCGGAGTTTGTGTCAGTTACGGCTGAAATCTATTAACATCGAATGTTATAAGCTGGCACGAACATTTAAATTGCGCAGAGCATATTGTTCAACAAGAAATATGGGAATGAGGAAAAAGTGACTGTAGCATCGATTAATATTAGGAATACGTTTGTGGGAAAGGAGGCTGCTATTGCCCTAGCGTGCGTCAGTACAGAAGCCAAGATCATCTTGTCCGACAGTAAGGCAGCTGTTCACAACTTTTGTAAGGGGGTGGTCTCCAGTCAAGCCGCCAAATTACTAAGAAGATACCCCTCAAGCAGGGAGGTCTCCCTCATATGGGTTCCTGTTCATGAGGACATTCCAGGGGATGAGGCTGCTCACAGCCTTGCTCGAGAATGATACATCCGAGCTGATCTGGAAGTGCCCCTGAGTGGGAATAAAGACCCTCTCATGACGCATGAAGAAAAAACCGAAACACCTAGATTGGATAGGAGAGCACTCTCACTTCGGAATAGGTCACTCACTCCAAAGGAGTGCAGGGTCTGGAGGAGGCTTCAGGTCAGCAGATTCTTTCCATACTCTATACTGCACGATGAAGACACTGGGGAGCCTGAGCTCTGCAGTAGCTCCCACAGAATTACTTCGCAAAATCACTTAATTTGGGAGTGCCAGGATTTTCCTGGGGCTAAATCACAAAGCATCCCAGACCTTGCGACCTGGGAAGAGCTGATCCAGAGCCAGGACCTGGATCAGCAAAGACTCGCCATCGGTCAGGCGGAGACAGCTTACTAAAAAACTGTCTCTGTGTTCTCCGGTGCTGAGAGCCGGCTGGGAGACACCCCCTTCTAATTGCTGCCCCCCGACCATGAGGCCCCATTATGACGGAAATAAAGTTCATTCATTCATTCATTCATTCATTCATTCATTCATTCATTCAATCATTCATGAAGAAATAGGTGCCGATAGAGAGCCAATTTTTACATTGTGGCATACGTAGGAATCATGCTTTGCCTCAGTCTCGGAATATTTTATGATCCCTCAAAACAATTGAATTCATAAAAGAATGGCCTCGTTCGAAATTTTTTGTATGATTGTGTTAGGTTACCCGGTAATGACCTTTAGACAATCTTAAAAGATAGTAATTGATATTTTTGTTCCTTCTAGCTTGCCGGTTGCACCTGCATTTTTTACCAATGCTAACAATTTTTTTTCGTTTTCTGCAGGTATATGCCTGAGTACATGCAGCAAGTCGCTGCCAGCGACTGGTCCGCTGTGAATGTTTGGGGCGCTGTGACCGCCGAAGGCCTGGGACCCCTGGTTCGCCTTGAGAGCCGCTTTAATGGAGAGGCCTACTGCTCGATCCTGGACGATGTGCTCTTCCCATACCTTCTAGGAGGACCATTTCCGAACGGCGACTTCATTCTGCAGCACGATAACTCCCCAATACACAAATCGAAAAGAGTTGCTGCATTTCTTGAGCTCCGCGATATCGCAGTGCTGGAATGGCCTGCTCAGTCTCCTGACCTAAATGTTATTGAGAACGTTTGGGGCATCATGAAGAGTGCTATGACCAGCCGACAGCTGCACGGCCTCTCAGCGGACGCACTATGGATTGTTGTTCAAGAGGAGTGGGAGCAGCTGAGGTCCAATGCGAGCCTTTGTAGATCCCTATACAGGTCCCTCCAGAACAGGATGAAAGCCGTCATAAACGCAGGAGGCGAACCGACCTGCTACTGATCTTGGTCATGGAACTCGTTGAAGAGCAGCACATACGAGAAAATAAAACTCCACGCCTGAGCAAACCCTCAACGGACTGGGTGGATAATGAATTTTATTTCCTACAATCAGTTTTGCGTTCTCAATTAGACGCTTTATCTTGATGTCAAATTTTTTTTGTCCATGAAAGGATACCTGGTGTGCGGGGTTGTAGTTCTCCCGCCAGTTGTCGGTTCTGATAGATGGTTGCTTGTTTCGTCATGTTGGCGATTTTTAAATGCGTACTGTATTCCTACTATGTGTAAAATGTCCGATGAGGAGCATCGGCACCTTTGGCGTCTATAGCAGGATACAATCTAAACTTTTGACGCGCTATGAACGCAACTGTGTGCAAATTGAATGCGCACATTTTTCTGGGAGCGTGAGGCACGTAGGATGTTTTTCTGTCTTATGATGAAAGTAGTAAATAATATTTCCAGACACACTGGGTAGGGTTCAGGGTAAACTAAGTGAAAAAGAAAGATGGCAGCAGAAAGTCAAAAGCAACCGGTGCAATGCTTAAGTGGGAGCCTTAGTTCGCTATGCAGAGTAGGGTTGTGAGTAGGGTTTTTCATCGTTTACATTTTGATACAGCAATATTCAGCCAAGTAAGACAGAGCATCGCTTTTGTAATACGATGCGTAATGTGCTTTTTTGAAATTTTAATTCATTTCAATCTCTTTCGATTGTTTACTTAATAATTCTTGGCATTTGGGAGTTCCATTTCTATGTGTTCATGCATTTTGTACGTTTTCACATCCCCGCAAAATATTAGCACCTGGTATTTTAATCCGCAAAGCTAAGCAATCTCGTGATGGAGAACTAAAAAAATACTTTTTTTCGACGCGATAAACTTGACTGTGAAATGGTACAAAAAAAAAAAAACTGCTAACAGTATATATCAGTGGGCCGTCTACCATGAGCAATCACAACAGTAACTGAAATGAGATTTTTATGTTTGACAACAACAATGACCGCAGAGGCATTGAAATTTTAAAGCTAATTATTTCGTCTCAGATTTTTCTGTTGTGAATGAATTCTGTGTGCCGATCTTGAATGTGATTCCAGCTAAAGCCTTCAATCAACCTAGGTGCAAACGCTTCATTTTGTCGCTTTCATTCCTTGAGCCATTTATTATGAGGACTCTGGCCCTAAGTATCCTGCTGCAAGGAGCGTTTAACTGGCATATATCCCAAGCGCCGCATTCTATTTATTGCCACCGTCACCACCGGAGACTTTTCGACTGGAAGCCTATAGCAAATGTGCTTCCTGCAATAAATATTTGTTCCTGATTAGGCCCCTTCCGCGTGGTTACATACGGCTGTTCCCTTGGTGTTACGCTACAGCACACCACATTCGAAGAAAGCGATGCTGGCAGAAAGCGTCAGCTAAGACAGGAAAAACACGTTAGTGGCGCGGCAACAGAGAAGAAATAATTCTAATAAGGCATTTCAGTGCTACGATCAGGGTCCTTTGACTTATGGCATGAGCTTCCAACCAAATACTTTGTTGTTCAGCCTTCTTAATGGTGCAAGTAAGGATATCTGGAGTAAAGAAAAAGTCACACGATTGTACAAATTTACATTGATACCTTTTCAAAAAATCGTACAAGGTTCGGTGATTTCTTTCATTTCTAAGGTAAAATTCCAAGTAGTACCAAGCAATCTGCGGGCTCTTCCACCCTAGGCTAATCATGGACCAAGAAGAGCAAGGCTGAACCCAAGTCCGTGCACACAGTTTAGCAGCTCTTCCTGTAAAACATCTAATTTGAATTAGGAAGAACGCACAGAAAACAAAGCTGTGCTCCGTTACCTCACGCCGCCTGCAGAGTGCGGCCAAGTGCTGAGAATGTTTCACTGCGCCAGCTCTGTGGGGAGCGCCTGACTTCAGAGCCGGGGGAACCAAGTTCGATCACGGCCACTGTGGCCCTGGTTTGATGGAGGCCAAAGGAAAGACGGTTATTTAATGTGCTATATCCGTGCATGGTAAGAATCACCGAGGGTCGAAATGATCCACATCCCTCTACTACGTCGACATCTACCATAGCGTGAGTCGCTTTTGAGCATTTAACAGCATAAACTAATCCACACTAGAGCTGAGAAATTTGAAACAATGCCTGCATTTAACCGAGAACGCTGCACTGCAAACACACGCTGCTGAGTTGCCGCATGCGGAACCAACAACAACGCGCTGCAGTCAGTAAAATGCGACAATGCCATCTCGGCACGTCAGGGCACTGCCAGGACACAGGTGCGCTTCCCAGCAAAGCAAGCATGGTGCGCTTCCGCGCTGTAGCAGACGACACGAAGCACCGCCGCCAGACTCCTGTGCGCCTGCGCCACATTTTTCGATGCGCAACCGCTCCGGATGCGCTGACGCTCCGCGGAGCGCGGCCACGCTTCGCCGTGTTCGCACATATTTTGAACGACCCTGTACATCGTAGCGAGGGCAGATACACAATAGGTGCTCGATGGTTTCCTCGCACCTACAGGAGTCACACATCAGGCACTCGGCCATTCTGATATGATAGGAGTAGGCGTTCGTGAATGCCACTCCCAGCCACAAGCAGCGCAGCAAGGTTGTTTCGCCGTGGGAAAGGCTAGATGGCAGTTGTAGCCGTAGCATGGGGTCTAGTATATGCAATCGGAAATTGAAGGCACTTGAACTCCAGAAATAGTGCGACTTTTTGCGTGCAAGCACGCGAAGTTCCTTGGCAGCGTCCGACCTCGCCAAAGGTATTGGACGTGTCTGAGTGTCTTCGTGGGCAGACTGGGCAGCCCTGTCAGCAAAGTTGTTGCCAACGATACCACAGTGAGTAGGATTCCATTAAAAGATAATGTTGTGCCCTGTTTCCAGAGCTTGGTGGTGTACTTCCCTGATGTTGGATATCATCTGCTCGTAAGTTCTGCGATATAATGCAGACTTGATGCTGTGAAGAGCTGCCTTAGAGTCACAAAATACAACCCATTTCTCTGTCGGCTGCTGAACACTGTCAAGGACAGCAGAAAACTAGGTTGGGTGATGAAATTTGGAAATTTGCAGGTGCAGAAATCACAGGGTTCAAAACCAGCCATCAGAACAACTTGGGTAACTGAGTATGTGACATGTGTACATACGTGCCGCATTTCAACGACCTCTTTCACGCCAGCATGGGTCACTGCATATGCGGGACTGGGTAGGTGCCGCAGTTCGAAGAAACTCTTTGATGCCGAATCGGAGTACTGGGTATGTGCTACTCAATCTGTGTTAGTCTCCAATGAACCTGTTTGATGCCAACTTCGGTTACTGTGTATGTGCCAGCAGGTGTGTGCTTCAATGAAAGTCTTTGATGCCAACTTGGGTAACTGCCATTGGTAACTGCCATGAGGATGTGCCATTTTACAAAGAAAGATCCCTTAAATTTCTCCATGCTGAGCGGAACCTCAGAAGGGATCCTCAAGGACAGCAACCTGATGCATTAGCAGGCTGCGGCACACATGCACTGGGTATGTGCCACTTTTCAATGAACAGCTTTCACACAAATATTTTGGCGAGCTGGATGATGAATGCACTAGGTATGTGCCATGCTTCAATTAACCGAGTATGTGCCACTGAGGGTGCAGCAAGCGAGGGAACAACACTCAGCGTTCCAGGCACTGGCAAGCCACACTTCTTTTCTCGGATGCCATGCGTAGACTTCGCGACAGTGCCACTATATGGCGCAGCATGTCCAGAAAGAAGCACGACAAAGGAGCCCCGTTGCTGCATGGCTCGTTTTTCAGCATTCCCGCACACTGGTACGCCATGCATTTCAGAGGTCACATGCAGGCTTCATGGCTGTGGTGCTAGATGGCGCCGAGTGATCTTATGGAAGTGTGAAAAAGAAGTCCCACTGCAGTACACGGCTCATACATACCTCGTTTCGATGGTGGCAATACATTGTGTTGCTATATTGATTCAATGCTAACGCATTGCTGTCTACATTCACCATGAGATGGGTTTTGCTTCAGTTTTCTTTCAGTTTTTTGTTTTGCTTCAGTTTGTCCTCTCCAGAGGGGAACTATGCCCAGATCGATAAGGAGGCACTTGCTGTCATTGTGGAAGTAAAGAGGTTCTATGACTAGGTATTTGACTATCTGTTCCAGATCCATACGGTCCAAAAGCCACTCCTTCGGCTGTTCACGACTGACCGGCAAATGCCATAGATGTATTGCCAAGTATGCTGCGGTGGTCCATCTTTTTGAATGGATATCAATGCCCTTTCCTCCACCAGCCTAGAAAGCAGTTGCGCCATGCACATAGTCTCGGCAGACTTCCCCTAACACATCAGCGCCAGGATGACTTGTCCTTGGCAGAGCTCATCATGCTTCTAGACATACTTTCAGCATTTCCAAGTCCATGTGGGTGACCTGGCTAGGCACTGTGCCAAGGACAGTGTCCTCTCTTGTGTCCTCAACTGAGTGTGGAGGGGGTGGCCAAGGAACACTGAGTTTCGAATTCATGCCCTTCGTGTCAAGGCAAAATAAACTGTCCACCTACAAGGGATTCTGCTTACTGTGGGGTGAAGATGTGGCAATTCCCCTAAAGGCTACGTTTCCAGGTCCTAGAAGCCCTGCACACCGGACACCCAGGCATCGTCTGGATGAAGGCACTCGCCCGCAGCTACGAATGGTGGCCTGACATGGATGCAACCATCAAGAAATAGGTACTGCGATATCTTCCTTGCCAGGAAACACAGTTGGAGATGCCCAGGGCACTAGACCTATACCTCATAATCACACCTCCAAATCGATTTTGTTTTCCCATTCCAAGGGCAGACCTTCTTGATTGGGATGGACTTGTATTCCAAATGGCTTGAGGTCATCCGAATGTCATCAATGACATTGTGCACTATAATTAGTGCCTTACAAGGATTGTTCACAACGACCTTGTCAGATTGCCAGACGCCCTTGTCTCTGTCAACAGCTTGCAGTTTACATCTGCAGAGTTTCGAGGTTCATTGATGCCAACCTTATCAACCAGGCGACATCTGCACAGTTCCATCCATCCACAAATGATCAGGCAGAGAGGATTGTGTGGACCACCAAGGAGGCATTGACTCACATAATCCAAGGGAACTGGACAAAGTGCCTGGCAGACTTCACTCTACAGCAGCATGTAGCCATACAAACTGTCGCAGGACGTTCCCCAGCCGAAGAACTGATGGGCCGCCGACAGTGTACCATGCTGCACCAGCACCCAGAACAAGCCCCAGAGAAGTCCTGTCAGCTGTCGGGAGCTCAGGTTACCCCATGTATGTTCCAGCCCGAAGCCAATCTTTGTACTTTGTACGAAACTACAGTAACGGCCCCCTAAGGGTCTCAGCCATGATCTACAGAGCAACTGACCCGATCTCTTACAAAGTTGCTCTGCCAGACGGCCGAGTGTTTCCCCAGCACGTGGACGAGCTTCATCATTGATTCATCACTCCCACTATGATAGCAGAACCCGTACCTGCGGAATGGCAGCCTGCGATCCATCCTGCATCAAGCCCTACACTTGGCGGAGTAAGCAGCGACACCACGACAGAGCATGTGAACCCGAGGGGCAATCAACAGTCATTCTACACCCAGATGGCACAGCAACACCTCAGCCAGCACCAAGGGTGCAAACTAGGGAAAATATAGAACCACAAGGCCCACAGTGTTCACAGTGATCCTGGAGAACACCCCAACACTCTGCGCTCACGTTAGCTGCTATCTGTTAAGTAGAGACCATAGTGGAAGAATAGACAGGTGTCTCAACTACATCGTCTGCGTGGAGAGCGAGCTGTCTACAACTCTGTTCGTGCTTCTTTCTTTCGCCAAGCAGGAGCACTACAGTGTTGGGGTCATCATTATCTGTCTTTTGCTAGCAGCGACAGGCCTCTTATATTTTGTTGTAGCGCAAGCGGAACGACAGGAACAACACAAACCACCGTGCTTGAGCTACAACAAAATAGAAGATGCCATACCAACAAGCCCATACAGCTGCCCTCATTGGTGTCAGGCCCTGCATTAATGTATTTTGCTGTGAACACTCATATAATGTGCAATGTTACTCCTTCTGTGGCAATACCCTAGCTCTTGCCGATTCTGTAGTACTATTTCCCATACTATTTGCAAAGAAAAATTCAATATGTAACTACAAACCACCTACCAAGCTCGTTCTTAAATCGTGATTTGCAGTGCGGTTATATAACATTGTAGGTCTTAGAGCGTTTCAGCAAGTTTTCTGCCTCTACGTCTCTAAATGTGCTTGCGTTGTGGGTCAAGGCAAAAATTTCTGTACTGTCACCTCAGTTGTTCAACAGCCTGCAGGAAGTGACAGAGATGTATTGTGCGGTTGAGGCCGCGTGCACATTTATGTTTGGGTGTACAAGAAGCTTTCAATTTTCTATAATGCGAGTACGACTCCACCAAACAGTATTTTGTTTGCCCCAGTGCGCAATGTTAGCATCTGATAGACAAGGCGGACACTACTCGGCGTAAATAAGAGTGGAATGGAGTTCACTTGCAAGTTACCTTAGATTCGAATAACCATGGTTATATGTAACTTGCATGGTTACCACGTACTCTGCAAGCCGCGGTCCCTCGCTTTGTAAGCACAACTTGAAAACTGGGGTAGTTGCCCTTTTAATCTTGCAGCACATGCATTTCAGACAATCTGTGCAATTTATTGAGAAAATACCTGATGAACAGCTAGTCAGCATGCGCTCTCCCACTTCAGCGTTGGAAAAAAGTATCACAGTAAAAAAAAAAAAGCACGGCCTAAATACCACTGATAAGCACAATTTGGGGATCCAATTACCCAGTGTTACTACGAGTGACTCAAAAAGAACCTTCCTGTGCTTCATCCTGCGTGCAACCAAAAAGCTGTACCCTGAATCCCCAGTAATCACTTACGCGAGAAAAGTAACACATTTACATTCAAGATGAACATCACTTATTACGGTGGTTGACTGAACATAATATTTGCATTTTGTCTGAACTTTTACAGAATTTTATACATGCTTGTTGTGATTGTGCCACAAGGTTCCACACTTTCGCACTGGGAAATGATGCCCCCTATCTTGTTGCACCCTTAGTGAGAGAAGCGGAAACTATGAAAAAGAAAGAAACCAATTCCCACACGTCATCAAGACACCTCTCCATTCTTCCCCTACGGTCCAGACAGACTAACAAAAGGAAGGGGTTTTGTGTACTTTGCGTACTGAACCTGACCGTTAAGCAAAGCAAAATGGTTTTGGTTGGTTGGTTGGATGGAGATGGATGGATGGATGGAGATGGATGGATAGATGGATGGATGGGTGGGTGGACGGACGGGTGGATGGATGGATGGATGGACGGACGGATGGACGGACGGGTGGATGGATGAATGCTATGAGGGCCCCTTTATAACGGTGTGGTGGGTTGCACCACCAAGCCCTTGATCTTATTTTGCCTAATGTCATACCTATCTTCAAAAAAAGAAAAAAAGAAAAGAAACAGACAAAGAATTCCCAGCATCAAACTTTCTGAACCACTATCGGGAACTTTTTGTACAACTCCGCTGTTTGCAGTCACCTTACTTTTCTGCCACAGAAACCTACAATTGCTTTTCTAGGTATACTTTGTGGCGCAAAATACATTTCTTGAAAAGGGACAGAAGAAAGGAAGACAGTGAATCGTGTGTTCACCGCTATCGTTGTGCCTTCAGTGTAGCCTAATTTTCTGGGCACAGGTTGCCTAATAAAGAGTTAGTTTTGCCGTTCACAGTTTTGCTAGTGTTGTTTATTGTCACTACCACATGACTATATAGAGTAAACTCTCAGTTGTACGAACGTCGGTCTATCGAATATTTCAGAATAACGAACTTTTTAAAAATCCCCGGCAGTTTTCTTATAGATACTATGCAAAAATGTTTCACTTAAAGAGCTCAGAGGACCAAGGCTTGCACTGCACTGCACTGCAGGCGCAGCCGATGCCCGCCCTCATCAAACCGCCGCTCCAGCGGCAATGTAACGTCACCAGCGCTACAGTGCCCCTGGGGCAAAGCGGCGGCGCGGAAAATGAACGGCAACGAGGCATGGCCTCCAAGATCGCCCGCACAAAACGAGCAAGCATATAATCTCGGAGACCATGAACAAAGTAAAATCGCTCACGCTTACAACGCCGCCAGAGCAAAGCGGCGATCTGTCACACCACAAACCACGTGGTGTGTTTTTTTTTCCAACCGGCTAGTTATAGCATGGTCGTTGTCTCTTTCTTTCCAGTCTCGTCGGTTCCGCGTGTGCACACCACGACCTACTGGAACTCCAGACCTGCACAGATATCCGGCTTCTATGGAAGCAGCTTGCGCCCACTTTTGTTCAACCGACGGCCGTAGGTGGCGCTTTTATAACCTGTTCGTCTGCTACGTGGTGGGCGGCTGTGCGGCGTTGTAATTAGTACGGCAGCTGTTGTGTTGCGACGAACTGCTTGTCTAGTTGATGATTTTTGTTAACACAGTGACAGTGATGCCACAAGGCTTTGATCGGTCACTTGGCTCCAAAAGTTGACTGCCCGAACCTAAAAAATGTTGGAGCGTGTAGTCCGCTGCTCTCTATAAATAGCGTTAAATAGCCGCTCGTATTGCCTTTTTCAAGCAGATTATTATAAATCACATTGTGTATAGAGTTCGCAACGTACACAACAGTTTCATTGTACACGTAAAATTCGCTTCTGCATTCTTTAGAAACTTTAAACTACCGTAATGTTCGACGACAGAACGATTACCACTCATTTTAACCCTTAAAAGTTGTCCGTGAATGCGTCGAGAGTTCAAAAAGTGAATTATGCACACAGCTTCACTGCGTACGTATCTTAAGCACCACCGTTATGCTGCCGCTGTACCACGCAAAAAAGCTAGCTTTACAGTTTGAAGAGTTCCATGACACGATTTAAGGCCTGCAGTGCAGCACGTTTTAAAGCACTGGGATCGCTTAATTTTTTGCCAGCTTTCTACTGAGCTAGACATCCAACGATATTAAAAACAAGATATGCTCACCTTCCCTTGAAACAAAATCGATCAGCCTATTGCACATATCGGGCGGAGGACCAGATCATCTGCCTTTCACTACGGCACACAGCAGTAAATCCTAATGTCATCTACGACATTAGGCTATCTGTAATCAACTAAAAAGAGCTAGATTATCCTATGAATCTTTTTAAACAATTTTTCCAGTCTCTTACGGAGGCTAGGAAAGGGAAATTTATACTGTCGATCTAGCATTGCAGCTGCCACCTATGCTCGTTGTTTACATTTCTTGCACCGCTCCTCCTCTGCGTTTCACTATTCAAACGCAAAGCATTCGCTAATATGTTTTCTTTTGTATATTTGAGAATTTATTCATTTACGGCCAATACGAGCGCTTTGTGCCTGCCGAAGTGGCAAGACAAGCGCTGAACAGATCGCAGAGGCAGACGACAGCGAACAGGTTATAACTAGCGCCACTCTGCTCGTACATTCTTTCCCTAGCGGCAAAAGGGGCGAACTAGACCAGGCGTGCTGGAGGAGGGAGATCTGTGCAGGTCTGGAGTTCAGTAGGTCGTGGTGCACACAAACGACCCACGTGGTGTGTTTTTAATTGCTATGTACAAATTCCATTTCACACATTTCTAACACTATGGATGCCATGTCTTTTGCTCCATGAATTGCACTTCAAACTTTTGACTCTGTATGCCACGTCTTATGTTGGTCTAGTGAATATTCAGTTTAGTGAACTTTCAGTTAAGTGAACTATTTCCTTCGGTCCCTTCAAGTGAGAGTTCACTGTAACATGCAAATTTCAACTGATATAGCCTATATGTCGTGGAGACAGGTTTGTGTAAGGCTCACCCTGCAAGTGCATTCAAGAAAGGACACGACGCTCCTTCATACCATGACGCAAAGGGCACTACGGCCGGGTTCGTTGACGTGCATTGACACATTGACGTGCATTATTGGAATGACAAAAAAGAAGCCGCATCTCGCGTCAGATATGCCAGACATTATAACTCTTGCTTTTGTTTTGTGACAGGAATGTGCTTGCCAACCTGGCCCCCGGACATTAATGGCAGAGTACTCAAGAGAAGAAAAAGACGTGGCAAATTTCCTACTAGAAATGGCTTCAGGGACAAGGCTTACAGAAAGCAAGGCTGTCCAAGTGACATCGGGTACTTTTCCACAGAAGTTTGTGAACACGATAAATAGTAGCAACGTAAATACGTTCACAGGCTTGCCATCATTCGATGTTCTGAATGCTTGTGAGACGTGCTACACAAATTCATCCACTTTCAGGACGGCACCAGTTATGTGTAAAAACAATTGCATTGACATTGGTGAAATTGAAGCATAATATTTCCACTGCATTCTTGAGTCACCTTTTTAACTGTTCTCTAACTACATGTAGCAACATAATTGCAGAGACTGCTCAGTTGATGTCTGAAATTTTAAAAGTAACTGTGGCTGTGCCACCAAAAGATGATGTTGAACATTTGCCTGTCTGTTTTAAACACTTCAGTAATGTGCGTGTCATTGTAGATTGCACCGTAATTCCTATTAGCCAGCCCAACTGTTTGCGATGTGCATTACAGACCTACCCCTTCTATAAGAAAGGTTTCACGGTTAAATATATGGTGACTGTTACACCAAGTGGTCTTAGTGCCCACATAAGCCAAGGATATGGAGGCTGCACCTCAGACAAGGCCCTGTTTGAGCAAAGCTGCCTCATCAAGCAACTAGACCCGATATCAGATGCCATAATGGCGGACCGTGGCTTTCTTACTGATGACATTTGTGCGGACAACTTAATTGAGTTAATCAGGCCGCCATTCAGAAAACAAAAGCAGATGTCAAAGGGTGATTCACTTAGGACACAAGAGATAGCATCAGCAAGAGTTTATGTAGAGCGTGCTATAGTACAGCGAATGAAAATATTCAGTGTTGTCAACAAGAATCCCATGGAGCATGGTGGGATTACCTGACGACATTGTCATAATAGCTGCAGGCATCACAAACCTTTCATCACCGATTTTAGCAACACATCGATTTTTGTGAGTCCTGCATCAATACATTTTCCAAATGTATTATGTGCATCGTAAAAGTGGTTCATGCTTTCCATGCAAGGAAGTTTTAAAAACTTTACAGAAGTGGAAGCGCCATGTTCCTTACCAGCAGAGGTGAAGCCAGTGCTTGCCCTTATTTTACATTTGAAATAGACCTTTGTTGGGTTGTCCCCTTACAGACCAAGTGGCTTGGCTCTGGTAATGTAATTGCGTGGCTAATTAGAAACTAAAAGCATGTTGTTCCTGTCAGAAGTATTATCTTCCTCTGAGTATTATGTTATTTCTGAAACAATTTACCAAGAATTTGAGGCTTCATCTTAAAACCAGTAACACTAAGATACACGTCAGCCAGTCTCTGTATGGCAAAATAAGTCCTGTAATGGGGTTGAGACATCAAATTTTTGGCTTGCGCGTTCTTTGTTTCAAACGTTTCTTATTGCTCCAGGAAGCATGGTGCACACTCGAATACTCTTATATTCTCAGTAAATAAGTTAATATCGCATTACTTATGTGAATGATTTTCAGTTTCGGTTTGTGGGTGCAGAGTTGGACAGTGATGTCAATGTCTAGGAAGCTTGGTCACGTGGGCCCACCAAGCTGTGACGCACACACTGCTGCATCGTCTGGTCTCGCACACACATTCTGTACCAGTGCAGGCAAATAAAACCAGGCCGACAGTTGTCGTGGCTAGCTGCGGCAGCTCCAATTATGACTCTACGACTGACGCGGCTCATTGCCCTCTAGACTCGAGCCTCTCTAGGCTTGCCCGGTGCTGTGGGTCACCACTCATTACACGTCATTTTAATGTGGTATGACGTCACTAAAACTTTCGTTGTGCTTCCAACATGGTGACATCGGTGTGAATCGCG
Organism: Dermacentor variabilis; assembly: GCF_050947875.1. Lineage (NCBI taxonomy): Eukaryota > Metazoa > Arthropoda > Arachnida > Ixodida > Ixodidae > Dermacentor > Dermacentor variabilis. The sequence continues at coordinate 9,805,502 of NW_027460280.1, read as the reverse complement.
GTAGCGATGGGTTTCGATCACGAGAACGAGCATTTAGGCACTCTTTGGAAGAGAATTAAAATATACTTTAAACTTTTCTGTGTCCAGAACTTCATGTTGAGTGTCTTTGCATACAGAGGAAGCCTACAGTATGCTTTTTATAGCCTCAAAATTTGGTGTCTCAGCCCCTTTAAACTAGTGGGAAGTGTGAGGAAAGCACTCCTTTTCCTTCATTGAAAAGTAATCTTCTATAGTGCCCCTCCTAAAATGGTGGTGTTGGTTCACTTTTGGCACATAAATTACCCTCCAACAATTTTTTTATATTCCTTGTTTCTATTGTGTACTTCCTTACTATAGCCTGTTCTAATGTTTTGTTTGCTTTTTTTTACATCTCCACAATTTTGTGTATTGTTGCAGCCCATTTGAACTTACATGTGTTGCTACGTTGCCTGAGTTTATCTTTTTTCTTTGTTAGGAAAACTTAATTGTGCATGGCCTCGTAAGGGCCCCTCACCAGGCCCTATTGCAAATTTTGGTTATACACTGGTATATGCAAGGTGTCGTCTAGAAAGCCTTTCTTCGAAGATTTTCAAATCAATTCGCCTGATGTCACTTGGACAACCTTGGTTTCTGTAAGCCAAGTACCTGAAGCTATTTCTAACAGGAAATTTGCCACATCTTGGGAAATGGAAGAACCTGTCCTGTTACCATGCTGCCAGAAGGCAAGCGTTACTACCAGCAGACATTTTGTCTCTGCCTCAACTAGGGTGCGCAAGTGTTCTTTCCCTGCCTACTCCAATACCAAAGCGAAGAGACCATGTCACATGAACGTGTCGTACCCCGCATTTTTAAAAAAAATTCTTCACAATTCCAGTGGCATGTTTGCATACTCGGCATTAGGTGATTCACCTGAAGTCATGTGCCATGGCTGGCGACATTGCAAGTAGCCTGTATTGCATAGAGGCATTTGTGCGTGACCTTGGCTCCGTCAAAGCATGGCGGCCTTGAGAGTAAGGGCATGCGGTCTTCTGTTTGGAAATCCAGCATTTTTTATGCCACTCAGCCATTTCATACTTTTCAGACACGATCGTTGCCATGTGATCTACATGCTGCACTTGTTTGCATTGGCCAAAGCTGCAGACTTCAACTTCAACACACTTTTTGTAAATTAGCAATGCACATTCTTTTGCAACTTGTATTCTTCATTGAAGTGCTGGTTTACGCTACGCATTCTGATGCAAGTTTTCATCTTATGGTATTCCGAGATATTTGCAGTTCACTTATGATCTGTGTGCATAGAGTTGTGGTTATTCTTCAATGGCTGTTTGTTGTCCCTTGCCTTACTTGTATTTTTTCACAAAATAAACCACATGCACTCAATTTTTTGTTCACTGTACTCAGTGTCAAGGCATTTGCCTCATACGTTTTAATCAAGCCCATTTTTGTTGCATTCTTTAGCATATGAGGGTATATCTTGCCAAACAGAACATGAGAAGTAACATGGAACAGTGTCAAACCTGCATACGATGAATATTTAGAAAGTTTAGCCACCAGAGTTGAGTACCCTGACAGAATGGTTTGATTCAAATGACCCCAGCTGGTATATGTACCATAATTTATGCTTCTTCCCAATTTGTTGAATACAGTGCAAATGGCTGTCCTGGGAAGCATAACTAAACCACTGGTAATACAACATGGGGAGACACTTGTGCAGACTTAACATCAGTGAATGATAATTATTGACCTCCAGAGAGCATATAGAGCTGTCCTTACTATCAACATATCAATAAATGGAAACTAAGTGACATAAAAGTTTAACATGCACTTAAAGCACTCAACAAACACTTAAAGGGGCACTGAAACATTTCCGACTGATCATAGTTACCTCACTACAAAAGGACATCGCCTGCTGCAAAAATTTTTCGAACCATTGAACTGTAAGCGGAATTAGCAGTTATTGCACTGATGCATTGCTTCCTCCTTTCGACTCAGCTAGTGTGATGGAAGCTACACGGTGCATGGCAAGGTAGCAAGGTCCTGGTCAAGTTTTTTTTTTTTTTTTTTTTTACACATTGCTACTTGTGGTTCAGGCATGTGTGGCACTCTCTAAACGCGGGATGGACGCCTGGAGCTACATCACTTACAGAGACCAATAAATACACACGGCTGTCTGATCGTCCTGCAAACAGAGCTTGAGGTGGTCGTGGTATCTATATTATGCAGCATGCCAGTTTCAGGGCCCCTTTAAGAAGGGCACAAACAAAGACAACAAAAGTTGGTTTCATGAGTTCTGCCTGAGTCGCCACTGATATCCCGCAGTTGCCCGTGCACAACTTGTGAAACAATAACGTATGAGCCATAGGAAACGAACAGTCATGTCGGCAAAAAAAAAAAAAGAAAACAGGATATGTATTGTGATAGGTAATCTCAAGCGCCCCAGCACAAGGTGAAGCTAAGTTGCAGTTTTGCACATAATAGGATCTCTTCTGCTTACAACGGTGCACGCACATGAACATTTCACTTTATACAATCTTTGCAATATGAACAGCATTGAAACGCAATGTAGAGATGAAACAATAAAGGGACTGACAACTACACCAAATGTTCCAGGATAAGGTGCCAGGAGAAACAGCCGAGATGTGCTCGCACTTTTGCGACAATCCAGCAGTGCACGAGCACTTTGCCTCCACGATCGATGGGTCCCGGAATGCGTCGGTGATTCTCACCACAATCTCGTGTGGGTCCGCTGTCACGCCGGAGGTTTGCACACACGCGCGACCACTTCTACTTCATTACTCAGTGTACCACTGGTACCGACTAAAATGAGGTGCTCGGCGTCCACTACCCGTTCTCCCTCCACAAAACAGCGCGAATTAACATCGCAGTGCAACAAACTTAATATTTTCACCAAGGACAGCGTACGCGGGGACCTCCGTAAAGCCGCCATACTGCACAGTGTAGCCAGACCGATGGGTGGATGGATGGATGGATGGAAGGTAGAAGCGTCCCCTTTGAAACGGGGCGATGGCAGTTGCTACCATGCTCAGATTTTTATTTTGCCTTTTATTTTTATCTGTGTTGTGTGTTATTGAATTTCTCGATTTTCTTTAAATACGTCTTCCTACCCTTTTAACCTTATGTCACCTCTCTGCGTTTGAGCCACCAATCCTCCAATCGCCTTTTGCTAATTTCCACCGCATATTTATTTACACGACTATCATTACCTCTGAACCCTAGGGTCTCAGGAAGGGTGACTCTGGTCACATCGACATCGGGATTGATACCATCACATTTTAGTATGAGGTGTTCCATTGTTTCTACATATTTACCACACACAGCTAGTACATGCATCTTCTTCTTCGTTAAATTTCTTTTTATAGCTCCGCGTTCTAAGACATCCTGATCTAGCTTCAAAGAGTAGGGCACTGCCTCTTGAGTTATCATAAAACGCTTCTTTCCTGATCTGCTGTTTCCAGTATCGATATAGTTCCACACTATGCTTCTTTTCCATTGAATTTATCCAATTTTTACCTTCCGAATTTTTAACCTGTCGTTTAATGCTCTGTCTTTCTTCGTCCTCACGTCTGGCATACTTACTGGTTAGCTTCCTAGTTCTTTTCCGCCATTGTGAGTCAACGCTCTTTCTGTATAGGTATTTAAACACCTTAGCTGCCCACCTGTTATCGTCCAATTTCCTCAGATGTTTTTCGTATAGGATTTTACTCTGAGCTTCCCGTGCTTCGAACGATGCCCAGCCCATGTCCCCCTGTACTGCTTCGTTCGTGGTTTTCCCGTGGGCACCTAGTGCTAACCTTCCCACAGCTCTCTGATTTACTTCTAGTCTTGACTGAACCTCTGCCCTTAAACACAGGACCGCATTCCCGAAAGTAAGCCCCGGCACCATTACTCCCTTCCAAATACCTCTCAGTACCTCATACCTGTTGTACCCCCACAATGCCCTATGTTTCATTATCCCGGCATCTCTTCGCCCTTTTGCTATGAGAGACTGTTCGTGCTTTTCCGTGTACATCTGCCCTTTGTTTATCCATATCCCGAGATATTTGTATTCGGCCACTCGGGGTATTTCATGGCCTTGTATTGTAAGCTCCTGATCAGTGGTATCATTGAAAAACATCCCACCGGACTTAGCTGCATTAAAACTGAAACCTAAACTGTCTCCTTCGTCTCCACAGTAATTAACCAGAGTTTGCAAATCTTCCTGGCTATCTGCTAACAGCACAATATCGTCCGCATACATTAAACCCGGTAGTCGTTGCTCAACAACCTTTTCGCCTAATCTGTACGACAGGTTATACCCTAGATTGCTTCGTTGTAACCTTCTTTCCACGCTTATCATATAAAGCATGAACAGCAGCGGTGATAGAGGACAACCTTTTAATCCTTTGTGAACCTCAACAGTTGTCGTACTCTTAATTCCTTCCCATGTTATCTCAACATTATTTTCTCGATATAGTTCCTGTAGAAAATCAATTAGCTCATGACCGATACTTTCAGCTTTTAATATGTTCCACAGGAGTTCCATGTTCACGTTGTCGTATGCACCACTTATGTCCAGGAAGGCTAAATACAGAGGTCTATTTTCCGCCTTAGCTATTTCTATGCACCGGGTAAGCACGAAAAGGCTATCATCTAAGCGCCTAACACTTCTGAACCCGTTCTGGAGTTCTCCGAGTATTCTATAACTTTTTACCCATGACTGCACTTTTAATTTCACCGCCTGTATCGCCAGCCTATATATAACTGATGTTATCCTAATTGGTCGGAAGGATTTTATGTTCTTCTTATCACCCTTCCCTTTATAAATCATATTCATATTACTCTGTTTCCAGCTGTGCGGAATTAGCTTATTTGTTATGACTGCCTCCAATGCTTTTATCAGCGTTTCCTTGCTTCTTGGGCCAAGTTCATTAATTAACTTGATTGGAATTCTGTCTATACCCGCGGACGTGCATTTTGGAACATTTGCTTCCGCCTTTTTCCAGTTAAGATTGGTCAGTTCTAAGCTGTTTTCTATTATGCTATTCTGTGTTGCTCCCTCATTTGGGGCGATCACCCTATCGTCTTTCCTAAATGACTCTGCTATATCTGAACCAATGTAGTTCACAGCGTCATCTCCCTCTAAACAATCTCCTTCGGCATCGTGAATCTGTTCCTGTTTTCTGTGATTAGCTTTACCCAGCCAACTTATATGGTTCCAGAATTTTCTTGACCCCCCCTTTAGTTGCATCGCGAACTTCAGCCAGCCAGCGGTCAGAGGACTGCTTTATTTTAGCCTGGACGAGGACCTGCACTTGTTTCTTTTGTCGATAATATTCCCATTTTTGGCCTATTTCCTCTTCAGATAACTGCACCCTCTTTGATTTTCTGTGTTCCCGAGATGCCCACCGTCGTTGTTCGATGGCCTAATTTCCTTATTCCACCAACTTCGTGGCTTCCTCTTTCCTCTCCAGCGGTTTACTCCTTTTACTTCTTTTATTGTTGTACTAATGAGTAGTTCTAACTGATTATAATCCCACCTTTCCATGGGATTTTTCTCTATTGCTTCCTCTATGCCAGCTGCTATTTGCGCTATTTGTTCGTCATTTAATTTTGCGTACTCTTTTTGACTTCCCTGCATTTCTCTTTTGAGTAGGGCTCCCAAATGTAGACTAATATGCTTATGATCACTTCCGAGGCTGTACTTCCCCTCTTCGTCTATTTCCATTATTGCGAGCTTGCTATACAACCCCTGCGACATTAAGCAGTAGTCAATGGTCGTTTGTCTGTTACAGGACTCCCACGTGATTTGTCCCTCACACTTAGTTTCTCTATTTACTATAACTAGGTTGTGTCGCTCACAGAAGTCTAGCATCAACTTCCCATTACAATCTGTGTATCCATACAGATCCTCGATGCGGCCATTCATGTCACCTAGCAGACAAATATCGGCACCTTCTCCAAACTGCTTTATATCGTCATTGAGACACTTCAATAGATCCTTTTTCTCCTGCCTGCATTTGTCCCCTGTCCCTAAATAAACTGCTCCTAGCCATGCCTTTTTATCGGCAATTGTGCCTGACACCCAGACATGTTCTTTGCAAGTTAACTTTATTCTTTGCCAATTCGTTCCTTGGCGTATGAGCATACCTACTCCTCCTCCCTTCCTCTCCGTTGTTGTTCTATTGCTCCCTTCCCAGACGTAGCCTTCAATAAATGGTGGGTCTTCTAGATCCCTCAGATGTGTTTCGCATAGCGCGTATACACCTACTTCTTCGTCCTTTAAGTGCTGTTCTATTTCTAACCACTTCGCTCTCTTTCTACTGCTTTGCATGTTTATGTACCTGATCCTGGTGTTAAATTTCTTTGTAGTTTTCTTCCTGGACCTCCTAGTGGCCATTTTATTGGCGTCAGCCTCTATTGTTGCACTTTCTACACTGTTTCTACCTACCCCTACACCCCGAGGCACAGTGGACCCCCTATAAAAGCTACTGCCCGACCTGCCAAGGGCCAGCCGATCTCGGCTCCTAGCCTTCCATCAAAGTGGATGCCATCTCGTGTAAAGCCTCCACCAAAGCCTGCTCTATGCACTTCTCTGTTTATGCCTACCACTTCAAATCCTTTCTCCTGGCTTAGCTTTCTTATCTCACGATTAACAGCCACAACGTCCTTGGCAATTGCTCCGTTCCTTCCTTGCACCTCCGGCACTGTGCATACCACGATCTGGACTTGCTGTGCTATCGCCCTTAAATCGTCAACTCCCTCCGCTAATCTTTCCACTACTTTTGTGGCTTCACCATTCAGGACATCATTTAGCCCCGCAGCTACCACTACCAAATTGCGCTCTACAACATTCTCAGAAAGCTTGCTTTTTGTTTCTCTCAGTACTGCGTCCATTGTACTGCCTGGGAACGTCCCGACTGCTACCCGCTTATCACCCTTTGCACGCTCTATTATAGCTCTTTTGCACCTCCTCATATTTGAATCACCACCGGTAAATACTAGGGCATTCTTTCCCTCCCTCCTAATTTCCAGGTTATGCTTATCATTGGCTATGAGCTCATTCCTTGGGGTTAGCTTGTTCCCCTCCTCTCCTCGCGCTCGCTGGCGCCCCTGTGGCTGCAGCGTCGCCTCACTCGGGGCGTGTTGCGCTGCTTTACTATAACTACGCCGATTCACCGACGGCAAGCCGACTCCCGCTTGCTCTGGCTCCCTTCCTCCCACTTCGCCTGTAGGGTCTACCCTACTTTCTGTGCTTTTGCCACCAGCTTGGTGTCCCGACCCATCATTCCCCACTGCCCGCGTCTCTAGCACATCGAGCCGCCTATGCAGTTCTGCTCTCCTTTCCCTCTCTTCTCCAAGCTCGGCCACGGTTCTTACTAACTGCGCGGCCTGGACCGCTTCCACCTTGACCAACTCGTCGACTTTCGCCTGCAAAGCTACCCGCTTCTCCCGCTCCTCCCTCAGGTCTGCTTTCAGCTCTTCGAACTTGGCTGTCCAATTTCCTTCCAGTTTTTAGACTGCTTCCCTGACCCCTTCGCACAGCCTGCACGTAAAGCTAGACCCCTCCGCGTCTGCTAAGCTCTGGAAACTGGTCTTGTCGAGGGAGCACCAGAGCAGGCACTCGTCGCACTGGACTTGCTCCGCGTCCCCCGCGGCCTTCCCTTTCTTTGGTTTCATCGCTAGGCCTATGTCCTTTGGCTCAACAAGCAAGTCCGCCAAATCACTTCGAAGAGCTAGCTGAGATAGTTAAATAAGCCTATCAAATAGGTCCCGCCTAACACCTAGGCTTAACGAAGGAAACCAGTGAAGGGCAGATAATGCCCTTCACCATTGTGCATTGCCTTCTGTACAATGGCAGTAGTCAAGTGAACAGTGGCGTAGCTAGGTCGTCTGGCACCCGGGGCCCATAGGTCTTCTGTCGCCCCCCCCCCCCCCCACGGGTGTAGTCGAGGAAGGCGAGGATATCAACAAGTTCCGGGTGTCCTCAGACGTATATGACCCCCCCCCCTCCACTGGCCTCTTGCACCCGGGGCCCACGGCCCCCCGGCCCCTCCTGTTGCTACGCCACTGCAAGTGAATGCGCCAACACAGTGTCACGAAACTCAAAAACCCGCCAAGCTGGTACTACAGGTCTGACCTGGAAAAAGCGCTAAGAGCTTAGATGCATTCCACACATTTAAAGATATAGAACCTGCTTGAATATAAGGGCCCCCCATCTGAAAGCCATAAAAGCGCAATCTTTAACTGCAATGAAAAATAAAACAATTACTGCACTTACCTCAAGTTCCTCCTGTGATCTTACATCAAGCACGTGCAGATTCTCTGATGTATCTAAGGCCGCCAATGTTCGAGAGTTCAGCCACTGAGTAGAAGAAATAAATAAAAAGAAACAATGCAATCAAATACAGTAAAGCATTGCCAAGGTAAACTCTGCTACCCATTTCCGCAGTCATGTTTACTCAATCTCTCCTTACAAACCAACTGCAAGTATGCATTTTCGACAATGAAAATTTCTTCTTGCCCTGCAAACATTTTTTAAACATAGGTGCAACATATATTACTTGAACACAGTAGACATGCCACCTCTGTTAATTTAGTCATGCCAAAGTGAACTTGTAACACATGAACACTTTAATTTGTCTAAATTTATCACTGCACACAACAACCTTAACTTGAGTTCTTGAACAGCAATTTTTTCTTTCTATAGACACGTGCACTTTAGTATATCAACTCTAAATTACAAAGGCTGAATGAATGCAAACAGGTAAGTATTATGAAAAGAAAACAATGGTACCACAGACAGTTTAATGGCATTTCTGCATGAAAAGTAAAACCACTTCTAAAGGTATCCCAACCTCAAAATGCAGACAATTAGTGCAAAATGAAAAGCAGGGGAGATTAACAAGTTCTTTTTCCAAATTATTAGTCAATGCTTTGATAATTTGTTTGTCTACAGTCATTATGAACAATGAAGATACTTGACCCTTGTGTTTTTGTAAAACAGTGCCAACACCAACAAATGTTGATGCCTTTTCTATTTCTTTTCTGTTACATGACAAAAGAGAAATAGCTAGTAATTAGAGAATGTGAAAGATACAAGCCTTACTTGAAGAGGCTTGTAAGACACGAAAGTTGATGGGGAGCCAGGAGTGATGGAAAATGATTGGTGTGGAATACAGCAGGTTAACTCTCACTAGTACAATTTGCAACAGGCATAAAGAGAGTGAAAGAAGGGGAGGGGAAGGCGAGTCATCGTCGGTCAACTACTGCTGCGCATGCGTCAATAACATTAAACAATATATAAGAAACCATAACATGGTGGACACAGGCCAAACTGCTTAACTTCTAAGGAACTTAAGTTCTTTGTCACAAAGTGCTATAGAAGGGGAACTAACACAGGTGGCTCCTAACTGACACATTGAAAATGCCTCAAAGATTTCTCTGGCCGTCTGACTGCTGTACCTTTTCAACACACGTGTGTCGTCAAGGAGTAGAGAACAGCCACACTTGGCACAATGAACAGCCAGATTACTGCCAGCCTTAATCTTGACACAGTGCGCATGCTCAGGCAAACATTCATTGATACAGCGTCCTGTTTGCCCTATATAAGTGCAGCCGCAAGAGGTGGGAATGGAATACACTACATTGGTACTGCAATCTACAGGCTTGGCGACGTGTTGCTTATTGCACGGCCCAGGTATTCTCTGGCTTTCGTTTATTTATTCTTTTTTTTTTTTTGCACATCTTTTCCAACTTGTTAGGCGCAGTGAACACGACCTTTATACCAGCTCGGCCTGCGGCTTTCTTGATGCGATGGGACACACCATGTATATACAGGATCGCAACAATCTTGGTTAATACATCACCCGCTTTCTGCTGTTTCTTGGGGGAATGAGCGCCTCTTGCAATAAAACTTGCGCCAAGAATGACAGCAGTTGTTCAGGATAGCCACTTGTTTTAAGCCGCTGGACTTGATTGGAGAGGCTGCTGGACATTAAGTGGTGGCAAGAGCGAACGACCGCATTTCTAACGACCGCAGGTCTAGGAAGCGGCCAAATCCGCTTCCTAGACCTTGCACTACACCTCCAGGAAGGGCACACATGTTGGATGTATGCGCTGCGTTTTAAAAAACACCTTCTCCCCTACACATCCAACCATTCTAAAGTGGTGAAGCGCTCCATCGCCCTAGGGGCCCTTAGAAATGCGGTCGTTCGCTCTTGCCACCACTCGATGTCCAGCAGCCTCTCCTGTCAAGTCCAGCGGCTTAAAACAAGTGGCTATCCCGAACAACTGCTGTCATCCTTGGCGGAAGTTTTATTGCAAAAGGCTCGTTCCCCCAAGAAACAGCAGAAAGCGGGCGACGTCTTAAACAAGACTGTTGCGATCCCATATATACATGGTGTGTCCCATCGCATCAAGAAAGCCGCAGGCCGGGCTGGTATAAAGGTCATGTTCACTGCGCCTAACAAGTTAGGAAGGATGTGCAAAAATAAATAAATAAATAAACGAAAGCCGGAGAACACCTGGACCGTACAATAAGCAACAAGTCGCCAAGCCTGTAGATTGCAGTACCAATGTGGTGTATTCCATTCCCACCTCTTGCGGCTGCACTTACATAGGGCAAACAGGACGCTGTATCAATGAATGTTTGCCTGAGCATGCGCACTGCGTCAAGATTAAGACTGGCAGTAATCTGGCTGTTCATTGTGCCAAGTGTGGCGGTTCTCCACTCCTTGACGACACACGTGTGTTGAAAAGGTACAGCAGTCAGACGGCCAGAGGAATCTTTGAGGCATTTTCAATGTGTCAGTTAGGAGTCACCTGTGTTAGTTCCCCTTCTATAGCACTTTGTGATGAAGAACTTAAGTTCCTTAGAAGTTAACCAGTTTGGCCTGTGTCCACCATGTTATGGTTTCTTTTATATTGTTTAATGTTATTGACGCATGCGCAACAGTAGTTGACCGACAATGACTCGCCTTCCCCTCCCCTTCTTTCACTCTCTTTATGCCTGTTGCAAATTGTATGTATTTGCGCAGGCTCCAATAAACATGTTGTTGGCAGTCTGCGCTCGTCCTGTGTCCTCCCTTGTCTGTATTTTTTGGCACTGTTTTAAATATGAGTGATCCGTACCAACTAGCTAGCACCCAAACCCTTCTGAGTAACCCTCACTAGGTTCAAGCATAGCAAGGTATGCTGCCATGGGTGGCACTCCATTATCATCAGAGATTGTGTGCACAATGCAAACACCTTTGGAAGTAGCATACGAGGTTTCAGGTACGAAGGAATGCGAGAGTGACAAAACAGAGGAAACAGGAGGTGCCATGATGGTTAATGGTACAAGGGCTAGTACTGACCAAAGAGTGCGAAGCAAGTGATTCTATGTTTTGAATGAAATTCAAAGGATAGATGTAACACGGTTGTAAAAAGGCCTATAACAATCACTGTAAAGTGTGACCACATGAATTATGTAAAATATGTAAGTACAGTAGACTTCCGTTAATTTGACTCCAGCTAATTCAATATTTTGGTTAATTTGATTCATGCCATAGATTCCAGCCAGTGACCATGCATTTCTATGGGCTGTTGTGATTGGCCATTTACCCTGCAAAACCCGTCGCTCACGAAGGACACGACAATGGTGAACGAGCCTATGACCTCGTCAGAGCCACCCCCAGTGGCGACGATTCATGGCAAACAGTAAGCTATGCTAAGAGGGGCCTGCCAGGAGGGGCTCTGCAAAGAGCGGTGCAGGAGTAGATTCCTTCACAGCACCTGACATCAGCCCAAACTGCCAAGTCCACGCCGTAGACAGGGTCCGAGCACAATGATGTCCGTGTTTTTGAGCAAGCTCTTCTTAGAGGAAAAGGGCTACCAACATCTGGAATGGTGGAGCATGATGTTAACCATCTCCTGACGCTGGATTGGGAAAGACAATGGGACCAGGTTGATGGAGGGGTTAAAAAGAGCAGACTGACGCTTGGTGGCACAGATCGGCAGCTGGAACTTGAACGTGATCAGCTGATCTACAGTATTTCTGCATCATTTTTATACATAGTGTAATATAAACGTGTGTGTGTTTAAAACGTCTTGGATGTCTGTTCTGGCCTCAAATTCCCTCACTCTCCCACAGTGAATGGATATCTCACATCCTCGGACTCCTGGTCACAACAGCACCAAAACTTTCATTATTTCAATCTTAAAATTGGCCTTCGCAGGATAATTAGACCAGTAAACTTGACCAGGAACTTGACCAGTAAACATGCATGCACCTGACCCCTATGGTGACCCTAATAGCAACCCCTTTAGTGGCAGCGTTTGTCTTGGCAGAGCTTAGGGGACAGTGAATGTGTTGAACACAAGTCATCTGCCATCAAAAACACCTATTTTCAACCTGCCCAAGGAAGATTTTCAAGCAATAACCATAGCTCACAATGTCCGATTACGAAAAAAGGGAAACCGAGGGGCTGTATTTTTGTTAATCATGACCACATTAAGCCCACAGACAATGAAGCCAAGGAAAGCACAAGGGAAATTAGCTGTGGTTGAAATTGAAATGTGCAAAGTGATGAAAACGAAAAAAAGGGAAATGAAAGTGGCGAAAAAGATGACTGGCTGCCACTAGGGGTCGAACCCAGAAACTCAGCATTACTCGTATGTTGCACTACCAATTGTGCTACGGTGATGAAGATCACTCTGGCCACTATCTTGGGTGGGTATTTATAGCACTGCCATTTGTTGGGTGTATTGGTAAACTGACACTGAAAGCATATTTAGCGCCAGCGAACAAGGACAAAAGGGAGACGACACCACAATGTGCTAACAACTTTATTTTCAGGAAACAACCACCTATTTAACCCATGCACAGTGGTGCCCCATCACCAAAATTTTTAACCATTCAAAAAACTCGTCTCCTTATCTGACAAGTCGACCGAAGGAGCGCTAACACAAGTATCACTATTCCGACAGATAGCCTGAGCTTCAGTAATCTCTCGCACATCTTTATCTGAGTGCTTCGCAAGAACACAGCAGGATCCATAGACCGGCGCACAGCTGCATTCCTGACAGTGAGTTCACAGATGACTGTATTGCTTATTTCTCCCGTTTAGACTATGTTCTCGTAACCGGTCATTAAGACACCTTCCTGTCTGTCCGATGTATTTGTTTTTCCCACAGGAGAGCGGAAGCTTGTAAACAATAGCTTCTATGCAACCCACTGGTGCTTTACAATGATTCATAGAGCATCCTACAGCTGGCTTACAATAACGGGTCCGTTAACCGACATATTTTCGCAAGTTTTTCTGGCGCTGAAGACCACTTTTGTGTTCACATGGCTAGCCATTTTTTAAGCCTATGTGCCACTTTTTGCAGATAGGCCACTAGTGCTACCTTCCCTCTGCGTTCCGTCCGTTGATTTGCCACGTCCTGAGCTGTGCTGTCTGACACGCATATTTTTAGCAGCCCTTCTACGACCGAAACCTGCATTGACTCCAGAAACCCTGTTGCTGACAACCTTCACGACTGATCCATAAGACTCGTATAGATCTTATGGTGGCAAGATTTCTTTAATGCATTTCCAAAGCACAAGTTGGCAATGCTCCTCTTGACGAGCTTCGTGTAGGCGGGCCGATACGGCAACAGGGGCTGCCCTGGGTTTATACTCCCAACACATGTGCCGTTCCATGAACTCGAGCTGAATATCTAAAAAATGCAGCATGTTATCAGTTTGCTCCTCAAGCGTGAGAATAAGTGGCCTAAGGCCTGCAGAAAAAACTTCGTAAAGCTTGTCTACTGTAGAATGTGCATCTGGTTCGAAAACGACTAGATACCCATCAATGTACCTCACAACTTTAACCACCCAGTGTTCCGACAAGGTATGCGACAGGTTTTTGTTATGGTGGGCTAGTAAATGTCACTTAGTATAGGTGCCAAACATGAACTGATGCAGACGCCCTGCTTTTGAATGAATATTTAGTCATTCCATGCTACATATGTCGCAGGCACGTACCCAGGATTTTTTTTCGGGGGGGGGGGGGCCCACCACCTGCGTCGTCATCATCATCATCATCATCATGTTTTATGTCCACTGCAGGACGAAGGCCTCTCCCTGCGATCTCCAATTACCCCTGTCCTGCGCCAACCGATTCCAACGAGCGCCCGCGAATTTCCTAATTTCATCGCTCCACCTAGTGTTTTGTCGTCCTGAATGCGTTTTCCTTCTCTTGGTACCCAATCTGTAACCCTAATGGTCCAACGGTTATATAACCGGCGCATTACATGAACTGCCCAGCTACATTTTTTCCTCTTGATGTCAATTAGAATATCGTCTATACCCGTTCGCTCTCTGATCCAAACCGCTCTCTTTCTCTCTCTTAAAGGGAAGCTGAAAGGTTTCCCAGAAAAAATGAGTGAACATCTGTACATAATGGTTTTCAACCCTCCGAATTCGAATATCGTATCGAAATTGAGCGAAAGAAAGCGCAAATATATTTTATTTCGACGAAAAGTGCAGCAGCGGACATGCCCAGCTCGCGCGTCTCGTTTCCGCCTGTGATTGGTCGGTGCGCCTCGTGACGTCAACTCTGCTCTGACGTCAACTCTGACCGCTGCCGTTACACATGAAGCGCGGTGCCAGGTAGTTTGGTGCTGTTTTTCTGAGACGGTAATGGAAAATTTAGAGAGACTGCGTTTTTCTGAGGAGTTCGGCGTTACTCCCTACATGTACGAGCCGATTGCGAACAGCCGGCCTCTCGAAGAAGCAAACGATGCTGGTGCGAGCAGTGCTTTTGACGCGAACGAAAGCAAAGTCTTGGGATCTCCTCGTGTTGGAAATGCTCTTTGGTGAGTATGTTTTTTGCAAAGCGATCTAGTGATCTCGCCGATCTTTCGCCGATCTAGTGAGCTCATTTCCGGTCAAACAACTGTAGTGTTGTGTTCCTGCATGCCTCCTCGTGGAACGTAAGCGGGGATGCGATCGTCGGCATTTGTGCGCTGTCCAAAGCTGTCGGCAATCTACAAAGACGGTTTAAATGCGTGAAAAGGTTCCCGGTTCATGCAGTACGTGTAGTGACCTTCATCTGTTGACTACCACTCACATTAATTACCACTCACGTTGACTACCACTCTACATACACGCAGACGCACCAACAAAGGAATGCAGGGTCGATCGAAGCAGATTACGATGGCACGCACGCAGAAACAAGCGCAGTCAGGCACGGTCGCGGACGCTGCGAAGGAACGAAGCAGAGTTGACATCACAACACCGCGGTTTCCGGTCTCCGCTCCGCTCGCTCACTCAAAGGGGGGCGGAGCTACAGCGCAATTTCAACCGACGATTACGTCACTCCTAATTGAAAAAAAAACCCCCAAATTTTACCTACATGGTTTATAAGGTTCCCGCATCCGTATATGAGCGTCTTATTGAATTCGACAGACTCTTCAGCTTCCCTTTAACGTTATGCCTAGCAATCTTCGTTCGATCGCTCTTTGCGCGGTCCTTAACTTGCTCTCAAATCTCTGCCCCATATGTCAGCACTGGCAAAATGCACTGATTGCATGCACACCTTACTTTTCAGTAATAATGGTAAGCTTCCAGTCAGGAGCTGGCAATGTCTGCCGTATGCGATCCAACTTATTTTTATTCTGTGAATTTCCTTCTCATGATCAGCGTTCCCTGTGATTAATTGACCTAGGTAAACGTACTCCTTAACAGTCTCTAGTGGCCGACTGGCGATCCTGATCGCTTGTTCCTTTGCCCGGCTATTTATCATTATCTTCATCTTCTGCATATTAATATTCAACCCCACTCTTACACTCCCACTGTTAAGGTCTCCAATCATTTGTTGTAACTCGTCTGCATTGTTCTTGAATAGAACGATGTCATCGGCAAACCGAAGGTTGCTGAGATATTTGCCGTCAATCTTTACTCCTAAGCCATCCCAGTTTAATAGCTTGAATTCTTCTAAGCACGCAGTGAATAGCTTTGGAGAAATTCTGTCTTCCTGTCTGACCCCTTTCTCTATAGGTATCTCTCTGCTTTTCTTGGGTAGAATTAAGGTAGATGTAGAACCTCTGTAGATATTCTTACGCGAAGGACGAGTCAGTAAGACGAGAAACTATTTACATATTATATTTACAACAACGGTTGCAGCGAAGACGGGTCAGATTCACAGCGCGAGCCCAGTTCGTTCTTCCTCCTCTTTTCTGGAGTGATGACGCCCACGCACCTCGTTCAAACAAACAAATACCACACGCATGTAGCAATATTTTCCAAGCTTTTTACGTAAGCGTACTGTATTCCTTGAATACGTAGTGCCTCTATGACTGCTGGTATCTCTACTGAATCCAATGCATTTTCGTAATCTATATAAACCTCATAGAGAGGCTTATTGTACTCTGAAGATTTCACGATAACCTGATTGATGACATGGATGTGAGCCACTGTAAGGTATCTCTTCCTGAAGCCAGCCTGTCCCCTTGGTTGGTAAAATCGAGTGTTGCCCTTATTCTATTGGAGATTGTTTTGCTAAATATTTTATATAATACTGGGAGCAAGCTAATGGTCCTATAATTTTACAATTCGTTAACGTTTCCTTTTTTTGTGGATTAGTATAATGTCTGCATTCTTTCAGTTTTTTGGGACCCTTGCAGTCGATAGACACTTCGTATAAAGAGCCGCCAGTTTTCCAAGCATTATGTCGCCTTCATCTTTGATTAAATCGACTGTTATTCCACCTTCTCCTCCCGCTCTTCATCATTTCATGTCTTGCAGGGCCCTTCTGACCTCATCGCTAGTTATAGGAGAGTTTCTGTATGCTTTTCATTACTGTTTCTAAGTGAGGTATCGTGACTCCTCTGGTTACTATATACAGGTCAGCTTAGAATTTTTCCGCTGCTTTTACTATATCTTCGAGATTGCTGATGATATTATCCTTCTTATCTTTTACAGGTTTTAAGATTGTACAGGTCTACGCCCCTACATCCAGTCATGATGACCAGGAAGTCGAAAGCTTCTATGAAGACGTGGAATCGGCGATGGGCAGAGTGAAAACTAAAAACACTATACTAATGGGCGACTTTAATGCCAAGGTAGGCAAGAAGCAGGCTGGAGACAAGGCAGTGGGTGAATATGGCATAGGCACTAGGAATAGCAGGGGAGAGTTATTAGTAGAGTTTGCGGAACAGAATAATATGAGGATAATGAATACCTTCTTCCGCAAGCGGGATAGCCGAAAGTGGACGTGGAGGAGCCCGAACGGCGAGACTAGAAATGAAATAGACTTCATACTCTGCGCTAACCCTGGCATCATACAAGATGTGGACGTGCTCGGCAAGGTGCGCTGCAGTGACCACAGGATGGTAAGAACTCGAATTAGCCTAGACCTGAGGAGGGAACGGAAGAAACTGGCACATAAGAAGCCGAGCAATGAGTTAGCGGTAAGAGGGAAAATAGAGGAATTCCAGATCAAGCTACAGAACAGGTATTCAGCTTTAACTCAGGAAGAGGACCTTAGTGTTGAAGCAATAAACGACAATCTTGTGGGCATCATTAAGGAGTGTGCAATGGAAGTCGGTGGTAACTCCGTTAGGCAGGATACCAGCAAACTATCGCAGGAGATGAAAGATCTGATCAAGAAACGCCAATGTATGAAAGCATCTAAAACTACAGCTAGAATAGAACTTGCAGAACTTTCGAAGTTAATCAACAAGCGTAAGACAGCTGACATAAGGAAGTATAATATGGATAGAATTGAACATGCTCTCAGGAACGGAGGAAGCCTAAAAACAGTGAAGAAACTAGGATTTGGCAAGAACGAGATGTATGCGCTAAGAGACAAAGCCGGCAATATCATTACTAATATGTATGAGATAGTTCAAGTGGCTGAGGAGTTCTATAGAGATTTATCCAGTACCAGTGGCATCCACGACGATAATGGAAGAGAAAATAGTCTAGAGGAATTCGAAATCCCGAAGGTAACGCCGGAAGAAGTAAAGAAAGCCTTAGGAGATATGCAAAGGGGGAAGGCAGCTGGGGAGGATCAGGTAACAGCAGATTTGTTGAAGGATGGTGGACAGATTGTTCTAGAGAAACTGGCCACCCTGTATACGCAATGCCTCATGACCTCGAGTGTACCGGAATCTTGGAAGAACGCTAACATAATCCTAATCCATAAGAAAGGGGACGCCAAAGACTTGAAAAATTATAGACCGATCAGCTTACTGTCCGTTGCCTACAAAGTATTTACTAAGGTAATTGCAAATAGAATCAGGAACACCTTAGACTTCTGTCAACCAAAGGACCAGGCAGGATTCCGTAAAGGCTACTCAACAATAGACCATATTCACACTGTCAATCAAGTGATAGAGAAATGTACAGAATATAACCAACCCTTATATATAGCTTTCATTGATTACGAGAAAGCGTTTGATTCAGTCGAAACCTCAGCAGTCATGGAGGCATTACGGAATCAGGGTGTAGATGAGCCATATTTAAAAATACTGGAAGATATCTATAGCGGCTCCACAGCCACCGTAGTCCTCCACAAAGAAAGCAACAAAATCCCTATAAAGAAAGGCGTCAGACAGGGAGATACGATATCTCCAATGCTATTCACAGCATGTTTACAGGAGGTATTCAGAGGCCTGGAGTGGGAAGAATTGGGGATAAAAGTTGATGGAGAATACCTTAGCAACTTGCGATTCGCTGATGATGTTGCCTTGCTTAGTAACTCAGGAGACCAATTGCAATGCATGCTCACTGACCTGGAGAAGCAAAGCAGAAGGGTGGGTCTGAAAATTAATCTGCAGAAAACTAAAGTATTGTTTAACAGTCTCGGAAGAGAACAGCGGTTTACGATAGGTAGCGAAGCACTGGAAGTGGTAAGGGAATACATCTACTTAGGGCAGGTAGTGACCACGGATCCGGATCTTGAGACTGAAATAACCAGAAGAATAAGAATGGGCTGGGGTGCGTTTGGCAGGCATTCTCAGATCATGAACAGCAGGTTGCCGTTATCTCTTAAGAGAAAGCGTATAATAGCTGTGTCTTACCAGTACTCACCTACGGGGCAGAAACCTAGAGGCTTACGAAAAGCAGGTTCTACTTAAATTGAGGACGACACAACGAGCTATGGAAAGAAGAATGATAGGTGTAACGTTAAGGGATAAGAAAAGAGCAGATTGGGTGAGGGAACAAACGCGAGTTAATGACATCTTAGTTGAAATCAAGAAAAAGAAATGGGCATGGGCAGGACATGTAATGAGGAGGGAAGATAACCGATGGTCATTAAGGGTTACGGACTGGATCCCAAGGGAAGGGAAGCATAGCAGGGGGCGGCAGAAAGTTAGGTGGGCGGATGAGATTAAGAAGTTTGCAGGGACGGCATGGCCACAATTAGTACATGACCGGGGTTGTTGGAGAAGTATGGGAGAGGCCTTTGCCCTGCAGTGGGCGTAACCAGGCTGATGATGATGATGATGATGATGATCATGGTTTGTCCTATGCCAGGTTTCTTTTTTACTGATTTCAGTCTGCGTTCAGTTTTACGGCTTCTTCAGTCTGTCTCATGTTATAGTTTCGAATATCAGTTATTTTCGCCTTGTTGATCAGTTGTGACAGTTCCGCGAATTGCGTAGCACTGTGCGGCCGCCAGTCCCATACAACCGCGTAGAGCGCAGGATGCGATTCTAGACGTACTGCGCTCACCGCGAAAGGTTAGAAAAACACCCACATAAGCACAGCAGAGAAGTGGCTACGTGAGGCGGTTCGACCGATAACTGTAGAAGCGTCATTCAAAACAAGTAATTGTTCTCCACTTCCGGCGGCGTTTTCTCTACTTCCTTTCTAAATAAAAAGATGCTGATCCATAAAAATTCTCATAAACAACGTTTAACTTTTTTATTATTCGCTTTTGCTTGCTGTTTGGTTGTTGCCTTGGCTCTCTCCGTTAGTAGGTCGCTTAATTTCTCAACTCCTTGCGATTTTTGTTTCCAGTTCCCAATTTGGCACGAAAAGTGCTATAGAATTAGGGAAAGACAGACGAGGTAACTGGCGACAGTCATCTTGTCTATGGGTTTAAGGGTTATTGCAGGGTTTCATGATGGACACTCTTTCACATTATTTTATTTCCCACCTTATCTAACCCATATCACGTGTAGATGGTTCCGGGCATCTGCCAGCGTCACGGCGAGCCGTAACTCAAGGAAATAATGAAGCAAAGAGAAAAGTTAAACGTAATTGGCGTTTTCTCCGGCCGCAACTCGTTCCATGAGAGTACAGACCAGCTGAGTAACAGCCGCATCCCTCTCCTGGTCCCAGGATCAGCCTAAACAAAGAAGGTTGAACTAACAAAAGCAACAGCTATGCACGTGACGGTTGAATAGATGGTGACAATTGAATGCATCTCGAGTTAATCGCGCGGGTGCGGAATCTATGAGATAACTGTCCTTCACATTACATGAGATGCCGATAACTACCGCCATCTAAAAGGAGTGAAAAAGGCAGCATAATGCTGACCGATGAACAGCTGCCAAGTCTCAACATTGATCTGGAGGCGCTTTAGGAATGTGTGAGGAGTGGTGGCGTGGGTGGGGAAGGGGGAGGGGGGGGTATACCACATGATTTCGGGGGGGGGGGGCCCCCTCTGGGTATGTGCCTGATATGTCGAGTGAAGGTAGCAATTAAGCATCTAAAAAAGCCTGAACCAATAAACCAGCTGAATTTTGAAATGCAACCGCGCCATACTCAACGATGCACTCTTCTACGCATGCTATTAGTTTCTTTTGAGGCAAGGAGTAGTACAAGTCCTTTATGCCAAAGGAGCAAGCTGATATGCTTTTGCCAGAATTTTCTTTCAGGAAATCTATGATTTTTTCAGAGCTTTTAACCAAAGATGGGTTGTCAATATGAATAATTCTGAGTTTTTCCCGCAAGAAAAGAGCAAACTTTTTTGCCATGATCCAGCTTCTGATACTATTATCTTTAATGGGCCCTTGGGTTTGTGCGTCTTCGCACTAAACATGATATTTATGTATTCATGATAATACATCTAGCCCTGGGAGTGTTAGCCAATGCCACTCACGAGCCATGGTGGGCAGACGTGGAACATCCTTTACTGCCCGATGGCGTCACGTAACACATGAACTTAGGAGAGCAGGCACGTGGCTAAAAGAAACCCTCGTATGCTATACCTAATAACATCACGGCTGCCAGATTCTAGACCCTTGATATAGTCGCGTGACGTGCTGGGATACCTGCTGGCTTTTAGCATGCTCGAGACGGCGGCACTCCTTGAGGATCGCATCGATGCTGGTAACGTTCGTAAACACCAGTAAATTAAAGGCGTCGTCAGCAATGCCTTTGAGGACGTGATTAACCTTATCGTCTTCAGACATGGTTGGGTTAGCCTTGGCACAAAGGGCCAAGACGTCGAAAGTGAATGAATGAGAGAAGAAGAGAAACCTAGGAGCTTGATTTTTGTTAATCATGACCACATAAAGCCAACAGACAAAGAAGCCATGGAAAGCACGGGAGAAATTAGCTCAGGTTGAAATTGTAGAAAATAATCAAAACGGAAACAAAGATAGATGAAAAGATAACTTGGCACCGGTGGGAGCTGAACCCACAACCTCCGCATCCCGAGCTCCCAACAGCAAACGGTTATTTTCCATTTTCATTTCCCTTTCTTTCATTATTTTATACATTTCAATTTCACCAGAGTTAATTTCCCCTACGCTTTCTGTGGCTTCATTGTCTGTTGGCTTTTGTCGCAATGTCTGATTATGCTATGTGTACTTTTTTTTGTTTCAAGAAAATTGGGCCGGAAACTGCCTCGGGGTGCCTACCAAGTTCACATTTTCAATTTCCCTGAGTTTTCCAGGTTTTCTCTGAGCGACACAGAACTTTATTTTATATCAAGACAGGCTGACATGACACCACGTCGCCCAATGCTGTCACTCTCAAGTAAGCATTTAAAAAAAAAAGAACTTAAGCCAGTTTGAATAGTAAGGAGTAGTGTTTATCTTATTCAAAATAGAAAACTGAAGGTAGGGGATAATAAAATGCACAGAAAATAAGATAGCTTCAAAAAAGAAAAATGATAAAGTCCATTGTAAATCGAGTCGAACATTTTCAAATACAAATAAAAAGAGATGCATACGGAAGCAAATATTTTCGAAAATCAACTATTTCTATCAAGTGATAGCAAGATCAAAAGTATTAGGCCTGAACTTTGCCACAAGTGAGATTTTCTCAGCAGTTGAAAAGTCAACCTCAACTGTCATCATATGCTTTTAGCCCATCCACACTGCTTCCGTATTGTGTTTCACTGCTTTCAAGAATTTATTTTAGTTTGGATGAGGGTCATCTGCATCTTTGCGTCAGCCAACACTTCGCTTTTTGAGATTAAGCTCCTTCAAATAAGAGGCGGCACAGTTCTTTCCTGATCATTCCTCAATGCGACGGTCACTGCTGTTCCTGTCATCGTTCTGCCACAGCATTTGCCCCACAGACCATTTGAAGCACCTTCTTGGTCAGTTGTACAGTCAATGTCCGATTTTTCGTACTCCTTAAGGGCCACAAAAACGTCCAAAAAATCAAATCGGGCAGTGTGAAAAAATGAATGCATGTGTTTTACGGCCCTTATGGGCTCAAATCCTCATAGGCACGTCCAAAAAAGCTCTGAAGGCCTGCTAGTACACTTATTAGGCATATCAGTGCTCTTACTGTGACAGGAGATGGCAGCTGGACACATGCATAATTATGGAATACGTACTGAGTCAGCCGTGACAATTGTCCTTTCCCACACTGCTTAAGCTTCGCCGCAATACTTCACATACGCTTCATTGCGTAATATCCCAATGCTGAAGCGAAGCTGCCTTTCTGAAACCGGCATTGTGCAATGCGCCATGCTTTCTAAGCTTTGAAGCCAATCACGAGGATTACAGAGGCGGAGTCGGTGTCATTACTGACAACGGCGAATTCTTTCACGGCACCCAACGGCACCCAATACGGCACGGCACCCAACGGCAAGAACCTTAATAGCGAACATCGAAGTAGCTAAGCCTAGCGTTGCCGCAGTGGTGGCTATGGCTGCCAGCGGATCTGTGTGCGAGAGCACCGGTTCGAGGCGGCCATGTAATCAAAACAGCAGCGATGGTGGCTTTGATTAATGCCGTTTCATACCTACGGTCACGGCAAAAAGTCTGGAAAATCAGACAGCGAAGGGTTCTTGCGACAGCGAACGGTTCTTGCGTCCAAAATTACAGACGTTCTTACATATTGACACTATGGGGCATGTGGTGGTCCCGCAAGATCGTCCGCATTGTCAGGCATTTCACAAAAAAAAAAAAACGGCCGTCTGGAAAATCGGTTGTTGACTGTACACTGGCAACTCCTCCAGCCGACAACACGGCGTCAAAGACAATTCGTTACTATTCCTCTCTTTTACTCGAGCCAGCAGTAGGGCGACTTTCGTTCCCTTTCAATAAAATGCCAGCTAATTTTCCCTGATTGAAGCACAAATTTCCCTAAGTTTTCCCTGATTTTTTCCAGACTATTCAAAATCTCTGAGAATTCCCGGTTTTCCCAGTTGGTAGACACCCTGCTGACAGCATGGTGCAATTGAATACAAAACCAAAGCCGCTTCCACAGCATTTGTATGCTTTACCACATAGCACGAATGCACTGCAGTGAAGCTGACATTAAATATTGTGGAGTGAAGCTGACTTTAGAAAACCGCTCGCCTTTGTACAACACATATTACACCTTTTCCCATTTTTCTTGCTAAAAAGTTGGGTGCACATTGGATTTCTATTTTGTTTAGGAGCATTAGTGTCACTTTTATGTTAGTGTTATACTTTGGACACATAGAAAGTGGGCGTAAATTTGATTCAGGGCAATGTTGAACTCGGGCTAATACTGTCAAATGAATCAGTGCTGTGTTTTGGCATTTTTTTCTGCATCTTGTTGAATTCTACCCACCTGATAAATCGATCAGTATCGTTGGCCCAATCATAGTCTAATTAGGACTTATCAGGTGGGTAGAATCAAAGCGGCAGCAGTTGTGGTCCAAGTTTGTGTTTGCTAAACCATTCTTCCACGTTTCACAGAATTTCTACGGCCCTAGGCTATCATCTGCTGGTGAAGCTGTTTGCTGCACCATATTGCACGTGGGTGTGACCGCTGCTCCTCCAGGTGTGCCCAAGCCCCGCTACGTGGTGACGGGATCGCATCCAGAGCACCTGCGCCAGACCATTTGTAACCTTAAAAGCTTCCATCGGATGGACACCGGCATCAAAGCGGCAGCGGTTGCAGTCCAAGTGTGCGCTTGCTAAACCATTCTTCCACGTTTCACAGATTGGTACTTATTTCCCCTTAAGATAGCATAAGAGTATTTGTTACCGCAACTGCTGCTGCTGCTGCTGTATTGGTGTTTTTTACTCTATTGTTTTTCAAGTTACTCTTCCGTTATGCCTGTCAATGCTGAGTTGGCCAAGCGACTCGATGATCTCGAGGCGCAATTTCAAGATAGATTACAAAAGCTGGTCGAGAAACTTGTTTCCGAAGTGAAAGGGAAGCTGCAGGAAGCTGGACTGGATAACAGCATCCTGTGTACCCAAGTTTCTGGCATGGATGGCAGTCTGACCATGCTAAATGAAATTGTTGAGAACATGCGTACCCAGCAAGCTGAGTTATTGGCATCAAACAAGGCTCTGAAATCAGAAAATGAAGCCCTTAAAATAAGGCTAGCCGAGATGGAACAATGTTCCAGAATCAAATCAACAATGTAGGGATCAAAGAAATACCATGTACAAAGGATGAAGACTGCATTTCTATTGTAACTGCCATTGCCGATAAGGCGGCATGCTCTCTTGCTCCAGTAAAGATTGGGATAGTGCATCGTGTGCCCACTAAATCAGGTCATCAAAGTATTATTGCCAGGTTTTGCTCTCTTACTAAAAAAACTATTTTCTGGCAAAGGCTCGCAAGGTCAGGATGGATACCGGCAGTCTTGGTTTCACTGGAGAGAATGCGGGGGCCATCTTCACTAACAAACACCTTACACCTGACAACAAGAGGCTGTTTGCTCAGGCCTTAGCACTCAAGAAAGAAAAAGGATGGCGTTTCCTCTGGACTAAGAATTGCCAAATCAGTGCACGCAAGTCCGAAGACAGCCGAGTTCACCGCATTAACTGTGAAGCGGACCTCTCTGTTATCTCTTAACCTAAATTAACCTTAACCTAAATCCGTCCTCAACAGACCCTTCATAGCTTCATACTTCACACCACCTGAACTAGATTCTTATCTTAAACCTTCTTGCCGATCCCTCGTACATCTTAATGCACGCAGCTTACGGAAACAATTTGATGACATTTATCATTTCCTATCATCGTGTCAACGCCACTTCTCAATCATATGTGTAAGTGAAACCTGGCTTAATGAGGCCGATAACAACTTTTTTTCATCTTACACACCAGAATACTGTCACCAGAGTGACAGCAGTCATGGTGGCGTAGCAGTTTTCATATCATCAGAGTTAGAATATTCCAGGCGTCGGTGCTTAACAATTAATCAAGTAAATTGCTAATCCGTATGGATTGAGCTGAATGCATCATTTCTCGATATTGATACCAAAAATTTAGTGGTTGGTTCTATTTAATGATCACCTTCGTCATATTATATTATATACTGTGTGTGTATATATATATATATATATATATATATATATATATATGTATATATATATATATATATATATATATATATATATATATATATATATATATATGTTGTTACATGTAGAAAGACACTGACAAAAGAGGCTATTTACAGGCTATTTACACTTGACTGGAGCCAGAGCACCAGGCCGACATTCGCTCGCGCCAAAGGCACCGACCCACTTCGTCGTCGTTCTCGCGGCGGCTGGTCTCTTGGGTATCGAATATTATAATACTACCCCCCAGCGGCAAGAGCGCCGTCACGGTGCTTGGAGATCCAAGGCACGTGGAGAGTTGTAGGGCTTGAGTCGGGCAACGTGGACAATGTCACTGGTTGTCACAGCGGAGGACGTAGTGGGCGTGGGGAGAACAATTTCATAGGTGACATCGGTCACTTGGCGGAGCACGCGATATGGGCCTGTATAACAGGAAAGCAGTTTCTCACAAAGGCCAACTTTACGCGATGGTCACCAAAGCAACACGAGGGTGTCGGGCACAAGTTGAACATCACGGTGACAGAGGTCGTAGCGGTGCTTCTGTTTACTTTGAGACACTTGTAGACGAACGTGCGCCAGTTGACGAGCATGGTCAGCACGGGCGATTGCATCACGGGCATTAGCGCTAGTTGAAGCTGTGGTGGACAGAAGCACAGTGTCTAGTAATAGTGTTGGTTCTCGCCAATACAAGAGGTAAAATGGGGGAAAGCCAGCAGTTTCGAGACGGGAAGAGGTGCACGCAAAGGTAATGTAAGGCAGAGCCAGGTCCCAGTCACGGTGGTCGTCCGAAACATATTTCGATAGCATGTTGGTAAGGGTGCGGTTCAAACGCTCAGTGAGGTCATTCGTTTGAGGGTGGTAGGTGGTAAATTTATGCTGTATGGAGCAGGCCCGCATGATGTCGTCAATGACCTTGGCAAAAAACGTACGGCCACGGTCTGTTAACAATTGATGCGGAGCACTATTCATCAAAATGATATCATGTAGAAGGAAGTCTGCAACATCAGTTGCGCAACTGGTCGGAAGAGTGCGGGTTATGGCGTAGCGGGTCGTGGAGTCAGCCGCAATTGCTACCCACTTGTTTCCTGATGTAGATTCTGGAAATGGGCCGAGAAGGTCTAAGCAAACACGATGGAAGGGCAAAGGCAGGGATGTCGAGTGGCTGCAGGTAACCAGACGGGAGCTGGGAAGGCTTCTTGCGTTGTTGGCAAAGTTCACAAGCGGCGATGTAACATCGTACAGAACGGGCAAGGCCCGGCCAGAAAAAACGGCGACGTACACGGTTATAGGTTCAAGATACGCCGAGGTGCCCTGCCATTGGTGGATTGTGAAGCTCTTCTAGAACGGTTGAGCGGAAGTGTTTAGGTATGACAAGTAGGAACTCAGAGCCGTCCGGATGAAGGTTACGACGGTACAGAGTACCGTCGCAGAGGACGAAGAGGCGTAGAGTGGCGTCGGCCGGAGAGTGTTCAAAATGGTCGATGAGTACTCTGACGTAGGCGTCACGACGTTGCTCGTCGGCGAAATGAAGCAGCTGCGACACAGAGAATACAGAAGCACCGCTGGTAATATTGGAGGAGTCAGGGTCGTCAACAGGGTAACGCTACAAGCTGTCAGCGTCTTGGTGCAGGCGGCCAGACTTGTAGACCACGGAATATGAAAATTCTTGTAGCCTCAAAGCCCATCGACCAAGCCGGTCTGTAGGGTCCTTTAGCGAAGAGAGCCAGCAAGAGCATGATGGTCAGTGACTACGGAAAAAGGGCGACCGTAAAGGTAAGGACGGAACTTCACAACCACCCAGACAACAGCAAGGCATTCACGTTTCGTAATGGAATAGTTGCGCTCCGATGGTGCTAGGAGGCGGCTGGCATAAGCAATAACGTGATCCTGGCCACGCTGACGTTGGGCTAAGAAGGCACCTACGCCATGACCACTGGTATCTGTACGCAATTCTGTAGGGGCATCAGCATCGAAGTGGGCGAGAATGGGTGGTGGAGGAGAGAAGAGTGACGAGACGAGAGAATGTGGCGGCTTCTGAAGTGCCCCACGAGAATTATACGCCTTTCTTCAAAAGATTCGTGAGGGGTCTAGCAATTGTCGCAAAATCTGGAACAAAACGATAAAAAGAACATTTAGTAAAGCAATGAAGGGGGCTAGTTGGTGAACGTTCATGGTTATATTGCGCTCAGTTTTACAAACACGATATTAAGGAAGGACAGGACGTGGACGGACGTAGCGCAACTGGACTGAGCGTAAAACTGAGCGCAATATAACCATGGACGAAAAAACGAGCATAGTCCTACAAAACTTCGGACGTCTGCGGCTGTCTTCAGAACCGGAATGTCTCGGACAGCGCGAGTTTTGTCGGGATCAGGCTGTACTCCGGAAGCATCAACGAGATGGCCTAGAAGAGTAATTTGACGGTGGCCACAACGGCATTTGGACGAGTTAAGTTGCAGCTTCGCCTTTTGAAATACATCAAGTATAGTTGTTAGATGCTCAAGGTGAGTGTCGAACGTTAGCGAGAAGACGATGACGTCGTCGAGGTAGCAGAGGCATGTGGACCATTTGAAACCTTGGAGCAAGGAGTCCATCATACGCTCAAAGGTGGCAGGAGCGTTGCATAATCCAAACGGCATTACTTTAAATTGGTATAGGCCATCAGGTGTGATGAACGCGGTTTTTTCTCTGTCCATATCGTCAACAGCAATCTGCCAGTATCCAGAACGAATATCAATGGAAGAGAAATAGCTGGAACTGTGCAGGCATTCAAGGGCGTCGTCTATACGTGGGAGCGGGCAGACGTCCTTCTTAGTAATTTTGTTCAGATGGCGGTAGTCTACACAGAAGCGCCACGTGCCATCCTTCTTCTTAACCAACACTACAGGTAACGCCCAGGGACTCGAAGACGGCTCAATGATATTTTTGTCTAGCATTTTGTTGACTTCCCTTTGAATTACTTGGCGTTCCGACGCAGAAACTCGATACGGTCGGCGGTGAATAGGCGCAGCATCGCCAGTAAGAATCCGATGCTTGACCGCGTGCTCCGGCCTAAAGGGCGATCGTCGAAGTCAAAAATATCTCGGTAGGACGATAATACTTGGCAAAGGTCTTCAGCCTGGGCAGAGGACAGGTCTGTCGCAACCATTTTCTTCATGTTGGAATCGGCGCCTGAGGCTGGCGCGAGGAGCCAGCGAAGCTTGCCAGAACTATCGGTTTATAACGTTGCCACATGATGGTCGCCGAGACTATCAACGTTGGCAAGGCAAATACCTTGCGTTAGAATTTGCTTAGCCAATCCGAAGTTGAAGATAGGTATGCAAGTGCGGTTCACAGTAATAGTGAGTATAGTGTGAGGCACGGTAATGTCATAATGTAGTGGAATTTCGGGCAGAGGAGTGATGAGGTACTCGCCATCAGGAAATGGTGGGGAAGACAACAGTTCAGTAAAGGCTATTGACTTTGGTGGCAGGCAAAGAAAGCCGGTGGGGCGTAAGCGACACTGGGGGGCGTCAGAAGGTTCTGCGAGAATCGGCAACTCAAGGCGAAGGGTACTGACAGAGAAGTCAATAAGGGCAGAATGCGCGGAGAGAAAGTCGAAGCCGAGAATTAGATCGTGGGGGCATGGTGAAGAGGACAGGAGTGTGGCGGCCGGCGATGCTGACACGTGCCGTACACATGCCAACGATAGGCACAGTACCGCCATCCACAACGCGGATGAGGCGTGCCGACGCCGAGGTGAGGAGCTTTTTGAGTCGTCGTCAGATGGCAGCACTCATAATAGAAAGATGTGCGCCTGTATCGATGAGTGCAGTGACAGGATAGTCGTCAACGTCAAGGAGGTTTTGGTTTGTAGGTAACGTGAGCAGAGGATTTGAGGGCAGGGTCGACAACGCAGCTTCACCTCCAGAAGCTGCAGTGCCTAGTTTTCCGGATGGGTCCGGGAGGCGATAGGCGGCGAAGAGAAGCGGCGGGGTTGGGGCACACGAGACTAATGGTGTTGAGGTGAGGGCGAGCGGCTGTAGCGAAGGTTTGGAGCAGTAGCATCAGCGGCAGTGGGTTCATGGCGGGTGGCATGGGAACAGAAGCTCCAAAGGTGCGGGAATTTGTGGCGGCGTATGTCGGAGAAGGCAGTGGCCATCGGCTGTGGCAGTGACGAGCAACGTGGCCGATGCGACAGCAGTGGAAGCAGATTGGTCAGTCATCAGGGGTACGCCATTCGGACGGGTTGCGGTGAGGTGTGGTAGAAAAGGACTGACCCATGTTCTCAAATTCCTGTTTGACTACGGCCTGAATCATGGCAATCGTGGTTGCTGGCGGATCGGGAGGCGTCGCGGAGAAAGCTGGCAAACAGGCGGCCTCGAGCTCGCGGCGAACAACACGGGTGACGTTGTCACAGGTGGTGGCCTGACACGGTCGACCCTCACATGTCGACGTAGCAGCAGTGTTGGGTAGCCGCGTGATGTGGTGTGTGATATGGCGGTGTGTTTAGCTTGTTCAAGGCGACGGAATTCTTTAATGATGGCGTCGACTGTCGAGACGTTGCCGAAAACAAGCAAATTGAAAGCGTCGTCGGTGATGCCTTTTAGAACGTGCGACACTTTATCTGCTTCAGACATAACGTCGCCACCTTTGCGGCATAGAGCCAAGACATTGAGGATGTATGAAACGTACGGCTCTGTAGATGTCTGAACACGAGACGCAAGAGCCTTTCTCGCGGTAACCTTGCGGCCAATGGGGTCGCCGAACAGTTCCCATAGCTTTTCTTTGAAACTGTCCCAACTGGTTATCACGTCATCATGCGTCTGGTACCACACGCGTGAGGTGCTGCCGAGATAAAAGATGACATAGGCGAGCACAATGGTTGGGTCCCACCTGTTATTAGCGCTGGCATGTTCATATAGCTTGATCCATTCGTCAGCGTCCTGTCCCTTCAGGCCAGAGAACACACCAGGGTCGCGATGTTGGGTGACCGTGACAATTGGAGCAGTCGGACCAACCGAAGCCGTTGCAGAGGCGGGCTCGTCACCGGGAAGCATGGTGACAAGCTCGATGCACCGACCACTCCGAAGTTCCGTGGCGAGGACAGGGATCGCTCACCTCCACCAGAATGTTACGTGTAGAAAGACACAGACGAAAGAGGCTATTTACAGGCTATTTACACTTGACTGGAGCCAGAGCGCCAGGTCGACATTCACTCGCGCCAAAGGCACTGACCCACTTCGTCGTCGTTCTCGCGAGGGCTCGTCTCTTGGGTATCGTAATATCGTAGTAATATATTATATATTATATTCATATTATATTATATATTATATATATATTATATTGATCGCCTTCGTCATCTATTAATGATTTTTGTTTAGAACTACACCATGTTTTGCACACGCTATCGCTAGAACATAAAAACATCATTATTATGGGTGACATCAATATTAACCTTTTAAATGTTCACAGTTCATCATACACTACTTATACAGATACCTTGAACGGACATGGCCTCGAATCACTTGTAACTGTACCTACTCGGCGAAATATTAATGGTCCGGATACACTAATTGACCACGCATTGTCGTACCTCATGATTCCTCCTGGATCTAGTGTCATTGAAGTTTCATTAACTGATCATTATCCAATATTCGCGCGTATAAATTGCAATATGATTATTCAGGTCATGCATGTTAAAAGAAAAAATATCGATAAAACTTCATTTGTTAGGAAAATCGCCTATGTTAATTGGAACCCACTTACATCGCATAAAAATCCAGTAATTGCCTTCGAATTGTTCTGTAATCTAATTTCTAGCACTACTTCCGAATCAACCACAATAACCACGAGTAAGAAAATGTTCGCTTTACCTCGTTGTCCGTGGACGACTGACAATCTTCCAAATGCGTGCACAGAGAAGATAATCTTTACATATAAAAAAACAAAAAAGAAGCGATTTAATTTGACCCTGGTGACTCGTTACAAGTGCTACTCAAATATTTTGAGTAGGCTTTTTAAAAACGCTAAATAAGAGTATTAGTAAAAGGAAATTGACCATGCTGTCAACAATTCTAAAAAACAGTGGAAAATTATCGAGTTTTTAAATAGAACATCACCAAACATCGCCAAACCCCGATATAACTGCTATTGAAGTTGGTGAACAAACCCTTAA
Source organism: Dermacentor variabilis (assembly GCF_050947875.1). Taxonomy (NCBI): domain Eukaryota; kingdom Metazoa; phylum Arthropoda; class Arachnida; order Ixodida; family Ixodidae; genus Dermacentor; species Dermacentor variabilis. Next base: position 9,773,657 of record NW_027460280.1, on the reverse strand, counting down.
TAATCCTTTAGCCATTGCTAACACCTGTGTCAATTCATTTTGTCCCGGCCAGCCACATCTCTCAGTTCACATCTACAAGGCTTATCATCATTTGCCACACAGTTTTTTCTCTGTCCAGTTTCCCCAGAACTGCACATGACCATCACTGAAAGCTGAAAAAACACGGGAGCTGGTTTAGATAACTTTAACTGATCTCATGTAAAGTTATAGCTCATCTTATCAGTGACACACTCTCACACCCCATAATAAATCTAATTTTCAAAACTGGCATCTTTCCTAGCTTCTTAAAGGTCGCCAAAGTTACTCCCGTTTTCAAAACGGGTAGCAAAAATTTTTTATTAAACTATCGCCCTATATCTATTTTATCATTTTTCAGCAAGGTAATTTCATAGTACGTTTAACTAACTGTTTCACAAAGTTCAGTATTTTGTCATCTAATCAATTTGGCTTTTCATCTGGTTACTCAATTGATTTAGCGCTCATTTCTTTAACTGATCTTAAAACAGCTACTGACTCAGGTAAATTGGCTGGTACCTTGTTTATCAATTTTTCTAAAGCTTTCGATTCATTAAATCATGACATACCTTTTGCTAAACTAAACGCTGTTGGCGTATGTGGTCCAGCACTTTCCTTAATTCGCAGTTATTTACATGACTGAAAACATGTCTCTATTTCTGATACTCACTCTCATACCAAACTAACATAGGGGTTCCACAAGGCTCAATACTAGGACCAATTTTATTTCTCGTGTGCATCAATGCCCTTCCAGAACACATTAAACATTCTATTTGTATTTTATATGCTGATGACACAACAATTTATTCTTCTAACACGTGTTTGGAATCGCTAATATCTTACTTTAATGCTGACGCGGCTAAAATCGTTAATTGGTACAAAGATAATATGCTCAATAATAATGCTACTAAGTTGAAACTTGTAATTTTTTCATCCCTGCAAAAAAGTGTACAGCAGAAGCCATGCATTAACACTGGTCCGACTTCACTTCAGGCTGTTCATCATGCAACCTTTCTTGGAGTAGAACTCGACAATCATTTGAAGTTTACAACTCACATATCTTTATTAACCCATAAAGCGGCATATGGTATCAGAATACTAATCAAAGTATAATCAATCTGGGATGATATATATAGTGAAAGTAAGGCATATGACATTTTTTAGAGAAAGTGCTTCCCCACTATAACCGTCCTTTTTCACTCGTGCCTATAAAAAAGCATACGAGGATAAGAGTGGATTCCTCCGGTATTATACAGACGTATAAACAGGAAAAACTGGCTGTTTGCTCGTTTCATAAAAATGGAAGATCCGGTTCATTTCACAGAGATTAATAATTCCGTAAGAACTTAACTTCAGATCTTAAGAAAGCAAAATCAACTTACTATGACAACAAACTTTCCACAGTCATGAATAGTCCTAAATTATTATGGCAAATAGCTAGCATCATCATAAAAGGTGGCAAAGCCTGCATTCCACCGGATTTTTACATTGACGGTAAAATATTTTCAGGTGTACCACTTGCAAACAAGTTTAACGAACATTTTCTTAATGCAGGCTCGCGAAATTACTCACGAATGACCCAAGCGTTAACGTCTATCGATTCATATGTTCCTTCCACTAATAGTAATTCACTGTTTCTAATACCTGCATCGGAGGAAGAAGTAAGTGTTGTAAAGGCAATGAAGGATGGGTGCTCGCCAGGAAATGACGATATTAGTGCGTGCCCTATCAAGGGCGTACTTCCATTTCTTGTGGGTCCTCTAGTATATCTTTGTAATCTCACCCCATTAGAGACCGGTATATTCCCTGATAAATTGAAAGTTGCACGCGTAACCTTAATATTCAAAGGAGGAGGAAAAAATGATCTGAATAATTACAGACCTATTTGTGTTTTGCCGCTCCTTTCTAGAATTCCCGAACGCATAATATACACGAGGTTAAACAAATTTTTTAATGCTCAAAATATAATATGTAAACAACAATATGGATTTCAGGCTGGAAAATGAATGGAGACAGCACTGCTATTTATAAAGGACCATATTTTGGGAAACTTTGAACAGTAACTTTATACACTGGGCGTTTTTCTTGACTTTTGAAAAGCCTTTGATTCTATTAAACATGAAATTCCAATGGAAAAACTGGCAAAGTATGGTATCAGAGGAATAGCACATGAACTGGTAGACAGTTATCTGACAGGAAGAAAACAATACACTAGTATGAATCACTTTCTGTCAGATATAGGAATAATCAGGTACGGTGTGCCACAAGAATCAGAATAAGAATCAGTTTATTCAAGACAAAAATGGGGATAATTACATAATTATATACAGAAGGAGGTCTCATAGTTCGAAACTGAAATGGAACCTCCTGTGCATGATGACTAGAATTAATAAAACAACAATAGCAACATGTGAAATTTCCGATAATAAAGGTTTTAGGAGACAATGCATAAATGAACAGAAAAGCAGCAAATGAATGTATTAAGCAATAACAAAGCTTTGGATTAAACGACAAAAGGTGAAACTACAAAAAATAGCTAAAGAAGAAAAAAAAGGAAGTAAAAAAATGCGAAAGACATATAGAGAAACAAAGTAAAAGTTAAAAATAGAACATATAGTACACTCAAATGGGAAAGTCGGAGGAAGCTAAAAGAAAATACTTAAGTTCTGTACGAAACCTGTGAGCTTTGAACAATTTTAAATGAATGGTAATGTGTTCCACAGAGATAAAGCTGAAAAATGTAATGACTGCCTACCACAGTTGGTGCGAACGATGGGTAAAATGAAGTTCATATTTCTTGCAAATCTAGTATTATTTACATTAGTAAGGGATGTCTTTGGTATGATGGTTACTGGAATATCATTGATTAATGCCCTAGAAATAAGTATGGCCAGGTTATATTTAACAAGATCAGTCACATTCAAAATATTATGTGCATGTAACAGCTGATTTGTGCTAATGCTACGAGGTGAAAAAGTTATTAGTTGAATAGCTCAATTCTGAATGACTTGCAACGAAGTTAGGTGACTGTTATAAGAGTTTCCCCATGATTCAATGTTAAAGTTAATGTGAGAATGAACAAAAGCATAATAAAGCGACTTGAGAGTTGAAAAAATATGGTCGTGCTTTGATTAAAACGCGTATTTTGTATGCCATTTTCTTTTTCACATTAGTTATGTGAAGGTGAAATTTAAGATGACGATCAAATTCCACACCTAAATAGGTGCAATGATCGACTGCAGTGATTGTTGATGGAAATAGATTGAAGCAGCTCAGGCAATCGCTGATGTGAGGCAAGGACGACAAAAGTGGTCTTATTATGGTTAATCTGCAGCTAGTTACGTTGACACCAGGTGGAAATTTTCATGAGATCTTCGTTTAGCTTACATGTTAGCGTTGATATACAATTGTTAGAACTAAATATAGTAGTATCATCAGAGTAAAGAATACACTTCGATGAAGAGAGGCAACAAGGCAGATCATTAATATAAATTAGGAAAAGTAGACGACCTAATATGGACCCCTGTGGTACACCAATGTTACTAGTAGCTTCTTTAGAGCGGTACCCAGAAATGTTAACGACTTGTTTTCTATCTTGTAAGTAACTGTGGATTAGAAGTAAAGGCAGACCAGTTATTCCGATGGCCTCAAGTTTAGCACAAAGAATTGTATGATTAAGTGTGTCAAAGGCCTTGGATAGATCAATGAATATCGACGCTGCAAAACTACCATCGTGAATTGCTTTCTTAAGATAATCAGTAAGATAAATAAGTGCTAGATTAGTTGAAAAGCCAGAACGAAAGCCAAACTGATAAGGGGAAAGAATACTGAATTTATCTAAATATTTGTCAGACGCTTTTTGATAAGTTTTTCAATAACTTTATTAAAAAATGGAAGAATGCAAATGGGTCTATAATTCTGTGTAAGCGTGCGATCACCGTTCTTGAAAATGGGAACGACTCAACCGCGTTTAAGTTCACGTGGAAAAACACTGGTTAGGATCTATTCTTGGGCCTTTGTTATTTTATACATTAATTATCTCATTAACATTCCCGAACACCTGATATTATCCTTTACATAGATGACACTAATGTCTTCTTTTCTGGTCCAAATCTAGCCTCACCTGAATAGCATGCAAATCAGTGGCTGAGTCAGCTACAGATCTGGTTAAATAGCAACGAACTTGACTTAAATATAAAGAAAACATAATATATTATTTTTCACCCCAAAAACAAGCCCTTGAATCAACATCATGTCCAACTACAGGGCTGCTATTTTGTAGCGATGCCTTATTCTATGCTATTCTTATCATCCACCACACACGGCCGCCTGATACCGTTGATAATGTGGGCAGACCGTCGCTCTGACCACTGGCCAAGCGCGAAAAGTCTTAAAAAGCATAGAATCGGAAAAGGCGTCGCTACAAAATACTGGCCCAGATCTACAATACCAATCTATTGCCAACAAATTCTTGCAGATTCCTGGACGTCTGTTTCAAATATAACTTAACATGGATGGATCACGTGGATCAGGTTCGTCTGAAAGCATCTAGGCCTACTGGTTTGTTGCAATGAGTAAAATATCTTTTACCTCTGCGTTTGAGAAAGCAGATTTATTTTTCCGAAGTTCACTCCTATTTTATGTGCTGTCAGCTAGCTTGGGGCACATGTAACAAATCAGATTCAAACTGCCTTTTCTTGCTTCAGTTCAGGGCGTTGAAGACGGTATCCTGTTCCGCACCTATTACCAAAGAATTCCTGTACGACACAGTTAAGGTACTGCCGTACTATCAACTTTACAGTTTCTCATTGGCTGTACTTATTTTTCATAACATTAATCATGATTTTACATCCTTCTCCACTAAGTACTTAAACAGGAACCTTACCCATAACTTGCGCACGGTATCTATGGTTTGGTAGAAGTCACGCTCAAATTATAATACTCAGATCATAGACAACCAAATAGTTACGCTCTGTAACACATATCCTTTATGATCAACTGCATAAAGGATTGCAAAACCCTTTCTCAATTTAAGAAAAGAATGAAATTGATGCTTTCTTCTCCTGCCTCTTTGGCTTAGAATTGTACCTTTCTTTTGTCTTGAGCAAAAGCAATTTGAATGATTTTCTACATCATTGTTTCTGTGAGTTAGAATGATGTAATCAATGTATAATGTCAAATCATAGGATAATTTGTCGTATGTAAAACAGCGTTTATTGCTGAATTTTCACTGATTGCATATCATATTGACCGCAAATAAGACGGGGACAGAGGGAGAGAACACATAAAAAGCACTATTGCGGTCAATATGATATGTAGTAAATACTAACTAGACCAAAGTGAAGTTCTTCTTTCACTGATTGCTTTGATCTCTCAATGTAGTGCAGTATTTTGTCATGCTGACCTGCTGTCATGATGTGTGGTCCCGATGTGAAGGCCCTGTCAGGAGGCATTGTTGCCTCCTTTTGCCGCGCCTCGTGGACATCCTGTACCATCTATGTATGTCCAAATAAACTGAAGTCCACCCCTATTTTCCTGTAAGTACATTAATTTCACTCTACTACGCATTTCTTCACAGCCACATCTCTTACTGCATTTCTTCTTGGGGCAATACCTACGTAACTCACTTGGCACCCCTGCAGCACACACAAAACCAAGCTTTGAGAATAATCACTTACAGCCATTTTTCATCTAGTGCCTTGCCATTACTCCGCACATATAATATGTTGTCAGTAGTGGATTTAAATAAATGTTCTCTTGGTGTTCTGATGTATAAATTTTGTCGAGGAGAATTAGCAATTACGTTGATAACAAAAGACCAAACTCCACATTTCACTGGCACTCGATTTTCACGCCATGATAACTACCTGCTACCGAAACCAAGGACTAACCACGGCAAACTTACTGCGAACTTTTTGGCAACATCAATATGGAATTCACTACCGCCCTCCATTAAATCATCTCCTTCCATTCATTTATTTATTTAAGAGGAAACTTCGTCACCACTTGTTGGGGAAGTGATTGTTTTGTTTATTTTATGCTTCTCTATGTGGAATATTCTCAGGATCTGCCTTTTGTGTTTATACTTTATTGTTGTTACCATGACTTGACTTTTTTTTGTTAATACTTTTTGTTTCATAGCATTGCTACTGCTGTTAACCACATTAAGTGTACTTTTTCTATGTATTTATTGTTGGAGGTCCCACCCCAGTCTTTGACTATGGGACCTCCTAGAGTTACTTTTTCTGTACAAAATCTCAATCGCATCAATAAACTGAAACTGAAAGGAAGTCGACGATATCAAAATTATGACAATGGCCAGCAAGCCATGCTATGAACATAAAAGATATGCTACAAAGGGATGATATACTAAAATGTCGCTGCCAGGAGCACTTCTGCCTCAACAGGGCCCTTGAAAGAACACTAAAGGCAAATATTAAGTCAAGCTAAAGTGATAGATTAATACTCGAGAATCTCCAAGGCATCAATATTATCGCAAACAGAGCCTTAATAATAGAAAAATTGAGGTAAATGCAGGATATGATTAGAGACTCTCCCGGGAAATTCAAGTACTTGTCCGATGACGAAAGCACTCCTCAGTTAAATTCGGTCACTAGTACTCAACCACTTCTTGCACAAAACATCCTTGTATTGTATTATAAGACGAAATAAATGCTACTAGTCCAGTTCCAAAAGAACTCTTTGAAATTACCCTTGACCAAAACGCAGGCGGTCAACGCTTTCATTTTCTCTCGACTCTGCACCGCCCGCGCTTTCGCATTTCAGTAGGTATCGCGTAGTGCTGTGCTGGTTTTGTTGGCTCGCGAATTTCACTTAAACTGCAAGTATCAGAGAATTCAACTTCCACGTGATGTCGCAGGATGCGCAAACTTGGCCAAAAAGCAGCTGCAGCGGCGAATCCGCCGCTCTGACTTTATCTGTCTTGGCTCGGTACTGCCGTCTGTCGGGCACCGCAGCAAAGGGTGGTCTTGGCGTGTGCAACGTCACCACTCCCACAGTGGGGTGGGGGGAGATTTGAATTTCGAAAAAGGTATTCGGACCTTTCAGATGCAATTTTCTCGTAAACTAAGTATTTTCTTGGCACGAAACAAGCATTGCTAGGTTTCTGGAATGATATTTAAACAGTCCACGTCAGCTTAGCCTCTGGTGTCCCTTTAAACATAAGGGCAGGGAAGCACATGCCCTGTGAAACACTACTATCCCAGCAGGTGAGAGAATGTGCTGTGAATCTCTTGGACTAATTACATGCAACACCACATCATTCAGGAAACCTAAAATGGCTCATTCAAGAAGTCCGAGGACACCTAAACACTTCTTACGAGTTGTGAATGCGAAAGCATTAACGTCCACTTGAACACCGTTGAGCGGTCCTTCGAGTTATGAACTCCTCGCAAGAAAGCGAGCACGTTGAGACGCCTGGCCAACGCCTCCTAGACAGCACAAGGCCGGTGCACTTTGATCCATGACATCATGCTACTTTGCCCAAGTGCCATAGAATCTAATAGGGATGCTCCCAAGTAAGCCGCGGTGACCACTTTCGTCACGCCGAACTTGGCAATGGAAATTTAAGTCCAAGTAGTATGATGTCACTAAGCAGAGTGCACAGGCCTGCTATATTGGAGGCACTGGTTTAGCCCAGTGGGTAAGACACTTGGCTTCTGAGCATGGGGTTGCAGGTTCAGAACGCACTACCGCCAATGTTTTTCCTTTCAAATTCATTGTTTCTTCATACATTAATTTCTTTATATAGCAATTACCGAGGTGCAGTTAGAACACAGGCGAGAGCTTGCATGGACAAGGGACGTCCGGACACCACAGAGTTCCGAGAGCAAGAGTGAGGGTGACGTGGTGTCGCAGCAATGCCCCTCTCCCTTCACGCAACACCAGGCGTGCTAGCGCAGCAGCAGATGTTCCCTTTTGCCCACTCTGCTTCTGCCAAAGCACGCTCGTGACGTGGCATTGCTGCCACTGGGAATATCAGTGCCATTTTTCGCTTGTCCAGATAACAGATACCGGGCCGGCTTTTTCACTCAATGGCCCATTTGATGCTTTCACATAAAAAAAAAGAAATACTACAGCAGATCCAACGTGCAGATCCTGTTGGATCCTGTTGAAGCAAAGCTTTCAGTAAATGCATAAAGACTGCCGAAACACGTGTCTGTGTTCAGTGTGAGTGCAAAGTGAAACCAAACACTTTATTCAGGTTGACAAAGAATTCAATGCACCTTTGAACACAACCAGCATTATAGGGGTTGAAAGAGGCAAGCTGGCTTTCTGCACCATTTGTTTGGGGTAACCAGCCTCCCCTTGGAGGTGCAGCGATTGTCCACGGAATTTGCGAGGCGGCGCAACGCATGGACAACGCATGCGCAACTTTAATTGACGAAATGAAGAGCCGCACTCTGTGGTCCACTCAAAAGGAACACTTAGCTGGACAAGGCACATAAGAGGATGGGCCACGTCAGCAAATCTGGGAATTATTCGGCAAAAGTAGGAGCATAAGCCTAAAAAGCTTCGTAGCTGCTTGACAACGTTAGGTTCCTTAAATGCTTCTACAGCTGCAGTCTTTTGTGGATCTGGTCGTATTCCATCTTTATCGACCCGATGTCCCAGCACAAGAGCTTGTCGTTCACCAAAATGGCACTTCTTCGAATTCAGGACAAGGCTGGCCTTCTCCAAGCAGCTCAGCACCAACTCCAGACGATTGCTATGCTCACTAAATGTTCGCCCGAAGTTCACAACATCACTCAGGTAGCACATGCAAACTTCCCATTTTAAGCAGCACAGTATAGTTTCCATAAACCTTTTGAACGTTGCAGGCACGTTGCACAGCCCGAAAGGCATGATGTTAAATTCAAATAATCTGTCGGGCATTACAAATGCTGTTTCTTCCTTATCGCCCCTGTGCATAGGAATTTGCCAGTAACGTGACCGCAGATCAACAGAAGAGAAAAAGGAGGCTGCAAAAAGGCACTCGATTGCATCGTCAATTTGGGGAAATGGGTACACATATTTTTTAGTAATGGTATTTAAGCATCAGTAATCAACGCGGAATCACCATGTACCATCTTTCTTTTTCACTAATGTCACTGGTGCTGCCCAAGGGCTAGATGATTCTTAGATGACTCCTTTGCTTAGCATTTCTTCGACTTGATCACCAATTATCTTGCGCTCTGCGAGTGACACACGATAAGGTTTTTGTCGAATCGGTTGGGAACCCTTTGTTGATGCGATGATGAGTTCTAGATGCAGGGATCGATGGCGGGCTGTCGTTCTGCGCGAAGTCGAATACTAAGGAGTGTTTTGCAAGGAGGGCCACCAACGCCTCACGCTTATGGTTGCTGAGTGGGCAAGGCAACGGCAGCGATGACAGTAGGCTCATCCGCACTCTGATTTTTGCGCAGTCTTTCTCCTGCCCTGCCGATCGAACCAGTGCTGCACCGGATGTGGAAACCTGTGGCCTACAATCTGCTATACGTGCTTCACAGAAACATGCTCAGCATGTGCATACCTTCTGTCTGTGCCTGGACGTGCTTGTCTACCCAGGGGACGATAGTCATGGCTTGTCTAAGTGTGCATCAAGTGATCCATATCCCTATGGCATCGATGACATTGTTCTGGACATTTCTGATACCGGTCAGCATGGTCCTGTGACATATTCGAGCCAGGATATAAAACCCGCACTAAGTGCTTTTGGCTTCAGTGGGCGAGCCAATCGCAGCGACGACAGTGTGCTCATCCGCACTCTGCTTTTTGCTTTTTGCACAGATATGGTATCTTGAAGCAGCTTCCATTGTTTGCTCAGACAATCATTGCCTGCCTACACGGTCATGGTTTTTTGCTTGTTTCTTTGCACTGTTATGTCATGTATTGCCTCAGTGCACTGCTTCTGAGCGGTGACATCGAGTTGAATCCAGGCCCCCCGAAACCTTGTAAAGATAACTCTGAAAGGTTCACTCTTTCTAGAGGTGATTCTACCCCAGACTTAACACACACGGCATCATCAGATGGCAAATCTGATGACATGGCTTCTGTTGGTGTAAATCCTAACATATGCTTGCTCAACTACTTGAAGAACAGAAGAGAATGGCAGAAGATATCAGCAACATTAAGCTGTTCCAAAACACAGTTAACTCTAGCTTTGATGCACTTGAGAAATGAGTATCCGATCTTGAGTCCCCGTCTTCCATTTCTAAAGCCAGTACTTCCAGTGATAATACCGTATTTACTAGATTCTAACCCGCCTTCCATTGTAATGCGCACCTGTTTTCCATGACCAAAAAATAAAATAAAAAAATTAAAACCTCGATTGTAACACACTCCCGTTTTTCATGACCAGAAAAAAAAGAAAAGAGTATAATACCATGCACCTCATGCTTTCATACAGAAATACTATTTTCTCTCATTTTGAAAAAACAGATTTATTCCCAATACACTAAAGTTGAAATGAATAAAAATGCAAATGGAAGCCCCATACCTTGCGGCCAAGATTTTCACTACGCCAGTACGAGTTGCGTGGGGCAATAGATAGCACTCATCGACGCTGTCAGACAACCCCTTATCGCTATCAACAGACCAAAGCATTTCATCCTCGGTGCCGTGAATGGCATTCGAAATCCCGCACTTTTAAAGGCCTTGTTGACCATGACAAACGGGATCGTGGACCATGCATCTTTCAACCATCCAGCAAAGTCCTGCAGTGAGGCATGCTTCATTTTATTGGCAAGCGTGAATTCATGGCAGCCACTGACAAGCCACTCAGTGTAGAGCGCCCGAATTCTATCTTTCACTGGCTTGTCATGGATTTCATGCCGCCGGGTATCCTGACAAGGTCAGTGTTGCATGCATCCAGCTTGTCCTTGATGCACTGGTCAAGGTGGCACCTGAACGCGTCGAGCACAAGCATCCCATGTAGACCCAAACTGCCGCCGGGTCTCTTCCGCCAAACGTTATCAATCCAGTCAACAACTAAGTCCATGGTCATCCAACCTTTTTCATTTGCACGCACAATCATGCCACTCGGAAACATGATTCCTTTCAGGAGCGTCTTCCGTCTGAAAATAAGATACGGGGCCAGCTTGTGCCCATCCGCAGTGCAACAAAGCATTGTGGTGACTTTAGTTTTTTCGTGGCCGAATGACGAAACGCGCACTTGCTTCGCCCCGTTCTTTTCAACGGTTGTGGTGGCAGGCACGTCAGAGTAGAGCGGCGTCTTATCGGCACCTCCAATCTGTCCGGTGGTAGCCGTTTCTATGGCGCAACTTCAAAATGTACCGCTGAAAATTGTGCGATTTCTCTTCATACTCTTCGGACAATTTTTGGCATATCCCTGTCCGCCTTCGAAGAGAAAAGCCTTTTCTTTTCATAAAATTTGATAGCCAGCGCCTGCTTGCTTTGAAGTCACTCTGCATTAGCCCTTTCTGTAGGGCTAACTGCATCGCCCGTACTTTGAGCAGATCAGTCGTCACAGGCCACTGTGTTTCTCGCTGCTCTTGCAAGTATTCTGCAAGCAACTCTTCTATTTCGGCGGGCCCTGCTTTGGTCCACTGAAACCCTTCCTTATGCTTTGCTGGCGAAAATATCCTCCTTCTGCTTGCGCCAGACCCATACGCAAGTTTCGGGAACTGCGAACGCCCGCAATGCGGCCCAATTTCGGTCCGTCTTCGCGCACATGATAACTTTCCTTTTAAATGCGGCATCATGGTGGACTCAGTGTGCCTTCGCAGTCGGCGCTTTCATGCTGATTGAATAAATGCAGAAAACAGGTAGGCTAGGTTACACCAGCACACGTAAAACATGGAGGTATGCACATGGAGGAAGCTATGGCAGCTAGGCTAGAAGCACGTACAAGGCGGCCATTTTTCGAATGCCGATGGCAACATGGTAACGCGGATTTAGGGTTGTACTCGATTCTAACGCGCATGCAATTTTTGGACCCATTTTATCAGAAAAAAGGTGTGCGTTATATTAGAGTAAATACGGCACTATTGGTGTTGAAATCCTTTCATTGAAAGATACAGTAAATGAAATTGTGTCTTGGAACGACGATCTCGATAACCAATCATGCAGAAATAATCTTATTTAGCATGGAGTTTCTCAACCTACAGAAGAAACTAACTAAGCTTTGCTTACTCAGGTCTCACAATTATTTACAGGACAACTAAAGATTGAATGCCACCATATCGAACGATGCCATAGGATAAGCAAAAGAAACGGCAACTAACCGCATCCCATCATCATTAAGCTCCTGGATTACTGCAGCAGATTGGTTGTACTTAAAAATGCATTTGAACTGAAAGGCACTGATATTCATATAACTGAAGATTTCTTGGCTTGTGTATGTTCCATCAGAAAAAGTCTGTGGGAAGCTACTGCTTCTTAAAGGAATAATGGTCACACAATCCGTTTGCGCTATGATCATGCCTTCATTGACAATGTGAAATACACCTGGGATGGCAGTGCCAAAACCTTGATCAATACTTCTACTTCTTCAGAGGATCACCCAACTGCTCAACGAGCTGGTTCACACTGATTATGCTAAGATTCTTGTGATAACCTTTTGCTTTTGAATACTAATGCCAGAAGTTTATTAAACTTTCTGATTTAATATCCTTAACAACAACTTACTCCCCTCATATAGTAGTTGGAGTCACTGAAACGTGGCTACATGACGAAATCTGTGACTCATAAATATCGCCACCCAGATTTACTGTAGCTCTGAATGACCGTAAAGATAGAAGAAGAGGCAGTGGTGTGGCACTGTTCCTGTGGTCGGACCTCAACTTTTCTGTGTTAAAGGGCCTGATGAGCTTGAAACAGTTTGGTATAAGGTTGATCTTCATAAGAAAACTCTTGGTGTAGTCTATCACCTTCCAGGATCACCCCCTACAGATCTTAATACAATAAGCAATTCCATGAAAGAACATAGCACTTCTTCTGCTAATGTTGTATTAATGGGCAACTTCAATGCTCCTGGTATAGACTGGCCAAGTCTATCTGCATCCGGTCACAATGTCCTATTGTGCAAAGAGTTGATCGATCTTTCACTTTCATTTGGTATAAAGCAGATGGTTGATTGAAGCACCCGACGGGCAGCCATTGTGGACCTTATGTTCGTAAGTGCACATTTTCCTGATGACGGGTATGAAAGCGAAGTTGTAGGCGGTTTGTCGGATCATAAAGCTGTACTAGTGCCCTTTCCTTAGCGTCTCTGCATCTAATTGTATTTATACTACTTTTCACGATTTCAATCATGCTGATGATGACTCAATTACTGATGTGTTGTGTAATTCTTTCGAACAGTTCGAACAGCTTAGCTCATCCTGCAATGTTAATATATTAGTTTCATTCTTTCAAAATATTGTCCTTAGGTGCATCCGAAGCTGTGTTCCTCTGAAAACTAAGAAACAAAGCCCAAAGGTCCCTTGGATGACTAGAAAATTACTACACATGTCCCGTTGTATTTCCACATCGAGACGTCTAAAGCGGGCGGGTGACATCCATGCACAGTTTCATATTAGTAAGGATGAATATCCCATTAAGTCAAAGGAAGCCAGTGATTTTTATTATAATGTTACCTTAACTAATTTACTGCACAGTAATCCTAGAAAATTCTGGAGCACAATTTTTCCTAATGTAAGCTCTAGCAACACTTTTATTGTTAACAACGCACCCTCTAGTGATCCTAAGCTAATTGCCACAGTATTTAATGCGCATTTTCAATCTCTTTTCACAGTAGACAACCGCGATATTCCTCCTTACAACAGTGACATGTATCCCCCAATTGAACATGCCTTTGTCTCAGAGGAAGGTGTTCTTAATATGATCCTGAACATTGATACGAAAAAGAGTTGCAGCCCAGATGAGATTCCTAATGCTTTTCTGCATCATTATTCTCTTTGGTGTTGTTGCTATCTAATGCTCATATTCAAGAAATCACTATCAACTAGTACAGTACCTTCGCCATGGAAAACAGCAATAGTTATTCCGTTATATAAATCTGGCAACAAACAATGTTTGTTGTATTACAGGCCAATCTCTATAACATCTTCCTCGTGCAAAATGCTGGAGCACACACTACACAGGCGCATTCCAGACTACCTTGTCAATAACAATATTTTACTTATCTTTCAACATGGTTTTCGTCTTGGTTACAGTACTACCACTCAATTGATAGAATTTAGTCCCGACATTGTTAGTGCGCATGATTTAGCTTACCAAACTGATTCTATCTTTATCGACCTCTACAAAGCTTTTGATACAGTTACTTACTCCAAACTTTAATGCAAGCTTGACTCAATATTTAACAATCCTTCTCTTGCTCACTGGATAGAAAGTTTTCTCAATGGTCTACCTATCAATGATCTACCTTCTAACATACCTGTTAATATACGTTTATATGCTTACGACTGCGTGCTTTATCAAACTATCACCTCACCTAAAGATCATATTTTTCTTAACGATTCTTTTGATCATTTCTGCCAATGATGTAAAACCTGGCATACGACTATAAACTTTAAGAAAACTGTGTACATGTCACTTTGTAGGGGCATGTTTCCATCCACGTTTCCTTATGCATTTAATGGCTGCGCACTGGAAAAAGTGTCTAAATATAAACACCTGGGTCTTTATTTTACTAATAACATGTCCTGGCCAATCAATCAATCAATCAATCAATCAATCAATCAATCAATCAATCAATCAATCAATCAATCAATCTTTATTTATTTATTTATCCAGAAATCTGGATGGTCTTCAGCAGTGGCATAGCCAGAAATTTCGTTCGGGGGGGGGGGGGGGGGGGGGGGGGCTCACGTTGCAGCACAGCCTCCTCCTTAAGAGGAAGCTTTAGCTCAGGTGCCCTTATCTAAATACATGTAGAAGGGGAATTCATTTTTTTCGGCAACTGCTGCACCAAATTTCACAAGGTTTGTTGCATTTAAAAGAAAAACAAATTCTAGTGACTGCAGGTTTCAAATTTTTCATTTAGGTTGTCAATGCTTTATTAAAAATTGGCCAAAATCGTAAGTTTTCAGAAAATGACACTATCAAGCTTAAAACTCTGTAGCTTAACAATGAAAAATGATATCACAATTCTGTTAATTACATCTAATAGTACATCTACAGCGGACAAAATTGATATGTTACACATAAATCTAAAAAAATTTAGTATTATGGAAATACAGCTTTTGCAGAACCTTTGTACACAACGTAATCAATTTACGTAAGATATAAATTAATAGACCAAATTTGTCCGCTTTGACTGTTATAATAGATGCCGTTTACAGACCTGCAATATCTGTTCTTGATGCGGAGCTATTAGATTGTAAACGTCGTGCTTCAATTTTTTTCGAACTTTTGAATTTTTCGAAATATTTGAAACAAAATCCAGGCCCTAAATTGATATTCTGCTTCCAACAGACACTAATATTTAACTTTCTCTCTCAAATGCAACAAATTTCATTAAAAGCGATCCAGGGGTTATCTCAGAAAAGCGTTTCTGTGTTTTACATGTATTTGAATAGGCCGCGCCGAAGTTGAGCTCGAACTAAAGCTTCCTCTTAAACAATTTGTCGAGGGATCTACATGAATAATAATCGGATTGCTATTGCCAAATATGCTGCAAACAAATTCT
Organism: Dermacentor variabilis; assembly: GCF_050947875.1. Lineage (NCBI taxonomy): Eukaryota > Metazoa > Arthropoda > Arachnida > Ixodida > Ixodidae > Dermacentor > Dermacentor variabilis. Next base: position 9,757,987 of record NW_027460280.1, on the reverse strand, counting down.
TGAACGCTATGCACTGTCAAAACAAGTAACATATGTATTTTTTCATAAAAGAATATACTCGTATGTGCCAAAAATTGTGCCCAAAATAAGCGATATCAGTGCTTCCATGTTTTTTGTTTATTTATTAAGTAAGAAAATATCACACGAACTTTACAACTATATCAGTTCGAAACCAGCAAAGCAGTGCATGCCGCTGATATGAAAAATGTAATGGCCATGAAATGAACAAGTTGGACAAATATCTTAATGAAACTTTGTCATTCAAGAACCGTGTTTACGCCCTTGTACATATGCAACGGCCAGTGAAAAATCTCAATCATGCTGTCATTTGTTCCAACATATTACACAGGAGCTGCTGTCACCGGTCGTGTGTATCGTGAGTAATTGCACCGAAATCATAGTCGCAACAGAGAGCACGTATAAAAAGCAGGAGTTCTGCAAAATATACGAGGGCGAGTCAAATGAAAGAGAGCCAATGCAAATATATGACAAACGGGACACTTTATTTAAAAGTAGTCTCAATGAGCATTTAGACATTTGTCCCATTGACTAACGAGTTGCGTGATTCCCGTCTCATAAAACTCCTTGGGTCACTGCATCAAAAAGTCTGCAACTGACTCTTTCGCGTGATCATCCGACGCGAATTTGGTTCCCTTGAGCTGTTTGTTCGGTTGCCCCAAAATGTGGAAGTTGCAAGGCGACAGGTCCAAGCTGTATGGCGGACGTGGCAGGGTTTCCCACTTGAACTTTGCCAGAATTGTATTAATCACATCAATGACATGGAGACGGGCATTGTCGTGAAGCAAGATGACCCCATTACTCAATTTTCCACGTCGTTTGTTCTTGATTGCGACAGGCAGCCGTTCCGGCTTTTCATCATATTGGAAACAATTGATGGTCTCCCAAGATTCAGCCAATTCTATCAGTAATGGCCCCTGATGATCGAAAAAAAAAAAAGTCAAGAACACCTTTCCGGCGGAAATGACGGCCTTTGCTTACTTTGGGCGTGGTAAATTAGAGTGTTTCCACTGTAAGCTTTGCCGTCCTGTTTCAGGCTCGTAGTAGTCGCACCATGGTTTGTCCCCAGTCACAATTGCAGACAAGAGGTCGTCCCCCTTATTGTGATACCGGATCGGATGAGCCAAGGCAGCACCGAATGTCTTTGTCTTCTGGTGGTGGTTCAAAAGCTTGGGCATTCATTGCACACACAAGAGCCGATAACCAAGATGTTAATGAATTATGGCGTGAACCGAATCGTGCCTGATGTTCACACGCTCTGCAAGTTCATCGACGCTTATCCTCCATTCTTGTCTCATCAGCTCATCAACCTTTGCTATTTTGTTAGGGGTGATTGCACGACGGCTTTGGCCTGCTCTTTGCTCGCCTTTGCAACTTTCACGTCTTTTGAACTGTATGCTCCAATGCTTCACAATGGCCAATGAAATGCAATGTTCAACGTACACAGCAGCCATACGGCGACTAATTTATTTTTTGGCAAATACCTTCAGCTGTCGAAAATTTCAAGGCACCATGCTGTTCAACTTCTGGAGTGTCATTTATGTCACACAACCATGTTCAACCCAGTGTATCAGAGGATTAAAGAGCCTTTATGCTCACACCTGCATGTCACTTTTGTCAATGAGAGATGCCTGTGTGCTACGTGCATGCCTCGCAGATAATGAACTGAACCATTACTGCGTGGAGTGGGTTGGCTCACTTTCATTTGACTCGCCCTCGTACATTATGAATGCAAAGATACAATGGGATACACAAATGCGAAGATACAGCTTGATAAAGGGCGAAATAGTATCACTGTAAACAACGTTCACTGCAGGTATACACAAAACCTAGCAACAATATTGTGACACGCTGACGAAGAAGATGTTTGAATCATCGGCGGAAGAAGATGATGTTCGGGGCTTCGCGTGCTGTCTATTATCTTGTCAGCTGATATAATTATTGTAAATATTCTGTAAATACACGTCTGACTGTTTTTAACCCCGTAACAATATATTTAAATACACTTATAAGTCTCCAATGAATCCACGTATCTAAGAAAAAGTCACTATACATAATGTGTCAAACAAGGCAAATAAGCATGCTGCGCAAACACAGATTCACAGAATCCTAGATCCCGCTGCCATTCCATCCACTCCACCCGATGTATCACGTGCGCTATGCGCTTGCTCCCCCCTTTTCTCTTTTGCACACACAAGATTGCGTCACCATCGTCGGCTCACCCATTTAACCCCCCACGCCCCACGCTTTCACTCGCACATACAGCATGCGGCGCTCGGTCACGATGTTATCCCCCTTGGACTTTATATGAAACATGAGGGTGACGGCGACTGCACGAATGCGCCTGGAGTGTATATAATTGCTATCACAATAATATAATAAGAGTATCCGGCAACTGAACCGTCCCATGGCCCATTACTTCCCACAAAAGAAGAAGTAATGAAATGAACTTTCACATGGACAATTCACTGGGCCGCAACAATGTATTTTTTCTTTCTTTTGTAGAGCCAGGGCACGGAAATGAAAAAAACACAAAGGAAAGCGTGTTGGCCACAACCGAATGCCTCTTTAGGCACCTAATGTGGCTACTGAAGGAATATTGAAGAAAATGTGAGACGCTTGCTCCACCGAGAACCATACGCATACTGCTCGGTATCCTACACTGGCAAGACAAGACTTTCCGGAGAGGTTGCGCCCAAGCGAACGCGGTGCAATCCGTCGAGTCCCCAAGTGATGGCGGCGAGCGACCATTGTTTCTTTGTCTCGTCTGCTAGCCAGAAAGCGTCCAAAACTCTGTCAGTTGAAAAGCTACTCGGCCAGAGCAAACCGAACGCGCACCGAAGTGCACCGCGCGGTGGTCGGGGCAACACGAGAAGAGTGTATGCGCTCTGGCTGGCTCTGGCAGCGCACAGCTAAAGCAGCGAAAACAAAAAAATTGAGGAGGCTCAGTGTGTTCTTGCCAATAAAAGCCAAAGTAGAAAAATAATTAAGAACGCAGTTACCTTGGCTGGCTTTGGCATCTTGACATGGATGCTTTGGCATAGGTGAAAGAAATATGTTGATATTTTTTTACGTGACATGACGGCACAAATGAACCGCTACAAAGCTTCGTCTCATCGGACCTCGCTGCGTGCTTTGTCAACTTGTCTGATAGTGTGTTGATTTGGCTGTCTCGTTGTATGTTCCGATGTAAAACTTTAGAAAAGTCAATGCACCTTTGGCATCAAATGTTTATAACAGCGTTAAACCCACAAACTTCCGCAACTGAAAATCTAAAGCCCAACTTTGGAAATCTCAATGTACCTTTCACATCAAAAGTTTATGAGATTTATACCCACAAAGTTTCGGAATTGACATCCATGCGCTCCGTAGATTCCGCGGCCTCCACAAGATGCTGCAGCGAGCCCGTTCGCCATCAAAACGCCCTTGAAACTTTGTGCTCGGATGCGGCTGCTTGCGTTATGCCACTCCCAATACATGGGCGTTGCCACGAAATCCAGCCCCAGTTCGCAATGGTCATGGTGAAATGTCTTTTCGGGCGTGAAAAAGACATTCTAGACAAAATCCAGAATGATTTCCAGCGCCCGAGGTTGCTTTGGTTGGCGGTGCATGGAAAGCATGAAAAAATTTCGGGGGGGGGGGGGGGGGGTTAAGTTAGTCACAGCCTTAGCTTGTGACTAACTTAATATGGTGTCTTGTGTGTTTGCATATAGCTGCTTTGTATTTACATATCCTACTCATTTGTAATGGGAGGTCCCCTGTACAGTCTGCTGACTATGGGACCTCCATTTCTATGTATGTATAATCCCATTTGTAACCTTATTATTATGCACAATAAAGAACTCTGACTCTCAACCCATGGCACACCGTATGAGTTTCTTTTGTAGCAGTTAGCTACGTTTGGGTGGATGTCTCATTTTCCCTTTATTAATTACCTCTCTCCACCTTGCGGGTTTCCGCAGAACTATTACGTCAAGCTCTTGCCTCTGCTTCTGAGTTGTTGATAAATTCGACTTCACTTGCCATCTGCTAGCCGCCTAGTTTGCCCCGGAAAGGCGGTGGTCCCGGGTTTGAATCCCGGACCAGGACGAATTTTTTTTTTTTCTTCAACTGTGAAGCTTTTTTTCAAGGAACCTGTGTGGGTTTCTTTTGTAGCACTTAGCTACGTTTGGGTTTATGTCTCATTTTCCCTTTATTAATTACCTCACTCCACCTTGCGGGTTTCTGCAGAACGATTATGTCATATACTTGGCCTTTAAAGCAGAGGCTCCTCTCAGGCTGAAGGTTAAAAAACAAACTTGCCTCACCTTCATTAAACACATTTCGGAGCTCACATCCCACGATGAGATACCAGCAACATATACGCTATCTAATTGCTCACAACTAAAGGCCGTTTCACATGGTGCAATTCTCAAGTGAGCGACACAGCGATATCCCTCGCTCTCCGACAACCGCGACCATTGCAACTCCCCGTGACTGGGTTCCGTCAAGTTGGTCGCACCATCGGGAGTTGTAGCAATAGCTGAGATTTCGGGTGGGCCAACAGCAAACGCCGTCGAAATAGGGGTTTTTCTGGTGATGTCCATTTCACTATGTCTTGTGCGGTGTGTCTACAGTCAGAGACTAGGCAATTGTAAAGGTGCAATGCTATTTGAGAACACAAAGCATGCTTCGTATTCTATTTTTCAATACTAGAAAACCAAATCAAACATATTGTTACATGCGGAAAGACAGACAAAAGAGACTATTTACACTGTATTTACAAGAGCAGCGAAGCCAGAGACCAAGATGGTAACCAGCTCGTGCCAAGCCCAGATGCCAGTCTTTGTCTTCCTTTACGCCATGTCTCATAAGCGCCTGTTGTATTGCAACACAAGCCCCAGGGACAAAAATGCCGTCCCGGTGCTGCTAGATATCTATGGCAAGCAGAGAGTTGTAGGGCTAGTGCCTGGCGACGTGGATAATATCACTGGCGGTCGAAACGGAGGACGTTGTGAGGCTGACTGGAACGATTTCAAAGGTGACATCAGTGACTTCACGAACCAAGCGATATGGGCCTTTCTAACAAGACAGGAGTTTTTCACAAAGACCTACTCGATGACAAGGCATCCAAAGGATGTAGGGATCGAGGTACAGTTCTCACGGAATGAAATGGGACACAGAGCATTTAGTAGAACACCACATATGTCGCGAGTACGGGCTCCCACGTACCAAGATGTGGAATCAGCTTTACTTTGCTGGCTGCAGAAAGCAAACACAGCCCCCGTTCCCGTCAATGGAACGATACTGCGGAAGAAGGCCAACGACTTGGCTCTACAACTTGGGCATGAAGAGTTCAAGTGTAGCAATGGATGGTTCAGCCATATTAAAGAGCGCAATAATTTGATTTTCGTAGCCGTCTGTGGCGAGAGTGGCAACGCAAACGAGAGCGACGTCGACAACTGGAAGAAACACACGTTGGCTCCATTGCTTAGCGAGTACGGTGCAGACAATCTGTACAACCTTGACGAGGCAGCCCTTTTTTACAAGATTCTGCCCACAAAAATGTTCACAGTGAAGGACACCGTGGTCAAGGGTCGAAAGCAGGGCAAGGAAATAATTACCGTTCTGTTCGGCATGAACATGTGAGGTAAACACAAGCTGCCGCTATTTGTAGTTGGAATGAGTGGCAAGCCTCGCTGCTTTAAAAATGCACGGCTGCCGCCAAGGGATGAGCTTATCTACCAGCACAACAAGAAAGCCTGGGTCACAGGCGCAATATTTGAAAATTACGTTCGGCAGCTTGACCGCAAGTTCGTGGCCACAGGCAAGAATGTAGTCTTCGTTGTTGATGATTGCCCGGTGCATGGTGACATCCCACACCTGAAAGCTATCGGGTTGGTATTTCTTCCTCCGAACACCACGTCGATCTCGTAGCCAATGGACCAAGGCGTCATTCACCACACAAGGAAGATTTACCGCCACCACCTGCTCAAGCCCATGCTCCTTTGCTACGACAATGGCAAGGAGTATTCCATTCACCTCCTCGGGGGCCATATGTATTATTGTGTATGCATAGAAGCAAGTGGAACCCACTTTGGTCATGCGGTGTTTTGAACACGCTAGCTTCTTGAAGGAAAGCACCATTGATGCTGACTATTCGTGTGCACTTGTTGAAGGAGGAGCCGAGTATCGCAACCACATCAATGCACTCTGCGCAGAGGATAGCGAATCCGGTGCAGTCGGCTTCACCGAGTATCTGAACTTTGAAAATGATCAACAAACGAGCTACTCAAACTTGGAGAGTGAAGCTACCGCTGATGCGACCATGTGCGATGATAGCGACGATGACGACGCTAACGAGCCTTCCCAAGCCGCTCTCGGGGAAGTTATCAGATCGCAGAACGTTATCCGCAGTTTTGTTGAGTGCCACGGTGGAAATTCTCAAATGCTGCACGTAGTTGGCCAACTAGAAAACATGACCCTTGGAGCCTCGAACTACAGGATGCGGCAAACCAGCATTTCTGATTACTTTAAGTAATTGAAAAATCGCTGAATAAAGGTAGCGCATTCCTGCAGCAAAATTTTTTGCTTGGGTTGCATTTTTTTGTGTGTTCAGTTAATTCGAAAACCCGCTTAATTAGAAGATTTTTTGCAGTCCCAATGACTTCGAATTAAAGAGGTTTTACTGTATACTGTGCTGAGGAAAGTGTATGTCATCTTGAAAAAGATAAGTACACTTGTCGAAACATAGGCTCCCGCTTTCACCTTGTTCTTGTTTTGCTCATCGTCTTGAATTTCTATCTCCCGCCTTCCCCCTGTTTTCCTTAGATATCAAAAAGGCATTTGACACAGCTTCTCACAATATATTGTTATATAAACTCAAAAGTTATGGCTTCAGCGACAGCTCACTTCAGTTGTTCTCGAGCTACTTGTCCTCGTGCATACAAAAAGTGGTGATTAACAATAATGAGTCCACATACAGTACCATAGTATGCAGGGTACCTCAAGGATCCGTAGTCGGCCCTGGACTTCTTTCATGGTACATAAATGATCTTCCCAAAACACTGGTGTATTCTAAAACATTAATGTACGAGGACAATACAGCCATAAAATTCACAGGAGATAGTCTGTCAGCACTACAGGCCAACATAATGTCCGAGTGGACATAGCTAAGCAATTGGTTTATTGAAAACAAATTAATACTAAATTCTGAAAAATGAAGTACGTTGTTTTTCGATCTAGAAGAAAGAACACTGATACTACATCAATAAAGCTCTATCTGCACAACAAGCCAACCAAACAAGTTGTTTCTTTTAAATATTTAGGTATGTTTTTGACCACACCTTCATTGGGAAGAACAAATCCACAATGTTTGCACAAAGGTGGCATATGGTTGTACCCTAATTTAAGCATGTCACTGCTTTACCCCTTTCTGTGCTTCAGACATTGCGCTTTACTTTTTGCCATTCTCATATAAGCTATAGTATAGAATCATGGGGTGTAACATACAGTGCAGTCCACTTATAACGATATCGAGAAAGACGAAAAATATGATCATTATAACCGATGATCGCTATATCTGGACTGCAGTTATTAAAAAATTTTTTTGAAAATAAGAAACGCGGAACATACCTCTGCAGCTCCGAACTCGAATTCGCTACTTGCTCTAAAGAACAGATAATGTAGAAAGTAGGCTGTGAAAAACAAACTTTATTTCTAGCCCCAATGACTGTGTCAAGGGTTAGGTGCGCCGAAATAGTCCGAAATCTGCACTTGATTTTGCGGCAGCTTCAGCTTCACAACCGCGGTGTGCATGGATTCCAGCGGCTGCGCGAACACTGGCGGTAATCCTTTAGCATGTACAAAATCAATTAAGGAGTCTATCAACGACAGTGCACTTTGCATGGACATCGAGGTCGGGGTCAAGGAGCCACTGTAAATCTCGTTGTCACTGTCGCTGCTGCCGTAGCCACCGTCACACAACTTTGCCGTCGGTCGAGACAGCAGATCTTCGGCGATCGCCTCATCGGTGACCTCATCGCAGAACGAGGCAGCACTGTCTGCAGTCAAAAACTCCTCCTTTGACGCACCACCTGTGTCACCAGTAGGAACGAGCTCCCAGAGCTCGGTTATGCCAGTGGCTTCCACCATGTTGGTCTCAGTGGGTTGGGGAAGTTCGTCCTTACGCACAAAGCCCGCCTTTTTGAAGCAATTGGTGATGAACCACTGGTAAACCGCCTCTTCAACATCGGCGTACAAAGGGTCTCTAACCCTTTTCCGCTGATCGGCATGGCCGCTGATAGCTCCTGCCTTCACAATCGCGGTGCTCCCAGTTTTCAAGATGGTTGATATCGTTAACTGAGTGAGCTCATACTTCTTCACAAGGGCACTCACCTTGAAGCCGCATCGAGAGTCCTGAAAAATATCCACCTTCGTGGCAAGCGACACAGCTCTGCGCTTTGTCGGCGCCATCTTCGAAGTGGGTTGAACCATTCGTTGCACGCTGCTTCGGTGGTGTCAGCCTGCTATCGCGAGAGAGAGACGCTGGACGGGCTCCACCGTGCCGCTTGTCGCTTTTTTTTTTCTTTCTCTCTCTTTCGGAGCGACTGTGGCCGACGCGCATGATCAGCTAGCGCCAACTTGTGGCACGCTGCGCCTGCTCAGGTACTCTCCGGTGCGCGGTCGGGGCGGGACGTGCTGCGCGGTAATGGCGGCAGATACGAACTTACGGAGGTAAACATCGCCTCGTCTCGACATCGTTCGTTTCAGGGAACTAAGCAATGCAAATGTTACGATTATTTGGCATGGAAAACACCGTCCAGACGGCAAAATTTTGATTGTTATATCCAATATGCGGTGAATAACCTATCATTATAAATGGTTTTTTTCCCCATAGACCTAATGCATAGAATGACACTCTCATGTCGACCCATCGTTATAACCGATATATAGCGTTATATGTAGTATTGTTATAAGTGGACTGCACTGTATATGTCATATCTAGAACCACTACTACGACTACAAAAGAGAGCGCTAAGCATAATAGGTGGTAACTGTGTGAATGCTAAGAACACTATATTTCAGGAACAACGTACACTATCAGTTTCGACACTTTATAATTATAAGATTGCCCATTTTGTTAACAAAACAATAGGTACCAGCTTTCCCCTCTCCTCCGCTCTTTTAACCCTACCATCACATAACAATAGACATGCATCAAATGAGAATTTTAATTTGCCTACATGCTGTAATTTATATGGAAAATGATTAATTGAATTTCACGGGACAAAAGTTTGGAATCAACTACCCTAGCCTAGTAGTTAAAAGTAGCACAGAACTTTATATAGTGGTGTGAAAATACTGTATTGGCAATATTAAGATTTGTAAACAGTCCTTTTCACATGCTGTTGTCAGTGTGTTCTACTTATTTTACCTGTTATATGTTGTAATGATGTGATTATAAACACGCCTTGTTATGTTCTTTTTTTTATCAGGCTTCATTATTTGTATACATATATATTTGCACTGCTAACCTGTTCAATGTATTTTCCACTAGACCAACCACTCGCCAATGCAGGCTATCGGTCCAGACAGTTTGCAACCATCCCTTGTGATTTATCAATAAATTGAATGAATGAATGTACAGCAGCTCGCTGCGATGGCATGCAGATGCCTCAAATCCCTCGTTGCACGCCTGCACTGCAGACAATTGTAGCTTGCCGAGATCTTTGGCAGGTAAAATGATCACCATAAAGAAACCAAACAAGGTGGGAAGCATCACATGGGCAGTTCTATGGGTGCTCTTCATGCACCCAATCTCAGTTATATCTAAGCAGGAAAATGTAAATTTTCATAGCCAATTATCTTAAGAATGGATAGCGTTTCTATATTTATGTAAGTTACTTTTACTCTCTGCGGCACCCACCTCCCATACTACCATTGCAATATTGGCTTTAATAGCAGTAATTAAGAAGTTAACCAATCTTAGTAACTAGCAAACAGACTACAACAGCTGCTCAACTATCTTTTGTCCGAATAGAGAAGAAAGCATAATTGCATCGAGGTAATCCTATTTTTTAAAATCTGCTTTCATTTAAATAAGACCACATGGTACAATAAAGCTAAAATAAAATCCAAGGACACCTAAGCACTTCTTAGAAGTTGTAAATGCGAAAGCATTAATGTCCAATTGAACGCCGTTGAGCAGTCCGAGTTTTGAGCTGCCCGAGCCAGCAAGCAGCAGCAGCAGACTGCAGTGCCAACGAAGCATGCCATTAACGTCCTGCACGACGAGGGACAGAGGAAACAACAGCGGCCACCAAGGCCGGCAGGAGCGTAGCAGCTAAGCCCAGTGGGGGGTGAGAGAGAGGCAGGTAGCGGTGATGCCCTCTCCCCTCAAGCAGCACCTGGTGTGCTACCACAGCAGTAGGTGTTCCCTTTCGCCTGCTGTGCTCCATCGAGGCACGCTTGTGACATGGCGTCACAGCCATTGGGAATTTAGGTGCCGTTTCGCTGTTACAGACAACAGACACTGGCTTTTTCGCTCAATGGGCCATCTGATTCTTTTGCATCAAAGGCTTTAGAGCTTTGCAATTATTTGTTTATAAGGAGCAATATATGCCATTTTATGACATTATCAATAGCCTGGTATGAAGCCTAAATCTTGCACAGGTAACTTTTCCCCCTTCCAGGGGGCACATAAATATAACCAGATATAAGGTATCGAAAAACTAAAATTATATTTGGAATAGAAGAATATGAACTCTATTTTGTGGACAAACTTAATCCAATTAGCTGTATTATCAAAGAAAGTGGATCTCTTTAAACACTGCATATTGCGTAAGAGGAACTTACAGTAAAATTCTGGACTGTGTACTGCACTTGTATCTTCTGTAAGGGCACAAAAATGATCTTGTCCAAGCTGGGAATGTTGACCTGCGAAACATGTTTATTCCAGAAAAACTGTGTGCTCATCACAAAACAGTAGTCACAAAATAAGCTATCTTTAAAAATGGCAAAATGAGCAGACTCAGTTAGAAAGAAGTGAACAGGCGCTGCACATGTGTACCCAGCTGAAATACAGTTGGCTCGAGTTGAACAACAAGCACAAATATTGTAAGTATTGTATTGTCGCAAGGCGGAGAACCCGCAAGGTTCTCCGCCTTGCGGGTTTCCGCAGAACTATTACGTCAAACACTTGCCTTTGCTTCGTGTTGGCGACAAATTCGACTTCGCCCTGCCATCTGCTAGCCGCCTGGTTAGCTCAGATGGTAGGGCAGCTGCCCCGGAAAGGCGGTGGTCCCGGGTTCGAGTCCCAGACCAGGACGAATTTTTCTTCAACTCTGCAGCTTTTCTTTCGAGGAACCCGTATGGGTTTCCTTTGTAGCAATTGCTACGAACGGGTGGATGTCTGATTTTCCCTTTATTTATATATAGCTTCATGCCGTATCGATATCTTCACATCGGCAGTACGAATTAAGTGAAGCCAGCCACACTCCGCCCCCAACACATCTCGGAAACTTCAAGATTACGCAACCACCAGTACTGAACAAGCAGGAAGGCAGCACACAAGATGCCACGTAATCTTGGCATGCCCACACTTTGCACACACACGGCACATTACCTCTAAAACAGGACACATGGGCTGCGTATGCGCTCAGCCACGCTGACACGCATGCGCGGCATGCACATTGATGTGGCTTCACCCTTCTAAGTGCCCTCTGCGTTTGTGCTTGGAGGTCATTCTGATCTCTGAGGCTCATCGTTCTGCCAGGCCGAAGCACCACCGTGATTTCGGGACGGAAAGTTAACACTATAGTTAACGCATAGTTAACACTATGCGTTAACTGATACGCACGCAATAAGCTGGTACAGTTTATACGGTTACAAAACACATTATGTTCAATGGCCACTGAGTGAGGGGTTTGACTTTACAACTTTTAAAACGAAACTACTGTTTAAACGGGTACGGTTTAACAAGGTTTTACTGTACATGGTTTTCTATGGACAAGACATAAATATTGAAATAGTTATACAGTCGACTTCCATTAATTTGACCAGGACGGAACTGACGAAATTGATCGAATTATGTGATAGGTCGAATTTAACAAAATGCAGAATAAACTTCAAAACACACTGCTAAGTCATTTGGCAGTAGTTGCCCTATTCTAACATGCCCCAAATCAAAATGCGCACTGCTTTCTATGTGTCCAAAGTAGAATACTAATGTAAAAATAACATTGAAGCTTCTAAACAAATTAGACATCGAATGTGTGCTCAATTTTTTGGCAAGAAAAATTAGCGAAGGTCTAACATATGGTGTACAGTGGCAGCCAGTTTCCTTGGGGATACTTGTGGAGGTGTGCAAGTTCACGCCCACGCACCCACACATACGCAGACAGTGTGGCACAGCTCGTACACAAACAAACCCGGTGTGACCCTGGTGATCAGCTCCTCTCTGTTATCACACGCTCAGGCTGCCTCACATCAGCAAGCCTGGCCAGCCTGGCTACGATGTGGTACAAGCAACTCTCAGTGAGGCAGATTTATGTCATGCAAGAAAGTGCAGTTTCTTTCCTTTTTGCGATGATTTAATAACTCTAAAATAAAAACTATGGATGCTATGGACATACCGGGTTCTTCTCGTGATCAAGCTGTGAAGCGCTGTGCAAGAAGGACGGAGAAGCAACGCAAGCGGCAGCAGGCCGACCGCGAGTCAACTGACTCCGAAGTCCTCGCATCTGCAGATCGCTTTCAAGATATGGTGCGTGCTGCTGTCCAAACTACGCAGTTGCTACCAGAGTACAAGCACCCCCCCCCCTCCCTTGCTACCTTCCCACTTTCCCCCCTTGTGCATGATTTGGCTCACTGCCTCACGCCACTTGCACATACAGCATATGGTGCACAGGGACGATGTTATCGCCCTTGGACTCTATATAGAACATCCCGGCGACCACGACGGCATAACTGTGCCTGGAGTGTCCAGCTCATTACTATTGCAGTTCTTTAGGAATGACACAAACACGCTTGCGCGTGACTTGCATTCATGAAGTGAAACGTCACTGTATTCTTTTTTAAATCGTTTACTGAATGAACAAGTGCACCTTGTACACCAATGTGACTTATACACTTTCTTTTTTTTAAAAAAGACTGCCATTTTGAGGGGGGTGCGACTTATACAAAGGTGTGGCTTATAAACCGGAAAATACGATACTTGTATTTCGTCTGCCTAGTCTTTGTGCTGTTATCACAGTTTTGAACAGCTACTCCTTCATAATGTGGAACATAACCATCACAAGCACAGCTCAATGAGGAAGAGTGAGGTGCAGTAATCAAAAACATGATTGCTGTAGGCACAAGAAGATAGGCACAATGCGTAATTTTTAGGCATTGGATAAGCTTGGAAAGATTACTCCTCCTTAGGCCAGTAAACGGTGCGACAAAAAGAGCAATTGTTATGATGGTTGGTTTTACATGGGACAAATAATAAGTTGTGCGAGTGCATATACAACATCAAAAATAAAAGGGACGGTGGTTTCCTATGCAGTGAAAGCCCATGTTGAATAACTGCACACAAATCACAAGAAGTGAGTATCAGTTAACGTGAAAGATTATATTAAGCATAAAGGACAGTGTGTAGCAGTGCATTGATTCTTTTTCTTTTTTTTTTGCCTGGTAAAGAGCTAGCATTTTTTAGCTGGTGAAGTAAGACTGAGAGCTGACAAAAAGAAAAAAACTGTCATCCACACAACAGAAATTACAAAGAAAACCCTCTCTCAGAAAAGGTTCAACAAAATGCAACACTAGTGAAAAGAAGCTTGTTGCACAACTGTTTGTTGAACAGTTTGTTGACTGATGAGACAGACAGCTCAAATTGCTACTGATACTGAAGACCACTACGAATCAGATACCCCAAATTTACTCCCACATATTTAAACTAATCACGACTCTTGTGCATTGTGAACAAAGAACCTCCATAGGTTCAAAGATACTCACTCAGCCAGCGACTGCAAGGTGAAATGCATCTCACCTGGAAAAAAAAGATGGTGCTATGGCGACCAAACGCCAGTACAGGGTCAATGATCCGTGCTGAAGCTGACACCTGGATAACCACAAACTGCCAGCTCAGCAGCGGCAGTGTGTTTGGGTCTGCCTGCAACACAGCAAGCCAATAAAATATGTACAAAACGTGCCTTCACCCAGACCAGCTTTACTGTGTTACGTGCTTACAAGCTTGTAACGTGGTTACAGGTTACGTGGTTACAGGAGCAAAAAAAATATGAGCTTCAACTGATTTCAAAGTAAGAATGTGCCTACATATGTAAGAAAGGAAAACACATAAAAGCATTATAGGTCATATCATGACACTTAAGCCATTACTGTACCCTGTAGGAATTTGTAGTGATCGGTATTGAAGGAGCTGTGCTCACACTGCATTTCTGCGGTGTCTGCAATAATACTGTTTCAAGTCACGACAGTATTGGTACGTGTACTTGTTTTGATTTCCCCAAATTACACCAGTTATCAAGTTGTCGCTCAGCACACCTAGAGTATCCAAGAGTTGACGTGACTTGAACAGGAAAGTGGCCATGACAGATCAGATTGTGGCATGCGTTGCATATAGTTGGTCTGTTCAATTCGCTTACACTTTTTTTACGAGTTCACTGCACAGTTCCAAGCTTGTGAAGTGCAAATTCAGTAGCGCATTGAGGTCTTCTGCGTTCATGCCTTTCATTGCTGGCATTGTCCAAGTGCATGCTGCGATATTATTGTGAATTCACAGTTGAGTCAAATCCGTAGCTCCTGGGTCATTAGGATAGTGGCTTTATACCAGCATTCTGACAGCTGATGATAATGATGAATTTGGTATCTTCTGGCACAAGAGCTATATATGGCCAAAGAGTGCAAGGCGAGCGTTAATGAGTTGGCAATAGAGTAATGAATTACATAAAGTGGATGAGATGTGGCTCTAAAGGGGCCTAAAAACAGGCACAGTAAAGTGCATAAAGTGTATATGAAATAAAATTATGGCAATTACTAATGATGCGTACTAGGAACATGAGAGATAAATTGACAAATTTTACTATGCCAGCCTTTTGCAGTGCCAAAAGTTTGCAAGAAGCCCTACTGCCTTAGCAGGGCCCTTGAACACAAGGGACTGGAGGCACATGCTATACAAAGTGATACTATCACAGCAACACCCTCAGATGAGAGAATGTGCTATGAATTTCTAGGACTGATAACATGTAGGAAAACATAACTTAAGAAACGTACAACTACTTTAGTATAAAAAAAATTTAGTGCCCTTCCACTCTGTGAAGGATGACCAGCTTAGCTGTGTATGTGTGCCCCTTAATGGCAAATTGCACTTTCGCCGCGGGTCGGCCCAGTAATGCACTATATTTAGGATCCGCCTGTGTATGAGGAGTGCTTAAAGCCTGCTTCACCTCCGCCGCGGCTCAGCCCGGTATTGCACTATATTCGGGATCGGGCCATGTATGGAAAGTGCTTAAAGCCTGCTTCACCTCTGCAAGGGTTCGGCCTTGTATTGGACTATTTTTGGGATCGGCCCCTGTATGGGAAGTGCTTAAAGCCTGCTTCACCTCCACTGGGGATCAGCCCGGTAGTGCACTATTGTCACGTGGTAGTGATGGTCAAGAAAACAATAGAAATAGCCAATAAGCGTTGGTGTATGCAGCTACTCAGACAGTCCTGAGCCAGTTTGGGACGACAAATAGAAGAGCACCCACTGCGAACTACATTTGGAGGACACATGGGGTGATGGATGTGAACGTTTAAGGTGGTGGAAGCAGTAGGTTGCAACGTCTGCAAGCAGCTGTGTCACTGAGGTAACAGCAGCTGCTGCCATGTTGCATAAGCAGCGGCAGCGCGGGAGGCGACCGTCGGCAGTGCCGCCGATTCCTTGACAGCATTCTCATGCAAGCTCCCGCTGGTGCTCGAGATGAGTGGATTCCATCTTTCGAAATGGCGCACCGCACAGAAACACCTTCCCATCACCTCTCCTCCTCGTGCCCTGCGCGGCCTCCCATTTGTCGCCTCCTCCTCCTTCGCCGTGACTTGTCTTCTTTGGGAGAGAGCAACTTCCTAGGTCTGCCCATCGTATCAGTGAATCGGACACTGACCCCACTGGCGCACACCACGTCTCTCAACTAGGAGTCCGTGTGCACGTCAGAGCATAGGTCATTGCTAGGCACAGCCAATCCCCTCCTGCGCGCTTCCTCACCCAAACACCTGCACCACAAAGCGCGCTCCTAGCTGTTGCCTCTCTGTCTTGCCTAGCCTTTCCTCCTCTCCACTTCCCTTTGCACAGCTGCGCTGAGCTTTGTGTGGGCGCCGAGCACGGCTGGAACTCAAGCTTAAAAAGCTCTGCTGTTAAAAACAGTTCTGCACCAAGAAACAGTGCCGGATGGAGAGGCATATTATGCTGCCAGTACGCTAAAGGAAAGCGTTCCTTTCTCTCAGCTTCTGCTTTCCAACACTACAGCAGAATGTGAAGGATGGTCAGCATCTCACCACATCGACCACGGATTGTGGTTTTCTTCACTAAACAGCAAGTAACTGTGTGTGTCATACGTGTGCCTTATTCTAAGACGACAGAACAGGACATAATTTCATCGATTTTGTTGTCGATGGCCAATTGCCCAACTGTGGTTTTATTAAGTGCAGCTTATTACAGGTTCCCATACCCCAAAAATGTTGCCAGTAGGCAACAGCTATGGAAGAGTTAGGCAATTTTGTTGCTATAAATGTGCAGAGTTTGCCTACAAGCATATTGCCCTCAATGTCTCTATGCGCAGGAACCCAGCATATGATGACATGCGGTTTAGATATACAGTGTGTCCCACGTAACTTCAGCCAAAATTTTAAAATATGTGAATGCCACATTGTTGAACAGGACCAAGGTAATGTTGTTGGTAATGTTGAGCCAAAGTGAAGTGCCTCAAGTGGGCAGTTGTACGGCAATTTTGTGTGCATTCGCGGGCTTTTTCGACGCTCGGAAAAACACCTTTATGTAGCATGTATTGAGCAATGGAAAGCTGTATCGAGAGTTTTTCATGTCGCTCAACAATTTTCTCATTTACACTATTAATCTAATTATATTTGAGTTGATTAATTAATTGAGACTAATTATCTAATTAGGCGGAATGAAAAAACATTTTTGAGCATCTCCAAGTGACGGCAAACAACATTACCTTGGTTCTGTCTAGCTACGTGGCATTCACATATTATTACGATATCATCGAGCGATGCTCAAGGGACGAGCCGCCGCGAGAACGACGACGAAGTGGGTCTGTGCCCTTGGCGCGAGAGAGTATCGGCCTGGCGATCTGGCTCCAGTGTAAATAGCCTGTATATAGCCTCTTTAATCTGTGTCTTTCCACACGTAACATTCTGGTGGAGGTCGGTGATCCCCGTCCTCACCACGGAACTCCGGAGTGGTCGGTACATCGAGCTTGTCACCATGCCTCCCGGTGACGAGACCACCTCTGCAACAGCTTCGGATTGTCCGACTGCTCCAATCATCACGGTTGCCCAACATCGCGACCCTAGTGTGTTCTCTAGCCTGGAGGGAGAGGACGTTGACGAATGGATCAAGCTCTATAAACACGAGAGTGCTAATAACAAGTGGGACCCAACGATCATGCTCGCCAATGTCATCTTTTATCTCGGCGGCACCCCACGCGTGTGGCACCAAACGCATGACGATGAGATAAACAGTTGGGACAGCTTCAAAGAAAAGCTCAGGGAACTGTTCGGCGACCCCATTTGGCGCAAGGCTGCCGTGAGAAAGGCTCTTGTGTCTCGTGTTCAGACATCTACAGAGCCGTACGTTTCATACACCCTCGAAGTCTTGGCTCTCTGCCGCAAAGCTGACGATACTATGTCTGAAGCAGATAAAGTGTCGCATGTGCTAAAAGGCATCGTCGACAATGCTTTCAATTTGCTTGTTTTCAGCCACGTCTCGACTATCGACGCCATCAACAAAGAATG
Organism: Dermacentor variabilis; assembly: GCF_050947875.1. NCBI lineage: Eukaryota > Metazoa > Arthropoda > Arachnida > Ixodida > Ixodidae > Dermacentor > Dermacentor variabilis. Next base: position 9,739,975 of record NW_027460280.1, on the reverse strand, counting down.
CCGTCGCCTTGAACAAGCTAAGAGCCGCCGTATCACACATCGCATCACGCGGCTACCCAACACTGCTGCTACGTCGACATGTGAGGGTCGACTGCGTCAGACCACCCCCTGTGACGACGTAACTCGTATTGTTCGCCGCAAGCTCGAGGCCGCCTGTTTGCCAGCTTTCTCCGCGACGCCTCCCGATCCACCAGCAACCATGATTGCACTGATTCAGGCCGTCGTCAGACAGGAATTTGAGAACATGGGCCTCAACTCCGTGCGTTCATCGTCTACACCCACGGTTCCCCAGTTCTTTAGCAGCTCTCCTCGTCCCCGGCAGTCCTTTTCTGCCACATCTCGCCGCAACCCGTCCGAATGGCGTACCCCTGATGACAGGCCGATCTGCTTTCACTGCTGTCGCATCGGCCACGCCACTCGTCACTGCCGCAACTGATGGCCACCACCTCCTCGGACATACACCGCCGCTCATTCCCGCCCCTTTGGACCTTCTGTTCCCTATGCCACCCGCCATGAACCCATTTCCGCTGATGCTTCTGCCCCGAACCTTCGCTACAGCCGCTCGCCCTCACCTCGACGCCATCAGTCTCGTTCGCCCCAACCCCGTCGCTTCTTTCCGCCGCCTATCGCCTCCCGGATCCAGCCGGAAAACTAGGCACTGCAGCTTCTGGAGGTGAAGCTGCGTTGTCCACCCTGCCCTCAAATCCTCTGCTCACGTTACACACGAGCCAGAACCTTCTTGACGATGACGTTGAAGGCTATCCTGTCAAGGCAATCATCGATACAGGTGCACATGTTTCTATTATGACTGCTGCCTTCTGGTGACGACTGAACAAGCTCCTCACCCCAGCGTCAGCACGCGTCGTCCACGTTGCGGATGGCGGTACTGTGCCTATCATCGGCATGTGTATGGCATGTGTTAGCATCGCCGGCCGCCACACTCCTGTCCTCTTCACCATGATTGCTCATTGCCCTCACGACCTCATTCTCGGCCTCAATTTTCTCTCCACGCATTCTGCTCTTATTGACTGTTCTGCCAGTACCCTTCGCCTTGAGTTGCCAATTCTCGCAGAACCTTCTGATGCACCCCAGTGCTGCCATGCCCCACCGACTTTATTCGCCTGCCGCCAAAATCAATAGCCTATATTGAACTCTTGTCTTCCCCACCAGTCCCTGATGGCGAGTACCTCGTCACTCCTCTGCTCGACATTCCACTAGAGACCTGCCCAGTGGCTGCTTTGCGATTCCGGACACCGTCTCATGACAGTTTCACAGGTGCTGATACTGCTGTACTGACATGCGCAGAACTCGACGACGGCAAAATAATTCGCCAGGTGTCTACTGCGCCGCCGGATGATGACTTCGAGTCGGAAGATGACGCACCATATGCTACGCTGCCGTCGCATATGGAGCGTGTACAAGCAGCGGCTGTACTTTCAGCCGCCTATAGTGACCGTACGACCCTCTCCGAAATTCAGGCTTATCTGATTGTGCGTAAACGGAACAGCGTGCAATGGCGCATTCACGATTTCTTCAAGCCTACTGCCGAGCCCGAATAAGTGCGTGGAAATAAAGGACTTTTTTTTTTTTTTCTTCTTGATCTGCTTTTTCGGACACCTGTTTATTCGGACATTTCCGCAGTCCCCGCGAGGTCCGAATAAATGGTCGGCGACGGACGGATGTTACCATGTAATCAGGAAGGCAAATCATTTATGTATATAAAAAATAAAACTGGGCCCAAACACACTGCCTTCTTGCAGTCCAGATGTAATAGGTGCTAAACTGGAAGCTGCGGTCTGAGTATACACGAATTGTGAGCAGGAGAGGGCTGTGCTGTTGCTACTGCCTGGCACACTGTGTCGGGGGGTGGTTCAGAGCGTGTGTATAATACATGACAGGAGCATGGCAGAGAGAAAAAGCAATGCGAGAAACTCATCTGTATCTATGCACCGCGTCGTACATGCACAATGCCCTCTGGAGTTCCCTGGGCATCGCCACATTAACCTCTTGACAGCTGGAATTATCCGTGACCCCCACAAATTCATTGCAGAAATTGCAGTGCTTACCTTTCTACTAACGTGCAAGTCCAAAGACAAGCTAGATAGAATTGTGGAAATGAGGTGCGAGAGGAGGTAGATAATGGGTAGAATCGATGCAGTCGCGAAACGGTAACAGCCTTGCCACTTTTTGCTCACAGTCCCCATACAATAGGGGGAGTCGGCGAAGGAGGATAGGGAAAAAATTACGTGAGAAGGCAAGGTATGGTATGTTTCTGCGATTTTTCAAAAATAAACACCATGCAAATATGTCAAGCGGACAACTTACGCAGAGTGTGCAGAAGCAGAGTTGCATTAAAGTGCACCGTAGGGTCTAGGCAACACAAGGAAGCGGTCACACGTCAAATCAACACTTCTGTGCCCACCACGGTACCTTTGCGGCTATGGCATTGCTCGAGGTTGTGGCAGCCACGTTTCAACGGGGATGAAGTAAGAAATGCTCATGCACTTAAATTTAGGGTCACGTTAAAGAAAACCAAGGTGTCAAAATTAGTCCGCAGTCCACCACAACGGCATGCCTCATAGTCCGATGGCGGTTTTAGTACATACAGCCCCATAATTCAAGTTTAATACTTCTCCTACAATGCGGTCTGCCATGTGAGGCAACTAATATGCTCAACCCTCTCAGAGGTGATGAAGTATCACAAACAACAACACCTCCAGCAAACACATCCCCCTGCGTGTTCTGAGTACTACACTGACAAACAGCAGTGGTGCATGCAAGGTAAAATTTAACATCAACTCACCACTCTCGTGTTGGACTACAAGTTCAAGAAATTAAACATTCGTCGTCAACATCACCGTTAATTATCATCCGTCAAAGTAAACAGCTGAAAAAGCTTCGCTTACATCGATTCCCACAGTGCATGGGAGCTGCCTACTTTTTCTTCTAGCGTTGTCTATTTTCATGGCACCAGAGAAATTGTCTCCTGCTTGATCGCTGCACGACGTTGGCACTGACAATACCAGCGATGCAGAAAGTTCAAGGACGGAGCCTGAACTTTCACTTTTTGAAATGAATGAAGCTATGCAGAGGGGGGTAACATTTACATTGCTAAAACGAACAGCGAGTTTCAGTGCTGCCTGAGCTAGTTCACGAAGTGCAGGCGAATAGAATGCACCTAGTGTTGTACATTTTGAAGTGTACAGTTGGTGTCACCTTTGTGTGCAGCATGGGAACGGCAGCCGCCGGGGCACTCCACAGCCACCCAGCGACTTCTAACGGTAGTGGCTGGGCCCGAGATTAGATGCGTTGGCCACGCATGCCCACACACTTCTTATGTTGAGCCCAGCAGCAACCATCAGACGTCGCTAGCCGCCTCCGCAGTGGAACAGTGGTCACCGTTCTCATGCTCTACAGAAGGATGATGCTGACTGTACGTGAGCACCAGCAATTACTCTGGGATGTGCAATGAGTCATGTATCAATAGTAAGTGCACTTGACCCACAAGTTGAGATTCAACGACTTTGCTCCCCGATAGCATTGCGACATGAGTGTTCTGGGCACAAGTTGGGCCGATAAAGGCAGAGATTCTTAACTCACTGTCATTACTACGATGCAACAACTAGAGTTATCGAAATAAGGCCTATAGCTACAGTCATCGGAGTGCATTGCCAAGTGCTCGTCTTCATCTTTTTAAACCTGTTTTCATGCTCTATTAGATCATCATTCCCACCCAATGTAAACTCAGCCACAAGAGATTCTATAAACCATGCCTTGCACACAGTCTACGTATTTGTTGTGGTGCTTAACATTGCATGTCTTCTTATCCCTTAGAATCGGAGACATTTGGATAGATACCAGCTTTATTACCAATTTCGTTGTGCCACCCTTTGAAACTATAAATATTCTTGCTTGGCAGCAAGCTATTTGCAGAGACAGCTGTTGCACCAACTGGAGGAGCACAAGCTCCATGCCAAAGAGAAAACAAGTGAGTAGCACTCTGTGCCTTCTGGACACAAACAAGAATGCTCAGCTTGCATCCCATTTTATGGCCCTGTTGGACAACATTTGAATGAATGAATGTTTGGGTTTTATTGGCGCAAGGCCCAGATATGGCCAAAGAGCACCATGCCAGTGTTAGTGACTTCGTAGTGGAGTGATGGATTCTATGAAGTTGATGTGACATGGCTGTAAAGGGGCCTAAAATATAGTCGCTGTAAAGTGCGCAAAATCTACATGTAATAAAATTATGGCAATAACTAATGACATGTACTATGAGCCGTAAAGTACATTGCAAAAAATGATGTGATATACAAAACATGTCAGATGCAAAGATTGGCCACAGCACTATGGCCTCACCAGAGCCCTTGAGTCACAAGGGCCTGGAGGCATGTGCTATACAATACTGCTATCGCAGCGGCATCCTCTGAAGAGAGGAAGCGCCATGAATGTATGAGGCTAATAATATGTAGGACAACATCATTTACACACAACGCAGCCCATAACTGCAAGTGTATTCAAAGCAATCCGACATACTTCCATTCACATAAGCATTGCATATTAAATTGCTCAAGACACTTTCACTTTGATCTCCCTGGAGACTGGTTAGCTCAGTACAGGCAGCATTATTAGCACACTGAAGCACAAGAAAATGCAAACCATGCATTCATAACAGCAGAATCGTTACACAAAAAGAATCAATTAAAAAAAATGCCCTTATAAGGAAACTGTTCATGAGTATAGTCTAAAACATCTAATTTCCAAATGCTTTCAAAAAGATTAGGTACACACCTTGAGGGAATGGGTGAAGCGGACACGGAGGACTGGGCGCACAGTCACCACAATAACCTGCATACACATGAAAAATGACGAAATTCTCAGCATGATTGGCAGTGGGCAAACAAGGGAAGCTTCACGAGGGCATGCTGCATTTTTTGGCAGCTGTTTATCTCACTCTCCCTACAAGGGTGAGGAGGTACACATGAGTAAGGTGAGGGGGGATTGCTAGTGTTCACAAGGAGGGATTTGTTGCAATGACAGCTGGCGCCGCATCTGCAAAGCCACTAGGAGGCATGCAGTTGACATACCTATATAAAGCGCTACTGAGAGTGGGACCAACCATTTGGTTTGGCCAAACAAGGAGGCCAGCCACTATCACAAAAATATTTCTGCTAAGCCCCCCCCCCCCCATAACAATTCGCTGTTCTCCTCTTAGTTTTGGTTTCTGCCTGATATCTGTAAGTGGCACCGTTTGTTCTCTGTCTGTGTGTACTGTGGGGATCAAGGTGCCTTTCCACACCTTGTCCTCCAGCTCGCGTGTTGTGCTTAGCTTGATCTCCGGGAACTGCCGCCGTATCGGCAACATGGGAGACACGGCTAGCGCGCCTGAACTAATTTCCCGTGCAAACCGTGCTTCTCTCTCCCCAGCTGGAATCACCGCACGAGCAAGTGTCACCGGGACGGCCCGATTGGCCTCCCGAATGACGGCCCCCGGGCACCCTGTCCACCCGAGCTCTCTTCCGCTGAGCGCTTTATTGCGGCGGCAGATGCTCACAGGCCCATAATGAGTTTGCTACTTGGGACCTTTGCTCCCGTGACTCCTCGTTCTCGCACTTGGTGGGCCACTTACCGGTTAGCCCTAGCGCAGTGGGTGCGCGTACTCGATCGGTCTTGCGGTGAGCATTTGCCCGTAAGAGCCGTGAGTGTCACACTGTGCTGTATCTTGGGTGAATAAACCCGCGTTTGTTGGCGATCCGACCCTGGAGCCTTCTCTACGCAGTGTCGGAGAGTCGATGAACCCTGTCGTAGTGTCTTTGTGCGTTGTAGAGTGGAGGAGCGTGGTGCCCTTTGCTAACCGTCACTCGTAGGGTGAGCCTTATGCAAACCCATCTCGACATACCTGGCGCCCAACTCGGTTTCGGCATGGAATCAAAGCAGGCCCCTTCACAGTCCTTATTCCTGCTTGATCCCCTGGCTATGGACTTAATGTCCTTCGACACGGACGACACGAACAGCATGAGGCACATTCGCCTCAGCGACCCTTTGCTCTCGGCCACCGGGAGCGATCCCTTCTTTGGACAGGCCCTTGGTGATGTCGACCGCTCGGATGTGTACCCTAGTCCTAGCATTGCCAGTTTTGGGTTTCCTCAACTGTTTGAGATGCGAGCGGAGCAGGTGCCTACTAGCCCTTCTGACGTGCTGTTCCCGCTTGCTGGCCCCTTTTCATCCCAAGTGCAATCGAGTACCCCATGTGCCGTATCAGAGCCACCTCGCTTAGGTGCTGGCACAAACTCGCTCGCCAGCCTCTCTTTGTCCCGAGCGCCTTTCTCGGATGAATTTGCCACAGAACAGGCTCCCCATTCTGCCATAGGCGCATGCTCGCTCGCTGGCCCCCTTTTGTCCCGAGCGCAGTTCGATGTCCGGTGCGCTGCAGCGCAGCCTCCCTACCTCGCTGTTGGTGCAAACCCGCTGGCTGGCCTCTCCTTGTCGCAAGCGCAGCTGATAGGCAATGTCGAAAGTGAGCCACCCTGCTCAGCCGACAACGTCGCCACACTTTCCGACTACCACTTGCCTCATGCACAGCCGAGTGACATTTTCGACATGCGTAAGCCACCCGCTCTGCCGTCGATCCGTTCGCCCATCGTGTGAGGCCTCATGCACCTGTCGGAGTGGCAACCCAGCTCTCCTCTATGCCATTTACTGGCCCCTCAGGGTTGGGCGTGCATTTGGGAGAACAGGCGCAGGTTGGCCCTTCTCAGACTGCCGCGCCTGGCGCAGAGCAAACATCGCTACACACCGCAGCCGCACAGCTTCTTCAAGTCCTGATGTAATCGGCACGCTCGCAAGCAAGACCTCCAGTCCCCTCAGCCAGGCATGCTAAGCGGCCTACGGGTACCTCACCCGGAGTACGGCGCTTATTCGGACCGCATGAGTGCTACAGAGTACCTCGAGGTGCTGCACCGCTATCAAGAGGCAATGCGGCTGGACAACAGCATGATGCTAGGCACTGTATTGCCGGTCTCGCTAACAGCCCACACGGCATGGTGGTACCGACTTGTCGGCTACCAAGCTCGTTTGATGTAGGAGTTTAGGACGCTTTTCCGCAGTGAATTCCTCCCTCCTGACTATGAGTGCCGCATGCGTCATGAGCTAGTGCTTCGCACCCAACACCCCGACGAATCTCTGCTCGAGTATGTCAGGGCTATGCAGGAGCTCTATCGTCTGCTGACCCTTTGGCATCTGACGCCGAGAAGGTGGAGCGGGCCATTGGTCAAGCACATCCGACCTTTGCCGCTTACCTTCAAAGCGCCCGTTATTGTGACTTAAACAAGTTGGCCTCCGAAGCGGATTCAGGGCGACATACTGGCATCGAGAGCCTACCACCTGTCACCGCCACTACCGTCTGCCTCTCTCCAACCTCGTGCGTGGGCTGGTGGTGACATGTCAACCCGTAACTCCCCAAACTACGAGGCGGCTTCGGCCACAAGAGAACACCGAGATGCGCATGACCTTTCTTACTGCGCTCTCGATCTGTACTCACACGCCTGGGTGTGCTGTTCTACTCCGAACGGCCAATGAGAATGCAAACCAAGTGTCCTTGCGCACGAGGGGAAATCCAATCACAGTGCCCCTTTGGCTAGCGAACGGAAGCTACGTAGCGCTTGAGACGCGCCCAGGACCCCTCAGTCGGACCGAGGCATTGTCTGCTACCATTGTCATGAATGCGGCCATATTGCCTGAACATGCAAAGTGTGCCGCCTGACACAAGAGCCTCCTCGCCCGTCAGGAAATGGTGTGGGACACCGGTGAGTTACCCCTCGCCGGCGGCGACTTCAGGAGCGCATGGCAGTGAAATGCAACCTCTGGCTCCAATGGCGTGTGACACTAGAACTTACTCTTCCCCCACACCGGCGCCTTTTATCGCCCTTACGATTGCTGGTTGACAGTTTGTGGCGCTGCTGGATAGCGGAGCTTCAGTTTCACTGTTCGGCAAGGAGGTTATGGCTCATTTGCGCCGGCATTCTGTCCGCATTAGAGCCTGCAACACCACCTTCCACCTCGCGAGCGGCATGGCTACCTCGTGCAGCTCTGTGTGGTTGGTTGTGCGCTGGGAGAATCCCGTGCACCGTCAACGCTTTGTGCATCTCCCAGGTCTTTCCGTGCCCGTGATTCTCAGATGCGACTTCCTTCATCCCGATCAGCCTCACGAATGCAATCGTCGCGACAAGAACAGCACCCTGCAATGAAAAAGGCATCCCGCGACTTCTGCAGCGCTACCATGCGCGTGCACGGAGAATACGTAACGCGAACGAGGAATCTGCCATGCGAGTGTTTGCCGAGAAGGGGGGGGGGGGGGGGGGGGGGCTGGCTGAAAAGCTGCCTCGCAGCTTCTGTAAGTTTGAGGCCGCTGTCATCGCTGCTAGGCCGCCACGGCATCAAACTAAAATAACACTTTTGTTGCGCGAAGTGAATAACTACTGCATGTTTTTTTCCCTTTTCATCGCACTCTCTCTGAGTTCCGTTTTTGACAGATAAGTGATCGATCTCATGCTATTTCGGTTAAACAGTACCACCGTTTAGTACGTACTTTTTTCGAGCTTCGGCCAACTACGGTTTAACTTGGTTTCACTGTATTGCTGTTGGCGCCGAGTGCGCCGCAGCTGGTACTGTTGCGGGCACGTTGGATACGTATCTGCTTGACGCCAGTGGAGTTCTCTTGTGCTCTACCCATCTGAGAAGGCTCCCCAGGAGTCTTTCAAGGTGGGTTACCCCACTGTCTAAGGAAAGCCACCCCGACTATTTCCACGACTCGCAGTTTGCCGGACATGCGAGTGGCCTGAAGACTTTCGAAAAGTTGTGCTGCTCTGCTACCTGGCCAGGCATGAAGCATGACGCTCTTCACTATGCCCGCTTGTGCTGCTAGTGCCAATGCATGAAGCCTCGCGCAGGCAAACCCCTCGGGCTCATGCAGCCAATCGACAGCCAGCTACACTGGCAAGTCACAGCCTGCGACATTATGGAACCTTTTCCCAGAAGCCGGCGAGGCTACGTTTTTCTCCTGGCTGTCCCAGATGCATATTTCCAACTGCTTGTAGGTACAGCAGGGCGTGGAATTTGGGGAGATGACGGACATTTGCGCACATGCGCGAGTAAGAGCGGGTGCGAGAGAGGAAATGTGGGGAGTTTTGCTCCTTGAAAATACGACTCTGCCTAGGTACTATGGAGGAGTTTCTTGGCGCGCGTTATATGCGCTTGTCCCTAGGCGTGCCGGCAGAAGTCGCGGGGCGCGGTAGTGCTGAACTTACCACCGTAAGTTAGCGGCTCGAGGCAATTATATTTATTCGATCATGATTTTACTAATGAAAACAATGTGTAATTATTTCACATTATTGGCGGCGTCTCCAGGACACCAAAGCGGCAACAGGGACATCAAAGCTAGAAGCCGAACTGGTCCGTAGGTTGGGGCTCGCAGAGGCCTGCGCGTGCCAGGGGAGTATAAGATCGGCTGACCGCTATCACGGACAGCCAATTTTTTATGTGAACACCCCCATGATAGGTGCTCTCCTGAGGCCTCCGTTTGCCGGTTACATGTGCCCTCCTGAAGCAGTGCTTGTAAAAAATCTGATCTATCGCCGCGACGAAAAAAGCGACCCGCGACTTATACAACACCAGCCAGAACATTGTCTTTTCAGACACAGCGATCACCAAGCGGCGTCCGCGCCCACTGCCTCACCGCGCGGGCAGCCAGCAGCGGAGCGTATAAACCAACTCGACCACACTCCGCAATGCAGGCAAGTCTAGGGGACAAACGAATACAACGCGCTCTAAGAAACCTCCTCCGTAGTGCCTAGGCTGAGTCATATATTCAAGGAGCAAAAGCCCCCAGATTTTCTCTCTCGCGCCCGCTCTTAATCGCGCCTGCGCAGAAACGTCGAGCTTCGTCAGAAGTGGCACGCCCCGCCGTAGCTACTAGCAATTCTAAAAACCCGTCCCAGATTGCTTCACGAAATGGGTTGAACTTTTTCGCCCTCGCAAGTTAACAGCACGCACAATCTGGAACAAGTTGACCGAGAGGTTTAACCGCTTCGGCTTTCTGGCGGAGCTGATATCAGACAACACGTCCTACTTCACGGCCAAGGTGTTCGTGGATGCATGTGCTGCCTTTGGCAATAAGCACCACAAGACTACCACGTATCACCCACAGGCCAACCCGACAGTGCAGATTAACCGGAACCTCAAGCCCTTGCTCACGCCCTTTGCCCAGCAACACAGGGATTGGGATTTCGGTCTTAATGAGATAGGCTTCTCCTTGCGGTCCACGGTAAACTGTTCAACTGGATACACGCCCGCTTTCTTCAACTTCAGGAGAGAGTTGCCAAACCTCATGGACTGCGTTTTGTGGACCAGCAGCAGGGCATGCGGCACCACGAAAGGCAGCCTTTCCGGCTATGTGGCGGACTTGTGTTCACGGATGGACGCGGCCCTTGACCTGCCCCATTCCAATCTGGCAAAAGCCAAGCTGGACAGAAGTTTTAATACAATCAGTTCACATAGGGATGTGCACTACGGTGTTGGCGATCTCGTCCTCAGACGCACCCATGTCTTGAGTGATGCTGCCAAAGGCACCTCTGCCTCCCTGCCGGCCAAATGGTCTGGCCCGTACCAAGTGGAGACCAAACTGTCCCCTCTGGTATACAAGCTGGTTGACTCCCAAGGGAGACCAGTCAGTGGTGCAGTTCACATCTCGGACCTCAAACCTTTAGTTGCTATAAGTAGCAACTGGGGAGAGGGGGAGGCACTCAATGAACCACAAGCAAACAGAGAGACGGCTTGCTCCAAGCCATGCCACCAGTACAACCTGCGGAAACACACCTAACAGCTTTTCACCCACCAGCTCATAGCCGGGCTTCATTCCCTACTGGGCAGATAAATGGAAAAATGCAGATACAGTGCGGGGGCACACATCGAAGCGGTGACAGACCCTTGTGGCCTAATATTCTCTCTTATGTGTTGCCCAAGCATCACCTCGCAAATGCACCTTCTAGGGCAATCAGCCGGGCGGGCACTTTTTTGGCAAGCCGGCTATGCCAGAGGGCTTTTCTGGTCCTTTCCCCAGCGTTGTTGAGTCTTCTTCCTGCGCCTGGTTCCACTGTGCCACCATTCTTGCTGACGACGAGGACGCTGTACCTAGTCCTGCCGCTGCGACGGACTCCTACCTTGGAGGGCCACGAACTCGTGCCAGCCTTGCCTCTTGCTGCCTAGGCCGCCGCTCACTGCGGCTGGTGCACCCAGTCAAACTGCTAGCCCCTGGCTGACGGTAGTTACTCCAGCTGCTGCTGCTATAGCCTGGCTGCCAGCCATCCGGTCTGCCGTTCTACTGGTAGACCGGTCTACCGGTCTGCCGTTCCTGGCAGCACGCAATCCAGGGAGCGCGGTGACTTTCGTGGTGGCTGTTGCACCAAAATGGCAGCCATGCCTCACACATTCCTGGCACCTCCTGTCCAACAGACCTCAAGCTTTGCTGGCTGACCCACGGTGCTACTCCACCCCGTCCTTCCTGGGCTGCCGTCCCTTCCTCCTGGCAGTGAGCCCTTCCTGGTGTGTGGAACTTGTGTGACCAAGGCTGGCACCCTTGGCTTCGCATCAAGAGAAGCAACATATTCGCCTCTTTGTACTGTAGCACCTTCTCCAGGACCTGGTTCTGATGCAGACGGTGACACCCTCTTGGACTTTGCCCTGTTGCCTTAGCCCTCTTTGGCTGAGTCAACCTTGCCACTTGGCCTCGGTCAGCCTCCTTTGCAGGCTAGCCTGGGTCTTTAGGAGGGGGGAATGTGGGGATTGAGGTGCCTTCCCGGGCCTCGTCTCCCAGCTCACGCGTTGTGCTTAGCTCGATCTCCAGGAACCGCCACCATATCAGCAACATGGCAGACACGGCTAGCATGCCCGAGCTAATTTCCAGCGCAAACCATGCTTCTCTCTCCCCGGCTTGAATCGCCACACGAGCAAGTGTCACCGGGACATGCCCTGATTGGCCTCCCGAGTGACGGCCACCGGGCGCACTCTCCACCAGAGCTTTCCTCCACTGAGCACTTTATCACTGCGGCAGATGCTCACAGGCCTGCAACGAGTTTGCTACATGGGACCTTTGCTCCCGCGACTCCTCGTTCTCACGCTTGGTGGACAGCTTACTGGTTAGCCCTAGCACAGCAGGCGCGCATACTCGATCGATCTTGCGGTGAGCCTTTGCCCGCAAGCACCGCAACTGTTGCACTGTGCTGTATCTTGGGTGAATAAACCCGCATTTGTTGGCAATCTGACTCTAGAGCCTTCTCTGCGCCATGTCGGAGAGTCAACGAACCCTGCCGTAGCGCCTTTGTGCATTGCAGAGTGGAGGAGCGTCGTGCCTTTTCCTGACCGTCCCTCATAGCGCGAGCCTTGTGCAAACCCATCTCCACAACATTTGAGCCTCATTATAACGAAGTTGAAGGAGGAGCCAACATTTCTTTGTTATACACATTAATTTGTTATATCTATTACTGCACTTGACTGCAATATGCAACCAATGGGGTACACAACTTTAAACATGCAAATAAATAGATGGCTTTGTAGCCCACAGAACCACTACATGGCCACGTACGCAATGAAATCTTCAGCATGTGCAGCATAATTTCTTAGCACTTGACACGACAGCCATTACGAAAGCTGCCTTCTGTTCTAATATGACGTTCTTTCGCTTCTGCTTGGCTCGTCCGTGTCATGATACTAGTGTAACGACGATGCAGTCAAAGAGACAGCTTGCACATTGCGAAGTCCATCACGGTCGGTTAGCACGTGACACTTCTGTGAAGTTGGAGGAGGAGGGTCTGTCCGGCCAAGAAGCTTCCATGGATGGTGCTGTGCCAGGTGCCAGTAGAAAGAAAGCTTCCGAGCGACGTTCAAAAAATGAGAAAAGGGGTTATATTCAAAAATGGTACATGATTCAGTTTTACAAACACAACTCCAACTATTGGAGGACACTACATGCTAGAGTCTTAGCATGTCCGAGCGTCCCCCTCACAGCACTCCAGATCCGCTTTTTATGCTGTTTCTTTCCCTCGTCGAGGGAATTGACTGGCCAATCACTAACGCCGAATCGTTCACCACCTTCCATTCGCCAACGTCCCATTTGTCTTCAACGTTGCACAATATGAGGCAAGCACGTGGCAAACTGTGAATCTGTCATTCACCCCCTGTTCCCCAACGTCCCTGTTCCCCAACGTCCCTGTGTCTCCTATGTTGCATAATACGAGGCAACCACATGGCAAACTGCGAACCTGCCGTCCATCTCCCGTTCCCCAACATCGCATGTGTCTCAAGAGTTGCAATACAAGGCAACCACGTGGCAAACTGCGAACCTGCTGTTGACACTTTCCCCGGTAGTTCTCGACAATGACCCTGTCGTTGATCAATAGCCTCTTCGTGGCGGTCAGGAGGGGCGGCATTGTTGTCGTGAAGTGAGCTGTCATTTCCGGGCACTCGAAAAGCTGAAGATATGGAACATGACTGCCTGTCCGTAAGACTCAGGTGATGTTGATTGTGCTGCCTTGATTGAACGATGAGGCGTGACGAGCACCCGTGACAGCTGCATGTCTGCCAGTGAAGCATCCTTTGTTTTGAGGGATTGTCAGGCACAACCGCACACAACACAGTGCTTATGCTACGCAGCTGATGCAGGCTGATCCGTAGCTCTCACGTGGCTTCACTGTGCAAATGAGGCGGCGAGCAAACTAAGCTTGCTTGGCTTGGCTGGCTCGTGGCCTGCAAGATTGCAGCACTGCAGATGCAATTTTGGAAATCACACCTAACTGTACCAGCCTTTGCAGCATGCCCCAGTGAGAGAGAGAAGTGGATGCACTGGTCTTTTTTACCGCCGCACATAGTTGCGTTCGAACAGCGAGTTCACTTCTCTTTACTGCTGAACATGACTACCGCAGACTGGGCACAGCTAGGCGCAGCCTCTGAGATCTCACTGGTGCAATCTCGGAGGCCACACCTAGCTGCGCCCAATCTGCACCAGTGTGTGCGGTGCTCAGCAGTACAGAGAAGTGCAATGATAGTGAGCCACTGCAGCTAAGCGTGATGGTGAGAAAGACCAGTGTTGCTCAATGGTGTATTTGATGCAGGGATGCAGGATGTTTAAACTGCTGCACCAAATGAGCACCGAACCCAGCGGAAAGCGATATACTTGGTATGCAAGCACTGCTAGATTTTTGGTTTCTGAGATGAATCTAGTTCCTTCTTAAAAGGAAGAGGTCCGGACACCGACCAAAATGGTTTAAAATAGATATTTATTTTTCGGCTCCCTCACGGGAGCCTTGTTCACAATGAAACAAATGACAGAGCTGGCGCCCCTTTTATGTGTGGCTCAAAACATGAATAAGGTATCTGGCATACAAGGGCGGCAGATCGCCTTCGTTGCGATTAAGAGTGTGCGCCGTGGTTTGGATGATTAGGGACTCAAGATAAAGACGCCAAGAATGATTTCGTTCCTTCGCAATCATGCGAAATTTCTCCCAGTTAATCGTATCAGACGTGGTTGCGCAGTGTTCGGCCAAGGCACTTGATGCAACATGTTGTTTCTGGACGTCATTCCTGTGCTGCTTAGGTCTTGTTTTGAAGTTGCAGGTTTCTCTGACGTAGACATATTGACAGTTCACACACGGAATGACGTACACCATGCCTGGGAACTTGTCCTTTTCCAAAGGGTGTTTCACATGCACGAGCTTGTGTTTAAGTCTCTGGGAGTGCACGTGCGCAGCCTGCCCATCATATGACCGCAGGACGCATGCAAGAGTCTCCCTTACGCCGGAGACATACGGAATCAAAGCCCATTTTTGGGGGGGTCCAGGCTGGGTTGGTACTGCACGAGCCAGTTGGCGCCCTACGAGTCAATGAAGTACTCAGGGTATCCACAAGCTGTCAATTCCCGCTGCACAACTGCATTGTCCACCATGCGGTCTTCCGCTGTTGTGCACATGTTTTTCACCCGACGAAGAAGAGAGCAGACAACACAGCTATTTTGCAAAGCAGGATCCACCGAATCAAGTTCAGGTAGCAACCAGTGTGAGCTTACTTCCTAAACACCGTGAATAACAGATTTGGCCCTTCGCATTGCACAAGGGTGTCCAAGAATGGCTGTTGGCCTTCAGATTCCACTTCTATAGTGAACTTGAATGCTGCTTGCATACTGTTTAGGTGAGCCATGAAGAGGTCAAGGTTTTTTTTTTTTGCAAAATACTGAAACAGTCGTCAACATATCTGAAGAAGACTTTAGGTGCCGGTGTAAATGAGGACAACACTTGAGCTTCGATAGCCTCCATTGTTAAGTTAGCTACTGTGACCGAAATCGATGCCCTCGTTGTCGCCCGTGGACTTTTAGTAGCCTACCTAGATCATGCACATTGATGGGGGATCTGTCAGGCAACATCGGGTCTTTGTCAAGGGCGGGGACGCAAACATCCACGGCCATGTATATTGGTACGGTCGTAAACATAAAGACCACATCAAAAGAAACTAATACTTCATCGGGGTTGACACTCGTCCCTTTAACCTTTTCAATGAAGTCGTACATGTTGTGTATGTGCGTAGCACTTTTGCCAACCAATGGCAATACGATTCTGTGAAAAAAATTGGACAGCTTGTAAAGCACAAATGTGTGAAGTTCACAATGGGGCACAGGGGAACATCAGGCTTGTGTACTTTCAGCAGGCCATATGGAAATCATCATGCCTCTACAGATGTGCAGTACTAATTATTCAAGCTTGCTACAGAGAATTCTTTGCCGTAATACCGTATCATCTGGAATATAGGTTGACCCCTTAAAAATAAAAATAAAACAGAAAATAAAACAGAAAAAAGACGAAAAAATTCACCAATGATTACAGTACTCCCTAATGCGAAACTATAGTGCACCTCTATACGTTGTTTTCATTTCACAATATATTGAGGCACAGAATTTGAGAGAGACAACTGTCGAAAATCTGATCTGCGGGTCAAGCGCATCAGCTTTTGCACACAACTTGTCAAATGTTCCAGTGTAATCAATAGTGCTGCTTGGCTTCCAGAAAGTACTACACAATTCGCGTTGCGCATACAATCAGATTACAGAACAATCGCAAACCATGACAATCGAAACAAGTGCAAATGAGACCAAAATAAGCAAACCAAACAAGCGCGAGTGAGAGCTGACGCAAGCAGACAATAGTACGAAATGAGCAGTCCAGCTGAGACCAGATACGAGTACGCATCAAGCAGTCGGGCGGGTCCACATGAAACCAGTTTTTTGCACGCACGTCACTGCAGAGGCCTGTCTTATTGGTCTCTGCCGTTCACGGCTCACATCTTACATCTGCTGCTCCGCTTTCACTGAAACAAGTTGGTGCTGCAGCTTTGCAGTGAATCAACAGCACTGTCACCAGTAGCGAGTGCGCACAAAGCTCCCACACAAAGCATACAAGTGCGTCCTCACGCTATGGTAGCACAATGAACACAAAATGACAGTGGGCTGCATGCAGACAGTTGTCCTTTTTATGCCCACCAATACTGCAATCTTTCTTCAGAAACACCAAACTGGCACTGAGCGACCATGTTGCCGCTCGCTTGGACAATGCCTAGAGCTTTTATCTTGAAAGTTGAAAAATGGTCTCCACGTGCCGCTACTCACAGTTCACCAGACAAAAACACAAAAAGCAAATCACATATGAGGTCTATCAAAAGAGCTCATGCAAATTACAAAATAAAAGAAAGAAAGAAAAAGAAACAAATGCCAGCAATCATATTTCGATATCCATACGGCTTTAGTTATGCATTCGCCAACATGCATGCCATAGGTTCTTTTGGACTGGCCATACATGTTCCATAAGACATTGCAAAAACCATCCTTGCTTCTCGCTCGGTACCCCCTCCTAATGACATCACGGCATTAACATTCAATCATGTCGGCTCAGGCCTCCTTGGCCCTTTTTCAGCATCTATGCCGGGTGACTCAATACATGCAGCGAAGTTGCGTTACTCATGAGGAAGACCTTGTTGTTCAAGTACTCAGAACTATTTGTCCAGTTGGTGACATCATACATATATGTGCTATCCAGTATAAGCTTACCACCGCCTACTATACACAAACCAATGGCCTCCCTGAATATTTCAACTGAACCTTAGACACATTTATGTATATGTCACATGAGAAGCAACCTGCATGTCAAACCTGGACTGAGAATAGGGCAAGTATAGGCCCAACATTTACCTGTGGACATGACTGTCAATTAGGCTTACATTGCATTAGTGCTATTGTGCAATCAGCTTGAGTAGTACCACAATGCCAGGCACTAGTGTACGAGCATGTCGTTCACTATGCACGGCCACAAGCTGACCAGTCAGCATTTAACTAAATACTCATACATCTCACCGCTGTGCAAGGGAAAAAAACTTTTTGGGCTCGCACCTTTGTGACAGTGGCCAGGGCCAACAAGGACACCTCCTGGGAAGGGTGCCGTGCCACCTCAGGGCTCACGTGCAGCGGCTCCATAGCACACACCTCACCTCGACTGCACCACATCGCAAGAGATCATTAATAGGAAAAGCACCCACTGACGACAATATGACACTGAACATAATCCACTGAAGGTATTGTGCTCAAGGCAGCAGATTTTGTCATGGCAGAGAAAAATTTCCGCTTTTGAGTGCCATTTAGCTTAATGGAGAGAAGATTTCGATGTCATCAGATTCAAGCAGTAATGGTTATGTTGACACAACCACATAGAGTATTAAAATAAATACATTTTCCAGTAAACATGTTCAAGCAATACAAGCAAGTACAGCAGAACCTGTATGAATGCAGTGCAATTTCACTCTGAAAATAGTTAATTTCATCAAACCTCACCTTTGTTGAAAAACATGGCGTGTTATTTCATCTGTATTAGTGACATCTTGGTGAGGGGCCAGTTGGTTCACCTTTAGAGCTGTGCTCAAACAGTGTGCCCGAAACAAGGGCACACACAGAGAAAGAGAAATATCCACAGAGAACAAGTGCTGACTCTTTCAACTGAATTTTTATTTGAGGAATGCAAACCTGCGTGGATTCCTGGCGGAGAGCAGAAAAGCCGGCGAAGAACGCATCGACGCCTTACTTGGCAGCAGCAGTCACGGCGATCGCACGCTTTGCTAAGCACTTTGCTGTACATTCCCAGGTGCTGGCCAAGCTATATCTGCGAGCGGTTTGACTTCGGCTATCGCTGGACACGACGACCATCATCGGACCACGTACTTCAAGGGCATTTCCTGACCTAGTGTACTGCGCCTGCGTGGATTCCTGGCGGAGAGCAGAAAAGCCGGCGAAGAACGCATCGACGCCTTACTTGGCAGCAGCAGTCACGGCGATCGCACGCTTTGCTAAGCGCTTTGCTGTACATTCCCAGGTTGGTGAAATTTTGCCCTACTAGCCTGGGAGCTTTTTTTTCCGTTTGCCGTGACTGCTGCTGCTGCTACTGTTGCATACCAACTGTCGCTTGTACTTGCTCTTGTGTACTGTTGTTGTCATTGCGTCATTGCATCATCCGAGCTGTAAGCTTATTTTCCCCTTTGTCCAGTGGCAATGTCAAAGGAACTTATTAAACTTTTTGAGGAACTGAAACGAGAACTTAAACAAGAGTTCCGCGAACTACGGGAAAGTCTCGAACGGGACATAAGAAAGGACATCCGCGAGATAAAGAACAGTCTAGGCTTCATAAACGAGAGTTATGAAGAAATGAAAGCGTTCGTGAACCGCGTTGAATTGGAAAATGGAGAGCTAAGAACATCTGTAGTAAAACTAGAAAAGGAACGAGACGCTTTGCATGCTCAAGTTCAAAAGCATGAAGTGAAACTTCTACAAAATGAACAGCACATGCGGTGTCACAACGTTGAAGTGAAAGGTGTTCCGAAGACGCAAGACAAGAATGTCATGGATATCACAAAAAAGATAGCGAAGGTTATTAAGATGCCCCTTGAAAGTGGGGACATCGAGGTCTGTCACCGCGTTCGAACTACGGGGAATACAGAAGCGCCAAATATAGTGGTTCAGTTTGTTCGCAGATCAGTTCGTGACCGCTTTCTTGAGAAAGCTCGAAAGCTGAGGATAACGTCAGAGGACATTGAACTTGAACCCAAAACCCCCATCTTCATTAACGAGCACTTAAGCCCTTCCATGAAAAAGCTGTTCGGTGCGGCAAATGCAAAGAAAAAGGAGTGCAAGTGGGAATATGCATGGACTCGGAATGGCAAAATATTTGTGCGCAGAACGGATACCTCAGCACTCATAGCGATCACCAAGCTTGATGATTTGCGTCAAATTGTGTAGTTATACTTGCAGACACCTAAAATTTGTTTCTCGACATGGGTTATCAGCCACACGAAATTAAGCATATAGTGAAACCAAAAAAATCTGTTTTGTCAGTTTTTCATTTAAACGTCAGATCTTTAACAAACAAAGAAGATGAATTAGCTGCTCTACTCGATACTATCGGAGTGTCACTTACAGCGATCATGTTAAGTGAAACCTGGTACACATCAGCATCAATTGTATTTCACCGTCATGGCTATCAGTGCTTCTATCAAAACCGCGAAGATAAAAGGGGAGGCAGCGTCGCGCTTCTGCTTAGAGAAACATTATCGTGCGAAATAATCGTAGAATACACGACGACAACTGCTGATTACGAAGTGCTCACTCTACGAAGTTCTAACAAACTTTTCTGTGTCATTTACAGGCCACCATCTGGTGCCATTAATCACTTCTTTGAATTTCTTGAAAAGATTTTTAGCTACGCATCTATCAGTCCATAGATATGGTTCTAGGTGGCGATATTAACATAAATATGCTTTCATTGAGTCAATCCCAAAAAGAACTCCAGTATTTAATTGCTGCTAATGGTTTTTTTAGCGTAATAACAAAGCCGACGCGAGTGACTTTAGAAAGTGAATCTTTATTACATGTATTCATTACAAATATTGACAGTAATTTAGTAACTGCAGACGTAGTTTATACCGACATTAGTGATCATCTTGGAATCGTCATGATAGCTGATAAGGCTGTACATGTTAATTACAAAAGGCAAATAATTTATACACAATCTATAACGAAAAAAAATCTTGAATCCTTTCTTGCTGCGATTAGCCAACAGACCTGGAACGACGTTTTCGAGGAAGATAGTAGTCATACCGCTTACCTTAACTTGATCACTACATTCAAGGCTATATATGATGCACATTTTCCACTAAGAAAGATAAGCATGCCATCAAAAGCACGGAAACCCTGGATGACGTCCGACTTGCTCCAAATGATCAAGCATAAGAACCGATTGTACGCACAGTTTGTACAATCAAAAGATGAAGAGTTGCTTCGGCAATTCAAAAAGTACAGAAATAATCTAACATCAAAACTAAGAATGGCTCGAGACGCCTATTTCACAAATGTATTTTGGAGCCCTGAAGAACAGCGATCGGATGTAATCTGGCGAAAACTGAATTGTTTATTGCAACAAAATACCCGTGATACTTCCGAAAACTTTCAGCATGAAGGAAAACGAATTTATGGGACCTGTTTAGCTGACGCTTTCAACAATTTCTTTATTTTACAGGCATCTCAGAGTCAGGTAGAGTGCAGCCAAAATTACATTGAATTCATGAAGGGAAGCAGCTGTCCATCATCCCTCTTCGTTGCGCCCACGAACTGCACAGAAGTTTTCTCGTGCATAAGTAATATTAAAAATAGCAAGTCAGTAGATGCAACTGGTCTCCAAATAGCGCCCATTAAACATGTTCTTCACTTAATATGCCCCGCTGTTACATTTACAATCTCATATTATCTACCGCTATATTTCCAAAGGCACTGCAAATGGCTCGAGTAATACCGGTTTTTAAAAGCGGTGACAACAATTTGATTCGTAACTATCGTCCAATTTCTATACTGCCAGTGTTCTCGAAGGGTATAGAAAAATTAATGCATGGTAGGGTACTGTCTTTCTTTGAAAAACATAACCTGCTGCTTGACTTTCAGCACGGGTTTCGAAAGAATCAATCCACTGAAACAGCATTACTGACTCAAAAAGAAATCATTATAGATATGTTTCAAAATAAGGAAATAGGTGCAGGCATATATATAGATTTTACTAAGGCTTTTGACTTGATAAACCACCGAATTTTACTACATAAACTGGCAAGCTATGGTGTCCGAGGAAAAGCTCACGATCTTATGAAATCGTATTTGTCGAACAGAACACAATATGTTGACTTTAAAAATTCGTTGTCTTCAATACAAAATATTTATGCAGGAGTCCCCCAAGGAAGCATATTGGGACCGCTCTTATTTTTAATCTATATAAATGATGTTGTGCAATGTGTAACTGATGGAAAGATTGTATCCTACGCTGATGACACTTCGGTGTTCATAACCGGGAGATCAGAAAATGACATTGAAGAGAAAGCAATCAAAACACTGAGTGCATTAAATACGTGGGCAAAATCAAATTGTTTGAAGATTAATTCTAAAAAGACAAAAATAATATTGTACTTTCCAAAAGGAAAGATAATTTCTCGGCCGTTGAACGTGTTCTTAAGCTCTGATACTGTTGAAATTGTAGATTCTGTTAAAATCCTTGGCGTTATATTTTCAAAGCATTTGACTTGGAATGATCATGTTGATTATATCAGATCAAAAGTGTCTTCAGCTGTCGGTGTCATGTTGCGGCTGCGCGGTATTCTTCCTGTGAAAGTTAGGCTATTGCTATACAACTCATTAGTTCTTTCTCTTTTGCAATATTGTTGTACCGTTTGGGGCACTACGGGAGTCACAAATTTATCCAAGCTTCACCTTCTTCAAAAAAGAGCTGTAAGATGCATTGCTGGTGTTCCTTATTGTTCCCCCACACATGACTTGTTTTTAAAATATGAAATCCTGCCAATCTATAGTTTATATAATTATAGACTTTTAATGATCTATAAACGGTCTTCACACAGTCATGAACATTATATTAGTTATCTGGCAAAAGTTGAGAAAAACACGCATATCCTGCAGACTAGACATAAAGAAATTTGGTTAGTGCCGACGCCTAGGGCATATTATACCGAGCAGTCTCTTTCTTATACTGTTCCAGTATTATTAAATAAATTAAACAGAGAATTATTTGACCCCTTTCAGCATTCAAGTGATGTTATTAAGCGATTTTTTCTTAGCAAGATTACGTAATGTTGCACTCAGTTTAAACCTATACCTGTTATTTTTTTTTTTTTCGTTTCCCCATGACCAGTTATTTGTTTTTTTAATACCTATGTTTGTGCCTGCAATGCATAGCGCTGCTTTTTACAAGTGTTTTGTTATTTTGTTTCAGTGTTTATTCGGAAAATTGAAAATCTCTGCCTGTGTACTGTACTGCCAGGTTGATAAAGGGGGCAGGACCTCTGTCAAGCTTACGAGCTTTTAGTCCTGTCTCCTTCTCTGTTCAAGAGAAAAATAAAGACTGAATTGAATTTATATATCCAGCCCAACATAGGCATGCGTACACGAATACATGTACAGTAAAAACTCATTAATTCATACCTCCTTAATTCAAAATTTCGGATAATTCGAAGAAGCCATTGCGGTCCGTCCAACAATATAGTGAAAGCAATATGTAATGCATCCCGCTAATTCAGACTGAAATCCGCACTGCCACCGATAATTCGTATTCCGCCCCATCGTTGATCAGGAGAGCGCTAGTGCAGGGGAGCATGCTGGCGACGCTGGCTTCACCGTGCGGGCCATGCAGCTTTGCCCTTTCCATCTGCAGCCCTTTGTTTATGCCTGGCCAGACATGGCCAACGCTTTTGTTGCAGATCACCTCTCACCCTCTTCCAAGACCTTCAAGATAAAAGCGTGAATGCGGTGCTGCACTATTTTTTTTTTTCTTTTTTTATGATACATCTATGCTATGCTCTTTCTCTACGAGATGTTTGGCCGAGAAGCGGCACCAGTTAACATCTGAAACATGGCGGCCGTATGCAGTATCAGAAAGGATAGCCTTTGAGATGTCTGGCTATTATTCAAAGGAAAGCATCGCTGGGATATGTGTTTGAACGGCACCTATACGTATACTGGAGCTCAACAGCATGCAGCCAGTGCAGCTACGAAAGTACAATGGAGACCAACGTTGCAAGCATGTTGTGGTGCAAATGCATTTTAGAGCGCCGCTCTTGTTCCTGCGGCGAGCATCGGTGGTGCAAAGGCGCGTTTGTAGTCCGACGTTTTCAGCGCCCGCTGCTTGCGGCCAGTCACGCTACTCTGCTTGCGCTGCACCAGCCGAAATGCCGTCCCCTCAATGCTTCGACGCACACGCCATTAGCTGCTCTCTTCGGAGTATGCGCAGAATGATCCCCAACCCGCATTCCACTTTGAACACTTTGAACGGCTGTCTACCATCGTCGGCGAAGTGGCGTGGCACCTTTCATTGCGATAGCTATTATATGGACACTCCAGGTGCATTTCTGTTGTAAGCGTCGCTGTGAGGTTCCGTACAGAGTCCAAAGGCGATAAAATCACAGCCGCGCGCCGTATGCTATACATGCGACTGAAAGCTTGCAAGGGTGAGCCTGCGAATGCGGCTTAATCTCATGTGCATGAGCGAGGAAGGCAGGGCAAAAGTGCACCCTCTTGTCTTGCGTGCGAGGCATGGGGTTGGGGGCCTGTCTTCTTCTCCGGCGGCTGTAGGCAGCTGCTGCTCACGGCGCGGCCGTGTGGGCACCCTATCTTGAAAGAGATCTGCGATGTGGCCAAAGTGCGCGCCCACGTGGGCCTCATCTTCAAAGCGATTTGCGATGTTTGCAGAGTGCACGTAGTGTCGGTAACTTCGTATATGCTGTGCTTTTGACGTTTCGTTCGTGCTGAAGTGAGAGATGTACAAAGGTCAATTCACTCGGTGCTGCTGCCACGATTGCTCAATATAGCATTTTTCGGTTTTCGCAGTCATCTAGCAAGATGGGTTCATGTTTACTTGTGCACGCTCGACACCGTGCTTGGTAATTTAATTAGTAAGCAAATGTTTACAAGTTTATATTGCCACATGGTGTGGCACAGCAAGGGGACTGAAAAGAGGAGAACGAGGTTCATTCGGCATCGCTCGTCAACGGTTACGTTTCGTGAAGTACAAACGCCTGGATCCCCATTCAGCGTGCATACTTCAGCAGGGTATACGCGACAATTTGGTGGAGCTTGCTGGGTACACCCAACTTATGCAGGAGACCCCAATGGGTAGCAAGAACCTCACACAATTGGAGTTGACTCCAGTTCACCGCACAAGCCGGCGAATCCGAGGCCTCACCCCAGAATTTGAAAACCTCCAAGAAAAAGTGATGACTACAACCACTGCGACTTCTACGGAAAAGGTGACACCGACTTACCTAACGCTGCTGAACCCCCAAGTGCTGAGGGCTTTTCATGGCGACACATTTGAAGACGTGGAAGACTGGCTGGCAGAGTTCGAGCGTGTGGTTGTGTTTAACGAGTGGGACAACAACGCCAAACTCAAACGTTTACTTCAGGCTCCAGGATGGTGCTCTCACGTGGTTTACGAACCGCGAAAGTGCGCTCTCATCCTGGCCTGAATTGCAGCACAAGCTACTGGAGACTTACTCCAGCCCCAATCGCCAGGAAAAAGCGGAGCGAGCCCTTCAGTCCTGCGTCCAAAAGCCCAACGAGAGCGTTACGATGTACGTGGAGGACATGACATGTCTCTTTCAGCGTGCCGATCCGAGCATGTCGGAAGAGAACAAGGTGCGTCGTCTGATGAGAGGCATAAAGGAACAGCTCTTTGGCGGTCTTGTTCGGAATACGCCCAAGAATGTCGCGGAGTTCCTCACCGAAGCCACCGCAATGGAGAAAACGCTTCAGCAACGGTCGAACATGTACAATCGACAAGTAAATGCCGCCTGCACTCCAGATACGCCGGAAGGGTTCGGGTGCAATGTCGCCTTGCTTTGCGAGCTGATTCGCTCATTGGTTCGCAACGAGCTGCAGAAGCACCACGGTACGTCACCACCGCCAGTCAGCTCCCTTGCCAGCGTCGTACGCAATGAAGTACAGCAGGCACTGCAGGCATCTCTTTCCAGCAGTGAAGCGCCACCTCTGCCAAGCGAGTCCCGGCGCAAGACTTACGCAGAAACCTTACTGAGCCCCGCCCAAGCTTTCGCACCTACTTATGTTGCGTCGCCAGTCGCGTTGCAATCGGTGCAAGCTGCTTCGACAACTCCGCTACCATACTTCGATGACCGCCGAACACCCGCGAGGAAATCAGAGGTTTGGCGAGCACCCGATCGACGACCGCTATGCTACCACTGCGGCGAAGCTGGTCATGTGTATCGGGAGTGCCCCTATCGACGACTCGGACTGCGGGGTTTTTCTATCGACTCACCTCGACCTAGGTTTGGCCAGAGGCCTCCCGACATCGCAGAATTCATCGAACAACAGCGCAGGCCGGGCACATAGCAGCGGCAGTCACGCTCACCCTCACCGCGGCGATATTTCCCTGCTCATGATACCACCTCGAGGACGACGCAAGGAAGATCACCAAGTCCACGCCGGGAAAACTGACGTCAGCGACCTTCCAAGGCGGAGCTGCTGATATTCAACACGCTGAAGACGCCGTATCGTGCCGATTGCAGAACAACGAAAACACGACGACGCCAGAACCAGTTCCCGCAAACAAGATCTCACTGGACATACCTGTGTTGATCGACGGCAGAAAAATAAGTGCACTTGTAGATACCGGCACCGATTACTCTATCCTCTGTGGCAAACTGGCGACCGTTCTGAAAAAAGTTACGTTGCCCTGGAACGGAGCACCAGTTCGTACGGCAGGTGGCCACGTCGTCAACCGCTTGGCTTATGCACGGCGAGAGTAGAAATTCGCGGTGCTGCTTTTCCTGCCACTTGTCTGGTTCTACGCGAGTGTTCCCGCAATTTAATTCTTGAAATAAACTTTCTCCAGGAATATGGCGCCATTATTGACCTTCGCGAGCGCTGCATCACTTTCTCGACGCAAAGGGCAACAACACAGACCGACGCCGTTGGGCACAGATCCGCACTTCGCGTTTCGCACGACAGCATCACGATGCCGCTGCGTGCGAATGTTATGGTTTTGGTCAAGTCCGACGAGCTACAAGACGGTGAAGCCATTGTAGAAGGCAACATTTCTATGTTGCTGACCCAAGGTATTTGTGTAGCGCGAAGCCTTGTGGAACTTCGTGCTAGCCAGAGAGCGGTCCTTATTACCAACTTTACCTTTGAGCAACAGCACATTTTTCGTGGCACTGCCATCGCCTACGCCGAACCATCAACGGACATCGTCGAGTGCTTTGCTTCTGAAGTGGACACAGACGACGGTTCGCTCAGAGACATCGATGTAAACTCCGAGCTTACGGACGACCAAAAGAGCGCACTGCAGGAACTCTCTTGAACGAATTCCGTGCGTGCTTCGCTTGGTCTACTAAGGTGGGCCAAACGCCAATAACGAAGCACCGAATAACAACATCCGCCGACACACGCCCCATCAAACAACAGCCTTATCGTGTCTCGCCGAAAGAATGTGAGGCAATTCAAGCCCAAGTCAAGGAGATGCTAGATGACGGTGTCATTCAGCCTTCGTACAGTCCGTGGTCGTCCCCAGTCCCAGTCGTTCTGGTCAAGAAAAAAGACTGAACGCTTCATTTCTGTGTTGATTATCGACGCCTCAACGATGTCACCAAGAAGGACGTGTATTCACTACCATGTATCGATGATTCCTTAGACAGGTTGCGGCGAGCTAAGTATTTTCCGTCTCTCGATCTAAAGAGCGGTTACTGGCAAATTGAGGTAGATGAACGAGACCGCGAAAAAACTACTTTCGTCACTCCAAATGGCCTTTACGAATTCAGGGTACTTCCTTTCGGGCTCTGTTTGGCACCAGCAACTTTTCAGCGAATGATGGACACCGTTCTCACTGGTCTGAAGTGGCAAAGTTGCCTCGTCTACTTCAACGACGTGGTTGTTTTTTCGGCGACATTTGACGACCACCTGAAACGAGTACGGCAAGTTCTCGAAGCCATCCGATCGGCTAACCTTACTCTTAAGCCTCGGAAGTGTCATTTTGGCTACAAGGAGCTCATGTTTCTGGGACACATAGTCAGTCAGCGCGGAAGGCGTTAGCCCCAATCCCGCGAAAACTGCCGCTGTAGCCACGTTTCCAACACCGACCAACAAGAAAGGTGTCCGATGCTTCTTGGGCCTTTGCGCATACTACCGGCGTTTCATAAAAAATTTTTCGAAGATGGCGGAGCCGCTGACTCGACTCACAAGGGATGATGTATCGTTCGTCTGGGCCTCAGAGCAAGAGACTGCTTTCACTGAGCTTAGACAGCGTCTGGTGTCAGCACCAGTTTTGGCCCACTTTGACAAGGAGGCGGACATGGAAGTTCATACAGACGCCAGTAACGTTGGTCTTGGTGCGGTGCTTGTACAACGGCAGGAAGGTATTGAAAGAGTGATCGCCTATGCAAGTCGCACGCTATCGCGTGCAGAGACCAACTACACCACTACGGAGAAAGAGTGTCTTGCCGTCATATGGGCGCTGGCCAAATTTCGACTTTACCTCTACGGCCACCCATTCAAAGTTTAACCGATCATCACTCGTTATGCTGGCTTGCAAATCTGCGGGACCTTTTTGGATGACTGGCACAGGGGAGTCTACGTTTGCAGGAGTACGACGTGATCATCGTGTACAAGTCGGGCCACATACACGAAGACGCTGACGCACTCTCGCGCGCCCCTATCGACACTACCGACTAAGACATTGAGGATGACGGCGTTTTCCTTGGGGCCATAAGCGTTACTGATTTGTCCACACGGCAGCACGCAGACGACTCACTATGGCCTATATTCAAACATCTGGAGGGACGCAACCCATCAATACCCCGGCACATCGCTCGAGGATTGTCACCTTTTTGTTTACGACATGGCATCTTGTATAAGAACTCCGCTGCCACCAACAAGACATACCTTTTGGTCATTCCAGCAGACCTCCGTGCAGAAGTTTTATTCGCCTGTCATGACGAGCCTCCGTCTGACCATTTGGGTTTTACGCGAAAGCTTGATAGAGTGTGCAAATCATACTACTGGCCAAAACTTGCCGAGTGTGTTAAGCGGTACATCCAAGCCTGCCGTGAATGCCAGCGCCGAAAGTCACCAGCTGTGAAGCCTGCGGGATTGCTGAATCCGATTGACCCACCTGGCAAACCTTTCGACTAGGTCGGCATGGATCTTCTGGGCCCATTTCCACTGTCATCTTCTGGCAACAGGTAGATAATCGTCGCCACAGACTACTTAACGCAGTATGCTGAGACAAAGGCGTTGCCTCGAGGCACAGCTTCCGAGGTTGCCCAGTTTTTCATACAGAGCATCGTCCTACGGCATGGCACCCCATCGCACGTCATCCCAAACCGAGGCAAAGCCTTTACAGCACAGGTCATTGAAGACGTTTTTAAACTCAGCTGCACAACCCATTGAAGGACAACTGCCTATCATCCGCAGACAAACGGCTTGACCTAACGACTGAACAAAATGATGACTGACATGCTGTCTATGTACGTAGACGTACAGCACAAGACGTGGGACGAGATACTCCCATACGCAATGTTTGTCTATAACACTGCTATGCAAGAAAAAACACGCTTCACGCCGTTTTACCTCGTTTACGGCCGTGAAGTGCAGACTATGTTAGAAGCAATGCTGCTGTGCAACAACATCGACCACCTCGATCTCGCCCAAGATACCGAACTCTTCGTGCAACACGCGGAAGAAGCCCGTCAGCTTGCCCGAGTGTTCATAAAGAAACAACAGAGCATCAATGCGCAACGTTACAATCTTCGCCATCGACAAGTCGAGTTCCAACCTGGCGATCAAGTTTTGGTCTGGACTCCAGTGTGCCGAAAAGGTCTATCTGAGAAGCTTTTGAGTCGCTGCTTTGGACCTTACAAAGTGCTGCAGCAAATTAGTGACGTGAATTACGAAGTCCTTCCTGATGGAAGCCAGCCTCCCCAACGTCGACAACCGCAATCTGAGATTGTGCACGTTGAGCGGTTGAAACCGCACTATAGCCCCTAAAATTCGACGTTTTCAGCCACTTACATTAGTTTTTGTTGTTGCTCGTACCTCAGTGCCTTGTGACTATATCGCACACCACAGTGATTGTGACTATAGCCTATGTGTCCGTCCAAGGCTATCTCGGCGCTCTCACGTCAAGCTTATGTATGTTTTCATTCTTTTATTATTATTTTCTTGTAGAGGGGGTAGTGCCACATGGTATGGCACAGCAAGGGGACTGAAGAGGAGAACAAGGTTCATTCGGCATCGCTCGTCAACGGTTACGTTTCGTGAAGTACAAACGCCTGGATCTCCATTCAGCGTGTGTACAGCGTGGCCGATGAAGCTACTATATGGTTACTTCGTATAGCTATCTACTAATTTGCTACCACCAATCGATGCTTTGCCTTTCGGGAGAAAGTACGACCTTTTTTTTTTTTCTCTGCGCCATGCATTGTGGGTCGGCGCAACGAAGGCGCGAATGGAGCAAGAGCCATCTCAACGTCAGGCACGCCGGACTACGTTGGCTGCGTCCAGTTACATTGGCTGCGCCAGTGATTCGAACTATAGATGTTCACACAAACGTGAAGTAGCGCGTGCGCTCATGCTATGTCGGACTATACACGCACCTTAACCGAGTTATTTTTTTTCTGACTTTCATTAGTTCAAATTTTTTTATCATTCGAATTCTCGAAGTATCCCCGCAGAATTCGAATTAATGAGCTTTTACTGTATATGACACAATCAGAGTATATGACAGAATCGGACACAATGTGCATAAATCTGTCATTCTGCCTAGGTTGGATTACGCCGTTGTTATATGGGATCCATTCACAAAAACAAATATTGAAAAGCTGGAAATGATTCAGAAAAGAGCAGCTCGCTTTATATACAATCGATATGACCGCAAATCTGTAACACACTTGTTAACCAGAGCTAATCTAAAGCCTCTAGCCCCGAGAAACCATCACTCACATTTAAAATTTCTATATCAAATAGTACGGAACATGTTAAGGTTGATGCATCTACAGTTATTCGATTTTCCTCAGGTTATAACACCAGACAACGGCATGATCGAAAATTAACACTGTACCAAACACACAACTGTTTTAAATATTCATTTTTCCCAAGAAATATTCGTGATTGGAATTTATTAAGAAATGACCAAGTGTTACAGCCCTCCCTGGCTGAGTTGCTCAGCCAGGGAGGGCTGTAACACTTGGTCATTTCTGCTTTTATTTATTTACCTGCTTTGTAAATTTATTGCTTTATCTGCACTGAGGGTGTGTATACTGTATGTATGTGTGTACGTATGTGTTTATGGATATGTCATATCGGTATATATCTGTGTATATGTGTGTATGAGTATATGGATTGCATTGTATGCACTTTTTTCTTTTTTTCTCTCTCTCTCTTGTCCGCCAATTTTATTGTATCAGCTCATGTATCACTCATTTCCCACCCTACTAATATCCCGACCACGGATAGTAGTATTTATAAATAAATAAAAAAATATCATCAGAAGCAAAGTGAGGCAAGCCATATGGGGCAAGCAAAGTGAGGCAAGCCACTACCAGCATGCCGACGCCAACACACTCTCACATGCTCAGGTGACCCACCGTTCACAGTGCACCCAGTGCGAGGCCAAGTAACTACGTGTACCGATAGCATGCAATGCCCTGTATTGCTGAGACATGGAAAAGTGACGAGTGGTGTGACGCCAACCGTAGGCTTCTGTGTTTTTACTGCGAAGAGGCTGGTCACCTGTACCGATTTTGCCCATACCGTCAAGCCAGTCTTAGAGGATTTCCTATGAATGCACCATGCCCCCAAAACGGTGAAAGACCACCTGACATCGAGGAGTGCTTATGTATGCGCCAGAGTCTCAGCACACCTCTCCATTACCAACAGCAGTCGCCATACCCTATGTGTTACCGATCACCAAGCCCACGTGCCTCTTCTAGCAAAGCTAAGTATTGTTCACCTAGCCCAAAGCTGAAAAACTCAAGTGAGCGACCTGTGGAGGCAAGGCCACTAACAATCACACAAGCGAAGATGCTCCACATTGGTACCAGGGTGACATCAACGATTGGTTCCAGGTAAAGAAGTGCAGTAATGAGCAAATAGCTTCAGCCTTGCCTTTGCTTATTGATGGGTAGGAGCTGAATGCATTAATTGATACTGGGATGAATTATTCAATGATATGCTATGAACTGGCAAAGAAGCTAAAAAAAAAGTTTTGATGGAGCGGAATTGACCTCAGATACGCACAGCAGCTGGTCACCTTATTATGCCTCTCAGCAGATGCACTGCAAGAGTTTGGATACGAGGATTTACATATGTTGGTGACTTCGTAGTACTTTCAAAATGCTTGAAGGATGTTATACTTAGAATAGACTTTCTAACACTAATGGCGCCAGCCTTAACTTACAGAAGTCAAGCGTATCATTCTCGACCAAACAAGCTATAACCTGGGAAGAATCGGGAGAATCATATGTTACTTTATTGCGAGTTGTCGATGACGATGTAACTGTACCGCCACACAGCAGTGTAATAGTTCTCGTCAAAACTGACACATTCAACAACTACCAAGGTATAGCAGATAGCAACACGAAACTTCCCTTGAACAGGAGCGTGTGTGTGGCACAAGGACTCATTCACCTCTGTAACGGGTGCGCAGATATCCTCCCCACTAATTTTGGGAATGAGTTTCAGCACATGCAAAGGAAACAACTATCACCCTCTTCAACGAGTTTTCTGAAACGACAGAATTAGGCAGCCTAGAGCTAGCATCAGCAGCTGTGCCAAAGACCTGCAACATCATCAAGGTAATCGTTATCAATCCAAACCTTTCAGTGCCTCAAAAGCAACAGTTACACAGCCGGATACAGGATTTTGCCAAGTGTGTCTTTAGTTCTTCAAAAGTATGGTGCACAACTATTGCAAAGCACAGAATTATAACAGAGGAGACAACCAGGCCAGTACACTAACATCCGTATTGAGTCTCGCCGGAGGAAAGAGATTATCCAGAACCAAGTAGACGAAATACTCAGAAGATGATGTCATTCAGTCTTCCAACAGTCCGTGGGCATCTCCCGTAGTGCTGGTTAAGAAAAAAGACAATACACTGCGGTTCTGTGTAGACTACCGCAAATTGAACAGTATGACTAAGCGGTATATATAACCCCCTCCCACGCATTGATCACACGTTAGGTCGGCTACGGTGCACAAAATTTTTCTCCTCCTTCGATCTGAAATGCAGATATTGGCAAATTGAAGTGGATGAGCGAGACCATGAGAAGACAGCATTTGTCACCCTGGATGGACTCTATGAATTTAAAAGTTCTCCCATTTGGTCTTTGTTCTGCGCTGGCAATGTTTCAGCGCATGATGGATACTGTACTTTCTAGTTTAAAATGGCAGTTTTGCCTAGTATATCTAGATCACATGGTCATCTTTTCCACAGCGTTCGAGCAGCACCTAGAATGGGTGCGGTTAGTGTTAGAGGCAATCCGTTAGGCAAACATAACAATTAAACCAGAGAAGTGTCAGTTCACATTTGAAGAACTTTGATTCCTTGGACATGTCATCAGTACTCAAGGTATTCAGCCAGATCCTGAAAATACAGCGGCCATCGCAAAGTTCTCGATGCCGATAGACAAAGAGTCAGTGCGACGCTTTCTGGGTCAATACGCTTACTACAGACGATTCGTCAAAAATGTTTCAAAAATGGCAGAGCCTCCAACAAAACTTACAAGAGAAGATGTACCCTTCGTGTGGCAAAAGCGAGCAACAGAGCCTGCTTAATGAGTTAAGAAAATGCCTGCAAGTGCCTTCAATCCTTGCTCATATTGACGAAACAGCTGACACAGAAATACACACGGACACCAGTAATGTCGGTCTCAACGCCATCCTGGTCCAGTGGCAAAATGACGAAGAAAAGGTTATAGCCTATGCTAGCCAGACCTTAGCAGTGACCAACTAATCAGCAACCGAAAAAGAATGTCTCGCCATGATCTGGGCCGTAAGTTAATTTTGGCCATATTTATATGACAGACCAGTCAAAGCACTCAGTCATCACCATTCACTTTGCTGGCTGGCAACCCTCAGGGACGCATCGGGAAGACTAGCAAAATGGAGCCTCCAATTGCAAGAGTATGACATTATGGTGGTATACAGATCTGCAAGAAAGCACACCGATGCCGACTGCTTGTCACACACACGAGTAGAAGCAGCACTATCAGAGGAAGAGGACTTTCAGTACCTAGCAGAGGCGTAACCGGGGGGGGGGGGGGGGGGAGTCCTATGGGGCTTCAGCCCCCCGCCCCCCTGAAATTTTTTCGTGCTGTCCATGCATCGCCAGCCAAAACAACCCCCGGCGTGGGAAATCATGCTCGGTTTTGTCTATAATGTCCTTTTCATGCTCGAAAAAATTTTTAGTGGGAACATTGCGAAATCGGGCTGGATTTCGCGGCAACACCCATGCACCGGGAGTCACATGTCGTAATGCAAGGAGCTCCATCCGAGTACGAAGTTGCAAAAGCGTGGCGGGTGGGCTCGTCGCGGCATCTCGCTGAGGCAGCAGAATCTAATGGGAGCGCTTGGATTTCAATTCTGACAATTTATGGGTATAAAGTTTTAATAAACTTTTAATGCGAAACGTGCATTGACATTTCCAAAGTCGTGCTTTAGATTTTCAATTCTGGAACATTGTGGGTTTAATGGTGTTATAAACATTTGATGCCAAAGGTGCATTGACTTTTCTAAAGTCTTCGATCGGAACATACAACGAGACAAGCCAAATGAACACACTTTCAGACAAGTTGACAAAACACGCAGTGAGATACGGTGAGACGAAGCGTTGTGGTTCATTTGTGCCGTCACGTCGCATAAAATATTATCAATATTTTTTTTCACCTACGCCAAAACATTTAAGTCAAGACACTAAAGCAAGCCAGGGTAACTGCGGTCTTATTTATTTTTTCTGCTTTGACTTTTATTCGTGAGGACACATTGAGCCTCTTGATTTTTTTTATTCCCACTACCCTAACCGCAGGCTGCCAGAGCCTGCCACAGCACATGTGTTTTTCTCGTGTTGCCCCGACCACTGCGCGGCGCACTTCGGTGCGCATTTGGTTTTCTCTCGCCGAGTAGATTTTTGCCTGGCAGAGTTTTGGACGCCTTCTGGCTAGCGGACGAGAAAAAGAAACAATGGACGCTGACCGCCATAACTGTGAAGGACGGATTGCACCACGTTCGCTCAAGCGCAACCTCTCCAGAAAGTCTTGTCTCGGCGGTGTAGGATACCGAGCACTATGCATATGGTCCTTGGTGACCAAGCCTCTCACGTTTTCTTCAATATTCTTTCGGCAGCCACCTTAGGTTCCCAAAGTAGGCATTGGATTGTGGCCAAAATACTCTCCTTTGCCTTTATTTCTTTCATTGCAGTGCCCCCGCCCCACAAAAGAAAAAAAAAAGATACATTGTTGCGGCGCAGCAAACTGTTGCATGGTGACAGTTTGTTACTTCTTCTTTTGCGGAAATTGGCTACGGCCGATTTCCGGCCATGGCCGATTACCATTATCGGCCGGATACCATTATTATATTATTGTGATAGCAATTATATGAACACTCCAGGCGCATTCCTGCTGTCGCCGTCTCCCTCATGTTTTGTATAAAGTCTAAGGGTGTTAACGTCGTGATCGCGCACCGCATGCTGTGTGTGCAATTGGAAGCGTAGGAGGGGGGGGGGATGGAATGGGTGAGCAAACGATGGTGGCTCAGTCTTGTGTGCACAAAGGAGAAAAGCGGGGCGCAAGCATGCCACCTTTCGTCACGCGCGATACATCGGGCGGAGAGGATGGAATGGGGGCGGGATCTAGGATTCTGTGAACCTGTGATTGCGCAACATGTTTATTTGCCTTGTTTGACGCATTATGTACAGTGACTTTTTCTTAGATATGTAGATTTATTGGAGATTTACACGTATACTTAAATATCTTGTTGCGAGGTTTTGTGGATACGTGCAGTGAACTTTTTTTCCAGTGACACTTTTTTGCCCTTTATCAAGCACTTGTATAGTTCATTGTATCTGCGCATTTCTAGTGAACGAGGGCGAGTTAAATGAAAGTGAGCCTACCCACCTCGTGCAGTAATGGTTGGGTTCATTATCTGCGAGGCATGCGCGTAGCACACAGGCATCTTTCATTTACAAAAGTGACAGGCAGGTGTGAGGGTAAATGTTCTTTAATGCTCTCATACACTGGATTGTACATGGTTGCGTGATGTAATGAACACTTCAGAAGTTGAGCAGCGGGTTGAAAAAGGACGTTAAAGTTGCAAAAGCGATCAATACCGGACCATAGCCATCGTACAATCACCCCCAACACAATTTCAAAGGTTGATGAGCTGATTAGACAAGAACGGAGGATAAGCATAGATGAACTGGCAGAGCATGTGACGATCAGTCGCGGTTCCGTTCACACCATAATTCATGAACATCTCGGTTATCAGCTCTTGTGTGCACAATGGATGCCCAAGATTTTGAACCACCGCCAGAAGAAGGTTCTGCGCTGCCTTGACTCATCTGATCCGGTATCACAATCAGGGTGACGACTCCTTGTCTGCAATTGTGATCGGGGACAAACCATGGTGCCACTACTACGAGTCTGAAACACGACGGCAAAGCTTACAGTGGAAACATTCGAATTCACCACACCCAAAGAAAGCAAAGGCCATCATTTCCGCCGGAAAGGTGTTGTTGACTTTTTTTTTTTTTCGGTCGTCAGGGGCCACTACTGATAGAATTTGCTAAAGCCGGAGAGGCTATCAATCGTTTTCGATATTGTGAAACGCCGGAGTGGCTGCGTGTCACAATCAAGAACAAACGACGTGAAAAATTGATTAATGGGGTCATCTTGTTCCACGACCTCGCTATGGTGTTGGGCTGCTGAGCACGAGGACACAGAATTGAATCCTGCCCATGGTGGCCGCTTTTCGATGAGAGCAAAATGCGAAAACCCCCGTGTCCTTAGATTTGGGTGCGTATTAAAGAACCCCGGGTGGTCGAAATTTCCGGAGTCCTCCACTATGGCGTGCCTCATAATCAGAAAGTGGTTTTGGCACGTAAAACAACATAATTTAATTTTTAATTGTTCCACGACAATGCCCGTCCCCACATCGCTGATGTGGTTAATACAAAACTGGCAAAGTTCAAGTGGGAAACGC
Organism: Dermacentor variabilis; assembly: GCF_050947875.1. Classification (NCBI taxonomy): domain Eukaryota; kingdom Metazoa; phylum Arthropoda; class Arachnida; order Ixodida; family Ixodidae; genus Dermacentor; species Dermacentor variabilis. Next base: position 9,703,593 of record NW_027460280.1, on the reverse strand, counting down.
TGCAACATTCGCCATACAACTGAGACCTGTCGCCTTGCAACTTCCACATTTTGGGACAAATGAAAATCAGCTGGGAAATATATTCGTGTCGGACGATGACGCGAAAGAGTCAGTTGCAGATTTGTTAAAGCAATAACCTAAGAAGTTTTATGAGACAAGAATCACCCGACTCCTTAGTCAATGGGACAAATGTCTAAATGCTCGTGGAGACTACTTTTAAAAGTACCGTTTGTCATATATTCACATTGGCTCACTTTCATTTGACTCGCCCTCGTATATTTTGCAGAACGGCTTTATATAGATGCTCTCTGTTGGGACAATAATTTCGGTGCGATTACTCACGATATACGACCGGTGACAGCTGCTCCTGCGTAATACATTGGAATAAATGACAGCGTCATTGAGACTTTTCACTGGCTCTTGCATATGTACAAAAATGTAAACAAGGTTCTTCAATGACAGATCTTCATTAACATAATTATCCTCAACTTTCCGCTGTTCATTTCATGGCCTTTACATTTTTCATATCAGTGGCATGCACTGCTTTGCTTGTTTTGAACTGATATAGTTCTAAAGATTGTGTGATATTTTCTTTACTTATTAAATAGACAAAAACAAGGCAGCATTAATATCAGTTATTTTGAGCACAATTTCTGGCACATACGAGTATATCTTTTCATAAAAAATATATATATTACTTGTTGTGACAAGTAATATAGTGTAATATATAGTAATATATAATAATATAATAATATATAGTAATATAGTGTTCAAGAATTCATTTGCAGCATCTTTGGCAATGGCAATGCAGTTATTATTCATGTATTTAATCCCTCGACAAATTGTTCAAGAGGAAGCTTTAGCTCAGGCCTGACTCTGACGCGGCCTATTCAAATACATGTAAAACGCAGAAACGCTTTTCTGAGATAACCCCTGAATCGCTTTTAATGAAAGTTGTTGAATTTACGAGAGATAGCTAAATACTAGTATCTGTTGGAAGCAGGATTTTGATTTAGGGCCTGAATTTTGTTTAAAATATTTTGAAAAATGTGAAAATGCGAAAAAAATAGCACGACGTTTACAAACTAATAGCTCTTCATCAAAAACAGATATCGCGGTTCTTCAAACGGCATCCATTATAAGAGTCAGAGAGGACAAATTTGGTACATCAATTTGTATCGTACGGGAATTGGTTACATGGCACACAAGGGTTCTGCAAAAGCCGTATTTCGATAATACTAAATTGTATGAGATTAATTTGCAACATATCGATTTTGTCCGCTGTGGATGTACTATTAGATGCGATTTACAGAATTGTGATATTATTTTTAATTGTTGTGGTAGAGTTTTAAACGTGATAGTTTCGTTTTCTGAAAATTCGCTACTTTTGCCAATTTTTATTAAAAAATTTACGACATAAATGAAAAATTCGAAACCAGAAGTCAGTATAGTTTAGGTTTTTCTTTTAAATGCAACAAACCTCGTCAAATTTGGTGCAGTGGTTGCCGAGAAAACCGAATTCACCTTCTACATGTATTTAGATAGGAGCACCCAAGCTAAAGCTTCCTCTTAAGGAGGAGGCCAAGTTTCAATGTGAGCCCCCCCCCCCCCCCACACGAAATTTCTGGCTATGCCACTGGTACCTAGGCATTATCAAAACAACTCAAATCACGGAACGTAAATGCACTGGTGAAGAATTACTACCACTCATTAAACACCTAGAATGATTCAACATCCAAGTAGCCCGTATTTTTTCTAGAGGCCTGTGAGCGTTCTGCCTCTGAGGAAATGTTCTATACAAGAGTAACTTCAAGCCAAACCACATCTATACACCAAGAAATTCTACAAGCATGTTATGATGAACCCACATCAGGACATTTGAGCGTGAGTCGAACATATGCCAGGATTAGTTTAGGTTATTTTTTTTAACTTCAGTACAACATTAGGTGAAGACTTGCCACGAATGTCAAAGGCGAAAATATCCGTTTGTGAAACCGGCATGTCTTTTACAGCCTATAAATCCACCGAAAGCACCATTTCAACAAGTTGGAATGGACCTTCTTGGACCCTTGCCTACATCTTCCCTTGGGAAAAAGTGCATCGCGGTGGCTACATATTACTTAACCAGATATGCTGAAACAAACTCCGTGCACAAAGGGACAGCGGCTGAAGTTGCCAAGTTCTTCATAAACAACATAGTCCTCTGGCATGTCGCTCTAACCATCGTCATTACTGATCGCGGAACAGCCTTCACAGAAACTTATGCAATGCTTGATGAGGATGACTCATCCTCACCATAGGAGAACTACCGCCCATCTTCCTCAAAGCAATGGTCTAACTGAATGACTGAATAGAACTCTCACGGACATTATCTTGACGTATACAGATGTTGAGCATAAGATGTGGGATGAAATTTTACCATACTTCACCTTTGCTTATAACACGGCTGTACATGAGACAACCAGAGTCACACCCTTCCAGCTTGTATACAGCCGTGCAGTTACAACATTGGACGCTATGCTGCCGATAGAAGACGATGAATACCCTCCAGATTTAGACGAGTCCTTACAAAGAGCCAAGGAAGCCCGGCAGTTGGCAAGATGCTGAATGTGTCACCAACAACAGATAGACACAAGGCACTACAACCAGCGACATTGCAAAACGCGATGTGAACCAGGCGACAAAGAGTAGATATGGACCCCAGTTGCTGTCCCCAGTTGGATATATATATATATATAGTTGGACCCTAGTTGTTGAATACGGACCCCAGTTGGGCTGTCCGAAAAACTTTTTTGTCAATATTTTGGGCCCTATGAAGTAGTTCACCAACTTAGTGATCTTACTTATGAAGTCAAGTCTGCTGGACACAAGCGTTCAAGGCAATGCAACGCCACGGAGCACGTACATATTATGCGCATGAAACCTTATTATGAGAGATAAATAGAAGGATAAATGAGCTTATATGCAACACGTACACTGTACATCGTTTTCTTACGCATAGGGACGATGCGCATTAGAAGGGGGTATAGTGCCACTTAGCCTGCATTCAGGTACCACGCAGATCGCTTTGGACACCGCAAGCGTTGCAACAAGCACCACTAGCGTCCATCACGACACGCAGAGTGCACCTGCCTGCCAGCCTGCGTGCGCACGAGCTCTCACCAAGGAGCTGCCCCACCAATGGGAAACGACCGCATGTGGCTTCATCAAGGGAGGCCGCAAGCGGCATTCGAGGACAGTAACATGCGGCGGAGGACGTTTTTCAACTAGCTTCACTGCACAGAAATCTTATTTAGCTCTGGGCACAAGTTCACCCCTTAGTAAATAGCTTATTTTGATAAACCTGTGTTGACTAAAGTCGTTACAATATGGAGACAACAAACCTGCTCACACAGCGTGCTGTAGCTAGTTTATCTTAAATAGAGTGAAGCTGCTCAGACATTGCCTTTTACATCTTATAAGTTTTTTATTAACAGCTGCCCAGCTTATCCATATTTTCAGCAAAGCTATAGCTTTCACCAGTCAGAAACAACTGGCCAGACTCACTGTCATCAATGCTCTTCTGAGCCAGGCCAGCCTCAATGAGCATTGCTTTGGACACCAGGCACTTTTTGATGACCTGCATTTTCTCGCAAAGCTGAAGCCTCTGTTCAGCAACTGACCGATTCATAACTGGCGCTGACCGTTTATTCGGACAACAATTCAGACAAGCACGATTATTCATAGTACTTCAAGGCACTTTCACTGGCCCATTAAATTAATGTTTAAGTACAACCAAAATTTCAGACACCTTAGGACCCGCCGTTCAATCATTCGGACTCCACCTGCACAACTGTGAGCTAATTTGACTGCCTAGTTGAGTGGAGATAGCGATACTTTGGCTTTGAAACATCGCTGGCATCACCACAGCATGCTCGTCGGTCATTCTGCCCCCCCCCCCCCCAACATTTCCTCAAAACCGAGACTAGTCAAGCCTTATAGTTAACCTAACAACGATCGTACCCAAACCACAGGACAAGCAAATGCTTGCAAGCCATTTGTGAGTCCAGTGCACGTTTGTTCATTCACATGTTAGATAGCAACACTGCCCCAGCGACTTCAAGTTGTTTAAGCAGCGCCAACGAGGACGACTGTTGCTAAAAAAAAAGAAAAACATCATTTGGTAATGATTGTGCGGTCGACCTCCGGGCCGTGATTTTGTAGCGATGCATTCCACTAGTTTCTATATGCCACCCTTATCATTTATAATGCAATGATATAACTGATAACGTAGGCAGAGCACCGTTCTTACTACTGACTAGGTGCAAAAAGGAGTGCCACCAGAAAAAACATCGCTACAAAATCGCGGTCCTGTTATGTTGCCAGGGATTGAAGATTCGGTGCATGCCCCAATTGTACTTTCATCTATCTGTGGCAGCAGCATGGCAATGATAGAGATATGGGCTGACCAGATCGTAGGCAAGCGTACGTACGCGTAGCAATGCATTGACAAACTTCTACTTCATTTTACAGCAAAGCTGTACATGGCTAGCTTCCAGTGGATCAATGTCCGTAGACCAAAAACCGTGGGCTGATCCCGAAGATAGTGCAATACTAGGCCAACTCGTGGTGGAGGTGAAGCAGGCTTCAAGCACACCGCCCCCTTGCAAAAATAAGTTTAATATTGTTACGTAGGAAGACACCGATTAAAAGCTATTCACAAGTATATTTACAAGGCAATACGCCGCAGTTGGCCAAGAGGCAACAGCCCGCGCTAGCTTCCAATCGTCGTCGTCGTCTTCTTACTGCTCGGCTCTTCGTCGTTGGAAATACTATCCCGTAGCACTACCCCCGGCAGCAAAAGCGCCGTCCCGGAGCGACTAAAAGCCGGACTCTGAAGCAGTGTAGTAGCTCTTGAGCCTACTGACATGCACGACGTCACTAGATGCCAGAGTAGATGACGAGGTTGAGCTCACAGGAGCAATTTCGTACGTCACAGGCATCACCTGGCGCAGCACGCGGTAGGGCCCTGTGTATCGCGAAATAAGCTTTTCTGAAAGTCCGACGTGACGAGAGGGCAACCACAGGAGCACGAGTGCACCAGGCGAAAACTGTACGTCACGGTGGCGGCGTTGTACTGACGCTGCTGCGTGGTTTGCGAGTCCGTCAGTCGAGCACAGGCAAGCTGGCGTGCATGGTCGGCGAGGGCGATGGTGTCGTGCGCATACTCGGTTGTTGAGGTCGCAGCAGGAGGAAGTACTGTGTCAAGGGGCAAGTTCGGTTTGCGACCGTAGAGTCGATAAAATGGAGAAAATCCGGCGGTGTCGTGCCGGGAAGAATTATAAGCAAATGTGACGTAAGGAAGGGCAACGTCCCAGTCGTGGTGGTCCTTCGAAACGTACTTGGACAGCATGTCGGTAAGTGTACGGTTTAACCGCTCTGTCAGGCCATGGGTTTGAGGATGGTATGAGGTAGTCAGCTTGTGTTGAATAGAGCAAGAACGCACAATGTCGGCGATAACTTTCGAGAGGAAGTTATGACCACGGTCAGTAAGCAGCTGTCGCGGGGCGCCATGCACTAAGATAATGTCACGCAAGAGAAAGTCCGCGACGTCAGTGGCGCAACTGGTAGAGAGAGCCCGCGTGATAGCGTATCGGGTGGCGTAATCAGTTGCGACGGCTACCCATTTGTTCCCAGAGGATGACGTGGGAAAGGGACCGAGGAGGTCTAATCCAACACGAAAGAACGGTTCCACAGGGACGGTGATCGGCTGGAGATGACCGGAAGGTAGCACCTGAGGTGTTTTCCCAACGCTGGCAGGGATCACAGGCAGCACCATAGCGTCGGACGGAGCGAGCGAGACCAGGCCAATAGAAGCGGCGGCGGACGCGGACGTACGTGCGGGTTACCCCAAGATGTCCTGCAGTGAGTGTGTCATGCATCTCAAAAAGCACAGTCTGTCGTAGATGTTTTGGCACGACAAGAAGAAGATCAGGGCCATCAGGGAGGAAGTTCCTTCGGTACAGAATGCTGCCCTGGAGGACATATCGGCGAACGGATGCGTCGGTAGGTGTAGAGCGCAGACGCTCGATGAGTACTCACAGCGATAGGTCTCGGTACTGCTCATCGGCGATGTTAGCGAAGGCAGACACAGAGAGAAAATGCCGTCGGCGGTACTACTGTCGGCTTCATCAGGCTCGTCTACCGGGTAGCGAGACAGGCAGTCAGCGTCCTTGTGTAATCGGCCGGATTTGTAGGTGACAGAGAACGAATATTCTTGGAGGCGTAAGGCCCAGCGACCAAATCTTCCTGTAGGGTCTTTCAATGAGCATAACCAACAAAGCGTGTGATGGTCTGTGATAACGGAAAAGGGTCGGCCATATAAGTATGGGCGGAACTTCGCAAACGCCCAAACTAGGGCCAGACGCTCACGCTCAGTGATGGAATAGTTGCGCTCCGCGGGCGAGAGGAGCCTGCTGGCGTAAGCGATAACATGGTCATGGCCACGCTGGCGTTGTGCCAGTACTGCGCCAATTCCGTGACCGCTGGCATCAGTACGGACTTCGGTAGGCGCAGAAGGATCGAAATGGGCCAGAACGGGAGGCGTTGTGAGAAGGTAGATTAGTAGCGAGAATGCAGAGGCCTCGTTATCACCCCACTGGAAAGGGGCGTCTTTATTCAAAAGCTCGGTTAGTGGTCGTGCTATGGCCGCAAAATTTTCCACGAAACGGCGGAAGTACGAGCAAAGGCCAATGAAACTGCGCACATCCTTGACACACTTCGGAACAGGGAAGTGCGTAACAGCATGGATCTTGCCTGGGTCCGGTTGCACTCCGTTCGTGTCAACGAGATGTCCAAGGACGGTAATCTTGCGACGGCCGAATTGGCACTTCGATGCGTTGAGTTGCAGACCGGCTCGCCGAAAAACGTCCAGGACTGCTGAGAGGCACTCGAGGTGCGTAGCGAATGTTGGGGAGAATACTACAACGTCGTTCAAGTAGCACAGGCATGTGGACCATTTGAAACCATGAAGACGGGAGTCGATCATGCGTTCAAAAGTGGCAGGAGCGTTACATAGGCCGAACGGCATGACCTTGAATTGATAAAGACCGTCGGGTGTTACAAAGGCAGTCTTCTCGTGGTCGAGATCGTCCACGGCAATCTGCCAATAGCCGGAGCGAAGGTCAATAGAAGAGAAATAGCGAGCACCGTGGAGACAGTCAAGGGCGTCATCAATCCGAGGTAGGGGATACACGTCCTTTTTGGTAACCCTGTGAAGGTGCCAATAATCCACGCAAAAGCGCCATGGGCCATCCCTCTTTTTTTACCAGCACAACAGGTGACGCCCATGGACTACATGACGGTTCAATAATGTTCTTGGCAAGCATTTTGCGAACTTCGGTGTGAATAACTTGACGCTCAGCCGGTGATACTCGATACGGGCGGCGATGAATAGGAGGGGCATCGCCGGTATTAATGCGATGTTTAACAGCTGTTGTTTGGGCCAAAGGACGATCGTTAAAGTAAAAAATATCTTGGTAGGAAATCAGAACGCGGTAGAGCGCACGAGCGTGCTCGGATGGCATGTCGGGTGCAATCATTTTCTGTAAGTTGGCGATGGCACAAGTTGCCAACTGCGATGGTAGAGGAGGATCGGCTGAATTGTCGTCTACTGAAATCGATGCTACAGAGTGATCCTCGAATGAGCAAAGTTGGGCCAGAGACATCCCGCGTGGCAGCACTTGTGTCGTCAAGCCAAAATTGACCACTGGCAGGCAGACGCAATTCGATGTAATAGATAAAACTGTATGAGGTAGTGTGATCCCGTGTGTAAGGAGGACGTCTTGCATGGAGCCGTGATGTAGTGACCGTCGGGCACTGGTGGGGATGACACGAAGTCAACGTAAGTCAAAGCCGAAGGTGGCAAGCGAACAAAGTCGACGGAACTGAGGCGAGTAGGGTGTTGTTCAGCGGGATCCAGAACAGGCAGGTCGAGGCGGAGAGTACTGGCGGAGCAATCAATGAGAGCAGAATGTGCGGAGAGGAAGTGTAGGCCGAGGATGATATCATGGGGACAGTGAGCGATGACTGTGAATAGCACGGTAGTGGAGCGATTGGCGAAGGAGACGCTAGCGGCACACATACCAATTACAGGGGCTGTTCCGGCATCGGCGACACGGACAACAGGCGTCGTGGCGGGCGTGATTATTTTCCTCAGCTGCTTACGAAGGTCAGCGCTCATTACCGACAAATGCGCCCGTGTCTATGAGAGCAGATACAGGGACACCGTCGACTTGCACGTCAAGAAGGTTCAGATGAGTGGGCAACGTCAGGAGAGGATTTGGCGGCGTAGGGAGCAATGCAGCGTCACCTCGAGGCACTGCATCGTCTAGTTTTCCGGCTGGGAGCGGCGTCCGAAGGGAGTCGGCGAATAGGAGCGACGGGGCTGGGGGGAGCGAGATTGTCGTCGTTGGGGCAAAGGCGAACGAGAATGGGGGCGGTTCGGCGCAGGCGAATCGGTGGCAGCATTATCTGAGCGGGCAGCATAGGGACGACAAAGGCCACCTGGGGGGCGAGAGTAGGCAGTATATGTAGACTGGTTCAGGGAACTCCAGCGACTGCGAAAGTGCCAAGAAATGTGCCCAATTCGATGGCAGTGAAAACAAATTGGCTTGTCTGCAGTGCGCCATTCAGAGGGGCTGCGGAAACGTGGTGGGTAAGAAGGTGCGGGACGGGGTGGAATCGAAGGAGCCGGGTGGGTATCAGGGCGATGGGCCGAGCAGATGGTGTGAATACCCATGTTGGCGAACTCCTGGCGGACAACTGCCTGGATCAGGGAAACAGTGACTGCATGTGCATTGGAGGGGCTGGAGTCGAACGCAGCCGGATAGGCGGCCTCGATTTCACGCCGGACAATCCTGGTAACATCGCCAGTGTTCTTGGGACGAGGAGCGTCGGCACAGGAAGATGTCACTGGGGTGTTGGGCAGACGGGCAAACTGTTGGTCGATACGTTGGCTTTTAGCGAGTTCCAGGCGGCGGCACTCTTCTATAACTGCATCCACCGTCGCCACGTTGTTAAATACGAGCAAGTTGAAGGCGTCATCGGCAATGCCTTTGAGGATGTGGGAGACCTTGTCGGACTCAGTCATGTGTGCGTCAACTTTGCAGCATAGAGCCAAGACGTCCTGAATGTACGTGACATAGGGCTCCGTTGACGTCTGCACACAACCGGAAAGCGCCTTCTGCGCAGCAAGTTGGTGACCGTAGGGGTTGCCGAACAAGTCTCGAAGCTTTTGCTTAAGCGAATCCCAACTGGTCAGCTCATCTTCGTGCGTCCGATACCAAACTCGAGGTGTGCCACCGAGGTAAAAGACTACGTTGGCGAGCGTGATAGTAGGGTTCCACCGGTTATTGCGGCTGACGTGTTCGTACAGGCTGATCCAGTCCTCGATGTCTTCCCCATCTTTTGCCGAGAATACGCCAGGATCACGGGGAGCGGAGAGGGTGATGTAGGTCGTCGAAGTGGCAGCAGGTGTCGGAGCCGGCGGAGTCGGGTGGTCGTCGCCGGGAGCCATGAAGGAAGGCTCGACGTACTGTCCACTGCGAAGCTCTGTGACGAGGTACAGGGAACGTCCACCTCCACCAGATATGTTACGTAGGAAGACACCGACGAAAAGCTATTTACAAGTATATTTACAAGGCAATACGCCGCAGTTGGCCAAGAGGCAACAGCCCGCGCTAGCTTCCAATCGTTGTTGTCGTCTTCTTACTGCTCGGCTGTTCGTCATTGGAAATACTATCCCGTAGCAATATCTTGGGTCTAAATAGAACCTGTATCATATATTAAGCTGATATGAACAGATACTACACTTTGACCCTCATCAGCCATGTCTACATTCGCAGTGCCCTCTCTTTGTTGGCATTTCAAACGCTTGTTTATCTCCTTTCCTTTCTCTCCGCTCTCCCATGGTGACGGTCCCGTCGAAATGTCACGCATGTCTAGTTTCCTCTGGCTCCTCGGGGCAGCAGTCCTGTCGTCCACGCGAATGTATAATAAAAATCACAGTAAACGAGTCCATACCTATGTTCGAAATTGTGTCACCTCTGTGTCGTATGTTAAACAGCCTTGTTGGTCATCCATCTTCCGAGTGGAATGGCTCATGATTTTTTTTTAACAATCCCTCTCGGGGATACTTTCACGACATTTTGCGTGAGCACCAGACACATCAACGGGCGATAGAATTCCTGGCATAGTGCAAAGAATGCTATTGCTTGTAGACTCTAATGTATCTGGCGATAGTAATGCCAAATCCCATGAAAGTGAATGCATCCCCGAATGTGGTCATCTAAAAATATGGCACACTTTTCTCAACCACTCACAGAATAAAGTCATTTGGATACTTCGGACTCTCGATTATTTGAATTTTTAGGCAGTCCCCATCAAGCCCGAATTGTCGGTCGACAACGTATAGAAAAGGTGCAGTTCGATTTATGAACCCCGTTTAGTCATGCGCGCCATGCACGTCTGCCAACATGACAGCTGGCGCCATGTGGCGGAGCACAACTACGAAAGTAGCAACGGCAGGTGCATGCCTACAGAGCATACTCCTGTCTGAACATCGTGTGTCAGGCTATTCTGATAAGCTCAACATAGCCCCTGCTGCTTATCCACTTGTAATGCAAACAGAAATGCATAGACAATGGTTAAAATAATTGGTTGCAAACACTAGACCACAGAGATAGCTATGGAGGATTCGCTAGAAGAGCCCAGCAGACAATGCTCGGAGACGCTTTGCGCACCTAGCCTTGTTACTTTCGTCGGCCAGTCGAGGCTCCCATCAGATTTATCAAATATCGAAAAGTTGTGCAAGATGTGGGATCATACCCTCCTTGTCGCATGGCCCTACTCTCCAGATGTTCTCATCACTGGAAGGGTAAAATAAACTACACAAGCCATTTGCATTGTCCCTGTGGCAATTTCTACAGTCAGATAGTTTGGATCATGAACACTATAACGTCACCATCCAAAATAATCGGTTGCACAAGGAAAGCTAACACCACTGCATCACCGTAGCTGGGGACGACAGCAGTGCCACACAGGCACAAGTTTCACACAACAACCTTGAAAACTAAATGTAGGCTAGTAACGCCGACAACAGATGCCCCACATACTACGAACTGCCCCACAACAGCTTCTGCTTGAACTAGTCACAATATGCTATTCTCTGCTATCGTCTGCACAGTAGTAAAAAAACGGAAGCTTGGGATAATGCTAAAAATTTGTTTCACTAAATTAACCCTAAAATTTTTTACGTTAAAAGAATCTTCACTCTTTCCCTACCATGGGGAAAATAGGTGTTTTTTTTTTTTTTCAGGTTATGCCAGACTTTTTTTTGAAGGAACTACTGCACTCAATATTTTATGTAATACATAAACAAAAAGCAGAATGAATGCCCTTTCCACACATAGAAGTTTTATTAAGGAGATGTATGGCGTATCCATCGCAGAATAGTGCGATATATGGCTCATGCCGCTTAACCTTACTAAATGCAAAGCTCTGTCATTCATCTTCAATCGCAGCTTAACCAGTCACACCTACACAATGAATTTTCTCCTATCAATCATGCCCCATCTTACATATACCTCAGCATTCACATGTTACGATCACTATCATGGTCAACTCATATTGACACCATCTGTTCTAATGCTTCATATACCCTTGGATAATTAAAATGTAACCTGAGAACCACATCACCTCAAATAAAAAGAGTAGCATATCTAAAATTTGTACATCTGCAGTTAGAATATGCATTATCTATCTGGCACCCTTTCCAATCATATCTTACCTGTGACATAGAAGCAATACAACATCGCACTGCTCGGTTATAACTTTCCTCTTGTGAAACCAGCATCACTGCACTAAAATGTACACTTGAAACACCATCCCTTGCCTGCCACCAGATCAGCTGTCTTCTCTGCTTGCTTCACATACCTTTTATGACCATCCGCACTCCAGGCATTAAATCCACTCTCATGTACATCCTCCCGCTTAAGCCACAGTCGTCCCACAGCACGCATTATCCCCCGATCATCTGCCATGGACACTTCATTCTTCCCTGACTCAATAACCAATTGGAACAGTCTCCCAGAAGACATCATCTCATGCTGCAAATTCTTCCGTACTATCTTAAATAACCACAGTGCTTAATTACCGATCCTACCCACCCTTACTCCAACATGATGCTTCCCTTTTTTTTTTCACAATTGCTCCTGGCTTGTTTTTGTTTGTTGCTGTTTCTTTTGCTGTTCTGTACATCTGTTCTAACGTTGTCACAAGGATTAAAGCCCTCCCTTATGTAATGCCTCCAAACTTTAAGGTGAAAATAAATGAAATGAAATGAAATGTATGTCATAAAAAGATATAAATTGCCAGAATCAAGATTGTGGGATAAAACTGAACAAAGTTTGTAAAGACACCCTTGTATCAACTAAGAAAGAAATTTAACAAAAATTATGAGATATACAAAATTTATTGCCATCTAATAGGCACTATCGCCAAACAAAAATCTAAATTTTTCATTGGATACGTATTCCACTACAAAAATTTAAGTGCAAGCACCACAGTTTAGCGTACCGGGCTGCAGCCGCCGATGTTGCGGGCTGGCTTGCGTCGCTGTCGCTCTGAGAGTCAGTCCGATGAAAAGGCAGCATTCTCAGACTCGCTGCTGTTCGATCCATCAATAAAATCAGCTGCAGATGCTGCAGAATCATGAGATCTTTCATCTTTCGAAGCACACGCGACGCTCCCGGAGGTGGCCATTTTTGCTTCCTACTTTGACGATCGCTAAAATTCGAAGTGCATTCAAAAATTAACGTCTGGCAGGGAAAAGGCGAAACGCTTAAAACAACATTATAGTTCCCCTCCTTCACGTCCTATGGCGCAGAGTGTCCCTGAGCAACGCGGAAGGAATCGAAAGTGGCGTTTCAAACCATCGATGCCGGACAGGCCGCCAATGGAAACTGACCCTGTCAACCTTTAACAGGCGAACTCTGTCAAATGAGGCTGGCTTAGCAGGACTCTTTGAGGAACTATCAGACGTTGTTTGGGATATATTATCGGTCTTAGTGAGACTAGAAGAACTGGCGAGGTTTATACATTGCTAAATAACGGCCATGTCCTCTGCTATAGAGGTCTCCTAGATAAGAAGCAATATGGGGTAGGATTCCTAATCCATAAGGACATAGCGGGCAACAGTGACGAATTCTACAGCATTAATGAGAGGGTAGCAGTAGTCGTAATCAAACTTAATAAGAGGTATAGATTAAAGGTAGTACAAGCCCATGCTCCAACATCCAGTCACGATGATGAGGAAGTAGATCAGTTTTATGAAGACGTTGAATTAGCAATGAGAAAAGTGCAAACTCAGTATACTGTAGTAAGGGGCAACTTCAATGCAAAAGTGGGGAAAAAGCAGGCTGGTGAACAAGCAATTGGCAACTACGGCGTCGATTCTAGATACAACAGAGGAGAGGTGCTGGTAGAATTCGCAGAAAGGAATAAGCTTCGAATAATGAACACCTTTTTCAGGAAGTGTAGCAACAGAAAGTGGACCAGGAAAAGCCCTAATGGTGAAACAACAAATGAAATTGCTTTCATACTTTCTGCTGATCGCAGCATAGAGCAGGATGTAGAAGTGATAGAGGTAGGGTAAAGCGCAGTGATCATATGTTAGTGAGGGCTACGAGTTCCCTCAATTTTAAGACAAAGAGTAAAATTGGTCATGAAGAAACAGTTCAACCTAGAAGCAGTAAGGGTAAAACCGGACAAATTCAGGCTGGTACTTGCGAACAAGCATGCAGCCTTAGAACAGAGAGATGATGATGACATAGAGCTACTGAATGAAACCGTAACTAGGCTGGCATCAGAGGGAGCACTTGAAGTGGGAGGCAAGGCACCAAGGCAACCTGTAGGCAAGCTCTCCAAAGTAACAAAGGACCGAATAAAGAAATGACAAAGAATGAAAGAGTCCAACTTAAGAGATAAGGTAGAATTCGCCGAACTGTCAAAATTGATCAACGAGGCAAAAATAAGGGATACTTAAAACCACAACGTGAGAAAGACTGAAGAAGCTGTAAAAAATGGACACAGCCTGAAATAAGTGAGAAGGAAATTTGGCATAGGACAAACCAAGATGTATGCACTGAAAGTAAGCAGGGAATATCATCAGCAATCTCGAAGGTATGGTAAAATCAGCGGAAGAATTCTATGCTGACCTGTACAGTACCCAAAGGAGTCAGGATACCTCCATCAGAAACAATAATGAGCAGGATTCAGAAACTCCTCCTATAACTAGCAACGAGGTCAGAAGGGCCTTGCAAGACATGAAACGAGGAAGAGCGGCAGGAGAAGATGGAATAACAGTCGATTTAATCAAAGATGGAGGAGACATAATGTTTGAAAAACTGGCGGCTCTACATACGAAGTGTCTATCGACTGCAAGGGTCCCAGAAAACTGCAAGAATGCAAACATTATACTAATCCACAAAAAGGGAGACGTTAAAGAATTGAAAAATTATAGGCCCATTAGCTTACTCCCAGTTTTATAAAAAATATTCACCAAAAAAATCTCCTATAGAATAAGGGCAACACTGGACTTTAGTCAACCAAGGGAACAGGCTGGCTTCAGGAAAGGCTACTCTACAATGGATCACATCTATGTTATTAATCAGGTAATTGAGAAATCCTCAGAGTACAATAAGCCTCTCTATATGGCTTTAATAGATAACAAAAAGGCATTTGATTCAGTAGAGATAGTACCAGCAGTCATAGAGGCATTACGTAATCAGGGAGTACAGACCGTTTACGTAAATACCTTGGAAAATATCTACAGAGATTCCACAGCTACCTTAATACTACACAAGAAAAGTGGGAAGATACCTACAAACAAAGTTGTCAGACAGGGAGACACAATCTCTCCAATGCTATTCACTGCATGCTTGAATGAAGTATTCAAGCTATTAAACTGGGAAGGCTTAGGAGTAAGCATTGACGGCGAATATATCAGCTACCTTTGGTTTGCTGATAACATCGTTCTATTCAGCAAAACTGCAGACGAGTTACAGCAAATGACTGAGGATCTTTACAGAGAGAGTGTAAGAGTGGGGTTGAAGATTAACATGCAGAAGACAAAGATAATGATGAATAGATTGGCAAGGGAACAAGAGTTAAGGATCGCCAGTCAGCCTCTAGAATCTGTGGAGGAGTACGTTTACCTAGGTCAACTAATCACAGGGAACCCTGATCATGAAAAGGAAATTCATAGAAAAATAAAAATGGGCTGGATCGCATATGATAGGCATTGTCAGCTCCTGACTGGAAGCTCACCATTATCACTGAAAAGGAAGGTGTACAATCAGTGCATTTTATTGGTGCTGACATATGGGGCAGAGACTTGGAGATTGACAAAGAAGCTTGAGACCAAGTTAAGGACCGTGCAAAGAGCGATGGAACGAAGAATGCTAGGCGTAATATTAAGAGACAGAAAGAGAGTGGCTTGGATCAGAGAGCAACCGGGTCTAGCCGATATCCTAATTGACATTAAGAGAAAAAAATGGAGCTGGGCAGGTCATGTAATGCGCCGTTTAGGTAACTGTTGGACCATTAGGGTTACAGAATGGGTACCAAGAGAAGGGAAATATTGGTTGGCGCAGGAAAGGGCTAATTGGAAATCGCAGGGAGAGGCCTTCATCCTGCAGTGGACATAAGATATGGTGGTGGTGATGATGATGATGTGATGTTGATGAAAGAATTCCAGGTGGTCCAAATATTTCCGAAGTCCCCCCCCTCCCCCTATGGCATGCCTCATAATCAGATCGTGGTTTTGGCACTTACACCCCCATAATTTAATTTTAATTTTTAATGGCAAATTATCAGGCAGCTATATGAAGTAAGGTTAGTAGTTTAATCAGCTGCATAAACTGCTGTATGCATAAGCTTAACTTAGAACAACAGAAAGCTGTGCTAGTTGGTAAGGATTCATTACGCAAAAAAAAAGAGGTAAGGCGTGCAGACAGGACACAAGAGTAGAGAAGTTCGTGTTGTCCACTTCTCTACTCTTGTGTCCTGTCTGCATACCTCACCTCTTTTTTGTGTAAGCTTAACTAAATTAACAAGCACGTTGTCCCGCATGCACAGGCAGACAGGAACACTTCTCTATCAATGACCGCGGACACTTGCTTTCGGAAGCTGGCATGATGAAGAACGGCACCACAAAGCGGAATTCGCCTGCTGCTGTTGCCGGTCTTCATCATGCAGGCAGCAGCAGCGAGCGAATTCCGCTTTGTGCTGCCTCTCGCTTCAATGCGAACAAGGCACACGAGAACATCGCACAAGCAAAGCTATAAGCTATCTCGTGTCACCTAGCCTTTAAAGGGACACTAAAGGTTACTATTAAGTCAACGTGGACTGTTGAAATACCATCACAGAAACCTCGAAACGCTTGTTTCGTGCCAAGGAGAGACTTATTTTAAGAGAAAATGCGTTCTGAAGCGTCCGCGTACCTCTAGCGCAGTTCAAATCGCCCGCCCTCCGATCGAGGAGTACTGACATCATGGTCTCATAGTGACGTTGCGCCATCGGTGAGTAGAACGGCGTCCGCAGACGGCGCTACGGCTTTTCTGCGCACAACGCGAACGCGCGGCCAGAAACAGAGCCAAGACAGAGCCGACAGCAGAGCGAAAGCGGGAGTATGGTGGCTAGCGGAAGGAGAAACGAATTACGTCCCACATTACGTCCCACGGCACACGGAGAGTCCGTTTTCGTTAAACTATAGGCTGCGGCGAGCTCGCAGCGTGGTCGGCGTGGTCTGTGAGAAGCGACGAGCCTTTTCGCACTCGCAACAGGGCGTAAAAATGTGCGAATCAACGCAAAACTCGGCCTAGAAACGTGCTTCGCCACAGCCAGGGCTCAATACGACCCAAGCTGGCACGACCCAAATGTCGTTTCCCGCACCGCCACCAGGCGCCGCTACTATACCTCAAACTCCAGCGCAAGACGCCCATAAGCTGGTACTTCATTCTATGACGCTAACTTCGACGCTCGTCGCAATGGACCCTGACACCGACAGATTGGCTCGCGATGGTGGGCTCAACTTCAGCGATTTGAGCACCGACGAGCGCGACCTGCTGCTGAGGGCTCGCACTGCCGGCGTCGTTGCGTACTACGACGGCGGCCTCGACACCGGCTCTCCGGAGCGGGAAAGCAACGAGGGCTTCCCACGACATCACATGGACGTGGCATTCTCGCTGCTTGTTCCAAATGAAAGTTTCGCGAGCCAGCAGAATCCTCACAGCACGACACGATAACGAAACTACTGAAACTCCAAAGCGTGCGCGGTGCAGAGTCGAGCGCGCCGAGTCGAGCGAAAACGAAACCTTTCGAACACCCATATTACTGAAGGGTAACGTCAAAATGTTATTTTTTCTTAGAATCGAATAGACGTAGACAAGTAGCATTTTTTTCCGTCTTAAAATCGAATGAAATGATATTTTTAATACGAGTAGTTGAGTATTAGTAACACAAATTATGAGGAGTCCTTTCGTCATCGAGCTAGTACCGGAATGTCGCTGGGGGGTCTCAAATCGTGTCATGCATTTACCTCAATTTCTCGGTTACTAAAGCTCTGTTCGCGATTATATTGACGCCTTAGACATTCTAGAGCATTGCTCTACCACTTTAACTTGAGTTTCTGGTAACCTTTAGTGTCCCTTTAAACCTACCACATATTACTTCGAAGACAGGCCATGCCCGGCTGCGCTCAGCTGCCACAGCTGGAATAGAAGAGATGTGCACTAAAGTGCCCCACCCCCACCTCCTACTTGCGTGCACAAGAAGAAGCCACCACATCAAGCTACCATCCTTCTTGGCTCATCCTCGCAAGCTTTCTCTCGCACCTACAGCATACGGTGTGCAGCCATGAAGTTATTATGCTTGGACTTTATATGCAAGCTCACGGCGATGCCAACAGCAGAAATTAGCCTAGTCCATGTAGTTGCTATCACAATAAAGAAAACTTAAGTATAAAGAAAAACACATGGTATTTTGTGACCAAGTCTGCATGAGTTCTATTTATCTTACCAACCTATGGGGCTTCCAATAAAAATTCAAAGTTCACTTTTGAGTACAGCACTCACGTCTGTTTCCTTTCATCCTTGTGCCATTAGCACTTTTTTCAGCATGACATCAAGAACTATGCTAACTATTAACAAGACCACTGAACGTACCTTCCAGAAAAAATGCACACCGACTCGCATGTCCGGCTGTTAAGGACTTTTCTGAAAAGAAAAAAGAAAAGAGGTATGACCAAGGGAAGGTAAGCAGCTGTAATACACTTGCCTGAAGTTCAGTTCATATACAGAGCCACCACTATCACTGCAGATGGCAAGTGTCGGGTCATCTGTGAACTGTAAGAGACAATGGCTTGATCATGAGGGTGGCAAATTGTGGCAATAACAAATAAAAATGCCAGTAGTGACGCATAGGTATCTAATTACAGTGAATGAATTAATGAATATGTGTTGTTTAGTGGCGCAAGGGCCAGATATGGCCAAAGAGTGCCAAGACAGTGTTAGTGATTTCGCGGTAGAATGATGAGTTCTGAGAAGTTGATGTGATGTGGCTGTAAAGGGCCCTAAAAATAGTCGCTGTAAAGTGCGTAAAATCTACGTGCAATAAGATTATGACGATGACAAATGATGAGTACTATGAGCCTTACAGTGCATTGCGGAAGAATGATATGATATACAGAACATGTAAGATGCAAAAATTGGCTAGAGCACTATTGTCTCACCAGAGCCCTTGAAACACAAGGGCCTGGAGGCATGTGCTCTACAGTACGACTGTCCCAGCGACATCCTCTAAAGAGAGGAAGCGCTACGAATGTATGGGACTAATAACTTGTAAGACCACATCTCTGAGGAAACCTAGGACTATGTCTGTAATAAAAAGCGGTTCTGGACCGAGAAAAATTGGAGGATCAAGAGGAATGTGCTGCCGGTATGCTAAGGAAAAATGTCTCTTTCTCTCAGATTCAGCTTCCCGATACACCAGGAGGACATGGAGTACGGTCAGCCTCTCCCCGCATCTAACACAGGTTGGAGGCTCACTTCCAGTGAGTAGAAAATTATTGGTGCCAAATGTGTGTCTGAGACGACAGAATAGGACATCTGTTCATCGCAATTTTTCAGTAGAGGGAAAGAATACTAACTGCGGCTTTATCACATGGAGCTTATTATTTGTTTCCACGTCCCACATGCGTTGCCAGTGGTTTCGCAGTTTCTTTCGTAAGAAAGGCCTCAAATCTGTGACAGGCACCTCAACGGTAGGGTTAACAGCTTGCGATGCGATTGACGTGGCCATCTCGTCCGCCAGAACGTTGCCCTCGATGCTCCTATGACCAGGCACCCAGCATATAATGATATGCTCGTTAGATATGTACGCTTTACACAAGACGGTATAGAGTTCATTAGGTACTGGATTTTTGGGTGTATAGAGTTATATCAAGGCCTTCACGACATTTAGGGAATCTGTATATATCGCTGATTTTTGAAGTTTTGATTTTCTTACATGCTTCACAGCAGACAGTAATGCGTAGGCCTCGGACGTAAAGATACTTGTTTCCGGATTCAATACATCGGATTCTGAGAAGGATGGGCCGACGGCAGCACAGGACACCATGGCATTTGACTTCGAAGCGTCTGTGTAGAACTCTGCGCAGGAGTGCTTGTGTAGTATAGTGTCGCCCCCTGACAGATCTCTGTGTTATCATACATTTATGTTTCGTAGTAGTCTAACTAGATGGCGCACCACCCTTCTGTCATGTGACGAGCTTGGACCAATCGGGAGGTGTCATCTGGCATGTGAAGTCCTTTTTTGGTAATAAACGGCCGCGAGCCCGCTCAGTCCTAGTCCGGTTTTCATCAGGAGCAGTTAGCTCCGCGCCTCCCTCTCTTCGTCGGCGCTCGCCGCGCGTTCGCTGGGCGTGGGCCCCCGCTTGCCTGCCGCTGCCGACACATCTTATGGCGACGAGGATGGGATTCCCCGCTGCGGTTCCGACCGAAGCACCGGGAAACCAACGAGCTTCGTAAGTGAAGCGTCCCTTCCCGTGTCTGCACGGCACGCAAACGCCACCGACGCACTTGGCGTCGCAAGGCTTCCAAGCCTAGGCCTGCCCGACCCCTTTGTTCTTCATTGCCCCATTCCTGCTGCGAGCTCCGGCTTGTCTCCTGTACTGTCTCCTGCACGCTACCTGGCATGGCGTCTTTTATGGCGAACCTTCCCGTTTTTCTTGAAGTGCCCGGGCCACCGTTAATTCCATGGCATCG
This sequence comes from Dermacentor variabilis, assembly GCF_050947875.1. Classification (NCBI taxonomy): domain Eukaryota; kingdom Metazoa; phylum Arthropoda; class Arachnida; order Ixodida; family Ixodidae; genus Dermacentor; species Dermacentor variabilis. The sequence continues at coordinate 9,683,230 of NW_027460280.1, read as the reverse complement.
ATGGAAAAAAATTTTTCAGGCCCACCTCGAAGCGGCCAGCGGTGGCGACTGGACGAACGCGCGACGAGCATTCGCGCTCGTCAGCGCTCTCGGGCGTGAGAGACAACGAAAGTACTTTGCAGACGAGGAGCAGGAAGCAGCAAGGCAGTTAACCGGCACAGCATCAGCGTCAAACGAAGGAGCAAGGCAGTCGACCGGCGCAGCGTCAACGTCAAGTGATGCGGTCCCACCAGCGTCAGAGTTCCAGAAACTCTTGCAGCGGCTTGACCGGCTGTTCGCCGCGTCAACAAATGTTCTGGCAGAGAGGCACGAATTCACCAGTCGAAGGCAGTTCGAGGGAGAAGGATTCCTGGAATTTGTGACCGCACTGAAGGAGAAGGTGGTACAGTGCAACTTCGGCACAACCTACAATGAGCGCGTCCGAGACCAAATAATACATGGGGAACGTCAGCGTTCGCGAAAAGTTATTAGCTCATGGCAAAACCCTGTCCCTGGACAAAGCAGAAGAAATTGGACACTCTTTAGAAGCCTTGCATCGAGCGAACCGCGCGTTCGGCTCCGAAAATGTACGAAGAATTGAGGTATTTCAACCTGGCGTTCCGTCGACAGGCCAAGATGACAGACTTCTTCCGGGAAGCTGCCAAGATGGCCGACTTCTTCCGAGAAGCCACCAAGATGACAGACTTCTTCTGAGAAACAGCCAAGAGGGCAGACTTCGACGAGAGGCCGCCAAGAGGGTCGACTTCTTCCGAGAAGCCGCCAAGAGGGCCGACTTCTTCCGAGAGGCCGCCAAGAGGGCCGGCTTCTTCCGAGAGGCCGCCAAGAGGGCCGGCTTCTTCCGAGAGGCCGCCAAGAGGGCCGGCTTCTTCCGAGAGGCCGCCAAGAGGGCCGGCTTCTTCCGAGAAGCCGCCAAGAGGGCCGACTTCTTCCGAGAGGCCGCCAAGAGGGCCGGCTTCTTCCGAGAGGCCGCCAAGAGGGCCGGCTTCTTCCGAGAAGCCGCCAAGAGGGCCGGCTTCTTCCGAGAAGCCGCCAAGAGGGCCGACTTCTTCCGAGAAGCCGCCAAAGATGGTCGACATTTCGTACATGGCTCCTCCGGGAACCGTGGTGAATGCGATCGGTGTGGCAGCAAGAACCATATTGCGTCTTACAGGAATTGTCCAGCAAGAAATTGGCGATGCAACGCCTGCCACACATTGGGCCTATTCGCTTCGGTATGTCGAAAGACCCAAACAGCGGTGCAACACGTCTCTTCCGCAGAGACGCTGTCTTCGTCAACTTCCGCAGGGCAGCCGTCCGCGTCTGTCTTGACGGTAAGCGCTTTTGAAACTAAAAAAAGATTTGCACGTTCCGGTCATAGTTAACGGCATCTCCATGCGACTGCTGGTGGATACGGGAGCGTCTGTGTCATTCATGACGGCCGAAGATTTTAGAAATCACTTTGGTCGACAGGACAGGCTGTCACAAAAAGTGGACTTGAGAAATTTCTCCAAGCAACGCATCGACATTCAAGGCCTGTTTCAAGCCACTGTCCAGTTTTACCATAAGTCATGCTCCGTCACGTTCCACGTAACGACTACAGGAACATCACTGCTGGGTTTAGATGACATCCAACGCTTGGGCATACAGATCGACGGTACGTCGCTGACATGTAGTCTACCATCGCTTCCTTCAGTACAGAGCCCCACAGGTGTGCCTCCAGGTTTTGATCACCTCTTCAGTGACGAGTTGGGTCTCGTCAACAACTTTGTGCACCGAATTCATCGGCAGCAAGATGCGAAACCAGTACCTTCAAAGTTGCGCCGACTACCCCTGGCTCTCCGTGACCAGGTAACAAATGAATTGCGACGTCTCGAGGACTGCGACGTCATCGAGCGCTTCGAGGCTTCTGAGTGGGTGTCTCCACTCGTGGTGGTGCGCAAGAAGGATGGAACCATGCGGCTCTGTGTAGATCTACGGGAACAGGACAGTCTTGTGCCTCAAGTTCAAGAAAGAGTCTTGCAGAAACAGTGGCAGACTAAACAGTACGTAGATAAACGTAGAGGTGCTCAGGCAACTTGTGTCAAGGTGGGAGACACCGTCAGAATTAGATTTAACAGGAAAGGATTTTTTAAGTACAGTAAACCTCGTAAAGTTAAAGCCCAGATAGGACCATCTATTTTTGTACTCAGTGATGGGAAGACGTGGCATGTGTCCAAGTTAACCCTAGTGATGAAGGATCCAGCAGGTAGTACATTGTGTAGAAGTGATAGAGACTTTTTGTACTCATATTCAAATCTGGATAGTCATTCCGATGGCTCGTCTGTAGTGACAGCGTCTTCTCATAGTTATAAGCATCAGCTAAGTAGTTCGTCTGACTGTATCGCTTCCGAGTCCGCACAGTAAGCAGTCGTCTCTGATTCCGTAGGGGAATCGGTAGCCTCCCAGGACTTGTTGGGACTTCGAGAGGAGCTTCCTGGGCAACCCTTCCCAGCTTTGAGCTACACCCACTTTCAATTGTCCAACCAGGGGGAGGGAAATAGTAGTGGGACGACTGGGTCTTCGAAGTTGACCGATACGCGTCGCAACCCCCAAAGTTCTTCTGAGGTACGCACACGTCCTCATCGTGACAGAAAACAGCCTCCGTGGCTCGATGATTATGTTTCTTGAGTGTAGAGCGTATTGCCGTCTTAGAAATGCCACGGCTAGGGGCCTCGCTGTGACATTTAGGAGACAGTTCACATTTTTCGTTCACACAGGTATAAAATGTGTTCCTTGTTGCGGTGCAGTGAGTCTTGTGCCGTGTTCCTTGTCGGATTTTATTTCGACTGACTGCCTGTGTTTTGGTGCCGAAGACTAGTGCGCGTGTGTGTGAACTTGGGCGGGGACGGACTGAATTTGTCGTGGACTTAAGGCGTGCCTTGTGTGCATCTGGTGCGTGTGTGTGTGAGCGTGGGGGGGAACGAACTGAATTTGTCCTTGGACTTAAGTGCGCGTCTTGTGTGCGCGTTTCACTGTATGCTTACTTTGTTTCCAGGGGGGGATGATGTATAGTGTCGCCCCCTGACAGATCTCTGTGTTATCATACATTTATGTTTCGTAGTAGTCTAACTAGATGGTGCGCCCCCCTTCTGTCATGTGACGAGCTTGGACCAATCGGGAGGTGTCATCTGGTGTGTGAAGTCCTTTTTTGGTAATAAACGGCTGCGAGCCGGCTCAGTCCTAGTCCGGTTTTCATCAGGAGCAGTTAGCTCCGCGTCTCCCTCTCTGCGTCGGCGCTCGCCGCGCGTTCGCTGGGCACGGGCCCCCGCTTGCCTGCCGCTGCCGACACAACAGCTTGTGCTGGTGTTCTAGGAAATACGTTCGGATTTCGACCTCTTGTGTGTGTTTTGTTACTTCTAAAAAGGATATGTCACATTCTATCACCTGGCACTCCCAAGGTGGTAACAGCTTGGTTGGATGGATTAGGCGAAGCTCGAGGAGTGGGACATGCATTTCATCACTAAGCTCCCTCACACGAAGCAAGAAAGGCTGTCTTACAGAGGGACGGTTATGGAAAAGTGTAGTACACGTCATATCGTTAACAGTGTTAAAACATAGATGTTGATGATTGGGGTGTATTTTCAGGAAATATGTAAGGCTGATGTAAGTTCTCTGTAGATGGAGTGACCATTCATTTGATTCCGCATATAAGCTTTCAATAGGGCTTGTCCTGAAAGCGCCAGTGGCTATGCGGATACCTAGATGGTGGACAGGATCTAGAATCTTTAGTGCGCTCAGAGTGGCAGAGTTATAGACCACAGCACCATAGTCCAATCGTGATCGAATTAGGCTCTTATGAACATTCATCAGACACTTCCTGTCGCAACCCTATGTGGTGTGGGATAGAATTTTAAGTAAGTTCATTGTCCTTAGACATTTTTCTTTAAGATATTTAACGTGCTGAATAAAAGTAAGCTTGGAGTCAAGTATAATACCTAGACATTTGTGTTCTTTCTTGATAGGTATTTGATGTCCACACAGTTGAACACAAGGATCTGGACCTCTCTTTCTAGTAAAAAGAACGAGAACTTTTGTGGGGGTTGATTTTAAATCCATTTTTGTCTGCCCACTTGGAAACCTTGTTCAAGCCCTGCTGCACCTGTGCCTCGTATACTGCGAAGTTACAGGATTTGAAGCCAATTTGAATATCGTCCACGTAGATGGAATAAAGAATGGCAGGTGATAATGAAGCACAAAGCGTGTTCATCTTCACGATAAAGAGCATACGACTAAGCACACCTCCCTGGTGTACACCTGTTTCTTATGTGAAAGGTCGGGACAATACGTTGCCGATTTTCACACGGAAGATACGATTCAACAAATAGCTTTCAATTATTTTCAGCATATTTCCACAGATGCTCATTCCTGACAAGTCTCGCAAGATCTCGTAACGCCAAGTTGTGTGATACGCCTTCTCCATGTCAAGGAATACTGATAAGAAAAATTTTTTATGTACAAATGCATCACGAATATATCCTTCAATGCGTACAAGATGATCTGTTGTTGACCGGCCTTCTCTCAAGCCACACTGATAGGGATCAAGTATATTGTTGAGTTCAAGGAAATGTATGAGTCTGCGATTAATCATTTTTTCAAAAAGCTTACACAGGCAGCTCGTAAGAGCTATCGAGTGATAGCTTGCCGCCAGGGATGGGTCTTTCCCCTGCTTCAAAACAGGAACCACAATTGCTTCATTCCATGTGTGTGGAAGGTATCTGGCAGCCCAAATAGTGCTGAAGAGTGCGAGTGGTGTAACTTGCGTGTCAGTGTGCAAGTTTTTGATCATGTCATACATGACTCGGTCAGGTCCCGGTGCAGTGCTCTTGCATGAGATCAAAGCAGCTCTCAACTCAGCAATATTGAATGGCCGGTTAACATTTCGTCGTGTCTGCAGCTACGTACGAATGGCTTAAGTTCTTCTATTTCTTTGTATTTAAGGAAAGATTCAGAATAGTGTATTGAGCTCGACACATGCTCAAAGTGTTCCCCAAAGAGAGTCTGCCTGGTCTTGCAAGGTATCCCCTTGGTCGTTCACCAGAGGCAACGGATGGATTTGTTGCCCTAGTAGCTTTCTCAAGCTATTCCACAGTTTTGCCTCCTGCATGTATGAATTAATGCCAGAGAGGAACCTCACCCACCTTTCTCTCTTTGCCTGACGTCGCATTTGCCTTCCCAGCAATTTAATTTGTTTAAAGTTAATTAGATTTTCGGCATTAGGCGATCTGCGCAATTTGCCAGATGCCTTGTTGTCTCTTTCGCGCCTCTCTACAGTCTTTGTTCCACCAGGGAACACGTCTTCTTAGTGAACCACCATTTGTCCGCGGGAGAAACTTTTCGGCTGAATCAATAATAAAAGTGGTAAAATATGTAACGGTATCATCTACAGTCAAATTATTTACAAAATCTGGTGGTAAATAAGATTATTCTTTAATATGCTCCCAATCCGCCGATGCTAATTTCCATCGAGGAATATGCAGAGGGTTCTCATGCAGAGTTATCAGGTTTAAAATTACTGCAAAGTGGTAACTTCCATACAATTTATTGATCACGGACCATTCTAGGTGAAGCAGAAGAGAAGAGCCAATCGCTAGATCTATTGCTGAATATGTGTTGTGTTGGACACTGTAATACGTCGGCTCCTTCTTATTAAACAGGTAAACACTACAGTGCAGTCCACTTATAATGATACCACATATAACGATATATCGGTTATAAAGATGGGTAGACATGAGAGTGTCATTTTATGCATTAGGTCTATGGGGAAAAAAACCATTTATAACAATAGGTTATTCACCGCATATCAGATATAACGATCAAAATTTTGCCATCTGGACGGCGTTTTCCGTGCCAAATAATCATAACATGTGCGTTGCTTAGTTCCCTAAAACGAACAATGTCGAGACGAGGCGCTGCCTGCGCACCGGAGAGTACCTGAGTAGGCGCAGCACGTCACAAGATGGCGCTAGCTGCTTCATGCGCGTCGGCCAGTCGCTCCGAAAGAGAGAGAAAGAAAAAAAAAGCGCCAAGCAAAGCGGTGCGGCGTTGCCCGTCCCATACTCAGTCTCTGTCTCTTCTCGCGATAGCAGGCTAACACCACCGAAGCTGAGTACCTGAGTAGGCGCAGCGCGCCACAAGATGGCACTAGCTGCTTCATGGGCGTCGGCCACAGTGGCTCCGAAAGATAGAGAAAGAAAAAAAAAAGCGACAAGCAAAGCGGCGCAGCGGTGCCTGTGCCACACTCAGTCTCTCCTCGCGATAGCAGGCTGACACCACCGAAACAGCGTGCAACCAATGGTACAACCCAGAGGCCCAGTTCGAAGATGGCGCCGACAAAGCACAAAGCTGTGTCGCTTGACACGAAGATGGATATTTTGCAGGACTCTCGACGCAGCTTCAAGGTGAGTGCCCTCGTGAAGAAGTATGAGCTCGCCCGGTCGACGATATTGTTACGTGTAGCTGATGTACAAGTCTATTTACAATATATCTACATGTAGACAAACGGTGGCAAGGATGCCGACACTATATCAAGCGGTGGCCACGTCGTCTTCTTTCTCCTCGGTGCAGCCACACTGTGGCGGCTGTTCCGTAGCATCACCCCCGGCAGTAGAAGCACAGTCCCGGTGCTTAATCTACACATCCGCGGCGAAAGGTGTGTGGTATGGCTTTAGTCTCGCCACGTGAACGATGTCACTTGCAGCCGACGATGACGCTGAGAGGTTGGCGGGGATGACTTCTTACGTGACATCGGTCACTTGTCGCACCACACGGTATGGGCCAGTGTAGCGTGACAGCAGCTTTTCGGAAAGGCCCATATGTCGAATGGGGGACCAGAGAAGCACCAGAGAACCCGCAGTAAATTGTACGTCACGATAATGGCAATCATAGAGGTATCTCTGATGCTCCTGCGAGGCCTCGAGACGGGTGCAGGAGAGCTGGCGCGCGTGGTTGGCGTGTGCAATCGCGTCGCGGGCGTATTCAGTGGCTAAACGTGTGGCCGAGGGCAACAAAGTGTCTAAGGGCAACGCGGGTTCTCGGCCATAAGGAGGTAGAATGGTGAATAGCCGGCGGTGTCGTGATGCGATGAATTATACGCGAACGTCACATATGCTAAGTGAAGACCCCAGTCGTGGTGGTCGGTCGCGACGTACTTCGATAGCATGTCGGTGATGGTCCGGTTGAGGCGCTCCGTGAGGCCGTTGGTCTGTGGGTGGTAGGACGTGCTGAACTTGTGCTTAGTCGAGCAGGAGCGGAGGATGTCCTCGACGACTGCCGACAGAAAGCTGCGGCCATGGTCAGTGAGTAATTGGCGTGGGGCACCGTGCACTAAAATGATGTCATAGAGCAGAAAGTCAGCAACGTCAGTAGCACAACCTGTCGGGAGGGCTCTGGTGATTGCGTACCGCGTAGCATAATCAGTAGCGACGGTGACCCATTTATTTCCGGAGCCCGAGAGAGGAAACGGTCCAACAAGGTCTAGACCAACACGGAAAAAGGGTTCCAGTGGGATGCCGATCGGCTGAAGACATCCAGCTGGAGGTGTGGAGGGCTTCTTCCGGCGCTGACAGGGCTCACAAGTGGCAACGTAGCGCTGCACGGAGCAAGCAAGACCCGGCCAAAAGAATCGATGGCGTACACGGTCGCATGTGGGCGAGACGCCGAAGTGTCCGGCCATGGGAGCGTCATGAAGTTGTTGGAGGACAGTCGAACGCAGGTGTGATGGAATTACGAGCAGAAGGTCATGGCCGTGTGGATCGAGATTGCGGCGGTATAGTGTCCCTTCCTTAAGGAGAAACATCTGGAGTCGTCGCCAGACGTTGACTCCAGATGGTCGATGAGGGCTCGTAATGAAGGATCGCGGCGTTGCTAGTTGCCGATTTCAAGCAACTGGGACACAGAGAAAACGCAAGCGATGGTGTCCGCATCCGCAGGTTCGTCGACGGGGTAGCGGGACAAACAATCGGCATCCTGGTTCAAGCGTCCCGTCTTATATACCACGGAGAAGGTATATTCTTGCAGGCATAATGCCCAGCGAGCGAGTCGTCCCGTGGGGTCCTTGAGTGAGGATAGCCAGCCGAGCGTGTGGTGATCAGTGATGACACAGAAGGGGCGTCCGTACAAGTATGGAACTTCGCAACAGCCCACAAAAGAGCGAGGCACTCGCGCTCTGTGATTGAATAATTGCGCTGGGTGGGTGATAGAAGTCGGCTGGCATAGGCTATAACACGGTCATGTCCATGCTGGCGTTGTGCTAACACTGCTCCTATGCCGTGACCACTGGCATCAGTTCAAACTTCCGTTGAGGCAGACGGGTCAAAGTGGGCCAGAATTGGAGGCGTGGTAAGGAGAGTAGTGAGCTGCAAAAAAGATGCGGCATGGTCAGGTCCCCAAGAAAATGGGGCGTTTTTCTTCAAGAGGTCGGTAAGGGGACGTGCGATAGTCGCAAAATCCTTCACAAAGCGTCGGAAATATGAGCACAGCCCTACGAAACTACGAACGTCCATGGTAGACTTCGGAACAGGAAAGTTCGTAACGGCGCGAATTTTGTCCAGATCAGGTCGCACGTCTCTGGCGTCCACGAGGTGTCCAAGGACGGTAATTTGGCAGCGAGCGAAGCAACATTTTGACGAGTTCAACTGGAGACCAGCGCGACGGAACATGTCAAGAATCGCTGAAAGACGGTCTAGATGCGTGTCAAATGTGGGTGAATAAACGATGACGGTCGTCCAGATAGCACAAACAGGTGGACCACTTGAACCCCTGAAACAAAGACTCCATCATCCGTTCGAAGGTGGCAGGCGTGTTACAGAGACCGAAAGGCATCACCTTGAACTGATAAAGGCCGTCAGGGGTAACAAATACAGTCTTCTCTCGGACCATGTCGTCGACGGATATCTGCCAGTAGCCGGACTGTAAGTCGATAGAAGAAAAATAGGTGGCACCGTAGAGGCAGTCGAGAGTGTCATCAATACGTGGCAGAGGGTACACGTCCTTTTTTGTGATTTTGTTCAAGTGGCGATAATCTACACAAAAACGCCACGTGCCATCCTTCTTTTTGACGAGTACGACGGGAGCAGCCCAGGGACTACAAGAAGGCGCAATAATGTCCTTTTCAAGCATCTTTTTGACTTCCTGTTGGATGACAGCTCGTTCAGATGCAGAAACACGATATGGACGTCGGTGAATAGGGTTCGCATCGCCAGTCTTTATGCGATGGGTCACGACGGACGTTTGACCTAAGGGTCGATTGTGAAAGTCAAAAATGTCGCGATAGCCTTCAAGAATGCGGCAAAGAGCTTCAGCTTGAACAGGTGTAAGGTCAGAGGAAACCATCTTCTCAATGTCGACTTCAGTACCGTGCGATGACGTCACGGTATAGGCCACGGAGCAAGAAACATTTAGGAGTGGAAACTCCGCTGTTTGCGGCGACCAGAAAAGGTCACAAGCCCGCGGAGCCGTTATCGTCCTGGCGGCCTGGAAAGAAATTACCGCCGTTGAGAGTGCGCCGGGGCCGCCTGCCTGGGCACTGCATTTTTTTTTTCGCTGCGGCTTCTACGACGCGCCGCATGGCGCCGCCACTGTATACGGCCCCGTCGACACATACAACAATTGTGACCTTATCTAGTCGCCCACGCTCGCTCGCGCTGACGGGAGTTTCACCTCCTAAATGTCTTACTCCATGGTATAGGCTGAGCTGTGACGATCTTCCACTGTGAATGGCTGGATCTCACCATCCTGCAAAGCGCTAATTATACCCAATGAAATCCCCTGAGGCAGAACTTGCGCGGTTAGCGCGAAATTGACAAGGGGAAGGCAGGTGCGGTTGCCAGTAATTGTCAGCACCATGTGCGGCACGGTAACACCATGTGTAAGTATAACGGCCGGAAATGGTGCGACCACGTAATTACCGTCAGGTACAGCAGTGAGGACAACAACAACAAATCGACGTGTGTCACAGATTGAGGTGGTAGGCGAATAAAATCCATGCAGCTCAAACGGCTTGGAGGCGGATCCACATGGTCGGCAAGAAGAGGCAAGTCAAGGCGAAGTGAGCCGGCCGAACAGTCAATGAGGGCAGAATGATTGGCAAGGAAATCGAGACCGAGAATGAGTTCGTGAGGGCAATGCTCGATGACGGTGAAGAGAGTGACGGTTTGTCTCTCAGCAATGGTGAGGCGGGCAGAGCACATGCCAACAATAGCGACAGTCCCCGCATCGGCGACTTGTACAACTCGGTCCGGGGCGGGCGTCAGAACTTTCTTGAGCCGACGGCAAAGAGCAGCACTCATAATGGACACATGCGTCCGGTGTCAATCAACGCGCACACAGGAACATTGTCGACGAGAACGTCCAAAAGATTCTTGTTCGTGGGTAAAGTGAAGCGAGGATTTCGTGCCAATTTCGTCATTGCAGCTTCACCTCCAGAAGCTGCACTGTCTAGTTTTCCGGTCGGGGGTGCGGCGAGTAGGTTGGAGAAGGAGCACGGCGTGACGGGGGCGAATGAGATTGACGACGGGACGGAGAAGGCGAGCGAGTGTAGCGGGGTCGTGTCAAAGGTGTCGCAGGGTCAGATGATGGAGCGGGCATAGAAGGGGCAAAGGGAAAGGATGCGCTAGAGGGGCGAGGGTGGTAATCAGGAGAACAGCGCACCGGAGAAGTCCAGCGGCTGCGGCAGTGGCGAGCAACATGTCCTATGCATCGGCAGTTAAAACAGATCGGCTTGTCGTCCACGGTTCGCCATTCGGAGGGGTTGCGCTGTCCATAAGAGGAGTAAGAAGGGCGCGGTGGGGACGTGCGTGGAGAAAGAGGTTCCGAGCCTAAGGAACGAATGGATTGCAGGCCGACATTGGACAACTCTTGACGGACGACGGCCTGGATCAAGGAGATCGTCACCGGAGAATGATCAGGTGACGGGAACTAAGGGGCCGCTGGTTGTGCCGCTTCAACCTCACGACGAATGATGCGGGTCAAGTTGTCACATCGCGACCGCTGGTGGAAGAGGTCGTCACAGGATGACGTAGCAGCTGTGTCGGGAAGTCGCGTGATGTGCTGGGATACCCGGCGGCTTTTAGCATGCTCAAGACGGCGGCACTCCTTGAGGATCGTATTGATGCTGGTGACGTTGGTAAACACCAGTAAATTGAAGGCGTCGTCAGCAATGCCTTTGACGACGTGATTTACGTTATCATCCTCAGACATGGTCGGGTCAGCCTTGGCACAAAGGGCCAAGACGTCGAGAATGTAGGACACGTAGGACTCGGTCGACGTCTGTACACGTGTGGCAAGGGCTTTCTTGGCATTGACTTGATGACCGAAGGGATTGCCAAAAAGGTCGCGGAGCCTCTCTTTGAAGAGATCCCAGCTCGAGATCTCTTCTTCGTGAGTCTGGAATTATGCAAGTGGAGCTGCGTCGAGGTAGAAAAGAATGTTCGCAAGCATAATAGTCGAATCCCACCTGTGACTGGTGCTGACACGTTCGTATAAGCGGAGCCAGTCATCAACATCAGGACTGCCCACTCCGTTGAAAACACCAGGATCCCGAGGGGGGGAAAGGGCGACGTAGGTCAGGGCTGCAGGCGGAGACGGTTGCGTAGATGAAGTGCCGCCAGCAGGAGCTGAAGTTGCACTGTCGCCATTGCGACCGCTGCGAAGCTCCATGACGGGTACGGCGAACGTCCACCTCCACCAAATTAATGTTACGTGTAGCTGATGTACAAGTCTATTTACAATATATTTACATGTAGACAAACGGTGGCAAGGATGGCGACGCTATGTCAAGCGGTGGCCACGTCGTCTTCTTTCTCCTCAGTGCAGCCACACTGTGGCGGCTGTTCCGTAGCAATATCAACCATGTTGACAACCGGGAGCACCGCGATTGTGAAGGCAGGAGCTATCAGCGACCATGCCGATCAGCAGTTAAGGGTTAGAGACCCTTTGTACACCGATGTTGAAGAGGCGCTTTGCCAGTGGTTCATCACAACCCGCGCGCATAATGTGCCTATTAGTGGGCGAATACTTGCCACCAAAGCGAAAAACTTCTGGGACGTCCAAATTTTGAGCCTGGGAGAGGCTGGGTTCAGCGCTTTAAAAAGCGGCACGGAATCGTTTACAAAAATGTGGTAGGGGAAGCAGAATCTTTGGACATACAGGCAAAGCAGCAGTGGCTGCAGACAAAGCTGCCCAGCGTGCTGGAGCGCTACGCGGATCAGGACATATATAATAGCGATGAAACTGCTCTGTTTTTTCAAATGTTGCCGTCGAAGACTCACGCTCTTAAAGGAGATCAATGCCCTGGCGGGAAGCACTCGAAACTTAGGGTGACCGTGTGGCTGTGCGTTAGCATGGACGGGAGCCATCGTCTCAAGCCTTTCATGATCGGGCAATCGAAGAAGCCAACGTGCTTTAAGAATCAGCACATCCCGGTCCGCTATAGCAGCAATAAGAAGGCGTGGATGACCTGCGACCTGTTTGAAGAATGGTTGCTCGAGTTCGACAGTATAACTGAAGGCCAAGGAAGAAAAGTAGTGTTGCTACTTGACAACTGTAGCGCACACAGCGTTAACCCGAAGCTAACATCTGTGGAATTGATGTTTCTGCCTCCGAATACTACGGCAGGCCTGCAGCTGTTGGACGCCGGCGTGATCGCCAACTTTAAAGTCCTGTATCAGCGGCGAATGCTGGAGTGGCTAATTTTAGCGATTGACCGCGCAGCTAATGGCACGTTGGGTCATGCAGACAGGCCCCCTGACCTGAAGATCAGTCTTTTGAAAGCTGTGCACTTCGTTTATGGTGCATGGTATGAAGTGAAGCAGTCAACCATATACAATTGCTTCAAAAAGGTGGGCTTTGTGCGTCAGGACGAACTTCCCCAAACCACTCAGACCAACACAGTGGAAGCCACTGACATAACCGAGCTCTGAGAGCTCGTTCCTACTGGTGACACAGGTGGTGCGTCGATGGAGGAGTTTTTGACTGCAGATAGTGCTGCCTCGTTCTGCGATGAGGGCACCGACGAGGCGATCACCGAAGATGTGCTGTCTCGAAAGACGGCAAAGTTGTGCGACGGTGACGACGGCAGCAGCAAAAGTGACGAGATTGACAGTGGCTCCTTGACCCTGACCTCGATGTCCACGCAAAGTGTTCTGTCGTCAATCGACTCCTTACTTGATTTTATGCATGCTAAAGGACTGCCACCAGTGTTCGCGCGGCAGCTGGAATCCATGCACACCGCGGTTGTGAAGCTGAAGCTGCTGCAAAAGCAAGTGCAGATTTCAGACTATTTCAGCGCGCCTAACCCTTGACACGGTCACTGGCGCTAAAAATAAAGTTTTTTTTTCACAGCCTACTTTCTACATCATCTATACTTTAGAGCCAGTAGCGAATTCGAGTTCGGAGCTGCAAAGGTATGTTCCGCGTTTTTTATTTTTTTCTAATAACCGCAGTTCAGTATAGCGATCATCGGTTATAACGATCATATTTTCGTCTTTCTCGATATCGTTATAAGTGGACTGCACCTATAGAGGTCAAAAGAAAATTTTCATTTAATCGACCTCTCGCGTCGCATCACGAATCTCCCCAGATCGTGCCGAGGGCATTAAAATCACCCATGAGTATTTAGGGGTCAGGAAGCTGATTAATTAGGTTATGGAAATCGTTTTTCTTTTCAGGTGATAGTTAGCCGGTATGTATAAAGAGCGCCCAGTCACCAGTTTGTTAAAGAAGATTGCCCTAACCGACACGGCCTCAAGGGGCGTCTGGAGGGCGATCTGTTGACAAGCTACAGATTTATCCACAACTATTGCAACACCGCCGGAGGCACTAGCCTCGTTGCGGTCTTTACGATAGATTATGTACTGACGTAAAAAGTTTGTCTGTGTGGGTTTCAGATGTGTCTCTTGAACACACAGCAACTTGGGATTGTGTTTGTGTATTAGTTCTCTAATGTCGTCGAGGTTATGTAGTAGTCCTCGTACATTCCACTGTAGTATTTGTGTTTCCATTGTGATAAATGTGTTCGGTGCTGTGTGTTTAAGAGATTAAGATTAGTTCACGGGCCCTTTTGAGGCGCCGTGACAGGAGTTTTGCCTTTTTTGGAGTGGTCGAGAGAACCTCGCCGCTCCTTAGGCGCTGGCTGGTCCTTATGTCCATCGGCTCTTAAGAGGCGCTGGACACGCGCTCTTCCGAGCGCTTTGTTTGACGTGAAGGCCTCGGCACGTTGGATGAGACCTTTGAGTTTACCTGCCTGGAGGTAGATGGCCCCTTCTGCTGGGTTGGCGTAGCAGTGCTAGCTGCAGCCGCCGGGGGGGGGGGGGGGGGGTGGCATCACTGTTGCCTCACTGGGTGTGGGTTCGACAGCCGCCGAAAGCCTTTGTGTTGCTGCCCCCTGACGCGTCACATCGGCAAAAGTGTTCTTGGGCGGGTAGGATACCTGCCTGCGTACCTTCTTGAAACTTATATTTTCCTTTACTTTAATTGTTACAATTTCTTTTTCTTTTTTCCAGGATGGGCACGACCGCGAGTATGCAGCGTGCTCCCCATCCCAGTTTACCCAGTGGAGAGAGTTCTCACAAGCTTCAGAGGTGTAGTCATGGGCACTACATTTCACACAAGTTTGGTGGCCTCGGCAGCTCTGCGAACTGTGGCCGAAACGCTGGCATTTCAAACATCTAACGGGATTTGGTACATATTGCCTAACATGCAGCTTAATGTAACCGGCCTCAATGGACTCGGGCAGGACACTTGAACCAAAGGTGAGTATTAGGTGATTGGTTTCAATTTCTTTACCATCCCGCCTCATCTTAATTCTCTTGACAGTGACAATATTCTGTTCATTGAAGCCCTCCAAGAACTCGGCCTCTGTCAGCTGAAGCAAATCATCATCAGAGACGATGCCACGGGTGGTGTTCAGAGTGCGGTGTGGAGTTACTGTCAATGGAACATCCCCAAATGACACTAGACTGGGCAACTTTTCGTACTGTTTCTGATCATGCAGCTCTGAGAGGAGATCACCACTTGCCATCCTTCATGCCTTGTAGCCTGGACCAAGGAAAGGACTTGGAAACTAGAAAAGGGGAGATATTTCATACTTTCTTATCTGATTTTTCTGAGTGAATGACATGATATTGCGGAAAGTTCAGCTTTTGACGTCCAAAGAACTGGAACCCATCTTCGGTGCACCCTCTTTTCTGAGGGCGATCAGGAAGTGGAGGAAAGGAACTTGCCATAGAAATGTGTAGTTTTCGGCAATAATACCAGCCACCCACCATGGAGCCCTACAAGGGGACGCTACAGGAGATGTAAAACAGGTCCTGGAAACACCAGCTGTACGTCATCACTATAACCAAATATGAAATAACCCAGGTTGGCTATTCACACAAGGTTAACTCTTGCTGCCTGGAAAATTGGAAGGGAAGCCAGGAGAAGACAGGAAAGATGGAAAGCGAGAAAAAGACGAAGGTTGGAGCGAGAGAGAGACAGGAAAGGACAACTACCGATTTCCCCCGGGTGGGTCAGTCCGGGGGTGCCGTCTATGTGAAGCAGAGGCCAAAGAGGTGTGTTGCCTCTGCCGAGGGGCCTTAAAGGTCCAAATAACCGGCATCGGCTCAACCCCCAGGATCCCCCTTTCCCCAGACACGGCTAAGCAGCGCACGGCTACACGCAGGATGGTCCAACCCCCGTGTGCTCGGGTACGTGGTGTCACAACACACCAAACGCCTGCTGACGTAGACGCCCCTGCGGGGTCTAATTAAAGTGAAACCTCATTAAACCGTAGTTGGCCAGAGCTCGGAAAAAGTATGTAGTAAACGTTAGTGCTGCTTAACCGAAATAGCATGAGATCGCCCACTTACCTGTCAAAAGCCGAACTCGGAGAGAGTGCAATGAAAGGGCAAAAACATGCAGTATTTATTCACTTCGTGGGACAAAAATCCGTTATTTTCGTTTGATGCCGCAGCGGCCTAGCAGCGATGCCGGCGGCCTCAACCTTACTGAAGCCAAGAGCCAGCTTTTCAGCCAGCCTTCTTTTCTCGGCTAACACTCGCATGGCAGATTCCTCGCTGGCACTGCATATTCTCCGTGCATGGGGGCGGTAGCGCTGCACAAGACGCAGGGCGCCTTTTTCATTGCAGGGTGCTGTTCTCGTAAAGACGATTGCATTCATGAGGCTGAAGTAACGCGCTGCTTCTGTCACTGTCGGGCCTGAATCACCCGTACTGTCGCTTTCCGTGTCGTCTTCATCACTATTGTTAGGGGACACTTCGGCAAAAGAGGCAACGATGGCGAAAAGTCGGACCTCACAGCAGACATCTTTTCGCGGTTGCAGCAGCGCTACCGAGCAACTTCTTGGCATTCCAAATGCCACACACACTGTAGACAACGGTAGATCCCTGTCGTGTGCCAGCACCGACTTCTTCGTGCCACGTTTAATGGCCCAAACGATGTCAAATTTTTCTTCCATGCTGAGCACCCGGTGTTTTTTCTCCAAGCTTCAGCATGACACGAGTCCTTGCTTGCACAACGCCGAAATGATGATGATGTGGTTTCACACGCAAACACACAGGGCGCTTGGAGGCCGTTGTTCCGATCTCTGAGGCTTGTTGCTCTGACGGGCCACCCAATGAGGACAACGAACTGCCGTGATTGCGCAACGAAAACTGGAAACACAACATGTTAACCAGTACGTACGCAATAAGTTGGTACAGTTTATATGGATACAAAACGCATAATTTTCAATGGCCGCTGAGTCAGGGATTTGACTTTACTACTTCTAAAACGAAACTATTGTTTAAGCGGGTACGGTTTAGCGAGGTTTTACTGTACCACCAAACAGTAAAAAAGTACTGTAGATAGTACTATTGGTTGTGTATTAGTGATATTATGTTATTGATACTATTAATAGCATAAAATCTTCTTCATACTTCATACACTTCATACAATAACTTCATAAAAAGTTGGCCATGTTTTCCTGCATGCCCCAAACCATGTACTATGTACAGGCTCGTCCACTCTTAGGGTGAACACGGCTCACCGTGGCCGCGCTCCGCGGGGCGCCAGTGCGTCCGGCGCGGCGGCGCATCGAAGCGAAGCGGCGCAGGCGCACACGGACCTCGGGGAGGCGCTTCGCGTCGTCAGCTACAGCGCTGGAGCGCGCCGCTCTGGCTTTGCTGCAATGTACACTTCGCTAGACCCAGGTGACTGAGCGACCGAGGCGGCGTGGCGGGAAGGCGCACTTCACTTACTGGAGCATTTTCCAGCTAGTTCGGTCTACAGCTTGTGAACAGCCTGCTTAATCAATATACATTAACAGAAACAAGCTTATGACCACATAAATCACTTAGCATGTTTTTATAAGTGATGACGGTAAAAATACGGTCATTTTTTCGCGCTCTTTATCAGGCTGGGGCGTAGAGGCGACGCTTGATAGTCGTGTCAGAGACGTCACCCAGCGAGAGGCTGTTCTTAATTTCCCGAGCGATAAAGGTCGGGTTTGCACCAGCCGCCGCAACAATGGTCATGTATTCAGCTTCAGTGGTCACTGTTTGCCGGGCTTTACGGGGAGCATCCACAATTCTTCCATCCTTCTTGTAAGCTTGGACTATCCGATTCACAGTTTTCAGTGGCCCTTTTGTCATCTATGATATAACGCGTTGAGAATAGTTTTGTAGGCACAGATCTACAATGCGTCGTCTTTCTTTTTCCGGTACCCGCGACATAACCAGTTTCCGAAAGTGCACCGGGGAAATAAAATCCTGCACTGTTACAGCGTTTCTGTCGCCGAAGTGCCCCGGCAACCGACAACCGAACAAAATGGTATTCATCATGCAAGTCGATAGAAATGCGTTTAATGGAAACACCTCTGGTGTCTTTCGATTTGACGAGTCATCCCAGAATATTTAACTCGTGAGCGGCCAGTCACTCACTTGAGCAGCCGTTGGCTGCACCACATCACCATATTAAGCTAAAATGGAGTAGCATGACCTAAGCAAAAAAAAGGGGGGAGGGGGGGCTCGGCGGTAGATCCGGCTGACGCCCATGGTCAGTTAAAGAGTAGACTGGCCCGAACGTAGCAATCTGGCTTGGGCCGGGCTTGGCTTTTACAAATGTCGAGCCCGTTGGCCGACCACCGGCATGCTGTCGGCAGACGACACCGGGCCGGCCTCATGACCGCTGGTTTCATTATCGTGGCCACGTTCGTCCAACACACGGACCGGCCACTTCCCCATGACGGCAACAGCTTTGCTTGTTCAAGGCAAGGGTTCCTGTGCCGTATGCATATTTGAGTTTTACCTACTCAGCCTCGCCACCCCCCTAACCCCTAAAGAAACAGAAATCAATTCCTCCTTTTCTCCAAATTTATCCGATGCCCCCCTATATGGCGTAACGCAGATGCCATGTGCCGCTTCGGGAGGCATACCGCACAATTATATTCTAGTGAGAATATACATATGACCGATTCCGAGGAAGTACTGAAATGAAATACAAGCGAGTAACGACTTAATTACCCGGCAAGACGTAATTTAAGCTAGAAAACAGACATGTAGATTATAGATTTCCCACTTCAATTACGCGGTCGGGCAAGGCATGACTGTCCCAACGTGGGAGCGGCCCGCAGCGCGCTGAGTCGAGCACCTCAGGACCTTATTAAGGTTTTGCATCCATTCATCCATCCATTCGATTACCTATTCAAAACGGACAGAAAGGGCATTCGCATGCGGTGTGCATCGACTCCAAGGAGAAAAAAAACAAACAACCAAATAAACGACGGTGCCACATGTTTCACTCCACCTAATCAATGTAATCAAATAACTGACCGACGATTCCTCTAAATAAGAATGCGACTTCTCACGTCAGGTAGCCGTCAAAGGACCGGCACCGCTTCGGCGATTTTAACCAATCTGTGACAACAAAAATATGATGTAGGAAGATGAAAAGGGGGAGTAAAACTGCCGCCAAATCAGTTGCTATGCAGGGGAGAGCCCTTTCCAACATCGCCTAAAGCGCTCCATGCACCCCTACCAGTGACATTAATAATAATATATGGGGTTTTACGTGCCAAAACCACTTTCTGATTATGAGGCACGCCGTAGTGGAGGACTCCGGAAATTTAGACCACCTGGGGTTCTTTAACGTGCACCTAAATCTAAGTACACGGGTGTTTTCGCATTTCGCCCCCATCGAAATGCGGCCGCCGTGGCCACCAGTGACATTAACGCGTCAATAAGAAAGTCGCGAAGTAGCGGATGTCACTTCTTACTTGCTGTCGAAGTAATAGTATTGTCCTCCTTAATGGTAAAATCGATGGCAAACATGATGATGCATGATTGAACAATCCTTCTCTAACTTTCTGTGGAATTTATTGCGGGTTTCGGTCGCTTTTTTAGGTCAATTAAGCACATTCGTTCTAGCATTAAGACATGCGCGAAATGGCGCCCTAGGCGCATCACATGATGACTCCAACGAAGAAGAGCGCGCCTAATAGGTTTCTCGGTATGCACTACACGAAGTGCTGTGAGACTCAAATAAAATGGCACCAGCCTAATAAAGAGCGCGAAGAAATGACTGTATTTTTACCCTCATCACTTATTAAAAACATGCTAAGTGATTTTTGTGGTGATAAGCTTGTTTCTGTTAATGTATATTGATTAAGCAGGCTGTTCACAAGCTGTAGACCAAACCAGCTGGAAAATGCTCCAGTAAGTGAAGTGCGCCTTCCCGCCACGCCGCCTCGGTCGCTCAGTCACCTGGGTCTAGCGAAGTGTACATTGCAGCAAAGCCAGAGCGGCGCGCTCCAGCGCTGTAGCAGACGACGCGAAGCGCCTCCCCGAAGTCCGTGTGCGCCTGCGCCGCTTCGCTTCGATGCGCCGCCGCTCCGGACGCACTGGCGCCCCGCGGAGCGCGGCCACGGTGAGCCGTGTTCACCCTAAGAGTGGACGAGCCTGTACATGGTATGTACAACAGTAATGATCGTAGAGCCCTGTAGCATGGTTGAAGAACATGAGAGGTGTATTAACTGCGCAGGGCCACCATGGAGAGAGCACCTCCATAACATGCTATAGTTTCTCGTGCTCACCGATAGATGGCAGAACTAATTGAGGCCTTGCCTTGAACAATGCACAAATAGGTAAATGAAAGCATTTAGTAGTTGTCTTGTGCACGATTTTGCAGCAACTTTTTGTGCTTTTAGCCCATAATGACAAAAAATATGCTTTGCCCACTGTTGTAAAACAAGGTACAGGTTTTGAGAGGAGAAGTTCACTAGTTTCTGAGCAAAAAGACGATCATCGATAACAGTGGAAGCATGCTATACCCAGAACAGATCACACCAGTCAGTTGACAGAACATGTTAGTAAAAGATGTTTTGAGCCCAAACGTATACTCAAGGACAGTAAAGTACATAGACACATTGTGATGAGCTTGCCGCACCACTTGTTTAATTATTTATAACAGAGTACGTTGTTGAAAATTATGAGTTATGAGAAATGAAACCGTTTGAAGCCAGAAGGATGATGTTTAGGCAAATCCATGTACTACCCATCATTCCCATGCTGGCTGAACCACCTCACTTGTAGCTTCCATAGACACTAGAGGAAGCGTTACCTCTAGTTACTATTATATGAAACTCTATGGGTGACACGGACAGTCAACAACAGGTGGACCGCATGTAACGATGTGATGGGTCACAGCATGCTTAGGTGGCTGTGCAAGGGCAGGGCTTCGTGAGTGAGATTTTGGAACTTCGTGACCAGGTTTTCAAATGGACAACACAGGATGAATATGTGTATGCCTGTGAGCGCTCACAGAGCACGCCCGAGATGGAGAGGCGGGTCATGCTGTCTTTAATGTGATGACGGCGCATGCCGACGTCCAAGTCATAGTGTGACAGGAAGTCGGATTTAATGGTGGGACGGCGAACATCGGCTATTATGAAGACACAGTGAAATGTGCAACGCTGGCCCAGGTCAACAGACAATTAACGGAGGCCGTACGTGGCTATCGATGAAGAGTTAGCGGCATTTAGCATTCGTCCTGTGGACCTGGACTGGCTATCCGCATTGGTAGGTGGTAGCATACTTCTGCACCCGTGTCCGTGAGGAACCTCGTAACGGAGATCTGGTCCATAATCATGAAGAGACGACCAGGTTGAGAAACAAGTTCACAGGCCGCCATCGGTGACCCCGTCGGCTGCTTCCCGATCAGCTGCAAGGTGAAGTACATTTTCTGGCAATGTGCTGGAACATCCTGTGGTACTAGCAGATTCGAGAGGTACTCCAATGACAAGGATTCGTTGCGTGGAGGAGAATGATGCCTTGGGCAGGGAGAGTGCTGGTAACGTGACAGCGTCTGGAGAGCGGCTATGGCAGCAGAGAGTTGGTCGATGCAATCCTCTAACCTTGAAACAGCACACGTGTCTGGGGTCTCAGAGACAGCAGTTACAGTTGGCGGGACAACCTCATAGATAATGTCAGCCAAAGCAGCAAGACGATCTAGGGACAACTTGTCTGCAGCAACCAGAACGAAGCGGACGGACTGGGCCATGTGCTGTAGGAACAACTTGAGCAAGGTGTTGTGCACGTTGATGTTGCTGTCACCCAAAAAGTCGCCGCATGCTAATGAGCAGTTGTGAAAGTCGCCAGTCACCAAGCTGTCCACCAGTGAGGAGCTGTAGGAGGCGCATGCACTCGGTTGGCATTGTGGTTCCAGAATCTTCTGCTTGAGTCTTTGGTAGGGTGTGTTACCCAGTGACTCGGCATTAGCATCAGCTACATCTTGAGCCACATCTGAGGGTGATGAGAAGAGGTGGTAGTACCATGTGGTCTCCAAGGTAATGTGGTAAAGATGGAACTGTGCCTCCAGCTCAGCAAACCATACTTCCACAGTGTTTGGGCAAAACGGCCGCGTGTGAAGCTGGACCATTCCCTCATCTGCTTTTGCGTGGGTGGCTAGTGGAAATCGGGTGAGTTCGTGTCCGAGTCCGGAGTCAACACTGTAGGAACGGCCCACCAGGACAATACATCTAACTCCAACACCTAACGGCCAGCGATGGCGTGTTCGTGTACATGCCACGAGCCATGCATCTTTATTCTCTTCTTCCTCTTATGCTTGCTCATTCTGAAACCCTCCTTAAGCTACCACAAGAGGGTGCTACATATATGAAGGTGCTGGTGAGACAGTGTCAGTGCACTGAGCAGCAAGTCATCCGCGCCATCAAGGCCGATGATGAAGGAGATGCTAAACGTTGCCAAGGCAATCGCCACGAAGCAAGGTTGAATGGTTTGGCAGTGAATTCGTGATGATCGAGGCAGTAGCGATGCGATGGATGTTGAAGGCAGCAAATGAAAATGAGATACTCCTGCGGTTAAAGACAGTGTCAGAGGATGCAAACAGGACTGTAGTGCCAGAAATCTCGGCACAGGACACAAGGACATGGGAGGCACTGTAGGGCAGTATGTCGGTATTGTCGGCAACAAACAGCTAGTCCAATTGAGTATTGTGTGAAATGGCAACCAAGGTCGAGAAAGCCACCTCAGCATGGGCACAGTCAATAACAGCATGACTCCAAGACCGAAAATCTCAGCCGAGGATGATGTCATGTGAACAAGCAGGCAGCACAAGAAACTCGATAGTACAAAAGATGTATTGAATTACGATGTGGGCTGTGCACACAGTTGAAGGCTGAATATGGTTTGTCCCGGTGGTGCAAAGGGACAATCCTGTTGACGTCGTGGTAACCTTCCGAAGTAAGTGGGAAAGTTTTATATCATTAGGAGAAACAGCAGTACCAGTGTCCACAAGTGCAAGGGTAGAAAAACCATACACAAAAACTTCAATGAGGTTTGGCGGAGAAATTCAAGGACTTTACTCTGAACCACAATGCAGTTCGTGCTTCGGGAACTGCAGGATCTGGTTTTCTGCATCCGGAGGGCAGGGACAACAATGCATAGTTAGAGGGCGATATCCTAGTGACGGAGATCTGTGTCGTTAGTGAGTTTTTACTGCAATTTAAACTGCCCATAAAACTACTAGCCTTAATTTGTGCAATATTCTAATACCTTGCTATTGCTGCAAATGCTCCACCCTTTGGGCGGAAACACCATGTAGAGTATTGATTTCTTGGAGGAGTTTCAAGCACATCAAGAAAAAAAGGCAAAAAGCAGATATTACCAGATGATTGCATGACATGTTTCCTGATGCCATGTTGCAAGCATTTTAGTCTGAATGAATGTCATAAAACAGTTACGAAGAACACCTGAAATACTTGCAAAGATGCAAATATCTCCATCTATGAATGTATATAAGAAATAATTTGCCCTTTTAATGAGCTGTTTATAACATCCATGTGCAGAACTGATTTCATACAGACATGCAAAAAATGATTTGTTTGGTGATTGCTCTCAGTACAATGGCTATTGCCATCTTTTCTTTCGTATCTCTTCCTCACACACGTGGTGCTGCTCCTTCTTTATGTGGAGCGTAGAAAGGTTAAATTTTTCAACAAGATTACAATTCTTTAAACAATTCCGAGCCAGCAAGGTATCCTTCCATAAAAAACAATAGACAGCCCACCTTGACATGCAGGATGGCCATCTGTGGCGGGTGGATGTCCACAATTGTGCGCAGCAGTTTTCCATTGGTCAGGTCCCACATGGTCAGCTGCACGTACAAGTTGTAAATGACATAAATATGCAACCAGGTCAAAACTCCCCTCAGGACATTTCAAAGGTATAAGCAATGTCTCTACAACAATGCCAATCCATATCATTTACGACTTCGAACTACATCAATCAATCAATCAATCAATCAATCAATCAAGTTTTATTTTCGCCGCAGACAGTACGTTGTTACTGCGAAAATAGGGGGCCAGAGAAAAAAGCTGCATTTGTGCAGCTTGACTAAGCTCTAGCCACCCATTTACCTGCAGCCATGTTCATTCAGCTTGGTAATGCAGTCGGCATTGTTGCACCGAAATTGTGCCCCTAAAGCTAAGGATTCCTGCTCAGTTCGCACCAGCCAGCCATACCTGCCACAGACTAACCAGAGCTGCCAGTGCCCCATAATGATGCCATCAAAACTAGCAGGCAGCAGCTTGCAAAATGACACATGAATCAGAGAGAGAGAGAGAGAGAGAACATTTATTTGAACCATCGAGGCCGTTGCTCTTGAGGCTGGGTGGGTGGTGTCCTCATCCCAGGACTCCACTAGCCATGGCTGCTCGACTTGCTGGACGAGAGCTTCTTGTCCCGCTAGGGTATCGCCAGTCAGCTGTACCTCCGACCGTTCAAATGATGTGCTAGGCGTCTTTAAGTGTTGAGGTTTGCCCCCGCACCTACACGAGATGTGAAAGTGTAGGGCATGTGTCGCCGCACCAGGGGCAGATGCCGTGATATATTTGTAGGTACATTTTGCTGTATCTGTGTAGGTTTGGGAATGTGTTAGTCTGACTAAGTCTGAGAGCTACTGCCTCTTCAGTGCTGAGCTTTCTGTGAGGGGGAGGATAAATCCTGCGGTTGAGTCGCTGGATCTTGAGTCGGTCGCAGTAATTGGATGGCAGGGGCACGAAGGTAAAGGGTGGGGATTGACAAGATGATTGTTTTTGCCCCGCTTGGTTGATTAGCGATCGAGCTAAGGCGTTCACCCTTTCGTTTCCCTCCAGTCCCACATGGCCCGGCGTCCATGTGATTTGATGGGATTCCTGCAGCCTCGGGCTTAGAACCTGAGCCGCCAGCAATGGTGTTTGCCTGTTGGTAAAGTTACGGCAGGCTGGTTGCGAGTCGGTAACGACATGGACTTCCCTGGCTACCCTGTCTTGTTGCTTTACTACTAGCACCATGGCTATGGTCTCAGCCGCAACTGGGGTCCCTGCCCTGACGGAGGCCGCGAGGGTCAAGGAGTTATCTCTCCCATTCACGGCAGCTACTGCGAAGAGGCCCCCTACAGGGTACGCCGCGACGTCCACGTACATTACGTACGAGTCACCCTTGAATTGTCAGCGCTGTCTGTAGATGTGAGCCTTGCGTCGTCCTTTATGGAGTTTATGACTCATGTGCTTCGGTGGGGTTCGCCTTGATCTTGCCTCTGACCTCAGGTGAGAGTGATCATTGCCCATCGAGGGCACGGAGCTCCGTTGCCATTCCGGTCTGGTGGAGGATAGCTCTGCCTGCTGCCGTGTTCTGTAGTCTGGCTTTTTGCGAAGCCCTAACCAGGTCCGAAAGCTCAGCGAAGGTGTTGTGGATCTCGAGGGCCGCTAACTTCTCATTTGAGGGGGTGACAGGAAGACCCAGGGCTGTTTTGTACGCGCCTCTGATGACGGCGTCGACTTGTTCTTGGTCCCGTTTGTTTAGCGAGTGGTAGTGCTACGGCATGCTATACGTTACTCTGCTGATCATCAAAGCCTGGATGAGGCAAAGCATGTCCTCTTCTCACATGCCCTTGCGGCTTCTTGTTATTCGTTTAATAGTCCGAGAGATCTGGTTGGTGGCGGACCTTAGGGTTTGGATGTTGTGGGAGGCTTTCAGGTTGCTCTCGATCCAAAAACCCAGAATCCTACACTTATTGCTTTCCATGATCTTCTGGCCCTCTAAATAGAGGTTGATAGGGCTGGGGCACTTGTAGATTCTTCCTCCGTGCACCCAGATCACCTCAGACTTCTCGGGCGCGCAATGCATCCCGCTCGCTGCCGCAAATCTCTCCACGGCCGTCGCGGCCTCTTTGAAGGGTCGCCTCTTTTCGCACGAGGGAGCCCTTGGTGGCCCTGAGCGTGATGTCGTCTGTGTACAGTGCGTAACCTAGGTCCGGAATCTTCCACAGCTCTTTGGTCAGCGCTAGCATCGTGACGTTGAAGAGAATCGAGGAGACCATCGCCCCTTGCGGCATTCCTTTGTTCGGTACATCGATCGTATCCGATCGAGTCTGGCCTATTCCGATGTTTGCCGTCTGGATCGTCAGGAACGATTTGACGTAATTAAAGATGCGCTCCCCACAGCTGATGTCGTTCGGTCCCTTGAGAATGGCCTCGTGAGAGATGTTATCGAAGGCCCCTTTCAGGTGGAGTACGAGCAGGAGTTGTCCTCCCTTCGGGATGCCCTTGTTAACTTCTTCCCTTAGGATTAGGAAATCATCTTGCATAGGAAGTCCCGACCTGAAGCCAAGCATTGTGTGCGGGAAGAGGTCACCATCCTCTATGTAGTGTTGGAGGTGGGTTTCGATGACCCTCTCGTACAGCTTGCCGAGGCACTAAGTCAGCGAGATGGGATGCAGGGCGTCGATCGCGGGCTTCTTGCTGGGTTTGGGAATGGTCACGATTTTGTGTGTTTAAACTCGTTCAGTATGTGGTCCTTCTCCATAGTTCCTCGTTTAGGTATTCGGTCAAGTCCAAGATGTGCATCGGGCTCGGGGTTCTTATCATGGCATTGGTGATTTTGTCAACCCCGGGAGCAGTGTTGCGATGTAAGGCTCGTGCCGCAGCATACATCTCTTCCTCCGTGATTGGAGCATCCAGTTCTGGTCTTGGTTCCCCTTCGTATATTAGGAGGCAGGGTCGTATGGGGTCGCTACCCAGGTATCCAGTTTTTAGGGTGTCAATCAGATCCTGGTCGTTCCCGGGGAACTTGTGAGTGATTTCTAGAAGCGTCTGACTGGTTGACACATGAATTAAAGATGGTGAGTTTGCAGCTCATCTCAACGAGTGATAAAAGAAATAAAGCTAGCACAATGTGTCAACTGTGATGAGGGCAAGGTATGCTATGCACAGCTAGTAGCTAATAAAAATGATACTCTGTGGCACAAGGCGCCACCATATCATTGCTGCTTCTCAAGTACTCTGGAATTATCATGCAAAGGAAGCTTGACCCCCACAAGCCAACACCTGTATTAAAGGGTGGTGGTGAAGTCACAAAACAAGTTTCCATGGACACAAGTGGCACATTAGGCCACAGCAGTTGTGTTTATGATGGAGAACTGAGGCACAGGAGGACAACAACAGGCAAGGAAGAGGAGCAAGGATTCGCTATGATGCACTAGCAGGTCAAAACATAGCCAAAAGAGCTATGTTTAGGCCCCGAAGTCAACAAGTTGACACCCAGGGTGGCCAAGAATCAAGCAGAATACGTTCCCCTCTGACTTGTACTAAGTGGCACTACAGCCCCTCATTAAAGAGAACACACTGAGCACCTAGATGAATTCACCAAAAGGAAACTATACCTTCATCTAAGTGAACACCACTCAATAGAGACACCTATAATCAGACTGCTGGCTACTGACTACACTCTGACGCCTGATGGAAAGTAGAATAAATTATAAAGACAAAGAATAGGTTTTCCTGCTCAATTCAATCTGAGTGCAAGCTAAAACTTGGTCCAAGCACCAGTATATCTAACTCCCACATTCAAGCCATGCCACACGGCTTCATTCACACACCAGCTAAAGGGCGCTGCCAGGGAGTGAAACTTTTTTTTTTAATTTCATTCTTTAGATTTTGACTGCCAAATCTCACTTCAATATTAAATTTTCATGTTCTCATATAAATTATTCTAATGAAGGCATGGTAGCTGCAAGGACTTGATTTCTCCATTGATGCTCTATAAGGAGCATTCATAAAGTTCATATTGTTATGGAAGGATGACAGAAGAGCGAGAGGAAGAAAATCGCGAGACGCTGGCTGCTGCATGTTGTTGCTGGTCAGCCATCTTGACCACATTGACTTTGCTTGTATATATACTGTAAATATAGTCAGTCTATACTCCCAACATCCCCGTAGCATATTGGTGAGAGGTGCGGGGTACCACGGCTGGAAACGGAGCTCCGCAGTGGACATCGCATCACCGTCCTCACCATGAAGGACTGTGAGCACTCGGGATCAACGTCGTTGCTGCCTCCAATGTCACCATCACCCGCTACGACACTGTCCCCTTCAATTGTGGTTGTGCAACCCAAGGATACCGGAACTTTCTGTGGGACTGATGGCACCGATGTTGAGGAGTGGGTGGCTATGTACTAACGTGTGAGTGGAATCAACAGATGGGACCCTACGCTCATGCTAGCTAACCTGTTGTTCTACCTAAGAGGCACGGCAAAGGTGTGGTTCGAAAACCATGAAGAGGAGCTGAGCAGCTGGGACCAATGCAAAGAGAAGTTAACAGAGTTGTTTGGCAAACCAGCCGGCCGCAAAATTGCCAAAAAGCAGGAACTGGCCTCTTCTGCCCAATCCCCCACAGAGTCCTATGTTTCGTATATCCAAGACGTGCTGGCGCTTTGTTGTAAAGCCGATCACGACATGACCGAAGCTGAGAAGGTAGGGCATGTGCTCAAGGGAATTGCCGACGCCTTTAATCTGCTCCTGTGCAAAAGCTGCTCTACAGTTGATGCTATCATCAAAGAGTGCCGACAATTCGAGCAGGCCAAAAGCCGACGGGTCCTGCACCCATTCACCAGACTTCCCAATACTGCCGCAACCTCGACATGTGAAGATCAGCTCGCACAGCAGCATGCGTCGCCATCACAGGACATGGTGCGAATCGTTCGACGTGAACTGGACGCGATGGCGGCCGCAGCTTTCTGTTCGCGTAGCCCTGATGCTACCCCTATTACAGTTTCCTCGTGCAAACCATCGTTCGACAGGAACTTGAAAACTTTGGCCTACATTCTGTTTGTGCTGTCACCAACCCCAGAGCCAACGAACGCCCTTCTACTATTTTCGCTATACCCCGACGATTCTCTCCGCGTTATCGTAACCCGACTGAGTGGAGAACCGCGGACGACCAGCCGATATGTTTCACCTGTCGCCGCATTGGTCATGTCGTCAGATACTCTTGCAACTCGTGGCCCTCAACACCTCGCATGCCGACCAACCTGAGCCATTTTAATGGAAATGCCCACAATGTTTCACCCACCGCTGAGTCTAATAGTGCCGACAACTGTGCTAGGCACACGTGGCACAGTTGCTCACCATCACCGCGTGGACACCAGTCTCACTCACTGCAAACATGTGGCCCATCTTCCCGTTCGCCGCAGCCACGCCGCCTTTTGTCCACTATGGCTTTTGGCCACACCCTTTCAGAAAACTAAGAAATGCAGCCATCGGAGGTGGTGCTGCTTGGCCCACTACTGCAGCAAATGTTCTGTCTGTGCTCACAAAGAGAAGTGTAATTGACGTTAAAATAGACTGCTTACCTGTCCAAGCACTTGTCGACATGAAGCTCACATATCTGTGATGAGTGCTAGCCTACGTAGACGTTTAAAGAAGGTCCTCACCCCAGCAGCTGCCCGAGTGCTTCGTGCGGCCGACGGCGGCATGCTGGTTGTACTTGGAATGTGTACTGCACGCATAAGTATAGCCGGCCGCCCTACTTCTGTTCTCTTTGCTGTGATCGACAATTGCCCTCACGACATTATCCTTGGAATGGACTTTTTATCCCATCATTCCGCTCTCATCGACAGCGCAACCGGCATTCTTCAGTTGGAACTGCCTCAACTCGCCGATGCTCTGAGCACCGCTCCACTGCACTTGTGTTTGCTTCAAGATGTGCATCTGTCACCTGAGGCAGTCAGTTACGTCACTTTGAACACACAGCCACAGATTCCCAACGGTGAATATGTCCTTCGCGCCATCATTGACGTGCTTTTCAACCGGAATGTTGCTCTTCCGCAAACAATGGTGACTATTATTAATAGCAATGTCGTTCTTCCACTTCTGAATTTCAGCCTGTGCCCTCAAGTGCTTCCAGCCGGCATGTTCTTGACCAGCGTTCTAATACTTCCGAATTTGACATTTAAAGTCTAATGTCAAGAGCGGTTTCTTAGCACCAATTGCAGCTCACAGCTCTGGTTCCCTAATGAATGAGTTGGCGAAGATGATTGCTACTGATCTCACCTCTGCGCAGGCCATGGACATACATCTCCTCCTTGAATCGTACCTTGACATCTTTGATTTCGGCGACAAGCCTTTAGGAAAAACATCTGTTGTTCACCACCATATTAATACTGGGGACACGAATCTTATTCCTCGGCGTCCCTATTGTGTATCGCATGCTGAACGTCGAGTCACCCAATCAGAAGTGGACAAAATGCTCCACAGAGGAGTCATCGAACCATCAGCCAGCCCTTGGGCTTTGCCTGTCTTAATGAGAGCAGCATTCCGGGCAAGTTGGTAATCCATTATTCAAATGATATTGTGCAACAAAAAAACGACACGGACGTGAGAGGACAACACACCGAGCGCAAACTTTCAACTCCATTACTCAAATGATATTGCACAAACTTTCAACTCCATTACCCAAATGAATTGCTCAAGTTTGCGCTTGGTGTGTCGTCCTCTCACGTCCATGTCGTTTTTTTGTTGCGCAATATCACTTGAGACTTTGCCTGTCGTCCTTGTGAAAAAAAGAAAAAGATGGTACCTGGCGTTTTTGCATCGATTATCACCATTTAAACAAGATCACCCGAAAAGACGTCTACCCACTACCACGCATCGATGACGCCTTGGACTGCTTGCACGGAGGTAAATAGTTCTCGTCCATCAATCTTCAATCCGGCTACTGGCAGTTTCAGTGGACGAAATGGACCGCGAGAAGACGGCCTTCATCACGCCGGATGGCTTATATCAGTTCAAAGTCATGCCCTTTGGCCTATGCAATGCTCCTGCGAAATTTGAACGTATGATGGACTCTCTTCTGCAAGGCTACGAATGGACCACCTGTCTCTTTACCTTGATGACCGTTATTGTTTTTTCTCCCACATTTGGCAGCCACCTTACCCGACTCGCTGCCATTCTTGCGGTCTTCCGAAAAGCCACCCTCCTCCAACTGAACTCCAAGAAGTGTCAATTCGGGTGCCGTCAGACTACCGTGTTGGGACACCTCTTGACGCATCAGGTGTCCAACCAGATCCAGAAAAAGTTCGCGCCGTACGCAGTTTCCCTGTGCCACGTTCTGCTTCTGACGTGCGCTGCTTCGTCGGCCTGTGTTCCTACTTTCACAGTTTCGTAAAAAATTTCGCCGTCGTTGCTCGGCCTTTGACAGATCTAAAGAAAACGTACCATTCTCATGGGGCCCTGAGCAAGCTCACGCGTTCGCCGCTCTCATCAGATTTCTGACCACACCTGCCATACTTGCCCACTTTGATCCATCTGTACCGACCGAAGTCCACACTGACGCAAGCGGCCACGGCATCAGCGCTGTTCTCGCCCAACAGCAGAATGGTACCGAGTGCGAGATAGCTTACGACAGCCGCCTGCTGTCACCTGCCGAGAGAAATAACTCCATCACTGAGCGGGAGTGCTTGGCTTTAGTTTGGGCTGTCGCCAAGTTCAGGCCATATTTGTACGGCCACACGTTTTCGGTCATTACAGACCACTACGCCCTCTGCTGGCTGTCTTCCCTCCGGGACCCCACAGAACGGCGTGGTTGCTGGGCGTTGTGGCTCCAGGAATTTTCATTTGTTGGCAACTATAAGTCTGGACGCCTGCACATGGACGCTGACTGCCTCTCGCGTCACTTCGTGGATCCTCCCGATACTGTTGTGCATGATCTGGTGACCTGCGTGATGGCTTTGACTGACATGACCGACATGCGTGCTGAACAACAACGCGACGCATCCTTACAGTCCATCATCGCCGGAGTGCAATCTGGCAGCACCGACGGCATGTGCCGCATGTTTGTGCTGCACGAGGGCATCCTCTACTGCCACAATATCAACCCTGACAGCCCCGAGTTGCTCCTTGTCCTTCCTCGTCACCTGCAATCTGTCGTTCTCTAACAACTTCACGATGCACCAACGGCGGGACACCTTGGAGTTTCGCATACATATGACCATGTACGGCACTGGTTCTTCTGGCCGGGTCTCTACCGCTCTGTGCGTTGTTATGTCACAACTTGTGAATTGTGTCAGCGCCGGAAGAAACCTCCCCTGGCACCTGTCGGACGACTCCATCCCATTGAAGTTCACTCTGAACCATTCTTTCGTGTTGGCCTTGACCTGCTCGGCCCTTTTCCGACAACGACTAGAGGGAACAAGTGGATCGCCATCGCTACTGATTACGCAACACGCTACGCGATAACAAAGGCGTTGCCGACTAGTTGTGCAACTGACGTCGCCAATTTTCTCCTCCACGATGTCATTCTCCATCACGGTGCACCTCAACAGTTACTCACAGACCGCAGCCGCCTGTTTTTATCTCGAGTTGTCAACGACCTCCTCCACTCTTGTGCCACTGAGCACAAGCTGTCCGCCTACCACCCACAAACGAACGGTCTCACGGAACGTCTGAACCGAACAGTCACAGAGATGCTGTCGATGTACATCTCCAACGATCACCGCGACTGGGTTTCGTGGCTGGCTTTCGTGATGTTCACGTATAACTTGTCCTGACATGACACCACAGGATATTCACCCTTTAATCTTTTGTATGGTCGCGACCCCACCTTGCCCTTTGGCACCATCCTACCTTCTGTGCCCCACGTTGCCACTGAGTATGCTCGTGAAGTCATCGATCGCGCTCACATGGTGCGTCAAGTCGCCCGATCTCAATTACCGGCCTCGCAGCATCTGCAAAAAGAGTGTTACGACCGGTGCCATCGCGATGTTCAGTTCGCCCCAGGTGCTTGGGTGCTGCTTTGGTCACCCTGTCGTTGAGTCGGCCTCTCCCAGAAGCTCCTCTCTCGCTACACAGGGCCTTATAAGTCCTACGTCAAGTTAACGACGTCAATTACGAAATCGTGCTGCTACAGTTTCATCCATCCTCAAGTCCACTGCATGTTGACGTCGTGCACGTTTCGCGGCTGAAGCCATACTTGGCTCACAGTTCTTCACCTACCATGCACAGAGACGGCGCTTCACCAATCGGGGTTCCTGTTACGGAAGGATAACAGAAGAGAGAGAGGAACATGATGGCAAGACGCTGGCTGCTGCGTGTTGTTGCTGTCAGCCATCTTGACCACATTGACTTTGCTTGTATATATACTGTAAATATATTCAGTCTATACACCCAACATCCCCATAACAATATTATAACTGCCATAGATTTATAAAAGCCGTACACAATAGGCATAAAAATGAGTGTGTGTCTGTTTAGCTTTAGTGCGATATAAAGCATGTGTTCTATATAGTACCACGCAACACCACTAGGGCATCAAAAGTAAAATGGCAGCCCCCATCGGTGCAGTGATCCGCTTTCTGCATTTGAATGGGCAAGACGCCAAGAAGATTTATGCCGAGCTGGTGGCAGTGTACAGTGACAATGCCTTAGCTTATGGCACTCTTAAATGGTGCAGACAATTTTAGAGGTCAAACAAGCCCGGACAGTGAAGAATGAAATGAGCGCCCGTCGCTCGATGGTGAACCACAGATTGGTGGAGGTTCTAGTGCTTGCTGACTGGTGGATAATTGTTGAAGAATTCGTCGAACTGGTTAACGTGAGTGCAGGCTTTGTGTAAAACAAACCTCACGTGACGAAAGTTGTTGTATGCTAGGTTCAGCGTTTGCTTATGCCAATGCAAAAAGACTTGTGGAAGGAAGCAGCCACAAAAATGTTGAAGCTTTGCAAGAGCAACTCTGTCAATGTTTTTGACCGCCTGATAACCACGGATGAGTGTTGAATGCACAATTATGACCCAGAAACTAAACGGCAAAGCAAACAATGGAAGCATAGAAGCTCCCCCGGCTAACGCTGTGCCATCATGCTGAACATTCTATGGGACTGCCATGGGGCCCTTCTCACAGATTATGCCTGCAAAGGGCAACCTATTACAATAAGATACTATTGTGAGCTGCTCACCAAACTGCAAGGTGCTATAGAGGTGAAGTGCAGAGGAAAGCTTAAGAAAGGTGTCCGCCTGCTCCATGACAATGCACCAACTCAATAACACAGGTGATGGTGACACATGTAGCCTCCTCAGGCTATGAAATTTTGACCCACCCACCATATTCACTTGACCGTGCACCAAGTCACTCCTTCCTCTTCCCTCGAATGAAGAGAACACTGCGCGGGAAACATTTTTAGGATGACGAAGAAGTGATCACTCAAGTCAAGCTCTTCCTGCTCTCAAAATGAGTTCTACTGCGATGGCCTGCGGCAGCTCATACATCGTTGGTAAAAGTGCATGACCTTGGGAGGAGATTATGTAGAGAAAAAATAAACTTCCACTTAAATTTCATTTCCTTATCTCTGTTCCTTCATGCCAATAATACCAACTTTAATGAACGCCCCTCGTACTGGTGAGGCTCACCAATTTTGCCCGAATGGTGAGGTTTCCTGGTATAAGCACAAGTAAGCACTAGCCTGGAATACTGGAAGATATCTATAGCGGCTGCACAGCCACCGTAGTCCTCCATAAAGCAAGCAACAAAATCCCAATAAAGAAAGGCGTCAGGCAGGGAGATACGATATCTCCAATGCTATTCACAGCGTGTTTACAGGAGGTATTCAGAGACCTGGATTGGAAAGAATTGGGGATAAAAGTTAATGGAGAATACCTTAGTAACTTGCGATTCGCTGATGATATTGCCTTGCTTAGTAACTCAGGGGACCAATTGCAATGCATGCTCACTGACCTGGAGAGGCAAAGCAGAAGAGTGGGTCTAAAAATTAATCTGCAGAAAACTAAAGTAATGCTTAACAGTCTCGGGAGAGAACAGCAATTTACAATAGGCAGCGAGGCACTGGAAGTCGTAAGGGAATACATCTACTTAGGGCAGGTAGTTACGGCGGATCCGGATCATGAGACAGAAATAATCAGAAGAATAAGAATGGGCTGGGGTGCGTTTGGCAGGCATTCCCAAATCATGAACAGCAGGTTGCCATTATCCCTCAAGAGAAAAATATATAATAGCTGTGTCTTACCAGTACTCACCTACGGGGCAGAAACCTGGAGGTTTACTAAAAGGGTTCTACTCAAATTGAGGACGACACAACGAGCTATGGAAAGAAGAATGATAGGTGTAACGTTAAGGGATAAGAAAAGAGCAGATTGGGTGAGGGAACAAACGCGAGTTAATGACATCTTAGTTGAAATCAAGAAAAAGAAATGGGCATGGGCAGGACATGTAATGAGGAGGGAAGATAACCGATGGTCATTAAGGGTTACGGACTGGATCCCAAGGGAAGGGAAGCGTAGCAGGGGGCGGCAGAAAGTTAGGTGGGCGGATGAGATTAAGAAGTTTGCAGGGACGGCATGGCCACAATTAGTACATGACCGGGGTTGTTGGAGACGTATGGGAGAGGCCTTTGCCCTGCAGTGGGCGTAACCAGGCTGATTATGATGATGATGATGAAGCACTAGCCCTCGCTGAAACGGCATTCTCCACTTTCACCAGTGTTGAGGCAAAGGCTATGCTTCCTACATATGAAAGACTGACAAGCTGTTTTGCTGTATTGAGGGCAAACCCCAAAACAGGGCCGAGTCTCCAACAGCAGTATTTGATTGCTGGGCCCCAAATAGGGATTTGCTTCACGGCCACTTCTATAGCCATACTGTGGTTCAACAGAGGCCAGAAAGGCTTTGAGGAGGTTCTACAGGAGATTGGCGTTTGCTCTGAGCAGTCAGAGACCAGGAAACAATCGCTGGGACACACGGATGACTAAAGAAGTACTAAATGAACACAGATAAGCACAAAATTTGGAGGACACTTAAGCTTCGCCTCTAAGAGTGGAGCGCAATAGCATTCAAAGACCCCTTACTGCAGTTTATGTAACCGTAACGTTTATTGGGAAATGCTGGCTGCAAACGCTATGCACGAAGGAAAGCTTTCTGGTAGAAATACAGGCTCTTGCATGGGTCAATCTCCTATTATTGTTTCACACTTTTAATATTTCAGTCTCAGAAGAGCTTACATAACGAATATGCGCTGCCGGTGTTTTTTTCTATTGCATTTGTTTTTGGGCTGCCGTTCTCAAAATTCTGAGGAATAACTTTGTAAAGAATGGAAGACAAGGTTTGAGCCACTTTGGCGGTAGAGAAGTGGTTGGGTATGCCTCGTTAGGAATTTCGTTCGAAATACTTTCTGCCAATGCGACATCCAATGCTGGATGCCGATGAGGGACGTCGACACCAACGCAGATTTTCTGCAACAGAGGCTCATTAGTGCTATCGCGTTAGAAAAAAAAAACACACACAGGCACAACTTCCACAGTTTATTCTAGTGACCCTACATATATACCCTTAAGACATCAACATGCAGTAGAACCCTGTTCATAGGTTTTGGAAAAAACGGGGGGAAAAAAGTACTAACGGGGAAAATGCACGATCCGAAGCAACAAATAATTTGACAGACTGAACTATTGTTGACATCTACGTAATGTGAAGCATAGCGCAGATGATTGCAGCACAAGACGCCAACGCACGTTAATCTGGTGGTGCTCCCATGGCCGGAGACGTGTTTTGTTGTTTTCCTATTGCGGGTGTTTTAGGAGGGTGATGGGAAACTGAAACAACATCGAGCTGGTGGGCAACACTGGATGCCGCTGAAGCGAAACGCGATGCCCACGAGGAACGGCAGCGTGTTTGGATTATCGTCTACTAAAAGTGTGCAGTACACTACCAATGGCACTCCGCACTACAGTGCCTAGAGTACTTGAAGTGTGATTACCCCCAAGTGGCGGGTATGGGAATCGCTGAAGCCGCATGGCGATGCTTCCGCTAGGTGGTGTGCTCATCTGCTTACACGTCAGGTCGCTGCATGAAAAGCATGCTTGTATCATCGACTGCATGCGTGGTGCGGGCTTCATGCGTTTTTTTCGTGCAAATGCTGCCTTGAAGATACACGATGAGCCAATGACAAAGTCATTGTTTTGTACCCGGCTGCAAAAGCGGGTACAAATCATGCAAGGATAAGTTGTCATTGTATGGTGTGCCAAAAGAAGAGGACGTATTTCAGCAATGGCAGCACAATATTCCAAGAACAGACAGGCCTCTTGAGCGCAACGCAGCTGTCTGCGAGCTGCACTTTGACAAACAGTTCATGTCTCGTCACTTCGAGCACACCATTGACGGCAAAACTGTGCGCCTTGAGAGAATGAGGCCAGTCCTTCTGCCTGGCGTTGTTCCGACTATTTTTCCGAATGTGCCTCCTCACCTGTCAAAACCTGTTTCCAGGAAAAGAAATCCTAAGGAGAGGCAGTGCCCACCTATTCAAGAAAAGCGACAACGGATGAGCAAGGTGCTGCAGCTGCCACCAGGTGAGGAGTCGGAGGAGCCTGCTACGGCTACTCCTGAGACTCGACTTCTGTTCAATCACAAGGACATTGCTCTTCCGTCAGACAGCTTGGGAAAGCATGTGTTCAGTGGTGTGCCATTGAAGGTCGCGTACAATGTGCGCGTACCTGGACCTGACATGAGTGTCCTGTGTGCTGAGAAGCTTGTGTTGTTTACTGTAACAGAAGACACAATGACGTATGATGTGTTTGTACGCGGAATTAAACTTGTCATAGACAAGCCTGGCGACCCACCAATTCTCCAGGTCGTTGATAGTATGCATGTATGTTCAGGGGCAGGATTTCTTGAAGAGTTCCCATTCGCGTGTTCCAGCTCTAACTTGACAGTGTGGAATGGGAGCCTTTACAACAAGAAGTGCACAGGAACCTCATTGAGCGGTGTGTAGCCTGCAAATATCTCCGGAGGATCCCGATCAATCAAAGATGCTGGAAAAACAAAACTAAGTCAGAAACAAATGTTTTTAGAAAGGTCAAAGTGAAAACTCAAGCAGTGCGGCACTTGAAGGCCAAAGTGAAAGCGTTAGGTGAGGTAATTTCACAAATGAAAGAGGAAAATGAGAAGCAGCGGCACTTCTGAGAAAGATCGATAACCTTCCTCTGAAACAGAAAGCTGCCATCCTTCAATGTGTTGAAGCTGCAAGCCGTAAATCACCAAAGGGCATGCGCTACAGCTCTGAGTGGGTTCTTGAATGTGTCATTATGCGTATTAAGAGCCCAAGGCTGTATGAACATATTGTCATGTGGTGGTCACATTGAAGAACACAGTAGCAATACTGTGAAAGACGAAACTAACTTTTATTGGGCGAACCTGTGCCCACAAAAACAGGCAACTTATAGCAAAACGATAGCAGCGAACACGGTCGGCGATTGTCGAAAATCTGATCAACGGGTCAAGCGCGTCGGCTTTTATACCTCAATCGTCGAATGTTCCAGACTAATCTTTGGGACCCGCGTGCCTTCCACAAAGTTCAACACCATTCGCGTCAGGTGATGAAATCAGATAACATAAGGTTCGGCGACAACAGACGGCGGATAGAAGCATAGATAACTTTCCAGAAACTTCCGATACATGCAGGCGGGTCCCGCGCCGTGCGATAACGTTTGTTAGGCAGCGAAACGTGGTCGCCCGATAAAGATAAGTACACGTGTCATTACCGCCCTCTTAAAAAGCATCGACCCGATGGTGCAAACAAACGAAAGTAGTAAACAAAAGCACTGGTAGCAAAGAAAACAAAAATAAGGAAGTTCGTCAGCGTCCGTAAAAGGGTTTAAGGCGCACCACGTGGACAACTTCAGATCGTGCGCGGCGCCACTGTGAATGCGAAATGCCGTCTGGCACGACCTCATAGTCCAGAGCGCCAATACGTCGGATGACCTTGTAGGGTCTGAGAAGTGGTTTATTGGCGACTCCTAACGCAAAGGCGCAGCGACCAGGAACGGCGAGACAGCCCGAAGCACTGTCCAAAAAGACGACAGTAATCAACAGCGCGAGCGGAGCCGAGCCGCGTGTTGGCGATGCGGCTGTGCCGCGAGGCGCATCTTCTTCTTTACAATCTCCCCCCGGACAAAAAGAGCCATCCTGGCGCCTTAAGAATCAGGAGGCAGAGGGTCGTGGTAGGGCTCGAGACGCGAGACGTGGACAATGTCACATCCACGCCAGCGCAAGTCTTCAGTTGGTGACAGTGGCTCAATTAGAAAATTCACCGGAGATGTTTGCTCCAAGATTCGGTAAGGCCCTTCGAATTTTGGGACGAGTTTCGAGGAAAGCCCCGGAGTCTGGAAAGGGACAGACAACTACACAAGAACGCCTGGAGCGTAGGTGGTGTTTGGAAGCGTGTCAGTGCGGTTTTCTTTCTGGCGCTGCTGTTGCTCTGCCGTAAAGGAGCGCGCTAGCTGGCGGCATTCTTCGGCTTGTCGGGCGACGTCGGACATAGGTAGACACTCGGAGGCGATTTTATACTGGCTAAAACTGTGAAGATTGTGTCAGCAATGGAAGCTGCCACATGTGGCACCGAACAAATTACAGTTGCAGGTCGGGTTGGCGTGACGGTGATAAGTCACGTAGCATCAGCAGTGTGTTTCCATTGTGGTGGGATAGGCCTCATTGAGAGAATACCTGTAGGTGGCTTGGACGCGGTTGTTTGAAATATCAGCAACGAGGTGACCTTGCTTGAATTGCATGGACAAGAGTTCAACAGCAACACCCACAAACAAGGTATGCCGTGTGCACACCATAGTCAACATTACTGAAAATGCCACTAGGTCAGCGCCTGAAGACAACAACTCGGATGCCGGCCCCATCGGGAACCTCTAGGTCTTGGAAATGGCAAAGTATGAAATGCATGAAACGCACGAGCAAAAGGTGCCGCCCATTTTTTGTGGAAGTTAAGGTTCAAGGGAAGCAAGTTAGAGTGGAACTAGACAGGAGCACCGCCTTTTTCGTCACTGATAAAACAGAGTTCAGATGCCGTTTTTCAGATGTCAACATTGAGCCATTGGACGTCAAGCTGCGTGGATATTTTGGATATTTTTTGCCAGTTTTAGGGAAAGCAATGGTCAATTTGGAGTTTGGGGGAAGAGCAGCAAAATTACTATTGGTACCTGATGGCACAAGGGCCCTACTAGGGCGAAACTGAGCTAGAGCATTCAACATGCCTTTGGAAGACATTGTCAACGTTCATCAGATGAGCGATGTGAACGAACTTACCAGCCATTATGGCTCATTGTTCGCTGACAGTATTGGGACTTTTGGTGCAGTGCAGGCAAGCATAACTATACCAGAAGGTGCACAGCCAATATTATGCAGACCACGTAATGTACCGTTTGCACTGCAAGATGTAGTTGAGGTTCAGCAGTGCAAGGGCATCCCAAATCGTGTTCAGTCATCAGAATGGGCAGAGCCCATCGTGCAGGTACTGAAAAAGAATGGTACAGTCAGAATTTGTGGCCATTTCAAACTCACAGTGAATAAGGCAGCCAATACAGGTGGACCTAGTAATGAGGCTGAAACAAATAGGGCAAAGTTATAAGAAGAAATTTTTATTCCAGCATGGTAATACAATATGGTTGACAGTATCATCTGGATCCTTAGCCTATGTGGCTAGTTTTGGATCCACAACATAGAAGTCAGCCTAAATTGCAATCGAACCCAACAAGCAAGAACAGGTAATGTTATATACATGATCTAAAGTGATGTTCTAATGATGGATCAATATTTGGAAGTTTTCTACTGAAGTTTGGTATTTCATTCCAGATGTTGTCAACAATAAATGATAAGAAACGTTGGCCATATACACTATGAGTTTTCAACAAGTTCAAATTGTTTATGTTCAGCCTGCCTAGTATATCTAGTAGGTATGAGAAATAGTGAGGAGATTTGGGTTGTTCATGGTTTATTCTGTGGATTAGTATAGCTGTGTTATAGTCCCGAGCTTGGATAAGGGGCACATTATGTACAAAAGGCTGTGCAGAGGGCACATACTTAGCAGCCAATGCAATTATTCTCACTGCACATTTCTGAATTTTTAATAAAAGATCGATGTACAAGGCAGAGATGAAACTCAATGATTATATACGTTAAACAGCAATGCAAAATACTGAAATAAATTAGATATAATGTTTGAGGATGGAAACGTTTGTGCCTCTCGGAGCTAATGTGAGGAAGACCCCCACTCCAGCAGCGTTGGGTTTTGAACTGTTCTTTTTATTTTTATATCGCGCTGCACACACTGCACAACTGGGAGCTAACTTCCTTCCCTTTTCCAGGCACTATGGGCGGAGCGAGTTGTGGCCTGTGGCCTGGGCCTGAAGCAAGGGGCGCTGCAGGGCTCCTCCCCGTAGAGCGGAAGCCAGAGGAGCTAAACAGTGAACATGCTTAGAAGCGAATGACCGGAGTGATGAAGGGATGGAGGCCAGGTTGAGTGGAGGGACTGTGCGTGCAAGAGCGGCAACATAGGCAGGTTTGAGTCGGTCAACAGCCATGACGTCTTCACAACCGTTAATGTCCAGCGTGAACGTCTTAGGCGCACAATGGAGTATGCGGAATGGTCCATCGTAGGCTGGGGTGAGGGGCGGACGCACATTGTCACGCCAAACAAAGACATGGCTGCAGGAATCCATATCCTGGCTGACAAATACAGACCGGTAGTGTCGGCATAACATTAAGAGACAGAAAGAGAGTGGTTTGGATCAGAGAGCAAACGGGTATAGATGATATTCTGATTAACATAGAGAGAAAAAAAATTAAATTATGGGGTTTTACGTGCCAAAACCACTTTCTGATTATGAGGCACGCCGTAGTGGAGGACTCCGGAAATTTTGACCACCTGGGGTTCTTTAACGTGCACCTAAATCTAAGTGCACGGGTGTTTTCGCATTTCGCCCCCATCAAAATGCGGCCGCCATGGACATAGAGAGAAAAAAATGGAGCTGGGCAGGTCACGTAATGCGCCGGTTAGATAACCATTGGACTATTGGGGTTACAGAATGGGTTCCAAGAGAAGGGAAATGCAGTCGAGAACGGCAGAAGGCTAGGTGGAGTGATGAAATTAGGAAATTCGCGGGCACTAGTTAGAATCGGTTGGTGCAGGACAGGGGTAAGTGGAGATCGCACGGAGAGTACTTCTTCCTGCAGTGGACAAAAAACAGGCTGATGATGATGATTTGTGTCGGTCAGCAGGAATTACAGGAGCAAGGTCACGAAACATGGTGCACAGCTCCCGGATGTAGGTGGAAGCATCATGGATGCAAGGTGGCAACGACAGTGCAAAGCATTCGCCAGGAAGGCGCGGGGGGACGCCGTAGACAAGTTCAGCTAAACAGCAAACAAGGTCAGCCTTCAGTGCTGATAGGATGCCCAGAAGGATGAAGGGAAGGTGGACGAGCCAACGCTCCCTTGGCTGATAAGTTGGGAGGGCAGCCTTCAGTTGTCGATGAAGTCGTTCCACCATGCCATTCACGGAAGAATGGTAGGCGGTTGTATGGATGTGTCGAACACCCAGGATGTTGGTAAGCACAGTGAATAGGGCCGATTGAAACTGGCGACCTCAGTCAGTGGTGACGACAGAAAGGCATTCGAAATGTGACACCCAGCCACTCATGGAAGCCGTAGTAACTGTCTCTGCCACAGTGTGTGTAATGGAAAACGCCTCTCGCCATCAGGGGAGGCAATCCACACATGTGAGCAGGCAACAGGCCCCACGTGATCACGGGAGAAAGCTGACAATGTCGAGGTGTACGTGGGAAAACCTCACATGTGTTGTCCAGGGTAAGTCCGATGAAAGATAAACGCCGAGATATTTGTACTATGGAGCAGTCAAAACTACGGCATTAATAATCGAATAGTGGAACACTTAGTGCACTTTCAACTTAATGAGATTAACTTGCATTTGGAGGCGTTAAGGGACATCTGCCTAGTTACGCATCATCTATAGGTTAGTTCAAGGTCATTTTGGAGAGTAAGATGACCATCGAAACATTTAATATTGGGGCAGATGATGCAGTCATCAGCGAACAACCTAACTGAGGAAGAAAGGTTAGTGGGCAATTAGTTGATGTATATTAAATAAAGTAATGGACCTAGCCCACTGCCTTGGGGGACACCGGATGTGACGTCGCAAAGGGTAGATGAAATGTTGTTGACCACTTTAAATTGCTGAAGTGAAGACAAGAAGTTACGTAGCCAAAAGAGTGTTAATGAATCAATATAAAGGGCAGACAATTTGGAAATTAAGCGGCAGTGAGGTGCAGTATCGAACGCCTTTGCGAAATCAAGGAAGAGGCAATCAGTTTGATTGTTAGATTTCCTGTTAAAGTGAAGGTCAGTCGTGAATTCAAATAACT
Organism: Dermacentor variabilis; assembly: GCF_050947875.1. Classification (NCBI taxonomy): domain Eukaryota; kingdom Metazoa; phylum Arthropoda; class Arachnida; order Ixodida; family Ixodidae; genus Dermacentor; species Dermacentor variabilis. The sequence continues at coordinate 9,640,176 of NW_027460280.1, read as the reverse complement.
GAGTGTCACATGAGTAGCCTTTTTTGAAGCCATGCTGATTAGAGAAAAAAAAGTTATTTGATTCAAGGTGACCATAGATATGAGAAGCTATAGTATGTTCAAGTAATTTGCAGCATATGCATGTTAGTGAAATGGGTCGATATTTACAGGGCGAGTGCTTGTCACCCTATTTAAATAGGAGAACTACTTTACCAATCTTCCAGTCCTAAGGCAGCTCACCTGATGATACAGACTGGTTAAAGACGAGATACAGAAAACGACTGGAAATATCAGTAGTATTCAGTATTTTAGGGTTGATGTGATCAATGCCAGATGAAGTAGAAACTTTAAGATTCGTGAAGAGGTTCGCGATACCATCGGCAATGATAGTGATTGGAGCCATGAAAGGAAAGGGTTGTCCGGGAACAAATGGCACATTGGAACAATCTTCTTGTGCAAAAACAGAAGCAAAATACGTATTGAAAGCAACCACTCAATCTTCGTCAGAAAACGGAGATTGTTTTAGAGCGCAGCTCTTTGGCGTCCGTTCCTGGGTTTCGCGTCGTCGGCGTTGTCGTCGGCCTCGTAACCAGCTCCGCCCCCCTTTCATCCCCCCAGCGCTAGCAGCGACCGACTGATACCGCTGGATGCCGCTGACGCCGCTAGAGAGTCAAGATAACGTGACTGCATAGAACACCGTCGCCGCCATGCAGAAAGAGGAGGAAAGGGTCCCCCCCCCCCTGTTCTTGTGTGGCGGATAGGGTGCTCTTCAGTTGCCGACGCGCCGGTTATTTCACGTAGGCCCCGGCACGTCGACGAATACGTGACCACCTTCCCACGGCTAGACCTGGTTCTTAGCGCTGCGGAAGCGAGGGTATCATATTGTTTGTGTCGGCATCGGCGGCGTTGTCCCTGAAACCAACTCCGCAGCTGGGGTTGACTCACTATCGGCGTCAGCGGCATCAGTCAGTCGCTGCTATCTCTTCCCTCCTCCCTTTATCGTGTTGTCCGCTTGCTGCGCGCGCTTCTGCCCCCATCGTGTGCCGCTGGGTGTACACGCCGCCCCCCTCCCCCCTCTTCCTGCGAGTCTCCGGTTGTCAAAGCGCTGGCTCGAACTTAATTCCTTTCTTCGCTCCTCCTCCAATGCAACCCCTGTGCGGTGGCAATCAGAGAGCCAGATCGGTGGCGGCGGATCTGTATATGTGCACCGCCCGAGCCGAAATTGCCGCTGCCGTTCGCCCTGTGCGGTGGCAATCAGAGAGCCAGATCGGTGGCGGCGGATCTGTATATGTGCACCGCCCGAGCCGAAATTGCCGCTGCCGTTCGCCACTGCGAAATTATCTGCCAGTTCTTTCTGAGCCATGAGCGAGACGACCGATGGAAGTCCTCCGTCTGCTGCTGCTGCTGCTGCTGCTAAACGAGCTGCCAGAGCAGAGGCCCAGCGCCGTCGCCGTCAGAATCAAGAGGTGCGTGCCGCCGAAGCAGAAGCTTACCGTCGCCGCCGTCGAGATGATCCAGGAGTACGCGTCGCCGAAGCAGAGGCTAAGCGCCGCCGCCGAGAAGACCCTGCCGTTCGCGCCGCCGAAGCGGAGGCTCATCGCCGCCGTCGAGAGCAACCAGCAGTAAGCGAGGCTGAAGCAGAAGCTCATCGCCGCCGCCGAGAAGACCCTGCAGTTCGCGCCGCCGAAGCGGAGGCTCATCGCCGCCGTCGAGAGCAACCAGTAGTAAGCGAGGCTGAAGCACTTCCTGCAACTCGCATTAACCGTCCATCGATCCACACCGATGTTAGTAGTGGGGGACTTTAATGTTGACATAAAGACAAACAGCAATTTCCTAACACTTATGCGGGAGAACATCCCGTTCCTCTCGCTCGTAACGCGTCCCACGGCTGTGACAACCTAGTGAGGCACTTGTATAGATCTCGTCTTTGAGAATCAAGCATTGGTGTACCAAGTCGAACATATATCAGTCTATTTCTCCGACCACAAAGCTTCCTTCATGACTGTCAAGAACTGTTAGTGGAGTCTTTGTTAAAGGAATACGTGTGAAAAATAAAAAAAAAATTCTGTGATAGCGCATACATGTGTTGCTCGATTTCTTTGCCTCAATCTATCGAAAAGGTGAAACAGCTTATTTGCTGCGCTCAAATTTCGCATTAGGAAGTAACGTAATCGTCGGTAATTTTTAAAAAAAAATTATGGGCTTTCACATGCCAAAACCCCTTTCTGATTATGAGACACGTCATAGTGGAGGGCTCCGGGAATTTTGACCACCTGGAGTTCTTTAACGTGCACCTAAATCTAAGTACACGGGTGTTTTTCGCATTCCGCCCCCATCGAAATGCGGCCACCGTGTCCAGAGATCTATGCCGCGACCTCGTGCTCAGCAGCCCAACACCATAGCCACTGAGGTAGATTGTTTTGAATCATGTATTGTAATGCGATTAGTAGACTTATTATAGGGATAAATTATTTGCCAGAATTTTTTAGGATTATTCCTAGCACAACTGTGTTGTTAGAATTGTCAAAAACGTAGGTATTAGTATCAATGCGAACCTTATCCATGGATAGCTTGAAGGGTTTGTTTTGGGCCTTTGCATATTCCAGAAGCTTTCGATACGCTTGTCGCGTTTTCACAGAAAAATCTTCGCGTATGTATAAAGTGGATTCCTTAAGCTTACATGCATTCGACAAAATCTGTTCTTTGTCCTTGAAAAAGGTAAATTTGGCAATGACAGGCCTTTGATAAATCTGCCCAGCCTGTGCATTCACTCAAATTGAGAACTTGTTACGGGAATGCCTAAGTGATTGGAACAAAATTTCACTACCTTATCTTCTGAGACTGCCCAATTCTCATTGGGGTCATCATCTAGGCCAAAAAAGAGAAGGTTAGACCGACGCAACCTATTTTCATCATAATCATCATCGCACCTATTCGTAATTTTCAACAGCTGATTCATCACATCACGTAAAACGTCAGCCAAACCGGAAGGTGCGGTCACAGACAGAGAAGCATCGATTTCTTCCAGAGAATTCACCTTAGTACTTAAACTTTTAATTTCGTTGTCAGCCGCTTTCAATTTGTCAGACATGACATGAAGGGCGTCAGCATCCGCACCAGCCTCGTCTGCAAGACATGCAAAATTGGCTTTTTCAAGCATTTCTACTTTGCGCTTCAGCTGTTTAATTTCAATTTCGGTGGTAGCATGTTTAGAAAGTAAAGCTTCGTGACTTTCCTTGAGGTCACATTATTTCATTAAGGGCAAGTGCGAATGCGTTGGCCTCTGACTTATTCATAGGACCAGGATTTGACTCCACATCCCCTGCTAGCATTAATAAATGTTCATGCATGCATGCTAATAAATGTTCATGCATGCAGAAGAGTCACTTCAATAAACTCCTAAGCTCTGGTGGGCATAACACCGGAAGGAAGCCCCAGTTGCTACTTCTTATACAAGAAGCGTTATTCAAATAACCAATCTGAAAGAGCAAAGGCCGTAAGCATGGCATTCTTCCCGCGGTGTCAAGCCCAAAGCAGCTAGTGACCAGACTGACGCTTAAACCCGGCACTGCGCAGACCATCTATCATCGACATCGACAGCCACAGATTGTTGTTAGCACCAAATAATGGGGAAAAGGTGCATCGCTAATATGAAATAATGTCAATACGTAGCAAAACATAAATATCTGCGAATATGAGCCACGTTGTTCCACCCTGAGACGAGTCAATATGAGTGGCCGAGCCACTTAAACAATGGCAACTGTGATTCAGACACATATTACAGGCTATTATTACGAATTCTCGCTTTTCTTTAGCTTCATCATACTTAAAGTTTATGCATGCCATGAAGTATTATTAGAGAAAACTGCACACAGCATAAGCGCTCACTTAGAGGCCGTGTGGTGCTCTCACGAAAACAGGGATGCCATTGCTAATACCGTTCATAACTGAGGGAGCCAGTTGTTTATGCTGCTGTACTGAATGCACTGTCTCGTTCCCCGTTTGACGCAGACGTAAACAGTGCTTCTCTAGAAATAAGAAACGTGTCAGCATAAAACCTACAGACCCACACTTCTATGTAGCGAATGTGACCGGCAGCCTAAGGGAATGGTGATGTACAGATGTTAGCACAGCGCTGTGTTGCCACTTTTGCTGCTTATTGTGCACGCGCCTTGTGAAATGAAGAGTAGTCAATTCTAAATCACTAAGACCAGAACGAAACCATAAAAGCAGTTTCCTTTGTCCCTAACTGCTTACTTTTCATTCAAGTCCGCCAGTAGCGTGTGCACGAACTCGACGGCGCCAGTCTTAACCTTCGCTGAACACAGTCAACATTGGCTCAAAATTCGTGTGAACGGCTTGAGAGAGTTGAAGCTTGTGCATTTCAATTTCGTAGGCATGTTTTCACTCACTTAGAGCATAATTAATTATACATACAAGTGAAGACGCTGCGAATATCGCAGCGTCAGTTCGGTGGCTGATCACAAGGGGCTCAGTCAAACAATGGTCGGCACACTGTTTTATCAGTGCCGTTGACAAGAAAGCCCGTCATAGTACGACAACTCATGCTCATCGGTTACATCATCGTCAGCCTGGTATGATAAAATGGTCTCAGGGTCACACTATGCTGATAGTTGGCCACTTGTTGGGGTGAGTGACTTGTCAGTCTCATATCGACTCAGTGTTACTGCACCTTAAAACGAGTAAGTGAAGTCAGGCCCACGCTACCACCACCATCAAGTAAGGGTCAACACTACGAGAAGACTTCATCAGCAACGCCAACATGATGTTTTTAAGTGTCGCCTAAGTATAACCCAGGGACTTTTCGCTAAGTTTTCTAGCCATCTGAAAGGCGGCAACTACGTGGCTCACAGTGCAGTCCAGACCACTCAGTGGTCCAGACAGAGCCCTGCTTTCTGTTTTAAAATGGAATTGTAGTCTTACACTACACACGTTTTTGGCACTGCATCGACATTGAGCTACCAGTGGAGTTTGAATGTGGTACACGGCACTTTGCAGAAGTGCACGTCCGAGCACTCTTTCTTTTTTCTTCTTTTTTTTTTTTTTTCAGGAGACTTCCACTCGAGATCGGGCCAGGCAGCCGCACGAGTGACCCTTCCAAAATTTTTTTCAACTAATCCGTTAGGGCAGGGTGCATACGTCATCACGCCGTGAAAAAGAAGGACTGAGGCTATTTGCGGCTGCATCAGAGCAAACATCCTGCGCAGTTCTTCACGTACAACGGCTCTGATGATTTCTCAGAGCTCGTCAGAGCCTAGTAGGGCTGTTGTACTGCAGAGTGCACATTTCCAGAGTCTTCTCAATGGCCGTGGCATCCCTCAAAAACTCTGCAACAGTCTTTGGTGGATGGTGACTCAATGCAGCGAAAACCTCTTGCTTCACCCCATGCAAGAGGAAATGAACTTTCTCGTCCTCAGACATGTCTGGGTCGACATGGTGGAACAGGCAGACCATCTCTTCAGTGTAGATCGCAATGTTCACATTTAGGAGCTGCGCATGGGATTCCAGTATCGCTTCAGCCCTCTCTTTGCGGACAACACTTATGAAGGTGTTCAAGGCGGCGATGCGGAAAAGGTAGCATGTTGTCAGGGTGGACTGACAAATCTCGTACCATGTCCTGGCGGCGTCTTCCAAGGAGAAATACACATGGCGCAGTTCGCCATCATGGTTCCAGTTGTAGAACACAGCGACCCTTTCAAAGGTTTCCAGCCAGCTTTCCAGGTGTTCGAATGACGATTCGCGGAAGGTCGGTGGCTCCCTGAGCTGCTGCAACACAATCGGTCTAGGTGGCACTGGAGCTCTCATCATGGCTACTGTCATGGCCATGCACGTCCTGGTCTTTTTGGGAAGAAGTCCGTGCTCAGGGGGTAGGTTTCGAAGGCTGAGGCTAGCCCAATGGTCCGGGACTACGTTGGTGTTGTCTTTTGTCTTCACAGTTTGGGCTTGTTTTACAGTTTTGTGGGGGCAACCTGTACATGAACGCAGAGCACCTCCACCAGATACCACGTTGTAGTGACGGTGAAGAACACAATAGTGAAAACTGTGAATCACGAAACTTTCTATTAGGTGAACCTGTGCCCATAAAAGCAAGAGACACTCTAAGCACAACGATAGCACAACGAAGCACAACCGAGCACAGTCGGCGATTATCGAAATCTGATCTGCGGGTGAAGCGTGTCGGCTTTTATACATAACTCGACGAAGCTACCAGCGTAATCGCTGGTGCCCACATGCCTTCCAGAAACTACTAAGTATCCCACATACAATCAGATTACACAAGCTTCGGACACAACAGAAAAGGCATAGAACCATCGATAACATTCCAGTAAGTTTCAATGACGCAGGCTCATCTTGCGCTAAGCGATAAAATTAAGTTGTTAGTGGGTGAAATGCAGTCGCCGATAAAAGGATAAATAAGCACACGTGTCAATATGGTAAGCATATGTGCATTGGTGCCCTACACTCTATTAGGCAAACTTATGCCCAGTAAAAGAAGTAAGACTCAAGCACAATGATAGTGGCGAGCAATGCCAGCAATCACAAAAAATCTGATCTGTGGGTCAAGCGCATTGGCTTTTATACATAACTCCCCAAAAGTTCTAGGGTGATCACTTTGTGTTCGCGCGCCTTTCAGAAACTACTTCACAGTTCGTGTCACGCATACAATCTGATTACACAAGGTTCAGTGACAACTAACAGATAGAACCATCGATAACATGCGAGAAACTTCCAAAACATGCAGGCGTGCCCTGTGCCGAGCGATAACGTTGAACATTTGTTAGCCAGTGTAAAGTGGCCACCGGACAAAGATAAACAAGTACATGTGTCAATATTTTGATTACTGCCTGAAATGGTACTGCAATTTGTGAAAGCGTAACTATGTTTCTCAAGTACCTCCCGCAGCAGGTACTTCTGCACCTACGTTTGTACTGAATACAAGAGATACTCAGCTCTTAGTTTATTGTATTCTTGCTGAGCGAAGATTGCCAATAAAGATGCACATTTCTTTGCTTATGGGTGCCCTGCAGAAAACACAACAGTTGCGGGCCATGGCAGGCTAGCTCGCCCATCTTGGAGGAAATGGGATAAGTTTTCAAAAAACATGTATGCACTGCAGGCACACTGTTCATGTGAAAACAACCACTGAAATCATAAGACTAAAGATGTTGAAAATGACAGCTCTAAGAAAAAAACGCAAATGCACACATTTCCTCTTGCGTAAGTCATGTGCATAGCAGACGATCTCCCCTCGCACATCAACAAAAGCAAAGCTTGCCACTCGTGGCAGAATTCACGAATACCCTGTAGGTAATACAATAACTGTGGTATGACAATATAGCCTTCTTTTGAAAAACTTGAACATTAAATTATTTTTACAATCACGTTCGTTTCCCAACACCACTGACATTGTCAAATAAACAGCTGCTGCAATCATAAATAGCATGCATAATACACAACATATTAGATCTAAAAAATAACACATTTAGACTGCCTAAAGCAAGGATGACCACGCCAGCAGGTACCTCTAAACAATCAAAGTGGAATTAAACAGCAGCACACACCTGACCCTTTGCATATCCACAAAGAAGCCGGCTGCAGTCGGTGTTGAAGCCCATTGCAGAGACAGATCCATACTGCTCACCCAACTGTATGCTGCCCAAGCACCACTTCAATGCTTGTTCAGGATCTAGAAGAAACACCATATTTGCCCAGCAAGTTTTCATGTATGCTTTTAATTCATTGAAATTGTGCACGTGTCTAGTGCAAATAAAAATATCGATTACAATTGCACCGGTATCCATACAGGCTGCATTTATCTGATAAAATCTTGTTCCTCAATAGTGCAACAAATTACTTTTTTGTGGAAAGAAATACTGCAACATACTTGAGTTCAATGAGCAACCAATTTTTTTTATTTACCTGCAAATCCCCAATGCTTAATATTGTTAATTTGCTGGACCAACCTACTTAGTACTAGTACAGCCCATCTGTAAAAACATGACTATTTCACAGAGTTTAGCACTAAAATACTGATGGGAAATGACATTACAAGATCACAAATTGTACTTAGACCAAAACAATGCTACGTTTTCCTGCAGTGGGCTTGGTGGCACCATCCGAGACACAATGCTCAAACCTTTCTTCGTCTTCATACAGGTGTTCGTGCAAGGGCAAGTGCGCATCAGCGATGGCCTTCCGATACTGATTGAACATCTTCCTTCGACAACGTCATCAGTACCATGCCTACACGTGCCCTACGCTACGCTGATTCCACACGTTGTCGAGTCGACTGACTCACCACCCGAGGCATCATGGGAGGTGGACCGTCCTTTCTGCGCACCGGCGACGACGACGACAATGTCAAGGCAGTATAAAACTGAGAGCCAACGGTGCGCCGACTTCAGTGGGCTTAGTGGCACCATCCGAGACGCAATGCTCAAACCTTTGTTCGTCTTCATACAGGTTGGTGATAAATGGTCCTTTTCTAAATGCTTGAGAACCAGCTCTGTTGGGTTAGTGGTGCTGCCGAGCCCCGGCTGTCTTTATCGCTGTTGCTGTGAATCATTGCATGTTGTGCGTTTACTATTACAACTGAGTGGAGATGTGGAGGAAAATCCGGGGCTTAAGATTGACGAAGTTCTTAAAGTGGTTACTGAAATTCAGGCCTCTCAAACGCTTCTTCAGACTGGATTACTTAATGTGCAGACTAGGCTAACAGAAATTGAAGGAGCACTCGCATCACTTACTTTACCAGGAGAAAGTAGATAAGTGTGAAGTAGCAATTACGGCTGTACAGAAAGAAGTGTCACACATGGCCAAAAAACTGGATGATCTAGAAAATCGGAGCTGCCGCAATAACATTGTCATCTTTGGTCTAAAGGAAGACAATGATGAAACTAATACATCCTTGGCAAAACATGTCACGGAGAGCATATTTAAGGAAAAGCTCGGGGTAGAGGTGCGATCACTCGAACGCATTCATCGCATTGGTAGAAAGATTAAGAACAAAGAACGACCAGTAATACTACGCTTGTATGACTTCTCTGCAAAAGCTGCCGTCCTTCGTAACTGTTTCAAACTGGAAACCAATACCATATCTATTTCTGAGGATTTTTCGCCAGCTGTTCGCGAAGTGCGAAAAAAATTTTGGCAGTTGTAGAAGGTTGATCGCGTGAAAGGTGAAAAGGTGAGCCTTCGGTTTGATAGAATGAAAAGTGGCAACAGCTGGTACGCGTGGGACAGCGAGAAAAATAGAAGAACGGTGATTAAGTGTACACACGTTGACGATGACACTGCTCCACCCAGAACTGATAAATGACCGCAAAACACAAGCCCCTTGACACTACTGTGCCTTAATGCACGTAGCATTGTGAACAAAAGAGAAAAATTAGAAGAAATTGTCTTGTTGTACTCTCCTGACATCATGGTAATTACCAAAACCTGGCTGCACCCCGACATTCATGACTCTGAAGTAGCTCCAGTAGCTTACAGCCTCCTTCGCACAGACCGTGACGGTCGCGGTGGAGGCGTAGCCCTAGTAATAAAAAATAGCGTTTTATTTCAAAAACACGAGGGCATACCTTGTCATGAAAGCATCTGGTGTACCGTTAACGTGTGCGGAATGTCTGTTCTGATAGGTGGTGTGCACAGGCGTCCTAACGCTTCCGTCGAATACATGATGCAATTGCACGATTTCCTCCACACCAAGGTAAATGCCAGAACCAAGCCGACATTAACCGGCGATTTCAATCTGGCAGGAATAGACTGGGTTAATCTAACGTTTGGGGCTAGGGAAAAGGAAAGCTGTGACCAGTTGCTGAAAATAATGTTTAGCTTCTCATTATCGCAGCTAGTTAACCATCCAACAAGGCAGCAGGGAGGCGTCGCATCAGTGCTAGACCTGGCATTTGTCTCGAACACTTTCAAATCAGAAATTAGCATAGAAGATGGTATTTCTGATCATAAAATGATTTTGTTGACCTTTTCTGGGCTGACATCACAGGCGGGTCACCAAGATCACCCTTACACTGATTTTAAATATTATAGAAGAGCAGATGACGTCAGCATCATAGATTATTTAGAAACTGTGTTTGAGGATTTCACACTACTGCCTTCATATGATGGTAACTGATTCTGGGAGAAATTTAAGGGTGCCATAAAACATCGTGAAGAAAATTTTATCGCCACAATAGGTAAACGAACAAATAGGAAAACACCCTGGATTACCCGCAGTATCATCCACTTGAAAAGAAAATTGCGAAGGATGCGCAGGAAAAAACATAACCCAGTGGAAATTGCGCATCTTTTGGCTGCTTTGAAGCTTGAATTAAAAAAGGCGAGAGATAACTTTTTCTCCAATACTCTGACGAACTTCATGCACAGTCAGCCGCACAAATTCTGGCGCTATCTGTCAAAACCTGAAAACCCAATAGTGCAAATTGAAATCACAGGTGTTCCTACCCATGATGCACACACTATTGCTAACGCTTTTAATGCCCATTTCCAATCTGTGTTCACAAGCTCTCCCCGTCCAAATGATGTTTCGGTTGCATCTGATTCAGCGATGCCTGACGTAGTTATAACTGAGCCAGGCATACTGAACCTGCTCTTGAACATTGACACAAAGAAAACGCCCGGCCCTGATAATATTTCCAATACGTTTCTAAAAAGATTTGCTGCCCAACTGGCTCCGTTCTTACACAGGATTTTTACGGCGTCGCTTCAAGCAGCTGCATTACCTTCAGACTGGCTCGCCGCAAAAGTAATCCTGATTCCCAAAGGTGGCAATAGGTTGCACATAGACACATACCGACCAATTTCTTTAACAAGCTGTTGTTGCAAATTAATGGAGCACATTATCAACAAATCCATTATTAGTTACTTAGAAAACAATAACCTCATATACCCTAAACAGCATGGCTTCAGGAAGGGCCTTTCTACAGTGACACAGCTATTGGAAATTTATTTATTTATTTATTGTACCCTCAAGGCATACAAGCATTATAGAGGGGAGGGGGTCAATCATTCAACATAAATACAGTTATTTGCACATACACAATTAAAAAATTTCAGAAAATGGGAACGAATGTAATTTCTTATAACGAAAATTCACACTGTCATGCAAGGCTTGTACAATGATTACGGCAAGAACATACCATTGCAACCGATTGAGACACTAAAAGATGAAGTTTCCAACCAACATAGAGAAGTAAAAAAAATGTTGGAATGCGTTAAATTCCGCTGGAAAGAGCTTCACGAAAATGGTCACAGTTGGTAATGTTAACTAATGAGGCGAGAAGATTGTTCCAGTCGAGGCTGGTTTTGGGCAGGAAAGAGTGCGAGTATGTTTGAGAGTATGAGTGCGAGAGTATGAGTGCGAGAGTATGAGTGCGAGAGTGTTTTGGTGAGGGACATGGACTTTATGGTTGTGATCTAGTCGAGATGAAACAAAATTAGGCGGTTTAATCAGACGGGTCCTAAGAACATGATTATGATGATGGATCTTATGAAACAATGCAAGTCGAGATAGTTTCCGTCTATGTGCAAGCGGGGGCAGATTAAGTATCGATTTCATGTTAGTTACGCTGGAAGTTCGATGATAGTTACTTAGGATAAAACGTGCTGAGCGATTCTGCATTGCCTCCAAGTTATTGGTAAGAGTTGCAAGGCCAGGGCCCCAGATTGACGATGCATATTCGAGATTAGATCGGACATAAGTGATATATAACTGTCGCTTGAGTGATGAAGGTGCGAGAGAGAAGTTTCTTTTCAGGTAACCAAGCATGCGATTGGCCTTTGATGTTACGTGCTCGATGTGGTACTTCCATGAAAGGTCATTAGTAATATGCACACCGAGGTATTTATAGGTAGTTACGGATTCTAACGCCGTGCTGTGAAGAAGATAGTTTGGGCAAGGCATGTTATTACGCGATACTCTCATTGATTTACATTTAAGAATGTTAAGCTTCATTTTCCACGTTTGACACCAAGCAGAAATATTATTTAGGTCACTTTGAAGGATTATTGTGTCAGTGTAATTAGAAATGTTGCGGTAGATAACAGAATCATCAGCAAAAAGACAGACAGAAGAAGCGATGCTAGTAGGTAAATCATTAATATAAATCAAAAATAGTAATGGGCCTAAAACTGAACCCTGTGGCATTCCGGAGGAAACAGGTGCCTCCATGGAATCGGTTCCATTCACCGTGACGAATTGAGTCCGGTTAGAAAGAAAGTCGCGTATCCAGTGCAGTACTAAAGGGTCAATGTTTAGGCTGGTTAGTTTTAGTATAAGGAGCTCATGGTTTACACTATCAAAGGCTTTCGCAAAATCCAAGTATATGCAATCAGTGATGAGGCCGACGTCAAGGAACGCGTGAAGGTCATTAGTAAATGTTAGTAGCTGTGTTTCACAAGAAAAATGTTTACGAAAACCATGCTGAGATGGATGAAAAAAGTTATTCGACTCCAAGAAGTTAACTAAGTGAGTAAATATGACATGTTCTAATATTTTGCAGGGAACAGATGTTAGTGATATCGCACGATAATTGCTTGGGTTGTGTGCGTCACCAGACTTGTAGAAAGGCACGACCTTGGCTACTTTCCAATCCTTGGGCAAGCATCCATCGTTGAGCGATTTGGTGAAAATGTAATTCAGAATGATAGAGCTGTACTCATTAGTGTTTTGCAAGAATTTAGCGTTGATGCCATCCCGACCACATGAAGATGATCGTTTTAGTCTGTTAATAATAGCACGAATGCCGGCTGGGTCAAGCATGATGGGATCCATTGCTGTAAGATGTGCTCTCGGATACGAAGGAAGAGTGAATATTGGGTCCCAGAACAAGTTTGTAAAGGTGTCATTAAAGATTGAGGCGCAAAGATGCTTCGGAACTGGTTCACCATTGTTATTGAGAGATACGTCGTTGTTATTGCTGCTTTTCATTGTATTCCAAAAGCGTTTAGGGTTAGTTTTTAGTAAGGACGGAAGTGTTGAATGGAAAAAGGTAAATTTCGCCATTTTCAGTGCCTCTGAATATGCCGTAGAAGCGGCTTTGTATACAGCCCAGCTCTCTGAGTTAGGCGATTTTTTCACACTACGAAACAGCCTGCTCTTTTTGTTCAATAACCACTTGAGATATCTGTTATACCAGGGAGCGTTAGTGTTGTCGTAAACAGCTCGTAAAGGAATAAATTTGTTAGTTAGATCAACTACTTTTGTTCTAAAAGAATTCCAAAGTTCTTCGACGGACTGTTCATTGTAGGTTGAAATTAAGTTGTCAAGGAAGGAGGAAAGTTCAATGTTAATAGCATCGTAATTGCCACAGTTGTAGTCCCGTATTTGTTTGAGCCGTTTTTGTGCACGTGTAGATGGAGTAGACAATGTAAAATGAAGAACATCATGGTCACTTAATCCAGGCATATGAGTAACGAGTGACGTCATATCAGGAGCAGATGTAAGGACGAGATCGAGTAAGGACGAAGTAGTGGGTGTTACACGTGTCGGTAACTGAACAATCTGTGATAGGTGAAAATCAGTACATGTGTTAAGAAATGTGACCGCGTCCACGCATGTTGGTTCTGAAAAGGGACACAACTGGGACCATCTGATCGTGGGAAAGTTAAAGTCACCTAGAATAAAAAGTGGTACACCAGGGAAGCGCACAACAATCTGGTTTAAACAATCATGAAAATCTGCACAAAAAGTGTGACCCGAGGTAGGGGGACGGTAGCAAGCACCGAAGATCAGTTTTTTAAAATTAAGAGTAATGCAACACCACACTATTTCTAGATTGCTACTAATATGGATAGGATAAGATTCAACGTTTACATTAATGGCAATGAGAACGCCTCCACCTATTCTAGCAGTGCGGTCACGACGATAAACATTAAATTTTTTGTTACACTGAAATAATTCGGAATCAGATATACGGCTAGAAAGCCAGGTTTCCGTTAGTACGACAAGATCAGCATTACAGTCATTAATTAATGCATTTAAGTTATCTTTTTTGGGGTAGAAACTACGTATATTAGTAAATAGTAGAGACGCACCAACTGTCGGGTCACCTCCCCTCATCCTGTCCTAGCCATTGCCAGAGTACACCTTACCCGACCGAGTTGATTTTAAGGACGGCTTTTCAGCCCTGGGTGCATTAGGACTAGAACTCTGTTCATGCACCTTGTCTTCGACAGAGTTATAGATGTAACATTTATTATCAATGAGAAGTTTGTTGTGGCGCAGTTTGAACTTCGTGTTAAGTGCCTTGCCGAATTCCAGTAGTTTTTTACGAGCCAATCACGTCGCAGGTGAAAAGTCTTCACTTATGCTAACCTCGTCATCTTTGAGCAAGGTTCGTTTAAAAAGAACAACCTCCTTGGTTTTGGACACACAGAACTTGACAATTATTGGTAGATTTTTTTCCCGTGTAAAACGACCGATTCGGTGGACACGCGCTATTTGGTCTTCTGATAAGCACATCTCCAGTTTGTCAGAAGCAAACGCAACAATTTTTTCTTCGGACTGACTCCATGTCTCTGACGCGTCATCGGCTATTCCAAAGAATAATAAATTATCACGTCACGACCGATCTTCTGCGTCGTCTAATCGCGAATCGACCGCGAAGGAGTCATCTTGCACACGCCGAAGTTCCCGGCGCGTGGCTGTCATTTCTTGCTCCCAGTTGTCAAACACAGCAGTTTGCTCTTCGACTGCATCTAGGCGCTCCTTTATTTCCACAATTGCACCAGAAAACGACTCCTGCGCTGTCTTAAGCTCAGCAATTGCCTGTGCCATGCTAGTTTGATTGGCTTCTATGCGTATACATCGTTCATTAGTTTCTTTCACCATACGAAGTATCTCATCCATAGGCGGGCCTGGATTTTGTTCAATGTCACCACACATAGCTAAGAACAATGCACAAAAAGGTTCAAGCAAGGCTTCTGGGCATGGAAGCACAATTACAAAAGGGTCATCTGATTTGTAACATTTTCTGGGCAGTAGGGAAATGTGACCAACCTGCACAAGGAACAAGAAGAAGCGTGAGTCCCGCATCTTCATTGTGCTTCCATGCCCTCTGAAGGGGAAGGCCACTAAGCTGCCTTTTAAGTGCTCCGCTGACGATGTCACTGCAGCTGCCCTGTGAAGCCCAAGGAAGCAGTACGGAGCGCCACTGCCGGCAATAGTGGATCCGTTGATAGCCGTAGGTGTCAGCTGCGCTCCACCGCTGCAATCTTGTGCCGCATGCGCAGATGTGATGCTGGCGCTGAAGAAGGGCGTAGTGTGCATCCCACCGCAGTCCAAGAACACGCCGACATACTGCACAAGGAACAAGAAGAAGCGCGAGTCCCGCATCTTCATTGTGCTTCCATGCCCACTGAAGGGGAAGGCCACTAAGCTGCCTTTTAAGTGCTCCGCTGACGATGTCACTGCAGCTGCCCTGTGAAACCCAAGGAAGCAGTACGGAGCGCCACTGCCGGCAATAGTGGATCCATTGATAGGCGTAGGTGTCAGCTGCGCTCCACCGCTGCAATCTTGTGCCGCATGGGCAGATGTGATGCTGGCGCTGAAGAAGGGCGTAGTGTGCATACCACCGCAGTCCAAGAACACGCCGACATACTGCACAAGGAACAAGAAGAAGCGTGAGTCCCGCATCTTCATTGTGCTTCCATGCCCACTGAAGGGGAAGGCCACTAAGCTGCCTTTTAAGTGCTCCGCTGACGATGTCACTGCAGCTGCCCTGTGAAGCCCAAGGAAGCAGTACGGAGCGCCACTGCCGGCAATAGTGGATCCGTTGATAGCCGTAGGTGTCAGCTGCGCTCCACCGCTGCAATCTTGTGCCGCATGCGCAGATGTGATGCTGGCGCTGAAGAAGGGCATAGTGTGCATCCCACCGCAGTCCAAGAACACGCCGACATACAGCACAAGGAACAAGAAGAAGCGTGAGTCCCGCATCTTCATTGTGCTTCCATGCCCACTCACTTTCACAAATTTCACATGACTTTGCAGAGATAATTAATTCCGGACTACAAGGAGACGCCATATTCGTCGATTTCTCCAAAGCCTTCGATCACGTGCCTCACTGTGAAGTGATAGAAAAACTTAAACTTATTGGCATTGCATCTAACACTGTTGCGTTGTGGGGATGCGCGACTCTCGCGCGTCCCCCGATATCTTGTTTTCCCGCATAGCGCCCGTCTCCGTGCGGCGTCGCCGCGTGGGCCGCGGCGGTCGGAGTGGTACAAGCGCGGTGCGAGAGATGGCGCGAGTGTCGCGCCGCTGCGGGGTTACTTGGGTGCGGGAGCGGAAGGCACTCTCTCTTTGGGGTTCGGGAAGCAAGCGGGACGGACGTGCCGACCTGCGCGTGCGCCGACCCATGCTTCTGCGAGACCGTCTCGCGTGGCCGCCTTGGAACGCGCCACCGTCCACGTGACCGTACACGCGAATGACCAGGCGTTGGGATTCAGCATGGGGCGAACATATTCGCTCGCAAACCGGTCACGGTGAGTCGGACTTCTAGATTTGTCACGCGTCCATCGGCATGTTTTGTGGATAGCAACTCGGCTAGCAGGCATTGATCTATGAAAGATGCAATAAATGCCCTTGTGATTGTTTGTACTACTGTGTTGTCGTTCCTTTGTCCCAAGAGCACAGACGGGTGTGAGAGACCCCACATCTGGCTGCCCAACGTGGGACTCTTGGGGCATCGGACGATAGTTTTAACAGTTTTGCTTCGTTCGAGACCTTTGTTTGAACCGAAGCGTAGGCCTAGCGTGAATTTTGATCGCTAGCGTCGGCGGCGTGCTTTCTTGAGCGAGGTGATGGTGGCTGTAGTGTGTTTGAACATGTCAACATGCTAAGCCTTTTCGAAAGTGTTTTTTTAATGACATTCGTCAGTACGAGAGCCACGTGGTCTGCTTCCTAGGAGACCGAGGCTGAGCGCCCGCGGAGCAATGGCAAGCCTGAAGCGAGTGAGTACGGAAGCCTCGTGGGTGGTCCGAATTTCTTATGTAAATAGCTTCTTCTATCTCCTTGACTCTGATGAAGTCGCGGCTCTGGGAGCCGGGTGGCCGCGGGCCACGGGTGCCACTACGGGCTGACTGGTATTGCGGCCTGGCACCGGGCGCTCCGACACCGTCTAGGACGGTGGGCACCGTCAACTCGGATGCTGTGTGCACTGAGCGGAGTAGAACCACCTCACAGAGCTGACGTCTCCTCGCGGCTGCCTGTTTTGTGCTCATTTTGGGGTGTTGTTTTTGGATGCCGGTTGTTGTCAGGGTAGCGACACTTTAGGCCTAAGGCTTTACGAAGCTGCCTGTCGCACGTGGAGGGACAACCTGGTGGACCGTGGCGTTGAGGTGTTGCAAGTTGCTTCCCTCATTCTAGTTAGCCTCGCACGAATTGAAATTACTCGTTCTACTCAAGGAAGCGAGCTTCGTTCACGTGAACTTAGCATCTGAGTAGCTGCCCGATCTTTGCTAGCTGAGTTGAACATCGTACCACGTGGGCGATGCGCATGCAGAATTCCTCTCCCTTGCCCTACTTTAGTGTTTGCCGAGTGTTTAGTGTACGCAGCGTGATTGGAGTCACCCCTGGCTTGCTGTCACCTGCACATCGTCTGCGCTGATGCCCCGGACTGCGATCGAGTCACCCCGGGCGATGGTGACGCTGTGGCCAGTTCGGCGCAGCAACTTCGGCGGCCTCCTGCATCCAGCTCGCAACCCTCGGCGGCGGACAAAAGAGCCGGCAGTCACCGACAGCTACGGCGGCTCTTCCCAGCAGGGCGCGTCGGCGCGAGCGACGCTTGCTCGTACCGACTACTGCGTCGTCATTTCCGGAGTCCTGGCCTGGCATCGTGCCGTCGAGCCTGCAAAGCTGCTGCCGTGACCGGCGGACGCCAGCGGTGTACCGAAGGACAGTCGGCTCGCATGCTATGGATAGCGTGTGGACATTTCCTCAGCGCAGCCACTGTTGCATGCACTACCTTGATGTTAGACCGTGTGACATGTTTCGCCAGAATGTGTAGTGATTTAAGGTTGGGGGGATGTGGGGATGCGCGACTCTCGCGCGTCCCCTGATATCTTGTTTTCCCGCATAGCCCCCGTCTTCGTGCAGCGTCGGAGTGGTACAAGCGCGGTGCGAGAGATGGCGCGAGTGTCGCGCCGCTGCGGGGTTACTTGGGTGCGGGAGCGGAAGGCGCTCTCTCTTTGGGGTTCGGGAAGCAAGCGGGACGGACGTGCCGACCTGCGCGTGCGCCGACCCATGCTTCTGCGAGACCGTCTCGCGTGGCCGCCTTGGAACGCGCCACCGTCCACGTGACCGTACACGCGAATGACCAGGCGTTGGGATTCAGCATGGGGCGAACATATTCGCTCGCAAACCGGTCACGGTGAGTCGGACTTCTAGATTTGTCGCGCGCCCATCGGCATGTTTTGTGGATAGCAACTCTGCTAGCAGGCATTGATCTATGAAAGGTGCAATAAATGCCCTTGTGATTGTTTGCACTACTGTGTTGTCGTTCCTTTGTCCCAAGAGCACGGACGGGTGTGAGAGACCCCACAGCGTGGATAGCATCTTACCTCGCACTCAGATCACAATATTGCCGCAGAGAGCTCTCCACATGCCAGGTACGAGCACTCTCGTGAGGCACCTTTCCAAGCGTCTCATCGCTAAAACCCATTACTCGTCGCATCGCCATTAGAAGAGCGCCAGCAACGCCTCGCGCATGGCGATACAGCGCGTGTCTCCCGTGCACGCGCTCACGGCAGCGCCCGAGTCTGCCGTCCAATGAGAAGCCACGGAGTGGCTCTTGGCCTTCGGGGTGCGTGAAAAGTGCGTTTGGCGGATAGACGCGGTTGACTTTGGAATAGGCTCCTGTTAACTCTTTTTTTGAAGTGTGTGAATGCTTAATATTGAGTTTCCGGGCACAAGTTCGCCCACAATAAACCAGTGTGTTTAGTGTGCTTCATTGATGAGTGCTACAATATGTATCAGTAAACAATAATGAGTCAGAGAGCCTTGAAGTCTTTTCTGGTGTGCCACAGGGGTCCGTGCTGGGGCCATTGCTCTTTCCTGTGTATGTCAACGACATCCCATCATGTGTTGAGCTTAACGTAACCGTATGTCTTTTTGCGGATGATTGTGTTGTCTACACAATTGTTCGGTCTGTGGATGATCAAATTAAACTAAACACCTCACTAAACAACATTGCCAATTGGTGTGATAGGTGGGGAATGAAGTTCAACATCAGTAAAACAGCATGCATCACTTTTACACATAAAAAGGTACCTGAAATTTTCACTTACAACATAAGAGGCACAGCTATATAATAAGATCAGATACTGTAAAATATTTGGGTGTGACATTCTCGAGCTCGCTCAAATGGGACACTCATATTGACATCACATGTGCAGAGGCATTTAAGCAGCTCGATTTCTTACGTCGGAAATTGGCAACAGCACCATCCGATGTCAAATTAACTGCGTACAAAAGCCTCGTTCAGACAATACTCGAGTATGCCAGCATTTGTATGGTCCCCGCAGCAGCCTTACTTCATTGATAAACTTGATAAAATACAGCGCATGGCACTCTCATGGTTTCCCTGATCCAGGCAGTTGTCCGCCAGGAATTCGAAAAACATAAGTGTTCACACCATCTGCTTGGCCCACCACCCTGATAACTACCCGGCTTCATCGATTCCGCCCTGTCCCGCACCTTATTACCCACCACGTCTCCACAACCCACCTGAACGGCGCACTGCTGACGACAAGCCCATTTGCTTTCACTGCCGTCGAATCAGGCACATTTCTCAGCACTGTCGCAGTCGCTGGAGTTCCCCGACCTGGTCTGCTTATACTGACTACTCTCGCCCCTGGTGGCCTTTCTCGTCCCCATGTCGCACGCTCCGATAATGCCGCCACTGATTCTCCTGCGCCGAACTGCCCCTATTCTCGTTCACCTTTGCCCCCAACGACGACAATCTTGCTCGCCCCAGCACCGTCGCTCTTTTTCGCTGACTCCCTTCGGACGCCCCTCCCAGCCAGAAAACTAGACGATGCAGCGCCTCGAGATGACGCTGCATTGCTCCCTACGCCGCCAAATCCTCTACTGACGTTGCCCACTCATCTGAACCTTCTTGACGTGCAAGTCGACGGTGTTTCTGTATCTGCTCTTATAGACACTGGGGCGCATTTGTCAGTAATGAGCGCTGACCTTCGCAACTGCCTGAAGAAAATGATCACGCCTGCCCCGACGCCTGTTGTTCGTGTCGCCGATGGCGGAACAGCCCCTGTAATTGGTATGTCTGCTGCCCGTTTCTCCTTCGCCGATCGCTCCACTATCGTGCAATTTACAGTCATCGCCCACTGTCCCCATGACATCATCCTCGGCTTACACTTCCTCTCCGCACATTCTGCTCTCATCGATTGTTCCGCCAGTACTCTCCGCCTTGACCTGCCCATTCTGGATCCCACTGAACCACACCCCAGTCGCCTCAGTTCCGTCGACTTCGTTCGCTAGCCACCTTCGGCACTGACTTACGTTGACTTAGTGTCATCCCCACCGCTGCCCGACGGTCACTACATCGCGACTCCTATGAAAGACGTCCTAATTACATACGGGATCACAGTACCTCATACAGTTTTATCCATCACGGCGAATTGCGTCTGCCTGCCAGTGGTCAATTTTAGCTTGACGACACAAGTGCTGCCACACGGGATGTCTCTGGCCCAGCTTTGCTCATTCGAGGATCACACAGTAGCATCTATTGCAGTAGACGACAACTCAGCCGATCCTCCTCTACCATTACAGCCGGCAAATTGTACCATCGCCAACTTACAGAAAATGATTGCGCCCGACATGCCATCCGAGCCCGTTCGTGACCTCTATCGGGTTCTGTTTTCCAACCACGATATTTCTTACTTTAGCAATCGTCCTTTGGCCCAAACTACAGCTGTTAAACATCGCATTAGCATTAATACTGGTGATGCCCCTCCTATTCATCCCGCCCGCATCAAGTGTCACCGGCCGAGCGTCAAGTTATTCACGCCGAAGTTCGCAAAATGCTTGCCAAGAACATTATTGAACCGTCTTGTAGCCCACGGGCGTCACCTGTTGCACTGGTCAAAACGAAGGATAGCTCATGGCGCTTTTGCGTGGATGATCGGCACCTTAACAGGGTTAGCAAAAAGGATGTGTATCCCCTACCTCAAATTGATAAACGCCCTTGACTGCCTCCACGGTGCTCGCTACTTCTCCTCTATTGACCTTTGCTCCGGCTACTAGCAGATTGCCGTGGACGATCTCGACTGCGAGAAGACTGCTTTTGTAACACCAGACGGTCTTTATCAATTCAAAGTGATGCCATTCGGTCTATGTAATGCTCCTGCCACTTTTGAACGCATGATGGACTCCCTTCTTCACGGTTTCAAATGGTCGACGTGCCTGTGCTACTTGGACCATGTTATAGTATTCTCCCCAATGTTTGCTATGCATCTCGAGCGCCTCTCATCAGTCCTGGACGTTTTTCGTCGAGCCGGTCTGCAACTCAATGCATCGAAGTGCCAATTCGGCCGTCGCCAGATTACCGTCCTTGGGCATCTCGTTGATGCGAACGGAGTGCAACCGGACCCAGGCAACATCCATGCTGTTACGCACTTCCCTGTTCCGAAGTGTGTCAAGGATGTGCGCAGCTTCATCGGCCTTTGTTCGTACTTCCGCCGTTTCGTGAAAAATTTTGCGGCCATAGCACGACCACTAACCGAGCTTTTGAAAAAAGACGCTCCTTTCCAGTGGGGCGATAACGAGGCCTCTGCATTCTTGCATCTAATCAACCTTCTCACAATGCCTCCCGTTCTGGCCCATTTCGATCCTTCTGGGCCTACGAAAGTCCATACTGATGCCAGCGGTCACAGAATTGGCGCAGCACTGGCCCAACGACAGCGTGGCAACGACCGTGTTATTGCTTATGCCAGCAGGCTCCTGTCACCCTCGGCGCGCAACTATTCCATCACTGAACATGAGTGTCTGGCCCTAGTTTGGGCAGTTGCGAAATTCCGCCCATACTTATATGGGCGACCCCTTTCCGTTGTCACAGACCATCACGCACTTTGCTGGTTATGCTCACTGAAAGATCCTGCAGGAAGACTTGGTCGCTGGGCCTTACGCCTCCAAGAATATTCGTATACTGTCATTTACAAATCTGGCCAACTACACAAGGACGCTGACTGCCTGTCTCGCTACCTGGTAGACGAGCCTGATGACGCTGATAGTAGTACCGCCAATGGCACTTTCTCTGTGTCTGCCTTCGCTAACATCGCCGATGAGCAGTACCGAGACCTATCGCTGCGAACACTAATCGAGCGTCTGCGCTCTACACCTACCGACACATCCGTTCACCGATATGTCCTTCAGGGCGGCATTCTGTACCGAAGGAACTTCCTCCCTGAGGGATCTGATCTTCTTTTTGTCGTGCCGTAACATCTACGACACACTGTGCTCTTTGGGATGCATGACGCACCCACTGCAGGACATCTTGGGGTAACCCGCACACATGACCGCGTCCGCCACCGCTTCTATTGGCCTGGTCTCGCTCACTCTGTCCTACGCTATGTTGCTGCCTGTGAACCCTGCCAGCGTCGGAAAACACCTCAGGTGCTATCTGCAGGTTATCTCCAGCCGATCACCGTCTCTGTGGAACCGTTCTTTCGTGGATTAGACCTCCTCGGTCCCTTTCCCACGTCATCCTCTGGGAACAAATGGGTAGCCGTCGCAACTGATTACGCCACCCGATACGCTATCACGCGAGCTCTCCCTACCAGTTGCGCCACTGACGTCGCGGACTTTCTCTTGCGCGACATTATCTTAGTGCATGGCACCCCGCGACAGCTGCTTACTGACCGTGGTCGTAACTTCCTCTCGAAAGTTATCGCCGACATTGTGCGTTCCTGCTCCACTCAACACAAGCTGACTACCTCATACCATCCTCAAACTAATGGCCTGACAAAGCGGTTAAACCATACTCTTACCGATATGCTCTCCAAGTACGTTTCCAAGGACCACCACGACTGGGACATTGCCCTTCCTTACGTCACATTTGCGTACAATTCTTCCCGGCACGACACCGCTGTATTTTCTCCATTTTACCTACTGTACGGTCACGAACCAACCTTGCCCCTTGACACGGCACTTCCTCCTGCTGCGATCTCAACTAGCGAGTATGCACGTGATGCCATCGCCCTCGCCGACCATGCACACCAGCTTGACCGTGCTCGACTGACGGCCTCGCAAACCACTCAGCAGCATCAGTACAACGCCCGCCACCGTGACGTACAGTTTTCGCCTGGTGCGTTCGTGTTTCTGTGGTCGCCCTCTCGTTACGTCGGCCTTTCAGAAAAGCTCCTTTCACGATACACAGGGCCCTACCGCGTGCTGCGCCAGGTGACGCCTGTGACGTACGAAATTGCTCCTGTGAGCTTAACCTCGTCCTCTACTCTGGCCTCTAGTGATGTCGTGCACGTCAGTAGGCTCAAGGCCTACTACACTGCTTCTGAGCCCGACTTTTAGTCACTCCGGGACGGCGCTTTTGCTGCCGGGGGTAGTGCTACGGAACAGTGCTTACAATGACGAAGAGGCGAGCAGTGAGAAGACGACGACGACGAATAGAGGCTAGTGCAGGCTGTTGCTTCTTGGCCAAGTGCGGTGTATTCCCTTGTAAATATACTTGTATATAGCTTTTTGTGTGCGTCTTCCTACGTAACAATATGATGATGAGGCATGCTGTAGTGGGGGACTCCGGATTAATTTTCACCACCTTGGGTTCTTTTACGTGCACCTAAATCTCATTACACGGGTGTATTTGCATTTCGCACCCACTAAAATGCAGCTGCCATGGCAAGGATTTGATCCTGTGACCTTGTGCTTAGCAGCGTAACACGAAAGCCACTAAGCAACCATGGCAGGTATGGTGGATGTAAAACAACAAAAATGACGTGAGCCCGCTACATGATGACATCATACTAAGAGCAAACACCCAGATGTATTAAGTTCCAATTCAATTAACTAAAATAGCTTCCCCATATTATTAAAACTTACACCACAGGTCCAACAAGGAGTGTTTCACGATGCCTGTGACCCATATTATTTTATTTTTCATCACTGTTTTCGTTTAATCTTGGTGTGAAGAATGGTACACACAGCATTTGAATGAGTTATCTACACTATCTTGAACTAAGCTTTCTTACGTGGTCCAAAATTTCGTTGCAATGGTCCTTTAGCTCTTTCGTTACCACACCTATATAAATTGACCAATTTGTCATAATGCAAGTAACGTAGTGCAGTAAGGACGAGGGGCAAGTTGAGACACCTCATGGAGTAGACCAGCTCATGGGATAGAATTGCGTTATCTGCACAGGCAATTAAAAAAAATTTTTGAAAGTGTTCATTGAAACACCCGGTATAGCATCCAATGCATGCACATTATTACAGCAGTCACAGCAGCCTTTAAGTCAGTACCATATTTAGCTCCTTCCTCTTTCAAACCACTAAATTTGTTACACTAATGAGAACTGTCTGTAACACCAACATGTTTTCACTGACTAAAATACAGCCAATATGTGGCTTCAACTCATCTGCAGAGTACTGAAACCTTAGATTAGCGCCAGTTCACTATCTATATGCTTCACTGCAACATGCAAGATGTACAAGTGCTGCACATAAAACAATTACACTGTGGTAGTCTTGCAAGTGCACACAGGGCCTGAACATTCACTCAATTCATGAATAAATTCTTTTATTATGGTGTTTGAAATCCAATTATTGTACAGAAAAGATGATATGTGGTGTTGCAAAGAGCCTCTTATAGCTTTGCAGGATAACCGACCTACATGAATTTATAACATGGGAAATTTAATCAGTCCTGTTCCATGACTGTACTCACTAAAAAAAGTTTCTGCTGGGCACTAAACAGGACCTTGCCTAAGTTGTGTTAGCCTCCACTGTGTCACATAATATGCAACCAAATCGCACTTTGTCTGAAGCCAAGAGCAGTGTATTTGCTTCCTGAATTATAGGAAAATTTACACGTTGTAAGCTGTTGGTTTACTGTCAAGAAAAGACTTTAGAATGTTCCAATAAGTGGCGACTTTGTCACAACGAAGAGGTGCACATATATATTGGGGGCGAGTTTCACCGCTGGAAAAAGCTGGCGCCACTGTCGGCGTGGCTTGGTGTGAGGGATCATGCGGACACAGCGGCTGCATCGGCTGCTTCTGAAGTGCCTAAGCAAGCTGAAAACAGAAGTTTGAAGTCCCACCTGCACTGCGGTTCTCATTAAGTGGTAAGGCTTTCCTGCATTTGGTACCTGCTTGACAACATTTGAAAGCAATATAATAGGTAGTGGCTGCCTTTGGAGGCGTGCAACCTGATAGGCTACTGCTCGGTGCCACAGTGCCGGACGTATTCAACAGAGCCCGGTGTCAGCCTTATTCACACGTAGCCACAGGACAAGAAGCTGCATGAAGCTTGGCTCACGAATCTTAGAACTGGCAAACAGCCATCGGCTACAACTTGGGTATGCAGCAAGCACAGACTTGAGGAAGATTTCTGCTACGGCGTCGGGACTGGGATGTTCGGTGAGTAGCAAAAAACGTGCACTGAGGCGCTCGTCCGCGCTCGCTGCGCGGCTAATGTCACGACGCTTTGGTCTATGAACTTGCTGATGTTAGATACTGGCAAGTTCACTGGAATGGAAAGGGAGAGGTAAGAAGCAGATTAAAAAAAAAAAAAAAAGGCGTGGCATGTGGTCATGTTTGCATTATGAATTAATGTACTGCATCACGAAAAAGAACCAGCGGGAAATCACACGCTGAGAAAACCGATAAACAGAGTGGGACGGAACTTGAGAAATAATATCGAAACGTCCAAGAATTTAGAAGAAAAAAAAATTGTCACGATGGTACGTCACAGTCGCCATAGGCGTTGATCTATATAAGGAAATATACAAGGTGTCGAAGTCTCTATAAGGAAATTATTTTTGAACAGCTCTGGTAGCGTCCATGCAACAATGGCTGCTCATATACTGTCAAATGCTCATATTCCGCGGCCTAAAGCTCACGGGATGGTGCGTAAACGTGCTCGCAGCGAAAGCAAACAGTGTGCACGGACATGTATGCAGACACGCATTCGGTAGCTGAGAACCTGTGCGACTGCTGCATTGAGGGTTCATTCTGTTATGCTCCATTCAGTTTACAGACAGTCCACTATAAGAACATAATTCACATAATTTTCTCTCAGCATTTGCCTACCTTTCACGCAGGAAGCCGGTTCGGGAGACTCCATTGCGGCAACCACGCGCAATGGCGTTCATTTATTCAGTAAAGAGACAGCGTCTGTATACAATTCTGTGCTTCAATTAGCCCAAGATTATTATTTTGACGGTAAAAAACTTCCCTCATTTTGAGAGTACTTACAGAAATGTCCAGGAGGGCTGACGATTGGTGTTTTTATTGAGCACCGTAAGCCAAACCTATGAGGAGCGCACTGCATTATCCCTCATACTACGCAAGGGAGGTGCTTCCGACAGATGGCGACTCCATAAGTCCTTGCCCCCAATAGTCAGGGAGGCAAGCACTAGGTAAGTTGTCACACATTTCAAACAAAAGTTCAAGCACGTGCATTAGGTCATGAGCTAGAAGTAGCAGCACCGTTGCCGCACTGGAAATGTACATGGCAGCGCTTCATTGCAAGTACCGATTCCTTGGTTATAACACATGCTGACTGCACAGACCTGATACTATATTGCCCTCCGATGTCACATTTCTGCACAGAACATTCTACTACAGTCAAACCTCAATATAACAAAGTTGTACTTGCTGCAAAAAACTTAGATAAATCACAAATTTCCTTAATTCGAGGTTTTAAAGTTACCAGCAGTAAAAACAACTTCAGAAACATAACTGCGAGTCGGCCTAGTTGGAACAGATTCATCTTAACACTTTTTGTGCACAAACAAACAGGGACGAAGAATAGGGGCAACACAAGGACGAGCGCTTAACACTTTTTGTGCGTAAACAAACAGGGACGAAGAATAGCGGCAACACAAGAACTTGGGGAATGCCCTGATGAGGTGTTGTTAGTGATTGGATGGTTGCCCCCGTCTGCAGGACACGGGAGAAGAATGATCAAGATCCTGCGATCAGAGAGCCGGAGACAGGTGAGTCATTTCAAAGAATGTCTAAAGGTGGCCTGTTCGTCTGCTCCCAAAAAAGCGCTCGTCCTTTTGTTGCCCCTATTCTTCGTCCCTGCTTGTTTGCGCACAAAAAGTGTCAACTTCAGAAATTTTCAGAACAGTTCTGGTGGATAGTATTTTATCAGGAAACACAAACAAATTGCAAGATAGTCGGGCCATAATAGCATGGTTATGAGCACGAGCATGTACAGTGCAGATCGCGCAGAGAGCAATGCATTGATCTGGCTCACGGCGTCTTGAGATTTGTGCATGTTGCATCGCGCGGCGCCGTAAATCTAGGATGCCTTGACAGACAGCGCTTAGTGCTGCAGGCATTATTAGATGGCATCTAGAAATTAAAAACAAAAGTGTAAGAAGATGCGGATATTCGTCCAGAGAAAAAAAATATCAGTTTCGCCAGAAAGGCTGAGCACCAACGGCAATAGTAAAGAGCCAACAACACGAAGTAAGGTTTGTATTTGTATTGGTGTCACGTGCGCTCAGGAAAACATGAACAGACCTCACTCTATGCCCACGAACTCGCTGTCACAGCACACCATGTCTCGGATGCTCGGGAGCCTAATGCGCATCAAGGCACCTACCGTCTCGGCTTAACCTTTGCACTTGCCTCCAAAATGTGGCCCGCTTATCTTCATCATGTTACCGCACCCCCTTCCTGTCAAGCCCCATCCCCCTTACGCAGAAGGAATAGTCAGCTCTTGTGTTTCTCCGACCAGCCCAGCAGTGCTTACTGCGTACGGCACCTTGGTGCACACGCTTTGATGGCGTTTTTGCCCCTCAAAACATTTTTGCGGAAGGAAATTTGTAATAACCTTTGCCTCAGCCAATATCTTTATAGTTTTTTGCTAGATTTACTAGCCATACAGGCCCCAAGTAAATGCTTGAAGTGGCCAAAAACTTCACTGAATCAAATCCATCTCACGAAATTACTTCACTAAATCGCGAAAAAGATACACTGTTTTTAATGGAACTAAAAGTGGGAAATGAAAATAGTTCTTTGCATCGCGAATTTCGTTAAATTGAGGTTCAACTGTATACGTGAAAGAAGCACAAACGGTTTCTGCTCCACTACTTCCTTCGGGCTTTTCGTGTATGCTCAACTTGCATCCTGCCTACTCTGTTGGCACTGTTATTGCACAACTAAACATTATGCTGTTCTTCCACTGGTTACAAAAATAGCGGTATTCCTGAACAATGATGTTAAAGCAGCTAATTTATGTGCACTCTATTTCACCATGCATGCATAAAAGCACCTTTTTATCTTTTTCAATTCTTAGTAAAACAAAATAGTTACAAAGTTAAACAAGGTATGCCACTGTGAGTGACAGCACGTTTGCAGGATTGCCATGTGGTTTCACACACGTTTACCTTTATTGCGGTAACAGCTAGTAAAAGCGAAGCATTTAAAATGTGCACCTGTTGATTATGGAAGCAACAGCTGTGCCCTCACGCATACAGTCATGTGTGTGGTTACTTATCACATCTCTCCGTCCCTTAATAAAATTAGTAAAGAACATGAATTACATAACAAATGTGTACTCTTTTTGGGGAGAAATACATAGTACTGTCCGATTCCAATCAGGACAGGCCGCCATTGGAATCTGAACCTGGCTACGTTTAACGCTAGAACGTTATCTAGTGAGGCGAGTCCAGCAGTGCTATTGGAGGAATTGGATGGCAGTAAATCGGATATAATAGGGCTCAGTGAAGTTAGGAGGACGAAAGAAGCATATACAGTGCTAAAAATCGGGCACGTCCTGCGCTACCGGGGCTTAGCGGAGAGACAAGAACTAGGAGTCGGATTCCAGATTAATAAGGGTATAGCTGGTAACATACAGGAATTCTATAGCATTAACGAGAGGGTGGCAGTTCTTGTTGTCAAACTTAATAACAGGTACAAATTGAAGGTCGTACAGGTCTATGCCCCTACATGCAGTCATGATGACCAGGAAGTCGAAAGCTTCTATGAAGACATGGAAACGGCGATGGGTAAAGTCAAAATACACTATACTGATGGGCAACTTCAATGCAAAGCTGGGCAAAAAGTAGCTGGAGAGAAGGCAGTGGGGGAATATGGCATAGGCAATAGGAATAGCAGGGGAGAGTTATTAGTAGAGTTTGCGGAACAGAATAATATGCGGATAATGAATACCTTCTTCCGCAAGCGGGATAGCCGAAAGTGGACATGGAGGAGCCCGAATGGCGAGACTAGAAATGAAATAGACTTTATACTCTGCGCTAACCCTGGCATCATACAAGATGTGGATGTGCTCGGCAAGGTGCGCTGCAGTGACCATAGGATGGTAAGAACTCGAATTAGCATAGATTTGAGGTGGGAACGGAAGAAACTGGTACATAAGAAGCCGATCAATGAGTGAGCGGTAAGAGGAAAAATGAGAAATTCCGGATCAAGCTACAGTACAGGTATTCGGCCTTAACTCAGGAAGAGGACCTTAGTGTTGAAGATATGAATGACAATCTTATGGGCATCATTAAGGAATGTGCAATAGAAGTCGATGGTAACTCCGTTAGACAGGATGCCAGTAAGCTATCGCTAGGAGACGAAAGATCTGATCAAGAAACGCCAATGTATGAAAGCCTCTGACCCAACAGCTAGAATAGAACTGGCAGAACTTTCAAATATTTAGTAAAGCAATGAAAGGGGCTAGTTGGTGAACGTTCATGGTTATATTGCACTCAGTTTTACAAACACGATATTAAGGAAGGATAGGACGTGGACGGACGCATCCGTCCACGTCCTGTCCTTCCTTAATATCGTGTTTGTAAAACTGAGCGCAATATAACCAAGAACTTTCAAAGTTAATCAACAAGCTTAAGACAGCTGACATAAGGAAGTATAATGTGGACAGAATTGGACATGCTCTCAGGAACAGAGGAAGCCTAAAAGGAGTGAAGAAGAAACTAGGAATAGGCAGGAATCAGATGTATGCATTAAAGGGAAGCTGAGAAATTTTCCAGAAAAAATGAGTAAAGAGCTGTATGTAATGGTTTTCAACCCTCCGAATCCGAATATCGCATCGAAATTGAGCGAAAGAAAGCGCAAACAGGTTTTATTTCGATGAAATGGGCAGCAGCAGACTCGGGCAGCTCGCGCGCCTCGTTTCCGCCTGTGATTGGTCGGGCGCCTCATGACCTCAACATTGGTGTTCGTCCGGACTGGCCGCTGCCGCCACACATGAAGCACAGTGAAAGGTGGTTTGGCACTGTGGTTTGGCGAGACGGTAATGGTACATTTCGAGAGCTTGCGTTTCTCTGAGAACTTCAGTGTTGCTCCCTACATGTATACGTAGCCGGCCTCTCCAAGAAGCAAAAGATGCTGGTAGCAAGCAGTACTTTCGACGCGAACGAAAGCGAAGTGTTAGCATCTCATCATGTTAGAAATGTTTTTGGTGAGTGTGATTTTTGCAAAGCTGTATTCAGCAATCCAGTGAGCTCGCTTCCGGGCAAACAACTGTACTGTTATGTTCCTGCATGCCTCCTAGTGGAACGTAAGGAGGGATGCGATCGTCGGCATTTGTGCGCTGCCCCAAAGCTGACAGCAATCTACACAGATGGTTTACATGCGGGAAAAGTTTTCCGGCTCTTGTAGCACGCGTAGTGGCCTTCATCAGCACGCCATCCGCAGGCTAATCGTAACCGGAGCCGTAAAGGCAGCGAATTCCGCCGGCTACGTGAGACAGCCGCTCTCTCTCTGTGCGCGAGGGGGAGCGCAGCGTCCTGGCGTGCGCCAGCTTTCAAACACATGAAAACATTACACTTGCACTGCATTATGGTAGCTACATGTTGGCTGTTTCACAACACACGTGAGAATAGAAAATGAACGGCGGTTTGTGACCAAACCTGCGTCTAGGGTGGGAGATGAACATGTACCTTCCGTTCAGCGTGCTAACACCAAGGAACTAGCAATAAATCAAAATCCAGGTTCGGACGAGTTCATGTATTCATAAGGTCTTCCAAGACCAGTTACCACCCGTCCGCCCGCACCCATCCCACCTTTGTGTATTCGTTGCCCCGACGTTTTCGCACTGCGTTTAGAAAGCCTACTAGCAGAAAGTTGTACTCTCACTCATTCACGCCTTACTGATAAACTCTGGTAGTAATCGTCATCACGGAAGTGGCTAGAGCACAGCACTGTTGTTCTTGAGCGCTTGAAATTCTTTCGATTCCCAGCAGCCTCCCACTTAGCTGCAAGCTTCTTGTCTTGCAGGGAGTAATGGAACATCGTCGCGGCCGCTGGTGTTCGTGCAACCGTAGGCTGCACAGAACGCCGGCATGATCGGCCCACCACTTCATGACGTCAACTGACGGCATGCACGCAGAAACAAGCACGGTCAGGTACGGTCGCGGAGACTGCGAAGGAGCGGTACACCAGTGCTGACGTCACTACGGTGTGGTTTCCGGTCTCCGCTCGCATCTTCAGCGTCAGCAGCAACGCGCGGCGCTTGACGGGGGCTGGAGCGACCGCGCAATTTTAACCGGCGATTACGTCGTTGCTAAGCGAAAAATCCTGCCCAAAATTTTACGTGCATGGTTTATAAGGTTCCCACATCCATATATGAGCGTCTTACTGAATTCAACAGACTCTTCAGCTTCCCTTTAAGAGACAATGCCGGCAATATTATTACTAATATGGATGAGATTCTTTGAGTGGCTGAGGAGTTCTATAGAGATTTATACAGTACCAGTGGCCCCCACGACGATAATGGAAGAGAGAATAGTCTAGAGGAATTTGAAATCCCACAAGTAACATCGGAAGAAGTAAAGAAAGCCTTGGGAGCTATGCAAAGGGGGAAGGCAGCTGGGGAGGATCAGGTAGCAGCAGATTTGTTGAAGGATGATGGGCAGATTGTTCAAAAAAACTGGCCACCCTCTATACACAATGTCTCATTACTTCGAGCGTACCGGAATCTTGGAAGAATGCTAACATAATCCTAATTCATAAGGAAGGGGACACCAAAGACTTGAAAAATTAGACTGATCAGCTTACTGTCCGTTGCCTACAAAGAATTTACTAAGGTAATTGCAAATAGAATCAGGAACACCTTAGACTTCCGTCAACCAAATAACCAGGCAGGATTCCGTAAAGGCTACTCAACTATAGACCATATTCACATTATCGATCAGGTGATAGGGAAATGTGCGAAATATAACCAACCCTTATATATAGCATTCATTGATTACGAGAAAGCGTTTGATTCAGTCGAAACCTCAGCAGTCATGGAGGCATTACGGAATCAGGGTGTAGACGAGCCGTATGTAAAAATACTGAAAGATATCTATAGCGGCTCCACAGCCACCGTAGTCCTCCATAAAGAAAGCAACAAAATCCCAATAAAGAAAGGCATCAGGCAGGGAGATACGATCTCTCCAATGCTATTCACAGCATGTTTACAAGAGGTATTCAGAGACCTGGATTGAGAAGAATTGGGGATAAGAGTTAATGGAGAATACCTTAGTAACCAGCGATTCGCTGATGATATTGCCTTGCTTAGTAACTCAGGGGACCAACTGCAATGCATGCTCACTGACCTGGAGAGGCAAAGCAGAAGGGTGGGTCTAAAAATTAATCTGCAGAAAACTAAAGTAATGTTTAACAGTCTCGGAAGAGAACAGCAGTTTACGATAGGTAGTGAGGCACTGGAAGTGGTAAGGGAATACATCTACTTAGGACAAGTAGTGGGTGCGGATCCGGATGATGAGACGGAAATAATCAGAAGAATAAGAATGGGCTGGGGTGCGTTTGGCGGGCATTCTCAGATCATGAACAGCAGGTTGCCATTATCCCTCAAGAGAAAAGTTTATAATAGCTGTGTCTTACCAGTACTCACGTACGGGGCAGAAACCTGGAGGCTTACGAAAAGGGTTCTACTTAAATTGAGGACGACGCAACGGGCTATGGAAAGAAGAATGGTAGGTGTAACGTTAAGGGATAAGAAAAGAGCAGATTGGGTGAGGGAACAAACGCGAGTTAATGACATCTTAGTTGAAATCAAGAAAAAGAAATGGGCATGGGCAGGACATGTAATGAGGAGGGAAGATAACAGATGGTCATTAAGGGTTACGGACTGGATTCCAAGAGAAGGGAAGCGTAGCAGGGGGCGGCAGAAAGTTAGGTGGGCGGATGAGATTAAGAAGTTTGCAGGGACAACATGGCCACAATTAGTACATGACCGGGGTAGTTGGAGAAGTATGGGAGAGGCCTTTGCCCTGCAGTGGGCGTAACCAGGCTGATGATGATGATGACGACGACATAGTACTAACCTACATATTCTGTTACTCCGGCGCAGCAAAGTAGCCATCTGCATTCTTTCCTGGGACTGTGGTGTGCCTTGTATCCTCTGCAGTTGAGATTGTTCTTGAACACTCACATCAGTTACTTGCTGATGAATGGCATCAATGGGCTTAGGAGTCTATTCAGATTTGGACTCTGTGCTGGAGCCCATTTTGCTGTCTCACGACTGGGTGATGCTCCCCTAGCCAGGCACTTGATATACGCAGGTCGGAAGTGATCCTGATGGCGGTTCCACGAATGCCCATTTTCAAGCTGCAAGTCTACTGAAGAATTATGCTGCCTCACAGACTACTGCCGGTACCCATACAGGTCCTGGACCAAAGCTTCTGGCATACACCTGATTGCCAAGCTGAGTGTGAATTTGAGGTTTCACCTTCTAGTCTCATCTAATTTTCTGCCCCAACTGAGTCTATGGAACCTCTAACCGCAAGTCAGGTTGCAGAAGGTCTATTAAAGCCTTCAGTTTGTGTTCCATCAGTAGCTAAGATGGGCAGTATGCTGCAACTTCATGTGGTGTTGACCTATATATCAATAGTATGCATGCAATTCGCGTTCGCATATCTTCATAGCCAGCCTTCTGCTATTTTCTTTTCACAGATTGGACCACCCATTCTGCAACTCCATTGGATTGCTGGGTGGCAAAATGACACCAGCACCTGGCGTATACCATTCCTCTTTAAAAATGCTTCATACTGCTCACTTATGAATGCGGGTGAATTAACTTGACATCACAATGTTCGGCAGCCCTTGGCTAGGAAACATCTCTCTCAAACAAGCTATAGTGGCTTCTGCGGAAGGTGTTCAAACCGGTAAAACCTCAATCCACTTTGAGAAGGCATTTATTGCAATAAAAAATTGTGTGTTCTGGTATGGTTCAACATAGTCGATAAGGAGTCTTGACCAGGGTTTCTCTAGAAATGGCCGTGGCATGACAAGCACTGGTTGTGCTTTACGCTGCTGCTCCTGGCAGATGCGACATGCTTGAGCTGTAGCTGCGGTGTCACCATCCAGGAATGGCCACCAAACGTGGCTTTTTGCCACAGCTTCCATCTCTGACACTTCCAGATTTCACTCTACAATGACTATAGGACAATCACCAGGTAGCACCACAGCACACATTTCATTAGTACACACATCATAAAGTCTTTCCTTCCTCAACCAAACCCAGCCTCTGACCCGCTCCACAATGCTTCTCTGACTTTCGACATTGTTGTATCTCTGGCAGTGGCCTCTGCAACATTGTATGACAGCACCTGAGGGTAACCCTCTCCAAGCATGAACACATTGGCTGGACAGTCTACAGCAAGTTCTTCAGTCTGTAGTGGCTGATGGCTCAATCCATCAGCATGTGCAATGCTAATGCAATACTCTCCTATAAAGGAGAGTATAGCTATACTCGGAAAGCAGTAAAGACCACCATAGTACTCTTGGAGAGTAACATTCAGGAATGTGTGCATTTTCTCCCATAAGGTCAACAATGGCCTGCATCCATGGTGACAACCAATTTTCGCAAGAACATTGAAATATCAGAACTCGCCATTTGTGTTGTTGGTAAAAGAGTCGAATGGTCTGCTGG
This sequence comes from Dermacentor variabilis, assembly GCF_050947875.1. Lineage (NCBI taxonomy): Eukaryota > Metazoa > Arthropoda > Arachnida > Ixodida > Ixodidae > Dermacentor > Dermacentor variabilis. The sequence continues at coordinate 9,605,045 of NW_027460280.1, read as the reverse complement.
AAGAAATAGTTGCCCTTACTGATGTGTCATTCTTTAACCCTTTGAAGGTTTTTGCCGTACATGTACGGCGGCAGTTTTCTGTCCCGCAAGGTCTTAGCCGTACGGGTACGGTTCCAACCCTCCGTTTGAAATTTTGTGCCATAATGACGATGCGTGCTCACCGGGAGGTGCTGCCACCTCTTAGCACTTACAAGATGCATTTGAAATTGGTGCTACCTTCTTGGGGAGATAAACAGAGCTGAGTGCTAGCTTCAGCGCATCGCTCAGACTGTGGCAACGCCCCTTTGGCGGTTTCGGTTTCGCCGCGTGGTCGCAATGGAGGCGCGCGAAACGTGTTTTTTCTCTTTGTCGACATGCTCTCGCAGGGGCAGCGGAAGTTGATTTCTATCTTGATTGGCACTGCTCTTAGCTTGTTTATCACCACCACTCACAAGGTATTCTCGCTCTTCGCGGCAACGCGCTTACGAGAGAGGGTGCCTCAGACCTCTGCCCAAGGCAGCCGCACGCAGAGATGTCATGTGTGCGCCAACACAACTCATCGCTCTAAGAGAACAGACACGCATTTTAGGTGTGCAGACTGCGATAAGGCGCTGTGGGTAGACCCGTGTTTCAAGGAGTACCACGCTCAGAAATACTATTGAACATTTTGCAGTTCTGAGTGATGTCGACACCAAAATACTGTTCCTAACTATTTTTTACTATTTATTCCAGACTGTATAGATTTTGTACATTCAAGATCCGCAATAAAGTAATTTGACCACCTGGGAAAGTTTTTTTCAAGATAATTCGACTCTCAAAGGGTTAAGACAGAATGGCTGATTTATCTGGATCGAGTCGACATTCAGTAACCCTAATCCTGTCAATATGCATGAAATCGATATTTTATATGATATACCTCTTGAAAATGTCGTCTAAGAGGTAAATGTCGTTACAAATGTTGTCTCACGATCAAGCGTGAGACAACATTTGTAGTGCTCTTCTGCTTTGATTTGTAAATGGTCCACTTCTATTGTACTTATTATAATTGTTATTTCCTTGGTGTCTGTAACCTTGTTGTACCTTATGATTGTAAAATAATCCTCCCCCAATGTAATGCCCTCTGGGCCTTTAGGGTATTGAAATAAATAACAAAAAATACCGACCCCACAAATATTGTCTGAACTTGGTGATGCCAAACACTGCGCCTAGGGCCTCCTTGTCCTGTTGACTATAATTCCTTTCAACAGCAACTAAACTTCATGACACAAAGGCAACCGGATGCTCTTCTCCAGAGTGTTCCCGCTGTGTCAGGAGTGTGCCAAGACCATGCATGTGATGTCAGGAGTGTGCAAGACCATGTGATGGCAATGCATCACAGATCAGGATTGGTGGCTTTGCTGGATCAAAATGAGTCAAGACTGTGCCAAAAGCTAGCTCATTGCTTCCTTGAAATACCAGCTCTTGTTCAGCTGTCCAGCACCAGGGGGACCCAGCTACCAGCAACCTGTTTCAAAGATGTAGAACTATGGAAAGGCTAGGCATAAACCTTCTGTAGTAGTTGACCAAACCTAGATAGCTCTGTAGCTCCTTTTTGTTCTGGGGAGCTGGGGCTGCTACTACAGCCTGTCTTGGACAGGTTTGGGCAAAGACCCACTGCACTGATGATGTGGGCCAGGTAATCCACTGGAACCAAAAACTAGCACTTAGACTGATTCAGTCGCAGCCCTGCATCTCTGAGCCATACCAGAACTTGGCACTTGTTTGCCCAATGGTCGGCATCATCCGGACTAGTCACGCGAATGTCATCAAAGTACACAGTCACATGGTTCAGATTGTGCAGAAGGTTTTCCATCTCCCTCTGAAATATTGCAGGTGCCGATGAAGCATCAAAAGATAGCCATATAAATTTATACAAGCCCTTCGGGGTATTGCATGGTGTCTATCAAGTTGACATTTCCAAATTCCCTGAGTTTTCAAGGTTTTCCCTGAGTGCCTTTGCAAAATTCCCTGAGTGACACAGAACTTTGTTTTACGTCAAGACAGGCTGACACTATGTCGCCCGATACTGTCATTCTCTAGTAAGCATGCTAAGAAATGACTTAATCCAGTTTGAATAGTAAAGAGCATCATTTATTTTATATTAAAAAAATATGTGTAGCGAGGGGCTAGTAAAATGCACAGCGAAAAAGATAACTTTGAAAAAATGGCAAAACTCATTGCAAATCGAGTGGAACACTCAAATATGAATAAAAATGAGATGCATACATAACCAAATGTTTTCAAATATCCACTTTAGTCACGAATAATGATTGACTGTCGATACATATGTGTGAAACATAGGTGATGCTTGAGACCCCACTGAAAGCAAATCAAGGTGACAGAATGACTTTGAGCATTTTATGATGAGTCATAATTTCAGAGTAACTACATATATGAATATTGTAAAGTAAGTCATGCTACGCTTCTTCATATAAAGGATTAAATCCCCTGCTCGAATTACATGCAAAAGTTATTCATTAGCCTCAAGCATTTCAAGAAAGAAAAAAATTTATATACTTCAAGGTTGCTACCGACATGCGCCACACATCAAGCGTCACGTAAAACATGGTAGTGCCTTCACCAAAGCGATACTCTGTAATGATACACATCACTCAGAAGCATAATGGAGGTAATTTAGGTTAACAGAATGTTCAATTTGCCGTAAGCTTAATGTTCATGCTCTATTCCTTGCTACCACTGCACAGAAATGGCAAAAATAGGTTGCGTCTACAAATGTGCACGTCGTGACTGAAGGTGATATGAGCTACTTTTATCAATTTATAGCAAGCTCATTGGTGTGAGGCCCCACCTGTCACAAATGAGGTTCTCAACAGCTGGTGTGTCAACCTCAACTCTCCTGACATACTCTCAGCCCGCGCACAACACCTCAGTGTTGCATTTCACTGCTTTAGCGAGTTTATTTCGGTTTGGATGAGGAACACCTGCATTCCAGCATCAGCCAACACTTTGTTTTTTGAGCTCAAGCTTCTTGAAAAAACCAGCGACAGGCTTCCTTTCCCGTTCATTCCTCAATGCGTAGGTCCTTTCTGTTCTCGTCCTCCTTCTACCGTGCTTTTGCCCCACGGACCATTCGAAGCATACTCTTCGTCAGCTGTACAGTCGACATCCAATTTTTCGGACTCCTTAAGGTCTGCAAAAACGGCCGTAAAATCGGGCACTCCGTAAAAATGAATGCATGTCTTTTACTGCCATTAAAGGCTCAACTCGCCACAGGCACATCCGAAAAGGCCTACCATCACGCTTATTAGGCATATCGGTTCCCGTACTGTGACAGGAGATGGTGGATGGACGCGTGTATAATTAAGGAATAGTTACTTTGTGCCATGACAATTGCCCCTTCGCACGCTTGTTATGCTTCACTGCGTAACACTTTTGTATTGAGGCAAAGCTGACTTTTGGGAACCGGCATTATGCAACGCGCCGTACTTTCCGAGCTTCGAAGCCAATCGCAAGGACCACAAAGACGGAGTCAGTGCCACTGCTTACAGCGGCGAATTCTTTCAATGAAAAACATGCCACCGAACGGCACGAGGCTTTATAATGAACGTTGATGCAGCTAGGCCTAGCGTTTGCCTCGGTGGCGAGGTAATCAAAGTGGCGGTAGTGGTGGCTTTGATTAATGCCGTTTCGGACCTGCGGTCACGGCAAAAAGTCCGGAAAATCGGACCGCGAAGGGCTCTTGTGTGTGAAATTTCAGACATTCTTAGACATTGGTTATATGGGGTACGTGATAGTGCCGCGGAGCCGTCGGGCGGCCGGGAAGTCGGCCATTGACTGTACACACCTCCAGCCGACGACACAGCGTCAAAAACGTTTCATTACGATCCCTCTCTGTTACGCGAGCCAGCATTACTGCGACTTTTGTTCCCTTTCAATAAAATTACAGCAAATGTTCCCTGATAGAAGCACAAATTCCCTGAGTTTTCCCTGAGTATATTCAGACTATTCAAAATCCCTGGGAATTCCCCGTTTTCCCGGTCGGTAGAAACCCTGTATTGACAGTAATATACTTGGGAGAACTGGGGTGCAGTTTTACTTGCTGGTATGTATCTCGGAGGTCAAGCTTTTTGAATTTGATGCCCCCTGTTTGTCTGGTGAACAGTTCTATGCGGGGAATCGGGTACGTTTCTAGTACCATGAATGAAATTATTGTTCCTTTAAAATCGCCACACCGTTGCACACAACCATGCCGTTTGAATACAGGGACCATCAGTGTGGCCCATCGGGTCGACTTCACCGGCTGGATGATTCCTTTTCATTCCATACTCTGTAGTTCTTCAAACACTTTATCCCACTGTGTGAATGGGACCACTCGGGGCTTTAGGTACCTCATCTTTCCATTTTCATGGCCAGTAATCTGGGCTGCGACTCCATGCAAGGTACGTATGTCTATGGTGAAAACTTAGTGATATTGGCTTACAGCATCTTCCACTGAGGCTACCGTGTTGACTATTCTTCTGGCTTGGTAATAGTCACCTCAAACTCTCTCATCCAGCTTCAACCAAAAAGTGTGGGGCACGGTCCCTTGACAACAAACAATGGCAAAATGCTCTCTCGACTGCCCAGGCTCACAGTTGTCGCACACTTCCCCACTGGAGGCTTCATGTTGTCAAAGAAACTCCTGAGCTGTACTTCTGAGGGCTGAAGTGCTGCAGCAGGAAATAATTTATTAAACATTTCTTTGCTAATCGTTCAGGCACTAGCTCCTGTGTCCAATTCCATTTCTATCACGACATTGTTGACACCAACCTCAATGCACATCGGCTCTGCCACCACCTCTTGAAGTGGCCGTGTCATGTGCCTCTTGCTTTTCCAAGGGGTCTCTACTGTGTCTTTCAAGCTCGTCTACATTGTGCTTGCCGAGTGCCACGCTGATGCACTTTCTTCCTGTACGTTGCTTGCTTTACATTCTCCAGCCAGGTGTCCTTTTTGTATGCACTTATCACACACATTGCTGCTGAATCTTCAGCGGTAGGCTGGATGATTCTTTCGGCAACAAAAATGGCTATTGTGCTTTCAGGACATCACAGCGTCTGCTGTTGCTTGGGTCAGTTCGGTAAATGTGGCCATCGCACTCGTCTCTTGCGTGCACAGGTGTAGTTTATGGTCACTACCTATACCAGACTCTGCTGTTGGAAACTACTGACATCTTGATACCAAAAACAATCTGGTCACGAAGTATTTGGTCATGAAAGGTAGCGAAGTTGCAGTTGTTGGCTAGGTTTTTCAACATGCGATGAAATCGCTTATAGACTCGACTAGCTGGCATGCCGGTGTCTTGAAAAAAAATTTTAAACTTGCTACAACTTCGGATAATTTTGGTGCATAGTGTTCACCGAGTCCAGTCGAACCCACTTGTAACAATATTCAAGTGCCATGAAAAATCTATTGTTATAACCGATAATTGTTATAACCAGGTTGCATGAAAAAATCAAAATAGGGGGATGGCAGAGCTAAAGTGAGAAAACTATAATGGTGGGAAGGCTAGTGCCCCTCCCCACCACCTTTCTCCATGCAGCTGCTTGTGTTCACTTGTTTAACTGCTTCCTGGGCACTCTGTCACGTGTAGCAAGCCATGGCTGTCGGCGTTGAAGAATGGCACTGTTATAACAACTGCAAAGAGGGGTCACGGGTGGCAAGCGATATGCGAGCACCGCTGAGGCATCGCTTTGGTGGCCACAAAAGGGGCCTTTTAAACATTGCAAGAAGGCTGCCGTGGCAGCCTGTGAGTTTGAGGAATCCAGATGAAACGCTGAGGCGAGATTGCCACGTGCATCTTGCCACATACTTCTCACTGGCTCCCACAAGAAAACTCTATGTCCATCAGCTTTGTATGCATTACGCAAAGCTTGCCGACATCCTTCTCTAAGGCATCCAGGTGCTCCACGTAGTGCAGCAGAACGTTCCTCGAAAAAAACAAAGCCCTGGAGGCACTGAATCATCTGCCGGGCCTCCTGTGAGGACAATGTTGAGGCAGCCTGCCCTACCGTGTCATCACTGCCATCGTCGCCGTTGCTATCAGACGCAAGCACGTTCGTGACAATTGCCTCATCGGTTAGAAGCACTTAGGCTTTCTTCTCACTGGCAACGTCATGCATTGCCGATGGTCAGCAGGCACATCAGCCATCTTCCGTTTCGGCGGCAAGTGAAAACAACTGTTTGTCAAACGAGGCTGAGAAACCGTGGCCAGGAACAATTTCGACGCAACCAACAAAGACGAATGCAAGCAATTAAGCTGTTCGCAGAACTGCACTGAATGAAGAGCCAGCAAGTAACATGCGAGCAATTTGCGAGCAGCGCAGTTGGCGTGGTCCATTCATGTTTCGGAGGGTGAGGCGGCTTAGAGCTATGGGCGTATCCCATTAGTGTTCGGAGGGGTGGAAGGGTGACAGGAGAGAGGCGCGCGGAGATGGCTGGAAAATAAGCGCGCGGCAGCTGTTGAAGCAGCGACCCATCGTGCAATGGCTCGAATTTCTCGTTTTATTTTTTTTATTTTCAAAGATTTCACATTTCACTACCTTTCGGCTTGGACACCCAGCAGCCAGACTTCATGGTTATAACCGATAATGCGGCATCAGGTCATTGTAATAAGCGGGTCATTTCACCATGGAAAACATACAAAAGTTGACAGTGCAGCAGCTTCTCATTGTTAAAACCGGTATCATTATAAGTGGGTTCGACTGTACATTGAAGATCAAGTCCCAACTCTCTTGAAGGAAAAAGCCAGTCAAAAACACAAAGGACAACAGGAGGGGTTCACACCACAACGACTGGACTATCAACTGAGCTTTATTAGAATCGGTGTAGTCCCAGCAAGGCCAGCAGAGCATACGCAACTGCATCAACGCTAATCACAAAGCATGAAAAGACAAGAATCGCTTCTATCGTGACCGACCTAGAAATGCAAATTCTTTTTCAAGTAAGCGCACCGAGGTTGTACTAACGCAATTGTCACCTAATAAACTGATGTAGTACGCTTCCAGGATTTCTCGCTCTTTTTTGCCCTTGCCCCTACCAAGAATCGTCACATTGCTGAACAAAGGGTAACAACCACATTCATTGCAATGGCGAGGCAAGTTTGCACCGTTATCTGACCCCAGGGAGGAGTGGTGCTCACGCAGGCGGTCATTAATACATTGACCGGTTTGGCCTATGTAAAATCTTTCGCACGTGAGAGGGAACTTATAGACAACCCCTGCAGCACATGCCGTAAAACAGTTTTCATGCTGCGTTGTGCAAACAAGTTTCCTTGCCCTGCCTCAAGAAATGCGCGAGCACAGACCCAAAAGCTTACAAGGGGCAGAAAACACAACACCTCCCTGCTTGGCAGCAACGTTCTTGGTGTTGTGGCTCACTTTATGGACATACGGCATAACTTCAAGTTTCCTACGTTCAGTTGCCCCACCATCTACCAGCTTCGTACGTTCCTTCTTTAGCCTCTGAAGCAGCAATTCAGCCACCGCTTTCAAAAGTAGCCGAGGGAACCCTGCGGCTTCTAAACATTGGAATTGTGCGTCAAAGCTACCTTTAATAGTGTGGTGACAGCTTCTTTTGAGTGCATTGCGGAAACAATTCATCGCAATCCCTCTTTTTACAATCTTTGAGTGTGCAGATCTAAATGGTAGAAGAGCTTTCTTGCGCCTAGGTGAAAACATCCAGCACAAATGCCCGTCATCAAAGAATGTTAGTTGCAGTTCTAGGAACCTGATGGAATGATTGCTAGGAAGTTCATGAGTGAAATTAAGAGTGCGTGAAGAAGCTTTAAAAGCAGTCAATACATCGTCTACTGCTGCGGGCAGAGTGTCATTCGGTAAAAGCTCTAAAAGTACTAAAAAATCGTCCACATACCTAAAAACTTTGCATACACGCTTGTTTAGAAGGAAGCCTTGAAGTTTCCTGTCAAATTTTGCTAAATATATCTGGGAAAGCACTGGGGCAACACTAGACCCAATACATATTCCTTTTTTCTGAAGGAACAAGGAGCCTTTGAATTCAACAACAGTGGATGACAGATAAAAGGATAAGAGCTCTAGAAAGGCATCCACCGACATACCACATGCATTCTGGAAGTTTACAGCACCGCAGTGATCAATAAGTTCACGCACAGCTACAAAGAGTTCATCGTGGGGCTTGCTGTAGAAGAGGTCTTCAATGTCAACTGAAAAGGCCATGTTGGCACCAGGGATCCCACTATTAAGGACCTCTACCAACGCTGCCGAGCTAGCCACGCTGAATGGATCCTGCACTGGGAGGGCAGTCAACTGTCGCTGAAGAAACTGACTCACTAACTTCTGCTATGAACCTGTCTCCGTGATGATGGCTCTCAGAGGGCAACCCACCTTGTGTGTTTTTGGTGAAAAGAACACTTCCAGGCAGTTCCACTTGCAATTCATGACACTTCGCGAAAGTTTTTCCAAGTTGTTTTCTTTCAGGAGTTTCACCACTGCCGTCTTCAACCTTGAGGGCTTCCGATTTGTAGACTCGAAGTTCTTCGCTACAGCAGCCATTGCCTTCTCTCCAAAAGACCTTGTCGGAAGGACCACGAAGCCACCATCCTTGTCCGCTTGGAGGAGGGTCAGATCATTTTCAATGAAGTGGTCGACAACCCCGTTGAGTAGTCGGTTGCTGTTTCCTGACTGCTTGCCATCAACCTTCAGAAGAACGTCAACCCCTTCAGACAGACATCGCTGTTTTTCATCCTTGTGTGCTTTATCAGCCAGCCAATGTACGGTGGCGAGCAGTTCATGGCTCCTTAAGCTTGGAGTGAGGCTGTACTTGGGGCCATTTTGAAGCAGATCAACAACCTTGGGCACTGTCGCACCTTCCAAGTATGTAATTGAGCCTCTGTTCACCTTTAGCCTTTCCCTTTTTGGCAGATAAACCCTCAGCTGATTCCAGAACACTTCTGTCACCTGGCCTGCCAAACGGCGATGATCCCGGAATCAGCGAACTCCTGCCAGTTCATCACGTCCCGCAAGGCACAACACTCGCAACCAATCGTGCAGAAGCCTCACCTGCCTCCAGCACTCCGATTTCCGAATCTTGACCATGCGTTTCCAATGGCCTGTCGAAGGCTCCAGCAAACCGAAGAAGGTGACAAGCTCCGGTGGAGCGAGGTTGACCTTGAGGCAATGGGAAAGGGCGCGTGCTCGACAAGCAGGGAGTAAGTGTTGTGTTTTCTGCCCCTTGTAAGCTTTCGGGTCTGTGCTCACGCATTTCTCGAGTCAGGGCAAGAGCCTCGTTTGCACAACGCAGCATGAAAACCATTTTACGGCATGTGCTGCAGGGGTTGTCTATAAGTTCCCTCTCACGTGCAAAAGATTTTACATAGGCCACACCGGTCAATGTATTAATGACCGCCTGCATGAGCACCACTCCTCCCTGGGGTCAGATAACGATGCAAACTTGCCTCGCCATTGCAATGAATGTGGTTGTTACGCTTTGTTCAGCAATGTGACGATTCTTGGTAGGGGCAAGGGCAAAGAAGAGCGAGAAATCCTGGAAGCGTACTACATCAGTTTATTAGGTGACGATTGCGTCAGTAGAACCCTGGTGCGCTTACTTGAAAAAGAATTTGCATTTTTAGGTCGGTCACGATAGAAGCGATTCTTGTCTTTTCATGCTCTGTGATTAGCGTTGATGCAGTTGCACATGCTCTGCTGGCCTTGCTGGGACTACACCGATTCTACTAAAGCTCAGTTGATAGTCCAGTCTTTGTGGTGTGAACCTCTCCTCTTGTCCTTTGTGTTTTTTAGTGGTTTTTTCCTTCAAGTATGCACCAACTGGCCCAGATTTCAACCCTTCTAACTCTCGTCAGCTGACTTGTTTGGTACGACCAGGCTCCACAGAAGCAAGCATATTCCATAACATGCCAGGAACACGACTGTCTTCTTAGAATCAAGCACATCGTTAACTGCAGAGTGAAGCTCCACTAGCTCGCAGTTTAATCTGCAGTTACTGCTTCAAAAGCTTCTGATTTACCGATGGTGGCATAGCTGCTGGTGTTGACATGCCTCACCCTCTTCGCTACTTGTGAGAATCAGCCCTGCGCTCGTGTGCACAGCAGGGCTGGACGAGGAACAGGTACATACATCATAGTGGGGGAGCTTGACTGCACTGACTGGCTTGAGTCATGTACACCTGTTTATTATGGATGCGACAGTTTCGCCCTCACATATACAGTCATGTGGTTACTTTCACAAGCTGTTCATGCATGGCTGTGTCCATGAGAGTGATGCGAAAAAGTTCCAATTATTTAAGGCCCAACTTGTGACATTGGCTTTTTATATAACCAAATAATGGTCACTGCCTTCCACCAAGTTAACAACACCACACATAAGAGCGCAATATAATAGCCGCATCTTGGTGCTATGATCTACGTTTAGCGACTGCAATGTTATCCGTGATCCTCTTGTAATACTTTATTTGCTCTTCCCTCTTTTACCAGTGAATCGAAGTATCAAGTTGGAATTTAATTGGGTGGTAACAGTATTTGTACAGTTATGCAGTGGTGGCATAGAGGTAGAACACCCGCCTTGCGTGCAAGAGGTCCGTGGTTCAAATCCCGGTGCCGTGCAATTTTCCACCGGATTAAAAAAAAAGAACAAAATCCGCGTGTTGATAAAATTGCATAAACAGGCCTAGAGTGTGGCCTGATCCCGGTGACCAGAACCGGTAACGCACTCCCTCACCAGAGCAGGACTGGCCACCCTGGTGCAGTACTTGGCTACAACCTCCTATATGAATACAACAATCAAACCCCGGCCCTCAGTCCCCAGCAGCTGCGAAGCAACTGACCACGGCGGCGGTCAGACCTGCGACGCATGAGAGGATGCTAAGAATTCCTGGCTCCGGACAGGCCGCCATTGGAATATGAACCTGGCAACGTTTAACGCAAGAACGTTATCTAGTGAGGCGAGTCTAGTAGTGTTATTGGAGGAATTAGAGGGCAGTAAATGGGATATAATAGGGCTCAGTGAAGTTAGGAGGCCAAAAGAAGCATTATCAGTTCTAAAAAGCGGGCACATCCTGTGCTACCGGGGCTTAGCGGAGAGACGAGAACTAGGAGTCGGATTCCCGATTAATAAGAATATAGCTGGTAATATACAGGAATTCTATAGCATTAACGAGAGGGTGGCAGGTCTTGTTGTGAAACTTAATAAGAGGTACAAAATAAAGGTCGTACAGGTCTACGCCCCTACATCCAGTCATGATGACCAGGAAGTCGAAAGCTTCTATGAAGACATGGAAACGGCGATGGGTAAAGTCAAAATACACTATACTGATGGGCAACTTCAATGCAAAGCTGGGCAAAAAGTAGCTGGAGAGAAGGCAGTGGGGGAATATGGCATAGGCAATAGGAATAGCAGGGGAGAGTTATTAGTAGAGTTTGCGGAACAGAATAATATGAGGATAATGAATACCTTCTTCCGCAAGCGGGATAGTCGAAAGTGGACGTGGAGGAGCCCGAACGGCGAGACTAGAAATGAAATAGACCTCATACTCTGCGCGAACCCTGGCGTCATACAAGATGTGGACGTGCTCAGCAAGGTGCGCTGCAGTGACCATAGGATGGTAAGGACTCGAATTAGCCTAGACCTGAGCAGGGAACGGAAGGAACTGGTACATAAGAAGCCGATCAATGAGTTAGCGGTAAGGGGGAAAATAGAGGAATTCCAGATCAAGCTACAGAACAGGTATTCAGCTTTAACTCAGGAAGACGACCTTAGTGTTGAAGCAATGAACGACAATCTTGTGGGCATCATTAAGGAGTGTGCAATAGAAGTCAGTGGTAACTCCGTTAGACAGGATACCAGTAAGCTATCGCAGGAGATGAAAGGTCTGATCAAGAAACACCAATGTATGAAAGCCTCTAACCCTACAGCTACAATAGAACTGGCAGAACTTTCATAGTTAATCAACAAGCGTAAGACAGCTGTCATAAGAAAGTATAATATGGATAGAATTGAACATGCTCTCAGGAACGGAGGAAGCCTAAAAGCAGTGAAGAAGAAACTAGGCAAGAATCAGATGTATGCGTTAAGAGACAAAGCCGGCAATATCATTACTAGTATTAATGAGATAGTTCAAGTGGCTGAGGAGTTCTATAGAGATTTATACAGTACCAGTGGCACCCACTGCGATAATGGAAGAGAGAATAGTCTAGAGGAATTCAAAATCCCACAGGTAACGCCGGAAGAAGTAAAGAAAGCCTTGGGAGCTATGCAAAGGGGGAAGGCAGCTGGGGAGGATCAGGTAACAGCAGATTTGTTGAAGGATGGTGGGCAGTTTGTTCTAGAGAAACTGGCCACCCTGTATACGCAATGCCTCATGACTTCGAACGTACCGGAATCTTGGAAAAACGCTAACATAATCCTAATCCATAAGAAAGGGGACGCCAAAGACTTGAAAAATTATAGACCAATCAACTTACTGTCCGTTGCCTACAAAGTATTTACTAAGGTAATCGTAAATAGAATCAGGAACACCTTCGACTTCCATCAACCAAAGGACCAGGCAGGATTCCGTAAAGGCTACTCAACAATAGACCATATTCACACTATCAATCAGGTGATAGAAAAATGTGCAGAATATAAACAACCTTTATATATAGCTTTCATTGATTACGAGAAAGCGTTTGATTCAGTCGAAACCTCAGCAGTCATGGAGGCATTACGGAATCAGGGTGTAGATGAGCCATATGTAAAAATACTGGAAGATATCTATAGCGGCTCCACAGCCACCGTAGTCCTCCATAAAGGAAGCAACAAAATCCCAATAAAGAAAGGCGTCAGGCAGGGAGATACGATCTCTCCAATGCTATTCACAGCGTGTTTACAGGAGGTATTCAGAGACCTGGATTGGGAAGAATTGGGGATAAGAGTTAATGGAGAATACCTTAGTAACTTGCGATTCGCTGATGATATTGCCTTGCTTAGTAACTCAGGGGACCAACTGCAATGCATGCTCACTGACCTGGAGAGTTAAAGCAGAAGGGTGGGTCTAAAAATTAATCTGCAGAAAATTAAAGTAATGTTTAACAGTCTCAAAAGAGAACAGCAGTTTACGATAGGTAGCGAGGCACTGGAAGTGGTAAGGGAATACATCTACTTAGGACAAGTAGTGGGTGCGGATCCGGATGATGAGACGGAAATAATCAGAAGAATAAGAATGGGCTGGGGTGCGTTTGGCAGGCATTCTCAGATCATGAACAGCAAGTTGCCATTATCCCTCAAGAGAAAAGTTTATAATAGCTGTGTCTTACCAGTACTCACTTACGGGGCAGAAACCTGGAGGCTTACGAAAAGGGTTCTACTTAAATTGAGGACGACGCAACGGGCTATGGAAAGAAGAATGGTAGGTGTAACGTTAAGGGATAAGAAAAGAGCAGATTGGGTGAGGGAACAAACGCGAGTTAATAATATCTTAATTGAAATCAAGAAAAAGAAATGGGCATGGGCAGGACACGTAATGAGGAGGGAAGATAACCGATGGTCATTAAGAGTTACGAAATGGATTCCAAGGGAAGGGAAGCATAGCAGAGGGTGGCAGAAAATTAGGTGGGCGGATGAGATCAAGAAGTTTCCAGGGACAACATGGCCACAATTAGTACATGACCGTGTTAGTTGGAGAAGTATGGGAGAGGCCTTTGCCCTGCAGTGGGCATAACCAGGCTGATGATGATGATGATGACATCCAGATAGTAAAAGTACACGTCAAGAACAACTAAGAATGGTCAAGCAAGTAGGCAACAGTCATGTAATCACAAGCCCAAGATCCTGCGATACCATATGAATGCTTAAGATATCTTTCCCTAATGTTGAGCGATGGTTCCACCACCTTGTTCGTATTTCGTAATATCACAATGACTGCGAAATGCTCACATCTGATAAGGAGCAGCTAAATCACTGCTATCGTATCTCACAGTGACCACATCATTCTTACAAAATTTTTTTGATGTGCTTAAACACAATGCAGCAATAAAATTGAAATCATTGTGACGAATGGAATTTACCACAATCCCACATTATGCACTTCACATGTGCACTCACTGATACTATCACAGAACAAAGATTACAATGGAAGGCCAAATTATTATCTACATGGCCAAAACAAAATCCATACCAGCATTTATGACTGCACTGCAACCACAGAACAGCCTTTAAAGGACAATTCCTGGTAAGCGCTGACAGTTCTTTCTTTTTCTCTTTTTCATTTTTTTTTTCCACTACCTTTAAGTGCTGTTCAAATTCACCGAAAATATATTGTGTATCTAGCCGCATTCACGGCCGCACGTGAACGGGAGAGTCCAAAACCACGATGTTAGAATCATTCAGAAATACTATGCTGTGCCACCTGCAAAACTGCATCAGCAAAACTGGCATATTGCGGATAATTCAAGCATGTTTTGAGGTGCGTAGGATAGTCTGGGCTGGAATTCTCTGACCTAAGGTAGCCTGAGAGCCCGCAGGATTATCTGACTGAGCAATCTTGGATGCTCGGTTGCCACAGTCAGAAGTTCGAATACACATTTACCTTTTCTTTTTTTTTTTTTTTTGTCAGCAAAAATACCAAGAGCAAGTGGGGCTATACTAATCCAGGTACAACCAAATTAGGAAGACCCACTAAGCTCCTTCACTAGAACAGGAATTGGCCTCCCTGGTGCAGTACTCGGGCACTATCTACCAAATGACTCACTCAATTATCCAATGGCCCTCAGTCCCCAGCAGCTGCGGAGCAACTGACCAAGGCGGCGGTCAGACCTGTATTGCAGCAGCGGGTGGTAAGAATCTCTGGATCTGGACAGGCTGCCAATGGAAACTGACCCTTGCAACGTTTAACACCCAAACCCTCTTGAGTGAGGCTAGCCTAGCAGGACTGTTTGAGGAAATATCAGGCATTTTTTGGGATATCATTGGCCTTAGTAAGTTCGAAGAACTGGTGAAGCTTATACAGTGCTGACAAATGGCCATGTCCTCTGCTATAGAGGACTACCAGATAAGAGGCAGTTCAGAGTAGGATTCCTAATCCATAATGACATAGCAGGCAACGTTGACGAATTCTACAGCATTAATGAGAGGGCAGCAGTAGTCATAATAAAGCTAAATAGGAGGTACAGAATAAACGTAGTACAAACTTACGCGACAACTTCCAGTCACGATGATGAAGAAATAGAACAGTTTTATGAAGATATTGAATCAGCGATGAGAAAAGTGCAAACTCTGTATACTGTAGTCATGGACGACCCCAATGCAAAAGTGGGGGAAAAGCAGGCTGGTGAACAAGCAATTGGTAGCTACGGCGTGGATTCTAGGAACACTCAAGGAGAGATGTTGGTAATATTTGCGGTAAGGAATAAGCTGCGAATAATGAACACCTTCTTCAGGAAGCATTGGAACAAAAAGTGGACCTGGAAAAGACCTAATGGTGAAACAAGAAATGAAATTGATTTCATACTTTCTGCCGATCCCAGCATTGTGCAGGATGTAGAAGTGATGGGTAGGGTAAAGTGCAGTGATCATATGTTAGTGAGGGCTAGGATTCACCTCAATTTGAAGAGAGAAAGGATAAAATTGGTCAAGAAGAAACAGGCCAACCTAGACGCAGTAAGGGTAAAAGCAGACCAATACAGGTTGGCACTTTCAAACAAATTTGCAGCCTTAGAATAGAGAGATTAAGATGACAGAGGCAATGAATGAAACCATAACTAGGCTGGCTTCAGAAGCAATAACTGAAGTGGGAGGTAAGGCCCCAAGGCAACCACTAGGTAAACTCTCCCAAGTAACAAAGGACCGAATAAAGAAACGACAAAGAATGAAAGAGTCCAACTTAAGAGATAAGGTAGAATTCGCCAAACTGTCAAAATTGATCAACGAGGCAAAAATAAGGGATACTTAAAACCACAATGTGAGAAAGACTGAAGAAGCTGTAAAAAAATGGACACAGCCTGAAATCAGTGAGAAGGAAATTTGGCATAGGACAAACCAAGATGTATGCACTGAAAGTAAGCAGGGAATATCATCAGCAATCTCGAAGGTATGGTAAAATCAGCGGAAGAATTCTATGCTGACCTGTACAGTACCCAAAGGAGTCAGGATACCTCCATCAGAAACAATAATGAGCAGGATTCAGAAACTCCTCCTATAACTAGCAACGAGGTCAGAAGGGCCTTGCAAGACATGAAACGAGGAAGAGCAGCAGGAGAAGATGGAATAACAGTCGATTTAATCAAAGGTGGAGGAGACATAATGCTTGAAAAACTAGCAGCCCTTTATACCAACTGCCTATCGACTTCAAGGGTCCCAGAGAACTGGAAAAATGCCAACATTATACTAATCCATAAAAAAAGAGACGTTAAAGAATTGAAAAATTATAGGCTCATTAGCTTTTTCCAATATTATATAAAATATTCACCAAGATAATCACCTATAGAATAAGAGCAAGACTGGACTCTAGTCAACCAAAGGAACAGGCAAGTTTCAGGAAGGGATACTCTACAATGGATCACATCCATGTCATGAATCAGGTAATCGAGAAATCTGGAAATCTGCAGAGCATAATCAGCCTCTCTATATGGCTTTCATATATTACGAAAAGGCATTTGATTCAGCCGAGATACCAGCAGTCATAGAGGCATTACATAATCAAGGAGTACAGACCGCCTACGTAAATATCTTGAAAAATATCTACAGATTCCACAGCTACCTTAATTCTTCACAAGGAAGATACCTATAAAGAAGGGGGTCAGACAAGGAGACACGATTTCTCCAATGCTATACACCGCATGCTTGGAAGAAGTATTCAAGCTATTAAACTTGGAAGGCTTAGGAGTAAGGATCAGTGGTGAATATCTTAGCAACCTTAGATTTGCAGATGACATGGTCCTGTTCAGCAACACTGGGGATGAGTTACAACAAATGATTGAGGACCTGAACACAGAGAGTATAAGGGTGGGGTTGAAGATTATTTTGGAGAAGACAAAGATAATGATCAATAGCCAGGCAAGAGAACAAGAGTTCAGGATCGCCAGTCAGCCTCTAGAGTCTGTGAAGGAGTATGTTTACTTAGGTACATAGGGGACCTTGATCATGAGACGGAAATTTACAGAAGAATAAAGAAGGGTTGAAGCGCATTCAGCAGACATTGTCAGATCCTGATTGCAAGCTTACCATCATCATTAAAAAAACATGTACAATCAATGCATTCTACCGGTGCTGACATATGGAGCAGAAACTTGAACTGACAAAGACGCTGGAAAGCAAGTTAAGGAGCACACAAAGAGCGATGAAATGAAGAATGTTAGGCGTAACATTAAGAGACAGGAAGAGAGCGGTGTGCATCAGAGAGCAAACAGGGATAGCCAATATTCTAACTGACATTAAGAGAAAGAAATGGAGCTGGGCAGGTCATGTAATACACAGGTTAGATAACCGGTGGACCATTAGGGTTAGAGAATGGGTGCCAAGAGAAGGGAAGCGCAGTCGAGGACGGCAGAAGACTAGGTGGGGTGATGTAATTAAGAACTTCGCAGGCGCTAGTTGGAATCGGTTGGCGTGGGACGGGGGGTAATTGAGATCGCAGGAGACGGCCTAATTGGAGATTGCCTTTGTCCTGCAGTGGAGATAAAATAGGCTGATGATGATGACGCGTAAACACATAGTGACTAGCAGATGCACCATCCACACTATGCGTGGTTCAGCAAGTGTCTGCCAGACAGCGACACTGCTCAAACTCCTGCACCTCGTGCAGCAAGTTTGGCGCAACTGCTCCTCAAGCATGGGGATACACACTGATTCACTGCACTTCTCCAAGTGCAAATATGGGCATCTTTCTTATAACGTGAACAGAATATTCAAACATCACCTGAGGCATAAAGCACAAATTCAGCTGGATTACTTGAATAAACAGACATTATTTACACTGGAAATCGAAATGCATAATTGACTAATCAACAAAATTTCAATAATGAATTTTTAACTAATTACTTCATGCACATACTGCCATGCACAAATTGAAGCCAGTGATTTCACAAGGTGGATCTACTTGGAGCAAATTTGAAAACTAGCACCAGTTCTCAGATAAGCGCTGTCAAACTTATGACAAAAATGCACTGTTCCACTTACTTCCTTTAACAGAACACCCTTTTCATTGAAATTTTGGGACCACATACTCGAAGCGTGTGTCATCGTCAAGAGTTCAATGCGAGTGGATATAACTTTCGAATCCACTGGCTACAATTCGTAAATGGCAGTATGTGCCATGAAGTACCGTATTAACTTGTGTAAGGGCCACTCTAGTGTAAGGTCCATACCTCCACTTGAGAAAATGATGGAAGTTTCATTAAGCCACTACAAGATGGCATTAGACGCTGAAAAATTGGTCGGCGACAGTAAAGGTGTTCATAGTCAGCCACCAGTGGGTGCATTTATTTGCATAGCAGTCCGAGCGCAGTTCGAGGCTTCAGTGAGTAGCCTGCCTAGCATATTAGATCAAGAATTTACTGATGCACATCTAAGTATAGACCTCTCACAAGCCTCCTGAACACATATACAGTTACGCCTCTATATAACAAAGTCAGTAAAATCAGCAATTTGCTTTGTTATATCGAAATTTTGTTGAATTGAAATTTAACCTTTTACGCAAGAAAATACAGTCGTTCATTTATTTTTCTTACAGGGAAGGGTCCGCAATATTTTCTGAATTATTGGGGAATCTGAAAAAGCACATTTGAATGAGAAAAGATATTAATTTTGTTGAATTTGAGAGTTGGCAACAAAAGATACAGTTTCCTACCGTGTCGATATCTTCACATCGGTGGTATGAAGCAAAGCCAGCCACGCTTTCGTGTCCACTCCGCCCCCACAACTGTGTTGCCCGCACTGGGACAACACTATCATGAAAAGTGCTGCAGGGAGCGAATGCTTCATTTGCCTCTCGCTTCAATGCATCTCTGAAATTCAAGATTAAGCAACCTCCAGTACTAAATGCGCGGGATGACAGCGCACATGATGTCCTTCCATCTCGACATGCGCACTCTTTGCAATGCAGCAGATTACCTCTCAAACAGTGTACATTGGCTCCGTATGCGCTTAGCCGCACTGACAGCTATGCAAATCGATGGCCGTGCTAGAGAAGGAGACAAGTGGCAACCTGGCCCCCTCTGCCCCTTTGTCATTGCGGGAAGACGACAATCACCAAGCCACCATCCATCTTGCCTCACCCTCACATGCTTTCCATCGCGCCCTTCAAAGGTCTCTCCGAGTGTGTTCTCAGTTCAAGCTATAGGCAACAACACTTAGTTTGGTTTCTTAAAGTTTTTTTTCCCTTCTTTTTTTTGTTCTTCTTCTTCCCTGTTTTTCCCCCTTTATTTCTTTATACCTTTTCAGTATTTTCCTTTTTTTTACGAGCGCCGGTTTCTGCCGCTCCTTCTATAATCTCTTTCAGTGACACGGTAGCCTATGACCTCCAGTGAAACAGGTAATAGAGGGCTGCTGTGCACGCCGCTGACACGCCGGCTGACACACGGGCGTTGACACGTGATTGACAGACGGCCTAATCCCTGGCCTTGTGCGCAGCACTCCTTTATTCTCAATTCGACATGCTAATACACTTTCGCTCGTTGCCGCATCCACCCACCTTACGCCCTCTCCCCTTTAGAAGAACCCCACCCATCCATACTGTGTCGAGGAAAGCATATGTCGCCTTGAAGAAGACAAGTCCACTTGTCAAAACATTGGCTCCTGCTTTCACCTTGTTTTCGTTTTGCTCAAGCAACCACTTGTAATTCAACCATTTAAACAGCTACATCCACAGAAGTTTCCGTTTATTGTCTCGGTATTATTCTTTAGTGACAGCAGTAAAATTTCATTATATCGAAATTGTATATAAGCATACTTCGTTATATTGAGGTTCTAAATGCATGGTGTTCTATGGACAAGAAGTTATAAATAGCTATATGCAGTGGAAACCCGTGATAACGAAATCCTGCTGCAATGAAATTCTCATGGCAACAAAATATTTTCATATCCCCGGCAAACACCCATAGAATTCAATGCATTTTGCACCTCTCAACAATGAAATGTCGCTGTATTACAATCCCGCATCAACGAAATTTGCCAGAACGTAACCCCGTATACAGTCGAAACAACTTATAATGATACCGGTTTTAACAATACATTGGTTATGACTATGAAAAGTTGCTGTACTGTCAACGTTGTATGTTTTTTATGGGGAAATAACCCGCTTACTACTATGCCCCGATGCCGCATTATCGGTTATAACAATGAAGTCTGGCTGCTGGGTGTCTGTAGTGAAATGCAAAATCCCTGAAATGAAGAAAAGAAAAGAACAAATTTGAACCACTGAACAATGATCCGCTGCGGCGACAGCAGCCGCACGCTCATTTTCCAGCCTTCTACGCGCGCCTCTCTCTCGTTGCCCTTCCACCCCTCCAAACAGGAATGGGCTGCAACCATAGCTCTGCGCCGTACCATCCCCTGAAACACGAATGGACTGCACCAACTGCACTGCTCCCAGTGCTCCTCATTCAGCGCAGTTCTGCAAACAGCTTAATTGCTCATGTTCGTCTGCATCAAAATCGTTCCTGGCCACGTGCTTTCGCAGCCTCGTTTGACTCGCCGCCGAAACGGAAGTTGGTTGATCCGCCCGCTGATCATCAGCAATGCAAAACGTTGCCGGCGAAAAAGTGCACAGCTATAGATTCGGAAACTAAATGCTCTTAACCAATGAGGCGATCGTTACGAACGTGCTTGCATTGGATAGCAATGGCGACGACGGCAACGATGATGCATTAGGGCAGGCTGCCTTAATGTTGTCCTCACAGGAGGCCTGGCACATAATTCAGTCCCTCCGCTGCTTCGTTTTTCTGAGGAACCTTCCACTGCCCTACATGGAGCACCTGGATGCCTTGGAGAAGAATGTTGGCAAGCTTCGTGTAAAGCATGCAAAGCTGAAGGACATAGGGTTTTCTCGTGCAAGCCACCGAGAAGTACGTGACGAGATGCTTGTGGCGATCTCGCCTCAGTGTTTCTTCTGGATTTCTCAAGCTGACAGGCTGCTGCGGCAACCTTCTCACATTTTTTAAAAGGCCCCTTTTAGGGCCACCAACGCGATGCCTCGGCGGAGCTCACATATCGCTTGCCACCCCTGACCAGTCTCTATAGTTTTCTCGCAACAGCTCTGCCATCCCCCTATTTTGATTTTTTTTCATGCAACCCGGTTATTACAATTATCAGTTATAACAATGGAATTTTCGTGGCACTGGAATATTGTTATACTTGGGTTCAACTGTGTTACCTACTCGAGCAAGGATAGCAGGCTCCAAAATGTGCTCAAATGAGAGTGCTTTGCACTAAAATTGCATAAAACACCACCACATTACAATTGTGTGGGCGCCGCCATTTTTGTTTCCAAAAACAACCACGTACCAGAAGCAATCGCGCGCTGGATACACTTCATGGCTGCCATCTTATTTGTTGATCACCCGTTTGAAGCGGTACGAATGTTGCTACAGACATGCGGCAACGGTTTTTACACACCTAGTGCAGTGCATAATGTGTGCCTCGAGAAAAGTGCAACAAAAATAAGGAATTTCACATCCCGCCGATTTGGAATTGTTTATGGATCTTGAGTACCAAGCATCAGGCCGTGAATGAGCGGTCATGCTGGAATACGCATCCCTTGCTTCAAGAACGCTGGTTTTGGTGCCACCCGTCAGGCAATGCGTGTGATTCGGTGCCGGACGTAGATTTGCACGAAGGGGCCGTAATCATGATCTATTGCCTTCAGGCATACAAGACACGATGACTTTCATGCTCAGCACTGGATGCGTCCATGCCTACAGGGTGCGCTGGAGAAATGCTGCTGCATGAGCGCATGTCCGGTGCCAAGTTGCGCAAAATCTCACTTAAGTGATCCTATCTTGGAAAACAACTGACCGAGAATACAGCTCCATGGCAGTGCTGCCACTGCTGATCGACGCATGCGTCCCACTTTGTACTATCGGCAATCCGGTTCTATCTCCTCGAGCAAAGCTTGCCAAGGTAGGCTAACAGAATTGACAGCAAAGTTTCTTTCCGTGATGCATTACCTATCTGTGCAGTCTCATTTCGTAACAACGAAATTCTTGCGAAATCAAATTTTCTTGTGTTCCCCCCCCCCAACTTTGTTATTGTGAGTTTAACTGTACTTCGTTATCTCGAGAATTTCGTTATATTGAAGTTTGTTGTATAAAGGTTTAACTGTACTTCATGCAGCCCAGGCAAAACATTGTACTTTCCAGTTAATTTTTACCCACAGTTTCCCACAGTTTTCCCCATTACTGTGGTAACGTCGGCCTCAAAATTATGTTCTCATGCTGCACTTGGGTCTTTCACAGAGCTGCAGTTTATTCGCAGCACACAACGTAATAAGACATGCCTGCTTCTACTGTCAGACGCTGCCACAGTCTTTCTCACTCCTCTCCTTGCCCCAGCCTGACACAGAGCCCAGTGGTTCATACGCAAGCACAAATGCACGTCTACGGACAACAGGTGCAGCAGAAGTGCTCTCAGGTTTGGCACTCATATTACACTTATTACTACACATAGGCTATCAAAAATAAGCTTATTGGTAAAGTATTCCTAATGATCAGACATGGGAAGCCATTCAGAGGCCGAGTTTTTGCAGTTAAGCAGAGAAGTCCAACACTTGGGGTTAAAACATGACCATTGAGGATGTGTAACCCACATGGCACACACAGTGAGACAGACAGATGCATCATCTGTGGTCCCACCGTTGTGCACTGACACAGTTGTTTACAGTGATCCCCACAGCACCTGAGATATTCAAAAATATTTGAAGCTAAAGCAGCAGTACAGCAAACTGATGAGAGATGGGATAAATGTAACAGACTGGCAATGCATACTTATGCTTGATGGCAAACAGCCAGCATCATTTTGAAGCGGCAAAACATAGTCATTGTGTGCAAACAATGTCCACACAATTATCACACACACATGTGACAACTGCAACTAACAAAAAGCAGGATGTGGCAGAGTAAGGCAGGTAGAATGACGTTTGCTCTCAAAGGCCTATTAGTTCATACCTGGATGCAGTGTCCTGGCCAGACCGAAAAAAAAAAATATATATATGGCTGCACACCATGGCAACCCGTGGGTTATAAGAAGTGGAAAATCGAAGACTGGCGAAGCAGCACACTTGGAAAAAAGACATTCATACAAACAGGAATAATGACGACATACAACATGAATTATGAAGACATGCACTGTGTATGTCGTCATGATTTATGCTTGTGCAAACATCTTTTTTCCAAGTGCGATGCTTCACCAAAATCATGGATCATCAACTAGCCTGTCAGTACCTATTAAGAAAATCAAAGGTTTATTACATACACTAAGGCGTGATTTAAATGTGAGCATATGCTGCAATGCGAAATGGAGCCGCGGCAACAAGCACTGCGGAGCACAATAAGTTCAGAGCAGTGAAACTGGAGCACATCATTTACAGATGCAACTTTCTAGTTTGGTTTGGTGCAACAAATTGATTTTGGTTAGCTGCATGTTGAGGCATTTCCCAGTGAAAATGGCTAGTAAAGTAAGTGAGAACAGCACTGCACACAAACACCAAAGAAAGCTTCACTTAAGCCAATCCAACAGTGCATAGGATTCACATTTAACTTTATCATATTTTTTAATAGTTTTTGACAGTGCCATTTTGCCCCTTCAAGTGGATTCCTCCAAGACGCAGGAATTACCTGCATGAAAAATTGCCATGTCCAGGTAGCTATTAACAAGATGCATTAAATTTTTCTATTAGAATCCAGTTTAGAGACTACATTGAAGCAAAACAGTAATGTTGAGCAGAAATCAACACTTTCTTCAAGGTACAAATAAAAAGTGCAGCACTTTGTGACACTTACCAAACACAAGCACCAGGCCATGAAAGGTACCCACAGCTATCAGGGATGACACCGCCTGCACACATCGCATTGGACGTCGTTGTGTGAATTTTATTAAAACACAATGCCATTTTAGCCAGCACTTGGCCTAAATGCCAAACATTTCCAACAACCATTTCCTTTATGTGCAATTCTTTAAGATGGCTCTGTTGATTGAAAACCCTAAGTTAATGCACAATCGTAATATGTGCACTGGCCATGATGGACCAGCTTGACTGCAGGGCTGGGCAGCAACCAAGATACAGCGCAGTTCACTTATAACGATACCACATGTAACAATATATCGGTTATAATGATGAGTAGGCTCAAGAGTAACAACTTATGCACTATGTTATTATTTTTTTTTGTTTATTTATCAATACTGTTGGCTGAAGGCCGTACAGGGTGGTTGCAAGACAAACGAAACACGATAGCAGTGCTGCCGCAGTCTAGAACAGACCAAATAAGGCATAGACACAGGAGAAGGCACAATGCAAAGCAAAAAGAAGCAGACAGTAGGGTACGGATGGAGCGCATTTACGACAGTACAGAGCCTGCATAGCGTAGCAGAAAACACTGTCTGTTCGACAATGCACAAGAAGCGTTTTGGGTCTTGCGTTGTTGAGGTTGTTAATTCAATACCACTATCATGTGGGAAGAAATATACAGGCAAAACTGGTTGCTGCCTTAATGAAAGGCTAAAAGAACATGATTACAATGTGCCCCGAGCTATACAGGGACACTTATAAATTCACTGTCACGACTGTGGATGTAAGCCGAGTTTTTATCGGTGTGAAGTGCTAAAAAAGCACCGATCACAACTTACACGGGAGATCATTGAAGCTGATCTCCTAGCAAGGGCTGGCAGCACGTGCATTAGCGCACCATCTTTGTGCCTATCTCCACAGCAAGATTTCTTGATCAGTTTAACTTTGCATGACAGTTATTTATGCGTTCTGTGACTCATGGTGGTGTAGCCTTCTATCGGTGTGACGCTTTGTGAAGTGTTGTCACAACATGTCCCGATGCTTTCTTGTAGCTATATATTACGTGCAACCTGCCAATAAACCAGTAGGAAGTCGGCGCTCTGTTCCTTTATCTGGCCGGCTCGGCTTGTTTCTTTCTTCCTATGTTGCGCTGTACCAGTTTTAGAATGCAATACCAACTCGCCCAATCCTCAACCCTAGTATATATAATGATGTTATTCACCGCATATCAGATATAACAATCGAAATTTTGCCTTCTGGATGGCATTTTTTATGCAGAATAATCATGACATTTGTGTTACTAAGTTCCCCTTAAATGAACGATGCCAAGAGAGGGCGATAAGTTTGCCTATGCTAATTCGTATCTGCCGTCATTTCCGCGCAGTGCGTCTCGCCAACACACCGATTGTGAAAGTTATGGGAGAGTGTACTAGAACGGGGAGTGGGTCCAGCGGATGCCTTGGCAAGCGCCAAAGGTAATGCAAAACAAATGTTGACATTGTGGCAGTGCTGCCATCGCCTTATACTGAAGCTCCGGCTGTTTCAGGAGTGCGCATTGGCTGAGGCGAGTTCACGGACTGAGTAGCTATCATCTGATTGACGTACCTTTGTTATTGCACCGTTTCCGTCGCTCAATTTTATTTAGTATAGATCAGTGTGGAATAAAATCAGTGTTTCCGCCACAGGGTATCAAACTAGATGCAGCAGAGTGAAACACCTGTCAAAGCTCCATGCAGTTGCGATAAGGTCTTTGACGCGACAAGCATCCGGCCGGTGCGTGGGGCTGCTCATTGAAGTAAAGGTGACGGTGGCCCCATCAACTTTTCAATAAATAAAGCCTCGGCGGGGAGCCCACGCTGGACCCACTCCCCCTATCTATTACACTCTAGCCATGGAAAGCATCGCAAGTTGGCGCAGCGTGCCACAAGATTGCACCAGTCGCTTCACATGTGTAACAGAAATGTGGTGAATGGCCATGGACACCAAGTCTATGCAGCAGCTGTACAGGGCATGCAAGAGAGACATCCACCGGGAGGGCTCTTAGAACGCAGCATTGGCCTTGTTTCAGGCGCAGGCTGGCACACTCAGAACACTGGCATATTGCCACCACTACGACCATAGCCAGCACCATCTGTAGGGCACGCTTTCTGCTTTCTTTGGTTGCCCGTTCATTCATTCTGCAGCCCCTTTTCATGTAAGAAAAATCCATAGGCGACTATACTAAACTGCATGAAAGGGTTCATTTCAATATAACTAAATGTTGATATAACAAAGCAAATTACCGATTTTACTAACTTCATTGTATTGAGATTTAACTATATATAAATGATCTTGTAAACAATGAAACCTCATGTAATTACATAATGTATGCAAACACAAGTATCTTTCTAGCAGGAACAGATGCTAATGACCTAATAAAATGTAGAAATGTAATTGTGGCCAAACTAAATGCATGGTCTGTCGAAAACTCATTAATAAATTGTTCTAAAACAAAAGCTGTTCTGCCCAAAATCTATGCCATGTAACGTCGGTGACGTCCTACACTTAAATGACTGTCATTGAAATACCTCTTGCGGCTAAATCCCTGGGAGTAATTTTTTAACAAATTTATGCTTTCAGCACAGCAGACCGACTACCCACACAAACTTTCAAAGGCGTTAGGCATGCTAAGGAAGTGTATCTGTTTTCTCCCTGTCCACCAGAACCGTTTTGTATACAATGCCTTGTTTGAACTGCATTTGCATTAGTGCCATCTCATGTGGGGAAACAGCAGCAAGAAAGCTCAGTATAAGCTAATTATAATGCAAAAAAAATGCTCTACGAGCGATTGCAAAGCAGCCATATGATGCGCGCACGTCTCCGTTGTTTACTAAACTCAGAATTTTGAAATCACATAAGTTGTACGAGTTTAAGCTACTATTGGCCCTTAAATATGAAATGCGTAAGGACACACAATCTGAGAACATTGTCAAACTTGCAAAACAATGCTTCTTTACGCTCATTGAGGCACACAGAACTTTGGTATGTACCCATATCTCACACCAACTATGGATTTCAAAAGATGCAGTCTAGTGTCCCACAGGTTTTAAATAAATTTCACCTCACAAGAGAGAATTTGCATGTACAGGGTCGTCCACTCTTAGGGTGAACACGGCTCACCGCGGCCGCGCTTCGCGGGGCGCCAGTGCGTCCGGTGCGGCGGAGCATCAAAGCAAAGCAGCGCAGGCGCACACGGACCCAGGGGAGGTGCTTCGCATCGTCTGCTACACAGCTGGAGCGCACCCCTCTGGCTTTGCTGTAAAGTAAACTTTGCTAAGCCCAGGTGACTGAGCGCCCGAGGCGGCGTCGCGGGAAGGCGCACTTCACTAACTGTAGCATTTTCCACCTGGTTCGGTCTACAGCTTGTGAACAGCCTGCTTAATCAATCTACATTAACAGAAACAAGCTTCTCACCACATAAATCACTTAGCATGTTTTTTATAAGTGATGAGGGTAAAAATACAGCCATTTTTCGCGCTCTTTATTAGGCTGGGGCCATTTTATTTTACTCTCACAGCACTTGGTGTAGTGCATACTGAGAAACCTATTAGGCGTGCTCTTTGTTGGAGTCATCATGTGATGAGCCTAGCGCCGTTTCGCGCATGTCTTGATGCTATAACGAATTTGCTTAATTGACTTAAGAAATCGACCGAAACCCACAATAAATTTCACAGAAAGTTTGGGAGCGATTGTTCAATCATGCATCATCATGTTTGCCATCGATTTTACCATTAAGGAGGGAAATAATATTACTTCGACAGCAACCAAGAAGTGACATGCGCTGCTTTGCGACTCTCTTATTGACGCGTTAATGTCGCTGGTAGGGGTGCATGGAGCGCTTTACGCGATGTAGGAAAGGGCTCTCCTCTGCATAGCAACTGATACGGCGGCAATTTTACTCCCCGTTTTCTCTTTCTACATCCTATAAAAAAACAAAATTCATTTTTGTTGTCACAGTTTGGGTAAAATCATCGAAGCGGTGCCAGTCCTTTGACGGCTACCTGACGCGAGAAGTAACATTCTCATTTAGAGGAATCGTCGGTCAATTATTTGATTACATTGATTAGGTGAAGTAAAACATGTGGCGCCGTCTATCTTTTGGTTGTTTTTTTTTTTTCTCCTTGGAGCCAATGCACGCCGCATGCGAATGCTGTTTCTGTCCGTTTCGAATAAGTAATTGGAGTGGAAAATCTATAATCTACATGTCTGTTTTCTAGCTTAAATTACGTCTTGCCGGGTAATTAAGTCGTTATTCGCTTCTATTTCATTTCAGTACTTCCTCGGAATAGGTCATGTGCATATTCCCCCGAGCATATAATAATTTGTTAATTGTGCGGTATACGTCCCAAGGCGACGCATGGCCTCTGCATTATGCCATATAGGTGGGCATCGGGTAAATTTGAAAAAAAGGAGGAATTGATTTCTCTTTCTTTTTTTTAGGGGTTGGGGAGGGGGCTGAGTGGGTAAAACCCAAATATTAATACGGCACAGGAACCCTTGCCGCGAACAAGCGATGCTGTTGCCGTTGTGGGGAGGTGGCCGGTCCGTGTGTTGGACGAACGCAACCACGATAATTAAACCGGCAGTCATGAGGCCGGCCCGGTGTCGTCTGCCGACAGAATGCCGTTGGTCGGCAAACGGGCTCGACGTTTGTAAAAGCCAAGCCCGGCCCAAGCCAGATTGCTGTGGTCAGGCCAGTCTACTTTTTAACTGACCATGGGCATCAGTCGGATCTACCGCCGAGGTCCCCCCCCCCCCCCTCATGTTTTTTTACTTAGGTCATGCTACCCCATCATAGCTTAATATGATGATGCGGTGCAGCCAATGGCTGCTAGAGTGAGTGACTGGCCGCTCACGAGTCAAAGATTCTGCGATGACTCGTCAAATCGAAAGACACCAGAGGTGTTTCCATTAAACGCATTTCTGTCGACTTGCGTGATGAATTGCATTTTGTTCGGTTGATGGTTGCCATGGCACTTCGGCAATAAAAACGCTGTAACAGTGCAGGATAATTTTATTTCCCTGGTGCACTTTTGGAAACTAGCCATGTCGCAGGTACTGGAACAAGAAAGACGAGGCATTGTAGATCTGTGCCTACAAAACTATTCTCAATGCGTTCTATGGGAGATGACAAAAAGGCCACTGAAAACTGAATTGAATCGTCCAGGCTTACAAGAAGGATGGAAGAATTGCGGATGCTCCCCGTAAAGCCCGGCAAAGAGTGACCATTGTTGCGGCGGCTGCTGCAAACCCGGCCTCCACCGTTCGGAAAATTAAGAACAACCTCAGGCGGGGTGACGTCTCTGACACAACTATCAAGCGTCATCGCCTCTACGCCCCAGCCTAATAAAGAGCGCAAAAAAATGACTGTATTTTTACCCTCATCACTTATAAAAAACATGCTAAGTGATTTATGTGGTGAGAAGCTTGTTTCTGTTAATGTAGATTGATTAAGCAGGCTGTTCACAAGCTGTAGACCGAACCAGGTGGAAAATGCTCCAGTTAGTGAAGTGCGCCTCCTCGCAACGTCGCCTCGGTCGCTCAGTCATCTGGGTCTAGCAAAGCGTACTTTACAGCAAAGCCAGAGCGGCGCGCTCCAGCGCTGTAGCAGACGACGCGAAGCGTAAGCCGAGATTATGAATTGGATCAAGTCGCTTAATGTAGGACTGCCTAGCTACAGCATAAACTACACTACCGTAGTCGAGGATACTACGTACAAGAGACCGGTATTTACGTAATAGACATGTTCAGTCAGATCCCCAGTGCTTGTGCGATAAAACCTTAAGGATATTTAGTGCTTTATTTGCTTTAATTTTAGATGTGTTAATGTGGGCCAGGAAATTCAGTTTTGTGTCAAAAGTTACGGCTAAAAATTTTTAGTCTTCTTTGACTGGCAGCGTTGTACCATACAATGGGAGAACTGGAGTGCAGTGCGACCCTCGCTTCTGGGAAATGAGAACTGTAATAGTTTTGTCTGTTGAAAAACGGAAACCATTTTTGTCAGCCCATTGTGTCAGATTATTTATCGTTATTTGTAGTTGTCTTTCGCAGGTGGGTAGGTTTGAAGTGCAGCAAGCCCCTTGCAAGTCTTCAACATATAATGAGTGCATAACAGAGGATGGAATGATCTTACTAACAGAGTTCATTTTGACTATGAAAAGTGTCGTGCTCAGAATGCAACCTTGTGGAAGGCCATTTTCTTGTGTAAATGTGCATGAAAGTATTGTGCCGAGACATACTTGAAATGTTCTATTCGACATGAAATCACATAGACAATTTAGCATTCTGCCGCGAACTCCCAGGTGAGCCATGCCTCTCAAGATTCCATATTGCCACATCGTATCATACGCCTTTTCTAAATCGAAGAAAACAGTGAGACAGTTTTGTTTGTGTAGAAACGCGTCATGTATTTCCTGCTCTAGTCGCACGAGATGGTCAGTGGTGGAGCAGCCCTGTTTGTATCCGCACTGGTGCATGTCTATTAGGTGTCTTGTTTCAAGGATGAATGTGAGTCTTATGTTTATGATGCTCTCCTAGGATTTGGCTAGACAGCTTGTTAATGCAATGGGTCTATAGTTGCTAGGGGATGTTGCGGGTTTACCAGATTTTAGAAAAGGCACTACTACCTCATTCTTCCAATCTGTGGGCATTACACCAGACTCCCATATATTATTGAAAAATTAAGCAAAAAATTTAATTATGGGGTTTTACATGTCAAAACCACTTTCTGATTATGAGGCACGCCATAGTGGAGGACTCCGGAAATTTTGACCTCCTGGGGTTCTTTAACGTGCACTTAAATCTAAGTACCACGGGTGTTTTCGCATTTCGCCTCCCTCAAAATGTGGCCGCCGTGGACGGGATTCAATCCCGCGATTGAAAAATTTAAGAAGTGCCCCTACCAATGCTTGAGATAGGTGTGCCAGCATTGTGTAGTGGACACAGTCAAGACCTGTTGCCGTTTTGTTACCGGCAGAGAGAACTCAGTTCAATTCATGTATTGTGAGGGGTTATTATACATTTCAGCTGGAGCCCCAGTGGTGGGTAGTCTCTGTTTCTCTGCCAATTCTTTATATTTTAAGAATGAATTTTAATAGTGTGCTGAACTGTAGATGTTGTAAAAGTGTTCACCTAATGAGTTAGCCGGGTCCTGTAGTGTTGCTTGTGTGCCTGGACATGTAAGTAGTGGTATTGTGTAAGATGAGTACTCTTCTCTAAATTTCCTCACCTGGTTCCACATTCGTTTCGATGTGACCGTACTATGATTTGAAGATATATATTTTTGCCATGATTATTTTTCAGCCTGTCTTCAAATGAATCGTGCTTTGGCTTTGGCTTGTTTGAAGTTTAAGAGGTTGCCATAGGTGGGGTACCTCCGTAGGATTTCCCAGGCCTTATTTTGTTCTTTTTTAGTGTCGGTACACTCCTTCGTCCACCAGAGGTTTAGCTTTTTGCGCATAATACCCGATGACTGGGGTATCGCCTTTTCTGCCGCTGACATTATTACCTCAGTGTTTTTTTTGTTAAGTTCATGAACACTTAGGTCTGGCAAAAATACATCTTCCAGTTTCGAGTTCCCCGTAAAAATTGGCCAGTTAGCGAGCTGTAATTTCCATCAGTGTGGCCTAGTGCTTAAGGCTGGTGGTGATGATAAAGAGTTTAATGACTGCAGGTAAGTGGTCACTACCATATGACGTGTCGAGGGCCTCCCATTTAAGATCATTAAAATGAGATGGTGAGCAACAAGCTAAATCTAAACAACTAAAAGTGCGGGAAGTTGGTGAAAAGTAGGTCGGGGCACCTGAATTTAAAAGGCAGATGTCATTCGATAAAATAAAATCTTCAACCAGCTGCCCTTTTTGGTCAGTTTTCACATTGCCCAAAGAGTACAATGAGCATTAAAATCCCCTACTAAAACAAATGGTTCCAGTAATTGATCTCTTAAATTTTCTAACTGTTTAGTAGTGAAATGGGTGTGGGGTGGAATATACAGTGAGCAAATGGTGACAGTTTTGTAAGATAGAATGGTGACAGCTACGGCTTCTAAAGATGTATTCATTTGGACATTTCGGGTAGAAGTGCCGCCCTGCACGACTATAGCCACTCCACCTGACAAACGGCTGGAACATTCGCGGTCCCTTTGGACAACAGTGAAACCTCTGAGAATTTGACTACTTTTTGGACCAAGATTTGTTTCCTGGAGACAGACTGCAACTTGTGAAAAGCTGTTCATGGTGTCTTTGATGTCACCTAGATTGTGCATGAGACCTCTACAATTCCAATGGATAATAAAAGCGATTCTGAAATTGAAAGGTAAGAAATGGCACTGCAGAAAGAATAAGAGGCGAGATGTTAGGTGACATGGATTTAAAAAGGCTAATACAAAGGAGCGATAACCTTGAGGTTATCGCTTTCTTATTTAGAGTGGTTATTGAGACTTTGTCCCTCCTTCCGCGCTCGAAAGAGCGCTTGTCCTTCGGTACCGATGACACCGGGGTTTTTGCGTCGACCTCCATCGCCCTCTCGGAGGTGCTGGAGGACCGAGAATTTGGCGCTGAGATAAGTGCATCGGGCCTTGGAGATCGCTTGATCTTAGGGCCCTGCGGGACTGGTGTCTGCAGGGCTTTTGAAGAGGATGGAGCAGCGTCGGCTGCTTCCACCACGGGTGCGGGAGGGGTCACTGCGAGAGCACTGCGCGTTGGCTCGGAGGACTCCTGAGGCCTCTGTGACGCTGCATCACATCAGCATAACTTCTTCACAAAAGGTATGATAGACGCTTTCTGGCTTCATAGAACGAGATTTTTTCCTGAACAGTTAGTGCAATTACTTCTTTTTCTTTTTTCCAGCAAGGGCAGAACCACGAGTAACCTGGATGATCTCCTTTGCAGTTAACACAATGTGGTGAAGAGGTGCATTTGTCAGATTGGTGATCATTGGAGCTGCATTTAGCAAAGGTTGTTTGGCCTCGGCTTGCATGTGAAGCATGTCCAAACCTTCGGCACTTGAAACATCGTCTGGGGTTTGGGAGACATGGTCGCACATTGACTTTAACATAACCTGCATCGAGCGAAGTAGGCATTACGCTTGTTCAGAAGGCGAGTATAACATGTTTAGTGGGGATTTCTTGGTCATTTCTGTGGATGACAATTCTTTGTACTTTTGTCACATTTTGCTCTTGGAAACCCTCAAGGAGTTTCTCATCGCTCAATCCAATGAGGTCTTCTTCAGATACCACTCCCCTGCTTGTATTAAGTGTTCTGTGGGCTGAAACTGTCACTGTCGCGTCCCCAATACTGGTAAGGTCAGAGAGCTTCTCTGCTTGATCTTTATCATTTAGTTCTAGGAGGAGGTCCACGCTAGACATTTTGGAGGCTTTGTATGTTGGTCCGATTTTTTCTTTCAGGCATTTGGCTACAAGGAATGGAGAGAGCTTTCTTACTGGCATGTTGCTTTCACTGTGGGCTACATAGTACTTGAGGAAAGATGGAGTGTTGCTCCAAAAGGCAAACTGGAATGGTACTTCGGTGCGGCATCTTTTCAGACGCTGATCATAGACGACAGAGGTTTGCGCTGCCATAAAAAACATGTATGTCTGGCAACAGCGCCAACCGCCCACCACAGAGCCCAACGAGGGGACGCGACAGAGCTTGTGTACAAGCCTGCACGACGCCAGCCATACGCCATCACTATAAGCAAATATGGTGTACCCAAAGGTAGGACAGCCACACAAGGTTAACCCTTGCCGCCGTGGCGAAAGGAAGTAAATGGAAGGGAGAACAAGACAGGAAAGGTCAAAAAGTGCGAGATCAAGACGAAGATTTGAGGAGAGAGAGACAGGAAAAGGCGACTGCCGATTTCCCCCGGGTGGGTCAGTCCGGGGGTACTGTCTGTGTGAAGCAGAGGCCAAAGGGGTGTGTTGCCTCCGCCGGGGGGCCTTAAAGTCCGAACACCCAGCATCGGCTCAACCCCCAGGATCCCCCTTTCCCCAGACATGATTAAGCCGTGCATGGCTACACGCAGGAGTGTCCAACCCTCGTGTGCTCAGGTACGTGGTGTCGCAACACACTAAACGCCTGCTGACGCAGGCGCCCCTGCGGGGACTTAAATCTGTGGTTATTCAGTTTGAAGAGGAGTGCCTAGAACAAACTATACTCAGTTCTGCAATTTTACTCTACTTTTAAGAGAGAGACATCACAAACATACAATGCAGGAGTTCCGAGCCTTACAAGAAGAATACAACTCTTTTACTGAATTTTACACAGATGGATCTAAGACGAGCCAATTCTAAGTAGGATGTAGTATTGTATCAAAACAGTTGGAAGAGTGTATACATTAGTGTAGATTTTCAATCTTGAGAATGGAAGTTTATGCACTGCAGATAGCTATAGGAAAAATTATCCATGGCAAATACAAGAAAGCAGGAATCTACACCGACTGCACTAAGGTCGCTCAATTCGAAATCAATTAGCAAAGCCTTCATTGGCAACATTTTGCATATGCTATTTAGTGCAGACAGCCATAATAAAGTTATTTGCTTTTGTTGGGTCCCGAGTCACACACGAATTAAAAGGCAGACAGCTGTGCAGCACACCCTGGATGCAAAATAAACCATAACAATCCCCCTGAAAGACAGCTGTTGGTCAGGCCTCTGGACTGGACTTCGTTACATGATTCCATCTCACCAAGCCTGTGCTTGGCCTGTTACACCAAGTTCTGTCTGAAGGGGGTTTCTCTAGACTCCGAATAGGAAACAGTGATGATTTCCTTCTTGAGCACAAGCATAACTGCAACAAGTTCAATCAACTACTCACTATAATTCATGTCCAGCTTTAGAAACACAAAGGTATTTATCAATACCATCTTTTCCTATCCCTCTCCTCAACATTTTGTTTCCCTATTAGCTTTTTATCCAGCAGTTGCCTTTCTTGTGTTTTCCAAGCAGCTCGGGTTAATCTGGGGTAGTATATACAACCTGGGGTATATTAAACTGGGTTATAGTAGCTATGTACATCTGGCGTCTGTGGTTCGTTTGGGTCTCTTGTCATCCTCTTGTTAGCTTGGAGATGGGCATTGCTGAGAAAATAAAATGAATTTTTTTTTTGTCATTCCCTCGACTACGTGATCGCCCTATTTCGAAAAGATGCACTGATGGATGTCAAATTTTTTTGTCCAGTACACAGAAAATTTTTCTCATTTTCATTCTATGAACAGTACAAACCCTGAAAAGGCCATCAGAATGCTTTCTACCTCCATTGTTGCAAAATTCATATTAGAAATACCATTGTGAAGGTTAGGATTGGCGTGTGTGACACGAGGAAGATGAATTGGACAAGGCATTGTTAAGACATATTAAAAATTATATTTCTTATTTTATTTACAGAATTCCAGCATTGCTGCAGTGGAATTACTGCAGGGGAGGGGGGAACAAGGGGGGAGGGGGTTGCATATACTATGCAGCCAACGTAGTTTGGCTACATAGCTGGACAAGTTAACTGTGGGAAATCAAAGTACAGAACGTAATGCCTAATCAGGTAACGAATACAGGATCAATATAAAATACAAATGCAATATCAAACATCACAACCAATACAAAGTAAAAGTACATATCAAAGATCAGGTAACGCATGCAGTCAAGTATTCAATGTATGCGTAGGGTGTAAAGCATCTCCGTTACCTCTCGTTTCACACTTAAAATTTCTGCAAATAAAGAGCAACATTTTGCTAGCCTTAGGCACCATTTGATTGATGTGCTTGTTCCAATTCATAGATTGCGTGAATTATTATTTTTATTTAATAATACTGTCAGCCCAAGGACTGTTACAGGAGTGGAAGATATGAACATGCACAATGACTACAGTATGAAAAAAACAACTAAACGAACGCAAACGCCCTGGGAGAGAAGCGAATGAGTGTAGATTCCAAGCATTATACAAATTCCCCTCCAAAATAAATAAACAGCTACACTTTTGGCAAAGTTACCATGTACAGTATTTACATATTCGAGGCAAGAAAGAATGTTGTGCACACGTGAAAAATTTTTCAACACATGAGGCTTACATGACAGAGTCAAGGAGCGCATTCCATCCTGTAACAACTCTAGGAACGAAGCTGTACTTAAAACAGCCATCTCTTATTTGAGGTGACGTAATGTACAGTCAAACCCGGCTATATCGAACTCGCAAAAAAACGCCTATCAGTTCGATATAGAGCATAATTCGATATAAGCCTGCTAAATAATTGGATGTCATAAAAGCACATACCATTTATAAAATCACTTTATTGGTGAAACTAGCTTAATTTCGCACGATGTAGTCCTGCATTTTCTTCTGCTTGGGCAATTTCGCTGCCTGCGACGCATGCACTTTTCCACATGGTCAGCGTCGGAGCAGCTGAGGCCGCAACCTTCCGCATTTGCGCAGAAGCACCAACTAGCGCGAGCGCACCAATCACTTCGGAGGATGTGGGCCAAGGACCGGCGTTGCTTTCCTCATTGTGCCCACTTTCACTTGCGCTCGGTACGATGTCGGCAACGTAGTCTTCGTTTTCAGGCTCTCCTGTGGTCGCGACACCATCATTTGCGCTCACAAACTCGTCCACCGTTGATTTGTCAACAGCTTCCGGAAATTCTGACAGCTCGCTCCGAACTTCGGAAACATCGGCAACGGCTTCTTCGCATTCATCAGGATTTAGTCATCACCGAGCACGCGAAAGTTGGCATGGCTGAAGCAATTTCGGATGAACCACTCGCACACGGCCCTGCATACGCGTCGGGCGCCACGGGCACCGGGTCGCGAGTTTGGCCGCTTTAGCCGTAATCTCTCCCTTCAAGATCGTGCTGAGTGCTCCTCGGAATCTTGTACGCTGCAGGGACATCTGACTTCTCATCGCGTTCAATCCTATTTATGATTTCGAGATTCACGACAAAAGGCGAATTTTGCCGCTTCATCACGGCAACACTGCGGGAGACGGCCTACAAGGCGCACACACAATGAACCAGAAAAGCAGCGAGACAACTCGCACTTCCGCCATCCTGCACGACGAGGGCACAAGAGCCTCTGATTGGCTGTCTGAGCAAGCGCTGCGGGCGGGCCAGGTTCATTTTTTGCAGGGGGGTGTCGACGGCTCGTCCGAGGCAGGGCGGTCACGGTAGGGAGAGCGGTTGGATGGAGCCGTGCCCCCGGGTTTTCCCGCCACCGGGAGGGAAAGCCAACCTACGGGGGCACTTTCTGCCGCTTCACGTTCGATATATCGGGAGTCGCTGCTTTTTTTGTTCGATGTAAGCGTAATTTTTGCTATATATACTCATTGTAACTATACCATGTCCGGAAATTGTTCGATATATCGAATAATTCGATGTAAACGGGTTCGATATAGTCGGGTTCGACTGTATTGGCTATGGCAATGTCTGGATCAGGGTGTCTACGAAGCTGACATTTTCAAGTTCCCAGAGTTTTCCAGGTTTTCCATGAGAGCCTTTGCAAAATCCCCCAAGTGACACAGAACTTGTCAAGACAGGCTGACATGTCACCCGATGCTGTCACTCTCTAGTAAGCATGCTAAAAAATAAATCAACTTAATGCAGTTTGAATAGTAAGGAGTAGTGTTTATTTCATTAAAAATAGAAAACTGAAGGGAGAGGTTAGTAAAATGCACAGTAAATAAAATATCTGTGAAAAAAGAATGGTAAAGCCCATTGCAAATAG
Source organism: Dermacentor variabilis (assembly GCF_050947875.1). Taxonomy (NCBI): domain Eukaryota; kingdom Metazoa; phylum Arthropoda; class Arachnida; order Ixodida; family Ixodidae; genus Dermacentor; species Dermacentor variabilis. Next base: position 9,567,321 of record NW_027460280.1, on the reverse strand, counting down.
AGTCAAACATCTTAAAATATGAATAAAAAAACATGCATACAGAAGTAAATATTTTCGAAAATGAACTACTGTATTTCTATCAATTGATAGCAAACTCATTGGTATTAGGTCCGAGCTTTGTCACAAGTTAGATTCTCTCAGCAGCTGGAAAGTCAACCTCAACTGCCTGACATACTCTCAGCCCATGCACAATGCCTCAGTGTTGCGTTTCACTGCTTTAAATAGTTTATTTTGGTCTGGATGAGGGTCACCTGCATTTCGGCATCAGCCAACACTTTGCATTTTAAGCTCAAGCTCCTTCAAAGAAGAGGCTGCAAAGTTCCTTTCCCGATAATTCCTCAGTGCGATGGTCCTTTCTGTTCTCGTCATCCTTCCTCCACGCGTTTGCTCCACGGACCATCTGAAGCCTCCTCTTGGTCAGTTGTACAGTCAATGTCCAATTTGCAGACTTCCTAGGAGCCGCAAAAACATCCGAAAAATAGGGCAGTGCGAAAAAATGAATGCACGTCTTTTTTGAATGAGTAAAGGCAAGGTGCAAAAGGCCAGGACTGAAGGACACAAACGACAGGATCGGCGCCACTCACAGCTAAGTTTATTTCTACAACAAGCTTGCCTTATGTAGGTCAATCAAAGCGAATCACACACAAACCGTTAGAAGTGCAATACAGCAATCCATCGACCACTCAGGAATCATACCTGGCACAAAGATCAAGTGAGCAAACAAGAACCACATGTGGAGCAGCACGGGTAGCAATTCATCGAGCACAGTCTTTACCAAGCCAACGGGGAGAAAAAACGAGACATAAGAAGTACCGTCTACGCTTCACTATCAACTATCCAAAACATAACACCATTCAAATGCCTAAGGCCCAGTCAATGATAAAACCCGCACGACTATGGAAATAATGACCAACGAATAAATAACACGGAAGAACATGAAGAAAGGGCATATCTAAGTACGGCATCTGCGTCAAAACTAAAATCTCTAATAGTCACTCACCTAAAAAATTGATAAAACGTGTGACCAAGCGAAAAATGAAGCATGTGACAAACAATGAAATGAAGAACAGTTGAACGATAAAGGGTCTAAAGAACAGCGTCTGCGTCAAAACGAAATTCTGATTCTGCATCAGAAGAAGTTCACTGAATGCAGGACACGTGTCGTGTACCAAATCCCTCTAAGCTGTGGTCACAGCTATATCGGGCAAACAGGTCGATGTTTCAATGAGCGTGCAATGGAACATTGCCGTAATTTGCACAACAATGAAGGGAGCTTCCTTGCAGAGCACTTCAGAGATCGCACTAATTGCTGCTCTCAGTTCGACAAAACAAAATTTTTGAAGTTTGGAAAAGACAGGTTCAAACGGGAGATTGTAGATGCCTATTTCATCAAGAAAGAGGGTAACAAATGCATCAGCAGGCTGTCTATTGTGCTTAGTGACAAGGAGACTACTTTTTTGGAAGGTTTCATTTAGGCCTCATGTTAGAGTTATTTCATTTAGGTTTTCTCCGTTTGTCTTCCTTTCATTTATTTAGTTTTTATTTTGTTGATGATTTTCTAGTGTCTCTTACAAGTTTTGTCACCTTTTTTATTATTCTTATTTATTTATGTTGTTGTTTTTTTCATTTTGACGCAGACGCTGTTCTTTAGACTCTTTATCATTCAACTGTTCTCCATTTCATTGTTTGCCACATGCTTCATTTTTTGTGCGGTCACACGTTTGATCAATTTTTTAGGTGAGTGACTATTAGAGATGGATTGCTGTATTGCACTTCTAATGGTTCGTGTGTGATTCGGCTTGATTGACCTACATAAGGCAGGCTTGTTGCGGAAATAAACTTAGTTGTGAGTGGCGCCGGTCCTGTCGTTTGTGTCCTCCTTCAGTCCTGGTCTTTTGCGCCTTGCCTTTACTGATTCAAGCATGAACCTACTAGCCCAAGCAAAAGTTTTACTTGAGCATGTCTTTTACTGCCCTTAAGGGCTCAAATCGCCATAGGCACGTTTGAAAAAGCTCTGAAGGTCTGCCAGTACACTTAATAGGCATATCGGTGCTTGCACTGTGACAGGAGACGGCAGGTGCATGCGTGTATAAATAGGGAACACGTACTGTGCCCCGTGACAATAGCCCCTTCTCACACTCGTTAAGCTTCACCACAATACTTTACGTATGCTTCACTGCGTAACATTTCTGTGCTGAGGTGAAGCTGCCATTGGGAACCGGCATTATGCAATGCACTGTGCTTTCTAAGATTCGAAGCCAACCGCAAGGATTACAGAGGCGGAGTTGATGCCATTGCTGGCAGCAGCGAATTCTTTCAATTAAAAAACATGGCACCGAACAGCAAGACCCTTAATAGCGAACGTTGAAGCAGCCAGGCTTCGCGTTGCCGCGGTAGTAGCTACGGCTGCCAGCGGACCTGCATGCAATAGCGCCGGTTCGAGGTGGCGAGATAATCAAAATGGCGGCAATGGTCACACTGATTAATGCCATTTAGGTCATGTGTTCACAACAAAAAGTCAGGAAAATGGGATGGCGAAGGGTTCTTGCGTTTGAAATTTCATACATTCTTATACATTGACTCTATGGGGTACATGGTGGTGCCGCGAAGCCGTCCTCATTATTGGGCATGTCCCTAAAATCAGCCGTCCGAAAAATTGGTTGTTGACTCTACAATGGCAACTCCTCCAGCCAAAGACATGTCTTCAAAGACAATTCGTTACCTCTCGTTTACTTACTCAGGCCAGCATTAGGGCAACTCAGTCACTTTCAACAAGATGACAGCTTATTTTCCCTGATAGAAGCCCAAATTCTCTTAGTTTTCTTCGAGTATTTCCAGACTATTCAAAATTCCTGAGATTTCCCGGTTTTCCCAGATGGTATACACCCTGCTGGATGCTTCGTTTGATAAGATTTTGAAAAACTTATGTTTGTCAACAAGCAAGTCCCCATTAATGATGAAGTAAGTATATTTCTATTGGTCATATCCAGTATGTAAATTTATTTGTGGTAAGTGGGCAAGCTTACAAATTTCAGTGGGGGATGGGCAGTGGCAATACTTGTTAAATATGAACCTTGATGCTAAACTCTGGATTTTACCAAGTTTTTGTAGATTGCATTTAGTATATGTTTAGCCTACTCCATGATAGGACGTATTAAACATTTATAGGCCAAGATTTTTACCTGGGGTGTTGACCCACCTATATTACACCTTAGGCTCCAGAGTGCTTTGCTAGCCTTACAAAATACGACATCAATGCGTTGATTCCATCTGAGGTCAGAAGTGAACATTATTCCCAGACACTTATGTTTATTGACCCAGCTAATGTTTATACTACTTATATTGTAAGGATATTCCAAAATTTCTTTTTCTGGTTATGGACATAACAGATTTAGTTGCATTCGCTTCTATCTGCCAGTCATCGCACCATTTTTTAATTTTTTGCGGAGTAGACTGCAGATCGGCCTCATCATTACCATTTTGACTTCTATTGTACATCACACAATCATCAGCAAAATGTCTGACAGGAGGAACACTTGTATGAATGAGACCGACATGCACAGTAAACATGGAAGACCTGAGGTTTATTGCCCATGCAACGGAAGTGCTCACCTCGTTGCCAGACTAGCTGGCGTACAATGTCTCGCTTTAGCGGTTACTGATACATCCTCTTTTCTTCAACACTGAAAGCTGGCTATACAGGATGTCTTAATCCTCATAGCCAAATCAGCAGGGAGGCCTTCTGAGTCTCGATGACTGCCGGCTTGGTTCTCCAACAACCACTCCAGTCAGCCCAGGAGATATACAGTGGAATCGCGAGGATACGATCACGGCTAATACGAATTTCTGGATGATATTAATTTTTCTGTGGTTCCGGCCGAACCCCAATACTTTGCAACGCGCTAGAGAACGGTTGTTACTAATAAATTTTCGACCCGCGTCGGTTGATACGAAAATTACCGAAGACACTGGAAAATCTAAGCTGTGCTTGGCGAAAGCCAGACACTGCTGCTGTCTGCGCTCTGCTTCCCTGGCTTGGCTTTGCTGTTCGGTGACATAGCCAGTTGCTGCTGCCGTCTGCGCTCCAATTCATTCGCTTTGGTGTTCGGTGATATCACCTCTCGCTGCTGCCGCTTTCATTCTGCTTCCCTGCCTTTGGTACCCGGGGATCTAATCGGTCGCTGTTGGCATTTCTGTTCTCCCTCCCTTGTTTTCGCATCTGGTGACATGTTCAGTCGTCGCATGCACATTCATTCCTTGTTCTTCTGGCGTTCGGTGTTGGGGGAATCCGGCATCTGCTGCCGCTTCCCCGAACCGCTTGGCGCGGAATCACTGGGCCGCTTCAGAGCCATGCGCTCCCCTCACTTAATTGCAACAAGACGTTTGTCGAAGAAGCAGCGGTGCAGCTGCCACCGCCGTCACATGGCCGACGCGCGTGCACTTATTCTACCGCTGTGTGACATCACGGTTGCAATGCACAGCGGCACCCCCCACCGGCACGCCGGTTGCTAAGGAGGGGAGGAGCTTGAGGGGAGGAGCTGGAGGAGAGGCGGCAGTTGGCACGATTCTAACGCACGGACAGACGCGACCGCGAGCAGGAGCCAAAGCTTTCGCCTTAATAAACGCCACCCCACCGACTGCCGCGAAAGAGAACAGCAAGCAGTCACGCGATTTCTCCCATTTTCTTTCGGTGCGGAGGCGTAGACGCGACGCCGAAGAGCGCGGAGGCCGCGACTGGGCGCGAAGAGTTTGAAGCGGTGGCGCTTTTGTTGCTTTTGTGCTTTTCCTCCTTCTCCACGTTCCATCGGACGGAGTAGCTGCTGTGCTTCGGACCGCATTCTTTGTTTTAGACGTGGGCGACGGCGAAGGTCCACCACCGGCGGCTGAAACGCTACATGCGTTCGAAGTTCTGAGGCATGCTATGGCCACGGATGAAATCAGCGACGACACATGCACGCATTTTTATGAATTTGAATAAAGTCTGCTCAGTGACCTGACAAAGAAAAGGAGGCAGAGTGACACTAAAGACTTTTTCTTCAAGAAATAAACGCTTTTTACGTACGTGTGCCTGAGTGAATTCACCTCTGACTCTTTAATTTAGCTAGGTTTAATTGTTTCAATGGTACAAATTTTAGCTAATGCGAATCTTTTTTGTGACCCCGTAAGATTCGTATTATCTAGATTCCACTGTAGTACGACGGTGTTCTATAGCAGTCTCTCCTGCTCCTCCTGGGGTCAGCACAGCTGGCTGCTCCTCTGCTTGTTTGCTGGACGACTCTCTAGGCTCCTCTGCCCCAGACGCTCCAGCTGGTCTAGATGTGGGAGGGAGGCATTCATGGCAGCCCTTGCTCCCACTACTGGAGAGGACGCTGTAGACGGTTCCAGCTGTCTCGGCGGTGCACACTGTTCCCTTGCTCCTGCTGTTGATTTTGCATTCGCTAACAAAGTGTCAACATTCCCGAAGGCCCGTTGAGCTTCGGTCGCTCCCTGCAGCCCTGGATGACTTACCACGCTTCCGGCGCTAGATCCTATAGGATGAGGCTGCTGTGGTATTGAGTTGAACTATTCTTTCGTTTTCTCTAAGTCCTGGCATTTCTTCCTGAATTCGCTTCCATCCCCTCTTAGCACTCTGTATGATCTGAGGCTACACGGTCCCAAACTTTGGCTTCCTTACCCCCCTTGCTTCCACTTGTTGCCCCACTTGGACAGCATCTTCAGGGTGGAGCGGCGGGAGCTGCTGTCTTCGGTTCATGTTTTGCTTGTGTTTTCGGGGGTTTTAGAGGTTCTGAGGTGAATTGAAACAAGGGTCTGGGAGTGGTATTCTGCTGTTGCGACCTATGAGATACTGGGATGGTGAGACACCGTCCTCCAGCGGTGATGCATGGTAGTTGAGGAGGCCAAGCTAGAACTCCTCCTTTGATTTTCTTGCCTTCTTGAGCCGTTTCTTGATGATTTGTGCGCCTTTCTCTGCGAGTCCATTCGATTTGAGATAGGGGGTGGAGACGATGTGCTCAAAGTCAAATATCACCGTAAAGTCTTTAAATTACTTGGCTGTGAACTGGGGACCACCATCATTGCAGAGTTCATGGGGCATGCCATAACATGCAAATATTCACAACAGTTTGTTCATGACTTTCTTTGTCATGGTTCCGTGCAACTTCTCAACCACTGGATAGTTAGAGCATGCATTGTACATGACTAGGTAATGTTTGCCTGCATGTTCGCACAAGTCTGCTCGCACCCTGTACTAGGGGTGACTGGGTGTGCCGCATAACAGCAGGGGTTCAGCCAGTTGTTTGTATGCATGTATTGGAAGATCGAACACCGCTCAACCATTTCTCTTATGTCAGCTGCCATCCGAGGCCAGAACATGAGACTGCGTGCTCATGATTTGCACTTGGCTATGCCCAGATGCCCCTGCTGCAACTGATAGAGCATTTCCTTTCTAAGCTCGGAGGGAATGACAACTTTGGTGCTTTTTATCAGTACCTTCCACCACCGACAATTCATTAGTGTGTTATTTCCACACCCTGTTCACAGGTTCTAACGGCTGCAGATTTTCCATGACTTGCTGTAGTTCTGGGTCCCTAGCTGTGGCATCTTTCAGTCTGTCCATTGTTCTCCTGCTCACTCAGTCCTCCAAGACACTTGTGGCATGTACTTCCAAGTTAACCTCATTAAACGGGAGCTTGAAAAAGTATGTACTAAACGGTAGTACTGCTTAACCGAAATGGCATGAGATCGCCCACTTACCTGTCAAAAACGGAACTCTGAGAGAGTGCAATGAAAGGGCAAAAACATGCAGTATTTATTAACTTTGCGCAAGTCTTATTTACGTTTGATGCCGCCGTGGCCTAGCAGCGACAACAGCGGCCTCAAACTTACTGAAGCTGCGAGCCAGCTTTTCACTCGGCCCCCACTTCTCGGCAAACACTCGCATGGCAGATTTCTTGCTGGCGTTGCATATCCTCTGTACACGGACGTCGTAGCACTGCAGAAGTCACTGGGCACCTTTTTCATTGTGGGGTGCTGTTTTCATTGCGACAATCGCATTAATGAAGCTGACGTAACGCACAGCTTCTGCCACTGTCGGGCCTGAATCACCCGTGCTGTCACTTCCCGTGTCATCCTGATCCCTGTCGTAAGGCAATACTTCGGCAACAACAGATAGTACCTTCGGCTGACAGCACTCGTGCTGTTTTCAGTGCACGCGAGTGGTGGTGCACGTTCAGCTGGGGCAAACATGACTCAAGTGCGCGCCACTGTGCCACCATGGAGATCGACGGTAGAGCACGGTGCGATCCCGTCAAGCAGCACACGCCAGCAGATGTCGAAAAGCAGACCATTCTGTTCAGGTGCCATTTTATAGCAGGCGGTGACGAAGGAAGCCATGTCTCTGCGTGTCTCGCACAAAACTACTTTTGCTGCTTGAATCTAGTAGCTTATCAGTCAGCAAAGGCAACGCAGTTGATCATCGCAGCTAACCAGGAGCCCTGACGAAAGCAGCCGCTGAAGGAGAACAATTTCATTACCGATGTAGCGGCGTCACACAATGATGAGGTATGAAGCTACAATGTTGGTTTGTGCGTTTGATGCTCTAACTTTCATTTCCATTGTTGCTTTTCAGTTTCAAAAACGCTTCAGGCTAAACCAGAGTACATGCAAGGTGCTGACGGCACAGTTCGCAGCCACATCCCAGCCAACCCAAGAATCATTCTAAAGAAGTGTTGTCTGCGGAACTTGGAATTTGGCATGTATCTCGCAGAGGGCGCTACAGTCACACACTCCCATTTGGTGGCTCGCACGTTTGTCTGGCACATAGTGAAACATTAAACCCTTGTGGTGTTTGGCGTAATTTCCGCTGCACTGCTACAGTGCCAGGGTGGCTCAGCCAAAGGTACCAACGCTGGCGAAAAGTCGAACCTTGTAGTTGACATATTTTTGGGGTCACAGCAGCACTGCTGAGCAACGTCTTTGCATTTCAAATGCCGCACACCGTAGTCAACGGTAAATCCCTGTCGTGTGCCAGCACCGGTTTCTTCGTGCCACGTTCGATAGCACCAACGATGTCCAATTTTTCTTCTACGCTGAGCAGTCGGTGTTTTTTATCCAAACTTTGGCCTGACGCAAGTCCTAGATTGCACGATGCCACAACACTCTCTGGCACAGCGCCGAAATAATGTTTTTGTTGATGTGGCTTCACGTGCAAACACACAGGGCATTTGGAGGCCATTGTTGTGATCTCTGAGGCTTGTTGTTCTGCCAGGCTGCCCGATGGGGACGATGCACCGCCGAGATTGCGCAACGGAAAGTGGAAACACTACATGTTATCCGATACATATGCAATAAGCAGGTATGGTTTATGCGGATACAAAACACATGATGTTCAATGGCCATTGAGTTGAGGATCTGCCTTTTAGAATGAAACTACTGTTTAAGTGGGTATGGTTTAATGAAGTTTTACTGTATACTTGTACAGTTCATTATAACAATCTAAAGGCTCCCTATATATCAAACCCAGCCCTCTGCCACTATCCTGAGCTTCTAACACAAACATAAGAGGCGAGGAGTGAGCAATACACTGTCTACACCCAGTTGCCCACATAGTAGTTCAAGGCATTAATGAAGTTTACAGGATGGTTAAAGGATCAATTGCGTGCAGGCAATATCCAAGTGGCCCAATAGGTGGACCCTGTCACAGCACAGAGGTACCACACGTATCGTTAAAAGAAGTGACAAACTGGAATTGCTACCCAACTGAACACTATATAACACTGCAGTCGTGCTTTTATTATTCTCTTAAGACCAGATTACACAAATGAATAATCTTGTTTTCCATAACGTTACATTTAGCCACGAAAGTAACATTTGTTGTGAGCATACGGGGGTGGCCAATAGCACACATACTTCTGTGCAACAAGAGAAAATGTTTGGGCAGCCAGAAGCTAATGACGTGACAATGACAAATCAACCTCCGTGACCGCTTGTCACCGTCACTTGAATATCATGTGCATAAGGTCGATACATCATAAAAGGTCCCTATTGAAAACAGCTCTTTTAGAAATGCAATAAAAAGGTGGAATTAATCCTGGAGAAGGAATCAGACAAGGACGTGAAATGCCCTCAATCACAAATGATTAACGAGAATCGACACTGCTAGAACAAAAATCAGCGGTGATTTAGCGGTCAATGCAAGAGAAATGCCTCAGCATTACATGGCACTTCTTTGAGGTCCCAGATCCATGACTTAAACCACTTTCACCACACTGCAAAGTATTGTGCAGGGCCTCACTCAACACAAGTCCTGCCTCTTCAAGGAGTGAAGTGCAGCTGATGATGGTCCAGAGCAGACCACCGTCAGTTGAAATATACATTGTTACAGGTAGAACAGAGACTTAAAATATATTTGCAGGCTATTAACAATCTGTTCAGGGCATACAAGACGGAAAACAGTCCACATGAAATCAGCGAGCTTTGTCATCTTCTGTACTGTCCTCAGCCTCGTCTATGGCAGTACTTTGTAACACGATATATATATATATATGTATATATATATACACACACACACACACACACACACACACACACACACACACACACACACACACACACACACACACACACACACACACACACACACACACACACGGTCTTCTAAGCTCTCCCATTCCCCTCTACCACGTCATGACCAGCGTCCTGCACTTCACACACATACACTTATTAAAGTGAAGCTTTCTTTGCCTCTTCCTTCGACATTTCAACTGCTGCTGCTACTGCCGCTGTCTTGCACTCCACATGGGGAGGTGGTTTAAAGTGTGCATATTGACATGTGTACTTGATACATGTACTTAATTATCTTTATCAGGCGACCACATTTCACCACCTAACAAATGCTATCGCACAATGCAGGATGCACCTGCATGTATCGGAAGTTCCTGGAATGTTATCGATGGTTCCATTCGCTGGCTATCACCGAACCTAGTGTAATCTGTTTGCATGTATGCATGATGCGAATAGTGTAGAACTTTTGGATGCAGCGCTGAGGGAACAACAAGAAAGTAGTTGGCGTGGACTGGTGAGACGTTCTTTACTAGTATGTTGTTTTGAAGCAAGAATGAAGACAATCCTGCCTTGAATGCCCTAGGCACAATGTCGGTGTGCTCTTCCAAATACTCGGGCTCTGCTCCGGGTCTGCTCGTTGCTGTTCAGCAAAGTCTTCTACGTTTATTATTCCAAAGTTGACGTCGTCGTCTTCACTGAAAATTTCGACAATCACCTTACGTGGCTTGCGACAGTACTAGAGGCATCAAGTCATCAGGGCTCACTCTGAAGCCAGAAAAATGCCACTTTGCTTACGATGAGCTTCTGTTCCTGGGCCATGTCATCAGAAAATCTGGAGTCCGCCCCGACCCACAGAAGTACTACACACACTGCATGTCGATCCAACCGCTGGGCACCTCGGATTCTCCCGGACGCTATCAAGGATACAGGAAAGGTATTACTGGCCGCGCCTGACCGCCGACATCGCACGCCTACGGATCAAGAACCAGCAGCGTACCAACAGCCGACTCTACAACCTCCGACAACGCTATGTCAAGTACCAGCCCGGCGACCGTATTTGGGTTTGGACACCGATACGCCAACGAGGACTCAGTGAGAAACTATTGCGACACCATTTCGGACCCTACAAGATCATCCGACGTATTCGCGAACTGGACTATGAGGTCGTGCCAGACGGCATTTTGCATTCACAGCGGCGCCGCGTACAATCTGAAGTGGTCCTCGTGGTGCGTCTTAAGCCCTTTTACACACACTGACGAACTTCCTTTTTTTATTTTTGTTGCTACGTGTTTGCAGCATTGGGTCGATGCCTTTTTAAGAGGGGGGTATTGACACGTGTACTTGTTTATTGAGCTACCCAGTTTCACCACCGAACAAATATCACACAGCGCAGGACGCGCCTGCATGTATCGGAAGTTTCTGGAATGTTATCAATGGTTCCATCCACTGGCTGCCACCGAACCTTGTGTAATCTGATTGCATGTATGAGCGACACGAATAGTGTAGGGGTCCCAGTGATTACGCTGGAAGATTCGACGACTGATGTACAAAAGCCGACGTGCTTGACCCATCGATCAGATTTTCGCCGATCGCTGACTGTGTTCGCCGCTTTTGTTGAGCTTTGAGTGTACCCTGTTTTGTGGGCACAGGTTCGCCCATTAAAATCGGTTTCACCTTTCACAGTTTTGCTGCTGTGTCCTCGACCGTCACTACCACGTGACAATATATATGACAGGGGCGTGGCCGAGCGGAAAGGCGACACGAGAAACTCGCTTGAACCTTTACACTGCATTGCCCTCTGGAGCTCCCTGGGAGTTGCCACAATACTCTTTTGACTGCTGCAATTATCTGTAAAATCCCACAAAAGCACTGCAGAAATTGCAGCATTTATCTTTGTACTGGGTACAACCTACACATACACAAAACAAGTAAATAACACACTTCCAACTCTATGCTCGCAGTTCCCATACATGGGGGGAGGGCAGGGGAGGGAAAAGGCAATGTGAGAAGGCAAGAAAACACTACTACTAGACACAACAGCAGTTGCGCACAAACTGAATAAACTTAATTTCAAGGTACAGTACGGTACAGTTCTGCTATTTCTTCAAAAGAATAAACACCATGCAAATTTGTCAAACAGACAAATTACGCAGGGCATGCAGATGCAAAGCCGCATTAATGCACCGTATTGTCTAGGCAACACTACACAAGTGGCCACACGTCAAATCAACACTTCTGTGCCTGCCACAGTAGCTTTGCAGCCATGGCTTTGCTAGAGTTCATGTGTTCCAATTCTGACTGTGGCAGCTGCATTTTGACGGGGGCGAAATACAAAAACGCTCATGTACTTAAGTTTATGTGCATGATAAAGAACTCCAGGGGGTCAAAATTATTCCAGAGTCCGCCACTACAGCATGCCTTAAAATCAGACTGTGGTTTTCCCATTTAAATTATGGGGTTTTATGTGCCAAAACCACTTTCTGATTATGAGGCACACCGTAGCGGAGGACAGCGGAAATTTTGACCACCTGGGGTTCTTTAACGTGCACATACTGTGGTTTTCCCATGTACAGCCCCATAATTCAATTGAAGTTTAACACTTCTCTCATGATGCTATGTGCTGTGTTAGGCAATAACAACGCTAACCTTCTCAGAGTTTATGAACAATGGTGCACAGCAACGTCAAGCAAACACGTCTATCTGTTTGTTCAGTTTACTACACAGACAAAAGCAGTGGTGCATGCAAGGTAACGTTTAACATCAACTCACCACTCATTTTGCACTAAATGCTGAAGAAATTAAACATTTGCAGTCAACATCGCCAAACAGCACAGAAAGCTTTGCTGACATTGTTTCCCACAGTGCATGGGACCCGCACGATTTCTCCTCTGACATTCCTAATGCTAACACATTAAAAATGCCCCACTTAAGTTGAACTCACCATGGCAGTGGGTTTTCCAGAGTCGACCCGCTCCACAGCCGATCGTAGCTGGGAAGACACTCCTCGCAAGATGACGTGCCGCAGGATGCTGTTTGGATGAGTTCCACTGCAACAATCACAGAATTGCAGTCATTGCCTTTTCATTTGCGAGGGCACTGCTGTGATGTGTGTACAAGTTCATTAAGAATAGCACTATCTTCTGAGCATATTTAGGGTCCAAGGCTTGAACATTTTTTCATGTACAATGCCATGTGCATCTTCACCCAATGTAATGGCATGTTTGCAGGCTCCCTGGCTAAGCGACAAAATTTTGTTTTCACTGCTGCCATGTCTCATCACATCAAATATAACAAGGAATACCCTCAAAATGAGGATACACAAAGGAATACCACGCAGTTTTAATCGTCTAATTCCTAAAGCTATGAAAGTGACCACGTGTAACCTCACAAAATACATGTTTCAGCCAAGCATGTACTACATGTCCAAGAGAAAAATAGTATGTCATATTGCTTCCGGTCAAGGCATGCATCTTGGATTAAGTAAATGATGCTTTGTGGGCCTAGTGGTGAACCATAGGCAGACCAGTAGCTCCATCAGCTCAAAGGAACTCCGCTCTCACTAATAAGAGAGCAACATTTTACCAAGACTCGTTCAACTGCACCTGTACACATGTCCCGTCTCTTCAAAAAGGACTGGCAACGTTTAATGAGAAAAGCTGCCTCCTGAAAACCACAGCGGTGAGACCTGGCTATCGAGCGGGCAGGGGTAGCAAAGGCACTTCTTCCTTCTTGCCCTTCCTGCCTCTTCTCTTGCACTATGCCCACTACTGCAAGTAGCATTTTCCCCCTTCCTCGAAAAGAGAATCGGTGCGATGGTTAAGAAGTGATGTAAGAAAAAGAGGGGAAAAAACATATTCAAGAGATGTTGGCACAAAGAACACAGTGACAGCTACTGGAAAGACACATACAGCAGCGGTGAAGCGTGACATGCAGAGTCTCAAGAAACAGAGACGTACCCACATTAGCTGCAAATATGAGCCCAAACATAAAAAATTATTAAATGAAGAAAAAAAATAATCACAAACACTCAACATATGGGCCACGATTTTCTAGCAATGCCTTTTCCGATGCTAATGCCTTTTGGCGCTTTTCGCGTTTGTGAGTGGTAAAGAGACACTCTGCCCCAGGCGGAGGGTCAAACACAGCCACTCATGAAAGCGAAAGCGCCAAAAGGCATCCGCATCGACAAAAAAAATCGCTACAAAATCGCAGCCATGGTTTCATGCATATGACGTCAACGATGTCAGGGCTAAGTTGTTGTCTACACAGTGTCTGAGCCACACTGTCCAGAATGACTTCGTAACTGACGTCACTAATGTGGCACAGCACTTTGTATGGGCCAAAATACAGACTCTGCAACTTTTCACTAAGGCCACGGCAGCAAATAGGAGTCCACACCCGCACTTGGTCGTCGGGGTTGTAGGGATGTGCCTGTGGCGAATATTATAACACCATGCATCTCTGTGCTGCTGCTGACTGATGTGCAGCTGCACAAGCTAGCGAGCTTCCTCAGCGCACTGAGCAAATTCTTTGGCGTCAGTAGTTAGATGCTCGTCTGAACTTCATGGCCGTAAAGGAGACAAAATGGTGTAAAACGCTGTTTCTTGTACGGTGGTATCATATGCCTTGCTTAGTAACTCAGGGGACCAATTGCAATACATGCTCACTGACCTGGAGAGGTAAAGCAGAAGGGTGGGTCTAAAAATTAATCTGCAGAAAACTAAAGTAATGTTTAACAGTCTCGGAAGAGAACAGCAGTTTACGATAGGTAGCGAGGCACTGGAAGTGGTAAGGGAATTAGTGACCGCGGATCCGGGTCACGAGACAGAAATAATCACAAGAATAAGAATGGGCTGTGGAGCGTTTGGCAGGCATTCTCAGATCATGAACAGCAGGATGCAATTATCCCTCAAGAGAAACGTGTATAACCCCCAGCTGTGTCTTACCAGTACTCACATATGGGGCAGAAACCTGGAGGCTTACAAAAAGGGTTCTACTTAAATTGAGGACGACGCAACCAGCTATGGACAGAAGAATGATGCGTGTAACATTAAGGGAGAAGAAAAGAGCAGATTGGGTGAGGGAACAAACGCAAGTTAATGACATCTTAGTTGAAATCAAGAAAAAGAAACGGACATGGGCAGGACATGTAATGAGGAGGGAAGATAACCGATGGTAATTAAGGGTTACACACTGGATTCCAAGGGAAGGGAAGCGTAGCAGGGGGCGGCAGAAAGTTAGGTGGGCGGATGAGATTAAGAAGTTTACAGGGACACATGGCCACAATTAGTACATGACCGGGGTAGTTGGAGAAGTGTGGGAGAGGCCTTTGCCCTGCAGTGGGCGTAACCAGGCTGATGATGATGATTATTATAATGTGTGAAGATCACGTAAAGCAAGATATGATCCCATGTTTTGTGCTGGACATCGATGTACATAGAGATCATGTCCGTGATGCTCTTGTTTAAGCACTCCATAAGTCCATTGGACTGCAGATGGTAAGCAGTCGTCTTCCAATGCTCGGTGTTGCTCAAGTGAAAAATTTCGTCTATGAGCTGTGCTGTGAACGCCGTCCCTCTGTCTGTGATTACAGTGTACGGGGCACCATGGCACATAAAGAACTGCGCTACCTCATAAGCCGTGTCTCGTGGAAGCACCTCTGTCACGACAATCACCCACTTGTTGCCATCGGTTGACAGAGGCAAAGGCCAAAGAATGTCCAAGCCAACTTGGTCAAATGGCTTATGAGGTGGTTTGATGGGTTGGTTGCAATAACCTGGCGGGCTTCATGTGCAGTGACTTTCACCACTGACATTCACGGCAGCCTCTAACATTCTGCTTGGCACTTGCCGAAAGTCCACGATAGTAATACATGTCACATACTCTGGCAAGCATTCGTGAGGAGCATAAGTGGCCAGATGTGGGCTCGTCATGGTAAGCATGAACATTGTTGTCTCGCAAGTCTTTTGGAACCACCAGGAGGTAGGCTCGGTCATTCAAACAGGCGTTTTTCTTGTAAAGCATGTTGTCTCGTAGACAGAAGGGTGTCAATACGCGACGTAGACAGCGTGGTATGGTTGCTTGGCGGCCCTCTAAGTGGTCGATGATGGGACAAATTTCAGCGTCATCACGCTGCCGTTTGATGAAGTCCTATGCAGTAATGGCACCCAGGAAGCCGTCAACATCCTCCGACTCTCGACTAACAGTTTTGGCGGATGTACGTGACAGTGTGTCAACGTCTTTGTGCTTGTGGCCAGACTTGTAAACAAGTGTGACGTCAAATTCCTGTAGCTGCAAGCTCTACCATGCCAGTCGTCCTGAAGGATCATGTATGTTTGCCAACCAACATAGGGCATGGTGGTCTGTCACCACTTTGAAGGGACAGCCGGAGAAATAAGGGCGAAACGTCGTGATCTCCCACACAACCGCAAAACACTCTTTTTCTGTGGCAGAGTAGTTCGTCTCGGCACAGGACAGCAAGTGGCTAGCATAAGCTATTACTTTTTCATTGTCATCTTGATGTTGGACAAGTACTGCGCCAAGACTGATGTTACTGGCATCAGCACACATCTCAATGTCAGCGTTGTCAAAATGTGCCAGGACAGGTGCTGACTGCGTGCAAAGTCATAGTTCGGCGAAGGCCGTCTGTTGGTCATTCGTCCAGGCAAATGGCGAGTGAGGGGTTCCGCTATCTTCGAGAAATTTTCAGTGAAACAGAGATAATACGCACAAAAGCCTAAGAAACGCCGCATGGCGTTCTTGTCGGCCGGAGGAGGAAATGCTGCTACCGCGGCAAGCTTGTCCAGGATTGGGTTGAACTCTGGGGCTTATGAGATGTCCGAGAAACTGAGATCAGTGTGAGATTGGCCAAACAGATCGCTTCTAGCACATTACGCAGGCGATGAAGATGTTGCTCAAATGTTTCAGAACAGACTAATTAATATGTCATTAAGATATATGAGACAAGTCTGCCGCTTCAGTCGAGGACAGTATCCATCATTCACTGAAAAGTACCTGGGGCTGAACACAAGCCGAAAGGGAGACTCAAAATTTATAGAGGCCGTCTGGAGTCAAATGCAGTTTTCTCACGGTCTCGTTCGTCTATCAAGTGACAAAAAATACCAGGCGCATTGCAGTCTACCTAACAAGTCGTCGATATGTGGCAGTGGGTACACGTCTTCTTTAGTTACGTTGTTGAGCTTCTGGTAGTCGACGCATAAGCGTAGCGTTCAGTCTTCTTTTTTTTTTTTCTTTTGACGAGAACGACCGGAGATGACATGAGCTCTTGGAAGGTTTTATAACACCGTCTTCAAGCATCTCTTACATACGAATCGCTTCACGTTCTTTTGCCAACACGCGGTAGGGCTGCTGGCGTATTGAGTGTGCGTCGTTGCATGTGATGATCCTGTGCCTTGTGATTGAAGTCTGGCATACATTCGACGAACTTGCAAAACATGCCCTGAATTCAAGCAAGAGCTCACGCAGTGCTGCCTGGTTGTCTTTCGATAGCTCTGAATTAATGTCCATGTTGCTTACTGACTTGTCAGCCATCCCCACGGCTTCAGAGGCAAAACATTCAGCCATGTTCTCTATTTAGCTGGCAAGCGCAATTGAAGTACCGGGGAAAAGGTGTCGATGCTCGTTACTGAAGTTAGTGACAAGCAACTGAGAACGGCCATCACTAAGCTGTAGCACACTCCTAGCCACACAAACACCTTACATCAGTAAATGCGATAAGTTACTTTCTGCGACCACTTCGCCTTCCCACATTCCACTGCACATAACTTCGATTAGAACACTGGCTCGTGGAGGAAGCGTAACATTTTCAGCGGAAACACGAAGGGCATTGTCACGTCGGTTGTTGTTGTACCTGCTGATTGCTCAGTCGGCTGAGAAGGTGACTACACCTCCCCATAGGTCAATAACAGTGCTGCATTACTGCAGAAAGTCAACCCCAAGACTGACGTCACGGGAAATTCACTTAGGACAAGGCAGCTGGCCACAAATGTCAATCCTCGAATCATAACTCTAGTCATGCAGGTTCCCAGCGGAGAAACGTGACCACCAGCCATCCGAATCTGCGAGCCACGCCAAGGAGTAATTACTTTTTTCAGAAATGTCACCATCTTCCCGCTTAAGATAGAGAAGTCCGCACCGGTATCCACTAAAGCGCTAACCGCATAAACGTCGATCACCACCAATATGTCGAGCGAAAGCCAGTCATTCCGTTCAGCTGCAGTTGACGTCGGGTCAGTGCCCGTCCTTGTTCAGTGCCCGTCCAGTGTGATCGGTGCCCATCCAAGTCGACTGGCAGTGGCCTCGCCCTCAAAGATTGCTGTAGTTAGTTTTCCCGGCGGGGACTGGGCGGTCGTGCGCTCGAATATGGTTGGGGCGGTGGTGAAAATCACCTTGGCGATGGCAAGCACGACTGTCGTCTGGCAGGCAGTGGTGTGCACTGTTGGGTCGGATAATAATTCAATATCCTGGGGTCATTGGCCAGGTCGTGGGGGCGGCGAGTAGGCGGAAAAGCCCTGCAGCCCGACACATCAGTATGGGCACTGGCGGTACAAATGATCTTCCTCACCGCAGTGGAAGCACAGAGGACAGCGATCTGATGTGCACCAAACATCTGACTTCCGAGGGGTCATGCGTCGATCGTCAGCGTAGTGCACTGGCTGCTCCGTCCGGCATTATTTTCTTCTCAAGCTTAACCCTTTGAAGGTTTTTGCCGTACATTTATGGCGGCGGTTTTCTGTCTCGCAAGGTCTTAGCCGTAGGGGTACGGTTCCAACCCTCCGTTTGAAATTTTGTGCCATAATGACGATGCGTGCTCACCGGGAGGTGCTGCCACCTCTTAGCACTTACAAGATGCATTTGGAATTGGTGTTACCTTCTTGGGGAGATAAACAGAGCTGATTGCTAGCTTCAGCGCGTCGCTCAGACTGCGGCAACGCCCCTTTGGCGGTTTCAGTTTCGCCGCGTGATCGCAACGGAGGCGCTCGAAATGTCATTTTTTTCTTTGTCGGCACTCTCTTGCAGGGCGGTGGAAGTTGATTTCTATCTTGATTGGCACTGCTCTTAGCTTGCTTACTAGTGCCGTTCACGAGGTATTCTCGCTCTCAGTGGCAACGCGCTTTCGCGGTTTCGGTTCCGCCACGTGATCGCAACGGAGGCCCGCGAAACGTGGTTTTTCTCTTTGTCGCCTTGCTCTCGCAGGGGCGGCGGAAGTTGATTTCTATCTTGATTGGCACTG
This sequence comes from Dermacentor variabilis, assembly GCF_050947875.1. Classification (NCBI taxonomy): domain Eukaryota; kingdom Metazoa; phylum Arthropoda; class Arachnida; order Ixodida; family Ixodidae; genus Dermacentor; species Dermacentor variabilis. The sequence goes on along the minus strand of NW_027460280.1, from coordinate 9,548,507 downwards.
CTCTTAGCTTGTTTATCACCACCGCTCACGAGGTATTCTCGCTCTCCGCGGCAACGCGCTTACGCGAAAGGGTGCCTCAGACCTCTGCCCAAGGCAGCCGTACGCAGAGATGTCATGTGTGCGCCAATACAACTCCTCACTCCAAGAGAACAGACACGAATTTTAGGTGTGCAGACTGCGATAAGGCGCCGTGCGTAAACCTGGGTTTCAAGGAGTACCACGCTCGGAAATACTATTGAACAGTTCTGAGTGATGCCCACACAAAAATACTGTTCCTAATAATTTTTTACTATTTATTCCAGACTTTATACATTTTGTACATTCAAGATCCGCAATAAGGTAATTTGACCACTTGGAAAAGTTTTCTTCAACATAATTCGACCCTCAAAGGGTTAAACACATTTTCAAGTAGTAGTACGTGTGACTACTGTAATATTTAACTATTAGTTTCTCTTCATCGTACCTAGGTGATGTCGTGCACAACGAGAAGAAAAAAGAAACGGCGGGAACAGTGGCGCACTTTTCAAGAGGCAGCAACAACATTCCAGTGGCTCGCTGGCACCAATGATGGGGTCAATTTCGCTGTACAAACAACGCACTATTTGTTACAAGAAACGAAAGTGACGCCGGAATTCACTTTCTGCCATTTCTTCAAATGCGTTTCACACCGCCACCCGCTCTCCTTCCTCCTCGAGCAACGCCAGCACAACAACCTAAGTTCCCAATGCAAGCGCCATTTTCTCGAATTAAACTATGGATTGGATCCAAACGTGCCATTCCGCAGCCGCCGGCTGGATCCAATCCAATCCACCAGACGCCCATGCGAAGCCAGTCCCATAACGAGCATGTGATCACTGCAAACTTCCCAACTCCCATCGGGTTCGGTGCCTAGCACACGACATGCTTTGTTGCATGATGATTGACAGGAGCGTGTCGTCATTTTGACGTCATCAAAAACAAGGCCACCCCGCGGCTGGCGACGTCAGTGCGGAGTAGGCCAATCACGCGCGCTAGTAACCGAACGAATGCCCCGAAAAACGATCTCCGATTGCACCCATAGTCTGGAAATGTGAGGCCACCCTTTGTACCTAACTGAGGCTTTGACCAATGATAGCTAGCAGACCAGACAACTGCAACACATGAGGGCAGGGGGTCTCACTCAAAGCACTCTTCTTGCTCATAAACATCTGTCCATCCTCCAATTTCCAAATTCCCTGTGTTTTACAAGTTTTCACTGAGTGCCTCTGCAAAATTCCCTGAGTGACAAAGAACTTCGTTTTATGTCAAGACGGGCTGACACCATGTTGCCCGATGCTGTCACTCTCTAGTGAGCATGTTAAAAAATAAAGAACTACTTAATGCAGTGTGAGTAGCAAGGAGTAGTGTTTACTTATTCAAGAAGAAAACACAAGGAAGGGGTCAGTAAAATGCACAGAAATAAAATATCTTTGAAGAAAATGGTAAAACCCATTGCAAGTCGAGTCGAACATTTTCAAATACGAATAAAAAGGAAATGCATACAGAAGCAAATATTTTCGAATATGAGCTATTTCTATCAACTGATGTCAAGCTCGTTGGTATGAGGCCCGAACATTGTCACAAGTTTGATTCTCTTTAAACAGCTGGCAAGTCAACCTCAACTGTCCTGACATACTCAGCCCGCGCACAACGCTTCAGTGTCACGTTTCACTGCTTTAAAAAGGTTATTTTGGTTTGGACGAGGGACACCTGCATCTCGGCATCTGCCAACACTTCTTTTTTTGAGCTCAAGCTCCTTCAAAAAAGCAGCGGCCCGCTTCCTTTCTCGTTCATTCAATTTATCAGTCCTCTCTATACTCATTCTCCTTCCGCCACGCGTTCGTCCCACGGACCATTTGAAGCATCCCCTTGGTCAGTTGTACAGTCGACGTCCGATTTTTCGGACTCTCTAGGGGCCACGAAAAGGTCCCAAAATCGGGCAGTCCGAAAACAATGAATGCATGTCTTTTACTGCCCTTAAGGGTTCAACTCGCTACAGGCACATACGAAAAAGCTCTGAAGGCCTGCCAGTACACTTATTAGGCATATCGGTGCTCGTGCTGTGGCAAGAGACGGCAGGTGCACGGATGTATAATTAAGGAATACGTGTACTGTGTCCCGTGACAATTTCCCCCTTTCTACGTTTGTTATGCTTCACAGCAATACTTCGCGTATGCTTCACCGCATAACATTTCTGTATCGAGGCGAAGCTAACTTTCGGAACTAGCATTATGCAACGCGCCGTGCTTTCCAAGCTCCGAAGCCAATCGCAAGGATTACAAAGGCATCGGTGCCAAAGTCAGTTGGTACCACTGCTGACAGCGGCGAATTCTTTCAATGACAAAGAAGCCACCGAACGGCAAGAAGTTCAATAGCGAATGTCAAAGCATATAGGCCTAGCGGCGCCGCGATGGTGGCTACGGCTGCCAACGGATCTGCGTGCGAGAGCGCCGGTTCGAGGCGGCGGTGGTGCCTTTAATGCCATTTCGGGCCTGTGGTCACGGCAAAATGTCCGGAAAATCGGAAAGTCGCTCGTTGACTGTGCACCAGCTGGCAACTCCTCCGGCCCACGACACGGCGTCAAAGACGATTCGTTACAATTCCTCTCTGTTACCTGAATCAGCATTAACGCCCCTTGCATTCCTTTCCAATAAAATTACCGCTAATTTTCCCTCATAGAAGCAAGAATTCCAGGAGTTTTCCCTGAGTATATTTCCAGACACCCTGTCACCATTATTTGAATTTGTACATAGCGCTCATCCACGCTTCACAAAAAAAAAAAAAGCACACGAGGGATGGTAAGCCAATGAAAGCACTGTGTAATGTCCAGCGTATCATTTATGCTATGCCGAGTTTTATCTCAAAATTTTTATTTAGGCATAGACTATAGTAGCCTTTTTGATATGCTGCAGAGAAAGCTTTCAGTTGAGAATTAGTAATATACTAATTAACTCACCAGACCAAGGCTTTTGAGGTATCGATTAACTACACACTGCCCCAACATTGCGCAACTACTTTGGTTGTGCCCTCGAATGTGGGTGAAACTGCTTGCTGCACATTCGTGTGAAAGTGAAGTGCACAGGACTCACACTTTTTCTGCTGGCAGACTCCTTGAGTCAGCGCTACCGAGAGACACTGAATCACAGCTTCCATGGAAGATTGCCTGGTTGGGCACCTCTTCGTCGCTCAGCGAGCCTCCATCCACCTGCACAAGCACATCAGGCATTCCAGACCCAACTGGGCTTTTTGACAATAGATGTCTCATAGCATATTACATTAGCGGTAGTCTAAATTGGCTAAATTTAGAGGATTACTTCCGACAAACTAAGACTCGATATTTCACACTATTTACCATGCTTCACACAAAACACAAAAAGCATCAACATGTGTTACTAATGTGACCACATTTCTCCTGCTGCATATTGGGCTATTTGCAAAGTAGCCACTTATCCGATTAAACATCCCGGTTATCTGCAAAGGATATTAAGGCCAGCTATTAAGGCCAGCTAAGGCCGGCGGCAAGCGCTCGGCACACGCTTACGCTTGTCTTTGGTGCAGCACTTGCTGGGAGCATCTGTCCGAGTTGTGGGAGGCGCAGAACGTGCTTCAACCATCCTGGAGGCCCTCGCCTAGTTTCTGTCGTCAGGAGCTAATCACTGGCTGCAAGATGGCGCACTAGTCAGGACGCCTGCGCCTGCGCATCTGCATCGTCCAGGAGGATAAAGTCTCGCCCGCGCAGCAGCTTCTTCGCAGTCGGCGGCAAGGGCTCGGCACACGCTTACGCTTGTCTTTGGTGCAGCACTTGCTGGGAGCATCTGCCCGAGTTGTGGGCGGCGTGGAACGTGCTTCAACCATCCTGGAGGCCCTCGTCTAGTTCCTGTCGTCAGGAGCTAATCACTGGCTGCAAGATGGCGCACTAGTCAGGACGCCTGCGCCTGTGCATCTGCATCGTCCAGGAGGATAAAGTCTCGCCCGCGCAGCAGCTTCTTCGCAGTCAGCGGCAAGCGCTCGGCACACGCTTACGCTTGTCTTTGGTGCAGGTGAGGCGTAGTATTCACAGTCTGTTTTTCACAACAGTTTCATGCTTGCCGCCGACTGCTGCCTTTCTGATTTGTGTGGTGACAATGGAACCGAACTGTGGTTTATGTAGGAAAGTGCTGCCAACTGAGGGCAAATTTCTAACCTGCGTAGAATGCCAACAGGGTTTTCACTTTGGAAAAAAATGTGCTGGCGTCGCTGAGAGTGTCATGTCGAGCAAGGGAGCAGATAAGCGAGACAGTTGGCGATGCCATGCTTGTCTAGCGGACAACCAGGCATCGACGAAAGATGAATTAGTGCCTGTTTCGGCATCAGTATCTGAATTAGCAGCAAAGATAGAAGCCTTACTTCCGCTGAAAGACGCCATCAGCTCCCTTGTCCTAAAAGTAGACGACCTTCTCACTCTGAGAACTATGGTGGATGCACTTCACAAATCGGTGCAGAACGTCGAATCTTCCATTGCTTTTCTGTCGGAGGGGTATGAAGAGGTGCGCGCCTCGGACGCAAAGCGCCAGGTCACCATTGAAAAATTGGAGACAGAAGTAGCAACACTGCGCTCTGTTGCCTCTAAACAGTCAGAGGAAATTGGACAACTGCGAAAGGAGGCGAATGAGGTAGAGCAGTACAGCAGGTTGCCGAATTTGGAAATTCACGGTTTACCACAGAAACCTAGGGAAGTACTTTTTTCACTAATTGGTAACTTGGCACAAAAGCTGGAAGTGCCTTTTGATGATTCTGATGTGGAAGCCATCCATCGAATGCCAGCGAAGCGTGAATGGGCACCTGTCATGCTGGTTATGTTTGTAAGTAGAATTTTAAAAGAGAAATGGATGAGTTCACGTGCGAAATTACGGTCCCTATTTGAAAGCAAAGATATCCCTCCTTTGTTTTTCTGCGACAATCTAACGGGCTTTAACAAACAGTTGTTTTGGGCTGCGCGGCAAAAGGGAAACGAAATGGAGTACAAATTTGTGTGGTCAAGAAATGGAAAAAATTTTTTGTCAGGAGATCAGAAGGCACACCGACCTTGATAGGCTTGTTCGGCAATGAACACTGTCTTTCACGAATGCAATGATTTAGCTGCCTTCTGCAGCTTATCGCTTCAAGGGGACAGAGCTTTTTCGGCTGTACACATGAACATTCGTAGCATTCGTCGTCACTGGAACGAGTTTCTTGCTCTTTTCCATAACACTGACCACATACTAGATGTAATCGTCCTAACGGAAATCAACATCCTTGCCGATTTGGTTCCCCTATTTCCGCTTCAGCAATATTCCAGCTATTCTTTCACACGACAGATAGGGAGAGGAGGTGGCATCATGGTGTTTGTGCATGAAAGGTTAAAAGTTTTATCGTTCGCCACAAAATTTATCTCTGCCGAGTGTGTTGCGCTAAAAATTTTAGTGCCTGATGCCGACATCAGCTTAGTTTCTATTTACAGGCCTCCCTCAGAAAATGCAAATTTATTTTTAACAGAATTAAATGATCTTCTTCACTCGTTATCACCAAATAGTCTACTTTGTCTGATTGGGGACGTGATTGGAACATTCTGTCAAAATGGGAAGTCAGTCCAACCATTAGTGCCTACACGCGAGAGGAATACATTGGAAGCAAAATGGTGTCATCTTGCCTTGACCATGTGAATGTAAGAGCCCCATTGGCTAGCACTGTTTCAGCGGTAGTAAAGTGTAAACTGGCCGATCATTATACTGTAGGCTGTCATCTTGCGTTTCAAGTTCCCTTTAGATCCCGCCCTAACCTTCACCGCCTAAACATCCTTGATATCACTATATTTGACAGTCTTGTGGCCAATTATGACTGGACCAAATTTTTATGTAATGTCACGACGTCCACCACTTATACGCGTTTTGTTGATGCAATCCATTCTTTAAAAATTACCGCCCAGAAAACAATCACCGTGAAAAAACGCAACCCCAAACTTCCATAGCTAACGTGCGATATACTGACGGCTATTAAAGAAAAAGATGCCCTTTGGTCACGTTGTAAGCGTTGCCCAAACAATACACACCTTAGAGATCTGTACAGATCGCTCCAGAACAGGGTAAACGCCATGATTCGGTCAGCAAGGCGTCAGTATTACACCAAGACCTTTTATGAAAGCAAACACTCCCCCAAAAAGACATGGTCAGCTATTAATGAAGTATTCGGACGAAACACCAATCAACCTTTATAAGATGTATTCGCAAAACATTTCAGCAACCTTACGTCAGCGGTTCAAGAATTTAATTACTCTTTTTCTATAGTGTCTTCACATCTTCAGCCTTTTGCTCCAGATGCGTCTAGCGCTGTTCCTAACACTGTAAGATCGGCATTCTTGCCACAGGTTACTGCAGGAGACTTGCACAGCATCTTATTTAGCTTTAGACCTAAGAAACCACCTGGTATAGACGGTATCTCCATACATGATATTCAACGTAATTTTTCTGTGCTTGAATCCGTCCTTCTCTTCATTATTAATGGGTATATAGATCATTGCGTTATTCCCGACGATTTAAAAGTGGCTGTGGTTAAGCCGCTCTATAAGAGTGGTTCTCATAGCAAAGTAGAGAACTACAGACCGATTTCCATTCTGCCTGCAATCAGTCAAATAATTGAAAAACACCTGCTCGTAACGATGACCAATTTCCTGAATAAAAATAATGTTCTGTCACAAGCACAGTTTGGTTTCATCCAGGGAAAAAGCACTATTTCACTACTAGAAGAATTTACGGACGCTATCTATTCAGCTTTTGATAATAATGAATTCGTATGTGCTCTTTTTTTAGATGCAAGTAACGCTTTCGATTGCGTTATTCACACATTACATCTTGATAAGCTAGAAAGAATTGGCTTCAGGGGCCCATTTATAAAGTTATTGTCTAGTTATTTTAGCAATCGGTCTCAGGTGGTGCGCATAGGTGAATATTCCAGTACAAAAATAATGTTAAAATCGGGTGATCCCCAGGGGTCTGTTTTGTATCCACTTTTATTTAACCTATACGTCAATGATTTGCCTCAATTTGTATCAAAATGCCGCATATTCCAGTACGCCGACGACACTGTCCTTCTATCAACTCATGCATCATTTAATACATGCATTTATAACCTTCAAGCAGATGCCACGTCTGTAATGGATTGGTGTACAAGTAACAGAATTGGAATTAATAGACAAAATACAAAACTAGTTTGCTTTCATAATCCCCATAAAAAAAATTGATCGTCCTGTGCCATTTTCTGTTCACGACTCTAATTGTATAAACTGCAAATGCATACCATTAGAGTTCGCAACTAATGTAAAATATTTAGGCATCATGTTTGATTCTCATATGACATGGAACACTCATTTTACAGGTATTAGCAAAAAGCTACGTTCAGTATCCTGTCTTCTGTATAACTCTAGATACCTGTTCCCGTTTTCTACCCGGAAAGTCATTGTTCACGCACCTTTGTACAGCTATCTTAGATACGGAATTACCATATTTTATCACTGTTCATTTACATGGCGCGCAAAATTGAATTCTATTCTGAAATATGTTCTTCGCAACGTTGCATACAATGAGACCATTCCTCCTAATAATAATCTATTTTCCTTTTTGCAGTTAACCTCATTTGAAGCTTTATTTTTTCAAACTGTGGTGATAAAACATTTTTGGAACAGTGATTTTCTTTTTCCGTTGATTCCTACCAGACCACTGAGACACCATAATATGTTCACTACGCCACGGAGTTATACCTGTTTTGGTCGTTATACCAGAAAATATTATGTTCCTAACGTTTTTAATTCTTTACCCACTGAAATGTACTCTATCTCATCAAAACGGACACTCAAACTGTACCTCAAAACTAATTATTCTTCTGTTTAGTTGTCATTCATTAGAGCCCGTCCTATAGTTTCGATTAGTTTCGTTTGGTCTAGATTGGTGTGTATCCTTGTCTATTTCACTTTGTATCTTTTCTAGCTTGCGTTTGCTCGTAGCTAACGTTTTGTTTGTGGTACTTTGCTTTTGTATTGTAGCCTCCTTTTCCATTGTAGTTTGCTTTTTGTTGTAAATTGCTTCAGTTTATAGCTTGCTAATCTTGCTTTATTTTTTTTTAGTACTTCTCGCTGACTGCAGAGTACAGCACGACAAGCCTCCATGGCTTGGGCTGACCGGTTTTTTCAATGTGTACTATTTTCATGAAATAAAGGATATTATTATTAATAATAATAATAATAATAATAATAATAATAATAATAATAATAATAATAATAATATTAATAATAATATTATTATTATTATTATTATTATTATTATTATTATTATTATTATTAATAATAATAATAATAATATTATTATTATTATTATTATTATTCATTTCAAGAGGCAAGCAGCGCCTCAAACTATCCTTCTCAACTATTTATTTGTCTGCGTGTACTCACTTACCTCAAGAAACTTGATGCCACACGTAGTCATGCGTACCATACAACTAATGTCAATCATATTATTTCTATGAGCTACCCTGTGCTTGCTGTCAGTGAGACCAAGGGCCATCATCATCATCCTCAGCCTGGTTACGCCCACTGCAGGGTAAAGGCCTCTCCTATACTTCTCCAACAACCCCAGTCATGTACTAATTGTGGCCATGTCGTCCCTGCAAACTTCTTAATCTCATCTGCCCACCTAACTTTCTGCCGCCCCCTGCTACGCTTTCCTTCCCTTGGAATCCACTCCGTAACCCTTAATGACCATCGGTTATCTTCCCACCTCATTACATGCCCTGTCCATGCCCCATTCCTTTTTCTTGATTTCAACTAAGATGTCATTAACTGGCGTTTGTTCCCTCACCCAATCTGCTCTTTTCTTATCCCTTAACGTTAGACCTATCATTCTTCTTTCCACAGCTCGTTGCGTTGTCCTCAATTTGAGTAGAACCCTTTTCGTAAGCCTCCAGGTTTCTGCCCCGTAGGTGAGTACTGGTAAGACACAGCTATTATATACTTTTCTCTTGAGGGATAATGGCAACCTGCTGTTCATGATCTGAGAATGCCTGCCAAACGCACCCCAGCCGATTCTTATTCTTCTGATTATTTCCGTCTCATGATCCGGATCCGCCGCCACTACCTGCCCTAACTAGATGTATTCCCTTACGACTTCCAGTGCCTCACTGCCTGTTGTAAATTGCTGTTCTCTTCCGAGACTGTTAAGCATTACTTTAGTTTTCTGCAGATTAATTTTTTAGACCCACTCTTCTGCTTTGCCTCTCCAGGTCAGTGAGCATGCATTGCAATTGGTCCCCCGAGTTACTAAGTAAGGCAATATCATCAGCGAATCGCAAGTTACTAAGGTATTCTCCATTAACTTTTATCCCCAATTCTTCCCAATCCAGGCCTCTGAATACCTCCTGTAAACATGCTGTGAATAGCATTGGAGATATCGTATCTCCCTGTCTGACGCCTTTCTTTATTGGGATTTTGTTACTTTCTTTGTGGAGGACTACGGTGGCTGTGGAGCCGCTATAGATATCTTCCAGTATTTTTACATATGGCTCATCTACACCCTGATTCCGTAATGCCTCCATGACTGCTGAGGTTTCGACTGAATCAAACGCTTTCTCGTAATCAATGAAAGCTATATATAAGGGTTGGTTATATTCTGCACATTTCTCTATCACTTGATTGACAGTGTGAATATGGTCTATTGTTGAGTAGTCTTTACGGAATCCTGCCTGGTCATTTGGTTGATGGAAGTCGAAGGTGTTCCTGATTCTATTTACGATTACCTTAGTAAATACTTTGTAGGCAACGGACAGTAAGTTGATTGGTCTATAATTTTTCAAGTCTTTAGCGTCCCCTTTCTTATGGATTAGGATTATGTTAGCGTTCTTCCAAGATTCCGGTATGCTCGAGGTCATGAGGCATTGCGTATACAGGGTGGCCAGTTTCTCTAGAATAATCTGCCCACCATCCAACAAATCTGCTGTTACCTGATCCTCCCCACCTGCCTTCCCCCTTTGCATAGCTCCCAAGGCTTTCTTTACTTCTTCCGGCGTTACCTGTGGGATTTCAAATTCCTCTAGACTATTCTCTCTTCCATTACCACTGTGGGTGCCACTGGTACTGTATAACTCTCTATAGAACTCCTCAGCCACTTGAACTATCTCATTAATACTAGTAATGATATTGCCGGCTTTGTCTCTTAACGCATACATCTGATTCTTGCCTAGTTTCTTCTTCACTGCTTTTAGGCTTCCTCCGTTCCTGAGAGCACGTTCAATTCTATCCATATTATACTTTCTTATGTCAGCTGTCTTACGCTTGTTGATTAACTATGAAAGTTCGGCCAGTTCTATTCTAGCTGTAGGGTTAGACGCTTTCATACATTGGTGTTTCTTGATCAGACCTTTCATCTCCTGCGATAGCTTACTGGTATCCTGTCTAACGGAGTTACCACCGACTTCTATTGCACACTCCTTAATGATGCCCACAAGATTGTCGTTCATTGCTTCAACACTAAGGTCGTCTTCCTGAGTTAAAGCCGAATACCTGTTCTGTAGCTTGATGTGGAATTCCTCTAGTTTCCCTCTTACCGCCAACTCATTGATTGGCTTCTTGTGTACCAGTTTCTTCCGTTCCCTCCTCAAGTCTAGGCTAATTCGAGTTCTTACCATCCTATGGTCACTGTAGCGCACCTTGCCGAGCACGTCCACATCTTGTATGATGCCAGGGTTAGCGCAGAGTATGAAGTCTATTTCATTTCTAGTCTCGCCGTTCGGGCTCCTCCACATCCACTTTCGGCTATCCCGCTTGCAGAAGAAGGTATTCATTATCCGCATATTATTCCGTTCCGCAAACTCTACTAATAACTCTCCCCTGCTATTCCTAGTGCCTATGCCATATTCCCCCACTGCCTTGTCTCCAGCCTGCTTCTTGCCTACCTTGGCATTGAAGTCGCCCATCAGTATAGTGTATTTTGTTTTCACTCTACCTATCACTGATTCCACGTCTTTATAGAAGCTTTCGACTTCCTGGTCATCATGACTGGATGTAGGGGCGTAGACCTGCACAACCTTCATTTTGTACCTCTTAAGTTTCACAACAAGACCTGCCACCCTCTCGTTAATGCTATAGAATTCCTGTATATTACCAGCTATATTCTTATTAATCAGGAATCCGACTCCTGGTTCTCGTCTCTCCGCTAAGCCCCGGTAGCACAGGACGTGCTCGCTTTTTAGCACTGTATATGCTTCTTTTGGCCTCCTAACTTCACTGAGCCCTATTATATCCCATTTACTGCCCTCTAATTCCTCCAATAGCACTGCTAGACTCGCCTCACTAGATAACGTTCTAGCGTTAAACGTTGCCAGGTTCATATTCCAATGGCGGCCTGTCCGGAGCCAGGAATTCTTAGCACCCTCTCATGCGTCGCAGGTCTGACCGCCGCCATGGTCAGTTGCTTCGCAGCTGCTGGGGACTGAGGGCCGGGGTTTGATTATTGTATTCATATAGGAGGTTGTAGCCAAGTACTGCACCAGGGTGGCCAGTCCTGCTCTGGTGAGGGAGTGCGTTACCGGTTCTGGTCACCGGGATCAGGCCACACTCTAGGCCTGTTTATGCAATTTTATCAACACGCGGATTTTGTTCTTTTTTTTTTAATCCGGTGGAAAATTGCACGGCACCGGGATTCGAACCACGGACCTCTTGCACGTGAGGCTGGTGTTCTACCTCTACGCCACCGCTGCACGAAGCAAGGGTAGGTTCCTTTAAACAAGTGTGCCAGACTTTCATTGCCATGACTTTGCAGCTAGTACATACATCTCAGGAGCACTAGCCTTTTTACATTTTGAATTAACAAATCCCAAAACATATGCCTGCTTGATACCCTTGCAGTTTTGGTTTTCATTCACTGACCTATTTTTAATGTTAATTCTGGATGCAAACTCTTTGTGCATGACAGAAGCTGCAAGAAATGCAAGACAACTACATTTCTTCAATGAGCAAGTTGATAAGCAGACAGTGTTTACCTTCGGGCATGGTTTTTGCTCACACAATGCATTTGGGCCACTGCCAAGAAAGCATTTGTATAAAGATGTCTGGACCAAAATAGTGCCCACTGAGGTATACCACCACTGGCAACCAACAGGCGCCAGTGCTGTTGGTCACCAGTACAAAATTTCATTGCAGGCATTGTTCCATGGCTATCTAGCTCAATCATGCTGTACTTATGTACAAATGTAATGCCTGCCATACAACACTTCAAGAGTGTTGTATGGCAGGCACTACAATCCCAAGCCGAGTGCCTATGATTATATGCGTACAGTATGGGTGTTGACATTGTCACATATCGAACGCGAATAGGTAGCCATAGCCAACGACTACAGTGCAGGTGTAGTGAAGGGCTTCGTTTTCATGCCACTGCTGGTTTCTTTGCTACATGGTGCCCGAGAGGGTGACTAATTGTTCTTATGTTTTCTGCGGCTCATCTCCTAATCTGCTGCGGTGACACTGAAGTCAATCCCGGCCCTGACAAGATAGACAAGGTTCTTGATGCGCTAAAGGATGCCGAGTCTGCGCGTGAAAAATTTCAAAAGGAAATTAGCAGTAAGATGAAGGACATTTTATCAGGTATAACTGACCTTAAGTAAAGCCTTTCGAAAGTGGAAGCTTCGCTAGACAATTCTTTGGAAAATACCACAGCGTTATCCAAAGTCAAAAAAGGTGTCGATGACATCAAAAGTGATCTTTCATTCTTTTCTGATAGGCGGGATTCTGAACCTAACATAGTTGAAATCATTGATGACATCAACAATCACATGCGCAGAAAAAATTTGATATTCAAAGGCTTGCCCGAGGCAGAGAAAGAAGACTACGAGGCTTCTCAAGTTGTCACTGAAAGCTTCTGCAGAGATCACCTTGGCCTCGAGGTAATGGATATTGAATGTGCACATCGCATTGGATCTCGCAGGCAAGGGCAGCACCGGTCAGTAATAGTGAAGTTTCTGCACTACAAGACAAAGTGCAGTCTGGCTAATTCGTTCAAGCTAAAAAATTTGAAATTAAAGGTTTGGATAAATTAGGACTTTTCACCTCGAATACAATTCATGCTCAAACAGCCTCGCGGCTTTGCTCAAGCGAATTGTCAACCCAATGAAAGGTTTAAGCTATCTTTCGATAAGCTAAAGATAGGCAGGAGATTATATCGGTAGCAGCATTCCGAGGGCAGGGTCGTGGAATGTGTCCAGCGAAATGCAAACCCATGACGCAGTCGCCACGTGCAGAAAGACAGTGGGACACCTACATTTTTTATAATTTCCGCCAACTTTCATAGCATCCTTAACAAACAAGATCAGCTTACTTCCCTCATTCACGCTTGTAATGCAGATGTTATAATCGGAACGGAAACGTGGTGAACTCCTGAAGTTAGCAATTCTGAGTTACAAATTTCAAATTCATTCACTGTTTATCGTAAAGACCGTGTGGATAGAAAAGGAGGCGGTGTCGTAATAGCCATCAGAAAGCATATAAAGGTAAAACACACACCTACTGACAGCATTCTTGAAACTATTTGGGTTATTTACCAGCTGTAACTTTGGTTATTGGAGCATGCTATAGGCCACCTGACTTTCTAGAAGATTTTTCTGAGGAACTGCAGTCTGTATTAGGCTCCATCCAATCCGAATATGAGGGGCGGAGTCGTGATCTGCGTCGTCTGCTACGGCGGCATTGTCGGGAAGCGTGCTACTGTCAGGGGCAGTGCACCGATTGCATCGGTACTGCTAGAACTGAGCTGATATTCTTTACTAAACGTTGTGCGTCACCAAACTCTGAGCCTTCATTGGCGATAATGGAGTTCCATAAATTTCTTTTGACAGCATGCTTCGTTTGTTCTTTCGAAAGGCCGGGGGTACTGAGCGCATGCATGTATATTTCTTCACTGTGTGTGCTGCCGTAATAAGCAGCGACAAGACACACCAAGATGTGTGCGCAACGTGCTCAGTCTTTGTTTGACTCGAAAGGAAAACGAAGCACTCAACAATAACTATGGGGGTCGAACATGAAACAAACGGATACAATTAAAGGAATGTTTTAGGTTAAGACAATGAGCTGGAAGTGATTTTTCTTGACAATCATTCACTACACCAGACAGACCCTGCCCGCCGGCGGGGAATCAGACACGCCACGCTCGAAACTTCAGTTAGTATCTCGTCATGTCCCCAGCGGCAGCGATGACAGCGCTCATCCTGGAAGGCAGTGAAGTGTAGAATGAGTTGAACAGGGACGTGTTCATTCGCAGCACATCTCAGTCGCTGACGATGGTGGATCAAATCCTATCCTCGGGCGACTAATAGAGGGGATGGTGCGCCAGCGATACTTTCAACGAGCCCCAGACATTGTAAATGATGTTGGCGCCCGGAGACTGAGGCGGCCACTCCAAGAGAGTGATTGCGCACTCTTCCAGCAGTTCTTGCACAACACAAGCAGTGTGGATCGGCGACCTATCGCGTTAGAATATATAGTCGCCTTCCAGAAACGGGCCGTCAAGAATGTATGGAATGAGTGTGTCTTCTACGACTGCCCTGCAGCAATGAACTTACTTTCGAGGCGTATCAGTGAGCGTCGCACAACGCTTAGTAAAGAATACCGGCTCATTTCACGCAGTAACGATGAGATAGGCGCCCTGCAACTGGCGGTAGAACATTTATCGACAAGGCAGCCAGTGCACGCCGCTGTAGCAGACGACACCGTTCAAGATCCCACCCCTCGAGCACCTGCGCGAGCTGCTGCCGCCGCCTAACTCAAGCGCTCTCCGCTTCGCGATGCAATGCGCTCCGAGTTTTCCCCTAAATGTGAAACAGACTGTACATCGCCCTTCAAATGAAATGTCCACGCGCACGCACGTAGGCACACACCGCGCGCGGCACGAAACGTGCCCAAACACGCGCAGTGCAGGAGGCAATCAAGGCGGTGCGAACGAGAGATGGGAGAAGGGTACCACCCGCTAATAGAATTTTACTTCGCATGCGGCGCTCTCAACACCGGCGCAGCAGCGCCGCTCTTGGTGCCGTTCTTGTCCATAAATGCCCTTGCGATTGTTTGCACTACTGTGTTCCTTTGTCCCAAGAGGATGGGTGGGAAACCTGCATCTGGCTACCCAATGTGGACCTCTTGGGGCATCAGACGATAGTTTTAAGTTTTGCTTCGTTCGAGACCTTTGGTTGAACCGAGCGCAGGGCTAGCGTGGATTTTGATTGCTAGTGTCGGCGGCGTGCTTTCTTGAGCGAGGGGACGGTGGCTGTAGTGTTTGAACTTTTCAACATAATAAGCCTTTTCGCAAGTGTTTTTTTTTTTTAATGACATTCGTTGGTACGAGAACCACATGGTCTACATCCTGGGAGAGCGAGGCTTAGCGCCCGCGGAGCATTGGCAAGCCTGAAGCGAGTGAGTATGGAAGCCTCGTGGGTAGTCCGAATTTCTTATGTAAATAGCTTCTTCTATCTCTTTGACTCTGAAGTCGCGGTTTTGGGAGCCAGGTGGCCACGGGCCACGGGTGCCGCTACGGCCTGACTGGTATTAGCGGCGAGGAGTTACGGAGTCGCCATCTATTGGAAGCACCTCGCTGGCGTAGTATGAGGGATCACACAGCGCGCTCCTCATAGGTTTTGCTGTCAGTGCTCACTGAAAACAGCATGCGCGAGCTCTCCCGGACATTTCTGTAAGTACTTTCGAAACGTGGGACGTTTTTTACTGTCTAAATAATAATCTTGGGCAAACTGAAAGCACAGAATCGTTTACAGGCGCTATCTCTTTACCGAAAATGAACAGTGAACGCCACTGCGCGCGGTCGCCGCGACGGAGTCTCCCAAACGAGCTTCTTGCATTAAAGGTAGGTAAACGCTGAGAGCAAACTATGTGAAATATGTTCTTATAGTATTTGTATAACTAAATGGAACGTAATAGAATGAAGCCTCAATGCAGCGATTTCACAGATTCGCATCGACCGACTGCGTGTCTGCATGCTTGTCCGCGCACTGTTTTGCTTTCGCCGCGTGCGAGTTTTCGCACTGTGCCATGAGCTTTAGGCCGCAGAATATGAGCATTTGACAGTATACAAGCTACCATTGTTGCGTGGACGCTATCAGAGCTGTTCAAAAATAATTTCATTGTAGAGACTTCGACGCCTACGGGGAAGGGACTGTGATGTGCCGTCGTAACGATTCAATATTTTTTTTTTCTTCTAAATCCTTGGACGTTTCAATATTATTTATTGAGTTACGTACGTCGCACTGCATGTTTATTGGTGTTCTCAGCGTGCGATTTCCCGCTGCTTTTTTTTTTGTAATCCAGTGCATTAATTTGTAACACAAACATGACCATATGCCATGCTTTCTTTAATGTGCTTCTTACTGCTCCCTTTCCACTCCAGTGAACTTAGCATCGACAAGTTTGCAGACAAAACCGTCAAGACATTAGTCGGGCAGCCGACTCGGGCGAGCGTCTCAGTGCGCGTTTTCCTAACATCGCAGACTTGGCGCTGTAGCAGAAATCTTCTTCGCGTCTGTGCTTGCTGTATACCCGAGTTGTAGCCGATGACTGTTTGCCGGTTTTATGTTTCGCGAGTCAAGCTTCACGCAGCTTCTTGTCCTGCGGCTACGTGTGAATAAGGCTGACACCGGGCTCCGTTGCGTACGTCCGGCACTGCGGCACCGAGCAGTGGCCTACCATGTTGCGCGCCTTCAAAGGCAGCCACTACCTATTGTAGTGCTTTCAAGCATTGTAAAGGAGACACTCGAAACTGGAAAATCTCGCCACTAAATGAGGACCGCAGCGTACGAGGAAATTTAAACTCGTTTTCAGCTCGTTTCGGCGCTCCCGAAGCAGCCGACGGGGCCGCTATGTGAACGTGATCCCTAATAGCACGTCACGCCGATGGTGGTGGCAGCTTTTCCAGTGGTGGAGCTCGAGGCCAACAGCGGCCTGGCAACAGGTGCTCCGACACCATCTGGTACGGTGTGTGCACCGAGTGGGGTAGGGCCACCTGACAGAGTTGATGTCTCTTCACGGCTGTCTGTTTTGCGCCCATTTTTGGTGTTTTTTGGATGCCTGTTGTTGTCAGGGTAGCGATGCTACAGGCCTAAGGCTTTACGACGCTTCCTGTCGCATATGGAAGGACACAACCTGGTGGAGCACGGCGCTGAGGTGTTGCACTTTGCTTACCTCATTCTAGTTAGCCTCACAGGAATTGAAATTAGTTGTTCGACTCAAGGAAGCTAGCTTCGTTCACGTGAACTTAGCATCTGAGCAGCCACCCGATGTTTTGCGAGCCAAATTGAACATCGTGCCACGTGGGCGATGCGCATGCAGCCTTCCTCTCCCTTGCACTACTTTAGTGTTTGCCGAGGAGTGCGTTGAGTGTACGCAGCATGAGTGGAATCACCCCTGGTTTGCTGTCACCCGCACATTGTCTGCACTGCTGCCCCGGACTACGGTTGAGCCACCCCGGGCAATGGAGATGTTGTGGCCAGTTCGGCGCAGTGACTTCGGCGGCCGCCTGTGCCCAGCTCGCAACCTTCAGCGGCAGAGAAAAGAGCCAGTGGTCACCAACAGCTACTGCGGCTCTTGCCAGCAGGGCGCGTTGGCGCGAGTGACGCTTTTTCGTACCGACTACTGCATCGCCGTTTCCACGGTCCTGGCCTGGAATCGTGCCGTCGAGTCTGCGGAGCTGCTGCTGTGACCAGCAAACGCCAGCGGTGTACCCCAAGGACAATGTCGCCTCGGATGTTATGGACAGCATGTGGACATTTCGTCGGCGCGGCCACTGCTGCATGTACTACCTTGTTCGTGAAGCACACGATGTTGGATCTTGTGACATATTTCACCAGAATATGTAGTGATTTAAGGTTGGCGGAGGTGAGAATGCGCGACTCTCACGCGTCCCCTGACATGTTGTTTTCCCGCTTCACTCCAGTCTCCTGTAATCTGGCTTCGCCGCGTGGCTTTACAGCCACGGTTGGCATACTTGCAGGGTAGTACGAGAGATGGCGCGAGTGTTGCTCTGCAAGCCCCACCTCACGGCGGGATTCCTAGGGCCCAAAAAAGAGAAGGCTTTCTCTTTGGCTCAAGGTCAACAAGCCACGTGGACGTTCTGTGTGTGCGCCGATCCATGCTTCTGCGAGACCGTCTCACGAGGCCTACGCCAGAATGGACGCACACGATCGTTCAAACGTGCCACCGTTCATGTGACCATACGCGCAAACGACCAGCTGATGATGTCCAGCATGGGGCGAACATATTCGCTCGTTATACGGTCGCGGTGAGTCACTTCCGCGATTTGTTGCACGCCCATCGGCATGTTTTGTGGATAGCAACTCAGCTAGACGGCATTGATCTATGAAAGGTGCAATAAATGCCCTTGCGATTGTTTGCACTACTGTGTTATCGTTCCTGTGTCCCAAGAGCATGCATGAGAACCTCACAGGTAATACATTAAAATAAGTCGCTATAAGTAGCTTAGTGTTGAAGCAATGAATGACAACCTTGTGCGAATCATTAAGGAGTGTGCAATAGAAGTTGGTAACTCCATTAGACAGGATACCAGTAAGCTATCGCAGGAGACGAAAGATGTGATCACGAAACGCCAATGTATGAAAGCCTCTAACCCTACAGCTACAATAGAACTGGCAGAACTTTCATAGTTAATCAACAAGCGTAAGACAGCTGACATAAGAAAGTATAATATGGATAGAATTGAACATGCTCTCAGGAACGGAGGAAGCCTAAAAGCAGTGAAGAAGAAACTAGGCAAGAATCAGATGTATGCGTTAAGAGACAAAGCCGGCAATATCATTACTAATATGGATGAGATAGTTCAAGTGGCTGAGGAGTTCTATAGAGATTTATACAGTACCAGTGGCACCCACGAAGATAATGGAAGAGAGAATAGTCTTGAGGAATTCAAAATCCCACAGGTAACGCCGGAAGAAGTAAAGAAAGCCTTGGGAGCTATGCAAAGGGGGAAGGCAGCTGGAGAGGATCAGGTAACAGCAGATTTGTTGAAGGATGGTGGGCAGATTGCTCTAGAGAAACTGGCCACCCTGTATAGGCAATGCCTCATGACTTCCGAGCGTACCGGAATCCTGGAAAAACACTAACATAATCCTAATCCATAAGAAAGGGGACGCCAAAGACTTGAAAAAAATATAGACCGATCAGCTTACTGTCCGTTGCCTACAAAGTATTTACTAAGGTGATTGCAAATAGAATCAGGAACACCTTAGACTTCCATCAACCAAAGGACCAGGCAGGATTCCGTAAAGGCTACTCAACAATAGACCATATTCACACTATCAATCAGGTGATAGAAAAATGTGCGGAATATAACCAACCTTTATATATAGCTTTCATTGATTACAAGAAAGCGTTTGATTCAGTGGAAACCTCAGCAGTCATGGAGGCATTGCGGAATCAGGGTGTAGACAAGCCGTATGTAAAAATACTCAAAGATATCTATAGCGGCTCCACAGCCACCGTAGTCCTCCATAAAGAAAGCAACAAAATCCCAATAAAGAAAGGCGTCAGGCAGGGAGATACGATCTCTCCAATGCTATTCACAGCGTGTTTACAGGAGGTATTCAGAGACCTGGAGTGGGAAGAATTGGGGATAAAAGTTGATGGAGAATACCTTAGCAACTTGCGATTCGCTGATATGATATTGCCTTGCTTAGTAACTCAGGAGACCAATTGCAATGCATGCTCACTGACCTGGAGAGGCAAAGCAGAAGGGTGGGTCTAAAAATTAATCTGCAGAAAACTACAGTAATGTTTAACAGTCTCAAAAGAGAACAGCAGTTTACGATAGGTAGCGAGGCACTGGAAGTGGTAAGGGAATACATCTACTTAGGACAAGTAGTGGGTGCGGATCCGGATGATGAGACGGAAATAATCAGAAGAATAAGAATGGGCTGGGGTGCGTTTGGCAGGCATTCTCAGATCATGAACAGCAGGTTGCCACTATCCCTCAAGAGAAAAGTGTATAACAGCTGTGTCTTACCAGTACTCACGGATGGGGCAGAAACCTGGAGGCTTACGAAAAGGGTTCTGCTTAAATTGAGGACGACGCAACGAGCTATGGAAAGAAGAATGATGGGTGTAACGTTAAGGGATAAGAAAAGAGCAGATTGGGTGAGGGAACAAACGTGAGTTAATGATATCTTAGTTGAAATCAAGAAAAAGAAATGGGCATGGGCAGGACACGTAATGAGGAGGGAAGATAACCGATGGTCATTAAGAGTTACGGAATGGATTCCAAGGGAAGGGAAGCGTAGCAGAGGGCGGCAGAAAGTTAGGTGGGCGGATGAGATTAAGAAGTTTTCAGGGACAACATGGCCACAATTAGTACATGACCGGGGTAGTTGGAGAAGTATGGGAGAGGCCTTTGCCCTGCAGTGGGCGTAACCAGGATGATGATGATGATGATGATGATGATAAGTAGCACTACTGCCTCACCAGGGCCCAGAGGCATGTGCGATGCATGTCACTACTATCGCAGCATCAGCCTATGGTGAGAGGAGGCACTAGAAATCTCATAGGCATATAACATGCAATGAAACTACATCTTGTAAATAATTTAAAACTGTCCTATGGTCAAAAATAGGACCTGTTCCAAGAAACAATACCGGATGAAGGGGTACCAGGGTATCGGTGTGCCAGAGGGAAGTGCTTTTTTCGTTCAGCCTCTGCTTCCCAACACTCCACCATGATGTGGAGAACAGCCAGCCTCTCACCACACCTACCAGAGAGGAGGTTCACCAGATGTCAGCAGGTAAGAATGAGTACCGTATGTGTGTCCCATCTTTAGTGGACTTGAGTGTCCTATCAAGTCTGTGGACGAGATAGCTATGGTAGTTACAGGCCCCCGTTGTTATGGATGTAGCAAATTCATCTGCAAGCCTTGGTAACTGGACCTGCAAGCCTCTGCAAGCCTCTGTGCCCCGGAACCCAACATATTATGATATGTTGGTTAGATACATACATATTACACAGAGATGAGTAGAGGTCACTGACTACTGGATTCTTATGTTTCCGTGCAGACACTTAAAGTTCTTACTACGCTTAGAGAGTGTAAATATGACAGCTTTTTGCAGTTTTCATGTATTTGTTTTCCAGTGGAGAGTACTACGTAAGCATCTGCCATAAAGACGCCCGTCTCTACGTGCAGAACATGGAACTCCCAAGACGGTTGGCCCGACTGCCATGTAGGATACGCCATTAGGCAACTTTGATGAGCCCGTATACAATTCTGGACAGGAGTACTTCAACTGGAGTTCTAAAAAGTACATACAGATGTGCATCTCTGGAGCATGCTTTGTAACTTCGACTAATGACCTGTTACATTCAATCAGTTCCCACAGCCACGGTGGCAACAGCCTTGTTCGAGCCATCAGGGAATGCACATGTAGTGAGACATTCATTTCTTCGCACAGCTTCCTCACGTGTATGAGAACTGCTTTCTCATTGAAGGTTGGTTTTGAAATATGCAGTGTAGCAAAGGTCAAATCGTTAATGGTTTTGTAACGGCATTGAGGATTAGAGTGCACTTTGAGGAAATAAGTGAAGCTTATGTATGTTCTCTGCAGCTGGAGTGACCACTCACTGGATTCTACGTATAAACTCTATATAAGGCTTGTTCTGAAGGAGCCTGTGGCCAGGCAAATACCTAAATGGTGAATGGGATCCAAAACCTTCAATGCACTTGGAGTGGCAGTTTGATACATCCCGGAACCATAATCCAAACGTGACCACACTAGTCTTCTGTACAGGTTCATTAGGCAACCTCTGTGACTGCCCCATGTCATGTGGGCAAGAATTTTAAGAATGTTCATTGTTTCCAGACATATTTGGCTTCGAGATACTTTATATGTGGAATGAATGTAAGTTTAAAGTCAAGTATGATACCTAGAAATTTGTGCTGTGTGTTCAAAGGTAAGCGCTCACCATGGAGCTGGATACTCGGCTCTGGGAAAAAGGCCCTCTTCCTTGTAGAGAGGACGCAGGAGCTTTTCTGGGGAGTCAGCTTAAAGCTGTTATGATTTGCCCATGATGAGACTTTGTTCAGCCCAAGCTGAATGTGTTGCTCGCAGACTGCAATGTTAAAATATTTAAATCCAATCTGCAAATCATCAACATATGCTGAATAAAACATACTTTGTGGAATACATGAACGTAGAGTTCATTTTAACAATAAAAAGGTACAAATAAGAATGCCAACCTGCGGTACCCCAGTTTCCTGTGTAAATGGTCTAGACAGAGCATTACCAATTCTAACGCAGAAAGTATGCTGTGAGATGGCTTTGAATTATGCTAAGCATGTTGCCATGGATACAGATTCCCAATAGGTCCTTGATAATGCTGTAGCGCCATGTGGTGTCATAGGCTTTTTCCATATCCAGAAAAACAAGTATTGTTTATGGGCAAATGCATCGCAAATGTTTGCCTCAATGCCCACAAGATGGTCGGTTGTGGAATGGCCTTCTCAAAACCCCATTGGTAAGGATCAAGCATGTTTGAGTCTGGGAAATGCAAAAGACTGCGATTTATCATTGTTTCGAAAAGCTTACATAGGCAGAGAGGGAGACGAAACTTTAATGTCCACTGGTGTAGGCTGCAAGCCCGGGCCAGGCATAGCCCCACTGCACTTAGAGATCCGCTAGTTCATGTCGCTGCAGCCCATCTGCAGCCCACGTAGTGGCGGTCCTCTGCCGGTGCGGGTCCATAGTGTGCAGTGTGGCCTCCCATTCCTCCCATGTGGAAAGCTCCGATCCCGCAGGGGAGGATCAGCCGGGCACTCCATAAGGATGTGTGTTAAGAGTAGTGGTGGGATGGGGGCACAAGTAGCAGCTTGTAAGCACTAGTGGACGGTAGCTTGTTACCAAGGATGGGTCTTTAGCTTGCTTCAAAATTGGGATAACAATAGCTTTTCCCATGTTGCTGAAAGGTGTCCGGCTGCCCAAATGTTAAGTGCAAGCAATGTAATTTGTGTCTGTATGCATGTTCTTGATCATGTCATACATGGTCCTACCTGCTCTCAGCGCAGAGCTTTTGCAGACGTTCAATGCTGCTCTAAGCTCGGCAATGTTGAATGGGCAGTTATAAAGATTGTTTCCTCTGCATTTCTGGTCTAGTGTCTATTTCGTTGTATTTAAGGAATGTCTGAATAATGCGCAGAGCTAGATACATACTCAAAATGTTTACAAAGAGCGTCTGCCTGGTCTTCCAACCTGTTTCCTTGTTTATTTAGCAAGGGCAGCGGATGCGGTTGCTGTCCTTTTAACCTTCTGAGTGCATTCCACACTTGCGTTTCTTCGGTATAGGAAGTGATTCCCAAAAGAAACCTCTCCCAGCTTGCTCTCCCAGCCTGCCACATTGCCAGTCTCCCCACAAAGTGTTGTGAGCGTTAAACTCACCCTCAAGTATGTAGGATTCTGGAAGCTGATCAATGAGGTTATAAAGTCTGCTTTACAGAGATGATTATTTGGGGATATATACAGTCAAACCTCAATATAATGAACCTTGATTTAACGAAATTTGCAATGTAACAAACTATTTTAATTTCCCATGTTAGTTTAATATAATCCAGAGTTCGACGGAAACCCGTCTGGCGAGGAATGAGCACAGTGAAATAAAACAAACACTCGCCAATGGAAACCGTGTAAAGGAAAGTAAAACTATGTTCTGGGTCCCGTACGGGACCCTTGATCACAAAGCAAACAGTGGCTCTTGTTTAAATATGAGATAAGTACTGGACCCGAAACATCAAGGTTTATTTTCCTTTACATGTCTTTCCACTGGAAAGTGTGCATTTTATTTCACTATCCCATCTTAGTTGCATTGAAAACTGTACTGTATTTTCCGGTCTAAAAGTTGCACCCTACTCAATACAGCAGTTTTTCTGAAAGAAAACGTATATAAGTCGCACCTGTGCATAAGACGCACCTGTTCATTCGATAAGCGATTTTAAAAAATACAGCGACGTTTGTTTCACTTCATGAGCGCAGGTCACGCACAATCAATGATATGGACACTCCAGGCACATTTCTGTCATCGTGGTCACTGCGATGTTCCATATAAAGTCCAAGGGCAATAACATCGGCCCTATGTGCCGTATGCTGTACGTGCAAGTGAAAGCGTGCGATGGTGAGCCGAATCATTCACAAGGCAGGAAAGCGGGAAGGCAGCGTGGGAGGGAGGTGGGGCGGCTTCTACTCTGTTAGCAACTGCGTAGCCTGCGCAGCGATGTGGTGTGTTATCTTGAAAGCGATCTGCAGATGCGACAACGTTGGAGTCAGTTGACTTGTGGTCTGCCTATTGCTGCTTGCATTGCTGCTCAGTCCTTCTTGCATGGCGCACGGCAACTCGATCACGAGAAGAACCCGGCACCTCCATAGCACGCACACAACCTGTAGCAACTGCCAGAGGAGGTCAACCAAGTGTGCTCCACGTGGTCATAGCATCCAATCCGACTTTGATGGCAGCATTTTCTCGGAAAAAAAAAAACTTATATAAGTCACACAATTCTATAAGACGCACCAATGAAAAATTTAGAAAGAACTGCGAGTTATACACCGGACAATATGGTACTTATTTTTCGCAATTTAACAAAGTAATTTTGTGACACAGTTTCAATTTAACAAATTTTTTTACCATTTCCATCACGTCGCCTGAGGCAAAGTTATTTCAAACATCTTTCTGCATGATAAGTTTGACTGGGAAAACCGCTGTCACAGCACGCGCAATGGGACACGGTAGGCAGCAAACACCGCTGCACCATTTATCACGTTGGTAAATAACTCTGAGTAACGCGGAGCTGACGATTCCTTCTGCACAAAAGGGAGAGGGAGGAAGTGAACGTGATCAAGCATGCGCTGGGGGGAGGGGGGCAGGAACACACGCCTATCTGCCTTCTCTGCGCGCACGCATCGTATGCAGGCTACGCGGCGCCCTATCGATATTGGAGGCAATTGAGTGTTTCAGTTGAACGTCTTTGCAGTCCACTCTGCTCTGAGTTGCCCCGCTAAGCCACAGCGGAGTGGCTGGTGATTTTCACGTTTTAATTATACAAGTTATACATTTAGCATAACGGAGCAGACCTTTTGTAGTTACATTGCCCTCTGGCCAAATTCAGGGTAATGAAAGAAAATAAAAACACCCATTGATCACTTTTATAGAGTAAAATGAATATATATAACTTATTTGTCCATAATGTATCTAGATGTGCACTTGTAATGCGTTACCGGTCCATTTTATCCAGTGGAAAATAAAGCGCCATCTTGGGAACGCCATGCGATAGCCAGCGAGCTTGCATTCCGCATCCAATCGAATCCTTTCTGACGCCAATGCTAGCCAACGCGCACCCCATCCTCCCACACTGCGGGGTTTTCAAATGGGTGTGCACTTGCAACTTCTTGCAGCAAACATAAATCTTTGTCTATGCAAAATCACTTTTGTGGCTTGCACTGTGCAGATGAACATAAAGGCGTGGTAGAAGTGCACAGCGTGATCGAGAACATGCCACTGGAGGCAGCCATCTTGGAAAAAGCGAGGCAAGAGAGGTGCCTAGATGCATTCACAAGAGAGAGCGCACGCATCGACCACCCTCGCTAGCGAAAGACAGCAGCAACACTCTGCTCAGGCAGCTTGTGAGCGGCCCGTGTTTGTCGCTCCACTAGCCCGCTTGCAGCTAAGTGAAGAGCGCATGCACGTTCGCACTTCTGCTCCGCATTTTATTGTTCCCGCGCGTCTAGTGTTGGCGCTCACGTAATCTCAAGTTTCCGAGGCACGGTACGAAGTGCTCGCTTGCATTGTGACTGCAAGTTCGTGGTCATAGAGCGGGATCTGTTAATGTTTGCCTGAGTGCGCATGACACAAATAATACTACAAACCTTGCTTCGTGTAGTTCATTTGCTATCGCCATCAATAATCCACCTTTCTGGCAAAACTGACTTTTTTTTGGCTCAGGACCAACATTCGTATCTTTTTCCACTCTTGTTTTTAATTTGTGGGTGGCGGCTGCGGGCACTAAGCGTGGTCGGCTATGGCGTCCAAGTTTTGCGGCACCACGCGACACAACACACGCATATCTCGGACGCCTTGAGCCACGTCAATGCATTGCTCTCAGTGCAATCTGCATCGCATGCACTACCGCTCATAGCCATGC
The DNA here is from genome assembly GCF_050947875.1 of Dermacentor variabilis. Classification (NCBI taxonomy): domain Eukaryota; kingdom Metazoa; phylum Arthropoda; class Arachnida; order Ixodida; family Ixodidae; genus Dermacentor; species Dermacentor variabilis. The sequence continues at coordinate 9,522,264 of NW_027460280.1, read as the reverse complement.
TATCATGACCCGACCTTCTAGCAATTTGTTCATAAGTGCTTACCAACAAAATATTATCCAGCCAGAATGCTCTGGGAATTTGCAAAGTTGTTTTTAATGCTGAAACTCTGAAACTTCGAATTAAGAAAATTTATAATTTCATGAAGTTTTTCACTCCAAGTATAACTTCGTTATATCAAGGTTCGACTGTAATATTTGTAAAGCCACGGTGAAAGTTGTTTTTGAGCTGTGTGTTTAAAAGAGACAAGTTACCTCACAGAGCCCCTTTCGGAGGCTGTGATGCAAAGTTTGTCTCTTTTGGAGGAGTCGAGAGATTTACGCCACTCCTTCGTCGCTAAGGGCGCAGTCTGGATGGGTGCTGTGTCCATCACCTCTTCTGGCACGCTGGACACGCGCTCTTGCAAGCAGAGACCCTTGAGGCCACCAGCCCAGAGGTCAATGGCCGCTCCTTCTGGGACGGCAGCACAGGACTAGCTGCAGCAGCCGGGGGAGGGGGGGAGGGCAGCCGCCGGAGGCTGTTGTGGCGCTACCCCCCGATGTACCACTTCGGCAAAGGTGTTATTTGGCAGGTATGCTACCTGCCTGCATGCTTCTTTGAGCGTGATGTTTTCCTTCACTTTGATTGTTACTATTTCTTTTTCCTTTTTCCAGGATGGGCAGGACTGCGAGTATGCGGCATGCTCCCGGGGACATCACAGTTCACGCAGTGTGGAGCATTCTCACAAACGTCAGATGGGTGTTTTTGGGCACTACATACAGCGCAAGTCTTGCGGCCTCGGCAGTTCTGTAAACTGCAGCCAAATCTTTGGCAATTAAAGCATCGGAGAGGATTGGAGATGTAGGGTCTGACACGGATCTTTATGTACACTTCCTCAATGGTCTCAGGCAGCATACTTGATCCAAAAGTCAGAATTAAAGGGACACTAAAGGCAAATATTAAGTTAAGCTAAAGGGATAGATTAGTGCTCCAGGAACTCTAAGGCGTTAATATTATAGAAAACAGAGCATTAATAATTGAGAAATTGAGGTAAATGCAGGACATGGTTAGAGACTCCTCCAGGACATTTAAGTACTTGCCCGATGATGAAAGCACTCCTCAGTTAAATTCTGTCACTAGTACGCAACTACTCGTCGCAAAAAACATTCTTGTATTATAAGGCGAAATAAAATGCTACTTGTCCAGTTCTATTTCATTTTTAGAAAAAAAAAAGAACTCATTGAAATTACCCTTGACAACGACATGGGGCAGTCAAAAGGTTTCGTTTTAGCTTGACTCAGCGCCACCCACGCTTTCGCATTTCAATGGTTTCGTTGTCACGTAGTGCTGCGCTGGTTTTTTCTGGCTCGCAAAACTCGCACAAACTGCAAGTAGCAGAGAATTTAACTTTCATGTAATGTCGTGGGATGCCCGAATGGTCTACGCCACTTGACCAAAAAGCAGCTGCAACAGCGAATCCACTTCTCTGTCTTGGCTCGGTACCACGGTCTCTCGGGTGCCGTTTTACTCACCAACGGCAGCAAAAGGTAGTGATGGCGTATGAAATGCCACCACTCCCCCAGTTGGATGGCGGGACATTTGAATTTCGAAAAATGTATTCAGACCTTTATTTATTTATTTATTTCCAATGCTGTTAGCCCTTGCAGGCTGTTACAGGGGTGTGGGAAAAATAATTTTTAAACAAACACGTAACACCAATTCCGCAATAAACAAACAATGCATTCAGCAAACACGACAGTTTACGCTCAAATGATTCAGTTGTGTGCGTTTCAATAAATACATCTGTGTCAAGTTTGTTCCAATCAACTATAGTTTTCACAAGAAAGGAAAATTTGAAGGCATCAACGCGTGGCACATAGGGCATTACAGTATGAGGGTGACCTGTACGTGGGGACACACGTCCAGGGGGACTTAAGTATAGCCTGGAGTCCAAATTGAATTTATTGTGTTTACAGTTGGTACAAGAATTTCAATCTGGCTATTTTTCTGTGCATTGCGAGTTCAGACAAACCGGCACGAGATAACGCAGTTTAAATTTTCAGATTGAAACTAAGTAAACTAAGTCTTTTCTTGGCATGAAACAAGCGTTGCGAGGTTTTCGGAATGGTATTTAAACAGTCCACGTCGACTTAATATTTGCCTTTAGTGTCCCTTTCAGTGCTTTGTTTGAATCTCTTTGCCATCCTGGAATAATTGGTAGTTTCAGATACATTCTTCCTGCAAAACTTAAGATGCTTGTTTATAATTCTCTTTTCTATTCACATGTTAACTACTGCCAACTTGTCTGGGGTACAACATTTTCGAACCTACAAAAAATTTACGTTATGCAGAAACAATACCTACGCCACGTGTACAATGCTAATTTTAATGCAACAACTGCAGGTTTTTTCCATAGAGCGCATATTATCACGGCTCATAAATTATACCACTATCATTTAAGTACCAGACTTAAATATGAAGTGTGATATCACATACCTAACCTAGGTAAAATGGCACAATTAGAAAAAAATGAGCACTATTATGCTACCAGACATGGAGAATATTGGAACGTTGTTGCACCCCTCTTGACTTCTGGCATGGAACGCCTATGTTATTCTTTGCCATCACTGTTAAACTATTATCAATCTACTAGTTTTGACTTATTTATTTGTTTCACTGCTAAACTTAAATCTATGTTTGTAGAAGAAGAAAACTGATTTACTTATCCTGACATTTATTTATTTCATTATTTTCGAATCACTGTGTTTTACTTCCACACTAATCAAGTATTTACATTTGTTTATTGACTGTTTTTCATTGCTGATGCCCAAACACCGCTAATTACGTGGGTCTGCGGACTACATCCTCCATCTGTAATGTACATGGTGGAAATTAAAAATTTGATTTGATCCCGCCTCAACTTAATTCACTTGACAGTGATCACATTCTGAACACTCCAGCCTTCTAGTAGTTCGGCTTCAGTAAGCTCCATCAGATCCACATCGAAAATGACTCCACGGGTGATGTTCATGGTGCGGTGCAGTGCCACTGTCACTGGGAGATACCCGAATGACACTAGATTAGACATTTTTCCTGTTGCTTCTTTTCGCAGAGTTCCAGAAGGAGACCACCGCTTGCCAACTTGGAGACTTTATAACCTGGACCAAAAGCTTCAGCGAGTGTTTTTGCAACCAGGACAGGTAAGGTAATTCTCGCTGCCTTTTCCTTTTTCTGAGTGTATCACATGAAATCATGAAAAATTGTCAATATTTCGGACAAAAGACTTTGTAGATATTTCCAAAGATATTCACGTATGCCTCCTGTACTCCTCGATTACATAATGCCACTACGACTGCTGGTATCTCTACTGAATCAAATGCCTTTTCATAATCTATGAAAGCTGTATAGAGAAGTTGATTGTAGTCTGCAGATTTCTCGATTACCTGATTGATGACATGGATATGACCCATTGTAGAATATCCCTTCCTGAAGCCAGCCTGTTGTTGTGGCTGACCGGAGTGTTGCCCTTATGTTATTAAAAATTATCTTGAATATCTTATAAACTACTGAAAGCAAGCTAAAGGGCCTATAATTTTTTTTATTTTTTAACGTCTCCCTTCTTGTGGATTAGTATAATGTTGGCATTCTTCCAGTTCTCTGGTACACTTGCAGTCGTAGGAAACTATAAGTCAATTATACGAAGGAAGATTCTTACCGTTTAGGTACGGAAATACGCTTGGTTGTGCTATTTGTAAAATTGCATAGTCTATGCTGTGCATTTTCCTTAATTTTTATTTGTAATATTCTGTATTAGCTGCTCAATAACGCAATCTACGCTGTTCCTACTTGCTCTCGGGTCCTTTCACACTTTTGAGAAATTGCTGTCTTATTTATTTATTTGTTAACACGGTTGTTTATTTGTGCACCTGATAATTTATACTCTATAATCCTTTATTCTGCTCCCGGGAAATAAATGAAACCAATGGCATAAAGTGTGCTTTGACAAGTAATCAAATTATTGCGTTATGGAGTTACACTGCTCTAAGCAAATAATTGTCAGTTGTGTTCATGAATTATTATATACTGTGTAATTTTTATATATGTTATGTCTTATCTTCTGAGCTGACCTTACAATCAAGAAACCTTTTCATGATGAATCTTTTCTAAAGGTGTTTATTTGGCAGAGCTCGGAGCAGTGCAACGTCAACGGGCAGGGCAGTCACAGCTTCCAAGCACGAGAGCCGTTGCTGAGCAGGAGCGCTCGACCCACTAGCATCTCTCTTCGCTACAATCACCCCCCGGGAGCGAGAAGGGAGCCGTCCAGCGACCTAACAGCTCATCACGATGAGCAGGTCGTAGTAACGCTTTAAACGGTCGACATGGACAATGTCTCGTCCACGGCGGCACATGTCTGAAGATGGCTCAACTGGTTCTATGACATAGTTCACAGCAGATGCACGTTCGAGAACACGATAAGGGCCTTCATACTTAGGGACCAGTTTTGATGAGAGGCCAGGGGCAGTTAAAGGGACTGAGAGCCACACGAGCGCTCCCGGATCGAAGGTGACCGTGGCATCACCGCGAGTGCTCCTCTGGCGCTCTTGATCATCGGAAGTAAAGGCCCGTGCGAGGTCGCGGCACTCTTCTGCATGTATGACCGTGGCAGAAATAGGCACGCACTCGGATGCATCCGGCCGGTACGGAAGAATGATGTCGATGGCGTGCGAAGGGTGTCGACCATACAGCAAGAAATAGGGTGAAAATCCAGTGGTGCTCTGCGTAGCGGTATTATACGCGTAGGTGACGAATGGCAGAATGGCATGCCAGTTTGTGTGGTCGGAGGAAACATACATTGAAAGCATGTCGCCGAGCGTATGGTTGAAGCGTTCTGCGAGGCCATTCGTTTGAGGGTGGTACTCCGTAGTCGTACGATGAACAACGTGGCACTCTGAGAATCGCTTGAACTACTTGCAACAGGAAGACGCGTCCGCGATCGCTGAGCAGTTCTTGACGTGGACCATGCCGCAGGATGAATCGGCAAAGCAGAAATGATACAACATCGCGTGCTGTAGCTGCTGGGAGAGCGGTGGTTTCAGCGTGTCGTGTAAGGTGATCTACTGCCACAATGGCCCAGCTGTTACCAGCCGACTTCAGGGGAAGTGGCCCATACAAATCGATGCCAACGCGCCCGTATGGCCGGGTAGGGCAGGATAGAGGCTGCAGACCAGCTGGCCAGAGGTGGGGTGAAGATTTTCGGCGCTGGCAGTCGGGGCATGAGCGAACGAACTTTGGGATGTAGTTGTACATTCCTCGCCAGTAGTAGCGTCGTCGGAGGCGCTGGTAGGTTTTGAGAAGTCCCCAGTGAGCACACTGTGAACCAGAGTGGAATGATGCGCAGATTTCAGAACGCAGGCTTCGAGGTACAACTAGTAACCACTAGCGGCCGTCAGAGGTGTAATTGCGTCGGTGAAGCAGGTCGTCGAGAATGGCGAGCTTGGCGGCGCAATACACGAGTGGTTGGCTGCGATGACGGATCAGCAAGGCAGTCTATGATGGAGGCAATCTAGGGGTCCTTGCACTTCTCAGAAGCGATGGTCCCAATGTCGACGGAAGAAACGTCAAGCTGGGATATTGTGCAGCAGGCATTGTCGTCTGGCAAGGAAGAACGTGAGAGGGCGTCAGCATTAGCATGCTGGCGTCCGTTGCGGTATAGTACGCGGATATCGTAATCCTGTAAGCGATGCGCCCAGTGGGCGAGACGGCCTGAGGGATCCTTCAATGACGACAGCCAGCATAGTGCATGGTGATCCGTGACGACATCAAATTGGAGACCATACAAATAGGGCCGGAACTTCGTAAGCACCCAGATGATCGCCAGGCATTCTTTTTCCGTGACGGTGTAATTGGTCTCGTCTTTAGTAAGCATACGGCTTGCATATGCCACAACATATTCAGGAAACCCTTCTTTGCGCTGCGCTAGGACAGCGCCAAGGCCAACACCGCTGGCATCTGTGTGTACCTCAACAGGTGCCGTTGGGTCGTAGTGGCACAAAATGGGAGGAGACGTCAGCAAACGACGAAGCTTAGTGAACGCCTCATCGCACTTGGACAACCACGAATGGAGAGGTCCGTTGCTGCAAAGGAGCTTCGTCAGGGGCGATATGACGGCAGCGAAATTGCGAATGAAGCGCCTGAAGTAGGACCACAAACCTACAAAATTGCGCAGTTCTTTGACGGATGTCGGTTTAGGAAATTCAGCTACGGCACGAAGTTTGTCTGGATCGGGGAGCATTCCATCCTTCGAGACGACGTAACCTAGTATCGTGAGCTGCCGCGCTGCAAATCGGCACTTCTTTAGGTTCAGTTGGAGCCCAGCGTTTGCTAAGCACGTCAAAACACGCTGTAGGCGTTGAAGGTGTGTGGTGAAATCAGAGGCAAAAACAACGTCGTCGAGATAACATAAGTACTATGTGCCACTTCAAACCGCGGAGAACTGTGTCCATCATGCTTTCAAAGGTTGCTGGCGCTTTACAAAGTCCAAACGGCATGACGTTAAATTCGTATAAGCCGTCGGGTGTGACAAAGGCTGTGAATTTAACACAAAGGATGTGAATTTAACGTAACGCCTTTTGGACTTTGTAATGCACTCGCAATATTTGAGCGCATGATGGAAACAGTTCTGCACGGCTTGAAGTGGCACACATGCTTGTGCTATCTTGACACTGTTGTTTTTGCTCCTCACTTCACGACACACCTTCAACGGCTCCGGTCTGTTTTAATGTGTTTAACGAACGCAGGGCTACAACTAAACTTTAAGTAGTGCCAATTTGCTGCTTAGCAGCTGACAATTCTAGGTTACATCGTATCCAAGGATGGAATTCTCCCCGATCGAACCAAACTTTGGGCCGTCGTCCAATCCCGTAAGCCAACATCCTTCAAAGAATTGTGCAGTTCATCGGTCTGTGTTCCTATTTCAGATGCTTCAATTGCAATTTCGCCACCATCATATCGCCCCTGACGAAGCTACTTAGAAGCAAAGGGCTCCTCACTTCGTGGTCATCCGACTGCGAAGAGGCCTTCACAAAGCTCCATCGTTTGCTAACGTCTCTGCCAGTTTTGCACCATTACAACCTGACAGCCCATATCGAGATGCACACAGATGCCAGCGCTGTTGGCCTCGGCGCTGCCCAGCAGGGGGTTTCCTGAATATGTCGTGGCTTATGCAAGTCGTATGCTTACGAAAGCTGAGACCAATTACACTGTGACAGAAAAAAGATGCCTGGCTATCATCTGGGCTCTCACCAAATTCGGGCCTGATTTGTACAGCCGTCCATTTAATGTAGTCACGGACCACCATGCACTATGTTGGCTGTCATCCTTGGAAGATCCCTCAGGCCATCTTGCCCGATGGGCACTTCTCCTGCAGGACTACGACATCCGCATGCTCTACCGCAGTGGACACCAGCATTCTGACGCCAACGCCCTCTCGCGCTCTCCCATGCCTGACGACAATGCTTGCTGCTCACTATCCCACTTTACCGTTTCTTCACTCGACCTTACCACCATCGCGCCTGAGCAGCGCAAGGACCATTGGATTACCTCTCTTATAGCATTGCTTTCTGGTTTATCAGCACCACCAACCACTCGCATGCTGCGTCGTCAAGCTCACCATTTCGTCATTCGCAACAACCTGCTTCACCGACACAACTATAACCCCCGACGGGCACAAGTGGTTATTAGTAGCACCTCACAGTCTCCATTCCAACATGCACAGCTTTCCACGCTGATCCACGGTGTGCACACTCGGGAGTTTTCAAAACTTATCAGCGCCTTTAAGAGTGATCTACTGGTGAAGGATGTACAGCTGCGTTCAGAAGTTCGTTCACCCTTCCTCTCGCCAGCTGGTCTGCAACTTTTACCTTGCCCTACCCGGCCGTTTGGGCACGTCAGAATCAATCTGTATGGGCCCTTTCCCCCAATATCGGCTGGAAACTGCTGGGCCATTGTGGCAGTTGACCACCTCGCGCAATATGCCGAAACTACTGCCCTCCCGGCAGCTACAGCATGCGATGTTGCCTCCTTCCTGCCACATCGATTCATCCTGCATCATGGACCACCTGAGGAACTGCTCAGTGATTGCAGACGTGTCTTCCTATCTGAAGTAGTTGAAGCCATTCTTAAAGAGTGTCCGGTTGTTCATCGCACAACTACGGCGTACCATCCTCAAACCAATGGCCTAACAGAATGCTTCAACCGTACGCTCGGCAACATGCTTGCAATGTACGTCGCCTCTGACCACACAAATTGGGACGTCATTCTGCCCTTCGTAATCTATGCAAGCAACGTTGCTACTCAGAGCACCACCAGCTTTTCACCCTTTTTCTTACTGTACGGTAGGCACCCGTCGCACACCATCGACACAATTCTACCAAACAGCCGAACACTTCTGTATCCACATGCTCAAGAGTGCCGCGATCTCGCGCAGACCTTTAACTTCATTGACCAAGAGCACCAGAAGAGCACTCGCCGCGACACCACCTCTGCACCCACCTTCCTTCCTTCCTCAAGCACTTGTGTGGCTTTCCATTCCTTCCACTGCACCTGGGCTCTCTTCAAAACTACTGCCCAAGTATGAAAGGCCATACTGTATCATCGAGTGCGCATCCCCCATTAACTACGTGATTGAATCCATTGAACCATGTTCGGACATGCGCCGTCGTGGACAGGACGTCAACATCGAACGCCTCAAGCTGTACTATGATCCACTCATGGTGAGGAGCTGTTAGCTCCCTGGATGGCTCCCTTGTCGTTCCCGGGGGTAATTGTAGCGTATGTATAGAGGAACACTGTAGTGGGCCACCCTCTCCAGCACTTTCTAGTAGGGCAAATTCTCCAGCGCTGTTCTCAGGAGACGCCGTTCGTGTTGAGTCCACGCCCTCCTCTAAGGGTCGGTCCCAAACGTCGGTGACTAATAAGCACATTTAAAATATATGTATATACGGGTGGAGTTCGGAAAGCTTATGGGGCCCCAGCACTCCCTTTCCCCCATCAGAAAAATAAGAATTTTCCACCTATGATATGTGCGGTTAACAGATGGATTTCGCCTTTCAAGTGAGTGAAACTGGTGTTGTTGTTGTGTTTTATGGCACATAGGCAACTAAGGCCATCATGCGCCAAGCTCGAGGTATAGGAGAATTTTCCGTGTAATTTTATAAAAATGTAAATAATCATCGGTGGTGTTGAGTGCTTAAATAGTTAGAGTTACCTCATGATGGAGTAAGAAAAAGATAGTAACAATGGGTACTGATAAAAACTTTTAAAGGGGGTCGGGTAACCTCAGCGGCCATCCTTGCCAGAGCAAGGATCTCGAGGCTCCTAACCAATCAAATAAAGTCCTCAGCCTTTTTCTCAGGAATGAGAAATGGCTGTGCTGTATGAGGTGAAGTACTGCGTGATAATTTACATATTGTTAAGAAAACCAGCTTCTGTTAAAAATCTAAAAACGCTAGACATATCCACAATTGCATTATCACTCAAGAGCAGTGCTGGGTGAAAAGGGATGCATTGGTTATAAAATGGGGAAAAGCACTTTTTCCGTAGCTTTTCCAGTTTACAACATGAAATTAAAATGTGATTGACGGTAAGTTCATCTCCGCAAGTGCAAATTGGTTTGTCTTCTTTCTTCAGCAGAAAGTTGTGTGTAATGTGTGTGTGACCTATACAGAGACGGCAGGTAATAACTTCCTTGAAACGCTTCTGGTGCACGCATGACTTCCATTCACCTAGAACTGGTTTTATTAATTGTAGCTTGTTATTTAGTTCGCTGTTCCAAGTGGACTGCCATTTTTTCCTTGCATTACTATGCAGTAAGTTCATGCAATATCTATAGGGCATATTTACATTCTTAATTTGTTTACCGTAGGCTTGAGCAGCGCACAAATCCGCTCTTTCATTGCCTTTTATGCCGACATGACTTGGTACCCAGCAGAGCCTGATGTTTTGGCCTTGAGCTGTGGCTGCTGTAATGTTGTGTATGAGGTCTCCAAGCAGAGGAGCCATTGCATTTCCAGAATGAAAGGCCGTGAGCACACTCAGTGAGTCTGTGTAAATAACACTGTTGGCGAGTCTCTCATTTACTATTTTTTCTATGGCTACACAGATGGCATAACTTTCCGCAGTGAAGATGGAAGCACACTGTGGAAGTCTTACTATTTTATTCCAATTCCCCTGTACAGCTGCGCTTCCTACATAAGCATCTGTTTTTGAACCGTCTGTGTAAAAAGCTGCAAAATTGCTGTACTTTTCTTCAAGTGTGAGGAATTCTTGTATTATATGTTGTTGCGGAATTTCTTTTTTACGGAAGTGTGTCAGACTGAAATCACAGATTTCAGGAAAATTGTGCCATGGCGGCAGTGGACCTCGCCTTTGGGCAATGTTTGGCAATATGTCTAGCATGCCGAGGTTTCGGCACATCTCTTCGAAACGTAGGAGGAGTGGCCTAATAGTTTGTGGTTTGTTGTTAAACAGTGTTCTTGATGGGCACTTTGTGACTATGGGGTAACATAGGTGTTTGGGAAGCGAACGGATTTTTAGAATGTACGAGCTTGTGAGCATGGCTCTTCTATCTGTAAGTGATGGTTCATTGGTTTCTACATGGAGACTGTTTATGGGTGATGTCCTGTATGCACCAGTGGAGAGACGCAAACCTAAATTATGTACTGGATCTAGCCGTTTCAGGTACGATGGTCTTGCTGACCCATACACTATACATCCATAATCCAGGGTAGAGCGTACTACAGAGCGGTAAATTTGTAAGAGACAAGTCCTATCGGCGCCCCAGTGTTTTCTCGATAGCACTTTGATTATGTTCAGGGACTGAGAAGCTTTCTTTTTCAAAGCATTTATGTGAGGCAGGAAGGTGAGCTTCCTGTCAAATGTTACACCTAGAAATTTATGTTCATTTTTTACGGGTAGATCTATTTCGTTCAGGTGTAGGGTGGGATCTATTTGTATGCCTCGTCTGAGTGAGAAAAGAATGGCCACCGATTTCTGTGGGGAAAAACGGAAACCATTTCTGTCTGCCCATGTTGCTAGTTTGTTTATTGTTCGCATGTTGATATGTTCGAGGATGTGCAAGCTATCTGGAGATCACCTACATACGAGAGAATACATAACGGATCTTGGAATTATTTTCCTGATAGAATTCATTTTTACAATGAAGAGTGTTGTGCTCAAAATACATCCCTGAGGTACTCCATTTGCCTGGATAAAATTCCTTGAAAGGGTTGAGCCAAGGCGGACATGAAATGTACGGTTAGACAAGAAGTCCTTCAGGCAGTTCAACATCCTGCCGCAGATGCCCAGTTCAGCCAGGTCCTGAATGATCCCAAACCTCCATGTTGCATCATATGCCCTCTCTAAATCGAAGAAGACAGATAGACAGTGTTGCCTGTGTATAAAAGCTTCACGAACAGTGTTTTCAAAACGGACAAGGGGGTCGGTGGTGGAGCAAGCCTTTTTAAAATCACATTGATGGACATCTAGGAGCTCCCGGTCTTCTAACACAAATGTTAATCTGATATTCAATAGACTTTCAAAGGACTTTGCTAGACAGCTAGTCAGAGCTATGGGCCTATAGCTGCTAGGAAGGGTGAATGGTTTTCCGGGTTTTAATAAAGGAACAATAATGGCCATCTTCCAGGCTTCAGGAAGTTTCCCCGATACCCAAACTTTGTTAAAAAAATTTAAAAGTGCTTCCACAGCCGGTTCAGAGAGATGAGCTAACATATGATAATGTATTTCATCTGGGCCAGGTGCAGTTTGCTTACCAGCGGACAGCACTCTATTAATTTCCTGAACTGTAAGTTATTATAGGGTTCATTTGTACCGCCACTTGTCGGCAGTCTTTGTCTTTCAGCTGTGTTTTTGTATTTCAGGAATGATTCTGAATAGTGAGATGAACTGGAGACCGCAGAAAAATATTCACCCAGAATATCTGCCTGTTCTTCTAAATTTGTCTGTGTACCAGGGTCAGAGAGAAATGGAACCGTGAATGGGGAGTAGCTGCCATTTATCTTTTTTACCATCTCCCACATTTGTTTTGATGTAATTGTACTATTTATTGAGGACACGTAACCTTGCCATGAAGTTTTTTCTGCATTACGGCGAATATACCGGGCTTTTGCTCTGAACTTTTTGAACTTGATGAAATTTTCTTGCGTTGGGTACCTACAAAAAATTCCCCAGGCTTTGTTTTGTCTCCTTTTTGCGTCTCGGCATTCTTGTGTGTACCAAATTTTGCGATTCTCTTTTACTACTTCTGAAGACTGAGGAATTGCCAGGCGTGCAGCGGTTAAAATACAGTTGGTGATAGCTTCATTCAGTTCGTCTATGCTTAAATCATCTGAAACTATTTTATCTAAGCTGGCCCTTTCTTTAAAAAGTGCCCAGTCGGCTAAATGTAACTTCCACCGTCGTGGTTTTGTTGGGATGACTTGTGGTGGAGAGTTTAGGTTGATTAATACAGGCAGGTGATCGCTGCCGTATGGGTTGTCGATGACATCCTATTTAAAATTGCTAAAAACAGAGGGTGAACTAAAAGACAAATCTATGGAACTCATTTTTCCTGTGCTCGGAGAGCAGTATGCACTTTTGCTGGTGTTTAGGAGGCAAACATTATTACTTAAAATAAAATCTTCTAAAATACGGCCTCTCGCATCAGTGTGTGCACTTCCCCAAAAACCGGAGTGGGCGTTAAAATCACCAACTAGCAGGTACGGCTCTGGTAGCTGTTCTAAAAGGGTTTCTAAATCATTAAGTGTTACTGTTAGGTGTGGTTCAAGATAGATATTGCATATTGTGATCGTCTTAAAATGAATGACAGTGACAGCAACAGCTTCGTATTTGGTTTTAAGTTTGATTTCTTGGGTTGCAACACCAGTCTTAATTACAATAGCAACACCTCCAGACAGTCTACTTGTGTGTTCTCGGTCAGACCGAAAGACATTGTATTTTTTTTTAATGTTTTTTTGTTTGGGACCTAAGTTGGTCTCCTGTAAGCATAAAGCCACCGGGGACAGTGTGTTTAACAGTTCTTTTATGTCACTGTAGTTATTTATTAGTCCTCGGCAGTTCCACTGTATAAGGAACGCCATGTTTGATGAGTATAGTTAAAAATTAGGATGCTGGTTTTCGGGGTGCCAATACTGGGGTTTTTTCTTTTCTTTTTCGCTCCAGGGAGCTGTGCTTCTGCTGCAGCAGAGGCGAGTTTTGTGTTATGTCCATTGCCTCACTAGAGGCTCTGGACTTCCGCGGTGAACCCGCGGGTGTACGATTTGTGGGCTTCTCTCGACTGGGGGAAGCCTTGCGGGCGGCCGACTGAGAGGCCGGCGCGCCTTTGTTCAGAGGTGGCAGAGCAGCCTTCGCTGCGTCTGCCGGGGGCGGGAGTGGCCCTGCCTCAGGCTTTGCCTGGGCGGTGGCCGAGGCCTGGTGTGGTGTGTCGCCCCTGCGCACCACATCGGCGAAATTTGTTTTTGCTTTGAATTGAAATGTTGAGGAGTGTCGTTTTCGTGCCTCTTGATAAGTTATGTTTTCCTTGGTCTCGATCGTTACGATTTCTTTCTCTTTTTTTCCAGGTCGGACATGATCTCGAGTACGCGGGGTGATACCCTTCACAGTTCGCGCACAGTGGTGCAGCGGTACAGTCCACAGATTCATGAGCATTTGAGGAACATTTGGCACATGTTTGGCGGCCACGACAGCTCTGAGAGCCATGGCCGAATCTTTGACATTTGAAACATCGTCTCGGATTTGGAATGTATGGTCTTACAGTTATTCTAAGATAGCCTACTTCTATGGATTCGGGGAGTTGGCTGGAGGCAAAGGTCAGGATTATGTGTTTTGTAGGTATTTCCTTGTTGTCTTTTCAGATTTTGATACGATGGACTTTGGTGACATTCTGGTCTTTCAGACCATCCAACATCTCTTCTTCAGAAAGGTTCAGGAAATCGTGCTCAGATATTACTCCTTTGACTGTGTTTAGTGAGCGGTGAGTAGTTACGGCTACCCGGACGTCTCCAAAGGACACTAAGGTTGGGAGTTTCAAGTATTGTGCTTTGTCTCGGATTTGGAGGAGTAGGTCGCCACTGGCTAGCTTCGTCACCTTGTAGCCAAGGCCCAGGGCGTAAGTCAGAGATTTTGATACTATGAATGGGGACATTTTTCGAGCTGGTTGATCTGGATCTTCACTATGTATGGCATGATACCTGGGGAAATGTTCGTTTGTTTTTTGGAAGCATTAGGAAGTTATGTCCTCGGTCCGCACTCTTTTTGGAGTGCAATCATTTTCTGAGAGAGGTGGAGCCATAAAGTGCGTTTAATGTTCGGTCATGTTGCCAGCCGCCCACCATGGAGCCCAACGAGGGGACGGGACAGGAACTCGCAAGCAAGTCCCACCCACGCCAGCTGTACACCTCAACTATAACCTAATACGACATAACCAAGGTAGGTTAGTCACACAAGGTTAACCCTTGCCACCTACGAAAAATTGAAGTGAACAGAAGATACAAGAAGACAGGACAGGTGTGAAAGAAGAGGGTAAAGAAAAAGTGTTCAGAGGGAGAAGACAGGAAAAGGTGACTGCCGATTTCCCCCAGGTGGGTCAGTTGGGGGGTGCCGTCTACGTGAAGCAGAGGCCACAGAGGTGTGTTGCCTCCGCCGGGGGGGCCTCAAAAGGTCCAAGCACCCGGCATTCGCTCAACCCCCAGGATCCCCCTTTCCCCGGACACGGCTAAGCCGCGCACGGCTACACGCGGAAGGGTCCAACCCTCGTGTACTCGGGTACGTGGTGTTGCAACACGCCAAACGCCTGCTGACGCAGACGCCCCTGCGGGGTGAAACTGGTGTGCAAGGAAGAATATCATATTCCATGTGGCTGTTTCTCACCGGTAGTTGGGGTGGTATATAATCAGGAACTTCACTGATTACTGCTCGGATATGTTGATCCAAATCCACTGCCAAGTTCAAGCATTTGCTTTTTGACATGCACAATTATTAGACAGTGTACATTTGCTCTTTCCAAAGTATGCGTTGGGCCATTCGTAGACAGTCTCATGAGGTTTGAGGATACCGGGGGGTGCTTTCTGTGTGAACAGCAACATCATACGATAGCGACTTTGTTTAAGTTCGTGTCGAAATTCAGCTTAAACTTTGCAAGCAATGAGCTAGCTTAATTACAGCGGTTAAGTGGCATGAAGAGCGAGAGCGCGACTCAAGTTGCACTTTAAAAACGCATTCTAAGCACTCAGGCAGCGATTCCGCCATGCAAGCACTATGGTTGTGTCTGCGACGTGGCCTCCAAGGTTGTACCATCTTGGAGGCCACGCTAATGAATTCGCTTAACAGTGGGGCTATCTACAAGTAGCTACGAGCACACAAAGGCAGCCAGCGGAGTGACTTTTAGTCATGGTGCCCCAACAGCTGGATCATGTGACGGTGGCGTGCCCTTCTGCAAGGGCTAGTCCGAGCGAAAGCCACGGGTGGTAAGCAGATAGTTCGTGACTGCATAATTCGCAACTTTCACGGCCTATAGGGGGCACCACCTTAAATCCAACAAGCCTGTCCGAGAGATTAAGATCTAGAGCAGTCGGTGCAGTGCTGCGGTCGTCTTGCTCAGTGACACGTTTCGCTTTGCGATGTTCAAATGCCTCTTCAGTTGACACGCCCGCAGTCGTTAGCCTGTGTAATGGCTCACATCTGGCGAGCAGAACGCAGGATTCGAAGCCTGCTTGAAGGCGAGGAAGTCCTAAATGCCGGTCATCTTGTGTGCTGCAGCATAAAAGCGTGCACGTCGACGTCCGTGACTGTTAAAGGCCTTCGATCGCATGCAAACTTCGCGGCTTCGAAGCAAACCACACGAGCTATGGTTCCAGTTTTACCGGGACAGTGTTATAAAGAGAAGTTACTGTGCTTTCTCTTTGCTATTCTATTAATTCGACCGCGTTGAGCAGGTACAATGACCTTTTATACGGTGTGGTGCTCTATGCAAGTTGTTACTTGGACCGCTTGAATAAGCCGCCGTGTCGAGAAAAAAATCTTCCTGGTGTTGCGCGACCCAAGTTTTTTACATCAACGGCGTGAAAAGCAGCTTTAAAGCAGCGTTTTGTGAGCGAAAATTTATTGTCTAGTTATCCCTGCCTGTGTTCACAAAGCTGGATATTGAACACAAGAAGTAAACAAAAACCCATATCTGACCGCTTTTGCGAGCTAATATAATAACCGTTCACCCTTGTAATTTAGTTATTGCGCTTTATGTGTGCTGTGCAAGCTATAGTCTTGTGGTAGTTTTACAGCCTACGCCAGTCCTACCGCGTCTTGCCTATAGACAAATCAAGCGATACATAGCCGATATTTACCGGTCCGCAGCAATGCTCGCTTCATTCTTCCAGTTATCTTTATAAAATAATATACACGCAAATCAGCTGAGGGTTTGCTACGCAAACACTGCACAGTAGTTTAACGTTTGTTGGACTAGGATTTGTTACCTTACGAGTGTAGTCATGCGCACCTGCGCACACGTTGCAGCCGCGCATCGAAGTGGCAGACGATGACAAGCATGAATTCCAGGTCCTTCTACGCCTGCGTCACTTTGCTTCGATGCACAAATGAGAAACTCATCTCTCTGTTTGAAAATGGTGGAATGTCAAGCCGGCGTTGCAGAGCATGAACGCATGAGCGAGAACAAGAAATTTTGAAGCAGGTACAAGGCTTCACGGAGAATGTTTGCGCTCCAACGTAGCCGCAAAGGCATGAGTGGCAAGAAAGCAAGCATCAATCATCCTACAACACATTTGAGTTAAGATAGCGCATTATTTCTTTCCCTGCACATAATATAGTGCTAGGCCTGCGTCTTTGTGGAGGTGCATCCATTCGCAATTTCAAGTGCTCGGAATCGTCACTCATCTGTCGTAGTCCAAAGAAAGTCCTCTGGCATGAAGTGCGCAGTGACAGCTTTGCCGATCTGCAGCTTAATAATCAATTTCTTCCTCATGGATGCAGCCGGTGAGAATGAGTGAAGGCGCACATCACCTACTGCCTAACTTTTGTATTACGGCACCCAGCAAATACGGTTACTTCTATGTTTGCTCATTCTGAGCACGTTAACTGTCCTTTAGGATCCAACGGGAGCTTTGCACGCGTTAAAACCTCAACCAAAAGTAAAGGAAAAGCATAGACAACACCAATACGCTATGCGGACACATGACTGCCAGCGGTGAGTATAATCTTTCGATTGTTTACGGCCGCCGCCGCACGACAGCGCCACTGTCTGTGAAAGTTGGGAATAGAAGCAGCCGAGTGATGCATAAACATTCAGACCATAGAGTTTCATATTAGTATACCTAGAGGCAAATCTGGTGCTGCGATCGTTCAACCATCATGGGAATGATGGGAAGTACAGGCTTCGGATTGGCATTCTATTGACTGGTGAACTAATCTACAAGTATTTTTTGGCAGTTTTGTTTTTGCTCCAAGCGCAATTGCTATAACCTGCAGTGGGACAGTGCAACGCAAAGCTCTCTGCCTTTGTTATGTTGCTCGGAGTGGCGATAGCGCGCTGGGCCAATGACTGGGACGATGCTTGTGTCGCGGTGTGGCGTCGAAGCCCTGACGAGAAAGCGACGGCATCGTAAACGTTGAAAGAACATGTTTTGAGCGTTTGGACCTTGGTTTGTTAAGTGTGTTAGGTTGGCACTGCAGCGTTACGTGCTTTACGAAACTTCAGAATAGGACAAAGAAGGCACTACTGATAGAAGACACATACAGTTGTACTTCTAGTGGCTTGACAATCAAATTTTATTGAGAGCTTCATTATGCATTGCTCGTTAATGTGCTCATTTAAATGCGTGTTTTAGGACTTTGAGAACACAAACTTACTTGTGGTAGGAAAGGTTGCTGCTTCCTGGCTGTAGTCTAGAGTCGCAAAATGGGTAAGTGCAAAGCTACGCCATAACGCTTCGGAAGCGGTACGTCAATATAAAATATGATGACGAAATACTCGTAGGAGGCCACTAGCGTCCCAGCTAGCAGTGCATCAGATTTGCTTAAAAGTACTTGAAAACATTCAGCAATCGTGACAGCCGACGCAGCCTTTCGAAAGAGTGAGAGAGTTCGCAAGTGCCTGTCGACTGCGAGAAAAGTCTCTCATTTGCAGCGAGCAGGCGTCGTATAGCAGACGACACTTGTCGCATTCCGCTCGCAACGCTTTGTCACAATACAACATTTTTATTTCCAGAAATACTTAATGAGTATTTTTATATAAGTACATGCACGGTTGTTTTGCTGGTGCAAAAATGAATAAATTATTCTTTGGCATTAAATTGGGAACAGAATCGCACAAGTATGCATACCCTGGAGTGTCCTGCTGACAAACCATAGTAAACCACGCTTCCATCTCAAAGTCATACAAAGTTTATGTAGCGTGTTGTACATTATATAACATACTTCAGAAATAAAATTAGATTTTACGCGATAATACTTGAGTTTAGCTTTGTTTACTGCGCCACAAGCAAACGCCACTAGTCTAAAGACGGAAGCCAATCCGAAGCCTGTACTTCCCATCATTCCCATGTTGGTTGAGGCAACGCTCATGAGAACCCCCGTAGACACTAGCGCCACATTTCCCTCTAGGGTATTTACTTAGAAACTATGATTCAGACAGTTTGGTCACATGACTTAAACCAGCATGTGGGGAGAAGTCCCGGCAACAATCCACAGCCTGTTGTGCCACTTTCAACAGCTTTTCTTTTCATTTGTTGTTGCTAAACATGTGAAATTAAAATTAAACTATGGTGCGTACGTGGCAAAACCACTTTCTAATTATGAGGCACGCCGTAGTGGGGGACACCGGAAATTTGGACCACCAGTGATTCTTTAACGTGCACCTAAATCTAAGTACACAGGTGTTTTCGCATTTCGCCCACACCGAAATGCGGCTGCCGTGGCCTGGATTCGATCCCGCGGCCGGGTGCTTAGTAGCACACCATAGCCACTAAGCAACCACGGTGGGTTAAACATGTGACAAGTACTGCTAAATCCAATGCAACCGAAAACCGATCTGAAACACTTACTAAACTGCTTACTGGTGAATAGGTTAACAGCACTGATCATGTGCAGAACAGCGAACGAGTACACTTACTTCATTTAATATGCTCTCCAACGTCGGTGGATTTTCCACAGGTGGAAGCTCAAATTCCTTGTCATCCAACTACAAAAAGACAAAAACAGTCATTCACAACGGCTATTTGGATTCAACTGGAGAGGCATATCATTAGCAGACAACCAAAGGTAAGTACGTCGCTAGCGTATTAGAAATTACAAGCTGCGAGACAAGTCAGTAGAAAACGCCTGTCACCGCCGTTTCGTCCTCACGCTAAAAGAAACCAGTCAGACTAAAATAAAATCAGACGACACTGCTAACCCACTGCGCTATGAAAACGGAAGTCAGACTTACTTCTTCTATATTAAATGCAAGGGTAGCGTCTTCCGTAGCGATGGTATCATTTCGTGGCCTGCCGCCACCGCCGTTACTAGCTTCGTCCATTTCGTTGCCGCCCTACTGATTTCCTACAGTGCCCATGCAGCCTCTAGTAAATGACAAGGTTCCAGTGCTCTACACGAGAACCTGAGATAACTTCAAAGGTCGAATTAAATGGGACGCGAAGCTGGGTACGCAGCTACTACGGGCGAAAAAGCGGAATCCGTGAACTTCGCCTCTGAACCCCCATCATGCACCCGCCGCGCATTTACATTCGCTCGGAGGCTATGGCTCGCCTGTGCATGGATGGATGGATGTTATGAGCGTCCCCTTTGGAACGGGGCGGTGGCTTGCGCCACCAAGCCCTTGCTACTATACTGCCTGATATCCTACCTAGGTTAACCAATGAGAAACAAAAAACAAAAAAGACACTATGAACTACCACGTCCAAATTTTCTGATACCCTATTGCGAACTGTGCTTTTGTACGTCTCCGTCTTTTGTCGTTTCCCTACTTTTCTTCCACCAATCCTCCAATCGCCTACTATGTCTATTGCGGACCTGTTTGCTTTACCATTGCTCCCGCTGAACCCAACGGCTTCAAGGAGGCCAGTGGTGCCTAAATCGACCGCTGGATAGACGTCTTCACATTCTAATAAAATATGCTCCGTCGTTTCCCTAGCTTTACCGCAGCAAGCACATGCTTCTTCTTCCTTCTTATATCTCGCTGTATAGGTGCGTGTTCTAAGGCATCCCGATCTCGCTTCGAAAAGTAATGAGCTTCCCTTTGAGTTATCATAAATGGTTTCTTTCCTAATTTCGTTTTTTCCCCTTAAGTAGTTACTCATGGCAGGTTTCTTTTCCACTGCCGCCACCCATGAGATTAATTCAGCCTCTCTGACTTTCCGCTTGACCTTCTTTGTTGCTGTGTTGCCCACTCCACAGGCCGCATACTTGCTGGTAAGCTTCCTAGTTCTCTTCCTCCACTGTGAATCAATGTTTTGCCTGTACAGATACCTGAACACTCTCCCAGCCCATTTACTTTCCTCCATATTCCTCAGCCGTTCTTCATACTCAATTTTACTGCGAGCTTCCCTCACTTCAAAACTCGTCCAGCCCATATCCCCTTGCACAGCTTCATTTGTAGTCTTCCCGTGAGCCCCAATGCGAGGCGACCCACTGACCTTTGGTTCCCGTCGAGTCCTGATTGTACCCCTGATTTAAAGCAAACAACCGCATT
Source organism: Dermacentor variabilis (assembly GCF_050947875.1). Classification (NCBI taxonomy): domain Eukaryota; kingdom Metazoa; phylum Arthropoda; class Arachnida; order Ixodida; family Ixodidae; genus Dermacentor; species Dermacentor variabilis. The sequence continues at coordinate 9,501,517 of NW_027460280.1, read as the reverse complement.
TCCAAAAGTAAGTCCTGGAACCATTACCCCTTTCCACATACCTCGGAGGACCTCGTACCTATTGTATCCCCATAGCGCTCTGTGCTTCATTATGGCTGCATTTTTCTTCCCCTTGACTGTTATGGTTTTTTCCTGTGTTTCCATATATCCGTTGCCTTCGTTTATCCATATACCAAGGTATTTATATTCTGTTACCCGAGGTATTTCTTGGCCCTGTATCTCCACTGTCTGTTCACTGTTTTCATTGAATACAATAACACCTGATTTTCTAACACTAAATTTCAAACCTAAATTGTTGGCTTCCTGTCCACAGATATTAGCCAGACGTTGCAAATCACTTTGCTTGTTTGCGAGCAACACAATGTCGTCCGCATAAAATAAACCTGGGAGTTGCTGCTCTGTTACTGTACCTGCCTGTTTGTATGATAGATTAAACCCGATATTACTTCCTTCTAGCGCCCTCTCCATCCTCACCATGTACATCATAAACAGCAGCGGGGATAAAGGGCACCCCTGCCTCAGTCCCTTGTTGATATGAACTTTCTCCGCGCTCCTCGATCATCCCTTCCCATTCAACGCAAACAGTATTTTCTAGGTAAATCTCTCTCAAAAGCTGTATACAATCGTTACCTAAGCCTTCCCCTTCCAGAATATCCCACAAAATGCTGCGGTCTACGTTGTCGTATGCTCCTGTAATGTCCAAAAAGGCCACATACAACGGTCTGCTTTCTGCTTTTGATATTTCAATACACTGAGTAAGAACAAACAAGTTATCATCCAAACGCCTACCTATTCTAAAGCCATTCTGAAGCTCTCCCAAAATGCCATTATTTTCTGCCCATGCTTGAAGCTTTAATTTGATTGCCTGCATTGCTAGCCTGTATATTACCGATGTAATGGTCAACGGTCTATACGAGTGAATTCTGTCTTTCTCCCCCTTACCTTTATAAATTAAATTCATTCTACTTTGTCGCCAACTGTCTGGTATTCGTCTATCTTTTAAAATTTTTTCAACTGCTTTCACCAGAGCTTCCTTACTTTTTGGTCCCAGTTCATTTATCAGCCTAACGGGAACCTCGTCTAGCCCTGTGGCTGTGCGCTTAGGAATTTTCTCTTCCGCTTTCTCCCAGTTTAAATTTGTAAGCACTAGCTCCTTTCCCCCTTGGGTCTCTTTCATGCTCTTTTTTTCTTCAAATACAACCTCGTCCTTGCCTTTGAAAGATTCGGCTGTTACTTTTTGGATGTAATTTATTGCTGCTTCTCCTTCCAGTCTGTTTTCATCTTCGACTAGGATATGTTGTTGTATTGTTGTTGACTTCCTGCCTAATAATTTAATGTGATTCCAAAATATTCTAGGTGCGGTCTTCTTTTTCTCACGTATTTCTGACAACCAACTTTCACTTTCACCTTTTAATTTTGCTTGCACCAGTATTTGAACCATAGACTTTTTCTCCCGGTATATTTCCCATTTACTGGTTACTTCATCCTGTGGCAACTGCGCCTTCTTTGCCTGCCTGTGCTCTCGAGATGCCTTCTGTCGTTCGGCGATCGCTTCTCGTATCTCCTTGTTCCACCAGCTTTTCGGTTTCTTTTTTCCTTTCCAATGAACATGCATGTTGTTTCTCTTTCCGTATTTCTGTCGTTACTACACTTAGAAGCTCACCATATTCCCACCCCTTACTTGGCAACTTGCCAATTTCTTCCTCCACTCTAGTGACTATATTTGCTATTTGTTCAGCGTTCAAATTTGGACTGGCCATTTTGCTTTCGTTGCTCTCTTTCCCAACTACATATCCCATTTTCAAAATGATCCGTTTATGGTCACTCCCTATGCTGCTAAACCCTTCCTCATCGATGACCATTTCTCTCAACTTATCATGAATTCCTTCTGTCATCAGACAGTAATCAATGGTCGATTGCCGGTTTCCCACTTCCCACGTTATCTGTCCTTCACACTTAGGCCCTGTATTCACGATCACGAGGTTATGTTGCTCGCAAAGGTCTAGCATTGACTTCCCGTTATTGTCGGTATAGCCATCTAAATCCTGTATGTGGGCATTCATGTCACCTAATAGGACTATCTCAGCACCATTCCGGAAACCCCTAATATCAGCGCTTATGCATTCCACTAACTCTTTATTCTTCTCTGTGCAATTTATTCCGGTCCACAAATACGTAACTCCAAGCCAAGTTTCTTTCCCACTCATTGTACCTGATAACCAAAGATGCTCTTGACATTGTGAATTTACTCTTTTCCATTTGGCTCCCTGATGGATGAGCATTCCGACTCCCCCTCCCTTTCTTTCCGACTTAATTAGTTCTGTTGCACCCTTCCCATACATAATTCTCAATAACTGGCGGCTCTTCTGAGTCTCTAAGGTGCGTTTCTGTAACCGCATACACCCCTATTTGTTCTCTATGTAACTGCTCCTCAATCTCTGCCCACTTTTCCTTTCTTCTACCGCCCTGCATGTTTATGTAGCCTATTGCATGGCGAGCTCTTGTTCTTGCTTTCCTCCTTTTTCTGTTTTCGACGGCGATGCTCTTCTGATGTTCCCCTAGGGGGCCTTCTTTATTACTACCTACTCTGACCTCCTGAGCGCCCGCGGGCCCCCTAAAAAAGCAACAGCGCGACCCCCAAGTCGCCAGCCCACTTCTCGTGCTAGCCTGTAATTGAAGTGGATCCCATCTCGTTTAAAACCACCACAACTTCAAAACCACCGCATGGATGGATGGATGGATGGATGATTGTGGCTCAACCCTTTGAATCGGGCGGCGGCGGCGCGCGCCACCTAGCCTTTAATGGTTCTATATGCATGCATACCTATGTATTTACTCCTTTACTTCTGCGTTGATATTGTCCACCAATCAGATAGCCTCCGTTTAGTTATTTCTACCTGTTCAAAGTCTATTCTACTTTCACTGTCTTTAAAACCCAAGGCTTTGAATAGTTCCCCGTTAGATTCAACTGCAGGGTGAAGTTGTTTACAAGCAAGTATCACGTGTTCCGCCGTTTCCTCCTCCTCTCTACACGCCTCGCACACCAAATCTATCTCCTGGTATCTGGCTCGGTACGTTTTAGTCCTCAGTACACCTGTCCTGGCTTCGAACAACAATGAGCTTCCCTTAGAGTTATCGTAAATATTTTCTTTGGCTATTTCTTGCTTAAACGTCCTGTATGTCTCCAATGCCGATTTGGTTTGCATCTTTGTACTCCACATACCCCTCTCTGCCTCCTTAACCTTTTTCTTGACAGATGATTCCTTACTTGTTCCCCCGCTACTGCCCAAGTATTTGCTTGTCAATTTTCTAGTTCGCTTCCTCCACCTCGTGTCAACATTCCTCGTGTATAAGTAACTGAAAACCTTCCTAGCCCACCGAATTTCCCCCATTTTTCTCAATCGCTCCTCAAATGCTATCTTGCTACTAGCCTCTCTGCCCTCGAAAGAAGACCATCCCAGATCCCCCTGCACTCCAAGATTTGGTGTCTTGCCATGTGCTCCCAGAGCGAGCCTACCCACACCACGTTGCCTAATTTCCAACTGTTGCCGGGTCTCTGTTCTAATACATAGAACTGCATTCGCAAAAGTCAGGCCTGGTACCATTACCCCCTTCCATATCCCTCGTACTACCTCGTACCTATTGTAGTTCCACAGTGCCCTACTCTTCATAATCGCTGCACTTCTGTTACCTTTAGTCGTTAGATATTTTTCGTACTCTGTCAGATACTCAATGCCATTATTTATCCACACCCCAAGGTACTTGTATTTATCGACTATCTCCAGCGTGGCCTCCTGTATCTTATGCTCGCCGCAACTGTTACCATTAAAAATCATGACTGCTGATTTTTCTTTGCTAAACCTCAAGCCCAACCTGTCTCCTTCTGTACCACATATGTCCATTAATTCCTGCAGATCTTCTGTATTGTCAGCCATTAATACAATATCATCCGCGTACATCAGTCCTGGTAATGACTGTTCAATCAATTTTCCTTGCTTGAGAAATGATAGGTTGAAGCCGAGTCCGCTTTGCTGTATTTTGGCCTCTAGACCTTGTAGGTACAGCATAAACATCAGAGGTGACAATGGGCACCCCTGCCTAAGCCCCCGCCGAATCATCACAGGCTCCGAAACCTGCTTTTCCCATTGTATAATCACCCGGTTACCTTTATAGATATCTTTTAAGAAATTGGTTACTCCATCTTGCACTCCTAAAGTTTCCAGAATGCCCCACAAGCCCTCTTGAAGTACACTGTCATAGGCTCCCTTGATGTCCAAAAAAGCCAGCCATAGGGGTCTGTGTTCCTTTTCAGCTATTTCAATGCACTGTGTTAGCGAGAACAGATTGTCCTCTAGCCTCCTATGCTTCCGGAACCCATTCTGTAGCTCTCCAAGTACCCCCTCGTTCTCTACCCATGCCTGCAGTCTGTCCTTTATAATCTGCATAACCACCCTGTAAACCACTGACGTGACTGTTACAGGCCGGTAGTTATTTATGTCAGCTTTGTCCCCCTTTCCCTTATATATCATTCTCATCGACTGCAGCGCCGCCCCCGCGGCACCAACGCACCAACGGGAACTATATATCTAGGTAACTTTTCGCCCTAGGGGAGGCTAGGTCCCTAGTTGTCGTGTAAAAAACGCGCCTAGCTCCTGAAACACCCTAGTCCCCACGGAGGAAGGAAACTAATGCCGCGTTCAGACTACGTGCGCTACGTACGGATCGTTCGCACGGATCGTAAGCGTAAACGCAAAAAGCGCAACTAGTTTGTTCACACTACTGTTGCATTGAGCGGAAAGTACGCAACAATCGCAACCAGCCTGGGCGTAAATGTTGGAGTACCTGCTACTTTTACGACAGGCACAGATACGACAGTTAGGACGCCGCCAATGCACGAAGCAGTTTCGGTTTGCGTCTTCCGGTCACGGAGCTTCCGGCCTCCACATATTCCGCGTTTTCATCCGGTGCCCCCCATCCCAGCAATCCGACGTAGCAGCGTTGTTCTTTGCGTGTATATGCGGTTTGACGGTCTTATTGTGCAGTGTGTGCTCGTGGCTGGTGATTATACTAGCTTATGAAGCCTCTGCGTGACCGCAATCCCAGCCATCCGGCGTTTGCAACGCTGTTCCTTGCTGCCGCTGCCGACGCCATCCGCGTTTTCCCGGGTTAGCGCCGAACGCTCGCTGTGCCTGAGTGCAGTGTGGTTTTCCGGTCTCATTGTGTTGTGTACACTGCCCGTGCCTAGTGATGATGCTAAGTGCGCAAGCTTCTTCCCTGTGCAGCGGTTAATTCTAATTGAAGAAGTGCGACAGAGGCCGATGCTCTATGACCAGTGCCTGAAAAGTTTGGGCTTGAAGAGCCTCGACTTGCTCTAACAGCCGCTTGCTGATCGGCGCCATGTTGAAAAATGCCAAACGCGGCTGTTTCAGAACGGCGATTGGCCAGTCGTAAAAAACGTATCTTATCGAAAGGCTCAATGTGAACATAGGCGGTTGCTAGCTGCGTAAACAGTCGTTCCAGCGGTTGCGTAAATTGCAATAAATACGCCTCTTATAGCGGATGCGACTGTAGTCTGAACGCGGCATAAGGAGAGGCCCTGACGTCACTCTTTGTGAAGCAAAAGTGAAGCCGGAAGTTGGCGTTGGTCATGGCGATGCTCCGCCTTTTGGCCCAACCTCCTCTCTTGTTTACATCTTTCGCGAAACCACGCCGCGCTGCGCGCGCGCGCTCGCGCAACATCCGGCAGAGCACGGTGCAGGTAACACAGCGCAACAAGAAACGGTGACTAACGCGAACCCGCCTACACAGCGCCTTTGCCACGGCATGAAACCTACCAGAGCAACACGTGTGAGCGCTCAAAACCATAACAACGCCGCCATTGTGGCCCAAAAGGCGTGGCCATACAGCAAAAAAATGAGAACCTACTACGTCATTTCCGCCACACTTTTCTCCTAGCGCGCGGAGGGGGTAGGGTCAGGCCCCGCACACTCTCAAGTTCAACAAATGGCCACAGAGGGCGAAAAATCAATCGAGGCGCGTTTCAGCGTAAGCGCGTAAGTGGAGCTACTGTGCTAGGGGCGCTGAACATGCTGAATTTTTTACTTTACACAAACCATTGACATAAACAATCGAGGTGTCTAAGGATGTTTTGTTACCTCAGGCAAATAGGCAGTTGATTTTTTTAAATTTGATTGTTGAAGCTGCTTTTTAGTCATAGCGTCAAGGTTTTTGTACTTGATTAACCACCGACAGCCGACAGCCTATTGGTATCGATGTGTTTCCTGGCCGTTGGCGTTCGAATACTACGGCGGTAAAACCGGTAAAACATTTTCGAAAGCATGCTGGTTTCGTCTGCGTGTCATTACGTAGACTTGCTGTAAAGAGGTCTACTCTTGGCAAAAAATAGTGCCTCATTTTGTTTAGACGTTGGTTATCATAATGAATGCGGCGGAGGTTGAGGGAGTACGCTTGAAGGTACGTTTTTATGCCGTTGATCTCCATAACACCGTAAGTACGCAAACCGATGTCACAGAACACCCGATGCATCATTGTGTGTTCTCCGTCATCGCTTGTTTGCTGTACGCCTATTAATTCTTCATTTCTTCAAGTGTTGTACCCTCCTTTTCTCCTTGTTCTCTTGTGCTTCACTTATAGTATGTCGTTCCGTCAGCTGTAATGCGCATTTGCAAAACCAATACGTTTGATAAGACGCAGTGGTTATCATAATTTCACTACACATGTATTAAGCTGGCACATATGGTTCAGATACAGATGCCTGTATGCGGACTTGCACGACGTTGATGCTGAGATTAGGATAATTATGACACCCGTAAGGAAGAGGCAGCTGACGGCCGTAAGCTGTTGCGTTCTTTCGGCCAAACTACCCGGCCTGGTAGTGCTGTAAGATGCTGTATAAAAGTGACACGCGGCGACAGGGAAATTATTATACATAGCAGCCGACCATACGTTTTGTAGCTTAGGTCTTCTTTCTTGTGCGCTTGTGCTACCCTTATTAATGAGCCATTTCTTGACTATGTTCTTGACTATGTAACCGCGTTTGTGTGGATGCGTAGACGTGTGTTTTTTGTTGTACTTGTAAAATGCAAATAAAATATTTTCAGGCTTACTCAATCTTTGGTGTCGTGTGCGTTTATTCCAGTCGAGGCCATCGTGCCACCTGGAAACCGCATTCTGTCAGTAGCCCTACACGAAATGCAACAGCTGAAGCGCGGCGGCACAACTCGGGGTAACGGCGGCGTAATAAACGAAAAACCGGTCGGGATGCCCTAAATAGTCAGTTCAGAGTCTGCCTTAACTCGATATGACTCAGCGCTACATGTATTCTGCTGCGCCTCGATCGTGCTCCCGCCAGTTTGGTTGCTGTGTGGCAAACGTAGCGCCTACATATATATATGTAGGCGCTACGTTTGCCACACAGCACCCAAACTGGCGGGAGCACGATCGAGGCGCAGCAGCCAGAAACACAGTAAACCCACAGAACACCAGGTAAAGCGTGTGCAAAACCCCGTTTCCGATGGATGGATGGATGGATGTTATGAGCGTCCCCTTTGGAACGGGGCGGTGGCTTGCGCCACCAAGCTCTTGCTACTATGCTGCCTAATATCCTACCTAGGTTAACCAATAAAAAGAACACTATGAATTACCACGTCCAAATTTTCTGATACCCTATTGCGAACTCTGCTTTTGTACGTCTCCGTCTCTTGTCGTTTCCCTACTTTTCTTCCACCAATCCTCCAATCGCCTCTTACTGATGTCTATTGCGGACCTGTTTGCTCTACCACTGCTCCCGCTGAACCCAAGGGCTTCAAGGAGGCCAGTGGTGCTTAAATCGACCGCTGGATAGACGTCTTCACATTCTAATAAAATATGCTCCGTCGTTTCCCTAGCTTTACCGCAGCAAGCACATGCTTCTTCTTCCTTCTTATATCTCGCTGTATAGGTGCGTGTTCTAAGGCATCCCGATCTCGCTTCGAAAAGTAATGAGCTTCCCTTTGAGTTATCATAAATGGTTTCTTTCCTAATTTCGTTTTTTCCCCTTAAGTAGTTACTCATGGCAGGTTTCTTTTCCACTGCCGCCACCCATGAGATTAATTCAGCCTCTCTGACTTTCCGCTTGACCTTCTTTGTTGCTGTGTTGCCCACTCCACAGGTCGCATACTTGCTGGTAAGCTTCCTAGTTCTCTTCCTCCACTGTGAATCAATGTTTTGCCTGTACAGATACCTGAACACTCTCCCAGCCCATTTACTTTCCTCCATATTCCTCAGCCGTTCTTCATACTCAATTTTACTGCGAGCTTCCCTCACTTCAAAACTCGTCCAGCCCATATCCCCTTGCACAGCTTCATTTGTAGTCTTCCCGTGAGCCCCAATGCGAGGCGACCCACTGACCTTTGGTTCCCGTCGAGTCCTGATTGTACCCCTGATTTAAAGCAAACAACCGCATTTCCAAAAGTAAGTCCTGGAACCATTACCCCTTTCCACATACCTCGGAGGACCTCGTACCTATTGTATCCCCATAGCGCTCTGTGCTTCATTATGGCTGCATTTTTCTTCCCCTTGACTGTTATGGTTTTTTCCTGTGTTTCCATATATCCGTTGCCTTCGTTTATCCATATACCAAGGTATTTATATTCTGTTACCCGAGGTATTTCTTGGCCCTGTATCTCCACTGTCTGTTCACTGTTTTCATTGAATACAATAACACCTGATTTTCTAACACTAAATTTCAAACCTAAATTGTTGGCTTCCTGTCCACAGATATTAGCCAGACGTTGCAAATCACTTTGCTTGTTTGCGAGCAACACAATGTCGTCCGCATAAAATAAACCTGGGAGTTGCTGCTCTGTTACTGTACCTGCCTGTTTGTATGATAGATTAAACCCGATATTACTTCCTTCTAGCGCCCTCTCCATCCTCACCATGTACATCATAAACAGCAGCGGGGATAAAGGGCACCCCTGCCTCAGTCCCTTGTTGATATGAACTTTCTCCGCGCTCCTCGATCATCCCTTCCCATTCAACGCAAACAGTATTTTCTAGGTAAATCTCTCTCAAAAGCTGTATACAATCGTTACCTAAGCCTTCCCCTTCCAGAATATCCCACAAAATGCTGCGGTCTACGTTGTCGTATGCTCCTGTAATGTCCAAAAAGGCCACATACAACGGTCTGCTTTCTGCTTTTGATATTTCAATACACTGAGTAAGAACAAACAAGTTATCATCCAAACGCCTACCTATTCTAAAGCCATTCTGAAGCTCTCCCAAAATGCCATTATTTTCTGCCCATGCTTGAAGCTTTAATTTGATTGCCTGCATTGCTAGCCTGTATATTACCGATGTAATGGTCAACGGTCTATACGAGTGAATTCTGTCTTTCTCCCCCTTACCTTTATAAATTAAATTCATTCTACTTTGTCGCCAACTGTCTGGTATTCGTCTATCTTTTAAAATTTTTTCAACTGCTTTCACCAGAGCTTCCTTACTTTTTGGTCCCAGTTCATTTATCAGCCTAACGGGAACCTCGTCTAGCCCTGTGGCTGTGCGCTTAGGAATTTTCTCTTCCGCTTTCTCCCAGTTTAAATTTGTAAGCACTAGCTCCTTTCCCCCTTGGGTCTCTTTCATGCTCTTTTTTTCTTCAAATACAACCTCGTCCTTGCCTTTGAAAGATTCGGCTGTTACTTTTTGGATGTAATTTATTGCTGCTTCTCCTTCCAGTCTGTTTTCATTTTCGACTAGGATATGTTGTTGTATTGTTGTTGACTTCCTGCCTAATAATTTAATGTGATTCCAAAATATTCTAGGTGCGGTCTTCTTTTTCTCACGTATTTCTGACAACCAACTTTCACTTTCACCTTTTAATTTTGCTTGCACCAGTATTTGAACCATAGACTTTTTCTCCCGGTATATTTCCCATTTACTGGTTACTTCATCCTGTGGCAACTGCGCCTTCTTTGCCTGCCTGTGCTCTCGAGATGCCTTCTGTCGTTCGGCGATCGCTTCTCGTATCTCCTTGTTCCACCAGCTTTTCGGTTTCTTTTTTCCTTTCCAATGAACATGTTGTTTCTCTTTCCGTATTTCTGTCGTTACTACACTTAGAAGCTCACCATATTCCCACCCCTTACTTGGCAACTTGCCAATTTCTTCCTCCACTCTAGTGACTATATTTGCTATTTGTTCAGCGTTCAAATTTGGACTGGCCATTTTGCTTTCGTTGCTCTCTTTCCCAACTACATATCCCATTTTCAAAATGATCCGTTTATGGTCACTCCCTATGCTGCTAAACCCTTCCTCATCGATGACCATTTCTCTCAACTTATCATGAATTCCTTCTGTCATCAGACAGTAATCAATGGTCGATTGCCGGTTTCCCACTTCCCACGTTATCTGTCCTTCACACTTAGGCCCTGTATTCACGATCACGAGGTTATGTTGCTCGCAAAGGTCTAGCATTGACTTCCCGTTATTGTCGGTATAGCCATCTAAATCCTGTATGTGGGCATTCATGTCACCTAATAGGACTATCTCAGCACCATTCCGGAAACCCCTAATATCAGCGCTTATGCATTCCACTAACTCTTTATTCTTCTCTGTGCAATTTATTCCGGTCCACAAATACGTAACTCCAAGCCAAGTTTCTTTCCCACTCATTGTACCTGATAACCAAAGATGCTCTTGACATTGTGAATTTACTCTTTTCCATTTGGCTCCCTGATGGATGAGCATTCCGACTCCCCCTCCCTTTCTTTCCGACTTAATTAGTTCTGTTGCACCCTTCCCATACATAATTCTCAATAACTGGCGGCTCTTCTGAGTCTCTAAGGTGCGTTTCTGTAACCGCATACACCCCTATTTGTTCTCTATGTAACTGCTCCTCAATCTCTGCCCACTTTTCCTTTCTTCTACCGCCCTGCATGTTTATGTAGCCTATTGCATGGCGAGCTCTTGTTCTTGCTTTCCTCCTTTTTCTGTTTTCGACGGCGATGCTCTTCTGATGTTCCCCTAGGGGGCCTTCTTTATTACTACCTACTCTGACCTCCTGAGCGCCCGCGGGCCCCCTAAAAAAGCAAGGCCGGCGCTGGGTGCACGCACGTGGCAGCAGACGACCCCAAGTGGGGTTCGCTGCTGCCACGCATGATGACGTCACAAAAAAAAAAGTTTAATATAAGAGACATGAAACGCTAATACTTTGGTTTTATTGTTAATTATACTGCGTTTAAATACATAAGTCGTTTTACTTGACGCCGTGTTTTAAAATCGAAAATGACTGTCGGCGTTTACACGCGCGTGCACGCAGTGGGGAATCGCTGTGGTTCCTAGTGGCCGTGTTGTGCGTGCTTAGTACTGTGTAGGATCTGCTAGTACGAATAACGTTGCTGTTACGAAGATAGGCAAGCTTTCAAGGAACTGTACTGTATCCATGAAGTGGCACTACATATCGCCTGCTATCGATTGGGGGTTTCGAAGAGTCGTGGTGGCACTGCGCCGCCGACTGCATGGTGCCGGCACAGATAATTCGTGTATTGCGGCGTGTGTTGCTCGTTTTAGTTGTGAGTGCGTCTTCTGATAAAACTGGATGCCATTTTGCGCTTAAACACTACGTAGAGACATTGCTCACGATCCACTGCTCGAAAATGCATAAGTCGCACACCAGTATGCATTGACGGTCGATATAGCATGAATATATACGTTTCCTCGCTATCTTTCTGTAACCAAGGGACCTTGCAAAATAGGAAAGCATTTTGTCGATGAACAAATTTCACTCATGCATTTCGTGCCTCTTTGGGCACGCAGAATCCTAGTAATTCGGGCAAGCCCACGGTCAGATACCGTGAGAATTGTGCACAAAATACAAGTACCATACGGGTAAGGAGTGGATGACACCACCATCATCCGTCTGTTTTCTGCGCAACTAATATGAATTGTGACCATTTGGCCCATATTTCAGTTCTGGTGTCAGCAAGTGTTCGTGACGAATTTTGAAGTGCGTGACATGTATACATCACAGTTGACTGCAGTGTAGGTTGCTATTAGGTTTTCGTGCACTGAGACAGAAAATTACTTGTAGAAGAGATACTGATGCGATGGCTTTTTCTTTTTTTTTTTGGAATAGTGATTGTCATTATATAACATGAATGAGAATGCAATACCACTTCACTCTCTGCGCGTGTAAACGTAGTTTTAATACTTTCCGAGCGTGATATATATATGTCATCGTACCTTCTGTCGTAAATTATTTTCTGTGAATGATACCCATTCATCAGCCATGTCTTCATTAAATTTGCAGTATTTGGGGTTAATAAACATTTAACCCTTGAAAACAAGTCTTATTTGTTGTCCTTTCAACTTTACAACGTCGAATATTAGGACACAAATGCAAGAAAAGAGATATACACTGAGGTAGTGTTTGTCGTCTTTCTTGTTTTTTTTATTGTTCTGCACAATGTTTTCTTAATTATCACGCAAGACCAACTAGCCGGTTCTCATAGAGCATGCTTAGCTGCAACGAAATATTAAAAAAAAAGTTATTGAGCCCTTTGATGAACAACTTCTGCTATAAGAAAAAGAAAGGGGAAAGAAAGAAGGAAAATTTCATCTATAAAGTGACCTCTCTCAATGTAATTAGAAAGTAGGATTCAGGTACTGAATTAATTGCATCAAAATCATATTTTTCTGGTACACAAGCAAGTGTTCATTGCCAGACCTGTCTGTAATTCACATATTTCCTGCATGACATATACCACAATGACGTGGTCACTCAGACAGTGTATGTGCATTAAATACAATGTTAAGGCTATTACACAGCAGTAAATATTAAGAATGACCTCTGTTATCATTATGTGGCTCATTGTACTCATACTTCTAAAATGTGTAATCACTAATAAAGTTAAAAAATGGCCAGGCTTAGCTTGGTTAAGCCAAGAAAGCGTTGCATATTGTGTTGGGGCCCAGCTTTTCCTCCGGCTGTCGTGACGTCACGTCACGTGGTTGCGCTAAAGGTCAATGGTGGCTGCCCGGCCGCGCCCAAGGGCTGAACTGAGTGATTGCAATATGCAATGCATAAAACTCTAGTGTAGGGGTATGAGCCACCATAGTGGTTCATACCCCCAATGGTGGCTGCCCGGCCGCGCCCAAGGGCTCAACTGAGTGATTGCAACATGCAACGCATAAAAGAAAGAAAAGTATAATCCACATCTGGCAGTGCTCCTAGTGATCTTAAAGGGGCCCTCAAACCATTTTCCAACGAATCATAGGATGGCCTCATTATTAAAGGACATATCAGGAATCTCTTGCCACAAAATTTGTTCAAATCCTTCACATATTAGTGGAGTTAACGCATCGATACATGGCTTTCTCTCTCTTTTCATCTCGGCTAGCAAGCTGGAAGCTACACAGAGAAGAAGCCTAGAGGAAAAAGCCGTGCCCTAAAGTTGAGTCTCAGTAGTGAAAGGGCTTGCTGTGGCACCCCATAGCGGCTGCCCTAGTCTATGCCATGCAAAATGCCACTATCCTCTTGTACACCACATGTAGACCGGCAGTGCAAAGAATAAATTATTTTCCTCTGTTTTTGAGGTGTCATACATGTATAGGTTTTAACTAAAAATAATCAGTAATGTATTTCTGAGAATGCTCTCGCAATCCCAAAATCAGCCAATATGAAGTGCTGGTGGGATCAGCCGCTTGCACTGACGTTGCTTGATGACAGTGCAAATGCAAGAGCAACCTATTTTTTGCTGTCTTTGACATGAGATTTTAAATTTCCTGCTGTGTGCAATGTTATAATACTTGGCTCACATTTTAACAACAGCCTTTACAACAGATTGGCAATATTTTTTTGCTATTGATACGGAACAGTTGTGTGGTTGCACTGAACAAGATGAAGACGACATCTTCCCGATTGATAAAGGGTCACCATCATAGGCTTATGTGTAAATATATTGTAAATAGCCTAATGCATCAGCTACACATAACACTATGTTTAAAAAGTCTCAAGACCCCATTAAATGATCACTTCATCTGGAAGTTTAAAGTCATCAATTGGAATGCGGCCAGCCCTAACAATTTCAGGAGGATCCGATAAACATGAAAATTGTCTGCAAGATAATTAGATGCATTAATGTTAACAGAAAAAATAAAGAATTCGGGAAAAGCTGCAATGAGCAAGCCTGCTTGTTACTGGAAAGATCGCATATAGAAAAGACTGGGGAGCACTGTGCTAGTGGGCTTTTCATTTCTATGTATGAAAAAGAAATCGGAGTCCTCAAGGCGTACATCAAGTAATCAAATCCTTTTTTTTTCTCTTTCTAATAACGTGTCTGCCCATGTGCATATCATATACATATTTCATGACGACATTGTGGAATGAACAGCTTACATTGGTGCTTGTCCCATGTCTACCCTTTTATTTCATGCCATGCCTGCTTTTTGCATTCATAAATCACGTCATATATGCACAGATGTGTGCATACTTGGTCAACATACAAGGCTTATATCACCTCGTTTTCTGTTTCTTTCATTCGGCACAGAGAGTGTTCGTGTATATATTGGCAAATATACCCGCTGAGATAGCGACTAATTCAACAGTAACCTGCAATCAGCCACGTGAAACCCAGGAAAGCAGGCAAAGAAAGATTCTTTTTAAAAGTCCAAAAAAATAAAGTTCTAGCAGCATCAGTGCTTGAACTTAATAAAGCGGTCAAGCACATGCACTGTAGGAAGAGCAGATTATGAGTGAAAACATTTGCTTTATTTGATAAATCGAATGAACTAACATTTTTTTTTTGCATAGTTATTAGGTATACACTTTAATCTGTACAAAGCATCAAGCTTGAGATTGGTGAAAAATAAAAGTATTGTAAATGTAATCACTCTCTATTATGAATAGAACATTTAAACAATAAATTTGTACACCATCACAAGGTATTGAAATAACATAACTAATTCACATACACCAATGCCTGTCCTATAAAATTTTAATTCCTTGATGTTCGTAATTTGATTGTATTTAGAACCTTACAGTGGGCTTTTTATGTAGTAACCAGGCTCAACAGATCATTTTCATATTGATCATCAGCCTATTTTTATGTACACTGCACGACGAAGGCCTCTCGCACCAACCTCCAATTACCTCTATCTTGCGTTCGCTGATTCCAATTTGCGCTTGCCAATTTCCTTATTTCATCACCCCGCCTAGTTTTCTACTGTCCTCAACTGTGCTTCACTGCCCTTGGCATCCAATCAGTAACTCTAATGCTCCACTGGTTACCTACTCTATGTATTACATGGCCGGCCCAGCTCCATTGCTTTCTCTGAATGCGAACTAAAATATTGGCTATCCCCCTTTGCTGTCTGATCCCAACCTCTCTCTTCCAATCTCTTAACGTTATGCCTAACATTTTTCATTCCACCTCTCTTTTCATGGTGCGTAAGTTGTTCTAGAGCTTCTCTTTAACCTCAAAGTTTGTCCCATATGTTAGCACCAATACAATGCAATGATTGTACACTTTTCAATGGAAGTAGTAAGCTCCCAGTCAGGGTTTGGTAATGCCTGCTGTATGCACTCCAACCCATTTTTATTCTGTAAATTTCCTTCTCATGATCAGGGTCGCCTGTGAGTAATTGACCTGGATAAACGTACTCCTGTACAAACTCCAGAGGCTTACTGGCGATCATGAATTCTTGTTCCCTTGCGAGGCTGTTGAACCCAACCTGTCTTCTACCGATTAATCTTCAACCCCACTCTTACACTTTCTTGGTTATGTCTTCAATCATTGGTTGTAATTCATCTGCGGTGTTGCTGAACAGGACAATGTCTTCTGCAAGGGAAAGGTTGCCGAGATATTTGCTGTTGATCCTCACTCCTAAGCCTTCCTAGCTTGAATACTTCTTCTAACCATGCAGTGAATAGCACTGGAGATATTGCATCTCCTTGCCTGACCCCTTTCTTGATAGGTAACTTTCTACTTTTCTTCTGGAGAACGAAGGTAGCTGTTGAATATTTGTAGATATTTCCCAAGATATTCACATATGCCTCCTGTACTTCTTGATTACATAATGTCTCTATGACTGCTGGTGTCTCTACCGAATCAAATGCCTTTTCATAATCTATGAAAGCCATCTACAGGGGTTGATTATACTCTGCAGATTTCTTGATTACCTGATGGATGGCATGGATGTGATCCATTGTAGAATATCCCTTCCTGAAGCCAGCCTGTTCTCTTGGATCTCCATCCTAAGGATCTCCACAAATGATCCTGAAAAGTGCTCCATGTGAAACACCAAAAGATGTTCTATGGATGCACCAACTAGGCCTTTCTTTAGATGTCATTGGGATATTAGTCAGATGTTGAATCCTGGCATAGTCTTGATGTTAATAATCA
This sequence comes from Dermacentor variabilis, assembly GCF_050947875.1. Classification (NCBI taxonomy): domain Eukaryota; kingdom Metazoa; phylum Arthropoda; class Arachnida; order Ixodida; family Ixodidae; genus Dermacentor; species Dermacentor variabilis. The sequence continues at coordinate 9,485,120 of NW_027460280.1, read as the reverse complement.
CTTGTTTGTTGATGCTACAGTCCCTGTAGCTCTCCAGGCATGCAATGTGTCATAGAGTCACTGTGAAACTTTCAATGCTTTATTGCAACTGCTTATAATACAATGTGTCAATTAGTACCTCCAGCGAAAAATAATGAATCTATCCCTACTTTACAAACCCTAGACAATCTTCCAATAAAGATCTCTATTGGTCTCATATGAAATCCAATAGGAAAACCTACAAGTCCCATATGGCCAAGTGTACAGGTCCTATAAATATTCTTGCCGGTGCTGTGCCAGGGCAGTACAATGTTCTATAACACAAATAAAATGTGTGATAGTGATACAAGCAGTGATATGAACTTGTATTGGACAAATAAACTGCTTTATAGATCCCAATAGATGCAATAGAATTAGTGATCATAACATAAACTTGTATAGGTAGCAGTGCTCGGCAAGAAGCAAACCAAGCGGACGCGCCCAACATAGAGAATGGAGGCACAGAAGGTGTCGCTTTAATAAAGCAATTATATGCATTCCAAGCTGCATATTCATTGTACTGTAGATGTTGGTACAATTTGTTGTTTCACTGTGTAATTTCCTAGAGATCAGAGCTGGCTGCTAGCACATCTGTAAGAATGTACAGATGGGGCTATATATAGGCCAAGATTCGTTATGTAAGTGTGGTCCTATGTGTCAGCTGTTTGGCTAGGCAGCAGCAGCAACCACGATGAGCAGAGGCCAGGAGGGTTTGCCTAGAAAGCTTCGTAAAACAATTTGGTATACATCATTCCTGTCTACACCAATCTAGAAGTTGAGCTAATACACAAATACAGGCTATTAGTTTTATCAGTGTACTAAGTCTGTTTCATAAACCACTACAGGCTATCATTGTATCAGGTCTAGTTTATACTCCAATAGATCAATACAGGTTATCAGCATCATTAGTGTATCAGACTTATCATTTCATTATCCAGTAATATGAAACCTATAGAAACCAACCAAATATTTATATTCCAATTTTTCCTAAGGAAATATAACACAACACAAGCAGAATTTAGCATAAACACAGCTGTCCAATGTCTTTTGCGAGTGTTTACAGAAGACATTCGCAGTCCATGTGGTAGACACTGAACACTGTGCATTGCATCTATATCTTTTTATTTATATTGTTTATTTAGACATACATTAACACAGATGAAGTGACTAAAGGCAGATGCAGCTGCCTAAGCAAGGCCCTCCTACCTGTACATTGCACAGAGGTGGAAAGCAACAAGAACACAGCGAAACAATACAGAAACAGAGAAAAACCAAAATCTGTGCAAAAGGCAACTAAAAAAAATTACACAAGAAGCTACAAATTGTTGGAAATCTATACTTGCATCATTCTCAGTAAAGCCTAAACAATTAGGAATAATTCTGACAAACAACAATGCTGAGCAATTGTGCAAGAGTTTAAACAATAAATAAGGAATATAGAAAGGACTGACATGACCACAGCAGCACTACGTATCGCACGACAAGCATTATTCAACAGCTTAACAAAAGATAAACTTTTTTTTTGTTAAGGCTATAAACAAACCTGCATTGGCGAATCATATTAGCACTTTCACGATTTTTGATTGCTAGGTAATCAGGTATTAGGATGAGCAAGTGCCTGTGTCCCATATTTACTTCTGAACATTGGTGTCCTAAGTCAGCTATGCCTAAGATGGTACTGTGTATTATTGTCAGGCAGAGAAGATGAGGAGGGAGTAATATACTGGTCACATAGAATGTTCTTCTGTCTATGCATAGGAAGCATTATTTGGAACAGCTAGTTAACTTTGAGTATGTTAAGCTTAGGAAAGAATAGTGCTGTGTTGGCCTTTTGTTCTATATTTTTTATAATGCAGTGCCAATCTCTTTTTTGTAGAGCTGTGCACTGCACAGCTCTACAAACCTGTCTAAATTTGTCTCAGGAGCAATATCCCAGATGAGTAGCCAGTAGGAAACATGAGAATGAACAAGGACATAATATAACTGAAGTTTTAACCATTATGGCACCAAATTTCGAATATTGTTCATTATTGATATTGCCCTACAGATATTTGCATGGAGCTTGTTTATGTGAGGTGTCTAGCTCATGTTCTCTTCGAAAATAACACCTAACAATTTTTAGGTTTGTACTCATTCAATAGCACAGTTAATAAATTTAGTAGAAGCATTGTAATTTGAAAATAATAAAAATAATTTTCCTAACATTCAATTGAAGTAATTTAAATATAACCAGTTTCACAATTCAATCAACAGTCTAGTAGCTACCTTTCCAAGATAGAGTAAGTGCATGTTTATCTGCAAAAAAATGTACTAGTGTCTTTTGCATACAGTAGCATATATATAGCATATAGTAGTGTAGTTTGCATGTAGTAGTTTGCATATATATTGAGGAAGTTGCAGTATATTCACAATATCTTTTGTTTATTTATTTATCAAATACTTCAGGCCCTCACAGCAAGCCCTAGCAGGTGTGGCATAACTATACAACAATGCATAATATGAATTCAGCGTAGTGACAGCACAAAACATAGGAGCTCATTTACAATGGGACAGGTTGTACAGTAACAGGAGAAAATTTATACAGTGTGAAACATGACTATGAATAAAAAGCAATCAATTTGTCAATAGATTCAATGGTCATAATCACATCAGAAGGCAGCTTGCACCATTCCTCAATTGTACGGGGAAAAAAAGAATACTTAAAGGTGTTTATTTTGACATGGTGTGGAGTTAGACACTGATCATGATGATGCCTTATACGACGAGTAGTAATGGGCATAAGATAAGGTTGAGGACTCATAGAAAGTTTATTGTTCTTAAGTAAAAATATAAATTTTAGTCTTTGAATTTTCATTCGTGCTTGCAGCGATGAGATGGCATGCTCTTTCATTAAATCAGAGGGCGAGTCTGTACTGTGGTATTTTGAAAAAATGAAGTGTATGACTTTCCTCTGGGTCAACTCCAGTGCCTCAACATTCTGTTTAGTGTAGGGGTCCCAAACTGTACAAGCATACTCTAGTTTTGGTCTGCTGAGACTATATATAGTATACTAAATGCTTTATCCTGGGAGGAACATTCTTTAGTTTGTGGTGAAGAAGACCAAGTTTTCAGTAGGAAGACAAGAAAACATTGGTAACATGATTGTTCCAGCTTAAACGGTTTGTAATGGTAACACCGAGGTATTTATATTCATTAACTCCTATATAGGGGATGCGATGGAAGGTTGTATGGAAAGGAATGCACAAGTTTTTTGTTGGTAATCTAAAGTCCTAAAATAACCTAAAGTCTTAGGTAAATTTAAAGAGAGCATCTATTTGAGAAGAGGACTTGCAGATATCTGACACGCCATCTCCTGATGCACATTCACCGAAAATATTTTGCATGCTGATTCCTTATCCAAATTATGCCCATGATGCTGCATTTTGAAGACCTCACCGAGTACAATGTCTCTTCAAAATCCACCAGACGTCTTGATTTGGATGTGGGACGTGTGGATCTTTTTGGGACGTCCATGGGGACTTTTTGTGTCATCTCGCTGGAATCAGTCAACCTTACAAACGAATTAAATGACAAGTCATATTTAGTACATCCATATTTGTACATGTCTGCACCACACAGAGTGTAATGCCAGTAGTGCAAATATTAATTTTCACTTGGAAAATTATTTCCACCGAAACACATGGTGCATTTATGCCAGCATTAACTCTCACACTTCTGCACTGAAAAAAAAATCTATACTGTTACTCACAACAAATGTTTACCTAGGTATGAACAACAGAACTTAACAAACAAACCTTTTCAATTTCTGAGCCTAAGCTACACTCACCCAACTTGTCCAAGCCATATATCTCCTTTCAATTTTGTTGCAGAATTAGCAAATGATGTTCATTCAACACTAAATTGTGGAGCTAAATTAAGGTGCTCAAGCAGTTTTGGGGCAGTTAATTGCTATATTCATGCTGAAAACTTGGTGGAGAAGCAATGAGTAAGAGAGAGACAATACAAATACATACTTTTGATTGAAGGTCTGTTTTTGAAACATTGGTTAACATACCAGAAAAACTCGCACATGTTAAGAAAATCAAGACAAATTTGGGCCTCTGTTAATATATAGGTCTAAAGTACCTCAATGTCTTCCCACACCAAAATCATTAGAAGGATCGCTCGTCACCATAAAAAACACTAGAGGGCTGGCTGACATACTTTCCGCACATTTTCTTTATGTGGAATTGCTCACCGATTTCCTCATCAACATATGTCTCTATGTTGGAAATGCAACAATGTATGTGCAACATGAAACATTCTGCCGTAAGAGTCTATGAGCCATTGCATCTTTGCTTGCTTACAGCATATGAGCCATTGCTGATGATAATATTTTTTTGTACCACTCGACTAGACGCCGCATTCTTTAGATGTGAGCCATTGCCCTGAGCCACGTAAGGCTTTGCATCATGGAATGTGCAAGTGTGACTGAACGAGGACATAGAAAGAAACAGATAGACAGAGACAGCACTACTTTCAACTATAGATTTTATTTTCACAAGCATCGATAAATATATACTGAACGAGCAGAAACAAATGAGACAGCAAAAAAGAACATTTAGTGGTGCATGTCGATGAACCATACACATGTCCAAGGTATGGTCAAAACATGAACTGCAATGGTTACTACGATAAACCGAGGAATCATATCTCTTTTTCAGATATCGACACTAATGGCTTGCTCATGCACCTTTCCTCTAATTTTCCGATTTCATAGGCCTCCACAATCTCCCTTGTCATCCTACTATGAGCACTATACAAAATAGAAGTTCTCCCTAGGGAAAATTCTGACAGAAATATTTTATTGGTTTCTATATAGGTTTCATCTTACTGGATTATAAAACGACAGACCTGATACCCTAATAAAGCTGACAGCCTATATTGGTATATTGGACTACAAAATAGTATGCCTGAACACTGGCAACACTGATAGCCTGTATTGGTATAGATGTAGATATCGTATCAAGGTGGTTTGTTCTACAAAGATGCATTAATTGTTCATTCTAAAGCGAATCTTTCTACGTGAACAACGTGAACCCTCCCAGATTTTGCTGTTCTTGGTTGCTGCTGCTGCCTTGCCAAATAACTCACACACAGGACACAACTTATACAATGAATCGTGGGCTATATATATATATATATATATGTATGTTGAAACAGGCATGTTCGTCTTGTCAACATGGGCACAGCATCTGGAAAAGGGCCACTAACATAAGGCAGTCACAGCCCGAAAAATCGACAGAGCAAGACACACACGACCGTCAACTTCTTCCTCCATGCTGGCACAGAACTGGTGCCAAAGTGCTCCGGTACAACATATACATGTATATATAGCCGCCGCATCTTTTCTACCCCGACATGTCTGCTCGAGGCCAGCTCTGATCTCTACGAAATTACGCAGTGAAGCAAAAAATAGTACCTAAATATCCTCAGCACAACAAATAAACAGCTTGGAATGCATAAACACTTTATTAAAGCAATGCCTTTCCCACCCTCATTCTCTATGTTTGGCGCATCTGATTAGTTGGCTTCTTGCCAAGCAATACTACCAATACAAGTTTATATCATGATATCGGTTTGTGTTTTTATCCTGCCATATCTGTCCTGCCTCATTGACGACTTGCTGAAAGTAATAAGTTGTCCCATGTCCTGGAATTTTGGACATTCCCCGTGCGACCATCTTTCCAACTTCACCGCTGTGTACCAGTGTAACTAAATGGGCAGCATATGAAAAGAAATTCAGAAGGCGGCCCAAATTCCAACTTTCCATTAGCAACATTGAGAGGGCACGCGCCGTTTTATTAACATGCGCATTTATGGCACTTGGTCCTAACATCTTTGCTGCATTATAGCAGTGTTTTGATTAGGATTAAAGTACTTGTTGAAATTCTGGCGTTCTTTCGAGATACCATTTTTAATATTGCAGCCAACTGAGTTACGCTAGTCCATTGCGGTGGAGTTCAAGAGATGGTCGCAGGGGCGATGTTCAAAATTCTTGGCTATGTTCAGCCCAATTTCTTTCCTGACTTTTCGAACTCTAGCTGTGTCTAGCCCTGCGATCCGTTTTCTGGATTCTGTATCATGTTAGTGAACTGTGCATATGCCCCCTGCCTCGCGTCTCGGCGAGGGTCCTATATGCGTTCCATAATGAGCAAATAGGCTTTAGTAGGCTTTACTGTAAAACAGTCCTGTAATACAGAGAAGCATACAGAGTGCATTGCGGTGAAGGTAGGCGAGAATTTGCGCAAGTACTAAGCGTTAACAGCGTGTATATTTAGTACGTTCGGGCTGCGCCTCCAGGACACCAAAAGGGCAACGGTGACGCCACAGCTGGAACCTGGGTTGGTCTGTGGGTTCAGGGCTCGCCGAAATGCCAACCTACGGTTCCACCTTTGATCTTTCCGCTGGCCCTTCCGTGCTTGGTATAAAGATCCTTCGCCGCCCACTTTATTTTAATAGATGCTCTCCTGAGGTCTCCGTTTGCCGGTATTTATATTTCTCTCACGCCAACTTCACTGTAATACATTTATGTACTGAGGTGAAACTTACTAAAGCGCATTGGTCATTACGGGACTCATATATAAGGCCCTTGCGGACTATGTATCACCGCTTTGTTTCCAAGGGGATGCCATTAGAGATCATAATCATGGGTGACACATCGCTTCCTTGGCTTTGTTGACGGGCACGACAAATCGTTTTTTTTTTTGCGTCTAGAACGTTATGCACAGCAAACGCCCACTCCGTTGGCGACGCGGAAGCACTCATGCAAGGAAAACGGTGTAGTAGAGATGTTCCGAGATACGCAGAGGGCAACAAATTTTCATGAACCCTAGCTTAGCGTTACATTGCTGCGCTGGCCACTGTCGTTGGTGCAAGTAAGCACCTAGCACACTATGCAAAGCAGCCGGTCACCTTCTGATTGCAAAGTCAGTGAAAGAGGTAAAGAATGTTTTTATTATAAATTTGAGCCACAAATGGGCTCTGCCTATGTCCCACGACTGTTTTTAATGAAAAAATAACTTCCTTCTTGATATGTACACCTGTTCATCCCATTACAACAACAGGTTTTCGACTATAGGCATCTCTATATGCCTCAATCCCTACTGTCATTTTAGTGCTCCCACTAGAAATATAATTTCAACAGAAAATTATCTGACACCTTTTGACTTGGAGTTTAGTACTGTGCCTGGGGTATAGCTTCGACAAAATGCACAAAAAAAATAATTTTAAAATTTTATCAGCCCTAATGGTGTCCCATACATTTGTGTACTGTGCTCTCAAAAGTTTGTTATTGTTCTTCTCCACTCGAAAGCACTTGTGCTGATAGTACTGTTTGTCAGTTGGAGGATGTCTCATCACCTGCTTTGAAGCCTCTCTTACAATATTCTGATACACTAGTTAAGTTCTACTCTGTTAATGAGATAAAAATGAAAGTGTAGGCTTTGGATGGTAACATTTTCCATTTAGCAATGAAGTATAAATGATGTCCAGAACATGCCTCTTGGGTAATGCATCAGTGAATTATTGAGGCAGCACTTCTTACAATTCACAGATTAAGTCATGGAATGCTTTGCATGCAATGCAAGGTCAAAAATTGTGGCTAGAAATCAGTGCACACTTTAGCAGTATGCTGAGCTGGGCTAGTTAGTGCATGCTGAAGGGAATTGAACAGTGCAATAGACGAGACATATTTGCATATGACAGCACTGTGCCTATTGTTTACACTATATGTCCAGTCTTTTGTGCTGTTTCATTTACTTCAATGTGTAGACCTTCACTACAATAATAATGCTATCTCATTAAATTTGGGCCGTTAGTAACATTGTGAACAAATGCACTATGCATTTCTTGTTATTAATGTGTGTGTATGCATGTACTTGCATGCATGCGTGTGTACTTTGTGGTTGTTACAAGTCTCTTTGATTACTATTAAAATTGGGAGATTACAGACAAACTAATTTTTGCTAACCAACCTTTATAGGAGTGGCAGACATCAGAAGTTGTGCTACCTAACTAAATTAAGTCATTAATAACTAAATTTAAGCAGTTATGTTAGGAGGCATGTTAACATGAAAGTGTAGATTTGAATATGTTCGGTAGTTGAGGAATAACCATTGCTGGAACTTCTGTGCCTTATTAAACACACTACTTTCTTGAAATAAGCTCAAAATTTGAAACAAAATACATTGCTCTTCCAATGAGCAGTTTTCATTACACCATTTTCTGTCAGCACATAAACATATTAACTGGAAGACTTTGCAAAACTTTGATAATTATTTAACCTATTGGCAATTATTCCACAAATTCTGACGTCCACTGCTGCTATGTAGCTTGGCCTGCAAAAATTATAATTTGACTCAAATCTCCTATTTCTCATAACGTGAAACAGACATAGCAGAAGCACACAAGATGAGTGTGTGTGTCAACGTGTGCATATTATAGAAAACTTAACACTACGTATACAGGGTGTTCTTTTTTAGCTGCACCAATCTTTTTTTTAATTTCATGTGGTAGATAGCACAATTCTAACCCTTGATCTAAACTACTTGATAAAGTGGGCATTACTTCTACAAGAAATAAGAATGCCTGACTGAATAATTAACTTTATTCTAATTAACTTCTTGTTTGTTACTTTATGGCGCCCATTTCAATTGACAAATTGTAGCTGGTGAGATTGCAATGCGTATCCACTTGGAACACATTATCAGGACTAGCCCAGTTTCGAGATATGAATTTTCAAATGTCCAATGAAATTCATTGATGTTCCAGTTACCTTCGTGCGTCAATGCATAGAACAGTTTTTATAAGTAAGTGGAACAAAAGTGAATTTTTACGGCAAGTTTGATGCCACATATCTCGAAACTGGTGCCATCCTCAGAATTTGTTCCCAAGCAGATATGCCTTTCAAACTCACTGGTTACATTTTGTAGATTTGGAATGCCCACAAAGAGAGGGTGGTGCAAACGTAGACATGGCCAGCAAGGGTCAAAGTGCAGTGTCTGTTCTTATCAGCTTAATATCTGATATGGGTTCTATTTGGACCCAAGCTATTAAACTTATTTTTGCAAGTTGCCGGAGTGCTTGAAGCCTGCTTCACCAATACTTTTGTGCAATATTTTTGTGTGTACCTTAATGTGGCAAATATGCTGCAGTGAGGGTTGTCAACGCATGTGTGAATGTACCACTGTTTGAGCATAGGAAAAATAGAAGTAAGAATATTGGGCCTCTCAAATTAGCAAATTAGTTAAAAGACCAGGAGAATAATTTAAAGATACATTTAGAGACGTGTATCTGCCTTAAATACTGCATCTTTAAAATCAACATCGTCATCATCAACCTGTTTTATGTCCACTGCAGGACGAAGGCCTCTCCCTGTGATCTCCAATTACCCCTGTCCTGCGCCAACCGATTTCAACTAGCGCCCGCAAATTTCCTAATTTCATCGCTTCACCTAGTCTTTTGTTGTCCTCGATTGCGTTTTTCTTCTCTTGGTACCCATTTTGTAACCCTAATGGTCCACCGGTTATCTAACCTATGCATTGCATGGCCTGCCCAGCTCCATTTCTTTCTCTTAATGTCGATTAGAATATCAGCCGTTTGCTCTCTGATCCAAACTGCTCTCTTTCTTTCTCCCCTTTAACGTTACGCCTAACATTCTTCGTTCTATCACTCTTTGCATGGTCCTTAACTTTTTTCCCAATCAAGCTTCTTTGTCAGTGTCCAAGTTTCTGCCCCACATGTCAGCACCGGTAAAATGCGCTGATTGTACACCTTTCTTTTCAATGACAATGGTAAGCTCCCAGTCAGGAGCTCACGATGTCTGCCGTATGTGATCCAACCCATTTTTATTCTTCTGTGAATTTCCTTTTCATGGTCAGGGTTCCCTGTGATTAATTGACCTAGGTAAACGTACTCCTTCACAGACTGTAGAGGACAAATGGCGATCCTGAACTCTTGTTCCTTTGCCCGGCTATTTATCATTATCTTTGTCTTCTGCACATTAATCTTCAACCCCACTCTTACACTCTCTGTTAAGGTCCTCAATCATTTGTTGTAACTCGTCTGCATTGTTGCTGAATAGAGCAATGTCATCGGCAAACCGAAGGTAGCTGAGATATTCGTCATCGTTCTTTACTCCTAAGCCTTCCCAGTTTAATAGCTTGAATACTTCTTCTAAGCATGCAGTGAATAGCATTGGAGAGATTGTGTCTCCCTGTCTGACCCCGTTCTTTATAGGTATCTTCCTACATGTGTAGAATTAAGGTAGCTCTGGAATCTCTGAATTTTCCCAGGTACATAAGCGGTCTGTACTCCTTGATTGCGTAGTGTATCTATGACTGCTGGTATCTCTAGTGAATCAAATGCCTTTTCGTAATCTATGAAAGCCATATAGAGAGGCTTACTGTACTCTGTGGATTTCTCGATTACCTGATTAATGACACGGATGTGATCCATTGTAGAGTATTCCTTCCTGAAGCCAGCCTGTTACCTTAGTTGAATGAAGTCCAGTGTTTCCCTTATTCTATTGGAGATAATTTTGGTGAATATTTTATATAATACTGGGAGTAAGCTAATGGGCCTATAATTTTTCAGGGTTTTAATGTCTCCCTTTCAGTGGATTAGTATAATGCTTGCATTCTTCCAGTTTTCTGGGACCCTTGCGATCGATAGACACTTCGTATAAAGAGCCGCCAGTTTTTCAAGCATTACGTCTCCTCCATGTTTGATTAAATAGACTGTTATTCCATCTTCTCCTGCCACTCTTCCTCGTTTCATGTCTTGCAAGGCCCTTCTGACCTCATCGCTAGTTATAGGAGGAGTTCCTGTGTTCTGTTCATTACTGTTTCTAATTGAGGTATCCTGACTCCTCTGGGTATTGTACAGGTCAGTATAAAATTCTTCCGCTGCTTTTACTATATCTTCGAGATTTTTGATGATATTTGATGATACCCTGCTTATCTTTTAATAGTTATATAACTAATATTAATATTATACTATATATAATATTAATGGTTATATTTTAAAACAAAATATAGCATAACCTTGGAAATTGCGATGCATAAAACCACACTTAACAGATTATTCAAATGTATGGTGATATTCATTTCTTGCATTCTTTGCCACTTGCTTAGCAACTGCACAATTCCTTTTTTGATAAATCTTGGAGAAGTTTACTGAAAGAAACATATAAATCCACTTAAATGTCCTCAGATGTTGAGAAATTTTTCATGTTGACGAAGTGGTCTAAGGGTACCGTATGTGAGGAGGGAGGGACTGTCAAGCAACACATCCCACTCAAGCACAAGCTATCTTCCCTCAGATATTGTGGGATCTGGCATTGTCATGATGAAAAGCAATGCTTCTTTTAATTTAAGAACTCTGCCCTTCTCTCCTAGATTGTTGTGCATAACTAATTGAATAAGCAACAGTAGTTTGCATAAATTGACTATTACATTGTTTTCAGTAAAGGATTTCTTGGGGAAAGGTTTGTGGTCATTGTTTTTACACAGCTGGCCACTTATGGGAGGCAGTGATAAAGGTTGCAGTCACTGAACTTTTGTAGAACTGAAATGTGTTGTTGGTTAATATATGCAGCTTTTTAGAAATGGTCATGAGTTCAGACATTTATAGATTGAATAGACTATCCACATACTAAGCACTTGGATGGTAGTTCTCATTACTTTCCTTAATTTTGTTAGAACTACCAGAGGTTATCTTGCCACTTCTGTGTTTGTGGTCTTCAAAAGTAAAGCGAAATGAGTGAAAAAAATTTAATGGAGCAGGCAAGCAAAACCTTTCAGTTGGAATGTTATTCCAAATGTCAGAAAAATATTTTGAATGAATCTCTGTGAGTGAACATCTGAATTGCTTCATGCTTATGCAATCCGTAAGGAGTCATTTTCTTAGAGTGTAAAAGAATTAAGATGAGTTGGAGCACACTTTTGCAGAAGCAGTGTCCCCTTGTTTTTAGTGGTGTGTGGATGTTTCAGATCACAAATATTGAATTGAATAGTATTTGCTGTTTGATTTGTATTTGATTTATGAATTGATTATTAAAAATTATGGAATAATAATTTATTTTGATTATGTAAAGAATAACATTTATTGTGGCCTCAAAGAAGAGAAGGGGTAGGAACTGAGGACTATTCTGAATAAGTCTGCTGAAGGGAAGCTGTGGTTGCTATACATGAGCGCTAGTTCTTGAGCAAACACAGGGGTCAGAGGTGTTTGATTTTGGCAAAACAATTTATTATTTGGCCACTTGCATGATGTATCAATCATTTTAAAACAATGTGCAGTGCTTTAGTATTACACTTTTCTCCTTGAACAAACTCAACATTTTCCATGGCTCCAGATGTGCTATTCCAAATTTCTTTTTTTCATTACTGTCATTGCCATGGCATACCACGATAACTAAAAGTAGTTGTTTCTCATTTATGCGCTCCTCAGTTGACTGGACATCTATTTTGCAAACAGCATAATATGCATTTATATGTGCCTGTAAACAAGCCAAGTAAATAATGCCAACACACTTCATTTTTTACAACTAGCACTCTACACTTACTTTATATTTCAGCAACTTTAGAAATTCTAAATTTGATTCAGTATTTGGAGGTTGCTTTCCTCAAACATATGTAGATGCAGTAAGAAAATTTCATTATTTGAGCACCCCTACTTCTTTTCTGAAATGACACTATTAAATTATTTTAATCTCCATTGAGGGAGGGAGATAAAAAAAATAGGAGGGGCTGTTACATCACTTTTTGTGAAGTCAGACAATGCCATTTGGTCATGCAGCCCAAGCAACTTCTCCATCTTTGTAGGTGCTGTCAGAACACCCATGTATGTTTTCTGTTTCTATGCTACTGTGCACCAGCTTTGCGAGTCTGAGTGCATCACCTCTGTGGCCACAAAGCTCAGTATGAGCAACTGTGATGTATTTTAAGGTTACCTTATGAAGAAATGGAAACTACCCAGTTTTTCTGCACTTTGCATGCATAGTACTATGATACTGTGTAACTTGACAACAGATAGCTTCTTTTGTGTGCACAAAGAACTTGGAAGTGTGATAATTCCCACAATAATTTCATTATTTTTAGTATGTAATATTTTACCCAACTTTGTCATTGGCCATTGGTGTTTGCAGGTGTGCTACACATTTTAAATGTGGTACTATTAAAAAATAGGCTGAAACCTATTTATGGATGGTGCTGCATGTTAATTAAAAATTTTACCTGGTAAGAGCGAGTGCAGAACTTAAATCTGTTTATTGAAAAAATGTTTGAGTTCAACACAAGGTTTAGTAGATTTACATGGTAACAACTTGTGAATGGGGTGGGGACGTGGCCATAGCAATTGTTCTGTCTCTAAAGTGCTACCTAGACAAGAATAGATACATGGTAATTGAACAAGGATTCTCGCTGAAGCCATCGTTTTGACAAAGGGACTTGTCTTCATAAGGCCAGCAACTGCTACAGATGAACAGGTCACTTTTGTGAGTATATATATAATGAAAGTTTACAAGAAGTTCCAGGCATGAAATAAGATGGAAATTATTTGCGTTATGTTGGCTTATTTTGAGGAGATAACCTTATTTGGTATTTACAAAATGTCATTGTTAACACAAACTTAGCATTTGTAGCCATTTTCATGGCTACTATACTGAACTGTACCCCCTTCAGTCATGAATGATGGTATTCTGCCAGGACATTTTTCGAGCTTGCAGGTATGAATGTTTCAGGTGTCCAGAGTTCGAAAAAAAAAAATTCCCCTCTCTAGGAATATTATTTTGCAAAGTCAATCGCGTCCTCATATGGAGACATCGTGACTCAATACTTTCTATCGCAAGTTCACTATGCCACTTTAAAGGAAGAAGGGGCATTATCTATTCAGGGTTGTGCGAGTGGTGCATCGACTGGTTGACAGGTTGTGATATTTGAAGAAGTGATCCTGAGCTGCGATGCACAGAAAAACATCGCATTTCCGGCAGTGGCCCCGGTTTCTACCACACACTTCTCATACTTGCTTTGCTAAGGAAACGGCAACTGGACTTGCTGAGGCCAGTGGTCCTTTGCATCCTACCTCACACAATCGCATCATGTTTAGAGCAAGGATGGTGACTCAAAATGAGCTATTCAGGTTGGACATTAAAAGAAAATGCTAAATTGCAGCACAGACAAAATTCTCAAATACAAAAACAGAAAACAGTCTGTACTGCTTCTGCAGGTCAACTTCGCCCAAACAAAATTCTGTTGTTCTGGGACCAAACTAGGAATCTCTCGTATCTGGACAACCATTCGAGGAAGCGACATAATTGCCAGACTGACGTTGTTCGTTTCATGGTCCGGAAATGTGAGCATTTACCACCTTCATGACGAAACAGTGCGTACGACGATTTGTGCATTTAAAAAATGCCACCACTTAAAACTAAAAGGAACACTGAAAAACACAGTTTAATTCTTCGACGGTGAACTAGATTGCCCAAGAAGTCCAAAAAGTGTCGGTGGTTTTAAGTTTTCGCACAGTGGCTATGGTTCGCCGGCGTGGTAAAAAAGATTGAGTGAGTCACAGTGTCTCCGAATGGAGACTCGGATGAAAACAGGATCAAAACTATTCAGTAATAGAACTATGAGTATTGTGCAACTGTTTTTCTTTAAAAGTAGCTCTTTCTTCACATAAAACAGGGTTTTTAACCGTTCTGAATGTTTGAGGCTGCTGCAAAAGAGAAATTTGAGCAGCGACAAACCAGAGCTTCCGTAAAACATGGAGTCGTCCGTCTTCAAACATCTTTTTCTCTAGTAGTGTTTCGTCGCTTCATCAGATGGCGTTCATTGCATTTATGTATGCTTCCCATATTATCCCCACCAGTGTGCAGTGTCACTCCTTCGCTTTTTGATGAAAAACTCAACATAGAAAGTCGTATCTTCATATGGAGACACCGTGACTGAAAGGGGTACCGTACCCATAACAGCCATGTAACCATGATTGGATGTAGTAGCGAACAGGAAATGCACGTTCAATGTGTAACTATTGATCAGGTTTGAAGGGCTTCGCAAGATAAGTCCAAGGAAAATGTGGCAGGAGAAGATGAAATAACAATTGATTTGATAAAACATGGAGGAGATATTGCACTGGAATCTTGCAGTCCTTTATTCACAATGCCTAACAACGCTAAGCATACCAGACTTTAAAGAATGTGAGCATAATTACAAGAATGGAGGTGTTTAAGAATTGGAAGAACTACAGACCCATTTCTTTAGTCTCAGTATTGTACAAGATATTCACTATCAAATAGAATAAGGGATACACTTGACCACAATATTCCATGATGGATCTCATCCAATAAGACATTTGAGACCGTAGCCAACCTCTCTGTATGACCTTTGAAAAGTACATATTTGGTTCAAGAGACAATAGTGGTCATGGAGGCATTGCAAAGAAGTAGAAGCATACATGTATGCCTTATTGCAGTAGCGTAAAGTCACGCTTTCTCAGTGCATAGTTTTAGGCAAGCACCCTGAACAAAGCTTATGGAAAACTTTTGAAGACATTATTGCCATCCATAATAATAATAATATTTGGGGCTTTACGTGCCAAAACCACTTTCTGATTATGAGGCACGCCGTAGTGGGGGACTCCAGAAATTTTGACCACCTGGGGTTCTTTAACGTGCACCTAAATCTAAGCACACGGGTGTTTTCGCATTTCGCCCCCATCGAAATGCGGCCGCCGTGGCCGGGATTCGATCCCGCGACCTCGTGCTCAGCAGCCCAACACCATAGCCACTGAGCAATATTGCCATCCATAAATATTCTGAAAATTGTGTCGGCATGCCTCCACTATCACTACACAGCTGTAAAATCATGCATCTATTCAGCCTGTGATTTCGTTCTCTTAACAATCATATTGTACGTCATCATCTGTTTTTTTCTGCACCCAATTGTACATCCAGTATATATTGATATCAACATGCAATAAATATTGGTTCTAGTCAGCACAGTGTTGGATCTCCTCTCATTGTCCTGTTTTTAGCACTGTTCCCTTCAAGAGCTTTATTAATATTTTACCTTCAGGTACCACATACAAATAATAGGAAACATGGAACAGCAATGCAAAACTTTTTACATCAGTGATTTCTTTGAGCAGTGTTAAGGTTGACAATTTTGCCTCCTTCAGGAACTCCGTTGAATAAACTTCCTCTAAGCATCTGCCATCCTGGTGTCCTTTCACTACAAGATTTCGAAGGTTATGGTCAGATACAGACAAAGGAAACTCTGTTTGGGTCTTGGGTGCAGTAGTAAATTTCTTAGCATGACTGTGAAAAATTTACGAGGTGCCCAGCATAACCAATATAATCCTGACAAAAGTGTATGGGAGGCTATGCTTGTAGTATATGATGTCTAACAATGCTGCAAGGCAGTGCAAATGCCATAGACATGCATGCATCTTTGTGACATGCACTGCTGTGTCTTAACACCTTCAAAACAGTTTCACAAACTTTTTTTTAGCAATACCCGACTCAACGTTGCTAAATTTTCTAAAAGCCATACTTCTACGTACATATACCACTGCTCACAATGCTTTTGTCACCAGTTGCAAAATGATGCATTCAGCTGCAAGTCGTCGTTGCATACCATAACGCCATATGAGACCTTTCATTTGCATTTAAAGCAGATGGTATAGAAATAAAAAACAAGTGCAGAGATCATGTATCTCTTTGCATAGTATGTAAATGTAATGATTCAGGAAAGCTTTGCTTATAGTGTATTGCAACAAAGGCAATGGATTTGCTGCAATTTAGCACCTAATAGACCAATCTCACCATGCCTAGCACGCAGATGCATGCTTTTTTCCTGCCATGTTACTTGTAGTTCTTAGGAGAATTTGGAACACGGTGGGAAGGCACTGCGTAATAGTTATAGAGTTTGCATATTCACCAACATGAGTTTTGTGGAAGCAGTGGTGGTGGTCAGAGTGCATATTCAGCGACTACACTTCTGGCCAAGTTGAGGGGCTGGAGACGTGAAAGTTCATTATCTCAATGTGAATGGCATGTGTTTCAAAGCTTGCATCTGTTAACATGCACCAGCTATGTGAAGCAGATTCTTTTCTGTTTGCGGCAGAAAATACTCAAGGAAGTATATAAAGGAAGAAAAAAAAAGTTGCTCTCCAATGACGTTTTGCATTAATATCCAAGCTTGACGATCCCAAATTACGACACCTTGCATATAAATGGTGGTGGTCATGTGTTTACATTTCAGCAGTGACTCGACCAAGGATATAATCTGCATGCATGTTTAAATATAAGGACATGCATTGAAATTTACTTAATGATGTTTATTTGCTTGAAGAAAATGCTTTTGCTATGGTTAATATCACATACACTATGAGGAACTTGGAAGCAGTAAGCTTTGAATGGAATAAGGAAAGCAGAAACTTCAAACGAGATGGATAGAGAGACAGACACAGGACTCTCTTTCTGTCCCGTTTGAAGTTTGCACTTTCCGCTATTAGACTGATAATGAACCAACTAGCCCAGCAAAGGATTTTCTTAAATGGTAAGCTTTATGGCTTATTTGACTTGCTGTTTTCAAGCACTCTAATAGTTGTACGAAGCAACAAAGTTGGGTTGCACGATTTTTGTTACAAGGTGCTTGTTGGCACGTTTTCTTGATTCATTAAAGGACCTTAAAGATGAGCAATAATGCTTAAAAGTGACCAGTTGAATGCAAGGTTGTGAAGCGTTGGTTATGCTTTCTATTGCATTTTTCTTTTCCTGCAGAAAGTATAGAAATGCTTGGGTGAACTGTTTTTTTTCTTGAATATATGAGCGTGAGGTTAATTCTTTGTTGAGCCCGAGTGGTTACAATTTGCTTATGTCACAAGACGCATTCACTAATACGCAACTGTAGCCCTGCAGTTAAAGTGCTGTCTATCAACAATGCCAGGAGTTCAAGAAAGCAATGTTATCTAACCATCTAAATGAATGGGTAGATTTTTGATGGTCAGGGATGTGGCTAGGACTATTGTATAGCAGATGAGCGCAGGTATACAGACCGAGCAATGCATGTTTGTTCTTGTTTACAATGGCCAAGCCTGGCCGTGTGAGCAGCACTTCATACTGAATGCTCATTTGTCCGTTATATTTATCTGGTATTGCTGCATGTCTTCAAAGCCTCTCTTACTTCTAAGACTTCACTGCACATGACTGATCCTTTCATTTGTTCACATCTTTGTGCCTTTCACAGCATCGTCGTGTCCATTGTGGTGAAAATGCACGATTGCCACGTTCCATTTGCCTAAGTTTTACAAGCTGCACTAGCAGCCACAGCAGTTTTTCACGAAATCAAACCAACAAAAAAATTTTACTTGCTTTTCTGTCAGGCTAACTTGCTATAGTCCTTAAACATGTGTTCCTGTGGCAAGCTGTTGTCTTTTTGAAAGAAATAAAGACTTAGAGAATTTTGTTCCTTTGCATTTCATTGCAGCATACAGGGACGCAACAGTTTATTCCTTTACTATAATGTCACAATGCTTCAACGAAAAAAACTGTTGCCTATGATCAAAAAGACTCGGTGGATTACACATTTTATATGCTCTCTGTTCGCAACTCAGCTGTAGTGCAATTACCAGCATGCACCACAGCTGTGGTGGTGTAGAAAAAAATGAGACCAGTCTACTTTGCCTTTTATAATTTCAGGAAGGGCATTCCATCTGTCTCACCCCATTTTTTTTTATTAATAAATTATGTCGAGTAGGTTTTGCAAATGAACCATCTTTTTCCAGGGGTACATTATGTGACTGCTTGTATTATAGGATTATTTTTCTTCAAGCTTTAACAGGGACCAAGTTGCAAAGGTAGCATATATTATATATAATATTGCCAGCCCCAGTGATAGCAGTTCAGTAGCATCCGCACTTAGATGAAAGGTAAAACTAGTAAATTAAATAACTGGTTGGAAAATACAGCACCTGATAAAATATCTGGCTAAATGCGAGGTGTGCACCTGTGCTTTTGTCCACACATCCAAATCACATAAGGTACACTATTGGACATGCTTCACTGTGGAGCTGCTAACCAACAAGACACGAGTGTGATTGACCATGTATGAACAAAGTAGGGTAGTTCTGATCCAATTCTCATATGTAAAGGCAAATCAAGTAACAAGGAAGTTCCTTATATAGTTAAATATCGTGAACATGGTTCAGAACAGTAGATGTGTGGTAGGACTAATGAGGGCTAACCAACAGCAAACCAAACAAAACATAAAGTACAAAACTGGAATGTAGAGTGCAAGTTGCACAGATGTACACTATGAACTGCAACAACTGCTGCAAGGTATAGGTTGTGCAAAAGAAAAGGAGATACCTGAGGCTTGTGCTCAAGTTGAAGGGGTCAGGAATGCCGATCCACCAGCTACACGATCATCCAGCTTGGCAACAACCAGCAGAGCCAGCAAGTGAAAGGGCAAAAGTATGCAGAAGCATGCTTTTCTCTAAATCAGATTACTGTTTAATTGATGTCAAAAGCATGACTTTAATTGTGCACAGCAGTAGTGATCAGGCTAGGCTAGCGTGCAGTTGGCACGCATGTTTCAAACATGCCAGAGTGCATCGCAAACCAAATTTCGCCATGCAGTCTGGCATGTTGCCATGCATGAGCAACACACCTGAGAACTTTCTTCGACATTTCACTTGTTTAGCTTCTTCCTCAATTTCTTAAAACATTGATGACTACTGTGGCACATATTTCAACACAGTGGCATAGCCAAAATTTTTTTTATAGGGAGAGCAGGTGGACGGGCTGCACCAACATGACTGCGGACGGAAAGGGGGCTGGGCAGATCCCATATAGATAGAAATTTTGTATGTGTGTGTGTGTGTGTGTGCACGGGGGAGGGGAGGGGGGGGGAGTGAGGGCTTGTGCCCAGTTTGTTACCCACTGGCTTCGCCACTGCTTCCAGATAGTCCATGAAGACTTTGTCCCAAAATGTGGACATATCAGATAAATTGCACAAACCTGGATTCTGTATTTCTTTAGCCAAGGGGAACA
This sequence comes from Dermacentor variabilis, assembly GCF_050947875.1. NCBI lineage: Eukaryota > Metazoa > Arthropoda > Arachnida > Ixodida > Ixodidae > Dermacentor > Dermacentor variabilis. The sequence continues at coordinate 9,465,007 of NW_027460280.1, read as the reverse complement.
AATGCCTTTTCTTATGGGATTGTACAAAAATACTGAAGCGGCCTGTATGAACTTGAGGCAGCCTTCTTTTTACTATATGAAAAAACAGACTACAAAGCCAGAGAAAGCACAGGGGAAATTGTGTTTCATTGAAATGTAGAAATAAAGGAAATGAAAGTGGATGAAAAGGTGGGAGCTGAACCACATTATACGTACTGTGCTATACCAGTTAAGCTGTCATGAGGGCCCTCCCTTGTTCACTTTCTTAGGTATTTGTGTACACATACAAAAAGAGCACTAGTAGTGCTAGCCAGGACCACTCGTAGCCAACAACAGCACATGTGGAACATCCCTTTTTAAGAACAGGAGTCACATAGTAAATCAGCTTTGCAGCAAGCAACTGGTCAAAGGTATTTTCTTTGGCTGCCTTGATGCCATGAGGGAGCATTTAAGGGCTTGTTGTCCAGTTGTCTAATCCTGAAGTCATACAATTTGACATCATCAGTTAGAGATGTTCCACATCCCCTGACATGGCCGAGAGAAGCAGTGCTGGCCAACCCTCCCAGGACTACCCCTTACACATACACAGATAGCCAAGTAAATGGGAGGACGACCACATCAGTAGCTTAATTGGCAATGCACGGCATGCTTAATGCACAGTATGGGGGTTCGGTTCCCACCTTCAGCAAGTTGTCTTTCTATCAACTTTAACTTCCTCTTTACTTATTATTTCTACATTATGATTTCCCCTACATATTGTCCAGCTTCACTGTCTGCTTCCTTCACAACATAGTAAATAACAGAAAATTGGGTTTATCAATTTCCTTTATTCTTTGTGCCTCGTTCTCTACTGCTGCTGATAGTTTACAAAATCTCCTTCACAATCTGTCCTTGTGTGAAGAGAAATTCAATCACCGGACAACACCCTGTTTGAGAAAAGTCCAAAGTGATCGACAACTTCTTCGGTTTGGTGCTGAAAAAGATTTGAGAAAAAATACTCAGTAGTCATCCAAAACATATTTTTACACAATGCCTTAAAAAGTTTTTATTAGACAAGAGGATCATGCTAAGGGATAAAACTTATCAGAATTTTGTTATACAGATCAAGAGATTACTTTAACTGTGAGGTTTTGACATGTAACTTCACTGTGGTTTACATCGTAGGTTCTAGTTTATTTTGACCACCGGAGATTCCTTAAAGTGCGCCCAAAGCTCAAATGCAAGTGTTTTTACGTTTCACCCCCATCAAACTGTGGCTGTTAGAGCCGGGAATCAAACCACTGAGCTTGTGCTCAGCAGGGCGCTATAGACACTGAGCTGCTGCAACGGATACCAAGGGATGACTGAAACAAGGCTTGCGAAATTCCACAAGGTGAAGAAAGACTCACGGGATGAAAAATTGGCATTTTCTTGATTGGCATGAGCCTAGAAACTTACACATTTGCGTACACCCACCTACCAGTATAGTGTCTTTACATTTCACATCTACTTAGTGCAGGTTCTACAATGACAAATTCCTGATTCGAGCTCAAGAATAGCGCGAAAATAAAATCCAAGAGAAGGACAGGACACAAAGCTTGATTCCTACAATGAATCTACGTCGTATTTCCATACAAGTTGCGAAGAATGTTCGTGCAAGCATGGTGCCTCAGATAACAGCGTAAGAAACAACAATGCTAGTATACATATCAGTTTAGGAAACAAGCTGCACCGCATTCTGGCTTCAAGACAAACTTAATTTGAGAGCAAGATTGAGCCTGAGTAGAACACGTTCCTATATACTGGTTTTCATAGTTTAGATTAGGGTTTCTCAACATGTGCATTTTGAAGTGTTGTGAGCAGGCGCAGAATGTAGATGCTGTAGCCTTCTTTGGGCTTTCTAGCAGGTTCTCAAGCAAGTCGTGATTCACAATCGAGCCGAGAAATCCGTGATTAGGGAAACCGTACAGTAGACGAAGAGTAGAGGTAAACGCTGCATTGAGTGCCATAAAAATTTGCGACAGCTCACTTACTCGCACATTATGCAAAGCCCCACGAAAGATGGAAAAAAAAAAGGAAAAGTCTTCACGATCAACGTACTCAAGTAAGCGACAGCAACAAACGTTTAGAAATATTTTAAACCTTTCTGTCATAAGAGAAGAAAGTGCCGCCAAGCTGAAGACACTCACGAGCTCCATTTACAACAAATTCAGCAAACAAGAGCAACAGCACTGAAAAACTGAACAGTAAGCTGCACAAAACCACGTTATGAACCATAACAGGCACTGCAAGGTATAAGGAAATGAGTTGCTTTAGGCGTGGGCCCAAGTGTCGCTCATGATCGCAAGCTCAGGCACATTTCGGTTGTCCCAGCACAACTAACTAGCATATTTTGCTACACAATACAGTAAGGAACCATAAATTTATGTTTTAACTAAGATCAAAAGTGGAAGCAGCGCGCGCAAACTGTAGCAAAATTGTTAACTGGAACACGCCATACTTGTTTAAACGTCACAATCACGTGGTCAAAAATGTGACATCACTTCCGTGCATGGCAGTAGCGTTTTGGTATGGCATTTCGCCTCTACTACGCGTGTCACCAGTCACCGCCTTTTTTTAAAAACCCATATGGGTCTCAAGAATTTTCCTTTTCGTGTACCCTCCTTGATCTTGCGGGTTTCTACAGAACTGATTTGCCAATAACTGGGGTTAGGAGCAGGCAAATGTTCGGAATTGTCATTCTTCTGCCTGTCCGTGTAGAGGTTAAGATGTCCTCTTTGCCACATTAGGGCGAGAAAATTGTTTAATAAATCAAGATTAACATAAAATACATGTTTTCTTTAGATCGTTGCTCTGGGTGATCTAGTGCCTCACTTGAAACAATTTTTGTGTTTCCATCGCTATGAATGTTCGCACTCATGCAAAAAAAAAAGACCCATTCTGTCACGCCAAAAATGTGTGCAACAGTGTACAACATTTATCGACGTGAAAGCAAATAATTTTGCTAGTGGCTCTCATACCACGAGACAAGGGTGTATGAAAAATCATGCCAACCATTTTGCATTGTGCTGTGGGTTGGTCTATGAGATACCTCTCGGCTGTGGCAAGTTCTATGTAGACCAAACGGCCCAATGCCTAAATGACTATTTGAGGGAGCATTCAAACAATTTAAATAAACCGGATGGTGCAGCGCACATTGCAAGGCCTGCTCATGTGAGCCGTGCTTTCCAACATTGTGATCCTGGGCAGAAGTAGCAACAAAACAGCACATGAACTCGCGAAGGAATATTTTATCAGAGAGATGGTGCACATGTCAGTAGCACTTCAACTGCCTTAATTCCCCAGAAGTGCACTTGTTTAATGCCGATTTGTAGCATTACTAGACAAACTAGCACTGTCACAACATTCGCCTCTTGCATGTGCACAAAATTTGTACCCTATCTTCCATCCTTTGAATCATTAAGTCAGTTGGTAGTTCGCACTTTCATGCGTCCTTCTTCTATAAATATCTTTTTGCGCACAAAAAAAAAAAAAAGAATGCGTCGCAGATTTCACCAACTTGCCCAAGACGAAGTCCTAGTCAGTTTCAAAAATTTCCTTCAGAGATTTTCTTGTTGTGATGAGAATTTCTGTCAATGCATGGCACTCTGTTCGAACAAAGGGACAGGTGGTTGACAACTTCACTGAAGATGGGAGAAAAGAAAGGTTATAGAGGCAAAGATTGTCACATTATCACCCAGATATGTTCCCTAACGCAATGCCTAAAGAGTTTTTTTTTTGTTGGACAAAAGGATCAGGGTAAAGCTCAAGACCTATGAGCATTCTATTGCACAGACAAAAGGATTAACCAAACAAGCCCTGTGAAGTGCAGCAAGGTCAAGGAAGATTCATACAATGGAAACGGCATTTGCTTGAGAGCGGCATGCATGGACCTGCAAGCCCACACTGGTCATATTAGCATGCATTTCACATGTATAACAAAATGCAGGTTCCTGCAATGAAGCTACGTCATGTCTACAAACAAGTTGCGAGGAACATTTGCGCAAACCTGGTACCTCGCACAGCGCCATCATAAGAAGCAATACTAAATAGCAGCTTAGCAAACTAGCTGGAAGAAATTTAAGAAAATTTCTCGGTCTTCAAGACAGCCAAACTTTACAACAAAATTGAACCAAAGTAGAGCTATGAGTGGCTGGGCCACCTTTTGCAATATTTGTCTTCATAGTTTACATTCAGGTTGCTCAACATGTGCCTTTTGAACTGTAACGAGCAGGTGCACAAGCAAGTCGCGATTCGCTAGCCACCAAAATCCGAGGTAAACAGGGAAACAGCATGAAGATGCAAGACAAGAAACAGTAGAGGTAAATGCGACATTGCCGTAAAAAAATTGCAACAGCACTTACTCGGGCAATATATGCAACAGCAATCCTACGAAGGATGAAGAAGAAACTTTAATAGAGAATGGTCCGGCAGTTTTTGTCAGGTGGCGGCTCGAAGTCGTTGAACTCGAGCGGCAATTTCGGCTTGCCGGATGGCCCAGAGCTGCGGTCTGCCAACTCTGAACTTTTGAGAGTCGTCTCCCAGCGGCGGCAACGCCGATGGAGAAGGTCCCCGGCGGCCCTCGAAGCCGGGGCGGCGCCGGGAAGAAGCGAGCTCGAGGCTTCCCGCACTCTGGCTGCAGCGACAAGAGTTTAGAACGCGTTTAAACGTTTTTACCATAAGAGAAAAAAGTTCTGCCATACTGAAAGCCAACATGTGCCCCATTCACAACAGCAAATTCAACAAACAAGAGCACTGAAAAACGTAACAGGAGCTACATAAGACCACACTACCAACCATAAACGCGCTGCAAGGCATAAGGAAACGAGCTGCTCCAGCGTTGCGTCCAAGTGTCGCTCGTGATCGCAAGTTCGAACACCATCCGATTCTTCCAGCGCAACTAGAACAACATTCTAGCACACAATACAGTAAGAAACCGTAAAATTGTGTCTTAGCTAAGCTGAAAAGCTGAAGCAGCTCCAGCAGCGCGCGCAAAACTATAAACCGGAACACGTCATACTTGTTTAAACAACGTCATCATAACTCTGACGTCACTTCCGTGCGTGGCAGCAGCGTTTTAGTATGGCATTTCGCTACTACCACGTGCGTGTCAGCAGCTTACGCCAAAAAGCAACAGCGCGACCCCCAAGTCGCCAGCCCACTTCTCGTGCTAGCCTGTAATTGAAGTGGATCCCATCTCGTTTAAAACCACCACAACTTCTCACTTCCCTGTTGCCGTTTCCTGTTGTACAGCGCCACCTGTGGTCGCATACTTTAGTTCACGACGCCACCGCTACGCTTATTTCCGTAGCACTGTGGAAGGTACAGTTTCCCTTCTCTAAGTTTGTATAGGTGATCTGTGGTAGGGTCTCTCCTTCCTTTCTCCGTGCTAGTCCCCTTGCGCACGCGCGCGGGGCCCATAGAAACATACCATAGCGCAGGGTGCCAACTCGCCGGAGCCACAGGGTGGGCGAGGGGCGTGCGTCTAATTGTCGTACAAAAATCCCTCACGTGACCTGATCCTAGGTGCCTAGGGCCACCTGTCCCTGTCCCGTCTCTGTCCCGCGCTTTGTCCCGTCTCCTTCCTTGTGTCGTGTGTGTTTTCGCGCCTAGTAGCCAAGATGAATTGTGACCAACTCGCCCAACAAGACGTCTTTTTAAGCCTAGGGGCAAGATCGTTTAGGGATTTTTGAGTAGGCATGATGGTGGCGCCGGCCGAGCGACGCCGTGGCGTGCTCGTTCTTGGCGTGATCGTTCTCTGGCCCGCGCGGACCGCGCGTTGTTCAACGTTGCTTGTGTGTTGGTTGTAGGTTCTGTGTCACTTGGCGGAAAGCCGCATATGTGGTGGTGCGGCAGTGCGGCTTTCGCCTCGGTGAGCTCTGGCAGTATCCGAATCTGCATTGTGTGACCCGTGCTTCCTTGACAATTGAAATGTCGAAGTGGCCTAGCGCCTCGGCAACGAAGTTCTGCGAACCGCGATGCCGTGGTCTGCGTTGAATCTCCGGCCCACGCCGACCGCTGGTCGTGTGTCTCCGCAGTGGGTTCAGTATTTGTTGGCTAAAAGTCGCGCAGTAGTAGTGGTGTGGCATGTCGGCTTTAAGTCTCGGTGAAGTCTGGTGGTGTGAGATCCGTATTTCTGAAGAATTCATTGGTGCTTACGATTGAAATATTCAAGTGGCGTAGCGCCTCGGCAATGCAATTTGCGAACCGGCTCTGTGCAGCAGCTTCGTCGTGTTCGCCCCTTTTCGGCAGCGTCATCACATCGCACATGACGGGACTCGTAGGCGTAGGTATTGCACGTGTTTTTCGCCACGACTTACGTAAGTAATATAGTGCTGAAGGTGGTGTTTGCTCACAACTGTTCACGCGTCCTTGAAATAGGGCAGCGCATGTTTTCAATCGTGTTCAGCGCTAGTGCACTATCCGTGACTTCATGTGATTTACTTTTATCGTGGGCTTTACGACAATTATCGCGTAGTGCTGTGAACATAACGGAGCTTTAAGTGACGTCACATGATCTGCCGGAATTCCACGAAATGCAGAGTAGATGTTTAATATTATTGGTACTAAGGGCGCGATAAGCACAGTGAGGTGGAGCTTAATACTGTGCCCTGTGATGTTCAGCTGCATTTCTGCCCGTTTTTCGCGCTCTTAGTATTAGCAACGGGACGCAGGGTTCGGCGCAAAGTTGGGACGAATGAACGTGTATATACGTCTGCAATAACTTCACCGCAACACATTTGTTACCCTGAAGATACTGCCCCGCCCGCTTTACTATAATCTCAGGCGCTCTCGAACTCTCTATTTGCCGGTGTTTTTATTTTCACATGCTGAATGGACCTACCGCAATACATATATATATAGTGAGGTGAAGCTTATTAATGTTGCCAAATGCTTTGACAGTGTCAGATCTAACAGTTTTAGAATGGCATGGCCAACACAACAGCTCACACCTTCACTTTAACAATTCTATTAGGACTGTCAAACTAATCTTACAGCACAGAAAAACAATGTAAACACCTCAAGAGTTGATTAGCAAGTAATACTGGAAAGTACAAGTCTAGTGGCCAAGGGTGTGGTGAAGTGCTTTAAACATTCAACCAACACACCTTAAGTGCTTAAAAATTTCTAGCATATTGATGCAGGCTGATCAGACTTACTTTGATATTGGTTGTTTTACAATGAAAATAATAGTACCCGTGTGCTGCTTGGAAAATAATACTCGTGAGCTGCTTGGTTATGCAAACCACGTGGACCAGCACACTTGGTTGCAGGAGTGATTTGCTGATGAGGTAAAAAGGTGACTTAACAGTTGGTGATAAGGTACACCGAATGCAGGTACGCGCAGTATGTATACATACTGTTAGGCTGAAACAGATTAATTTTCTCCAAAGCAATATCAAAAGCTCAATTTTTTTTAGGATGCCACTCATGTGCTTTAGGTAAGTGTGGACATCATCATCATCAGTCTGATTACGCCCACTGCAGCGCAAAGGCCTCTCCCATACTTCTCCAACTACCCCGGTCATGTACTAATTGTGGCCATGTTGTCCCTGCAAATTTCTTAATCTCATCCGCCCACCTAACTTTCTGCCGCCCTCTGCTATGCTTCCCTTCCTAGCAGTGTGGACAGGGTTATATAGAGCAGCATAGGCAAAATGATACTAGATACAGCTGTTAAGCGTAATATTTTTTTCTGGGCTAAATTCTTGCTCCTTGAGCTCATTTGAGATCATTAACTGTAGCACCAAAATAGTGGAACACTACCGAACAAAGGCATGTAGCGTGCACATCTCAATTCTTCTTATGCCAGTCTTCTTTTTTACACCAATAGCTGCTATGGGCCAACACCCCTGGTTCTGATGACTACTGGTGTTGTCGCTCTAATTCCCAAATTTATTGCTAGAATATTGCAGATAAAGTTCTCATTGTGATGCATGGATTCAAACAAATCATCAAAAGATTGGCAGTCCACAATTCTACATTTCAGCCACTCTGCTGAAGGTACAGTCGTGGCGAATACTGATCCTGGAGAGTGCGATCTAGCCAACAGGTGCCATGATTGGCTAACACCTGTTCAATATCTGCGTACTGTATATAGAGCTGGCGTACACGCCTTCAAGTTCTTACTCGTCACTTTCCCCACTTGTGAAGGCAGTCCTATGTTAATTTTTCTTACATGTAATGACACTGATTGGGTGCATCTGCTTTATTAATCTTCTAGTGCTTCGCTTCTCACATTTACTGGATGGGGCTGGTTGATGGGGCAGAGCGCGAGACCTAGCAATGGGTAGCTCAAATATAGATTTGAGAAAACCAAATTAATTCAGCAGTAAGAGGCTAAAGGGTTGTTTTTCTGGAGACCAGTGACCAAGTCTGGATGTGAAAGAGGAGGAAGAAAACTATTCTTTCCACTTCAACACTGGGAGGCGTAACTCCCACAAATAATTACGACTCGTACTTATTTTACTTCTTTAAAGGAGATTACTGACTTGCACTGGCAAGTGTTCACATCAACAAACACCGAATGAAGCAAGCTTCCTGCGCATATTTCACCATCTATTGCATCACTTTCACAGTATGAGTGAAACTCCAATTTTCGTTATGCCACAACTTGCCCAATCTTGTGTTTTGCAGTAGAATGTTAGCAGTGCTATTAAGGCACTTAAATATTCGTGAATAGTAGAGAAAAAAAGTAAGAAAACAGTGGCTTTTTGTGCATCGAGTATGCATGCACCTGGTGCTCTCATGTCCATTTTTTCCGCCATCTGCTAAACCATTCTAAACAAGCTCATACACAATTATTGTGCAGAGTCAGACAACTAAACCAGTATCCTTGGTAAGCAAGGTTTATTTATTTGGTGACATTTTCTGTGGCCCTGCTATTGGGCTTTCTTTTCATCCTTTTCAGCTGTGCAGATTCATTAAGAAGTGACAAGAAAGTTTGACAATTTTAATCATTGAAAGACTTAGCGAAACCTTTTTTGGGTTGTTTTTCCTTGCTTTCAGACTCTGCACATTGCCTTTTAAAGCATGTTTTAAGTGTTTCTTTCTTTTTTTGGAGAGGGCATGTTAACATCTTTTACACCATGTCAATTATGTGGTGCCATAGTGTGTTCTTGGATGGAGTCTTTCCCTTTCATTCAGTACAATATAATGTCGTTTTTTGTGTCGTAGGCAGTTTTACATTTGAGTATGAGTGTAGCATTTCGCTAAGTTTTGCCTCTGTCACCCAAGCTTGCTACCCACTGCTGTTGACATGTGACACACATGTGACTTTTGTTCAATAAAAGGAAGTCTGTCACTTATCCTGTGCACTGGTTGTCTTTTTGAATTACAATTTGTTACCTATATTAGTTCTTTTGTTGTATCTCAGATTAGGAATGGCTATCACAGTTGACATCATTTAACCATATTGCACACAATGTGGATGATATGTACTTACAATACATGGCCACCATAAATAGAAGTTAATAATTCAAGAATAGTGCCTTTGCATGGTGAGGCAGCCATGAATTGTAGCTATAAGTTACCAGCACTGCAAGTAGCACTGTTTGTGCAGAATATAGTTCAACTCTACTACTTTCAAACATCATTGTTTTTATCTGCATTTGTATAGCTCCAGTTCCTGTGAACAACACGCATCTGGCGGAAGAGTGGCTTGCAGCTGCAGTTGGGCCCAATGAATAGCCAAATTTCTGCTCGTTTTCATGTTATTAGCATATTAGTTGAGGCAGTCGTTCTTATAGTAGCGTGTTTGCCCAGTGTAGAAGCCACTGCGGGTGTCAGGATCTTGTACACATCTTCAGCTTAGCAGGGGACACAGCATCTGGCATAGTTTGTCACAGGCCATGTCTTTGGGGCAAGTTGGATTCACTCACTTGCAAAGAGAGAACCAAGCTTGTTGGATATGAATTAAACCGCCTGTACACTCGGTGGCCTTCATTTTGTGTGACATATATGGTTATAGCTACCCTTGCTTTATGCACTTCTTGTCTGGCAGCAGTCTTGCTTTTGAAACACTCAGGATAGCTTTCAGCAAGCTGGACAGGAATAACACCGAAAACCCAGCAGATGTAAATCGTCGAACTGTTTATGCAAACCTTCATACAGTATGATGAGGGCGTAAATGAATGAGGGTGTTCCTCAAGGCCTTGTGTAGCACATGTCATGAGTTTGGAGCAACATGATGTATAACACTTTTTTGATCGCATGCCATAGGTTCAGCAGGTGTGGCCATGGTTCAAGTGCAGCACAAGGTCAAGAAAACAGATCTGTGAGCAGCACCCTGGTAAAGGAGAGACTGGGAAAACTAGTAGGAAGCCTGTTGAACATCTGGTTGACCCTGTTGCTGGCTTCATCAGGCAAAATGTGAAACAAGAGAAGGAATTCATCAACACAGAAGGTTTTTACATATCTACACTGTGATAAGTTTCTCAGGCAGGTCTCTGTCATAACACGTCAACTCAGCCTGCAGGCTACGTACGACCAACTATATATGCCTTCTGTTCGGACAAAAGAACTGCTCATTGTAATTGATGAGGATGAAGTGTACAAAATACAGCAGCTCCATTAATCTGGTTTCACTGGTATTAACAGTGTTTTGTAAGTGTGCATCGCCATGCTCCCCAATGCCTGCTTGGGTGACATCAGCAAGGACCAGCTTGAGGCTAGGGGTAATAGACGTTTTTACAAGCTAAAAATGCATCCATGCATGGAGAGCACATTGCATCCATGCATCCATGCATGGAGAGCACATTGCATCCAAAAAGTAGGCAGATCACAGGGGCACTGGAGAAGGAACAGATTATTGACAGTGGGCAAAGACAAGCTTCTCTGCTACAAACGCCTAACAGTGTTGCCATGTAATAACCTCTGAAACAATCCCTCTCTAAGAGGAAAGCATCGTTGTGCATCCATTTCAGCAATGCTGACAGCTTCAAAAGGCCCACTTCGCACATCCTGAATGCTTCCTTCTTAGACTTTGCTGAGTGCAAGCATTCTACTCTCCAAAAGTCATTGAGAGCACTGTTCGCATGGTGGCAATATAGTTCAGAAGAAATTGCAACAAACCTCTTCCTAGTTGGTCTGGAGGCTAACGGTGCTCATGGAGCGACACCATGAGACAAGCAAGGTGACTGGATGCACCAAGCCCTTGTTCATTTATCACATTGTTCTGTTAGTAACAACCATGACACTTCAAAACCTACAAGCTCAAGTTTGGCACTCGCGTGGTTACTGTGGAGGATCCATAATATAGAGCACAAAAACAGAAAACTCAAGGGAAAGGATAAAGCACCATTTAACACTTAGTATTGCTGCAGCCCACCCCCTTTTTATTTTGTCTGGTTGTGCTATATTTTATTTTACTATAGATAGGCATGAGCTTATCCTGTGGACAGCTTACTGCAGATAGCATAGGTGATGTTCCCAAGCTCAATCAGTCTGATTTTTATATACACTATATGCTGGCTAAAAGAGGCTCGAAACACTTTAAAGGGCCCCTGAAACAGTTCGGACACATTTTGTAGACGCTTAGGGTACAACGTAAGTAGAACATTCGTACCACAGTTTAAGTGAAGCGTTACGCATTAATGGAGCTACAAGCAATTACAAGTTACCCTCCTTCCTAGCCATGCTTTTCCTCCTCAACTCATTCGCCAAGCCAGCGGGGCTAAGCTCCGCCTTCACTGGTACTGCGTCACGATGCGACGCCACATTGTCCACTTCCGGTTGTTTTGGAGCCCGCCCCCACCCGCGCGAAACCTCTCCGCTAGCCGCTTGGCCGTCGACCGCAAGCGAGAACAACGAAGCAGCGTACGTTGCGAGCATTCTGTCGCAGCGCCGAACGTGTCTGGTATTCCGTTAACCACGCACTAGCGGAACGTTTCGACTGAACGGTGGAAGCATAAATTCAAGCTGATGAAGGAACTTTAGCGTAGACGTACGTGAGCTGCTTGATCGGTCTCCACGGTCCAGCCACCCGTGGTGCAGAGCTTAACCAGCCAAAGAAAAAGCTAGTATTGCTCTAAACAAGTGTAAAACATTTACAAAAACAACGTGTTAACGATTGCACTCCTGCGAAACATTTACACCAGCAGCAAAGAAGAATACATTTTGTTACTGCTACTGTGTCTGGTTGAGCTCTATGCCACCAGGTGGCTGCACCGCGCAGACCATTACATTTGCGCTTCTGTTTATCCCCTGAAACGACACGCAAGGGTACACGGCCAGGCCCTGTCCCGTTTGCGCTTGCGTCTACCCTAATACTCGACTCGCGAAACGCTATTGCGTTAGTAATCTTCCGGTGTAAAGTGACGGTCACAATCCCGCAAATCCTGGCGCCGATCGGATAGCGGCAGTCCGATGCGCTGCAGCCAGTCCGCTCGTCTACTGGCTTGCAGAGGGACACGATGTCGCAGCTTGACATATTGCCAGTCGCTACGTTTGCAGTCCACAACGCAACAACGTCGAATCATAGTGCTCGCGAAAAGACAGACCGACACTGACGGCGGAGCTCTCGTCAAAGACGAAGCAGGTTAATTGTAACACAAGCAGACGACACTTGCTGTGTGCCGGAAGTGCTTAAGTGTACTGAAAAATTGTTCTTGTGCATTCCCTTTAAGTTACTTTCTTTTTATAAAAACAAATTAACTAACATTCCAACTATTACGAACATCATTTGTTTATCATAAAGTTGCAAAAATTATCCCCGCGCCCTGGTCAGCCAATCGGATAGCTCGCCCCAGTGACGTCATATGGGTGATTTGCGTCATATGGGTAGGGGCGGCTTAAAATTCCGCCGCGCAGTGTGCTGCGATCGGCAGCGATGTGCATTTTCAAAACCTTATAATAAATTACGTGCTTTACGCAGAGCACTTACATGCGTCAATTAATGATCAGAAGGACCTACTCTAACGACTCAGTACATTTGTGGAAAATCGTAAAAATCGTTTCAGAGTCCCTTTAACGGAAGCTTCTAGTAGAAAAGATGCCTGGAAGAAATAAAAACATGCTGTGTTGCAACTGCCTTGACAACATCTTGTCCCCTTAATAAAGATTGTGCTTCCAATCAACTTCAGCCCTGCAGTTTAGACTAAAGTACCAGTGCACTTATGAACAATGAATCAATTCTCAAAGAGTATGTGCAGTCCAGCCGAAAGCATGGGCATGAATCAGCATTGTGATCCTGCATTGAAGGTGAATAATGTGTTCCATAATGGTGAATGTGTTTTAGTAAACTTCCCTGCAATATGAATTTGTAATGTACAAAGAATTGTCGAAGCTTACCACGAGCACAGATGCACTTGCAAATTATATCACAATTGAAAATAATGAGCACAGTGTAAACCTATGTGCACTTCCACTTTTAGTATGCTTTATTGCATGATGCTTATTTCCACCCCTGTTTTGTGGTGTAGCAAGCCACAAAATAAACGTTGCATAATTGGGCTTTTTAAGATTACCTTTCTTGCAATACACCAATGTTTCGCGGTGAAGCCTTAGCAATGTACTGCGGTGAAGCATACTAAAAGTGGAAGGGGGCCACTGTCGCTGGGCATAATAAGCGTTCTTTAATTGTACACTCGCACACCCGCCGCCTCTGAGGTCGCCTAAGTGGACATACTATGCTGGGTGATAGCGGCCCCCTCCCACTTTTTTGTATGCTTCACCGCGTAACTAAAGTGTACTGCGGCAAAGAAGCAGGGAATAAACAAATGGTTTTAACAACACTACAGAAATAAACGCGCATCATGCATCAGCCTACCACATGGAAGAGCGTCGCAAGAAAAGGTAGATGATTCACACGGGCTGTGTAGCCCACTTATCAGCCGTAAAGGGTATTATGGGTAATTCAAAATTTCAGGCACACAGAAATACGTTTATATGTTTACGTTCGTACTCCTTGCGCAATAAGACTGCCAGCAATTCCACAATAGAACGTAATTTACAACACAAACGCAAACAACACAGACATACGCCTCGATTTCAACTCGGTCGTCATGCATATAGCACGGAAAAACGTGTACATGCTGTGTGTTAGCATCGTAAACTTCATACTAGGCAAAGAGCACACCACAATCCCCCGACAGCCGCTAATGAGACCAAAACGGGAGCACGTCTGTGAACGAGCCAATGGAGCACCTAAGCCACTCTGCCCCTCCACCACCCCCGCTGCACGGCTGCACCACTCGTTTCAAGCACAGCACATCAAACACACATTCAGCGCTGAACAGTGGGCGGTCGACGCAGTCGCATTTACATGACTTGTAGCGAGCAGCAAATCCCTCGATATCCGTTAAGCAAAGTCGGACACGGTGACGCCACATCGCGGTTCGTAGAACTTCGCTGCCGAGGTGCTAGGCCACCTCGACATTTCATTTGTCACCACCGCCGGGTTCTCAAGGAAGCACGGGTCACACAACGCAGATTCATTATTGCCAGAGCTCACCGAGGCCAAAGCCGCACTGCCGAACCACCACTGATCACGGCTTTCCACCAAGTAACACAGAACCTACAACCAACACACAAGCAAAGCAAGCACAATCACATGAACAATGTTGAACAACGCGCGGCCCACAGGACGATAACGCCGAGGACGAACACGCCACGGCGTCGCCCGGCGCCACTGTCGTGTCTTCTCAAAAATCCCTAAACGATCCTGTCCCTAGGCACCTAGGATAAGGTCACGTGAGGAATTTTTGTACGACATTTAGACGCACGCGCTTTGAAGTTGCCTGTCCTTGTTGGATCTTTTGGGATGGTGTATTCATTTCACAGCTGGTCGCTGCAAGCCAAGCCCCCCCCCCCTTGCCACCAGCCATTCTCTTCCTGCCCAGCGGTTATCAGCACTGACCAGCCAAGATTTTCCGGGCCATGGAGGAGCTGTTACGAACGGCCTTGTGTTCTCTCCTACATTTGAGACGCACCTCCCAGGTAGCACAAAAGAGATACGTAACGTTTTCGTAGCGTTTATCCAAGACGATAAAAACGGGTTAAAGAAGACACGAATGAGAGAACTTCGGCGGGAAAACGTCGGATATCTCTGCTAATGTCCGGCTTAATTACTTTCTTGAGACGATCTAGAACAGGTCTGCAAGACGTATTCGAAAAGCTGGTCTAGAAATAGGATTGGGAAAGACACAAGTAATCCCTTTGCCAAAACTATTCGTAACCAATTTCTAAACGCTTTTAGGACGTCATCAAAAAGCTGGTCTAGAAGCGGTCTTGAAAGGTTTACGATCATCTAAGCTAATTTTCGCGGGTGACGGGCGCGATGAGACATTGTTGTTCAAAACACGCGTTTAGTTTCGCCTCACGCGACTGGCCTATGCCGCGCAGACGTCAGCCGCACCCGTTGGCACGGCCTAGGCCAATCGCGTGAGGTGAAACTGATCGGGCGTTTCGAACAACGATCTCCAATCGCGCCCCAGATGAGTAGAAGCGTCGGTGTTGACTGTAAGAGCCATGGCGCAGTGCCAAGCACTGTTCCCCGCATGGCCGGCGCATCCTCTACCAAGTCGCACAAAAATGAGCCTGTTAGGAATAATAAATCCTTAATACTGCCTTTAGTAAGCTACGATGCTTACAACCACAATGGGAATGACATCCTGCAAAGAACAAATGGCCACGTTTTGGCAGGTGGCCAGACCAAGCCCTTCATGCCAAGAGTGCATGAAATGAGAACATTGTGACAAAGCAAGAACACGTTATTAAAATGTAATGCTTATGCAAGGTTCGAACAAACTGTGTGAGAAATGCAAATAGAAATAGAAGTACATCAACAATGACAAAAGTCGCAGAAAGGATTCGTAATGAACTCGAAAGTGAACATTCACTAGCACATAAACAAAATTCCAAGTACACATACAAAAATGAACAGAAAAACCTGGAGTGTACTAAAGTGTCTAATTTATCATAGTAAAGTGCGCGTGCTATTAGATGGACTAGAGTTATGCAGAAGTGACATCGGAGCGAATGGAAGAAGTAGACTGAAAAATGCAAGAGTATGAATTGGATGGTAACTGCCTCCAAGCAATGTTACCAATCATCTAGAAGCTTGAAAAGAGCACAAAAAGAAATACCACCGCATACCATCATAAAACAATCCTGTGACAGAAATAAAAAAAATGGGAACAATGCAAAATTGGAAATATTGCCTTTAGGATATATCAAAGAAGGTAATGGCGAGAAAAAATAACCATACAACAAAAAAGCAATAAAGTGAAATTAGTACAGAATACTTAAACGGGGGATTCAGTGTAACAACTGAACACTACTGTAGTACAGCGAACGATGAGACAATAATGCTGCATCTTGCCACTCCAGAACGTGAGAAATGAATATGCAAGCCTCATATTAGAAACTTACATAAACATGGAAATAAACTGGAATGCACTGGAAGCTGCATTTGTGTAACAAAGGAAGCAATGGTCATAATAAATAGTAAGTGTTTTATCTAAAAAGCCCTTTACAAGAAGCAAAGTTGTACCTCTCTGGCAAAAATAAAGTTGCAACGAATAATTTGCAAACCAGCAAATACATTAATTAGCACACTGACATGTCACACTTTGCGCACATCTCCAGTCTCCTAAAGTAAAAAAAAAGCACTCTGAATGAGAAAAACGTTTAACACATGTAGCCCAGAGCAAATTCTTTGCCAGTTCACTCACACTTTCACATCCAAAAACATTTGCCACAAAGTCCAGGCACAGTTCCACTGATGTTTACCAATTCACCCCCACTTTCACGTCCAAAAATATTTGGCACACATTCCAGGCAGAGCTTCATAGATAAACAGCTTGAGAGCACCCTACTGATTATTGTGCAGTCCCGCTGCTGGAAATAGAACTGCCGCACATGCTGGTAGTGGTTTCAATCTAGACACACTTGCTGCCCTGGACAGGTATGTTCAGATATCTGCACTGGTGCTCTATTTTGTCGAAGTAGACACATTGATGCACTACGCTGGTAATTGAAATGTTTTGAATGCACATGTATTGGCTTCACCAGAAAGACTTGCCCACATACCACCACTGGCATATATATGCACTTGCTCTTCACTCAGTAGCATTGAACTTAAAGTGTTCCCTATGTGGGAGCCATGTGTAAAACCGGTGTCACACGACCACTCTCGATCGCGATCAAGCCCGATCCGGATCGAAATTATCGATGCGACTGGCTCACTCTCGTAGCTTGCGCAGAGGAGCCATCACGACCGAGAAATTCGATTTGTAACGGACTGGATAGCGGCTAAAAGAGCCCCGTGTGAAACCGGTACCAAATAATGCACAGACGTACGCTAGGAAAATGCGTTGCACAAGGACAAAGAACTGCGACATGCCCTGTTGTGCGAAGCGCGCGAACAGAACACATGTATATATATACTAAAAAAAAACTGCGAGAGCGCTTCGCGAACTCCATGCGCACACATGGCACCCGCACGAACTCGGCAGGCCGCCGTAAAGCGCGAAGGGCGCACAGCGTACATTCCGACACATGTCCCAAACTGCAAACAATCGTACTACCTAAAGCATACAAGTTATTTTATACCAAGGGCATACTCGACTCACGTATGCAGTATGCACAAGCGAGTTATGCAGCGTACATGCTGTATCCATTCGCCAAATAGTAAAATTGATAACAAGCACAAAGCTACAAGGGACTCAATACATTACTACCATTTGAGGCGTCAAATAAAATCGAATTTGGCCGTTTCATATATTGGACACAATATATGGACACATGTGGTACACGGTAATACCATGAAATACCCATCACGTGGGTAAAGGGGGCGAAAACACAATCGAGAACCTGAAGCGCAAACAATAAAAGCACGGTATGGTGCACGCAAAATTCTGTCAGTGCGCTGTAGCGCGAGGGAAGAAAATAGGGTGAGCACTTGACCTCACCTTTTGGGATACCGCACTAGTAGTGAATCATTAAAAAAAGCCTGTTTGAACCAGTTCCCTTGTCTGCAACACTCTTGCTAAACGGGAGACTAAAAATTGGAGGATGCTTAAGCTTCGCCTTCAAGAGTGGAACGCGACAGCGTTCCCGTCGACCCGCCAAGGGGTGTAAGACAATGGTCTACGGCGCAGCGACTACGCGCCCCGCATCGGACGCGGTGAGCGTCGAGCAACGCAGCGTTCGGCGCGACAACGAAATGTGCGCCTGAGCAAGCGACGCACGCCTGAGCCTTAGAAACAGCTCGTTTCTAAGGCAACACCGCGTTCACTAGAGGCGCTTTTGTACCGCTTTGAAGCATCGAACTCGTGGCTCAGTGGTAACGTCTCCGTCTCACACTCCGGAGACCCTGGTTCGATTCCCATTCAGCCCATCTTGGAAGTTGCTTTTTATTTATGAAGTGCCAGCCGTGATTTATCGCTCACGGCCAACGCCGCGGACGCCGACACCGACGCCGACGCCGACGACACCGGCTTTTCTGCGACACGAGCTCCTTAACGCTATCGCGTTAAAATACCACGATGATGGCTCTATTGCGGAGATCGGCAAGGTGCGCACAGACAGAAATTTTGCCGCCTTTCTTCGCATTCTGCAAAATGCTTTCTTGTTAGGATCACGCATAGCGGCCGACCCCGACGCTAGGGATACACAGGCACGATTTCGTCCCTCTAAGTTTCGTCCTTATACTGCCTTTAACGCCTTAATTACAGCGTCAGTGAAAAGGCGCCTCACATAACATGACAATGAACTTGAAGAGCTGATTAGTGCCCTCCACTCCGCGCCCTCCAATTGAAAACACTACTGATTTCCAAATTAAACTACACAAACAGATCGCACAACCCAAACTAATCACAGAATGTCGTTTTCTTGACGGCAAAGCACTGCAACACTTACATGACAAAGGGCAGCGGCAGCACATTCAGAACAGTCGCAAACAGACCATAGTGCCATGCGAGTGCGATAACGTAACTATGCCCGGCTTCACGAATAACGTGGCCGCCTTGATCACATAACAATTGAAAACACTACTGATTTCCAAATTAAAACCACACAAACATATCGCACAACCCAAACTGATCACAGAATATCGTTTTCTTGACAGCAAAACACTGCAACACTTACATAGCAAAGGGCAGCGGCAGCACGTTCAGAACAGCCGCAAACACACCACAGCGCAATGAGAGTGCGGTGACGTGACGACGCCATGACGACGCGACTATGCCCCGGCTCGCCCGGCTGCCCGGCATCACGAATCACGTGGCCACCTTGGTCACATGATTTGACGACGGTATCGCCACCTTGCGCAAGGTTGGATCGCGTTGATGGGTTGTTGAATATTGTAGAAGCCGCTAAAGAGGCTGACGCGCCGTGGCGTGGCGGTGGCGTTTTGAGTCGTTTGCAAAACGTATTCACCCCTCGTTTTTAAGCTGTCTGGCTTCCAACGTTATCAAAACGTATTCACCCCTCGTTTTTAAGCTATCTTGTTTGGAACGTCTTTGATGCGTCGATTTTGGTCAAAAATCCGTTTCAGACGTTGAATCCCTTAATACGACGTTTTCAAGACTTTGTGTGCTACCTGGGCTTGAGCGCGTCGCAGCTATCCCTGACGTCTTCCGCAAGACTGGGCTCTGTTACGAACGGCCTGCAAGGGTACCGTCCTACAAAATTTTCCCAGCCAGCTGCAGCGGCGGAGGTGGCGAGCTTCCGAGGAGCGACCGTGGAACGCTTCCCCACCTGCTGCGGCGACTCGTATTGTAGGGGCGACGATGTGCCGCATCAACACCCCCTCGGCGCCTGTATGACTAAACGTGGTCAGCGGACCAAGCCATGTTAGACTGATTAACTGTTACGTTCTCATGTAGATACTGTAAATAAATCCCATATTCCTCGTTTTCGATGAGAACAAGTCTCTCCCTTCAACAACGTCCTCAGCGTGGATAAGTTGGACGACGGCATGGGCCCGCTACCATCCATTTCATTCCCGACCCCAAACATTACAGCTCCAATTAAACTCATCGAAGTGCCACTTCGGGCGCCAGCAGATTAAAGTTCTCGGCCATCTCGTCGATGCTTCCGGAGTACAACCCGACCCGGAGAAGGGTCAAGCAGTAACGGCTTTTCCTCAGTCTGTCAAAGGCGTCCGGAGTTTTGTGGGGCTCTGTTCTTATTTCCGACTGTTCGTGAAAGATTTCGCAGCAATCGCTTGACCACTCACTGAACTTCTGAAGAAAGACGTGCCTTTTACGAGGGGTTCCCCTCAGGCTGCCGCATTTTCACGCCTTATCACGATTCTCACCAATCCACCGGTGTTGGCCCACTTTGACCTGCCCGCACCTACAGAGGTCCGAACCGATGCCAGTGGTTATGGGATCGGTGCCGTCTTATCGCAACGCCAACACGGACACGACCGCTTTATAGCCTACGCTTGCCGGCTCCTGACAACTGCAGAGAGCAACTATTCGATTACCGAGCGCGAATGTCTTGCTCCCGTCTGGGCTGTTTCAAATTTCCGCCCATATTTATATGGCAAGCCCTTCTCACTAATCCCAGACCATCATGCGCTCTGTTGGCTTTCGTCGCTCAAGGATCCTACTGGCCGGCTCGGTCGTTGGGCCCTCCGGCTACAAGAATATCCCTACACAGTGACTTACAAGTCGGGACGCCAAGACCAGGACGCAGATTGCCTCTCTCGCTACCCAGTCGAAGACGCGACCTCTGCGTCTGATACTGACACCGACGCATGTGTTCTCTCTGTTTTTCCACTGCTCCTTGTGGCCGACGAGCAGCGCTGTGACCCATCGTTGCGTATCATCATTGACCGCCTCGAACTGTCACTGGCCGACAGTTCCCTTCGCTTATTCACACTTCAAGATGGCGTGCTCTACTGCCACTACGTTCAGAGACCTGTGATATCTTCCACATGGTGTGGGCATGTACTCAAAATCCCCACCTCCCCCCTTCCCCTACCCCTTCCAGAGAGGCATGGGAGACTGCCCTCCTCAACTGCTCCTCGCTTGAGTCCCAAAGGGCTCTGGTGAAACGGGCGAGAGACGGGGCATTGTCATGCGATGTCCCGGACTAGGGACGCCGACCATGTAGCGGGGCCACTCTGTGGCTCCCAAACTCTCTTGCAGCAATTAAAAGTTTTCACCACCCCGACGGCCCTGCATTATCCTTGTGATCCTTAAACACCTTCGCTTGGCTGTTCTCCACGAACTTCACGACCTCTCCACTGCCGGACCCCTGGGTGTTTCACGTACCTACGACCGGATCCGCCGACGCTTCTTTTGGCCAGGGCTAGCTCGCTCCGTTCGAAGATACGTAGCTGCGTGTGAGAAATTCCAGAGACGCAAGACACCATCAACGCTCCCTGCTGGGTACCTTCAACCACTCGACATTCCCGCGGAACCATTCTTTCAGGTTGGTTTGGACTTGGCCCTTTTCCTTTTTCTACCTCTGGGAACAGGTGGATCGCTGTGGTAACGGATTACGCCACGCGCTACGCCATCACCCGAGCGCTTCCTACAAGCTGCGCCACAGATGTCGCCGATTTACTCCCACGCAACGTGATTTTATTACATGGAGCTCCGCGACTTTTCTCAGACCGTGGCCGGACATTCCTATCAAAAGTTATCGCAGACATCCTGCAATCCTGTGCCACGAGGTACAAGCTATTCACGTCATACCATCCGCAAACAAATGACCTCACGGAGCGTCTCAATCGCACTCTCACAGACATGCTCGCGAAATATGTCTCTTCAGACCACACTTACTGGGACCTCGCTCTACCGTTTGTCACATTTGCTTATAATTCCTCGCGCCATGACACAGCCGGTTATTCCCCATTTTTCCTTCTGTTCGGCCGAGAACCAGCACTGCCCCTCGACACAACCCTCCCTGTTCACGCGGCATCGACCAGTGAATATGCACTTGACGCCATCACCCGCTGTTCGCACGCAAGGGAAATTGCCCGTGACCGCCTTCTGAAATACCAAGAGATGTATGGGGTTTTATGGCGCAAGGGCCAGGTATGGCCAAAGAGCGCCATGTCTGTGGTAATGAGCTTGCGGTGTAATTATGATTACTATGAAGTTGGTGTGACGTGTCTTAAAGGGGCCTTAAAATATACGCTCTAAAGTGCGTAAAATCTTTGTAATAAAATTATGGCGATGACGTATGACTTGTACTATGAACATTTAGATGCATTTAAAAAGAATGATACGATAGGTAAAACATATCAGATTAAAGGAAATGCTAGAGCACTACTGCCTCCTTAGAGCCCTTGAAACACACAAGGGCCGGGAGGCATGTGCTATGCAAAACAATTATCGCAGTGGCATCCTCTGGAGAGAGGAGGCGCTACGAATGCATGGGACTAATAACATGTAAGACCACATCTCTGAGGAAACCTAGGACTGTGTCTGTATTAAAAAGCGGTTCTCGACCAAGATACATTGCAGGATGAAGAGGAATGTGCTGTCGGTATGCTAAGGAAAAATGTCTCTTTCTCTCAGATTCGGCTTCCCGACACTCCAGGAGGACGTGGAGTACGGTCAGCCTCTCCCCGCATCTACCACAGGTTGGAGGCTCACTTCCGGTGAGTAGGAAGTTATGGGTGCCAAATGTGTGTCCTATTCTTAAACGACAGAATAGGACATCTGTTCGGCGCGATTTTGTTGTAGAGGGCCAGAGTCCTAACTGTGGCTTTATTAGGTGGAGCTTATTATCCTTTTCCGCGTCCCACATGCGTTGCCAGTGGGCCCGCAGCCTCCTTCGCAAGAAAGGCCTCAGATCTGTGACAGAAGTAACAGAACACGCACCAGAGATAGAAATCCGAATGCATTTTCTAGAACTCCAGCACAAGCACTCCTGCGCAGAGTTCTACACAAACGCTTCGAAGTCAAATGCCGGGGTGTCTTATGCTGCCTTCGGCCCATACTTCTCAGAATCTGGTGTACTACATCCGGAAACAAGTATCTTCACGGCCGAGGCCTACGCAGTATTGTCTTCTGTAAATCATATAAGAAAATCAAAACTTCGAAAATCAGCGATATATACAGACTCCCTAAGCGCCGTGAAGGCCTTGATGTCACTCTATAGACAGAAAAATCCAGTACTTAACGAACTGTACACCGTCTTGTGTAAAGCGTACATATCTAACCAGCATATCATTATATGCTGGGTGCCTGGTCATAGGAGCATCGAGGGCAGCGTTCTGGCGGACGAGATAGCCACGTCTATAGCATCGCAAGCCGTTAAACCTACCGCTTTACTTCTAAAAAGGATATGTCACATTCGATCAGCTGCCACTCCCAAGGTGGTAACAGCTTGGTTGGATGCATTAGGCGAAGCTCGAGGAGTGGGACACGCATTTCATTACTAAGCTCCCTCACACGAAGCGAGAAAGGCTGTCTTACAGAGGGACGGTTATGGAAGAGTGTAGTACATGTCATACCGTTAACAGTGTTAAAACATGAATGTTGATGATTGGAATGTATTTTCAGGAAATATGTAAGGCTGATGTAAGTTCTCTGTAGATGGAGGGACCATTCATTTGATTCCGCGTATAAGCTTTCAATCGGACTTGTTCTGAAAGCGCCAGTGGCTAAGCGGATACCTAGATGATGGACAGGATCTAGGATCTTTGGTGCGCTCGGAGCGGCAGAGTTATACACGACGGCACCATAGTCCAATCGTGATCGAATTAGGCTCTTATAAACATTCATCAGACACTTCCTGTCGCTACCCCATGTTGAGTGGGATAGAATTTTAAGTAAGTTCATTGTCCTTAGACATTTTTCTTAAAGATATTTAATGTGCTTTATAAAAGTAAGCTTGGAGTCTAGTATAATACCTAGAAATTTGTGTTCTTTGTTGATAGGTATCCTTAGACATTTTTCTTTAAGATATTTAATGTGCTTTATAAAAGTAAGCTTGGAGTCTAGTATAATACCTAGAAATTTGTGTTCTTTGTTGATAGGTATTTGATGTCTGGAACCAGGCTTCTCTTTTTAGTAAAAAGAACACAAGAGCTTTTGTGGGGGTTGATTTTAAATCCGTTTTCGTCTGCCCACTTGGAAACCTTGTTCAAGCCCTGCTGTACCTGTCTCTCACATACTGTGAGGTTGCAGGATTTGAAGCCTATTTGTATATCGTCTACGTATACGGAATAAAAAATTGCCGGTGGCAGTGAAGCACGTAGTGTGTTCATCTTAACGATAAAGAGAGTGCAGCTGAGCACGCCTCCCTGGGGTTTCCTGAGTAAAAGGACGTGCATTACCGACTTTTACTCGGAAGGTACGATTTGACAAATAGCTTTCAATTGTGTTCAGCATATTTCCACGGATGCCAATTTCCGACAGGTCTCGCAAGATCCCGTAACGCCATGCCGTGTCATATGCCTTCTCCATATCGAGGAATATCAAAAGGAAAAACTGTTTGTGTATAAATGCATCACGAATGTTTCCTTCAATACGTACAAGATGATCAGTTGTGGAGCGCCCTTCTCGGAAGCCACACTGATAAGGATAGAGCATGTTGTTGAGCTCAAGGAAATGTATAAGTCGGCGATTTATCATTTTTTCGAAAAGCTTACACAGACAGTTTGTTAGAGCTATCGGACGGTAACTTGCCGCCAAGGAGGGGTCTTTTCCCTGCTTCAGGACAGGAACCACAATCGCCTCTTTCCATATAGATGGGAGCTCGTGGAGCGCCCTTCCCTGAAGCCACACTGATAGGGATCAAGCATTTTTCTCTGCTCAAGGAAATGAATGAGTCGCCGATTAATCATTTTTTCAAATACCTTACAAAGGCAACTTGTGAGGGCTATCGGGCGGTACTTGCCGCCAAGGAAGGGTCTTTACCCTGCTTCAGAACAGGGACCACAATCGCTTCTTTCCATGTGGATGGGAGGTACCCCATAGCCCAAATAGCATTGAAAAGTGTGAGAAGTGTAAGTTGTGTGTCAGTATGCAAGTTTCTGATCATTTCATACATGACTCTGTCAGGTCCTGGTGCAGAGCTTTTGCATGTGTTCAAGACAGCTCTCAACTCAGCAATACTGAAAGGCCGGTTATAAGGTTCATTCTGTCTGGATTTTCGTGTTATTGGCTTACGTTCTTCTATTTGTTTGTATTTCAAAAAGGATTGCGAATAATGGTTTGAACTCGACACGCTCTCAAAGTGTTCCCCAAGTGAGTCTGCCTGATCTTTCAGTGTTTCACCTCGTGTGTTTACCAAAGGAAGTGAATATGTTTGTCGCCCTTTTATCCTATTAACGTTGTTCCAGACTTTGGCCTCATCTGTATAGGAATTTATACTCGATAAAAACTTTTCCCAACTTTCTCTTTTAGCCTGTCGGCGGGTTCTCCTGCCTTGGGACTTTACTTTTTTAAAGTTAATAAGATTCTCCGCAGTGGGAGAGGCGCGTAGCAACCCCCACGCTTTGTTCTGTTTTTTACGAGCGATCCTACAATCGTCGTTCCACCACGGGACACGCCGTTGGCATGCCAGGCCATTTACTTCTGATATGCATTTTGATGCGGCATCTATTGTAAAATACTCAACAGCAGCATCAATTCCTAACGAGGACATGTCATCCCATGATATACTAGTTAGGGTTCGGAATTTCTCCCAGTCAGCTGTGTCAACCTTCCACGTAGGAGCCTGTGGTGGATATTCGTTTTCTTTAGGTGATCTTAGCAGTATGGGGAAGTGGTCACTTCCGTAAGGATTGTTGTTAACTTCCCATTCAAGTTCAGACAGTAGTGACGGGGAAACTAGGCTAAGGTCAATTGAAGAAAACTTTTTGTTTGCAAGACAGTAATATGTGAGTGCCTTCTTATTAAGCAGACACGCGCCGGAAGAAAAAAGGAACTGTTCAACGAGACGACCTCGCGCATCGATACGAGAGTCTCCCCACAGGCTGCTGTGCGCATTAAAATCGCCAAGAACAACATAAGGTTCTGGCGATTGATCTATCAGGGACTGAAATTCATGTTTGTTTAGTTGGTAATGCGGGGGTATGTAAAGCGAGCAAATGGTGATGATTTTGTTTAGTAGGACAACTCGAACCGCCACCGCTTCAGGGGTGTATGTAGCTGTAAAGGTTGACACGCTGTACTTCTATGAGTGACAATGGCAACACCGCCCGATGATGCGACGGCATCATCGCGATCTTTGCGAAAAGTTATATAGTGTCGGAGAAAGTTCGTGTGTTTGTTTTTTAAGTGTGTTTCCTGTAAACACAGCACTTTTGGATTGTGTTTTTGGATGAGTTCCTGCACATCATCAAGGTTTCTAAGAAGACCTCTGACGTTCCATTGAATTATCTGTGTATCCATGTTGGTAGTAAATAGGTGCTGTGTGTACAGAAACAGAAGTAGTGATTGTGGAAATTACAGAGATTAATTTACAGAGCCCTTTCGAGGCCCTGTAACGGGGGTTCTGGCCTTTCTGGAGCGTTCGAGGGAGCCTCGCCGCTCCTTAGGCGTTTGTTGCGCCTTGAGGACATGTGTAGTGTCCATTGCCTCTTGCGAGGCGCTGGACACGTGCTCTTGCGAGCGGGAAGTTACCAGCGAGGGTCCCGCCTTCGAGGGCAAGACCCCTGCGCCCACCAGCCCGGAGGTCGATGGGGCTCCCTGGGGGATTTGGCTGCGCCGGCCGTTGCCAGCGCTGGAAGGGACCTGGGAGGTTGAGGCAGCCTCGGCTGCGCCCACCTTCGGGGTCGATGGTCCTCTCTCCTCGGTTGACGGAGCAGCGCTAGCTGCAACCGCCGCGGGGGCAGATGGCGTAACTGCCGACTCACTGCTTGTGGGTCGGACAGCCGCCGGAGGCCGTTGTGACGCTGCCCCCTGACGCGCCACATCGGCAAAGGTTTTCTTGGGCAGGTATGATACCCGCCTGCGTGCCTCCTTGAAAGTTATGTTTTCCTTGACTTTGATTGTAACAATTTCTTTTTTTTTCCAGGAAGGGCACGACCGAGAGTAAGCGGCGTGCTCTCCATCACAGTTTACACAGTGGAGAGCGTTCTCACAAGTTTCAGTGGTGTGTTCTTTGGCACTGCATTTAGCACAAGTTTGGCTGCCGCGGCAGCTCCGCGAGCTGTGGCCGAAGCGCTGGCATTTGAAACATCGGAGTGGATTGGGCACGTAAGGCCTGACACGGAACTTGATGTACCCGGCCTCGATTGACTCGGGCAAGATACTTGATCCAAAAGTAATTATTAGGTGCTTCGTCTGAATCTCTTTACCATCCCGCCTCATCTTAATTCTTCTGACATTGATCACATTTTGTTCGCTGAAGCCCTCCAGGAGTTCCGATTCAGTCAGTTCAAGGAAATCATCATCTGACGCAACACCACGGGTGGTGTTCATTGTACGGTGCGGGGTTACTGTTATGGGGGTCTCTCCAAATGACACTAGTTGCTGTAGTTTTTCATATTGTTTTACATCGCGGAGTTCCAAGAGGAGGTCGCCGCTTGCCATCCTCGACACCTTGTAACCTGGGCCAAAAACATCAGTCAGGGATTTTGAAACAAGGAATGGTGAAATGTTTCGGACTACTTTGTTTGGCTTTTCAGAATGAATAACGTGAAAGCGAGGAAAATTCTGGGTTTGGCGTCCGAAAAACTTGAAGGCATCTTCGGTGCGCCCTCGTTTCTGAGGGCGATCAGCAAGGGAGGGGAAAGAAGTTTCCATGAATAAATGTATACATTCGGCAACAGCGCCGACCGCCCACCACGGAGCCCAACGAGGGGACGCGGCAGAGCTTGCATACAAGTCTGCACGACGCCAGTCGTACGCCGTCACTATAACCGAATATGGTGTACCCAAGGTTGGATAGCCACACAGGGTTAACCCTTGCCGCCAGGAGAAAGGAAGTAAAAAGAAGAGAGAAGGAGACAGGAAAGGTCAAAAAGTGGGAGATAAAGACGAAGATTCGAGGAGGGAGAGACAGGAAAAGGCGACTGCCGATGTCCTCCAGGTGGGTCAGTCTGGAGGTGCCGTCTATGTGAAGCAGAGGCCAAAAGGGTGTGTTGCCTCCGCCGGGGGGCCTTAAAGGTCCAAACACCCAGCATCAGCTCAACCCCCAGGATCCCCCTTTCCCCAGACGCGGCTAAGCCGCGCACGGCTACACGCGGGAAGTACCAACCCTCGTGTGCTCGGGTACGTGGTGTCGCAACACACCAAATGCCTGCTTGCGCAGACGCCCCTGCGGGGTGACGTAGAAAACTGTAAGGGTCTTTGTAGCACGGAAGGAGTTTCTCGGAGAGCCCCACTCGGTGGCAAGGGGACCACTGTAGCAAGAGAGAGCTTGGTGAAAAATATGTTTCACGATGGCGGCGATTGGAGGGGGGGGGGGGTAAGCGTGCCATTGAGATTCCTGCAATGCCAGCAGACGAGTACGGGCACGCTGGCGCGCATGGTCTGCGTGGGCGATGGCGTCGCGGGCATACTCGCTCCTCAAATCAAGGGGAGTGAAGTGTCGAAGGGTAATATGGGTTCACGACCGAAGTAAAAGAAGGAATACCCAGCAGTATCGTGGCGTGATGAATTATAGGCGAACGTTAAATAAGGGAGCGCCACAACCCAGTCCTTGTGGTCGGTAGAAACATATTTCGATAGTACGTCAGTAATGGTCCGATTAAGTCGATCAATAAGGCCGTTGGTCTGAGTATGATAGGAGGTAGCCGGTTTGTGCTTGGTAGAACATGAGCGTAGGATATCGGCGATGACTTGGGAGAGGAAAGTACGGCCGCGGTCAGTAAGGAGCTGTCGCGGGGCGCCATGAACTAAAACGATATCCCCGACTAGGAAATCTGCGACGTCGGTCGCGCAGCTCGTGGGAAGTGCCCGAGTGATATCATAGCGCGTCGCGTATTCAGAAGCGATAGCGGTCCACCTATTGCTGGAGCAGGACTCGGGGAAAGGGCCAAAGAGATCCAAATCCGCGCGATAGAATGGCTCAGGTGGAATGTCGATCGGCTGTAGGAAGTGTTGCTGGCCGTTTGCGATGTTGACAGGGCTTATAACCAGCTGCTTAGCACCGTACGGAGCGTGCGAGGCCGGGCCAGTCGTAAAACCCAAGGTGTCCGGCAGTTGGGGCGTCATGAAGCTCCTGAAGCACGGTTGAGCGGAGGCTCCGCCTCCTCCTCATAGAATTTGTCGAGGGATCAAATACTATAATAATAACTGCATTGCCATTGCGAAAGATGCGGCAGACGAATAGTTGAACGCTACGCACTGTCCAGCTAGAGGAGTAAAATATGTATTTTTTCATAAAATAGTATACTCGTATGTCTCAAAAATAGTTCCCGAAATAACTGATATCAATAATTCCATGCTTTCTGTCTAGTTAATACGTAAAGAAAATATCACATGAACTTTAGAATTATATCAGTTTGAAACCAGCAAAGCAGTGCATGCCGCTAATATGAAACATGTAAAGGCCATGAAATTAACAAGTTGAGGACGAATATTTTAATGAAACTTTGTTAACCTCCGTGCTTTTCTCTCATTTCCATCTCTCTATCTCTGTCGTTCAAGAACTCTGTTTACATTTTTGTACATATGCAAAGACCAGGGAAAAATCTCAATGGCACTGTTATAATGCATTGCGCAGGAGCAGCTGTCATCGGTCGTGTATTGTAATTTCACGGAAATTATAGTCGCAACAGAGAGCACGTGTCTTACAAAAAGCGGAACTTCAAGGGCTGCGAAGAAGTGCGGAAAGGCTGAAATTCTTTTGTTTAGTTTTTCATGACAAAATTGTAATTGATAAGGCATCGTATATAAAACCATCGTCAGAATGTGCAATGCGCTTTTGTCACTCTAAGAAAGTTGCAGATTTTATAAATTCCACTGATACGTTCAAAAATTTATTTTTCCGAGAACAACCAGTAAATGGAATTGTCTAACAGCTGATGTTGTAAAATGTGAAACAGTCCAACTATTTATAAATGGGCTCAGGCACCAAACCTGATTTTTTTCTTATTGTGTTGGATGTATAATGATGCACTTCATTATAGATAATGCCATGTTTATTTGTGCTTTTTTTCTTTGTTCAGTTACTTCTCTATTTTTTTACCATGTCTTTGTGATGTTATATGTTGCAACTATTTTGCCAAAAAAATTATGTATGCTCACTCCTGCTTAAGGCCTGGCACCCAGGCTATCAGTATGGAATAAATGAAATAAATATAAAAACAAGGAGTACTGTGAAATGTACGAGGGCGAGTCAAATGAAAGTCAGCCAATGCGAATATATGACTAACGGCGTACTTTGTTTACAAGTAGTCTCCATAAGCATTTAGACATTTGACCCACTGACTAACGAGCCTCGTGATTCCCGTCTCATAAGATTCCTTGGGTTGCTGCTTCAAAAAGTCTGTAACTGTCTCTTTCACGTCATCGTCCGACACAATTCTGGTTCCTTCTAGCTGTTTTTTTTTTCAAACGCTCCAAAATGTGGAAGTCACAAGGCGACAGGTCTAGGCTGTAGGGTGAACTAGGGTGGTTACTTGGGCTAGTTGGTAATTCATGATCAAAAATAACGTACAGCGCGAAGGACAAGGACAGCGATAGACGACATACACAGCGCTGTCGGCGCTGTGTATGTCGTCTATCGCTGTCCTTGTCCTTCGCGCTGTACGTTATTTTTGTGTATGGCGAATGTTGCAGCGTTTCCCACTTGAACTTTGCCAGTTTTATGTTAACGACATCAGCGACGTGGGGACGGACATTGTGGAGCAAGATGTCCCCATTCCTCAATTTCCACGTCATTTGTTTTTGATTGCGACACGCAGCCGATCCGACGTTTTACAATATCCGAAACGATTGAGTCTCTCTAGGTTTAGCAAATTCGATCCTGACGACCGAAAAAAAGTCAACACCTTTTCGGCAGAAATGACGGCGTTTGCTTTTCTTGGGGGTTATGAATTGAAATGCTTCCTCTGTAAGCTTTGCCGTCGTATTTCAGGCTCGTAGTAGTGGCACCATGATTCGTTCCCGGTCGCAATTGCAGACAAAAGTCGTCACCCGCATTGTGATACAGGATTAGATGAGTCAAGGCAGCGCCGAACCTCTCCGTCTTCTGGCCATGGTTCAAAATCTTGGGCACCCATTGCGCACACAAGAGCCGATAACCGAGATGTTCATGAATTATGGTGTGACTCGAACCATGACGGATGTTCACACGCCCTGCCAATTCACTGATGCTTATCCTCCGTTCTTTTCCAAGTAGCCTTTGCAATTGTGTTGACTAGATTGTAAAGTGGCTTTGGCACGTTCTTGGATCGTCTTCGGAACTTTCACGTTCTTCTTGGAACCGTTTGCTACAACGCTTCACAGTGGCCAATGAAATGCAATGTTCAACGTACACGGCAGCCACACGGCGACTAATTTCTTTTTCCGAAACATCTTCAGCTGTCAAAAACCTCACGACAACATGATGTGACACTTTCGGAGTGTCCATTATGCCACGAAACCAAGTTCAACCCAATGTACAAGAGCATTAAAGAACTTTCATCCTCACACCTTTGTGTCACTTTCGTAAACGAGAGGTGCCTCTGTGCCATGTGCATGCCTCGCAGATAATAAACCGAACCATTATTGGGCGGGGTGGTTTGGCTCACTTTCATTTCACTCGCCCTCGTGCATTAGAAATGCGAAGATACAATGGAACATGCAAATGCGAAGATACAGCTTGATAGAAGGCAAAAAAGTGTCACTGGAAACAAAGTTCACTGCACGTATACACAAAACCTCGCAACAAGATATTTCAATATAACTGTAAGTATCCAATAAATCTACGTATCTAAGAAAAAGTCACCATATAAAATGCGTCAAACAAGGCAAATAAACGTGTTGCGCAACCACAGATTCACAGATCACAGCCCCCCCCCCCCTCCCTCGACTCCCTCTGATGTATCGCGCGCGACAGGAGGCGGTGAGCTTCCTCCCTGTTTTTCTTCCTTGCGCACACAAGATTGAGCCACCCCATCGTCGGCAAACCCACGCCAAACCACCCCCACTTACGCTTTCACTCGCACATGCAGCATGCGGCACGCGGTCACGATGTTTTCGCCCTTGGACTTTATACGGAACATGAGGGCGACGGCGACGGCAGGAATGCGCCTGGAGGGTCCACATGATTGCTACCGCAATGATATAATGAGTATCCGCCAATTGAAGCGTCCCTTGGCCCATTAAATTCCACAAAAGAAGTAACAAAATCAAACTTTCACCATGCGACAATTCGCTGCGCCGCAACAATGTATCTTTTTCTTTTGTAGGGCGGGGGCATGGAAATGAAAAAAAACGCAAGGAAGGCATGTTGACTATAACCGAATGCCTACTTTGGGCGCCTAATGCACCCGCCGTGGTTGCTCAGTGGCTATGGTGTTGGGCTGCTGAGCACGAGGTCGCGGGATCGAATCCCGGCCTCGGCGGCCGCATTTCGATGGGGGCGAAATGCGAAAACACCCGTGTGCTTAGATTTAGGTGCACGTTAAAGAACCCCAGGTGGTCGAAATTTCCGGAGTCCTCCACTACGGCGTGCCTCATAATCAGAAAGTGGTTTTGGCATGTAAAACCCCAAATATTATTATTATTATTTGGGCGCCTAATGCGGCTACCGAAGGAATATCGAAGAAAACGTGAGACGATTAGTCCACAGATAACCATAGGCATGCTGCGCGGCATAGTATCCTAATTTTCAGGCGAAAGTCCGCTCAAGCGAACGCGTTGCAATCCGTCGAGTCGCCGCAGTGATAGCGGCGAGTGGCCATGCATTTGTTTTTTTTTTCGTCTGCTAGCCAGAAAGCGTCCAAAACTATGCCAGACGGTAATCCACTCGGTCAGAGAAAAACGAACGCGCATCGAAGTGCGCTGCGCGAGGCAACACGAGAAAAACGCATGCGCTCTGGCTGGTTCCGGCAGCCCGCGGGTAGCGAGAACAAAAAAAAATGAAGAGGCTCAATGTGTTCTCAGGAATGAAAGTCAAAGTAGAAAAATAAATAAGAACGTAGTTACCTTTGCTGGCTTTAGTACCTTGACATGGATGCTTTGGCGCAGGTAAAAGAAAAATGTTGATATTCTTTTCTGTGACATACTGCCACAAATGAACCACCACAACGCTTCGTCTCATCGGACCTCGCTGCGCGCTTTGTAAACTTGTCTGATAGTGTGTTGATTTGGCTTGTCTCGTTGTATGGTCAGATGTAGGACTTTAGAAAAGTCAACGCACCTTTGGCTTCAAATCTTTATAACAACATTAAGCCCACAATGTTACGGAATTGAAGATCTAAAGCACGACTTTGCAAATGTCAATGACTCTTTCCCATCAACAGTTTATGAGAACTTCATGCCCACAAAGTTCCAGAATTGAAATCATGCACTCCGTCGATTGCGCGGCCTCCGCGACATGCCAGCCCGCTTGCCATCAAAACGCCCTTGAAACTTTGTGCTCGGGAGGGGCTCCTTGCGTTACGATATGTGACTCCCTGTGCATGGGCGTTGCCGCTAAATCCAGTCCGATTCCGCAATGTTCGCGCTGAAATGTCTTTTTGAGCATGAAAAGGTCATTCTAGACTAAATCCAGCATGATTTCCGGCGCTGGTGGTTATTTTGGTTGGCGGCGCACGACAGCACGAAAAATTTCGGGGCGGGGGGGCTGAAGCCCCATAAGCCCCCCCCCCCCTGGCTACGCCCCTGATGGTGGCGAAATTTTTAACAAAGCGGCGGAAGTAAGAGCAAAGGCCCACGAAACTTCGGACATCTTTTGCGGACCGTGGAACAGGGAACTCTTTTACGGCGCGAATTTTCTCTGGGTCCGGTTGGATGCCAGTCGCATTGACGAGATGTCCAAGAACGGTAATCTCACCATGGCCGTAGTTACATTTATTGGAGTTGATCTGTAGACCGACCTTGCGAAAAACAGCAAGTACAGCTGAAAGACGCTCGTTGTCTGTGCTGAATGAGAGCTAGAACACAATAAGATCATCTAGGTAGGAGGAACAAGTCGACCACTTGAATCCTTTGAGTAATGAGTCCATCATATATATATATATATATATATATATATATATATATATATATATATATATATATATATACGCTCAAAGGTAGCCAGAGCGTTTCATAGCCCAAAAGGCATAAATTTGAATGGTAAAGATCATCAGGCGTTATAAAGGCGGTCTTTTCACGATCTAGATCACCGACAGCGATTTGCCAATATCCGGACCGTAGGTCAATGGACAAAAAGTACTGCGCCCCGTATAGGCAGTCGAGGGCTTCATCGATACAAGGTAGTGGGTAGACGGCCTTCTTCGTGATGCGGTTGAGGTGGCGGTAATCAACGCAGAATCTCCATGAGCCATCCTTCTTTTTGACCAACACGACAGGGGACGCCCAGGGACTTGACGATGGATCAATGATGTCTTTCGCTAGCATTTTGTCTACTTCCGTTTTGATGACGAGACGCTCCGAAGCTGAAACTGGGTAGGGTCGCTGATGTATCGGTGGATTATCGATATGTATACGATGTTTGACAAGTGACGCCTGGCCTAAGGGTCGGTTATTCAGGTCGAACTTATCCTTGTAGGAAAGCAATAGACTGCAGAGATGTTCAGCCTGTGCAAGAGTGAGATTCGGGGCAATCATTTTCTTAATATCGATGTCAGTACATTTGGCAGACTGGAAAGGCTCACAGGAAGCGTTGACGGCAAAAGTCTCAACGTAACTAATTTCTAAAGCAGCGATTGTAGCCAGGGTGATATCTTTAGGCAGAATTTGCTTAGCGAAACCGAAATTCACCACAGGGAGGTACGTGCGATTGTCTGTGACCCTCAGTATTGTATGCGCGACAGTAACGCTGTGGGTGAGAACTATGGCAGTTATGGGAGCGGAGATGTAATCACCATCGGGAACTGGCGTAGGAGGCGAGATTTCGACGTATGCCAAGACCTGTGATGGAACGTGAACAAAATCAGTCAGCCTTAGACAAATTTCGTGTGGTGTTGGAGGAACGTAAAGTAGAGGCAGGTCCAGATGCGCAGTACTTGAGGAACAATTGATGAGCGCTGAATGGGCGGAGAGGAAGTCTATAAGCCTACGATAAGGTCATGGGGGCATTGGTCAAGCACAGTGAAAAGGACGACAGTATGGCGGCCTGAAATGCTCACACGTGCAGTACACATTCCAAACACGGTCACCATGCTACCGTCGGTGATTAGCACGAACCGAGTAACGGCAGGCGTAACAATTTTCTTTAAGTGGTGGCGTAGGCGGCTGGTCATAATCTGTATGTGTGCTCCGGTATCTATGAGTGCTGTGACCGATGGGCCATCAACTTGGACGTCAAGAAGGCTATGTCTCGTAAACAGCGTCAAAGGAGGATTTTGCGGCGAATCCGACATTGCCGCACCACCTCGAGGTGCCGCATTGCCTAGTTTTCATGCTGGGATGGTCCTGGGTAGGTCGGCGACATCGAGCGGTGAAGCTGGGGCGGACGTGGCTGGCGACGTTCAGGCGAGGGCGAGCGAGCATAGCGGCGAGTCGAGGTAGTGGCGTCGGAAGCGTCGTAGAAGCGACGGGGCGAAGAACTTCGGGGCGAACTTGAATTGCGGAAGGAGTTTCGAGAAGGGGACGGCCAACGGCTCCGGCAGTGAGGGGAAACGTGACCGATTCGGCCGCAGCAGAAACAGATCGGTCTGTAGTCAGGTGTACGCAAGTCCGAGGGATTTCTGGTAGTGTCGGGATAACGGGCACTCCCAGGAAACACGGAAGCAGCTATTTGATGTCTCAAAGATGTCTTGAACGGCTAATTCAAAAGTCCATTAGCTGTCTTGACCAAGACATTTTGTAACCATGGAAGTCTAGAAGTACTTCGGAAAGCAAAAGGGTAGAAAGTTGGGCGAGTTGGTAGGGTAACATGACCTTGGAAAGACATCAGTTTAACTGATGTCTTTAGACCTTGTCATGCTCACATGCTGCGGTATTTGCAATCACCTATATATATGCTGTCAGCTTCAATAAAAATTTAATTGAGAGTTAGCGCTCGTCCTGTTGGCTTCTAGTTTCTGTCCATGTCACTTCGCGCGACAATCCAAGGTCATGTTACTTCAGTTAGCCCTGCTAACGTTACGCTAAAAGGCTAATGGACAGCTTGACAAAAACAACTGAAGACTTCTGTTAGACATTCTCTCAAATATTTGTGGCAGCTGTTACAGTAAACGAGGTTTGCCCACAGTTACATTTTATTTTAAACGAGACACGGACATCAGAAAAAAAGTTTATATTGTTGAATATTGTTCAATAGAGTGATGCACAGGTAGTTTTTGCAGATGTGAGCCATGGGAAGAGTGTAGTACAGCCTCACTGGTCGATAAGTGCTTTTTACTTAGACCAATCAATTGAATGCCGCCTCTCAGAATTATTTTGTAAATAAAACAAGATCTGTATTGTATGCTGATATCATGCCAATTTTCGCCCATTGACTTAAACAAGAACACCTCTGCATGAAACACGTCATTATTGACAAAAGTTCCCCCAGCTGGGTCTCCATCAAACTGAAGTATTTTCTAGCAGGGAAAAATTTTGTCAGTGATGCTGCAGTCAGTTCAGGCAAAAATTACATTCTGGTTTTAGCTACAACAGGCAGGATATCCTGACAGCAGTAAACGAAACAGAACGCTGTGCTGCAATGAATTGTTTTGTTAAGAAATAAAGGATAGTTCACATCTGGAAAAACACTCCGCGGACCGCTCTAACTGGCAATATAAATATATACTTGTCTGATGTCCATGCCTCATTTAAAAGAAAATTGTAACTTACTTTGTATGTGTCCCTTGTGAGGTAACGCCACATGCTTGCACAGCATCACACAGAAATAATGGCCAGTTCTTCGGCATACCACCCATTAGCGAATTCCTTGAACGATGCATGTTACAGGAACTGAAAGATAAATCATAATATGCTGTTATTTTTTTAATACACTGCACGATGAGTTTGTCATGCATAAAACATGATTGCAAGCGAAAATGCAACAAGACTTCTACTTCACACCATGTCATTTAGTAATACTTTATTACCTAATAAATTAGAGAAGATGCAGAAAGTGTAATTAACAAACGTGACAAATAGCAGCACCGGTGGTCATGTATGAATCTTGAAGATGATTGCCACCGCTGCCAGTGCAGGCCAGCCTTCGTAGGACAGCACTGGCTGCCCACAAAAGCTTCCTGTCACAGGCCACGCTTGAAAGTTCTTGTAGACATAGGCAAGCAATACCTGTACAGAAGAGAAAAAAAAGGCGAGGGAGGAAATGGGAATATTGAAATTGGAACTTCAATTAGCAATATGTGCTAAAAAGATTGGCTCACATTAAAAATAATTTTAAGCACTCCTTTCTCTTAAATTAGGGGTATCTTAAGGTATGTATGCGATGGTGCTTAAAATGACTAGTACATTTCCTGGCATATAGTCATTAAATTGCAGAGCAGAGTCAAAGTCAGCCTTCAAATTATTATATGGTGTTTTGTGGCTAAAAAGGCACTTATCAACTTGTCAAACAAGTCTGACAAGCTTCCTGCAAAATATAATCAGTTTAAAACAGTAAGCCACTCTGCACGTAAATGATGTACTAACTTAATTAAAAAGTTAAATAGCGTTTTATATTGTTACACCAAAAGCAAGTTTGGCATTTGCACTGTCTAGCTGTTGCCCTTTTTCAAACTTAAAGATGACACAGCACAGGGTAAGCAGGTAGCATGCAAAGGAGGACTGGTAATAAAGTAGTGTCCTAAAGCAAAACTTCTAGGCTAGATCAATCATTTTTGTTTATATATTTTCATGTGCCCTAATTGGCTTAGGCAATACCTCACAGCAATGATGCATCACCTTCGATGATACGTCATAAAAATTGGAAGTATCTCATGATGTGATCAAACGATAACATTGGCCACTGTCTTGGAAGTGTTAACATGCTTGTTCCACAAGAAAGTGCAAAGGGATTTGTATAGGAAGCAAATTCATAAGTGCATCTATAGCCTCAGGTAATTCTGAGCATCTACATTGACTCGCAATTGAGAAGCATCTGCACACAAAAAGATGTATTCAAGCGATGGTCCATGTTGAATAATTGTCCACCTAAGGCAGCGGTGGCGTAGAGGTAGAACACCCGCCTCGCGTGCAAGAGGTCCGTGGTTCGAATCCCGGTGCCGGCAATTTTCCACCGGATTAAAAAAAATATCCGCGTGTTGATAAAAGTGCACAAACAGGCCTGGAGTGTGGCCTGATCCCGGTGACCAGAACCGGGTAACGCACTCCCTCACCAGAGCAGGATTGGCCACCCTGGTGCAGTACTTGGCCACAACCTCCTATATGAACACAATTGTCCACCTAGTGAAAGGTCAAATCTCGCAGCCTATTGTGCCAGGGCAAATGAATCGCTAAATTCTCATAACACCTCCAATGATATTATTGAAATAGATGACAAAATACAAAACAGGTAAAGTTATAATAAAGACAAAATTTTAAAAGCACCTCTGCAAACTGCTGGAATCCTCAGGCATTCTGCCTGTTCTACATGCACGCATGTTACAGCAAAATCTCCATCTCAGACGCAGGCGCCTCCACACATCATTGTGCGATTTCCTCACAATAAGGTTAAAAAACAGCCTGCACAAGCTACCTGATCTGATTCATTTGGCTAGAGCCAGCCAAGTGCTAACGGTGGTAGAGCCAAATTGAAGTTCGTTCTTGTGTGGAAGCCTCGGATCATGTTTTATCAATTGTAGTGGCAAAGCACACTTTTTGCAGCACCCACATACATAATAAATTAGACTGCTTGCTGATGCTGTACAGTAAATTCGTGTACAGAAACTAAATCAGAAAACATTTAGAATATAGAACTAATCACATGCTGGCTTGAATACATTTGTACATTAAAAATTCAAGGTGTAATGTACACTGCTGTAGCAAATTTTTCCTCATGCATGGAATACTGGTGAATGACGACACAACCGAGTTAATTTGTGAGTTCTTACATAGCACTAACTACCTACAGTTAAATTTTGTAAGGCTTAGAGAAACCAACTAATAGTAGACCTGTGTATGTACACTGGCATTGAGAAATTGGTTATAATAGTGGCAGTTTATAAGGGACCAATGCAAAAAAATGCCCGTTTGTGATACACCAACTAGCTATTTCATCACGAAGCGCTCCTTGGCGTTAACCCATATACAAAGCACTGGGAGGACCAGAGAGGGTACAGTACGTTGGCTTACACTGATCATGATGAGGTCCCGTCATCCAGTTAGCGCCAAGGTACAAGAAGGATGTCCAGCCGTCTATGGAGTGAAAAGAACCAAATAAGAGAGCATCAAGTCAATTAAAATATTGATTTGCAATTAGAAATGAGGTGACCCACAGTCATTCATTATTAAATGCCAAGCAGTCGTGATTGCAATCCCAGATGAAGCACTTACTAGGTTAAAAGTTTTTGTGGTTATTTAGAACAAGACACCACTGAAATTTTTACATCAGCAGCCGATTGCATTTAGAATTGTATAGACGAAGTAAACATTGCAGCTATATTTTTGTTTTGCTATAAAGTGAGTACGCTACAAGCTGCATAGTCACTGACACAGGCGCGCGCGCACGCAATGCTGTAACCCATGCAAGAACAAAAGGACACAAAATAGGGCGAGTTCAGTCTGGTTCAGGATTACAGCCAGCGCGTCCTCATCGAATGCACTCCCTTTGGTTGATTCATGCCACGTTAACATTAAAGACTAACAAGCAGAACCCTCATATAAAAGTAAAGATGACGAGAACCCGCAGGGCAGAAGCGCCCATTCATCAAGAATTGTTGCGGTTAACACCTAAATTATTCATATTGTTGAGGAAAAATGAAGTGCAAAGTAGTTCCCTTACCGGAAAAAGTGTTACCCGAACGTGCGACGTACAAAGACGCTCCGAGAAGAACGAAGGCGGCAAACGTAGATCCCGCCATTGTGGTAGTAAGCCGTCGGCGAAAACACGCATTACAGCCGATGTCACGAAGCACTGATGCAAAACACACGGCAAACAGCATCAGCACAGCTAAATAACTTCAGTTAATGTTTAGTATAAATGTACAGAACGGCTTAGAACGACGCACAACTGGCATAACGAACCCACGACCGAGGCATCGCGGGCGGCAGTGGCCGGTTTTTTTTTTTTCGAACTTCCTGCCTTCCAGTGTTTCCAGCACAGAATGAGGTGCCTGACAAATTTGGAGCGTGTCTTCTTGAGTGCTGCCGAAGTGATCGCTGCGCGGTGACTCTGTGACACCGCTGTGGTCACTGCGACGCCGGCGTTTCGCTCCTGCTGCTGTCAGTACCTGCAGCGCGAGCATAGAAGAATTGTTTCCAGGTGTCGTGTCCGCGCCCCGTATAACACAATAACACGCCTTTCTTTGTTGAAGTTCTAGTGCGAGATTATTTAACACTAAAGCCAACTTAGATTTCTTCCTACGAGTTCGACTTGTCTCTGGGTTCTTTTTTTTTTGGTTAGCGCCGACGGCCGACGGTAACCGCACTTTTAACACGCCTTTTGGCATTTTATGCACTTTTAGACAAAGAGATACAAAGAAGTTCTTGAGTTAGACATTCTGAATGTGTTTACCTAAATACTCTGGTGACACCAGTAGTGGGTTTTGCCGCAGATAGAACATATACTAGCGTATTCCACGTGCTGAGGTTAGGTTTAGAAGAAATTCAATTTTCAGTCTTATCATAGACCAAGACGTCTATAGCCGTTTGTAGCCGTTTCAAGAGGTTTTTAAAAGGTTCTGTGTTTCGTTCGTTCAGAAACTACCGCTCGAGTTATTTCCTTCCCGATGATCATCATCATCATCAGCCTATTTTATGCCCACTGCAGGACGAAGGCCTCTCCCTGCGATCTCCAGTTACCCCTGTCCTGCGCCAACTGATTCCAACTAGCACCCGCAAATTTCCTCATTTCGTCACACCACCTAGTCTTCTGCCGTCCTCTACTGCGCTTCCCTTCTCTTGGCACCCATTCTGTCACCCTAATGGTCCAACGCTTATCTAATCTGTGCATTACATGACCTGCCCAGCAGGGTCGTAGCCAGGGGGGAGGGGCTTATGGGGCTTCAGCCCCCCCCCCCCCGAAATTCTCTTGTGCTGTCATGCGCCGCCGACCAAAAAACTCCCGGCGCCGGAAACCATGCTCGATTTTGTCTAGAATGACCTTAATTCACGCTCGAAAAGACATTTTAGCGCGAACATTGCCAAATTGGGCTGGATTTCGCGGCAACGCCCATGCTTCGGAAGTCACATATCGTAACGTAAGGAGCCCCACCGAGCACAAAATTTCAAGGGCGCTTTGATGGCAAGCGGGCTCGTCTCGGCATCTCGCGGAGGCCGCGGAATCTACGGAGCGCTTGGATTTCAAGTCTCAAACTTTGTGGGTATAAAGTTCTCATAACATTTTGATGCGAAAGGTGCATTGACATTTCCAAAGTCGTGCTTTAGATCTTCAATTAGGGAACTTTGTGGGTTTACAGCTGTTGTAAACATTTGACGCCAAAGGTGCATCGACTTTTCTAAAGTCGCACATCGGGCCATACAACGAGACAAGCCAAATCAACATACTATCAGACAAGTTGACAAAGCACGCAGCGAGGTCCACCACAAAGCGTTGTGGTGGTTCAATTGTGCCCTCAGGTCACAGAAAAGAATATGAACATTTTTTTTTCCACCTGCGCCAAAGCATCCATATCAAGACACTAAATCCACCATTGTAACTAAGTTCTTATTTATTTTTCTACCTAGACTTTTATTCGCGGGGATACATTGAGCCTCTTTCTCCTTTTTTTTTCTTTTGTTCTTGTAACCCGCGGGCTGCCGATCCAGCCAGAGCGCATGCGTTTTTCTCGTGCTGCATCGACAACCACGCCGCGCACTT
This sequence comes from Dermacentor variabilis, assembly GCF_050947875.1. NCBI lineage: Eukaryota > Metazoa > Arthropoda > Arachnida > Ixodida > Ixodidae > Dermacentor > Dermacentor variabilis. The sequence continues at coordinate 9,423,070 of NW_027460280.1, read as the reverse complement.
GGATGCGCGTTCGTTTTTCTCTGGCCGACTGCATTTTCGCATGGCAGAGTTTTGGACGCTTTCTGGCTAGCAGACGAGAAAAAGAAACAATGCATAGTCGCTCGCCGCCAGCACTGCGGGCACCCGGCGGATTGCAACGCGTTCGCTTGAGCGCAACCTCTCCGGAAAATTTTGTCTCGCCGGTGTAGGATACCGAGCAGTATGCGTATGGTTTTCTGTGGACCAAGTGTCACACGTTTTCTTCGATATTCCTTCGGTAGCCACACTAGGTGCCCAAAGTAGGCATTTGATTGTAGCCAACATGCTTTCCTTTGCGTTATTCTATTTCGCCGCCCCCCGCCCCACAAAAGAAAAAAAATACATTGTTGCGGCGCAGCGAATTGTCGCATGGTGAAAGTTCGATTTTGTTACTTCTTTTGCGGAAAGTAATGGGCCACGGGACGCTTCAGTTGCCGGATACTATTATATTATTGCAATAGCAGCTATATGAAGACTCCAGGCGCATTCCTGCCGTTGCCCTCATGTTCCGTATAAATAAAGGCCAAGGGCGATAACATCGTGACCGCGCGCCGCATGCTCTATGTGCGAATGAAAGCGTGGGGGGGGAGGAGGAGGGGGTGAGCCGACGATGAGTCTTGTGTGCGCAAGGGAGAAAAGCGGGGAGGAAGCGCGCCGCCTTCCGTCGCACGCGATACATTTTGGGAGTGGAAGGAGGGGGGGGGGGTGCTGTGATCTGTGAATCTGTGGTTGCGCAACCTGTTTATTTGTCTTGTTTGACGCATTATATATAGTGACTTTTTCTTAGGTACGTAGATTTATTGGAGACTTATACGTATATTTAAATATCTTGTGTATATGCGCAGTGAACTTTGTTTCCAGTGACAATTTTTTGCCCTGTATCAAGCTGTAGCTTCACATTTGTATATTCCATTGTATCTTCGCATTTCTAATGTACGAAGGCAAGTCAAATGAAAGTGAGACAACCCGCCCCGCGCAATAATGGTTCGGTTCATTATTTTCGAGGCATGCGCGTAGCACATACGCATCTCATTTACAAGTGACATGCAGAGGTGAGGTTAAATGTTCTTTAATGCTCTCATACACTGGGTTGAACATGGTTGCGTGACATAATGGACACTCCAAAAGTTGAACAGCTTGGTGTCGTGAGGTTTTTGATAAATGAAGATGTTTCCCAAAAAGAAATTATTCGCCGTATGGCTGCCGTATATGCGTTGAACATTGCGTTTCATTGGCCACTGTGAAGCGCTGTAGCAAACTGTTCAAAGGACATGAAAGCTACAAAGACGATCCATGGCCGGGCCAAAGCCACCGTCCGTGCAATCACCCCCAACACAATTGAAAAGGCCGTGGTTGCTCAGTGGCTATGGTGTTGGGCTGCTGAGCACGAGGTCGCAGGATCGAATCCCCGTCACGGCGGCTGCATTTCGATGGAGGCGAAATGCGAAAACACCCGTGTACTTAGATTTAGGTGCACGTCAAAGAACCCCAGATGAGGGTGAGGCCTTTTTGTCTGCAATTGTGACCGGGGATGACTCATGGTGCCGCTACTACTAGCCTGAAACATTACGGCAAAGCTTACAGTGGAAACATTTGAATTCACCACTCCCAAGGAAAACAAAGGCCGTAATTTCTGCCGGAGAAGTGTTGACTTCTTTTTAGATCGTTAGGGGCCATTACTGATCGAATTTTCTAAACCTGGAGAGACTCTAAATCGTTTCAGATATTGTGAAAGGTCGTATCGGCTGCGTGTCGCAATTAAGAACAAACGAGGTGGAAAATTGAGCATTGGGAACATCTTGCTTCACGACATTGCCCGTTCCCACGTCGCTGATGTGGTTAATACATATCTGGCAAAGTTAAAGTGGGAAACGCTGCAACAACCCTCATGCAGCCCAGACCTGTTGCCTTGCGTCTTCCACATTTGGTAAAAGTTGAAGAAACTGCTCAAGTGAACCAGATTCGTGTCGGAAGATGACGTGTAGTCATTTACAGATTTTTGAGGCAGCAATCGAAGTGAGACGGGAATAACGCGACTCGTTAGTAGGACAAGTGTCTAAATACTCATGGTGACTACCTTTAAATAAAGTACCCCGTGTGTCATATATTCGCATTGTACGTCTCACTTTCATATTTGACTCGCCTTCGTATATTTTGCAGAACTCCTGCTTTTTATATGTGCTCTCTGTTGCGACTATATTTTCCGAGCAATTACTCGCAAAACACAACCGGTGACAGCTGCTCCTGCGCAATACATTCTAACAAAGGACAGCGTCATTGAGATTTTCCCCTGGTCGTTGCATATGTACGAAAATGCAAACAAGGATGTTGAATGACAGATATATATATATATATATATATATATATATATATATATATATATATATATATTGATTCCTCGACTAATTCTATAAGGGGAGGCCGAGCTGCAAAGTGAGCCCCCCCCCCCCCCCCGAACAAAATTTCTGGCTATGCCACTGCTGCCCAGCTCCATTTTTTCTCTTGATGTCTATTAGAATATCGGCTATCCCCGTTTGCTCTCTGATCCCCAACGCTCTCTTTCTGTCTCTTAACGTAATGTCTAGCATTCTTCGTTCCATCGCTCTTTGCGCAGTCCTTAACTTTTTCTCAAGCTTCTTTGTCAGTCTCCAAGTCTCGGCCCCATATGTCAGCACTGGTAAAATCCACTCATTCTACACCTTCCTTTTCAATGATAACCGTAAGCTTCCAGTCAGGAGCTCACGATGACTGCCGTAGGCGATCCTAATCATTTTTATTCTTCTGTGAATTCCCTTCCCATGGTCAGGGTTCCCTGTGATTAGTTGACCTAGGTAAACGTACTCATTCACAGACTTTATAGGCTGGCTTGCGATCTTGAGCTCTTGTTCACTTGCCCGGTTATTTATCATTATCTTTGTCTTCTGCATATTAATCTTCAACCCCACTCTTACACTCTCCCTGTTAAGGTCCTCAATCATTGGTTGTAGCTCGTCTGCAGTGTTGCTGAATAGAACAATGTCATCGGTAAACCGAAGGTTGCTGAGATATTCGCCGTCGATCCTTACTCCTAAACCTTCCCAGTTTAATAGCTTGAATACTTCTTCCAAGCACGCAGTGAATAGCATTGGAGAGATTAGGTCTCCTTGTCTGACCGCTTTCTTTATAGTTATCTTCCTACTTTGCTTGTGTAGAATTAAGGTGGCTGTGGAATCTGTGTAGATATTTTCTAAGGTATTTAAGTAGGCGGCCTGTACTCCTTGATTACGCAATGCCTCTACGACTGCTGGTATCTCTACTGAATCAAATGCTTTTTCGTAAGCTATGAAAGCCGTATATAGGGGCTTATTGTACTCTGCGGATTGCTTGATAGCCTGATTAACGACATGGATGTGATCCATTGTAGAGTATCCGTTCCTGAAACCAGCCTGTTCCCTTTGTTGACTAAATTCCAGTGTTGCCCTTATTCTATTAAAGATTATTTTGGTCAATATTTTACCTAATACTGGGAGTAAGCTAATGGGCCTATACTTTTCAGTTCTTTAACGTCTCCCTTTTTGTGAATTAGTATAATGTTTGCATTCTTCCAGTTTTCTGGGACCCTTGCAGTCGATAGACACTTCGTATATAGAGCCGCCAGTTTTCCTATCATTAGGTCTCCTCCATGTTTGATGAAATCGACTGTTATTCCATCCTCTCCAGCCGATTTATCCCGTTTCATGTCTTGCAGGGCCCTTATGACCTCATCTCTAGTTATAGGAGGAGTTTCTGTATACTGTTCATTATTGTTTCGAATAGAGTGCTCCTGAGTCCTCTGGGTACGGTACAGGTCAGTATAGAATTCTTCCGCTGCTTTTATAATACCTTCGATATTGCTGATGATATTACCCTGCTTATCTTTCAGTGCATGCATCTTCGTTTGTCATATGCCAAGTTTCCTTCTCACTGATTTCAGGCTGCGTCCATTTTTTACGGCTTCTTCACTCTTTCTGACGTTATAATTTCGAATATCACTTATTTTCGCCTTGTTGATTAGTTTTGACAATTCCGCGAATTCTACATTATCTCTTGAGTTGGATACTTTCATTCTTTGTCGTTTCTTTATTAGGTCCTTTGTTACTTGAGAGAGCTTGCCTACTGGTTGCCTTGGTGCCTTGCCTCCCACTTCAATTGCCGCCTCTGAAGCAAGCCTCGTTAGGTTTCATTCACTACCTCTATGTCATCATCATCATCTCTCTGTTCTAAGGCTGCATATTTGTTTGCAAGTACCAGCCTAAATTTGTCTGCTTTTACCCTTACTGCCTCTAAGTTGACATGGTTTTTTTTTGCCAATTTTACTATTTCTCTGTTTAAATTGAGGTGGATCCTGGCCCTCACTAACCTATGATCACTGCACTTTACCCTACTATCACTTCTACATCCTGCACTATGCTGGGATCAGCAGATAGTATGAAATCAATCTCATTTCTTGTTTCACCATTAGGGCTTTTCCAGGCACACTTTCAGTTGCTACGTTTCCTGAAAAAGGTGTTCGTTATTCTCAGCTTATTCCTTTCTGCGAATTCTACCAGCATCTCTCCCCTAGCGTTTCTAGAATCGACGCCGTAGTTGCCAATTGCCGGTTCACCCGCCTGCTTTTTCCCCACTTTTGTATTGAAGTCACCCATCGCTACTACATACCCGGTTTTCTCATCGCTAATTGAACATCTTCATAAAACTGATCTGCTTCCTCATCGTCGTGACAGGATGTTGGAGCGTAGGCTTGTACTACCTTTAATCTATACCTCTTATTAAGTTTGGTTGGGACTACTGCTACTATCTCGTTAATGCTGTAAAATTTGTCAATGTTGCCCGCTATGTCCTACGGATTAGGAACCCTTCCCCGTATTGCTTCTTATCAGCGAGACCTCTATAGCAGAGGACGTGGCCGTTATTTAGCAATGTGTAAGCCTCACCAGTTTTAATTTCACTAAGGCCGATAATATCCCAAACAATGTCTGACAGTTCCTCAAGGAGTTCTGCTAAGCTAGCCTCACTTGAGAGGATTCGGGTGTTAAACGTTGCAAGGGTCAGTTTCCATTGGCGGCCTGTCCGGACCCAGAGATTCTTAGCACCCTCTGCTGTGTTACAGGTCTGACCGCCGCCTTGGTCTGGTTCTCCGCAGCTGCTGGAGACTGAGGGCCATTGGTTAATTGTAGATATCGTCAGGGAGGATGTGACCGAATACTGCACCAGGGAGGCCAATTCCTGTTCTGGTGAGGGAGTGTCTTTGTTCAAGCTTAGTGGGCCTTCCTAATTTGGTTGTACCTGGATCAGTATAGCCCCACTCGCTCTCGGCATCTTCCGCCGGTGTGAGGTGTCACTCAAAACCTGCAGATGTAGTGCACTAGGTACGTCTCCCGTAGTCCTTTTTTCCGGGTTGCAAAGAAAGCCTGCGAAATATTAAAAAAAACACGTGACGGAGCACTTGCGCAGTGGTATCATGCTGCTCTCAAGCGTGCGTTCGGTGAACAGGGTCGGCTACCGTCGGATGACGGCGAAAATGCCAAGCTGCTGGCCGAGCGCTGCCGGGTACATAAAGAACGCCCTGCCGCTTCACCGTCACCAGTCACGATGCAGCCGACCTTGTGCACCAAACGCACGCTTGAGAGCAGCACGATACCACTGCGCAAGCGATCCGTCACGTGGCTTTTTCATATTCCGCGGGCCTTCTTTGCAACCCGGAAAAAAGGACTACGTGAGGCGTATCGTAAAGGAAACAACTCGATCGGTGGTTTCTGAAGGTGCTCTACAAATCTGCTTATCATACTTGGGGTCCTCAGCCAATAATTAAAAAGGTGGGTAAATAAACTTAATTAATTGATGAGTTATGGGAAAACAAAAAATGCCTGAGTTACTATAGGCTATTGCGAATAGCCTGCGTTCGGTTCAATTCTCTTCCGATGCGCCTTTTGTTTTTAAATTCTTGGCTCAAGTTATGTGGTACACCCTGTATGTCTATGTACCCTTATATTTACCTATAAGTGCATTGGTCATCTGAATCTCTTCGCGCCACGCATTTAATAAACCTGGATTATTTCACTATAGTATCGTTTTTTTATCATTGTCCTTGATCAATATTCCACCAACAAGAAGCGTGCGTAAAATGACGAGATTTCAATAAAATTTTCTTACGTAGCTTCATGTTGCAGATAGGCGGCTTCTGTGGCAAAAATTACGTGTTACTTTTGGAAAAGAATGTTAAAAGTCGCTGTTCACCTAGCTAAAACTACAATTGGTACCGGCCGAGAAGAATCGGGGACGCAACAAAGCAAGTAAAACCATAAAAGATTTTACTCCGCAGACTTTCTGTAAGAAAAACTGGGCGTCCGCCAGCGTCCGCGCAACGAACGCGCACTCGCTAGCAGAAGACGCACTTGACAACGACAGCAAAATTCAAAACGTCATGTTGCATAACCCATGCCGCAACTATGTATACGCAGCAAAAAGGTGTCAACATAAATTTGCAGTGGAAGTAAAGCACCATTATGAGAGCGTACGCGCGCAATCGGTCTCAGGGCCCGCAGCGAAATTACGTTGAGTATGCCGCGAAGCGCGTCTCCACTCCAGTCCAGTTCGCTCGCAGCGTCCTCGCAAAATTTTTCCACACGCGGCGCCTCGGCGAGAGAGCGCCATTCGATCCACTCGACCATTGTATCATCATCATCATCATCATCATCATCATCATCATCAGCCTAGTTACGCCCACTGCAGGGCAAAGGCCTCTCCCATACTTCTCCAACTACCCCGGTCATGTACTAATTGTGGCCATGCCATGCCTGCAAACTTCTTCATCTCATCCGCCCACCTAACTTTCTGCCGCCCCCTGCTACGCTTCCCTTCCCTTGGGATCCAGTCCGTAACCCTTAATGACCATCGGTTATCTTCCCTCCTCATTACATGTCCTGCCCATGCCCGTTTCTTTTTCTTGATTTCAACTAAGATGTCGTTTACCCGCGTTTGTTGCCTCACCCAATCTGCTCTTTTCTTATGCCTTAACGTTACACCCATCATTCTTCTTTCCATAGCTCGTTGCGTCGTCCTCAATTTCAGCAGAACCCTTTTCGTAAGCCTCCAGGTTTCTGCCCCATATGTGAGTACTGGTAACACACAGCTGTTATACACTTTCCTTTTGAGGGATAGTGGCAACCTGCTGTTCATGATCTGAGAATGCCTGCCAAACACACCCCAACCCATTCTTATTCTTCTGATTGTTTCAGTCTCATGATCGGGATCCGTGGTCACTACCTGCCCTAAGTAGATGTATTCCCTTACCACTTCCAGTGCTTCGCTACCTATCGTAAACTGCTGTTCTCTTCCGAGACTGTTAAACAATACTTTAGTTTTCTGCAAATTAATTTTCAGACCCACCCTTCTGCTTTGCCTCTCCAGGTCAGTGAGCATGCATTGCAATTGGTCTCCTTAGTTACTAAGCAAGGCAATATCATCAGCGAATCGCAAGTTGCTAAGGTATTCTCCATCAACTTTTATCCCCAATTCTTCCCACTCCAGGCCTCTGAATACCTCCTGTAAACATGCTGTGAATAGCATTGGAGATATCGTATCTCCCTGTCTGACGCCTTTCTTTATAGGGATTTTGTTGCTTTCTTTGTGGAGGACTACGGTGGCTGTGGAGCCGCTATAGATATCTTCCACTATTTTTAGATATGGCTCATCTACACCCTGATTCCGTAATGCCTCCATGACTGCTGAGGTTTCGACTGAATCAAACGCTTTCTCGTAATCAATGAAAGCTATATATAAGGGTTGGTTATATTCTGCACATTTCTCTATCACTTGATTGACAGTGTGAATATGGTCTATTGTTGAGTAGCCTTTACGGAATCCTGCCTGGTCCTTTGGTTGACAGAAGTCTAAGGTGTTCCTGATTCTATTTGCGATTACCTTAGTAAATGCTTTGTAGACCATTGTATAGTAGACTGTAAACAGAAAAAGAACACTGCCTCCCGCGTGACTCCATGCAGTGGCAGCGGCGCTGCGATCGACAACTCTTGGAAAGCAGCAGACGAAACGCTCGTGACGAGCGCAGGCTATCTTGTTCAGATTTTTTTCCCGAAGCACTTCGTTTATTTGGTCTGTATTCTATGCTTACGATCATAAAATGGAATGCGTATTGTTTTTTGCCACAGATGCAAAAGCGGTTTCTGAAATTACTATAGCGCGTCTGTCCTCGCCGCTGGAACGTTTTCCACAACATGGGCACTTGCGATCATAATTGAGTCCCATCCGGATGAACTATTTCAACACGATAGAAAATGGTACCTCCTAAACGTTCAGTAATTAGGATCGAGATTTTTTTAGATTACAGAGCTTTAGGGCGCACACGAGTGTCTATACGAACTCGAGTGAGCAGACTCGGATCGTACATAATCGCATTCGAGTGACCGCATGACAGGGGAATTCTACATAGCTAGTCCCCGCAACATCGAAAGTAAGTGTAAATTAAGCTGTTACGTTACACGCTCATTCGCTCCTTGGCACACATTTCAACAGTACATTAATTGATGACGCCTTGGCTGAAAAAAAAAGTGCGCTAATTATTAACGTCGAACAGCCGGACTTGCTGCTCCTGACGCGAACACAAATGCTCACGAAGTACAAAGCAGCAGAGAAACGTGCATGCACGGATTGAAGAATTCACATACGCCCACAGAAGCCATTTATTCTGGAAAAGCCACTGATAATCAGCTGTAGAAATCATGTCGCCCCAGCAAATTAAACATGAACGAACAGAAGGAGAGGATTGGCGCAACAATATGATGCCGGAAGCCAAATGGCAGCTTCGCTGATATGGCAAAGTAGCTAATTGGTATTTTTATGGTGACCATGCTTTGGCGAGCAGTTTAACGACCCGTGAAAGCACTTCGTCCACAGGACATCGTAATCATGTCACAATGTTGATGCACCATTTGGGATACAAATAGGACATCTGCGTGACGCCAGACTTGGATATCCTAGGACGAATCTCCCAGGGATATCCCACATGGACCTGTTACAGATATTCTACCATGAATGTCCCAAAGTTATTCCACATGGACCTTTCTTTGACATCTACATGATTATTTCTCCTCCAACTAACCTATATACAGTGTGTTTTCTAAGTGCACCAAAATTTTTTTAATTAGACAAATGTAAATCACGGTATCGCAATTTTTACCATTAGAGTGTACGGATTGCCAGCCTCTTGATACAGAACAATTTCTGCAATTACATGCGTAATTAGCGAAGTTACGGTAACTAACTTTTTAATCAATAATGGCTGGCTACAGCACATGAGTACTTTGGGCCCGTCCTCGACACTACCTAGCCCAACGATTAAATTTTGAATATCGTACTTCTGTGGGAACTACGCGAACAACTAGTTCCCCTTGGCACATAGAGTTTCTCACTATATCACCTAGAGGGAAATCTGGCTCTGCTGCGCTGTGGTATATGCATGGGAATGCCGGTATATTGTGACTTCGGATTGGCACCGTTCTCGTCTGGCAAGCACCGTTCCGTCTGTCACAATGATTCATTCTCTTTCACTGGCAGCAGCGGCACTGCATGACCCACATCTGAATCCTGATTCCTCTGTTTGCGCAGCTGTCCTTGTCGGCCGCTGTTTCTTCGGTGAACATCTTCGTGGTGCCATCCCGCCGCCTTGCTTCCCTGGACGGCGCTGAATCATCCACACTGGGTGAATCTGCGACTGCGTAGCCACTTCGTGGTCTGCTGCTGGCATCGGCTAAATCACCGCTGGAGATCGCTGCTATCGCTGCGCGCCCTATAAACAAGCCGACATCGACGCCTGCTCTTCACTGGCAGCAGCGGCACTGCATGACCCACATCTGAATCCTGATTCCTCTGTTTGCGCAGGTATTCCTGAGTTTTTTTGTATCCTTTTTTTTTTCTGCCACTGCTGCTGCTGCTGCTGCTGCTGCCATCAACTGTTTTTTTTTGTTTTTTTCCCTATCCGAGTCTCTGTTTAATACTCATAACATGCCAACGAATGCAGAACTCTCAAAGAAAATTGAGGAGCTGGAAGTTAAGATTATCAACATGACTAAAAGCACGCATGAACTAGTCTTTGGTAAGATCTTGCTAAGAATGAAGGAGTCTGGGATTGACGTTGTCGAGCTAAAAAAAGAAGTTGATTCTTTGAATACAAGTGCCGAGCACTTGAACGGTCTAGTTGAAGAACTGCGTAGCCAGAATACATCCCGAATTGCTGAGAACAAACAATTAAAATCTCAAAACCAGTCATTGACTCGCAGAATGGAGGAGCTCGAACAGTACTCTCGGCTTGGCAATGTTGAGATCAAGGGCATTCCCTGCTCCCAAGGAGAGGACTGTATCGCAATAATGACAACAGTAGGAGACAAAATTGGCTGTCCCGTATCGCCTAGCGATCTGGACATTGTTCATCGCGTACCCACCAGAGCTAACGACAAAAAAAATATCATTGCACGGTTCTGCTCCAGAGCTAAGAAAGCTGATTTTGTGAGCAAGGCGCGTAAAGCCAAACTCTGTCTTAGTGACATTGGATTTTCTGGCTCATTTAATGCTCCCGTCTTTGTAAATGAGCATCTAACCCCATCCAACAAGGCTGTCTTTTCGAAAGCCCTAACTTTGAAGAAAGAAAAGAACTGGATGTTCCTTTGGACGGACAACTGCCAAATCAAGGCTAGGAAAACCACTAACAGCAAAGTTCTCCGCATTCGAGACGAATCTGACCTAACCAAAATAGACTAGAGCTCATTGTTTAACCAATTGACATAACAGTTATGGCTTCCCTACTGAAACCTCATCAAGTGAATTCCTTTTTGAGGGGATTTCATTCCATCATTCATTTTAACGCGAGGAGTCTTCGTAAGCACTTTGACTCAATCGATAATTTCCTCGCATCGCTAACTAGTTCGTTTTCGCTAATTGCCATTACTGAAACTTGGTTATCTGACGACGACAAAAATTTATATTGCTTCCCTAACTATAAATCGGAATACTGCAATAGATTAACGAGCTGTCACGGTGGTGCGGCCATATTTGTTTCTCCTAATATTGCTTATCGAAGAAGACATGACCTATCCTTAACCATTACTAATTGCGAATCTGTTTGGATTGAATTCAGTAACTGCTTTCTTGCTCAGGACAACAAGGATTTCATATTTGGCTGCATTTACCGTTCTCCTTCATCATCAGTTAATGATTTCTGTACTAATCTTGATCATATCTTACACACTATATCACTAGAAAATAAGAATGTTGTTATGATGGGTGATATAAATATTAATTTACTAGATGAAACATCACCCATATGTATTCACTATACGAGTTTGTTCCATAGCTACGGATATGATTGTTTAATTGACGTCCCCACACGGGAAGTTTCTAACGGCACTGGTACACTTATTGATCATGCTCTTTCTAATCTCCTTCATTCACCAGAGGCAAGAGTTTTGCACATCGACATTACTGATCATTATCCCCTGCTCTTACGCTTTAACTCCAACGTACGACCTTGCCCACTTACACATACTAAAGACGTTCTGGACAAAGTCGGCTTCATAACTGCTGTTGCTAATACAAATTTGTCTGAAATTAAATCACTAAACGACCCACAGAAAGCATTTTCCACATTTTTTTCACGTATTATATCATACCTACGGCAGTTCACCTGCAAAAAGAAATGTAAAAAAACTGTAGCATTTTCTCACAATCCATGGATCTCGCAGCAGTTATTAACAGCTTTACGTAAACGGGATAACTTATATAGGAAGACCAAAAGGCAACCGTTTAACATGAACTTACGTGCCCGATATAAAAACTTCTGTAACACTCTTACCTGTAAACTAAAATCAGCTAAGCGACTGTATTTCGAGCAAAAAATTTTACACGCGGCTAATAACAGTAAAAAAAAATGGGACATCGTCAACTCTTTCTTAAACAGGAACACACGACTAAACCACGTATCTAGAATTTTAAATAATGGAGTCGAGCTAAATTCCCCTGCAGATATGGCTGAGGCGTTTAGTAGTTTTTTCTTTCCTAACACTTTACCTTCCTCTACACAGACCATCAGCATGAACCGTCTACCTCATTCATTCTTTTTATTTCCTACAACGCCGGAAGAAATAACTGCAGTTATAAATAATCTAAAAGTGACAAGCGCTGGAATTGATGAAGTCCACCCTGCTAACATTAAATTAATTGTGCACTTAATTTCAGATATACTTTCATTTATTGTTAATTTATTTTTCAAGACTGGTTTATTTCCTTCTGAACTTAAGCGTGGCAAAGTCATCCCAGTTTTTAAGAAAGGCGATAGCTCATTAATAAATAATTACCGACCTATTTGCATTCTACCATTCTTTGGGAAAGTTATTGAGAAACTAATTGAAATACGGCTAACGAAATACCTTTCCAAATTTAATATTCTCTCTTCATGCCAGTTTGGTTTTCGCCACGGATATTCCACAGAGATGGCACTTATTCATCTTACTGATCAACTAAAAAAATTAATCGACGAAGGATTTCTCGCCGCTTCAGTTTTTATCGATTTAACGCAAGCATTTGATAGCATAAATCATAATATCCTTTTTTCGAAGCTCGAAGCTATTGGCATTTGTGGGCCTGCCCTCTCACTACTAAAAAGCTACTTATATAACAGAGTTCAAGTTGTTTCCATTTCCAACGCTTATTCTAGACAGCGAATTACTAACGTTGGTGTGCCCCAGGGATCTATCCTGGGTCCACTTCTATTCTTGGTTTATATTAATGATTTACCTAACTGTCTCTCTTCCACAAAATGCATTCTGTACGCAGATGACACCACTATATTCACATTTCATAAAGATATCTCATCTCTCGTTAATAAGTTAAATGCTGACTTAGAAAATATCCTAAGGTGGTGTAATGTTAACATGTTATCTATTAATGCAACTAAGACTAAATTTGTTGTATTCTCTTCTCATCAGCGAAACATACCATCCATTCCACCTATCACTTTCGGTTCTCACCGCCTTCCTCCAAGTTCATGTTCATCTTTTCTTGGTATTCTACTTGATTGTAATTTGAAATATCACAATCACATTGCTAACATAAAAAAGAAAATAGCTTATGGTATACGCATCTTAATTAAAACACGCCCTTACTTCTCACGTGCCACATTACTCTCGCTTTACCACTCTTTTGTCCACTCTCACATTACTTATGGCATAATATGTTGGGGTAACACCTATAATACTCATACTGCATCTCTCCAGACAGTTCAGAACCGAGCCATAAGAATAATTACTTACAGCCCACGCTTTTCTAATGCCACTTCCCTACTACGCCAGAATAACATTCTTACCATATCTGGACTCACTAAATACAACCTAGGTATTTTTTTCTACAGATTTGTGAATAATGAGCTACCATCGATCCCATTTTCGCCTTCTAACCTGATGATTCATAGTACCACCAGATTTGCGTTGAATAACAATTTTCTTTTACCAAGAATCCGTACTAACTATGGTAAGCAGTCTGTAGAATTCTCTTCCATATCAATATGGAACACGCTTCCTTTCACAATAAAAAAACTCAAGATCTTTATCACATTTTAAAAGAGAACTAAAAATGTATTTTTTATTGTTAGATTAACGACAAGGATTACTGTAGTCGGTCATTGTTCGCTTTTTTCTTCTCTTTTTTTTGTTTTTCTTTTTTTTTCCTCTTTTTTTTCCTTTGTTGTTGTAAATAAACTGCTGGTATTTTGTTCGCGCACAATTTTGCTGCTACCATGAGATATGCTAAACCTTGTTATTTTTTTGTAATCAATCATGTATTTTGTTCTGTAACCGTTCTTTTCCTGTTGCTTGTATACTTCCTTATTATATGCTGTTGTTGCCTTTAGATGTTAACTACAATAACCGTTCTTGTACAGGAGGTCCCGATACAGTCTTTGACTATGGGACCTCCTTCTGCATACTAAGTACTTGCAATTGTGACCCAACTTCTAATAATAAATTTTTGATTCTGATTCTGATTCTACTAAAAGAGCGCGTAAAAAGCTGTTTTAGCTTTATTGTTACACAAAACATGTTTTGTTTAACTATGAGAACTTGTTATTGCATGTACAATTATATGATACGTAAAAAGCATCAGCGGGCCGCTAAAGTTGGAGGACAGACGACAAGATTCGCGCTCGCTTTGAAGCACTTTGTCGTCTGTTCTTGCTTTTCTTCGCTTGGCCATGCATTGTAGTTGTAAAGATGTAGTTGTAAAGATGTAATATGCGTGAACGGAAACATTTTATGAACATTTTACTTTAAGAACGCGTTATTTGTGTAGCCATATCTACGTTCTAGACGAAGCCTCCTTACAACACGAGTCAACACGAGCCCCGCAGACACATATATACCGTCATTCTCATGACGCCTCCCCGCCCCCCCCCCCCCACTCTCATAGACGGCGGCGCCAGATTTCCGTCTAGGTCTTATAGTGCGAAATTCTATGCCTTGGCAGGCTCCTTTAAACTGAAATTGGCTGGAGAAAGAGCGTCTGTGCCGTTGATGTCGCCGTCCCTCCCCCCCCCCCCCCCCCCGCCTTTCGTCACGTCTCCGAGGTCACCGCCGCTACCGCCCGGGAGCAGCTTGCGTTATCTCCTTGCTGTGTGCAGCGTTCGCCTAGCGCTTCAGTGCCGGCAGTCCGCCAAATTTACTTCGTCATTCAGTTCGGCGCCTCGTGTCTACCTTCACCGACAATCGAAGTGCCGTTTCAGGGGCCCAAGGGAATGACGAAGTAAATTTGGCGGCCCGCCGGCATTGAAGCGCTAGGCCAACGCCGCAGACCAGGGGTTTTCCCAGGAATCGAATCAAGGGAGGGTGTCTCAATGGCTGGGGGGGGGGGGGGGGGGCAGTCGAGAGGCTACATAAAGTATACAAACTGTTTCTTTTTTAGTCCATTAGTTAAAAAATAGACGTCTATTACTCAAATGCTCATCCCCATAACGTATGTTTCCCTAATTCTCTGTATACACTTGGGAGGCAGTGTTTTCTATCTAATCTGAAAAAAAAAACACTTATTTTTTAGAAATCCAGTTTTTACCGAGAAAGGTCAGTATTAATTTTTTAAATGTCTGACCATTTTGATTGTTTAGGGAGTACACGAATTATGCAGCACTTGTAAAGAGGGCACAGCCTGTGGCGTAGCTAGGTCGTCTGGCACCCGCGGCCCACAGGTCTTCTGTCACCTCCCCCCCCCCCCCCCCGGCTGAAGTCGAGGAAGGCGAGGATATCGACGATTTCCGGGTTTAATCGCCGGTACAGCCGCCTTGGACACCGCGCACGTCCCCCGGGTCCCCCTCTCCTTCGCTTTCTTTCCCAGAGGTCGCGAATGCAGCAGGTATTGGCGGCGAGGACTTACGGAGTCGCCATCTATCGAAAGCGCCTCGCTGGCGTAGTATGAGGGATCACGCGGCGCGCTCCTCATATGTTTTGCTGTCAGCGCTCACTGAAAACACCACGCGGGAGCTCTCCCGGAAATTTCTGTAAGTACTTTCGAAACAAAAGTTTTTTACTGTCTAAAAAATAATCTTGGGCAAACTGAAAGCACAGAATCGTTTACAGACGCCATCTCTTTACCGAATACGTACATTAAACGCTACTGTGCGCGGTCGCCGCGATTTAGTCGCCCGAACCGGCTTCTTGCGTGAAAGGTAGGCAAACTCCGAGACCAAACTATGTGAAATATGGTCTTACAGTGTTTGTATATCTAAAAGGAGCGTAATAGAATGAAGCCACAATGCAGCGATCGCACAGCTTCGCAGCGACCGACTGCGCGTCTGCATGCTTGTCCGCGCACCGTTTCGCTTTCGCCGCGTGCGCGTTTTCGCACCGTGTCATGAGCTTTAGGCTGTAGAATATGAGCATTTGACAGTATACAAGCAACCAATGTTGCGTGGGCGCTATCAGAGCTGTTCAAAAATAATTTCATTGTAGAGACTTCGACGCCTACGGGCACTGATGTGCCGGACGTCACGACGATTCAATCTTCTTTTTTTCTAAATTCTTGGACGTTCTAATATTATTTCTCGAGTTGCGTCGCACTATATGTTTATCCGTGTTCTCAGCGTGCGATTTCCCGCTGCTTCTTTTTTTGTAATCCAGTGCATTAATTCATAACACAAACATGACCATTTGCCAGGCGTTCTTTTTTTTGTGCTTCTTACCGCTCCCTATCCACTCCAGTGAACTTGCCAGTATATATAGCATCGAAAAGTTCATAGACCAAACCGTCATGACATTAGTCGGGCAGCGGACTCGGGCGAGCGTCTCAGTGCGCGTTTTTCGAACATTGCAGACCCGGGGCCGTTGCAGAAATCTTCCTCGCGTCTGTGCTTGCTACATACCCGAGTTGTAGCCGATGACTGTTTGCCGGTTTTGTTTCGCGAGTCAAGCTTCACGCAGCTTCTTGTCCTGCGGCTACGTATGAATAAGGCTGACACCGGGCTGCGTGTTTCTATTTAGGAAATAGAAACACGCCACCGGGCTCCGTTGCGTACGTCCGGCACTGCGGCACCGAGCAGTAGCCTACCATGTTGCGCACCTTCAAAGGCAGCCACTATCTATTCTAGTGCTTTCAATCGTTGTAAAGGAGACACTCGAAGCGGGAAAATCCCGCCAATAAATGAGGACCGCAGCGTACGAGGGAACTTAAACTTTCCTTTTCAGCTCACTTCGGCGCTCCCGAAGCTGCCGATGCGGCCGCACGTCACGCCGACGGTGGCGCCAGCTTTTCCAGTGGTGGAGCTATACCATAGTGGAGCTCGAGGCTAATACACGCTGTTTTTTTTTCTGCGCCAAATAACACAGTGTGCTGCACTGATAACTTGTGATAAGCGCATGTGCACATCTTCTGTCAGACTTTAACGCTTGGCAACCAATACAAATGCGGCATCGTGGCAAATACGGCTCACGTCACACGTAAAAAAATTTATAATGTTTTAATTACCAATTTTAGCGGCAACATTGCATTTGCAAAATTGAAGGCCGACATTCATATCTTGCCCAACAACAACTTCACGAAAATCGTCGTAGGTTCTATGGCCCGCAGTATTTTGCCTGTGGGCAGCCCTGAACGAAAACGAAAATTAATTTGTGTCTCAGTGACGCTGATCTCCCCACCATATTAGAAAAACGGAAAATGCCACCTGCCTCCTTGCTGCGCGGGCGCCAATGTTATGACAATTACGACTTCTCTTTATTGTGATCAATAAAGCCTTGTTTTTATTTACTGCTATACGGACAAACGTGATTATCCTAGCTGCGGTACCACCAAAAGATTGGGAACAGAATAGAGCACGCTTCGCGTCGATTCTTGGCGTCACCATAAAAAAAATTGGAGGACGCTTAAGCTTCGCCTTCAAGAGTGGAACGCGACAGCGTTCCCATCGACCCGCCAAGGGGTGTAAGACAAAGCGCTACGGCGCAGGGATCACTTACGAGGCGCCCCGCATCGGACTTTGCGCCCACCTATCATACGGAGAGCGTCGAGAAACGCAGCGTTCTGCGTAGCAAGGAAACGCGCGCCTGAGCAAACGGAACGAACCAAAGAACTCGGTGTCTCGGAGGGGGAAACGATCTACGCCAGCCAAACGTCGTGATCGGCACGGGCAGAGAGATAGACAGATAGTAATCTAAAGAAAGGAACGGCGCTTGATTCTGCAACCGGCGTGGGAGCACGGCGAAGCGTCGCAGGGGAGAGGGAGTCGGGGCCGCAACGCGCCTGGCACCGGTCCGCGCACAGCACAGCCCCAATGCGCGCATGGCGCGCCACCTGTCGGGGCAGCGCCGTACATTGAGAGGAGGGGTCTTCTGTGTTTGCCGCAAGATGGCTCTGCGTGTGCGGTAAGCGCAGAAGAAATGTAGCGGAAACGTACTTCGCTATTCGTGTAAATGCGACTTCTGTAAGTTACGTGCTCATAATTACCGATATACACCGCAGTATAACATTCTACGGCACGTTTTTAAGGCAACACCGCGTTCACTAAAAGCGCGTTTGTACCGATTTCAAGCATCGAACGCGTGGCTGAGTGGTAGCGTCTCCGTCTCACACTCCGGAGACCCTGGTTCGATTCCCACCCAGCCCATCTTGGAAGTTGCTTTTTATTTATGAAGTGCCTGCCATGATTTATCGCTCACGGCCAACGCCGCGGACGCCGACACCGACGCCGACGCCGACGACACCGGCTTTTCTGCGACACGAGCTCCTTAACGCTATCGCGTTAAAAAGGACCTCGATGAAGCCCGTGCCAGGGAAACCTGTTGGTCTGCACTCGCAATGGAGAGGGTTGAGGGATCAACCTCACTGGTCCACTATTTCATATTTCTTTCGCTACTGCCACACTAGGCGCCGCCCGCAGTGCCAAAGTACTGTAGGTTGTAGCACCCAAAACGATATTGTTTAAGAAGTTTTAGAGCGCAGCTCTTTGGCGTCCGTTCCTAGGTTTCGCGTCGGCGTCGTCGTCGGCCTCGTAACCCGCTCCGCCCCCCTTTCATCCCCCCAGCGCTAGCAGCGATCGACTGATACCGCTGGATGCCGCTGACGCCGCTAGAGAGTCAAGATAACGTGACTGCATAGAACACCGTCGCCGCCATGCAGAAAGAGGAGGAAAGGGTCCCCCCCCCTGTTCTTGTGTGGCGGATAGGGTGCTCTTCAGTTGCCGACGCGCCGGTTATTCGTTGTCCCTGAAACCAACTCCGCAGCTGGGGTTGACTCACTATCGGCGTCAGCGGCATCAGTCAGTCGCTGCTATCTCTTCCCTCCTCCCTTTATCGTGTTGTCCGCTTGCTGCGCGCGCTTCTGCCCCCATCGTTTGCCGCTGGGTGTACACGCCGCCCCCCTCCCCCCTCTTCCTGCGAGTCTCCGGTTGTCAAAGCGCCGGCTCGAACTTAGTTCCTTTCTTCGCTCCTCCTCCAATGCAACCCCTGTGCGGTGGCAATCAGAGAGCCAGATCGGTGGCGGCGGATCTGTATATGTGCACCGCCCGAGCCGAAATTGCCGCTGCTGTTCGCCCTGTGCGGTGGCAATCAGAGAGCCAGATCGGTGGCGGCTTGACATAAAGACAAACAGCAATTTCCTAACACTTATGCGGGAGAACATCCCGTTCCTCTCGCTCGTAACGCGTCCCACGGCTGTGACAACCTCGCGAGGCACTTGTATACATCTCGTCTTTGAGAATCAAGCATTGGTGTACCAAGTCGAACATATATCAGTCTATTTCTCCGACCACAAAGCTTCCTTCATGACTGTCAAGAACTGTTAGTGGAGTCTTTGTTAAAGGAATACGTGTGAAAAATAAAAAAAAATTCTGTGATAGCGCATACATGTGTTGCTAGATTTCTTTGCCTCAATCTATCGAAAAGGTGAAACAGCTTATTTGCTGCGCTCAAATTTCGCATTAGGAAGTAACGTAATCGTCGGCAATTTTTTGTTGAGTTAATAATATGACTTTGAATCCTCAATTCGGGAATTGAAGTACTTCCTCAATAAGTACTAATTAGGGGAATATTAAGGATATGGTTATTACTTACCTGCTATATTTTTCACGCTACCGAGTCCCTAGTAATCACAGACACGATAACTTCATAGAATATCCGGAAATATCCTTACAAAATTCACTTTTTTTTAATTCTTTGCAGCTGACACAGACACTGTACTTGACATGAAGTCACACAATAACAACAGTTTTCTGAAACTTTCGAGGGTAAGAAGGAAAGCATGAAACATAACGGCAGGTTTCCAAGCGGCTTCTCGGAGCGAGCGGGAAAGGGGAAGTAAAAGCGAGCTGAACGTCGCGGCGCCCGCGACTATATACAGCCTGTCGAGTCATACGCCACCAAACTCTTCGGCCGCACCGAGTCTGAAGACGATCCAGAGAATCCCGTTCGCGACTTTTGACGGCCGCACTTATGCAACGTCGCTCTCAACGAACGCTTCACCGTAAACGAGAGCGCCGGGCGCGCTCGTTGAACGCCCTCTTACTGCTGTCTTCGTTCGTCTTCACTGCGCGTTCTGAACGGAAGAGGGACCCAAGAGCCTCAACGCCTTACTGTATGTTTAGCGACTCCTGCTCCCAGCATGAACGCACGGCACACCCCACATGAAACATTCCGCTAAGGCGTATAGTTTAGCGACCATTTTGGGAATTAAATTTCTTAGCCCGCACATTCGTGCACTTATTTCATGGGGTGTTGATAGAGCTGCAGCCGACAATTCTGCGGCGCAACGCATCGGGTACATGAGCTCGGGCTACTGGATACCGGAGCATTCTTTGCCATTTGCGCCCAGTCAAGTCGGCGGAAAAAGAGGTCTCTTCAGGCATATGACACCCCCCCCCCTCCCTCTGGCCCCTTGCACCCGGGGCCCACGGCCCCCCGGCCCCCCCTGTTGCTACGCCACTGGGCACAGGAAAGAGGACCGCTACAGGAAAAGATTTTAGCGAAAAAACTGCGGCAGCGTATACTCAGAAAAGCTGAGACGCGGCCACGTAAGCCAAGAGTAAACAGGTAAATATCAGAGACCGGAAGGTTTCTGGGATGTCTTCCGGTGGCTGTAAAGTCACCTTAGAAACGCTATTCTCGACACGTATGGCGGCTGCACGGCCGCCATTATCCGCCATGTTGACTCTCTGATTGGCTGTGGAGAGCTCACGTGCCTTGAAATTTGTGCCGAGAAACGGAAGTTTTGCGAAATGCAATTTTGAGTTTTCGTCAAGAGTACGAAACGTGACGTCGAGCTGCAAATTTTATCGACCAATACATTTTCTTGGTCCTCGACAGCTATATTGCGACGTTAGCGCTTCAAACAAAAAGTGAGCGGTAGCGTACACAAGCCAGTGCAATGCATCTGCAATTTCGCGAATATGTGGTGGCGATCCAAGATAGCCGCCATGGCAGCTTGCTGATTGGCTGAAGGCATAGAGTTTCCTACAAAATTATTAGAGGGAACTCTGGCGCTGCAGTCGTTGTCCTACCATGGGAATGATGGGAAGTACATGGATTTGTCTAATCTTCGTGCTTGTGGATTCAGACGTTCTTGTGGCTTTGTATATTACGCTATATAAATCTTATTGTCGTATATTTCAGCGCAATCTATATTCTTCGAAGTGTAGAAGACGCCGGGGAACGCGTACAATTGCTATTAATTGCAATGATTGAGCTTGTTTATGTGCCCAAATCGAAACGCACCAAGCGTCTCAAAGCACTGGCATGCCCGCGATAAATTCATAAGTGCGTTTCATTCGCTTGTCGATACATGCATCCGTGGCTTAATGGTTTCAATATCAGGCTTCTGTACTAGAGTCCCTGTGTTCGAATCCTGCAGTCGGGCAATTTTAATGATGTTTATTTAATTATTTATTACGCAATAAGCTGTTGAAAATGACGAGTTTACTAAGTCACAAAGCCGTTTGAAGCCAAAAAGGACGAAGTTTAGGCAAATCCATGTACTTCCCATAATTCCCATGCTGGGACAACCGCTCCCATTGTAGCTCACGTAGACACTAGCGCCAGAGTTCCCTCTAGTAATTTTGTAGGAAACTCTATGGCTGAAGGAATCTCCCGTGAGGAGCGTCACAGGAAGGGCTGTTTCGTAAGCGTCATTTTGACGTTGCGTGACGTTGCGCTGGGCCGCCATTGCTGAGATTTTCCGCAATAATTTGTGGTGCGACGAGCCGCCCGAATTATGCTAATGAGCAGCCATATGCAATGGCAGCTGAGAGGAATGCGTATCGCCACATTTTCCGCGTCGTTTGGCGCCATAAAAATATTTTGTTCGTAACGCATGCTCATAGTATTTGCATCGCTCTCGGGTGGTGGTGGCATTTGTGTTTGGGGCCATCAATATTTAAAGGAACGCGTTTATACGAAATAATATTGATTGAACATAGCAAACTTTCGGCAGTGTTGTCTCCTTTTCACTGCTGCGCTTGTAATGTAATCACGATTAATGCCTTATGCACAATCAAAAGTTATGACAAGGGCATCTTCTTTAATTTATAGAAAGGAATGTACGCAAGGCGGCGCCTTGAAGTTTCCTCCCGCGGTGCAAGTAACCAGCGAAGTGAACAAGAGATGGCAGCGCCGGCGCTTGCGTCGCGCCAGTGCATATCTCTGGCGCGCGCAATGCTGTCGGTGATATTCGGTCATTTCTCAGCCAGCCGAGTCGGGCTGAGTCACTTGCGTTTCACGAGAAAGCGATAACGTGGCCTAGAACGCGCGCGCATCACCACTGGTAGGTCGCGTATATTGTCTCAAGGTAGAAAACAAGGGCGTTGGCGCCAACATACGATGATTCATTCCATTTTCCGGGGACATGCACGCATCCTAGCTATTGAAGCAGACGACGGCTTGTACGCAGCAGATGACGGAAGCGAGAAGCGTTTTCGACGGAATAATTATACGCTTTGAGATAGCTGCTTTATTTTTACTGCGGAGGAAAACTGTATTGCTTTACCGAGAACCTTACGTACAGCGCCTTCATTTCAGTTTCTTAGGCAAAACGTCAAGTTGGCGTCACGTTACGAAAGCAAAATGGGGCCATCAGCGCCATTTTATTCTCGTCGCGTCTACGTCCCGCATGGAAGAAAATGGCGGAATGTCCAGAACAGCGCTATAGAGGCTAGAAATAGGCCGGCGCTGCTAGAAATAATAGCGCCCTATGTACAGTGTACTAGAATACTTTCCAGTGGCACGACCGCGCCTCTCCGCTGACGCGCGCGGTGGCACCTGCAGCGGCGGCGCTGCAATCGACCGCTCGAGTTGACGATTTAAAGGCGATAGCACAGCAAGTCCAAATCGTGGTTGGAAAGTTGTTCTTTATTCTATGTCGTGGTATGCACACATGACCGGGGCTGTTGGAGAAATATGGGAGAGGCCTTTGCCCTGCAGTGGGCGTAACCAGGCTGATGATGATGATGATGATGGTATGCACAGTGTCGGAGGTGCGAGGACGGAACGGAGAAATTACTGAGGACGTTGCGGCTGTTAATCGTGAGATAAGAAAGCTAAGCCAGGAGAAAGGATTTGAAGTGGCAGACATAAACAGAGAAGTGCATAGAGCAGACTTTGGTGGAGGCTTTACACGAAATGGCATCCACTTTAATGGAAGGCTAGGAGCCGAGATCGGCTGGCGCCTGGCAGGTCGGGCAGTAGCTTTTTTAGGGGGTCCACTGCGCCTCAGGGCGTAGGGGTAGGTGGAAACAATGTAGAAAGTGCAACAATAGAGGCTGACGCCAATAAAATGGCCACTAGGAGGTCCAGGAAGAAAACTACAAAAAAAAATAAATTCAACACCAGGATCAGGTACATAAACATGCAAGGCGGTAGAAAGAGAGCGAAGTGGTTAGAAATACAACACCAGTTAAAGGACGAAGAAGTAAGTGTATATGCACTATGCGAAACACATCTCAGGGATCTAGAAGACCCACGGTTTATTGAAGGCTAAGTTTGGGAAAGGAGCAATAGAACAACAACGGGGAGGAAGGGAGGAGGAGTAGGTATGCTGATACATCAAGGAACAAATTGGCAAAGAATAAAGTTAACTTGCAAAGAACATGTCTGGGTATCAGGTACAATTGCCGGTAAAAAGACATGGCTAGGAGTAGTTTATTTAGGGACAGGGGACAAATGCAGGCAAGAGAACAAGGATCTAGAAAAGTGTCTCGATGACGATATAAAGCAGGTTGGAGAAGGTGCCGATATTTGTCTGCTGGGTGACATGAATGGCCACATCGAGGATCTGGATGAATACACAGATTGTAATGGGAAGTTGATGCCAGACTTCTGTGAGCGACACGACCTATATATAGTTATAGTAAACTAGGGTGGTTGCTTGAGCTAGTTGGTAATTCATGATCAGAAATAACGTACAGCGCGAAAGACAAGGACTGCGAAGACGACATGCACAGCGCTGTGTTATAGTAGTTATAGTAAATAGAGAAACTAAGTGTGAGGGACAAATCACGTGGGAGGCACGTAACAGACAAACGACCATTGATTACTGCTTAATGTTGCAGGGGTTGTATAGCAAGCTCGCAATAATGGAAATAGACGAAGAGGGGTAGTACAGCCTCGGAAGTGATCATAAGCTATAGTCGGGAGCCCTGCTCAAAAGACAAATGCAGGAAAGTCAAAAAGAGTACGCAAAATTAAATGACGAACAAATAGCGCAAATAGCGGCCGGCATAGAGGAAGCAATAGAGAAACATCCCATGGAAAGGTGGGATTATAATCAGTTAGAACTACTCATTAGTACAAAAATAAAAGAAGT
The DNA here is from genome assembly GCF_050947875.1 of Dermacentor variabilis. Lineage (NCBI taxonomy): Eukaryota > Metazoa > Arthropoda > Arachnida > Ixodida > Ixodidae > Dermacentor > Dermacentor variabilis. The sequence goes on along the minus strand of NW_027460280.1, from coordinate 9,398,701 downwards.
AAAAGGAGTAAACCGATGGAGAGGAAAGGGGAAGCCACGAAGTTGGTGGAATAAGGAAATTAGAGAGGCCATCGAACAACGACGGTGGGCATCTCGGGAACACAGAGAAGCAAAGAGGGCGCAGTTATCTGAAGAGGAAATAGGCCAAAAATGGTAATCCTGTCGACAAAAGAAACAACAAGTGCAGGTCCTCGTCCAGGCTAAAATAAAGCAGTCCTCTGATCGCTGGCTGGCTGAAGTTCGCGATGCAACTAAAGGGGAATCAAGAAAATTCTGGAACCATATAAGCTGGCTGGGTAAAGCGAATCACAGAAAGTAGGAACAGATTCCCGATGCCGAAGGAAATTGTTTAGAGGGAAATGACGCTGTGAACTACATTGGTTCAGTTGTAGCAGAGTGATTTAGGAAAGACGATAGGGTAATTGCCCCAAATGAGGGAGTAACACAGGATAGCATAATAGAAAACAGCTTAGAACTGACCAATCTTAACTGGAAAACGGCGGAAGCAATTGTTCCAAAATGCACGTCCGCGGGCATAGACGAAATTCGAATCAAGTTAATTAATGAACTTGGCCCAAGAAGCAAGGATACGCTGATAAAAGCATTGGAGGCAGTCATAACAAATAAGCAAATTCCGCACAGCTGGAAACTGAGTGAAATGAATTGGATTTATAAAGGGAAAGGTGATAAGAACATAAAATCCTTCCACCGAATTACGATAACATCAGTTATATATAGGCTGGCGATGCAGGCGGTGAAATTAAAAATGCAATCATGGGTAGAAAGTAATCGAATACTCGGAGAACTCCAGAACGGGTTCAGAAGTGTTAGGCGCTTAGATGATAGCCTTTTCGTGCTTACCCAGTGCATAGAAATAGCTAAGGCGAAAAATAGACCTCTGTATTTAGCCTTCCTGGACATAAGCGGTGCATACGACAACGTGAACCGGGAACTCCTGTGAAACATATTAAAAGATTAAGGTATCGGTCATGAGGTAATTGATTTTCTACAGGAAATATATCGAGAAAATAATGTTGAAATAACATGGGAAGGAATTAAGAGTACGACAACTGTCGAGGTACACAAAGGATTAAGGCAAGGTTGTCCTCTATCACCGCTGCTGTTCATGCTTTATATGATAAGTATGGAAAGAAGGTTACAACGAAGCAATCTAGGGTATAATCCGTCGTACAGATTAGGCGGAAAGGTTATTGAGCAACGACTACCGGGTTTAATCTATGCGGACGATATTGTACTGTTAGCAGATAGCTAGGAAGATTTGCAAACTCTGGTTAATTACTGTGGAGACGAAGGAAGCAGTTTCGGTTTCAGTTTTAGTGCAGCTAAGTCCGGTGGAATGTTTTTCAACGATACAACTGATCAGGAGCTTACAATACAAGGCCATGGAATACCTCGAGTGGCCGAATACAAATATCTCGGGGTATGGATAAAGAAAGGGCAGATGTACACGGAAAAGCACGAACAGTCTCTCATAGCAAAAGGGCGAAGAGATGCCGGGATAATGAAACATAGGGCACTGTGGGGGTACAACAGGTATGAGGTACTGAGAGGTATTTGGAAGGGAGTAATGGTGCCGGGGCTTACTTTCGGGAATGTGGTGCTGTGTTTAAGGACAGAGGTTCAGTCGAGCCTCGAAATAAATCAGAGAGCTGTGGGAAGATTAGCACTAGGTGCCCACGGGTAAACCGTACAGGGGGACACGGGCTGGGCATCGTTCGAAGCACGGGAAGCTCGCTCTCCTCTGCAGCGCACGTGGCACACAAAAATAGCAAGCGTATTTGGTTGTGTACAGCCGCTATTTTAACGTAATTCAGCTTGAGTTTGCAAATATTTTTTGGGTACTTTATGTGCGCAGAGGTGTTTGAGCTGGCCGTATGTATGATTTCGGGCGTGTCTTACAAAGCAAAACCAGTAGCAGACGAAGGACAGTCGATGTGCTGCAATTTTTTTTTTACTTTCACGCTTAGTCGCTAACTCGGGCTAGATGGCAATACCGGAATGATTTGCGAGCACTAAATTTTACGAAGCAATACTTATTCGCGGGACCAAACATTCGCATGATGTTCGCGCTCGCAAAAGACACCTTGTTTGCAGAATCTGCTAGGGTGCACATGCACAGAAATCCGGCCGATTAAGGCGGATTTAATATTTACACGAGAAAGCACTTCATTTTAAAGCGCGTGCTACAGAAGACGAAATATGACGCGCAGAAAGAAAGGAAGAACTTCGAAACTGCTTTCTCTGTCCCATACGATTTTATTGCAGGCGCTCTGCAATAGCACAAGAATCATTAATGCACCTACCAAGCAGTGTAGAAATTGAGCTAAGTCAGTCTGCTTAGCTCCAGGTGCTGTTCTGCCTTTATTTTTGACAGCATATGTACTTTGTTCAAACCTCTGATGAAAAAACGGAGCCGTACGGTGGCATAAAAGCTGACTATGCGAGGAGTCAGGCTCTCTGCATGAGCTCTGCATCCCACCTTCAAGAGAGCGGCACAATGAATCATGTGCAGGATGTCCATTACACTTTCCCGATGAACTTTTTGTGCACTAAAGCAATTTATGAAAATGTCTTCAAGCTTTGTGATAAAACGGAACAGTTCCACCGAGGCGTAAAGCAAACCTCCTTCATCATTTCACATCAGTTCACATACCGCGCAGTCTGTGGTTAGCGACTTGTCGGCTCCATGTAGGCTTCTGTCCCACGCGCACCTCCGTTCCGGGTCTGCAGGCGCCTTGAATAGCGACAGCTTCTTCGCACTGTTAGTTCGGGCGTATCCTGTGCTACACCCTGGAGCGTAGCAGTGGTTGAGACGTTGCTTTGCACTCATTGATGCAAGTAGCCGTATTCACATGAGAACTTTTGCGAAACACAACCGCACAGAACAAAAAACCGCAACCAAAACACACCACTGAAACAACTGAAATGCAATGGTCGTGCGTGCCCAGACAGGTCGCCTTCAAGAGTGGTCGACGACAGCGCCACCGCTTTAGGTGCCACTGCGGGTGACGCGCGCCGCAAGGCGCGACCCCCGCCGCTCGTTGTACTGAATTGCTTCTAGTCATGGAGGCTTCTAGTTCACTGTACCCTAGGTGGATGGATGGATGAGGCTCAACCCTTTGAATCAAGCGGCGGCGGCACGCGCCACCTAGCCTTGAATGATAACTATATGCATGCATACCTGTGTATTTACTCCTTTACTTTTGCGTTGATATTATCCACCAATCCGATAGCCTCCGTTTAGCTATTTCTACCTGTTCAAAGTCTATTTTACTTTCACTGTCTTTAAAATCCAAAGCTTTGAACACTTCCCCGTTACATTCAACTGCAGGGTGAAGTTGTTTACAAGCAAGTATCAGGTGTTCAGCCGTTTCTCCTCCTCTCCACACGCCTCGCGCACCAAATCTATCTCCTGGTATCTGGCTCGGCACGTTTTAGTCCGCAGTACACCTGTCCTGGCCTCGAACAACAATGAGCTTCCCTTAGAGTTATCGTAAATATTTTCTTCGGCTATTTCTTGCTTAAACGTCCTGTATGTCTCCAATGCTGATTTGGTTTGCATCTCTGTTCTCCACATACCCCTCTCTGTCTCCTTAACCTTTTTCTTGACGGATGATTCCTTACCTGTCCCCCCCACTGCTGCCCAAGTATTTGCTTGTCAATTTCCTAGTTCGCTTCCTCCACCTTGTGTCAACATTCCTCGTGTATAAGTAACTGAAAACCTTCCCAGCCCACCACATTTCCCCCATTTTTTTCTCAATCGCTCCTCAAATGCTACCTTGCTACTAGCCTCTCTGCCCTCGAAAGAACACCATCCCAGATCCCCCTGCACTCCAAGATTTGGTGTCTTGCCATGTGCTCCCAGAGCGATCGCCTACCCACACCACGTTGCCTAATTTCCAACTGTTACCGGGTCTCTGCTCTCATGCATAGAACTGCATTGGCAAAAGTCAGGCCTGGTACCATTACCCCCTTCCATATCCCTCGACTACCTCGTACCTATTGTAGTTCCACAGTGCCCTACTCTTCATAATCGCTGAACTTCTGTTACCTTTAGTCATAACATATTTATCCTACTCTGTCAGATACTCAATGCCATTATTTATCCACACCCCAAGGTACTTGTATTTATCGACTATCTCCAGCGTGGGCTCCAGTATCTTATGCTCGCCGCAAATGTTAACATTAAAAATCATGACTGCTGATTTTTCTTTGCTAAACTTCAAGCCTAATCTGTCTCCTTCTGTACCACATATGTCCATTAATTCCTGCAGATCTTCTGCATTGTCAGCCATTAATACAATATCATCCGCGTACATCAGTCCTGGTAATGACTGTTCAATCAATTTTCCTTGTTTGAAAAATGATAGGTTGAAGCCGAGTCCGCTTTGCTGTATTTTGGCCTCTAAACCTTGTAGGTACAGCGTAAACATCAGAGGTGACAATGGGCACCCCTGCCTAAGCCCGCGCGCCGAATCATTATAGGCTCCGAAACCTGCTTTTCCCATTGTATAATCATCCGGTTACATTTATAGATATCTTTTAAGAAATTGGTTACTCCATCTTGCACTCCTAAAGTTTCCAGAATGTCCCACAAGCCCTCTTGAAGTACACTGTCATAGGCTCCCTTGATATCCAAAAAAGCCAGCCATAGGGGTCTGTGTTCCCTTTCAGCTATATCAATGCACTGTGTTAGTGAGAACAGATTGTCTTCTAGCCTCCTATGCTTACGGAACCCCATTTTGTAGCTCTCCAAGCACCCCCTCGTTCTCTACCCATGCCTGCAGTCTGTCCTTTATAATCTGCATAACCACCCTGTAAACCACTCATGTCACTGTTATAGGCCGGTAGTTATTTATGTCAGCTTTGTCCCCCTTTCCCTTATATATCATTCTCATCCTACTTAGCCTCCATTCGTCAGGTACTTTACCATCCATTAGCATTATGCTCACCACCTCCCTTAATGCTTTCTTAGACTTCTGCCCAATTCCTTAACATAACTGGAATACCACTGGGGCCTGCCGATGTGCTACTTGGTACCTTCTTCTCGGCCCTTTCCCACTCTCATTGTCCAAGCGAAAGCAGTGGATTGACCGGGCTATCCCTCTCCGACATGCTGCATGTACCATTTCTCTGTTCTGTAAATTTTTCCCTCATCATGGTTCCTATATGCTCCATTGCCTTCTCTCCTTCTAACCGAGTGTGTGTGTGTGTGTGTGTGTGTGTGTGTGTGTGTGTGTGTGTGTGTGTGTGTGTGCGTGTGTGTGTGTGCGTGTGTGTGTGTGTGTGTGCGTGTGTGTGTGTGTGTGTGTGTGTGTGTGTGTGTGTGTGTGTGTGTGTGTGTGTGTGTGTGTGCGCGTGTGTGTGTGTGTGTGTGCGTGTGTGCGTGTGTGCGTGCGTGCGTGCGTGCGTGTGTGTGTGTGTGTGTGTGTGTGTGTGTGTGTGTGTGTTTGAAAACATTTATTGTAATGAGGTCCGGAGGCTCGGCTTCTTAAGCCAAGGCGGGCTGCTCCCACGTTGGCACTGTCAGGCCAAGCCTTTCAGCGACATCATGGGCCCTCTGGACAGCCCTTAGTTGGTCCTGAAACTATGGGCTTTGAATCCTTTTCTCCCACTGTGTCCATTCTTCAACGAGGTTGGGGAGAGTCGCGGGACACCCCGCCAGCATATGTCTGATTCCAATGATGCCATTACAATCGTTGCAGTCCATCTTAATATCCCTCTCTGGATATATTTTATTGATGGTGTACGGTGTGGGATATGTACCTGTTTGCAATAAGCGCAGTCAGACTGCTTGAGCCCTGTTCAGTTTTGAATGTGGCAATGGGAATTGCCTGCGTCCTAAATAGTAGTGTTTGGTAATGTCATTGTATGTTATTAAATGATCTCTAGATTCCCTGGCTTGATGGTGAACGGCTCGGTTGTGACTGTCACGGTTAGCAAGTCCTCGTGCCAAATCATGAGCAACCTCATTGAGGTTTATCCGACTCTCGTCCATTTTCCCCATATGCGCAGGGAAACCATCGGATTTCAGTTCTCATAATCCCAATGTTTTCAAAAAGTTTAGCTGCAACACCAGCTACGTAGGCTTTATTAAAACACTTTATAGCGGATTTCGAATCACTGTAAACGCAGGCCCACTTATTACACCTGATGGCAAGAGCAATTGCCACTTGTTTCGCCACCATGGGATCCTTGGTAAAAATAGTGATAGCATCTTGCACCTTCCCTTGATTATTTGAGACAATGGCCGTATATGCTTCTTTACCTTTCACCCAGGCTGCATCAACTATAGCTGCCAATTGGTTCTGCTGTTCTATTTCCTGCAAGAGTGCTTTAGCTCTTGCCTTTCTCCTTTCGACATTATATTCTGGATGCATGTTCCTGGGGAGAGGGTTGGTTCTGATCTTGTTCCTAACGTCAGTCCTTAATTCTACTTCAGCTTCTATTGGGCTCTTTGATGTATTCAGTTCTGCACCTATTGCCTGTAATATGTTCCTGCCAGCTCGTGATTTTGTCAATCTTTCGTGTGATTTCTTCCATTGTGTTGTGCACCCCTAGACTCATGAGTTTGTCAGTTGCAGCGTTACTGGGTATCCCTAGGGCTACTTTAACGAGCTTTAACCGAGAACCTTGAGCTGTTACTGTATACCTCTGCTCTAGGCTTGTCCTATTACCTACACTAGCGTGTCCTATTATTTGGTGGCTGAAGTCTGTGGCGCCACCTGTAGGGATATTTTCTTAGAAGGGTCTATATTGGAAGCACCACGGCTGCACGCTGTTTTTTTTAATTTCATTTCTTTATAAAATTTGCTTTAGGTTGTATCACTTATTTCCAATATTGATTAGCATTGTTTGTATTTAAAAACATCCTCCATTTATAGCTCCGTGCCTCGAACCACATCCCTTCTTCTTATAGGCTTCATATATTCAGAGAAATTTAGTCCTTGGTTGGAAGTGAAGCCCCTTAGATTTTAAAGGGGCCCTGAAACGATTTTGACAATTTTCTACAAACGTACTGAGTCGTTAGAGTAGCTCCTTCTGATCATTAATTGACACATCTAAGTGCTCCGCGTAAAGCGTGTAATTTATTATAAGATTTTAAAAATGCACATCGCTGCCGATCGCAGCACACTGCTCGGCGGAATTTTAAGCCACCCCTACCCATATGACGGAAATCACCTATATGACGTCAGTGGGGCGAGCTATCCGATTGGCTGACCAGGGCGCGTGATCGATAATTTTTCCAACTTTATGGGAAACAAATGATGTTCCTAATAGTTGGAATGTTAGTTCATTTGTTTTTATAAAAAGAAAGTAACATAAAGAGAATGCACAAGAACAATTTTTCAGTACACTTAACCACTTCCGGCACACAGCAAGTGTCGTCTGCTTGTGTTACAACGTGCTCCGTCTTTGACGAGAGTTCCGCCGTCAGTGTCGGTCTGTCTTTTCGCGAGCGCTATGATTCGACTTTGTTGCGTTGTGGACTGCAAACTTATAATAAAATTAACGACTGGCAATATGTCAAGCTGCGACATTGTGTCCCTCTGCAAGTCAGTAGACGAGCGAACTGGCTGCAGCGCATCGGACTGCCGCTATCCGATCGGCGCCAGAATTTGCGCGATTGCGGCCGTCACTTTACACCGGAAGGTTACTAACGCAATAGCGTTTCGCGAGTCCGGAATTAGGGTAAACGCAAGCGCAAGGCTGTGGCCCCTTGCGTGTCGTTTCAGGGGATGAACAGAAGCGCAAATGTAATGGTCTGCGCGGTGCAGCCACCTGGTGGCATAGAGCTCAACCAGACACAGTAGCAGTAACAAAATGTATTCTTCTTTGCTGCTGGTGTAAATGTTTCGCAGGAGTGCAATCGTTAACACGTTGTTTTTGTAAATGTTTAAAATGTTTTACACTTGTTTAGAGCAATACTAGCTTTTTCTTTGGCTGGTTAAGCTCTGCACCACGGGTGGCTGGACCGTGGAGACCGATCAAGCAGCTCACGTACGTCTACGCTAAAGTTCCTTCATCAGCTTGAATTTATGCTTCCACCGTTCAGTCAAAACGTTCCGCTAGTGCGTGGTTAACGGAATACCAGACACGTTCGGCGCTGCGACAGAATGCTCGCAACGTACGCTGCTTCGTTGCTCTCGCTTGCGGTCGACGGCCAAGCGGCTAGCGGAGATAGGGTGGCTAGCCACCCTAGCGGAGAGGTTTCGCGCGGGTGGGGGCGGGCTCCAAAACAACCGGAAGTGGACAATGTGGCGTCGCATCGTGACGCAGCACCAGTGAAGGCGGAGCTTAGCCCCGCTGGCTCGGCGAACGAGTTGAGGAGGAAAAGCATGGCTAGGAAGGAGGGTAACTTGTAATTGCTTGTAGCTCCATTAATGCGTAACGCTTCACTTAAATTGTGGTACGAATGTTCTACTTACGTTGTACCCTAAGCGTCTACAAAATTTGTCCGAACCTTTTCAGGGGCACTGTAGACAGTAGACAGGTGCCTATTTTCTCTTTCTGTCTCGCTTTAGCCTTGGTAACGTGGTATTTCACTCCTCTTTATTGCCGCTTAACCAAACTGCTCAGACGACTTTAATACAAGAATTGACATGAGTAAACTTTAGAGCTTCAAGGGGGGAAGGGGGGGAGTGTCCAGAAAAACTAGGGGGGGGTCTACACACCCCCAGGGAAATCACTGCCACAGACAGCAAGGAGATAACGCAAGCTGCTCGCGGGGCCGGACCGGTGGTGACCTCGGAGACGTGACGAAAAGCCAATTGGGGGGGGGGGGGGCTCTTTTTACAGCCAGTTTAGGTTTCAAGGAGCCTGCTATGGGGAACTAATTAGAGAGTATTAGAATAGGGGCCCCAAAGAAATAGCGTCGAAGCCACTGCGCATGCGCGAGACGCAAACTGCGTTTCGGTTTTGCGTTGGGAACGCTATTTCACCGATTTAGCGGGAGCCCAAATAGCGGCCCCAAAAGCTTTGCGTCAGCAAACATGGCGGCACCCATCGCAACGACGGCTTTAACCTAGCACTAAACTGGGTTCGATTTGTGGCAACGCGTAAAGTTCGCAAGCTAGGAGAAGTGACTGCGGTTATCGCTTTCTCTCAACTAGCGTGTGTTGTGAAGATTGATTCATTAGTCGACGCCGCTGATTCCGAATTCGATTGCGAATTTTAGGGCTCATAGGCCTAACATGGCTAAGCTTGGATGGTGAAGGCACGTAAAGTTGGTTTGCTCAAAACTAAGAACATCTAAATTTTAATTAAACGCGAATACATGCCAGTCAAAATTACTATTCCTGTCATAAAATGGTATGTTTTATTTAATTATTTCTAATAGCTTTTCTTTGACGCCGTAGTGGCGCTGTCAGCGCAAGACGCTATCTGCAAACGTAAAACTATAGAGGCTAGAAGGTTATCCTAGTGTCGGGAGCGGGCGCCCTTTCCCGAAGCGCTGGAGAAACCAGTTTGGATGCTTGGCGGGGTAGTTCGAAGAGGGCGCTGCGCTCCTGTGGCGGGTAGTGTTCCTGTATATGCTCCCGCAGGGAGCAGAGTTGCGCATAGGTCCGCCGTCGTGATCCAGCTCTGCAGCGAAGCCCCTCCTCGCGCGCGCAGGAGCCAAATGCCGCGCGGTGTTCCGCCTTTTTCTCTAGTGGTCGCGAGCTACAAGCGCCAATTGTTCGCAGGCGCTTAGTAAAGGGCAATTCTTAATACAGGCTACACTCGAATGAGTCATTCGTGCAGTCGGAGGGGGTGGGCTTCCAACCAACCGAAACTTTGTATGTACCTATGTAAACACGCATATACAAACACACGCATGAACGTACAAATAGGGGGTTGGACCGCCTTCAGTTCCCCAAAATAAAATACTCCCGTGGCTCGAACAGCTCCAAAGTTCGCTCGCAAACGCGCAGTACGTTGCCACAAAAGGCGGTGCAATGATTTTCATGCATATGAAGTTGTCTTATCATTGTCAGAAAGCAAGAAATGTTTTAGAGAGTGTTTAAAACTTCACACACGTAAGCTGGACACTTAGCGCATGTTGGCTGCCGAAACCAGCCGATTAATGACCGTCGCCAAGAGAGCTATCGTGCCTGCAGTTATGTCAGTGACCGTTAACAGAGCGTCATTTATCACTAACCATCGTTCGAAACAGCTGCACGTTTTCGATACATGCGGTGCAGACACAGATTTAAGCGCATTTCAAATGTTCACATGCGCACATTTTAAGCAAAGCTTATTTTTACGATTCATTCATACCGCAGACTAATCAGCTATATAGTATCAGCAAATCTGCAACTAGAAAAAGATTCAAGATGCAAGAGCTTCCAGATCAAATTTATTTCATACAAGGGAATGCATGAACGGCTGCTGGCAGCAGGCCAAGTGTGCTGGTTCTTGGAACCTTGGGGGCAGAATTCAATGAAAATGGAAAGGCAACAAGCTATTAAGAGTAACAACAGGTTATTTTTATTGCACTAATCACATCAAGATGGCAAACTTGCAGAGTAATTATTCACACAGTGCAGACTGTAATCTGACAACACATTTTTGGCATCGTAATGGCACAATACAAGTGCCAGTACGATGTGTTTCGTATCACTTCACCAAGGTCCTTGACTTCACATCGTCGAATACCGTACCTGAAACCCGCAGCTGCTCCTCTCAACGCACGATCGACGGTCCGCTGATTGCAATGGCGATGGCACTGACGGAAACGACGAGTTCGCATGAGTCGGCGATGCGCCCGTAAAGTTGGCTTCGTAGCGGCGCGGATCATTTGACGTCATTTTTCGCGCTCGGCCAATAGCTGTGCGAGCGGCGCCGGAAAAGGTATGCGCAACTCTGCTCCCTGCGGGAGCATATACAGGAACACTAGTGGCGGGTTACCGACGCCAGCCGAAGGAATGCAGACACAAGTCGTCGTCAGTTTTTGGTAGCACGTGTACCGACGTAGTTCACTTTGTTGCAGCCTTTATTTTCGTTGAGACCGTAGTGCCACAGCTTGGTGCGATGCGACGTTGAACTTCTGTGATAATGCCTTCAAAAAAAGAGAGGACATGTTTTGTTCCCCTTTGTAAGGACGGTTACAAGTCGTCTATAGAAAAGGTGTCGTTGTTCCGCGCTCCATCCGACCCTGTTCGCTTGAAGGCCTGGGCAAGGAACATCAAAAGAGACGTTGGAAAACGAAAGAGTGATGTTGGAAAACGAAAGGCTGACCACCTAACAGAAATTATTGATGAGCTATTGGACGATGGCAATTTGGAGTGTGCAGAATCTGTGTTGAAAATACAAGGCAAGCAGTTTGATCATGACAACTGTGTCGAAAAGCACAGTGACAGTAGATTAGTATATTATATAGCCGGCTATGTTGTCAGAAAGTCTTTAAAAAAATTTCCATGCCCAGAGTGTGCCTCTTGCCTTTGTATTTTGCCCCTACAAGCAGATTCTGATGTAAATTCTATACTAACCAGGCAGTTTGATCATGGGGGCTTGATCTACCCTTCCAAAGCTGTTGAGGAGCTTGTTTGTAAAGTTGAGGACACATTTACTGTGTATTTCAGCAGGAATCAGCTTCATGCTGAAAGCATGGTCTGCTTTTTGCATTTCCTTCAGGGAACGAAGCTTAAAGAAGTGGGTTGCAGTGAGCATGGGCGGTGTTTGACAACAAACATAATAAAGTTCTATGCACTGACGAGGCTGCACTTCTTTGCAAAAGCAAAGCACATGGAACGGAGCACTCAAAGAGAAAAACAGAAGCTCCTGAAAATGAGGCGATGCCAGTAGAATGACAGTCGCGAAAATGCTCCCTGCTTTTGTACATACCTACCTTCGTTGTGCAATAATAAAAAAAAAAACTTGTAACATAAGTATTGAAAGCGCTCCCCATACAGCGTTCTTGCGGACCATAGTGTGCAGTTTTGTAAAGCTGCAATAAACTATATACACGAGAAAAACGGAATGCATTCCATTTTCTCTCCACGCTTGTGGGCTGGTTAGTGTCGCTTATCCCGTAGAAAAAAAAAATATACCAACCCCATTTTATTACGGCCGCTTGCGTAGCTTCCGTCACTCTGGTTAAAATGGTAGCACAACAGGGACGAAGACAAGGCACATAGAAACACATGACAAGTGCACCGTCTAGTTTCTGTGTGTCTTCATCTCTTACGCTGCCATCATAACCAGCTATGGGCGAACTAGCCCAAGACGAAGTTTTATTTCACCGCTCGTCACGATAAGCGTACTGGCCAATATTGTAAGGTTGACTAGCCCTCATAGATTATTGCGTGCCTGTTTTCTGAACTTGCAAATCGGCGGAAAGCGCCGGTCACTTGCGAGCGCCCGCTGCAAAGCGCGCCGGAGCCCGCAAGAGCAACCCGCCAGCGAGCGCTGGCGCCATCTGCCGGAGCATAGCAAAGTATTTCACGTCGGCACGCGCCTTCACGACACTAGGATAACCTTCTAGCCTCTATAGTAAAACCCTATTCTAAATAATATCTTCACTCCTGCGTGCCCCAACGCTAACACCCGCAAAGCACTTTGGGGCCCCTGTACTAAAACTCTCTATTGTTTGCGTAGCTCCTACACAAAATCCGCTATTCAAAATTTAATCGTTGAGATAGGTAATGTCGAGGACGGGCCCCAAAATAATAATTTGCTATAGCCACCTATTGTTGATAATTAGAAAGTTAATTACCATAACTTCACTAATTACGAACGTAATTGCGGAAATTACTCTGTATCTAGAGGCTGCCACTCCGTACACTCGAATGGCAAACATAACACCCCCGTCTTATATACCGTGATTTACATTGCCATGATTTATATTTTATTATTTATATACCGTGACTTATATTTCTCCTAATTTTAAAAATTTGGTGCAGCTAAATAACCTTGTATGTCTCATGAGTCCTCGTAACAGAATAGAGAGTTTTAGAATAGGGGCCCCAAAGAAAAGTGTAACCCCCATGCAAGCGATCTTGCACGCGACAAGCGACGCGATGGAGATGGCTGTCGCGTTCGCTCGATCGTCGCCTACAAGTTGTATTATAGAGGTTAGAAGGTTTTCTATGCAAGCGATGACTTCGAGCGACGTCTCCCCAGTGTTGCCGGTATGAGGGCAGCAATATAGGCGCCGAAACTAGCGTGACGCGTGCTTTATTAACTTAAGTTGATGTGTTTTACTGTAAAAAGTAGCATAAAATATTTCTGCATGTCTTGCAGTAGGCTCTTATCCTTGCACGTATAAAAATTCAATCGTTTGCTCTATAGTGAACTAGAATACTTTCTAGTGGCGCGAACGGAAGGGAAATGGGCGCTCTTGACACGCCGGACGCCACTGACAGCCGCTGGTGGCGCTGCAGGTCTCTTTCCTAGGACCGCGCGCGCGTCGGTCGAAGTCTTTGCAGCTTTGCGTTCGGTACGTTGCGCACGTTTTTCTGATTGTGGCCTTGAAATTTCACGTGTGTTTCGCGTAGCACCAACGAAGACGTCTTATATCTCTTCGAAAGCACCATGTGAAGTACGCAATGGCAAAGAGAAAGACGGACTCTCACTGTTTTGCTCCGGGATGCCGAAGCGGCTATCCGGGTGCTCCCAAAGCATCTTTGTTTGCTGCTCCGAGGGACGAGGAGCATCGAAAAAAGTGGGAGCGGAGTTTGCGAAGACAGGACAAGCCTCTCACAGAAACCGCTGCGGTATGTGAGCACCACTTTGAGCCGCATTTCATTTTGCGCGACTACGTTCATGTGATCAACGGCAGCCAAGTGCGGATTCCACGCGGTAAGCCATCGCTGGCACCTGACGCGGTGCCTACGCTCTTGCCTGGTTGCCCGGCCTATCTTTCCGTGAAGCCCGTGAGAGCAAGGACTCAGCGGAAAAGACCAGCTCCAGCAAGCGTGTCAACAAATAAGAAGAAGCGCCAGGATTCTGTCAGTAGCGCAGCGAACGACGACAATGAAATTGTGGACTCATCGGGAACTGAAGCGTTCACGACTGGTGCACTTCGTAGTTTAGAAGTTTCCCCTGAGTACTGGTGCCGATTTATGTACGATGGTGCCTCAAGTCTTGGCTTTGCGACAACAAGCATAGAAACAAGCCCTAGGCTTGAGGTTGTACATGACAAGGTTGTTTTGTTTGCTGTCACCGGAGATGAAGTGCGCGCACAAGTATTCGTTAGAGGTGCGTTATGTAGTGACACTGTCGTGTGTTGGCTGGCAGAAGCGGACAATGTGCTGCGAGAGACAGAGGGAATTTGTGTCTGCAAGGGAGCCATGCTGGACACAGACTTCAGTTAAATAACGGAGCGTTTGACAGAAAAACTACGGGCGGCAAGCATTGTGAGTGGGCGTGGCATTTTCAGCACAAAATGTCGGCTTCTTAGCCTTTTTTTTTTTAAGTACAACTGCGCTATGTGATTCTTATGGTCAAATATTTGAATTTGCAGGAACTCCTTGCGCTGAATGCAAGGGCCTTCGAAAGTTGCTCCTTACAAGAAAGTCGCAGACGGCACGCACCAGAGCCAATCTGTCAGTGAAGAGAGCGTGTGCATTGCGGCTCAAGCTGGAAAAGAAAAGAACAGCTCGTCTGAGAAAACGCACCACCTCCATGGAAGAGCGGCTTGTCGCGATGGCGGCAAAAAACAAAAAGATTGCCAAGGAAGATTTTGATGCCAGAGTCGCTAAGCTTCCTCCGAAACAGCGCGAAGCGGTACACCACGTATTTGAAGCGTCATCACGCAAGAGTCCGAAAGGCATGAAGTACTCGCCACAGTGGGTTTTGGACTGCATAGTGATGAAAATGAGGAGTGCGAACCTCTACGAGCACATGCGAAAAGAGAACATACTTGCATTACCCTCTAAAACAACTCTTCGCAAGTATCTCAGTTGCTACAAGGCAGGCTTTGGATTCAATACAAAAGTTTTTGATGTGCTGAAACAAGCTACTAGCACCATGGATGAATTCCATCTACATGGAGGTCTCATTGTGGATGAGATGAAGCTATCTGAACATCTCTCCGTAAGCTCTGCTGGCCACATAGATGGCTTTGTGGACCTTGGTCCATTTACTTCTGATGAAGACAAGCACAATGTAAGTGACCATGGCATGGTGATAATGTTTGTTCCATTCGTGGGAAATTGGACACAGGTCCTGGCAGCTTTCGCAACAAAAGGCAACATCAAAGGGACCCTGCTCACAAAGATTATGGTTGAGGCTGTCATACTGACAGAGAAAGCAGGCCTCAAGGTCGACTTCATAACGTCGGACGGTGCGACATGGAACCGGAAGATGTGGGCCTTAATGGGCATCAGAGCATCTCTGACCGGCACAAGTGTAGTGCGCCCCATCCCGTGGATTTGCAGCGACGGCTCCATTTCCTTTCCGACTTCCCTCATTTAATCAAGTGCTTGCAACGGCCTGCTTAGCCATGAGTACTTGGTGCCGGAAGGGCGGGTGAGTTTTCTACTGTATACATTACAATCCAAATACATCCCAACATAAATAATGCTCCTTTCATTTACTGATGCATATGCATATACCAACCAAGGCGGCATATTTTTTGTTCATTACAGGTCTCCTTGCAAGCTGTACGTAGAGCCGTGGCAATGGATGGGAACAACGTGACACTCCAGGCACTACATGGCATTACCACCAGCCACACTAACCCGAACAACTTCGAAAAGATGCGGGTTTCTTTAGCTTTCCAGCTATTCAGTGACAAAGTTGTCAAGGGCCTGCAGCTCTACCGGGAAAAGATTGAAGAACGGTGCGGTGATATTACAGCAACACTACATTTCTTTGAGTAAGTACTCCAATAATATAGCACTAGTAATTCATGTTAAAAATGTGATGACAACTAGATAGCTGCATCACCTTTATTGCACAGTCAAACTTGTATTTATGTCGTCTTAATTATGCAGGATCATCCGTGACCTCATCTTGATAATGACTTCCCGGTTTCCTGCCGAAGCATTGAGACTTTCATCACCATCTGCGGACAAACTGAAGAACATGCTGGTACTGCTGGACAACTGGGAACGTCACACAAAAGGACAGCGTGGCTTCCTGAGCCAGTCCACTGCAACAGGGCTCCGAGTTACTGTCTCAAGTGTATTGTCATTGCTGAAATACCTTTGTGAAGTCGTAGGTTTTAAATACCTGTTAACGAGCCGGACAAGCCAGGAGCACCTTTGAGCACCTTTTTGGTATAGTGCGGCAGTCATGTGGATGCAATGCCCATCTGACGCCACAGCAGTTTGTTGTTGCTGTAAACTGCCTATCGTTCAGTAATCTTGTTCACTCGGTTGCGAAAGGAAATTGTGAGCCTGCAATACTCAGTTCCCTCTTAGGCCCTGATGCCAGTCAGCACAGCGGTCCTTCTGGCAAGCAGCAGCTTGTTGATATGTGTCTTGATGTGGGCAATATTGATGCTGCAGATACTTTAATGCTCAGTGCAGAGTCCGACCATACATCGTGTGCTGTGGCATCAAGCGACAGCAGACTTATATTTTATATGGCTGGCTATGTAGCCAGAAAATGTATCCTCAGGACTAAATGTGAGGAATGCCTCAATCTCCTATTAATTAGCAAAGAAAAGTCGGAGGTATTAAATTTAGCTCAATTCACTCTCCTTAAGGACAACGGGGGCCTTTTGTACCCGGCAAGTGTGCTGTATCAGTTTGTGGCTGACCTTGAGAATGCCTTTACAGCATGTTTCAGCTTAAACGAGCTGCATTCAGACAGCATTTTGGATGTGCTGAGTACATTAACAGCTAAGCGAAATTACAGCCTTGGGTGCGCGGACCACTGTCAAAATGTTGCAGCAGAAATGACTGCTGTCTACGTAACCACTCGCATGCACTTTTTCACAAAGAGTGTTAATCAAAGCAATGACAAGAGGCGTCAGGCTTCAAAGCACCTGAAGTTGAGTAGATGCTCTTAGATCATGCGATCTTCAGTTTCACTCTAGAAAAAGAAATTGAAGCATTGTTAACTGATAACGTTGGGTCTTGCCTTGTTGTTCTTGCCTTTTGTGCGATGCTAATAAAATTTGCCGGCGTGAAACCTTGCCGTGTGCTTAAACACAACTTTATTGCCCTCCTCGTATTTTTTGCATGTCGTGCATGATCATCACAAATGAAAATAATGTTGGTGCGTAGCTTGTAGAAATGGTCTATAACAGATGTTCCTTGAAAAGAGAGCACTGATATGACACCACTAAAAATCCCCGGGTGGCTAGGTCCGAAAACGTACGTTTTGTTTGTGATCACTACCTGTCTTAAAAAAAAACGTAACATCTCAAAGCTGCTCTCAAGAGCAGCTTTGCAATTGCCAAGCTGCCTAACAATATGCAGGTATCCTGCTTAATGAAGGATTCGCGGATGCTGGTCTGAAAATGCCGAATTTCATACTACAATAATAGGCTTTATTTCCAAAAAAGGAGAAAAAAATGGTACTTGAACCGACGCGCGCGGCTAACGAGAGAAGCGAAAACCCGCGCGCCTGTCAGCCGGCCACTCTTAAAGGAACCGCGCGCCGCCAGTTTCTCGCTGATACTTGAGTTTGCCCTCTAAGAAAGCGGGTCCTGCACGGCTGGACAGAATGCACTGCCTGTAGCACCTGCCGTGGCCAGGATGCTTTGTAGTGTGCGATCACTCGTCCGATATCAGCCGCAGCTAACGCCAGTAAATTACAAGGGGTGAGCACTTCCGCAGCTAGTGCAGCCGTGAAGGCAAGCTCAATTTCGAATTTAACGCGTTCTAACGTAGGTGCAGCTCCAAATAAATCTCCATAAGGAAGGAATCGCCGTTTCGTACTAAACAAGCGCACAGAAACATCGGTATATGCCAGATAATAGCCGGAATGCATTGAAACCTTTGCTAGAAAAGGTTGCAGTGGCGCCACCTCGCGGCGTCAGTGCGAAACGGCGTGCCTGGGCGTCGCCGTTCGCGCCACTAGAATATATTCTAGTTCACTATAGTTTGCTCGTTCCGTGCGACAATCGGAAGTACTTGAGTTATGTACATCCAGTTCCGGCTTCGCGCTATTGGCTAGTCGCTCATAGCCCTTCCGGGCGACGAATTCTAGATTTGCAGAACCGAGCGATCTGTTCACGCGACGGCCCGATCCGTCGCTGTCGCGTACAAAATCGCGCTCATGGGGTTTTAAGGCCCCAAAAGCTTTGCGTCAGCAAACATGGCGGCACTCATCGAAGCGACGGTAGGGTGGCTAGAATGGGGAGGTGTGAAGATCGGCCTCCGGAAGCTGGCCCCAAAACGCGTTCCTGCCACGTGACGGCGCTGCCGGCCGGGGCGCCGTTAAGGGCGCCGTAGTTTCTCGGGACGTCTGCATACCTCCGCGCGGGAAAATGATTTGGTAGCGCTTAGTTTTTGCGTTTGAATGCGTTAAAATCTGACCAGACCTTTTTTTTCTACATTGTAGATGCTGAGAGAATTTAATGATGTTTCGCTGCTCTCATTCCACATGGAAACAGCGAGCATCGACTACGCAGCGGACACAGCAACGGTTTTTGCGACCACCTCTTGCCGAGATTAGCGCGCTTATGCCTTACCGAAAATATAGTTCATAGGAATTGCCGCGCAAGGCCAGCGCATTGGAATAACCTTGAATGTGTCGCCCGCACATAAGTCACATTTTTGGGATTGTAACATTACTTTAAATGGAGGAAGTTCATGCAATATATCAGCATTGTGGTCAAGAAATTCTAGAAAGTACGAAACGCTTCCGACTTAATACATGTTTATTGGAAATAACACAGTTATTGCATAACATCACATTTTTACAAAACGCAGGGTTAACCTTCTTGGCTTTGTTGTGGATGACGCACGTACTGATTTAAGCTTTTGAGGAAAAAAGTGAATACGTGCTATAAAATAAAACCTAGACACCGATCCTGTTAGACCAGCGGAATGCCTCCTGCAGCCAATCTGTGGCACATTGGCTGCTAGAAGTGAGAAATTCTTGAGAACTTTTGCGTGCAGTCGCGTAGTGCTAAATGCACGAGTGAACCTGTCCTCGAGTGTCTGAATGAGGTTGTATAGACATGCTGAGGGATACAGAAGCCCCCCCCCCCCTCCGAGACGCGGTCCCGTATTTCAGCAGCAGAAGTCGGTCGAGAATACAAAGCTTGGACCATCTGCCGAAAACCCACACTAAAACCAGCCTTTTACAGAACACGGAAAAGGTACCTATGGCTCATGATGTCGAAAGCCTTCTCCTGATCGAAGGAGCAAAGAATACCGGGAAGTTTCCTGGTATTTCCCTCCAGGAGAAGGTCCTTCACTGCTAAACCGTGAAGCTGAATAGAGCGCCCCTGGACACTACATGCCTGGTATGGACCCAAAACAGTGCTGAGCACTGGTGTGAGTCGCGCACACAGGCACTTTGCTATGAGCTTATAATCGCAGTTCAGAAGCGTGATTCGACGCCATGCTCTCAGATCGGAGCTCCTCGACTCTTCCTTACAAAGGAGAGTGATTAGCCCCTCTCGTTGAGACGCTGACAAAGTCCCTTCACCGAGTAGCCTGTTCACCAGTGATGTGAACGGCTTCACTAACAGTGTCCAAAATTTAACATAACATTCGACTGTCAGACCATCGGATCCTGGACTGAGATTACGCTTCATAGACTTGAAGGCCGAAAATAGCTCGTCCTCATCTATGGCTGAGTCGCACGCTTGTGGCGGCTCAGCTCGTGAAGCAAACGGAAAGACAGCTGGAGAGGCAACCGGAGAGGCACACAAGGTTATGTAAAACTGCCTCGCCAGTGCATGAACTCCACCTGGTGAGTCGCCTATGCTACCATCACCTGGATATATTAGGGAAAAGAGAGTTGTGTTCTTCCTTGAAAGATGCTTACGTAGGATGTTTCTGCTGCACCACACTTCCATTTCCAGGCCACAGCCTGAGCTCTGCTCAGGCTGTGGCCCTCAAGTCGTCCCAGCGTCGCTGCAGGAGAATCCGAAGTTCCTTTCAGAGTGAGGCCAGAGCCGAAGCAACACCAGGCCCGCCGGACAGTGGCCTCCAGAGCAGGAGGATAGCGTCGGAGACAATTTTAATCTCCCCACGCTCCTCGTGCGCTCGAAGCTTGCCCCAAGACCTGAAGCACTCACGCACTCTGACCTTCAAGTCATCACATTCTGTGCCACTCAGATTCGCTGTGTTGTGAAGCGATCGAAATATAGGAAACACGAGAAAAATACAGCTGCACTATACCGACCACGAGAGTTACTTTGCACTGCACCGTGGCCTACGAGACCGACAGGCTCACGGCGCCCCCGCGCTAGCCACCCTACCCGCGCCCCCGATGGAAGCGCCAAATTTTACCCCAGTGGGAGGAACGCGTAGCGGGGCCTACCTAGGCAATGGCGGTGGCGCCGCGGTCTTCACACCTCCCAATTCTAGCCACCCTAGCGACGGCTCTCACCTAGACGAGACGGTCATTAGAGGAAACGCCAGTTCACGGGATTGGCCAGTCGTTTCAGCGGGTGCGAGAGAGAAAATCTGGGGGCTTTCGCGCTTGAAATTTCTCCCTTTGCCTAGGTACTACGGAGGAGAAGCCGATTTGCTTGTTTCGTATGCGTTTGTCCCTAGGCGCGCATTTTGCCGTGTGTCGGCTGGCGATCCTTCAAATCAATGTCTCCTTTCTTGACGAAGCCGTGCGTGCCATGCGTCGTGCATAAGTGTTCCTCCTGCGTCTCCTTGGATGTTGCCGGTAGGTTTGTTGCGCTTTTTGGTAACATACGGAACGTGCGACGGGATCAGTGAACCTGTGATATCGAGGACCAATCGGATAACTTAATGCCACGGCGTAATGCCAAAGCATTACGCCGTGTCCATGATGTGTTGGTTATCGGTGCATACTGCACCCTTCAAGAGATACGCGTGAACATGCATGTCTGCATGTCGAAACACATTTAGCACCCTGTAGCTGGGAAAAGCGAAAGTCGTTATGCAATTTATGGCCGTAGACCACTCTGAAACGTGATGGCGGCCGCAGTGTTCCGCATGGTGTTATAGAAGTGGCGGGGTGCTTTTTTCGTCCCGACGATATAATGGATTTTTACCAGTTCTGCGACAGGACGGCATACGTCACCGGCAAACGGAGCCCTCACGAGAGCACCTGAGCTTATAATAACGCTCTGTCTAAATGTACATCCGATCCCGGCCACGGCGGCCGCATTTCGATGGGGGCGAAATGCGAAAACACCCGTGTGCTTAGGTTTAGGTGCATGTTAAAGAACCCCAGGTGGTCGAAATTTCCGGAGTCCTCCACTACGGCGTGCCTCATAATGAGAAAGTGGTTTTGGCACGTAAAACCCCATAATTTAATTTAAATGTACGTCCGACTTGCCTGCTTTGCTTCCGTTTCGCTAGCTCTGCGGCTCCCGCTTACCGATTTATTGCACATGGTTTTGCTGAAGAACCTTTATTTATATCGAAGGGGACCATTCAAATATTCCATTTAAAAGTCAGAGAGCAGCGTACAAAAAGCGTTGCACGAGCGAAGGTACTGCTTCAGGAGAGCATGCCTGGTCTACACTATGGCCCCTATTCCTCGCCCGGGAAGAGACGCAAAACATCTTTAATGAGACGAAAGATGGTTCATTAAACCAATAATCCGCCATCACCGACTCGGCACGAGCGCCGCATGGGCAAGAAAGTCTTTCCGACGAACACCCAGTTTAGTAGTACATTTCAACTCGACATAGGCGACAGATTTCAAGAAGCACAGGCTGGTACACTTGGCTTACTGTAGCCCAGTACTGCCCGGTACTGCCACTTTTATGAGACACCTGCTGCTATCCCTTGCCACAACTGCGCCGTCACTTCCTTAACAGCGCCAGGACTGATGCTTGGCATCAGCAGCATTCGTGACAGAAAGTGCTTGCTCTTTGGCAACTTATGACCCAATTAATTTGCTACTTTCTTCTGAAATTTGTGCTCATAAGTGCTGCTCTTGTCGTCACTGTCAAACTGATTTCCTTTGTGTGATCCCTTGTAGTTTTTCTGTACCCTTCTCCCTGCACATGCTTGATCACTTTTTGTTGCTCTTCCCTGTCTCCATTCCTCTACAGTGGCACTGTCTTTTGCTATATGTGCCTGGCTGTCTATTGCTTATGCCGCATGTTCACTGTAACGATTTCCTTCGCCAGATACGTGAATTATTAATTGCTAAAAAAACTTTTATCTGCAGGGTCTCCTGGAAATTCATCCACAGCTGGAAACCAAAATTGTGCTTCATCCCAGACCACAGCTTATCTCCACATCAAAGCCTCATATCACCATTACATCTCCAGTCTCACTCACGTTCGCTCTGAACAGAAAAAAAAAAAAGAACAGTTGCTGCACTTCACAAGGCAAGAATCCATCTCATCATTTTCTCCTGGGGGGGGGGGGGGGGGGGTATTCTGTAAGAGTACACCTAGTGGGCTGTCCATTTCGGCCACTGCTGATTGGATTCAGCTCTGTGAGAGGAGGAGACGAGCAGCCCTAGCCAATCAGTAGCGGCCGAAATGGACAGTCCACTAGGTGGGCTCTTACAGAATACTCCTCCCCACCCCCCACCCCCCTGCTCACCACATCTTGCCTGCTGCTTTCTCTTGTCATGTATGACTTTGCACATACTTTTCGTTCATGTTCTCCTTTCTGCTTTGGCACTACACCTATGCTTTTTTTTTTTTTTTTGTTCAAGCAATAGCTCTTCATTGCCATTGCTATTTTCTCGGCCTTCGCGTATTCTATTGCAGTCACTAGCATCATACTTACTAATCAGTGCGGAAGCAATGGAAGACACACGGAAGGGCACTGGACGAGTGCTGTCTAATAACTGAAATTTATTGAACACTAGCATCAAATGTCTCTTACCTTTGGTTGCTCCATATAACTTGCTAGAAATGCTATAGAAATTTTCATCATAGGGCATTCAGTCTTAGAGCATACTGAAATTATACCTATTTGCTTTGTGATGAAGTATTGCTTTAGTAAAAAACAACTAATTAACTTGGCAAGTTGTTTCCAAAGGCTACATCCTTTGCATGTCCAAATGTCCACACCTTGCAAGTTCCTAAAGAACTTCACAGCTTCAAAGGCTTTTGTTTCATAATTTTGCAGTTTAATTTAGCATTTTACCCCCGTTGTTCATCTCATTATTGTGGTTGTTGTGTGACAGTACCGAACTTAGACCTTAGCATGAAGCAATGCTTAAAAACCGTTGTGCTTTTACACGCTTTATCAAATCACTGCTTTGTTTTAATGTTACTGGTGCTGTGGCTTTGGTGTTGGCTGCTAAGCCCAAGGCCGTGCGATCAAATCCAAGCCCCTGCGGCCACATTTCGATCGGGGCAAAATGCAAAAGATGCTGTGCGCCTTGCATTGGGTGCATGTTAAACCCAGGTAGTCAGAATTAATCCAGAGTTTCTCATTATTGCATCCCTCATCATCATTTAGTGATTTTGGCATGTAAGACCACTGAACTTAATTTTTAAGTATTGTCTTTGCCCAGTACAAATCTGGATTTTGGATGTCACTGCAAATGTAACCAATACAAAAATTTAAATACTTTGTCATCTAAAGAAAAATGGGACACTATAAAATGCAGTAATCACCATTATGTGCCTTGCAGCCAGAACAATATCAGCACGCTAGGAAGCACCATCGCCATTGCCTGTTGCTTGAAGACTCCATTACACCTCGCCACAGTCAAACAGAACAGCTTTCACCTCCAACTTTTGTCCACTCTCCTTTGCCTGTTGTCTAATCATCTCGCCAAATTCTATGGTTGCTATCCTGTTCTCCAGCTGTGAATCGTGGTTGAACCACTTCAAACGTCTGTCGACTTGTTTATCTGACACAGTGAAGTAAAAGTGTACTTACTCACTGTGAAGTAAAAATGCACTGCAGTGATGTTGCAGTGATACTCTTGCCAGAATAACCTACTTTTCATGAAACCAGAGTAGTAGTCAGAAGACTGGCATTTATGCCAGCTGCATTGCCAAGCTCCTGCACAAGAGCAGAGCTTAGCATCTGAGCATTCGCATCATTCTGAGTATTCTTGCATATCATTTTCGCTCGTTAAACCTTGCTACAAGACATTAATTTTCAGCAGCCAAGCCTGACAGCTTTGGTCAATCTTTCGTGCTCTGAGCTGGTTTGATGCAATACTTTTAACGGAATTTCTTTATTGCTGTTTATTATGTGGTCAGTGACAGGATTTTTTTTTATGCAAGAATGTTAAATGGTTCCTTCAGTGAAAAAGCCGGCACCACCTGTAGCAGCAAAACGGTGCCAAATTTCCCGTTGACTGTGACGCCATGTGAGCACACGAGGCGCGCTCATGACACTAGCTTGCATTTGCTGGCTCGTGTCTCTCAGCAGAGGAAAGGGAGTGAAGGGGAACATCTGCTGCTGCGCTACTTCGCGAGGGGAGAGTGCATTGCTACGACAAAACATCACCTTCCCTCTCGCAAGCCTGTGTTACCACCTGTTCCTTGTCTACTCAAGCTCTTGTGTGTGTTCTAACTGCGCCTCGGTGAGGCTAAGCTAAATCAATATGTGCCAAGCGTCTTAACGTGCCCGCTTGCCCGCGAGGAGTTCATAACTCGGACTGCTCAGTGGCGTTCAGTTGGACATTAAAGTATTCACAACTCATAAGAAGTGCTTAGGTATCCTCGGATTTTCTTCGTACTTAATGCACAAACTTCGAAGTCATTTTTCCTGGCGAAATGAGTTAAATATCATCGTCCTTTGTCTGCTGTCCGGCCTTTGTGTGAGCCTTATACATCTTCGCAGCCACTCCTATCATGCACAGTAATTTTTGTACTTGTGCTTGTATCTTTAATGGCATATGATTAATTAATGCATTTTATTTGCATGATCCAACTAAACATGATCTCAAAAAGCTTCACTTGACTGCTCACTTGTCCCTGTGGCTACATTGTGTGGATGTACTATCAGCGTCAAATGAAACGCAAACAGCAGAGTGCATGCCTGTAGCATCACTGAATGTATAGTGCACACACTTGGCCAATCATCACCCTCACAGGCGTGCACATCTGGTTTCACAACACTGTGCAATGATGCCCTATACTGAGATATTTTTCTTTCTGTCTTGCTTCTTGCTTTCTTAGATTTTTGGTTTTTTTTTTTTTTGCTTTGAAATAAAAGGAAAGCATAACAGAAAGAAAATTTGACTGCATTCAATGTGTTATAAAACGTTCACTTCAATATTTTTTTCTCACACTTCAATCAAAAGCAGTGTGGCAACACTGAGTCTTGATGAAATGAATTGGCACCCTCGGAAACTGTTCCCACTGGTAATCGAAGCTGATCTTGAAGGCCATGCTTTTGTCTATTGGAAAAACTGGAACTGATTTCAGGAGCTGGGAAATACGTTATGGCCCTCATTCATTGTTTTGCTTTTGCATCTTGGCAGTTTGCTGCTGCTATTTATAGCACAAGTGAAGGAATTGTAGCACAAGTAACACTGACACCTGTGCTGCCCTTTTTGGTGCCAGAGTGTGTGAAGGAAGGCTGCTATCTGGTCTTGAAATCCATCGAAGCAGCCTTATTCCCAGACATCACACAGCCTTGCCAAAATGGCGGTTGGCACGAAGGGTCTAGAGGCAGCGACTTGAAATAGAATTTTCGACTTACCATACCAGAAATGGTTTTATTTCCAACAAACTTTGTTGGGTGTCCTCCAGGCGAAAAGCTGCAACATACAGCTTTAATGTGCCTGAAGGCCCTCGCATGGCAGCAGTAAGTCTCCTATCGGCAAACGTATAACATACGAAACACTAATCTATTAGGATATACATTTACAATGTAGCAAAAGAAATGTGTGAAATCTAAAGAAACATTCATCTTTTCAGATAATTATATAGTATTTGTAAAAAAAATTCTTCTTAATGCACAACAAAGCTAAGATGCATATTATATGTATTATACATCCCAAAGGATCACATTTCAAAAATAAGCACTACAGTCATGTCTAGCATGTACACTCGCCCACAAAATGTTACAGGGTGCGCAAGCGTGTGGCAAAACGACCCTTCTTCCCTTCTAGCTGTGCACCCATGGTATCGAGTTTCCACGCATGCGCGTCCCTCTGAGACTGCGAGCGTGCATGTTTCTGCACTTCCTCCTTGTGCGCCGGCAATATCCGAATGTAGCCGTGAGGTGCCCCTCTTGCGATGGGCGCGAAACTATGTGAAGCCTGAGCTTGCGCGTGCCGCTGCGGCTGCTTTTTGTCGAGTCACGAGCGCCGACGCATACGGCCCAGTGGCGAACCCAGCAAGTAATTTTCTTTTAATGAGCTGCACCATTTTGTGTCCAATCTTTGTTGTTTCTTTTTATGAATGGGGCATTCTCCCACAGAAGAGCATGTCAGAAAATGCCCCCTATAGAAGGAGACAGTGTCAACTCCCATTGAAGACCAGCAGTTAGGACACATGGACCTGTGACAGAAAAGCTGCCGGATGGATCTGGGACAGCGACGCTGGCCTGTACTTTCCTATCGTCTCCATTATCCATGGCAACCTGGTATGAAGAGCATGCGTTGGCCATTTATGCTTGAACTACTTTTTCCTGGAAACAGTTAACAAAATGTTTTGCATGGAACAAAGAAGGTATGTTCACCTTCGCAAGTAGTGGCTCATAGGGAAGGCTGGCACATTGGCTGGAGGGATCAAGGTTGGACATGTTGATCTCGACTGCACTTTTAACTCGAAGTCTGTGGCAGCCTGAAAGCAAGAGTGCTTATGCTAATTTTCTGTTTGCCCTACGACATAGAATACACTGCCTACTTAAAGTACTCGGTAAAGCTGTTGAACAAGTTCAACTTAGGAGGAATTGTAGAAGCCTGGTAACCTGGGAAAGTTGGTATGATTTCACTGAGAGGGAAAATTAATTTGCACCCATTCAAATCTGAACTACTGGAGGCACCAGTACCTAAGCCAGAGAACCAGGGGTAGAGAGGCTGGCCAAGACTGCTTTCATCAAAACTCGTAGTAACATGATGGGAAGACGTCTGCCAGCCAATAACCGCTTCAACTAAAACTGTGCAGCATAATGTGGACAAAGCAAGACATAAAAGCTATAGAGACAAGCCCACGATAAGTATCCTCATCCCTGTAATGTTGTTTTCCTTTTTCGACGATGCATGGCACAGTTTTACTTCAAGCTCATGTTTACAAAATGGCCTCATACTATGTTTTATTGTGGAGTAACTGTTTATTCCATGACATAGTCAGCGAGATCATTACAACAGTCAAGTGAAACGTTTACCTCTGCAAGCAGCAACAAGCTTTCAGCACAAGCTTGCATGGGCTGTGAATATGCACAGAGTAAGTGTACGACACGGCTTGTTGTGTCAGGTGCACTGTCCCATTGGCCAACTGTATGAGGAAGCTGGGAGATTCCAAGCTTGAGAGTATTAGTTATAGTAATGGAAATAATGTCGTATAGCAATAATTCATTACAATTAAACCTTGTTATATGAAACAATTATAAATAGAATTACTGCTTAAATAACAGGTGGTGAATCACCAAGAGAATTACTTGTATATGAAACTTCATACATCAAACTTGCTCAGACATTAAATGGATATATTGAACTCCGTAGCATTGGACATTGGGACACATATTAAAGGCTTCACTGCAGTACATCGGCAGATCCTGGTGGCGCAAATAGGACCTACAAATTCTGCATGGGCTAAAGGGTAGAAAGCGCTGCTCTGAATGTATCTATGTAGTCAAACGCCTTTTTAACAAAGTGCTCGCACCTTCAAAATCCTTTGCTATGCAGGTCACTTTGTTTTAAAGGTTGCGCAGCTCACTGCTCACAATAGCTAAGCACTTTCAACAAAAGAAAATCTTTAACAAGAATTCAAGAGAGACTTAATGAAATAGACCGCTAATTTTTCTCTGCAAAATATCCCTGACAGCACGTTCTACTGTAGCCACCCTATGCTCCATTGAGGTTCCCAGCTTGCTCTCCAACCAAATGCAGGAACCATGCAAAGCAAAGCCCCCGATTGTCTAGTGCCCCTAAGCCTCCCTTGCTGCAGAATTTTTGGTCGCCTTCGTTGACATTCGCGGCCTATCCATGCATTCGTCAGCCGTTGAGCCGTCACAACAAGTAGCATACGAGGCGAGTGAATCCTGGAGCAGGGCAACAGAACTAGTAATATCAGCATGCTCTTCAAATACACTGCTGTTAGCGCTAGCGCACAGCTTACCCTGGTGACATCTTCGCGGGGCAGTGGCGGCACTGGTGCGGCATTCGTTTTATAAACGTAAATCAGCCGCCAGGGACGCATAAGTTTCTTTGTTTTACAGGCAAATTAATTGTGGTCTTCATTGTAGAGCTGTTCAACTGTAATCTAGTGCTTATGCTGATGCTACTTGCTGCATGCAGCGGTTCGTTTTCCTCACGTGATAGTGTGCGATGCTGTTGTATCTCAGCTTTCGGACTTTAAAACCAGCAAGCATCTAAAATGTGCTGCATAATAGACAGTTTTAGTTTAGCGTACGCTATAAAATAGTGGGTCATCACTGCGCATGCGCAGAACGCTAAACGACCCATTGCGTATAGCGTACGCGCACTATTTCTCAGATTTAGCATTAGTGTCTTTGCGTGGTTTGTGGAATTTGCGTGAAACATGGCGGCGGCCCCGGCTGCCAGCTTCGAATTGAATTTGGCGTTGCTTTTGTAAAATGGACTTCGTTCTTTGCAACTGACTGTGTAAATGGCTTTCGCTTAGTCTCGGGCTGCTTCGACGACAGAATATTATGGATAACCTTGTGGTGTTTTCGAGATCGCTTCTCGTTTCGAGTGAGTTGAAACCTAACGAAAGAAACATCCGACATGTTAGCACCACCTATAGCTACAGTCGGGAGATAGCCGCAATGACGGCACATGGCCTTTAAGATCTGAACATCTCACAGGCCAACTCAACCTAAAGAAATGTGTGCTGCTTAGCATACGCTATATATACTTTAGCGTATAGCATACACTATAGTTGCGTACGCTAAATTAAAACTGTAATGTCAGACCCATAAGTTAGCTTCATCCCAATACAGTGGTGTTATGCATTCAACCATGCACTTAGCATTGTGATGAAGTATACCAACAGTGGGAAGGGGTCACAAACACTGGACATAGCAAGGTTACGCGGTCAAGCATACCATAGCGCTGAAACATACTGAAAGTGGAAAAAGATAAATTTACATGCAGAGTATCCTGTGGGAGTTATCTAAATGATGCATAAGCATTTGCGACTGATCACCTACTGTTTTGTCGTCATATGCTGCTGCGTTTCATATAATTGCGAGAAACGCCACGAAAAAAATCATGAAATGGAGAAGCGCATTTGCAACACCAAAATGTTAAACTGAGACCAGCATGAGTATGAAGCAGAGGCCAGTAGTAGCACTGTTCACTCCTTTTATATTATGGTGCATTTGGATGATGTTGCTGCTTCATGGAAGATGAGCATTGGCCAATGCATGCTGTTCTACGTGACGTAATTGAACTGTCACGTTAGGTAGACGTCATACGTAGATGTGGTCAATGATGCTGCCTCCTCTCGATGCAAACCATTATCAACTGTACATCAGCGGCCGCTGCTTATGGCACGGCTGCGCAGGCCCGATCTTACAATTCGCTCGCTCATGCGGGCCTTATCTTGAAACCAATCATCTTACGTGATGGACGGGTTTCCTCATTGGGTAAGCATAGAAACCTTTACGCATTTTGTTTTAAAGTGAAGCTTTCTTTGTCTCTTCCTCTGACTTTCCCACTCCAGCTGCTGCTGTGGACTGCTGCTGATGTCACACACACCACATCGGGGGGGGGGGGGGGGGTTCAGAGTGTGTATATACATGACAGGCACAAGTAAGAGAGGAAAGGAGATGGGAGAAGCTTGTTTTCACCCCACCGCATCGAATGTGCACAATGTCCTCTGGAGCTCCCTGGCCGTTGTCACATTAGCCACCTGACAGCTGCAATTATCCGTGACTCCCCTCAGAAGCACTGAAGAAACTGCAGCGCTTATGTGCGAGGCGAGAGGGGACACAGATAGAACTGTAGAGAGAAGAAGAGGGAGGAGAAGAGGCAGTTCGCATATAAGATGGGGGAAGTGACATGAGAAGGCAAGGAAACTCCACTAACATACAACAGCGGTTGCGGTGTGCTTATGTTCAAGGCACAATACAATACGTTGCTGCTATTTCTGAAAAAATAAACGCAATGAAAATATGTCAAGCGGGCAACTCGCACGGCGTGCAGAAGCAGAGCCGCATTAATTAAAGCACACTGCAGCGTCCAGGAAACACTACAGAAGTGGTTGACCGTCAAATCAACACTTCTGTGCCCGCTGCATTAGCTCTGCTGCTATGGCATTGCGAGAGGTCATGGATTTGATCCCAATCGCGGGAGCCACATTTCGACGGGGGCGAAATAGAAAACCCATGTGCACTTAGATTTTAGGACACATTAAAGAACATCACGGTGTCAAAATTAATCTGGCGTCTGCCACTATGCCGTGCTTCATAATCTGAGTGTCGTTTTGGCACGTACAGCCCCATAATCCAATTCAAGTTTAAAACTTCTGCCATAACGCGATGTGCCATATGAGGAAATGACAACACTTAACCCTCTCGGGTTATAAGATATGGCCCACAACAATGCCTCATGCAAACACCTCTCCCTGTGTGTTCTGCCTATTACACAGACAAACAGCAGTGGTGCCCACAAGGTAACGTTTAACATCAATTCGCCAATCTCGTGTTAGCCTAAACGTTGAAGAAATTAAGCTTTAGCCGTCAACACTGCTAATTATCGTCAATCAGAGCATCCAGCATGGAAAGCTTCACTTACATCAATTCCCACAGACTGTGGGATCTGCATAATTTTTCCCTTATTCCTCATTTTTGTGTGCATAGCATGAACAGGAAGATGTTCCAATGAGCTCAGTATTGAAAATATAGTATTATATGTGCAATCTCCGATTACGGTAAAAGCACCGAAACCCTTAAGAAGTGTACAGGCAGGGATTTAGAGCTATTTCCGGCAGGGTTGTGGTGATTTGGGCCCTTGCTTCGCCCATCTTGCAAGCTCCATATACGAGACTGCAACACAGCCTTGCACATGTTCCCGACTATACATGCGCACATGTGCCGTCATCTGTCACAGTATGAGCACCGAGACATCTAATAACTCACATGACACCCATTCAAAGCTGGTTCTGACGTTGCTGCAGTGATGGACCGCAATACATTACAGAAGCTCCAGTGCATAACACAACTGCATTGCGGTGAAGCTTAGTCTAGGGCATTGGCATTGAAACTTGTTTAAGAAATCACATTTCCTCAAGCCACAACCAGCATGCGTATTCGTGCTCTTAAACTGCACAAGGGCCATCCATATGCCGACGTGTCGGAATGTTAAGTCAGGTGTAGTTCTGACCAGAATGCACATATTGTTTGGCATGTCTAGAAAGTCTTCCTAAAGTCACCTCTGCCGCATTACAGTTGAGTTAAGCAGGGAAGCTTATGCAATGTATTGCACTGAAGCATATTAAAAGTGAAAAATTGCAATTTCATTGCTGTGGTGATTTAAGCCCCTTGTTTGGGGGGCCATGACCATGCCCCTCTGGAGGGCACAAAGGGGCGAGGAATCATGGTTGGAGAGCATGACACAAACCCTGGCGATGGAGAAACAGCTTTGATGACCTGCTCTACCGAAACTGCACTGCTTGTTCAGCAGTTGTTAATCAAGAAGCTAGAAAAATGAAACCTAGTAGTCTGGATATTTATTGACTACAGCAAGGCTTTTGACAGTCTGCAACACAAGATTCTAATAACAGAGTTGACTGCAAACGGTGTACATGGAATGACATATTTTGTTGTGTTCGTATCTGCTTGATTGCAGGCAATGCGTTGTCATTGGAAATAGTATTTCCTTGGACGGCAATATTGTTAGGTGTCCCACAGGGCAGCATTTTAGGTCCCCTTCGACATTTACGTTAATGACATGATAGGCATACGAAGGTTGATCCAGAAATAAGGTTCCCATCAATTTTAGAAGTAGAGAACATTGTTTATTCTCATAGAAATTTACATTATTGGAAAGATGAAACTTACATAATCGCCATCTTTTTCTATGCATTTTTGTATACAGTGCTCCAATTTCTGTATCCCAGTGTCGTAGAAGTCTGCCGCCGACCCACTAAGGAAGCATTTCACCTCTTCGACTTCATCGCTCCGGAAGCGTTGGCTACTAAAATGTTCTTTTAGCTTGGGGAACAAGTGATAATCACTAGGTGCAAGGTCCGGACTGTACGGTGGGTGGGGCATGACAGTCGACCCAAAGTTTGTCAAAAGTTCCTGGGTTTGACAGGAGACGTCAGGTCGGGCGTTGTCGTGAAGCAGTGTTACACTGGCTGCCAGTTGTCCTCGCCGGCAGTTCTGAATAGCTTGCCTGAGTTTTCATAGTGTTGCACAATAACTCTCAGAGTTGATTGTTGTCCCACGTTCCATTAAATCGATCAGCAGTACTCCCTTATGATCCCAAAAAACAGTGGCCATGACTTTGCCAGCAGAAGGAGTTTGAACTTCTTTGCGACTGGTGACTCTGGGTGACGCCACTCTTGGGATTTTTATTTCATATCAGGAGTGAAATGAAACACCCACTTTTAGTCTCCCATAAAAATGGAGTCCAACAATCCTTCCTTATCTTCTTGACAATTTTGAAGAAACTGGCGAGCACAGTCAAGGCGTTTCTCCTTGTAGTCTGATGTCAATAGCCGCGGTATCCATTGAGCACAACACTTCTGATACCCCAATACTTTAGTCAAAGCTCTTTCCACTGTACCGTAAGAACTTCCAGGAATCTGAGCAATAAGTTCACAGGTGTTGATCCTCCTCTTCCGAAGCACTTTGCGTTGGGCTATCTTGATAACCACCTTCGAAACTGACGGTCTTCCACTCCGTTCTTCATCGTGGACTTTCTTTCAACCAGCACTAAACTCCCTAAACCACTTTCGGACGTGTTGAACGGACATGCACTTGTCGCCATACACCTCTGTCAACTGATGATGAATATCCACGGGGGAGTCCCCTTGGCGTGCAAAAAGCGAATTGCGGAACAAATCTCGTACTTGGCGCGATCAACAATGGGAACCTCCATATCGGACGGCTGCTGAACCAAGAATGAGCGGTGCAGCAAAGCAAAGTGCGGCTGGGGGGAATGGAGAGTGGGGGAACAGCCGCCTGCATGAGTGTTGCCGGATTTCACCTCGCACCTTCCCGTGCGGCTGGAGCTCTTTGGGAACCTTATTGCTCGATGAACCCTTGCAGAAAGCGAGGCAACAACCATTCTATATGTGGATCATACCAGCCTGTTTGTCTCTGGTCTGGAGGCTTGCGATGTCATTCCTAAAGCGAACGCGCTCCTTTCCACTTCATTGGGATGGTCCAGCCACAACGGCCTTAAAAATATTATTTCTTTCCAGAACAGTTGAAATTACAAATTTACCAGGCACTATTTGCGTCTCATATTAACTACTGCATGCATGTGTGGGGCACCACTGTGAACACTAACACAAGCTTTTTCTTCAGAAACGTGCACGTCGGAATTATTGCTAACATTCCATACCTCCACACAACATCACCACTTTTCACCAAATTTAATGCGATTTCAAACTGCCAGGTCTGTATGGCTTTCCTTTACTCAATTCATATTTTTTTCCTCTAACAAAGTCTCTTCACTTGTAAAATCGCTGTCGGGACTACAGCCAGGATAGATGGCTCGTGCCAAAAAGGCTAACAATTTATCTAATGCAATCGCTAACTTGTAATGTTCCTTTACTTCTTAATAAGTATGAAAACCAAGGCATTATTAATGTTCATGTATTTATCCGGAAAGAAACGCGAAATATTTTTTGGTCTACAATCATTCATTACATGATGCCTGCTCGCAGGAACAAATGTATGGATATCCATAACTGGGAGTTACTAATGCGCTGTTCTTTCTCTCTCTCTCTCTATAATATATATATATATATATATATACATATATATTTTGATGGGCTCAGACACAGAACCAGTGTTTACGGTCGTCTTCTCTGAAGAAGGACAAGAAGCCCCCGGAAAGGCTGGTGACGGTCATCGGAGACGTTGATCTTTCCAACGATGTCAGGCAGGTGTTGAACAAAGGTCCGAAATTCAGCTACGAGCCACGGATAGAAGCACATGAGTTCCTGGCGCTTAATAGGCGCATAGCAGGAAAGGTGTTGGAAGAAAACCGTGAAAGATGCCTTCTGGATGGTGTGAATACGCTTATAAGATCTACGACCAGCACTAACACGTTGACTAGCAAAGATTCTATGGGAAAAGTCGTGTCGTATTTCAGGAAGAATAGACTCCGGCTTTTTCAAGCTGACAAGGATGGTGGGTTTGTGGTGCTCACCGAGGAAGAGTTTCAAAAAAGAGCCGGCGAAGCAATTGCAAAGAACTTCATCCCTCTGAAAGCTAGTGCGACGCGAGTGAGAGGCAAGGCGGCTGCGATGTGTAAAGAATTAGATCTGAGCACGCTGGCTAATGACATTGGTAACAGCAAAAGCAATGCCCTTTCCATGTTCTTTACGGCCAAAACGCACAAACTGTCCGTGCCATTCAGAACAGTGGTCAGCGAAAATGGAACTTGGCTGATTGTGTTAAGCAAGCTTCTTCAAAAGCACCTTACATCCCTTAAAGTTCAAGGTCCGTACACCACAAAGAGTTCAAAAGATGTTGTTAGGTTTCTTGAGGGATGTACTTCCAATGGTTATGTGTTTTCAGTAGATGTTGAAGACTTGTTTTACTCTGTGCCCCACGATGCCTTATTTCGTTCTGTCAGAGATGCTATAGGAAGTAACAGTGCAGTAGAGTTCCAAAACTCCTCTGGCGTGTCAATATATAATTTTATGAAAATGCTAGAATTTTACCTTGATGTGACGTTAATCTCTTTCGAGAACAAGTTTTATCGACAAAGACAAGGGATTTGTATTGGATCCTGTGTCGCCCCGGTGCTTACTAACATTTTCTTAACCTGTATTGACAGCGCCTTGGAGCCAATTTTAACATGGTGCTTGTCCTGTGTCGTTCTCCCCACTTGTGAACGTCTTCGTTGGCGCTGTTCCTTCCTAAATCAAGTATGCACCATCTAGCCCAAATGAATGTTGTCCTGAAATTCTAGACTCGTTGATTTTTTCATCGCCGCGTCTAGCCATAACCACTATGGTCTAGCCCCAGGGAGCCCAAACAGAGGAAACGAAGGTAGAAATGAACGATAAAGGTAATCTAAAATGACGCAGGAACTAGGCAGCCACCGTACCTGCGGTTAATCAAACATTCAAATTTTGACACTTCACGTGCCAAAGCCGAGAACTGATAATGAGGCACACCGTAGCGGTGAACTGCGGATTAATTTTCACCGCGCGGGATTCGTTAACATGTGTTTAACGTACGGTACACGGGCATTGCATTTTTACTTCGTCGAACCCCGTCGAAATGCGGCCTCCACGACCGAGATGTGATCCCACAACCTCACTTTCGCAGCGCAACGCCAAAACCACTAATACAACATGGTGGGTCTAGAAGCCATCAGGACAGTTTCAGTTGGCTGGACCAATAAACCATATTGCTTTTCACAAAATCCCGCAAAAGTTGCGGACTCCAACATGACGGTCTAATGTGAGGAGTTTATTTTAAACTTGTTTCAATGCCAGGGCAGAATACTCGGACTTCGCCAACGTTACATCGCGATTGCATCTTTTGTCAGAATAGTAGATGCTTTCGGATTGCTACAGGCGCGCCCGTGCAGCCCACGCAGTTCGTGCGTGGTTGCGGGCCGGAGGAGAGAGATATGCACAAGAGAGGATATCTGCCACGCCTTCCGACGTCACTCATGCTTCGCAAAGAGTGACGTCAGCATCTCTCAGCTTTTTCTTTCCTCCATGGTCAGAGCACCCGCAGATATAGAAGGCCCGCTTGCACGCACTGGGCATAGTTACATAATCGGTTTTTAGGAAACCCCATGCTTCTCTTCGCGGTCTCGCAATGGCGAAAGTTGCTTCCTTTGAATGTCAGTACTGCGACCTGCGGTTAGCGAACAATCGCAGTCTGCAGAGGCACATAAAACTTGTGCACAAAATCACTCACCCGAAGCACAACTGCGACGAGTGTGAAGTAGCCCTGACTTTGAAAGAACTGGAGTACCGCCATATCAGCGTGCATTTCTTCGAGCCAGAATATGAGAGGTATCACTTTCTGACAATGCCAGGTAAGACACTTGCTTATTCTCTCAAAGCAACGCGTGATTACCGCTGCACCTGTTATTTTTGCATTACGGGCTTGCAGAGTGAACGATTCACTTGTTCACTTATTGCTTGAAATGTGCTCATTTATGGTGCTTTCATGCTTAACATTTTATCTGACCATGCACTAGCTGCAACTTATACCATCATACATTAAATTGCATGCTTATCATTGCTGTTTTGAATCGAAGCAACGCAGAATCATTGCTGATGGATCTTTTTTAGGAATCGCATATTTAAGTTTTAAAAAAATGTACCCGCCGCGGCGGCCGCATTTAGATGGGAGCGAAATGCAAGAAACGCCTGTGTGGCACGTTAAAGGGACATTAAAGTGAAAAATTATTTCTTCTGCATCAGTAAATTACCGTTCTACAACACCAAAAACACCACTGTTACAATGATAAGACGTTTGGTAAGCCAGAAAAAGCGCAAGAATGAAATACGGGTGGCGACGCCTACTTGAGTTCCCGCACCTGGGGGCTGTGACGTCGTGGATTTTGATGGCATCTTCTAGGGCCTACTAATTATATATAGCGGTACAGATTGACTATATTGAGTTCTAAAGGAACCAAATATTAAACATGGCAAGTTTCAGGAACCTTTATTCAGCCAACGCGGCCCAAATGCGAAAACATACTTTGGAATCCCTGATGTCACGCTAACGTACCGGCACTGGGGTTTCGGCGCGAAATTCAAATACTGATACTTCGACCTTCATTTTCTCATCTAATAATCAAACTATTTTTTTGAAATCACTGCCTGCAGGGTTCTCAAACAATGCTTCATTAGTCTAAACTGATTTATTGTTTCGCTTTAGTGTCCCTTTAAAGATCCCCTCGTGGTCAAACTTAATCTGGACTGCGCCACTATGGCATGCCTCATAATCAAATCGTGGTTTTAGCGCATAAAACCCTAGAATACATTCTATAAAAGAAAAGTGACTGGAGGAGCATGAATGAAGTTAATGATTTGCTATTTTTACTTTAACTAATGAAAGAAAGAAAACAAATATACAAAGTATGAACCCTGCTTCTAGTTCCCAACTTCTGTAAGGTAAACCATGCGATACAATATATGCAGATTTGGTAGCATGAATATTAGCCATAGTGGTGGCCATGCCATGCAGGAAAGCACTCGCTTTGTAAACTTGAAAATGGGTAAGCACCTATAGTACGGTACAGAAATATTTGTTTCTCCCCATTGTGGCAAGCACCTACTTTTTTTACTGCATTCTTTAGGTTCTAGAAGCAATAGTTGTCAGGTTAGGTAGCATGGACAAGCCTCCTTGTACATTATTAATGTGTTAAATCAGCTTTTCAGTTCAAGAAATCTGGTCTAATCTTGTGCCCTAAACTGGTGCTGGAGCTTTCATATGCTTTACAGTCGTCGTATAGTTATGCACAGGCTTGCGCGGTATTGCACACTAATGAATAGAGGCAAGTGCACAGGTATAAGATTGCACTTCTGCTTAAAGTCGATCTGCAATCGAGTACATGGCTTTGTGTGAGCGAGAACTCCATACAATGGTAAGGATTGCGTCTAAAAACATGTACACACAGCGAAAAAACAAAGTAGCACTTCATATCAATCTTAACACAATAAGTAAATGCTGAGTCAACCAAAGCGCAAATTTTGCATTGTTTGATTAAAGAAGTGCTAGAAGTACTGTACACTAGTTCTAATGATAGCTCCTGTCGAAGTTTTATATTTCCTGAATTCCCAATGTGCAAAAAATTTAAATCTACTAATTGTTCAGTTAAAACACGGGGAAAACATGGTGTCAACCACGTGCCAACTCACGCGTGTTAGCCGGCATGTCAACGGCGTCTGACACGCCGGCTGAGAAAAAGAAGAGGAAAGAAAAAAAGAAGGATACACCAAGAAACCAAACTAAATGTTGTTGCCTATAGCTTGAAATTTAGCATAGCGGATAGATTATAAAGCTCCTTTTGAAATGTTTATGCCTATTTGTTGCAATGCCTTGAACTTATAGATAAGGTATGATTCTCTGTATTTTCTTTCTCGTTCAGAACGGAAATTTGTAAGATGTAGAGTTGTCATTTTCAGTTGTCATTTCATGCAGTTCTTGGCGTTGCTCACGAAAAAAATTTTGATGGCAGTCACTTTGTGCTGCTATAATTAGACGCCATGTCACAGTGTCAACCTCAAATTAATAAAGCAAATTAGCTTACAGTTTCTATACATACTGTCTTCGCAGGAGTTTGATCTCTGTATGAAAGCTGCAAAATGTACTCAAACAAAGCATAGTTTAAAAATGTACAAGAAGCAACATCATTCTTGTCACTTTTTTATATCTTCTTTTTCTTCAATTCCATTATGCTTCGCTCTAAAATTTTGCCCTGAGAAAAACAAATGCTTGATCCTCATCAGGAAAAGAGAAAAGATGTCACTGAACCTCTTCTTCATAACTACTGAGTTCCACAACATGTCTACGATTCAACTTTGTAACGCTAGTTCTGTGCATTACACACCCTGAAATGCAGACTGAACATACAAGTGTCCAGGGTACTTAATCTTCTTTCTTCTTCTAAATTACCCCATAAGATATTCTGCACAGCCAACGTGGGCTTACAATAAACTGATTCCCCTTGACACACTGCATACATGTAACATTTGCTTTATTTTATTATCCTGATCAGCTTTCAAATCATTGAAGGAAAAGGTGGAGAAAGACACACGCAGTCACTTCATTGCAAGGACAGGTACAGAGACTTGCGGCCACCTGAAAAAGAAGCATTTCTACTTCGTTTGTCACCGGTCTGGAAGTTATGCTTCAGAAGGTATCGTGAAATGCCCGTATCACGACCACCAGTCTGAGTCTCTGGCTTTGATGGGTTTTTAAAAACCACAGAGATTTTTGTTCAGTCATGTTTATACGATTACTCAAAGAAGCGTTAACAGCATATCGGAATGAACCTCAACCTGGACAGTTATCTCGGTATGCTCACCCAAGCTGGGAATCATGTGTGCCTAAAGTTGGGCTTAAACATACTCCAAGGCCATCTTGGCCAAGATTATACATATTATTCTATTTCCTTCCTATCATTCAACGCACCATGTATGCAGTAACACTGAATGAAGTGCGAGTGATGCGAAAGAAAATAGAACAGGATAAAAATTGTATACACTAGCCTGACCCTGGTCACCTCAAAGCCTATGCATCAATATTAAACTACTTACACCCGAGTCCAAGCGTACCACTGTCCAAGTGGCTGCCCTTTAAACAAAGCTCTAGTAATGCTGGACCTTGCTGTTAAAGAACTCCTATAATCAACCACAAGACATCGGCTGTAATCGCAAACCAGACCTATGATAGCACCAATGTTAAACTATTTGTTGTCACCAATATGAGTTAAACACATTTGTTTTAGAACTACACTGTACTATTTCTGTGTCAGTGATTGCAGGGGAGTCCTCGTGTATCGTGTTAGACATAAAAGGATTAAAGAGATGCCTACAGAGACATTGCGAAAGTAGCTGGTATTAGTAGATTGCACCAATGATTGGAACATCTTTTTGGAGCACATGTTATAAGCACATGTAATAAATAACGAACAGTGACACAATACATCCAGCGGTCAGATGCAAGTAGTACTGCTCAACATGACAACAGATCACTATTCACCACTGTCGGAGTGGCAAAGTTTAAAGTTCGTTTCCAAAAGCATTGCCTGCCTGGGTTACATGTCGTCATAACCTTCCCATGTTATGAATACGTAAAATTTATAGCAGGCCCATCCCAAAAATTTGGGGACGTCCAAAGCCAGTATATCAAAAAAATGTCTTCTGTTTGATTCTACTCTAACCTTATAGTCCACGGATTTCAAGTGACTGGCCCAGCTAGTAGTGCAGGTGGCATGCAGCTCTAACAAGTAGTGCGGCTGGAATAGGAATACTTTATTGTGGCACTGGTGGCCTGAATTCAAAGCCTTTTCATTAAATAACAAAGCTCAAAAAAAACAGTGCCACAGTTATTTTTGTCTTACTGAGACTTGGCTAATACAGCCCACACCCACAGTGGGTGGTGTGTCAGCATGCAGCGGTGGCCTAGCCAGTTAAGGATTTGGGCTAGGAAATAAGTAGTCATGGTGCATGTTGGAGCAGAAAAATTCGCCCTTTTGGAATAGTTCGAGTAGTACAGCAGTAATGTGTAGCCATTTGGTGCAGCTCATTATTACTGTGCACTCAGTAAATGCTGCTCAACAGCAAAGGAAGACACCAAGGCCAACAGCCAGCAGCAGCCAATTAGTACCACGTCAGTATGTTGCAAACACTTTTCTTTGAATAGGTAAGAAACCTTCATAAACAATTGAAAAATTCATGCAGAAACTCCTCTGGGACTTAAGTACGCTTAAGCATTGTACCACTTGCTCATCTCCACGCAGCCCAATGTCATTATCAACTCATTTTCAAGGATACGGCAGCCTGCAATGGAAAATTTCAGAAAGACATCCTAGGGAAAGTAAAAGACGTCCAAACGAATGTTACTGAACTTCTTTCCTAAATGGAAGGAACCTCTGGCGTCACGAGGTAATTCATATGCTTGACACCCAGGACAAACTGGAAAGCATAAAATCAGGACAATTGCAACACAAGTTTGGTGGTAGACGACCTCAGTAACAGATTGTGTCACAACAACCTTATCTTTAAAGCAGTCATTGAGCAAGACTCAGAGACGTGGCAGGAAAAGGAAGGGCTTGTAACTGAGTTAGTTTCTAAATATTTAGGCATTGCAGCTGGTGAAATTGAACGTGCCCATAGAATAGGACAGAAAAGACAAGGCTATACTTGGCTGGTAATTGTGAAATTCCTAAACTTGAAAAAGAAAACACATACTGAAAAATGCATTTAAACTAAAAAAGGTTTGAATCGTCTCATGTGGACTGATAAGGATTTTTCAATGAGGATGCAGTCCAGAAACTCCGAGATTTCGGACGTTCCAAACAGAAGCCCGCTGAAAGGTTCAAACTTGTTTGGCAAGCTTCTACTAAACAACACGATTTGTCTTTGACCATACCACTAATGAAGTAAGTGCCCTCCCGAAACGTCACGTCCTCGTGAAAACCCAGTGATGTAAAAAATGAACGCTGTGATGCATGTGTGCCAATTCTTTTGTCAAACTTCCGCAGCTTATTTCGTAAGCAAGATCACCTCTGTTCTTATCTTGAATCCTGTTCAGTAGACGTTCTAGGCACCGAAACCTGGTTGTCATTCGACATTTTGGATCGTCCTTGTCTCGTCAGTTTTCATTATTTAGAAAACATAAAACTGAATCGAGAGGTGGCGGTGTGTTAATCGCAGTAAAATCTAGTTTGGAAGCTTGTGTTATTGAAACTAATTCCTGCCTCAAAATTGTAAGGGTTGCTCTCTGTCTGCCCACACATTCTACCTCTGTCATTGGAGTCTGCTATCGTCCACTTGATTCATCCCACTACTTTCCGGATCATCTAAACAAGTCTTTAAGTTTTGTCCAGAACAAGTACCCGACATCACCAATATTTCTTGTCGGCGATTTCGACTATCCCAATATTGAATGGCATTGATGCCGACCCCTGTATGGCACAAGAAAAACGTCAATGCCAATATTTTCCTGGCATGCTCTCAACTTTCAATTTGCATCAAATTGTTTCTGTTCCCACTCATGGTGATTCACTCTGACCTCATACTAGCCACAGAACCAAATAATGTTACGGAAAATGTATTGGATGGTATCAGTGGCCACAATATCTTGCATTGTGAATTCATAGGTGCCCTAAAGAAACATGAAAATAGAAAGAAATTAATATTTGATTACACCCGCGTGAATGTCAGCGGGCTTGTTAGTGACCTTTCCACCTTTTCTGTCGGCTTCTTGCAGTCATTCCCTCATTGCAACATAAACACAAACTGGGTTTTTCTTCATAATGGGCTGATCACACTTAAAAAGAAAAGCATATTCCAAAATTCAAAATAACAGCCTGCACAGAAAGCACTTGGTTTGCAACGCATGTGAAACCTATATATTGCAGAGCTGAACTATGAGCATCTGTGGAAGATTGGAGGCCCTATCGTGAGCACGCACACTTATGCAGGACCGTAACAACAGCCAAAGATAAATTTTTCAACCATGACATTTCAGACATGCTTAGCAATGACACAAAAATTTAGGAAACCCAAATTATCGAACTTGACGGTA
Source organism: Dermacentor variabilis (assembly GCF_050947875.1). Lineage (NCBI taxonomy): Eukaryota > Metazoa > Arthropoda > Arachnida > Ixodida > Ixodidae > Dermacentor > Dermacentor variabilis. The sequence continues at coordinate 9,356,105 of NW_027460280.1, read as the reverse complement.
CCGTTATCTAAGGATGGTAACATTCTTTCTCTGGCACGTGTTGCTATTGAATTCAAGTTTTTTTTCATCCGTTTTCACGGACGAGACTCCTGTACCTAGGTAGTAGCTTTCAGGCCCCTATTTTGCATTCAAGCATGCACAACATTAATATCGCTTCTGAAGTAGTAAAGTCCTGTATCGATTGTCTTCCAACTAACTCTGCTCCTGGCCGTGATGGCATCTGCCCTAAACTTCTTAAGATATCCAAACCTGCAATATGTCGCATTTTAGCCAAGCCTTTTCAGCAATGTATTGACACGGGATGCGTCCCAAATGTTTGGAAGGCAGCTTGCATAATTCTCATATTTAAATATGGTGATTCATCTAACCCATCAAATTACAGACCAATTTCTTTAACCAGCATGTGCTGCAAACTTCTCGAACACATCATTTCATCTGCTCTAATGAAGTTTCTTACAGAACATAACTTTTTCTTTATCAGTCGGCATGGACTTTTACACGATTGATTTGAATTAATGACTTGCATAACTCCACTCATTCTTTTTATCGAATCGATGTAATATCTCTAGACTTCGCGAAGGCTTTTCACAAGGTTCCTCAATTCTGGCTTATTCATAAACTGACAGATCTTAACATGTGAGGATAACTAGGTGGACTACAATCTTTTTAACTAACCGGTAGCAATCAGTTTTCATCAATGACCATTTGTCTCCATTAAATCATGTCAAATCTGGAGTACCGCAAGGTTCCATGCTCAGGCCTATTTTGTTTTTAGATTATATTAACGATATTAGTAATGGTAGGCGTTTCATAGACTATTTGCTGATGATTGCGTGATCTACTAACCCTGAGGACACCTGCTACCTTCCATCTTACTTAGACAATCTCCGTAAGTGGGGCAGTAAGCAAGCGGAAATCAACATTAATATAACAAAAGCTATCAGATTCGGGACTACAGCTAAACCCGTGTTATGCAATTGCATAATTATAAAACATGCCCGTAGCCTCGGTATTCGCAATATCTGGGTGTTCATTTGTCATCCGATCTGTCATGGAACATTTGCGTAGATGTGATTTTCACTAGAGTGTTTTAGTTTAGTGTCATTACGGTCCACCCCGCTCCAAGTTGCCCCGCTAAGCCACATGGTGGAGTGGTGGGTGATTGCATGTTTTAGTTGTATGTCTAGCCTAGCGGAGCAGAGGGACGGATGGATAGGTGCTACGAGTGTCCCCTTTGGAAAGATGTGTGGGTTGCGCCATGAAGCTCTTGTATTGCCTAATGTTCTACCTATGTTAACAAAGAAAAAAAAAACCCACGATGACTTCCCATAACCAAACTTTCTGAACTTTGTCTTTGCAAGCCTCTGTTGTTTGACGTTTCCCTACTTTTTGTCCACCAATCTTCCATTCGCTGCTTACCAATCTTTACTGCATACATTTTTACTTTCCCTCTGCTCTTGCTGAACCCAAGGGCTTCAAGCAGGCCAGTGGTGTATGTGTGTGAAAACTTTTATTGTAATGATGTCCGGAGGCTAGACTTCTCAAGCCAAGGCGGGCCGCTCCCATGTTGGCACTGTCAGGCCAAGCCTTTCAGCGACGTCATGGGCCCCCTGGACTGCCCTTAGTTGGTCCTGAAACAATGGGCTTTGCATCCTTTTCTCCCACTGTGTCCATTCTTCAACGAGTTTGGGGAGAGTCGCGGGACACCCCGCCAGCATATGTCTGATTCCAATGATGCCATTACAATCATTGCAGTCCATCTTAATCTCCCTCTCTGGATATATTTTATTAATGGTATATAGGCCAGTGGTGCCTAAATCTACTGCTGGGGAAATATTTCACATTCTAGTAAAGCATGCTCTATTGTTTCCCTAGCTTTACCGCAGCAAGCACATGCTTCTTCCTTCTTATATCTTGCTGTATAAGTGCGTGTTCTAAGGCATCCCGAGCTCATTTCAGAAAGTAATAAGCTTCCCTTTGAGTTATAATAGATTGTTTCTTTCCCAATATTGTTATTTCCTCTTCAGTAGTTACTCATAGCAGGTTTATTTTCCATTGCCGCGAGCCACGAGATTATCTCGGCCTCTCTGGCTTTCCGCTTGATGTTCCTTTCGTATTTGCAGTGCCTTCTGGCCGAATTCAGGGTAATGAAACAAAATAAAAGCACCTATAAGTAAAACTTGTAAGTAAAGCTTTTATAAGTAAAATGAATACATATAGCTTATTTGTCCATAAAGCATCTAAACGTGAACTTGTAATGCATTACTGGTCCATTTTATCCAGTGGAAAATAAAGCCCCATCTTGGGAAATGCCACGTGATAGCCAGCGAGCTTGCATCTTGCATCCAATCTGATCCTTTCTGATGCCAACATGTTGCACAGCATGCATCACATACTACCGCGCTGCGAGGTTTTCAAATGGGTCAGCATGCGCACCTTCTAGCAGACATAAGTCTTCGTCTGTGCAAATCTGTCTTGTAAAGAGCAAGGCAGGCAAGGTGCCTCGATGCACGTGCCAGAGTGGGTGTGTGCATCGACCACCCTTGCTAGAAAAAAATGGCAGCAACCTTCTGCTCAGGCAGCTTGTAAGCGGACCGTGTTTCTGACTCCACCAGCCTGCTTGCAGCTAAGCGGAGGGCGCATGCGCATTCACGCTTTCGCTCTGCTCAGCTGCTTAGCCGAGTGTAAAAACGGCAAACTAGAACACTCTACTAAAGCAACCAGATCACTTGGCTTCATAAGGCACTATTTGCACTCGGCTAACTCCGAGACCAAATTTCTGGCTTACACCACCTTAGTATGCTCTAAAATCGAATATGCCTTCTTAATTTGGAATCCACACATGAGGCCTACCTCGAACACAAACTAGAGTCTCTGCAAAATAATGTTGCTCGCTTCATCACAAGAAACTACTCGCATACATCTAGTTACGGAAATCAAATATTAGATTAATTTAGCTCCTCTCAATATACGCAGGCTTCCGACACTATTGTCCTTCTTTCATAAACTTCACTCCAATCGGTTGTCCCACGTGACTCTAAATATCAGACTAGCTCGTGACATGTGTCTTGACGGCTTGATCACCAACTTAAAATCGCACCTATCTTCGCCCACACTAATCCGTTTTTCCACTCACCTCTTCTTCTCGCTATTTGTCACGACTCATTTGTACATAATTTAAAGTTGTTCCTAGAAATCTGAACTACCTCTTACCTTGCTGTTCCGTTCCAGTTGCATTTCTTGATGTTCTTATTTAATATGCAATTTTGCTTTCCTGTTTAGTAATGTATACTTAAATTTTTTTCCATTGTTTTGTAATGTAAAACAGCTCATTGTGACAAGTCAAGTATTTTAGGAACCTTGAACCTTGTCATTAGTATGTTTTTTCACACATTGTATATACCCTGTAATAAGTCGTTTTTTTTCACTAATTCATGTTGTTCCAATTCATATTTCTTGTTTAGTTGTGTACTTTTGGTATGTTTTGCTCCTTTCATTGTAATCCCTGTAAGAGATGGTGTCTGCCATGAAAAGGGTACCTGGCCCATACCATCGTTCGACTCATTCATGCTAAGGATGTTGTTGAAGGGAGGAATGAGGAGTAGGGGATTTATTTACAATATCTACATGAAGGGTGGAGAACATTACATCTGATCAGTCTAGCATGACTGAAATACACACTGAACAGCCGAAAATGTCTGCTTAAACACTCTCTGTCCTTACTAGATCCCTAGGCCAGGGAAAGCTGCCATCCAACCTTCATCCAATCAAAGCGTCCAAAGTCGTCGAAGTACCCGCCTTTGAGGGCGAAGGTTCACACACTCTCTTGCACTTTTGTTTTACTGAACACACCAAAACCAGTGAGGCCTCATAGACAGGTGTTGTCACGCTTGACTCAAGCTGGCATGTCGTTCCTGAGCTGACTCTGCAGTTTGCTGCTGAATCTGTCATGACCGTGACTATTACCAGAGTACATGGGGGAATGCCATAGAACAAACATTTCCAGGAGTTTTCTTGCTCCAATTGGTCCCTGAAGGTGACAGCGAACCAGCTAACAATCCTGTCCGCCAAACGTGTCTAGCCTTACTGGCTCCGAAGGGCTATTCGAAGGGGGCGTGTTGTTGGCTTCACGAAGCGATTCATTGCAGTGAAGCCAGAAGGTCACTATCCCCGCTGGCCAATCGTAACATCCCCCACCCCTATGCCTCCTGGGCTCTTTAGGGTACTTGAACAAAAAAGTGTTATGGAAGTTAATATGACCGGTATAAACAGCAGCGTCGCAGCAACACGGACTGCTGCAGACGGCGGTGCCAGGTGTGCTGATGACGTTCTGATCATTATAAGCTGATACTGCTCTCTAGTGCCTTATCCATCCACGTCAAACCATTATGCGCCGCGTGGACCATATCTTGAACTCCGTGTTCTCGTCGCTTTGCCTTGAAGAGCGGGCCCATATCTTGAAAGCGATCTGCGAAAGGTGCAGGGTGCGGTGTGTGCTGAGAGATTTGCGAGCGCTGCTTCGATCTCGTGGTAGCGACAGGCAGAACAAAGGTAAAGCCACTCACTGCTCCATGCTCTATCTATATTGTATGCACTTTTCACTTTGTTGGGTACTTGAAGGCTGTTCACCTCCGCCGTGGGTCGGCCCAGTATTGCACTATCTCTGGGATCGGCCCACATTTTTATCTTGCGTGATGGACGTTTGGTAAGCATAGAAATGCTTACACATTTAAGAAAATTTTAACACCCAGAACCAGCCAATTATTACCATGCCAGTATGTTGCAGGTACTTTCATTTGAGTAGGTAGAAAGCCTTTGTAAATAAATAAATATTTTGTGGGCTAATGAAAGCAGCTGTGTGCCTAGGCGTCGGAGAGGCAAGAAATTAACAACTGCACTAGAACAATTTGCTCTGTCACACATAACAAAAGAAGTGAAGGTGAATGTCTTATGTGCATTGCAAATGACACATGTGCTTTCATATGCACTATGGCACATGCACAAGTGTATTACACCCGATAACAATGCAAGAAGCTCGACAAGAGACTGCCGCGAGGCTATGAACGGCGTCCAGAAGGAGGTGCCATAGCACAAGTGGATGCAAAGATGGCAGTGGTGGACACAAACAACATTGCTACCATTCCATGCACTCAATTTTGTTACAAGGTGGTTTGCTGGCCTCTGCAAATAGATATGAGTCGATTCAACTGCAAATAGATATGAGTCAATTCATCAGCTAACTGTAGCTCTAGTTACTGATACCCAACCGACCTGATGAAGCAGTGCTGATTAGGGCCAATGGTCAGGGTAGTGTGCCATGAAATTAGCTTTTGGTGATTGTGATATGGGCTGCAAGCAGTTACAGGAAGCTTGGTGTTAATATATTGGTACGATTGGCAATTGTTTCCGAGATCATTAGTACGAGTTTTTGATAACTGATGAAGCACTGCTGTACGAGTCCACAAGATCACAGCAGATCTGCTTTCCATGTGAAGCTTTCATCACTTTAACTTGTATATTATTCTACTATATGCAGGGCTCACAAACCATATACAATATTTTCCGGACAATAATTTGAACCTGGCACAAGTAACCTCCCCCTCTTTTCACAAGTCGGCAACTATCACAAGTGTGCACAGAAGTTAGTTAGTTCCTGTGCTTAAAAGATCACAAATTGCCATACAGTTCTGAACCACGTGCAAGAACACATGTATGCAATGCAAACTGTGTGCCTTCCAGTGGTCAATGGGTCTTAGTGCATGCCATTGTGCTTGCTATGAATGCTGCTTTTGTCACCGTACCCTGTTAGCATTGCATATAGTAATTGCTTCGATTGGTGTTGACAGCCAGGACGAAACTTATACTGAGAGAGGCATGCCTGATAATCAGATCGTGGTATTGGCATGTAAAAACCCAGATTTGTTTTATTTGTTCTTGTTTCGAGACAAACCAAGTGTTTTTAAAATGCTGCATGCAATGCTTTGACCTCGGGCAATCCATTGCATTACTGCAAATATTACTCAATATTTGAAAAGTCTAGTAGATGATCCATCTCAAACTGAATTACTTGCACGTTCACTATTTGTTTCTTATATTTAAGTCTTCTCGTACCCCTGCTGAAAACGCTGCGTTGCCCTGAAAGCGTGAAAATACCACACCTTTGCACAGTTCGCGTAGCCAGGTTTCAGGCAAGTTGAATTGTAGCTAAATGGTGTAAATGGTGTAGTAGAACCACCACTAAGCATGTGTTGGAAGTCCAGTGCTTAAGTTAGAATAAACTACCCGGTTATCTTTTTCCACAGCTACAAGTAAACAAAAGCTGAAGCGGCCTTCAAGTGTCAAGTGTGGAAAAAGATGTTTTGCGGCAATGGCTGTGACTGAAGACAACACAGGTGTGTGTGTGGTTTTCCAATTCAAGCACAGAGGCCACGACTTTGAACTGGGTCGTGTTTTTCTGTCCAAGTCGGAAAGAGCTGCTATTGCTGGTAAGAAACCGCTTTTGCCCTGCTTTATAATAGAGTGGTTGTTGAGTTTTCAACATCCCAAATACAAGGCAATACTCATGCCAGACCATGCAATGAACTTGGAGCACATGAAATTCATTTATAATTCATAATTTCCACATAATTCGAGGCCACCTTTACTGACTGCAGGGCATTATAGTTAATGACATCATAAACATGTTTATCATTTTGCTACATTGTATCAATGCCTGAAGGGTTCAGAGAGAGAGAGAAAAAAGGGAACCGTTCTCCAATTTCACAGCGGTAACAACTACCTTGGCACAGCCAGTGGCCTATATTTGACCTATATGGCTATTCTTATTGCAGGCAACGACTTTAGTTATTTTATACTTGTTTGCATCACTTCATGTACCAAGCAGGAAGGTGTAGTGCCTCCTGGTGCACTGTAGGCCACGTAGCAGACTGTGGCTTTTTCTTTTTCTGTTTTATTTTTCAGGCTTTCAGTTAACTGTATTGGTATGACTTATGATCCTAGTGGGATTCAATGTCTCAAAATAGCAGTAAGCTGGAATAATTTCCACTTGGGATTACTTAAGGTGCATTGTACATAATTATGTCTGCCATTTTGCCTAAACTGAAGTGCAAGTATTACAGACATCGATGAAACTGCGACCTCTCGCCACTACTGTAGGTCATCCACAGCAGATGTGCTTTCCATGTGAAACTTTCATCAGCTCAAGTTGTATTTTACTCTACTATATGTAGGGCTCACAAACCATGTGCCATATTTTCTGGACTATAATTTGAACTGTTGTACAAGTCACCCCCTTGCCCCCTCTTTTCACAACTTTCAAAGAAAAAATATGTGTATATAACTCATTGTATAAGATGCATCTGTCTTAACTTGGGTCAGCATCGTGAAATGCGATTGTGCATGTTTATACACTTATCCTAAAATGTCGTACTTACCCATTTCAGGGCACTAAACTTCAGTAAACAAAAATTTTATGAGCCGCACATTCTAGCAGACAAAGTAAACTGCAAGTACATTGCTGGAGAAAAAAAATGTCTCATGTTGGTCTTGCATATATAAGTTACACTGTTCTACAATACGCTTGGACGAAAATGAAAAGAAAATGGTGGCACCTATGGTTTGGAAAATATGGTGCCTCAATATTTGGATGCTCATGAATCAGCTACGTGAATGAAACATGATTGAAACGATCACGATAATTAGGCTTATACCCCTGTCACACGGCGAAAACTAATGTCATTTGAAAATGATGACAATGACGATAGTAAAAAAAAAAAACACGCCTCAAACCCACTTTTGTCCAATAATTATTTTCCAGTATGCTAAATTCCACTAGAATATGTGATCACTGCTTTCAAACCGTAGTGTTCGATTACTAACTTGTCGACATTGCCAACGAAGTCTAGTCGAGCTAAGGCAAGCAACAGGGCGAAGAGAACGATAGGCGCGTCCGCTACATCTGCTAAAAAAGGTACGAGAAGGACAGTTGCATGTCATCGCCTTTCTGATGTGCATGCGAGCTTCTAATATCCTCATTCTTGGCGCGTGCCACAGGAAAAAACGCGCACGCTTTTATGCCAAGTCAATTGAAGTGGCCGCGGCCGATGCTCCGGTGAGAACCAACATGACTGCTGCAGCGAAAGCTAAAGATGGCTGTCTGGTCACTGGACTGAGAGTAGTTTTCTGTATTTACCTATGTGATGGACTTCAATGTCGTTAAAGCAATAATTAGGTAATAAAATGGATAGAATAATAGTGATTTTTTGTTAAAACAAAAAAAGAAGCACGTACTGTTTGCGAAACACTGGTAAACTCGTGGTGTCGAGGATACACATTCAGTTCCAAACGAATGCGAATGAGTTTGGCGAACTGATTTGTTTGTAAATGTCCTTACGTTTTACCGTGTGACACCAAAGAAATGGCATTATCAGCAAACGTCATTCGTTGTAAATGACATTAGATTTGCCGTGTGACAGGGGTATTAGACATGAACTCGTAAAACAGCTTCAAGTGTCCAGTCAGTACTCTACTTGACTGAAATAATACCTTTAACTCAAAAACCCACATGACTGCATAGCCTTCAAAGCATACGTTCACAGGTGTGTCTGCTCTGTAAATATGGATGAATGACTGATAAATCAACCATTAAAAATAATTGCTGAAAGCTTTAATTGACAATTTTTATATTGACATTAATCAAATTATGTGCATCAATTCAGTCAGTAACAGTGATGTTTAAGTTAATCTGGAAATGCTGCACATGTTTTCGATTGCAGACTGTTTTGCCCTTCTATGGTGGCATGCCACTATGGAAGTGGCAATAACTTATGCTATGGAATGTAATTGGAAAATTAAGTTCTAACTGTAGGATAGAAATTGATAACAATGGCAATATTTAGTAAAGGAACTAAAGTGGAAGACATTTTTGCCCTGGGTAGGATCTGAACCACAATCTGCACACGTCCAGTCCAGTGCAATGCTTTTACGATGGTTCAGTAATGTCTTTTGTGCGAACAAGGTTACCAACAGTGAAGGATGAAATTGGCAGCCTAGCTGTAAACTTGGTACACACAATAAATTTCTTCACTTACGTACCTGATAACACTGGTGCAGATAATCCCTATGACGGTTTATCAATGACACCAAACATTTAAACACTTTAATATGTAATCTTGCCTCTTCAAATGTAATGTAATCGTGTAGTATAATTCAGAAATGTAATCTTGCCTCTTCAGCAGCTGAAGGCTGCACAACACCTAACCTAACCTAACCTAAAAAGAACAAAAATTGCGACAGCTTGAACTATTTAACACACACCATTGCAAAAGGTTTTTGTAAGTCAATGTAACTCATTATTCAATTAAAGGAATTCTAAATAATGATATTAAAAATGTTCATCAGTGCCCATTTCACTTCCTTGCGTGCTCGGTAATTTTTACTTATGCTTCAACTAATATACACGTTTTCTCTACTCTCTCAAGACAAGCTGCGAGAAGGCGTGTCCATGGATGCAGTACTGGATAATGTGCGGTCCAACGTGGATGAGACATTCCACCGCATTAACCTGTTAAGCAAGCAGGATCTCCGCAAAATAATGAGGGATGCCAGAGTCTCGAAGACCGAGCGGCTGCACGATAATGACTATGTGAGCGTGCAACTCTGGGTTGAGAGGATGCATAGTGAAAAGGAAAACCCATTGCTCTTCTTTAAACAAAAAGGACAACCTGACAAAAAGTGACATTTTTTTAGAGAAAAAAATGAGGACCTTTTGGATGACAGAGATTTTATGCTAGTCATCATGACCGCACCACAACAGGAGCTTTTCAAGAGGCTTGGAACTGATCGTATATGTGTCGATGGAACACATGGAACAGCAGGTGAGCAGTACTATATAAATGCCTTAATAATAAAAGCAAGAAAGAGCGAATGCTGTCCAAGAATAATTGCAATAGATATGATGAGTAGTATTCCTTCACACATGATATTTCTCTTAATTTTTCATTTGATAGAGTTCTCAATTATCAGTAACGGAGCAAGAATGAATTCAGCGCTCTGTACACTGGTGATATCATTCCATTGCTACTGTCCTCATCGCTATATGCCCTGCATATCCTGTCTGTATTGTCACCACGGAGTTATAATAGGTCACATAATACAGCTCTTATCACATTTGTCTTGTGGGGATGCGAGACTGTCACACGTCCCCTGATATGTTGTTTTTCCCGCATAGCTTCCGTCTCCTGCATTGCGGCTTCGCCGCGGGCCCCAGGCCACGCGAGAGATGGCGCGAGTGTTGCGCTGCTAACGCCGCCTCATGGCAGGGTTACTTGGGGGCGCAAGGGAGAACATGTTTCCTCTTTGGTTCGGGACGGCAAGCAGCACGGACGTGCCGCCCGTGCGCCGATCCATGCTTCTGCGAGATCGTCTCGTGAGGCCTTGTGCGAAAGAGCCACCGTTCGCGTGACCGTACGCTTGAACGACCAGGCATTGGGATCCAGCAAGGGCGAACATATTCGCTCGCTATCCGGTCGCGGTGAGTCGGACTTCCGCGATTTGTCGCACGCCCATCGGCATGTTTTGTGGATAGCAACTCGGCTAGCAGGCATTGATCTATGAAAGGTGCAATAAATGCCCTTGTGATTGTCGTTCCTTTGACCCAAGGTACGGGATGAGAATCCCACAGTCTAGAGTGCAGAAACAGTGCATTGCACTGTGTATTAGTGCCTTCTGTCAGAGGTACAGCTGTCTCGAGGCTGTTTGGCATCCTGAACTGTTTGCCAATTAGGCGAATCACTGATTACTGCTACAGTCAAAAGTGCTTTTTCTTGGTGGCGGTGGGTGGTTCCCTGAGCACTGCAAAAACAAAACATTTAGAAAATCAGGCAGTCCAAAAAAAAGATTAATGCATGCCTTTTACTGCCATTTAAAGGGAGGTGCTAGTTTAAAACATAACAAGAACCTAGAACTATGAAACCCCAGCTGTTTACATACTCTTATGGTAATTTCAAATACTATATAAATCAGTTTTATAGCAAGTTGCATAGGTTGTGTTCTGTACAATGACAATGTGTAAAACGTAGGCATTACTGCCCCCATTTTTTTATCTCTAAACTTCCATAACTGCAGACCAGTGATGGCGCATAATCCTCCAAATCAACTGTAGAATACTGAAATATGTTACCGAAATCGTTATTCACTGTTGTTTTAAAAAGTGCATATAAGTGTTAAATTAGAACCTGTGAACCCATTTCAAAATGTTTAGACAACCAGTAAGTGTTACTCAAGATTTTATCTTAAGTATATAAGTGATGTTCAAGATCAACCCCTCAGTGGTGGTCAAGACAGTTTAGGGTTTCAAGCACAAAGTTGACATTCTGGAGCAGTTTAGGAGCAGAAATTTTTTTTCTACTTCATGTTCCAAAAGTCTTCTTGGAACACTTGGAGTAGTACAGAAGTAATCTAGCCATTTGGTGGAGCTTATTATTACTGTGCAGTCAGTAAGCGCTGCTCAAGAGTGAAGCAAGACACAAAGCCAACAGCAACCAATTAAGCTTGCCTTCCCAAGGACGGTATACCACGCACATCATGTTGCAAACATTTTTGTTTGGGTAGGCAAGGAACTTAATTTGTACCCGCCCTAGTTGCTTAGTGGCTGTGGTGTTGGGCTGCTAAGCACGAGGTCGCAGGATCGAATCTCGGCCAGAGCTGCTGCATTTCAATGGGGGCAAAAGGCGAAAACACCTGTGCACTTAAATTTACTGTAGGTGCACGTTAAAAAACCCCAGTTGGTAGAAATTTCCGGAGTCTCACACTACGGCATGCCTCATAATCAGAAAGTGGTTTTGGCACGTAAGACCCCATAATTTAATTTTTCTTAATTTTGTAGACCAACCACAACACTTATCAGGCTTCTTGGCGCTTGTGCTGTAACAGAAGAGAGTATGTATGTGTGTAAATAAAAAAAATGTAAATCATGCCATCTTACAATGGCCCCTTTTCACTGCTGGTATGCTCCACCACGATACATTGCATAAACCTCTTCCCGTAGCAAGCTATATTGCAGCAAAGTTGACGCTTGAAAACCGGCATTATACAACACTTTCTACAATGGTTGTGCCTTCCGCACTTTGAAGGCAAAGCATTTCAGCATCCGAAATTTCAGCTGTGCTTATAATTAATTGCCTCTGTGAGGTACGTGGCAGCGTTGCAAGGATACCCGAATTCTCATGCATGTCCGAAAAATAGTTTCTTGGGTGTATTTCTGCTTGGTAATGAAGACGGCTACGACAGTGCACATTAGTGACACAACAGTGGCCAAATGCTCAGATTCCTTTTAAGTAGAGTGCTGTGTGCTTTTATGACTTTGGTGAAGTTAGCATCTGAATTTGCCATACACACACCTGCAATTATCTATTTATTAAACTCACGCACACATAATATCACTATAATGAGAAATGCATAGTGTTTTAGCTGTTCCCTGCAGAATGTTTTCTGACAACTGCTTTGATGATGGATGGATGAATAAATTTCTTGATGTCCGTCGGTACGTGCGATTAGCGCGCAGTGGGCCACTCCCACGTCGAGACAGAGAGGCCATGCCCCTCCACCGCGTCGCGGGCCCGATGAACAGCCCAGAGCTGTGCTTCAAGGTCCGAGCTGTGTGGAGCTCGGACCCACTCTTCCTTGGTGGTCCTGGCACCAGGGGGCAAGTCCAGAGCATGTGATCAAGGCTAGCTATATCCTTACAGTAGTGACACGCATTGTGAGGGTGCACGTCCGGAAAGATTTTGTGCAGGAAGGCCGGGTATGCGTAGGTGCCTGTCTGAAGCCACCTGTACGTGACTTCTTGTGCTTTATTGGGTGCTTTGTGCGGTAGCGGCATGGTTCTCTTGACTAACTTGTAATGCTGGGTGAGATCGTTGTGACGAGGGGATCGCACTCGCTTGCCCATCCTGCCGAGAGGGAGTCCGGGCTCACACGGTGAGTTAGATCTTGTGCAGTCTCGTGTGCTGTCTCGTTGAGGTCACTTTTTAAGAACAATATTTGATCACGAATATACTCTTAATGCTTCACACACAAAACAATTTGTTACCTTGTTGTGTCCATGAAAGGGTTGCATTAAGAATAATTTTTTGGCAGCCTTGTTGACAGTTTGACAGCATCAATCAGTGAATCCTTAACAGGCACTCTGCAACACTTTTTCAAGAAGGAAAGCCAACCTACTGAGTCTCCAACACATGCGATTTTACATTTTGTCACAACCTTAATGTAGCTGGCACATCTGGGTTCAAGCTTATATAGTGCTAACTTAGGCAAGTTGGCACATGTTGCAGCACTTCATTTGTCTCCTATGTGTTGTAATGCTATGTTATTTATTCAAGCTCGTACTTCTGAGCAGCAAGCAAAATGCAGTTGACTTCATTCCGTTAATTCGACTCTGACGGGACTGACGAAACAGATTGAATTATCTGGTGGGTCAAATTTAAGAAGATGCAGAAGAAATGCCAACACACATGACTGATTTATTTGCCATGGTTTACGTACAGATTCTAACATGCCCCAGAGTGAAACACACGCCCGCTGTCTCTGTGTCCGAAGTGTAAACTAGCATAGAAAGGACAAAAGCCCCTAAAATGAAAAAGAAATCAAATGCGCACACAATTTTTATTAAAAAAAGAAATGGACAGGGGTCCAATGTGTTGCACATTGCAACCAATTTTCAAATGTGAGCTTCGCCGCAATACCCATCGGTTATGCGGTAAAGCATACAAAAATTGCCAAGGAAGTTTTGTTAAGATGGCACATTAGAAATGGGTGAATACCACAATCAGACGTTTTGATCTGTGATTATTGCTTGGAGCTCCTCCTGGGCAGGCAGAAAATAGGCATTTCCTGCAGGAGATAAAGTCTGTTTCACACATCTACTGTCCTCTAAGGTATGTCACCAAAGGGGTCGCTTATTGGGTTCACTGTAGGGGTCAGCATGCATGCTGACTGCTCAAGTTGGAATTGTTGGGTGAAGGCCTATTTTAGTATCAAAATAACCGAAGTTTGGACCTATAGAAATGCACGTGTGTCGGCTGGGACTTTCAGACGGGATCAAATTTATAGGAGTCTACTGTTCTGCAGCCACTGAGCACTGCAGCATGCCAATATACTGCTATGTGTAGTAGGAGATACATTCTTGCTGCAAACTCCACTGCCATATGGTACAGTCGAGTTCTGTTAATTCGACTCCGAGTAATTCAATCCTGGCCAAAGGTCTTGGCTGGCAGTCATACATTTCTACAGTCCCGAATCTCTTATTTTGATTGTAAAATTGGCCTTCACAGGATAACTTGAACTTGGAACAGTGACTCGCTGTTGACCCCTATGGTGAACCCAATAGCGACTCCTTTAGTGGCAGCACGTCTAGCTCGACGATGCTTAGGAAACAATGTATGCATTCAACACGTGTGATCGCGTGTCGACAACTCCCATTTATGCTTGCCATAGGAAACTTTTGAAGCAAGAACCATATATCACAAAGTTTAATTACGGTATTTACCCGATTCTGATGTGTGCCTCATAAGTTAGCACTAGTAGAATGCAATAGTTGTACACTTTTCTTTTCAGTGACTATGGTGTTGGGCTCATGAGCACGAGGATGGGGATCGAATCCCGGCCACGGCGGCCGCATTTTGATGGGGGCGAAATGCGAAAACACCCGTGTACTTAGATTTAGGTGCTCGTTAAAGAACCCTAGGTGGTCGAAATTTCCAGAGTCCTCCACTACGGCGTGCCTCATAATCAGAAAGTGGTTTTGGCAAGTAAAACCCCATAATTTAATTTTTTTCTTTCAATGACAGTGGTAAGCTCCCAGCCATGATTTGGTAATGCCTGCCATATGCATTTCACCCCATTTTTATTCTTAGGTAAATTGCCTTTTCATGATCAGGGTCCCTTACGACCAACTGACTTACTCCTGTACAGACTCTAGAGGCTGACTGGCGATGTGAATTCTTCAACATTGTCTTCTGCATATTAATCTTCAAACCCACTCTAACACTTTTTTGGTTAAGGTCCTCAATCACTAGTAATTTGTCCCCACTGTTGCCGAGATATTCACCATTGATCCGCACTCCGAATGTGCTGCAACTGCAGATTTGATATGGCATTAATCAAAGCCAACACCGCCGTGTTATCTCACCACCTTGAACTGACACTCGCACGCAGATCCACTGGCCACTGTAATCACCATGGCGGGAACGCTAGGCCTAGGTATGCTATTACGGTTCTTGACATTCGGTGCTGTCTTTTTCATTGAAAGAATTCACCGCTGTCAGCAAAGGTACCCACTCTGCCTCTGCAATCCTCGTAAAGCACGGCGCGTTGCATATTGCTAGTCCTCGAAAGGCAGCTTTGCCTCAGCACAGTGATGCTACGCGGTGAAGTGTATGGGACGCAGCACATATATTGTTAGGCTCACGTGCACTTGCCGTCTCCTGTCAGAGTGCAAGCACCTATATGCCTAATAAGTGTACTGGCAGACCTTCAGAGCTTTTACGGACGTGCCTGTGGCGATTTGGGCCCTTAAGGGCAGTAAAAGACATGCAGACATTGTAGCGGCCCTTAGGGAGTCTGAAAAATCGGACTGTACAACTGACCAAAAGGATGCTTCATCCATGGGGCGAACACGCAGCGTAACAAGGACAAGAATAGGAAGGACCATTGCGTCGAGGAATGATCAGGAAAGGAACTGTGCCGCCGCCTCTTTGAAGGAGCTTGCGCTCAAAAAGCAAAGTGTTGGCTGACGCTAAGATGCAGGTTACCCACATCCAAACCAAAATAAATCTCTTAAAGCAATGAAATGCAACACTGAGGCATTATGGGCAGGCTGAGAGTATGTCAAGACAGTTGAGGTTGACTTTCCAGTTGCTTGGAGAATCTCATATGTGACAAAGTTCGGGCATGATACCAATGAGCTTGCTATCAGTTGATACAAATAGCTATTTGCTTTTGTATGCATCTCTTTTTATTCGCATTTTAAAATGTTTGACTCTATTTGCCGTGAGCTAGACCACTTTTTTTACAGTGAAGCTGTCTATGGTGAGGATCTGGCAGATCGCATTTGCGCATAGACCAACAATTTTTCATACGGTGGGCCGATCCCGAAGAAAGTGCAATACCAGGCCAACCCGAGGCAAGCATTAAGCACTCCCCATATGTGGGCTGATCCCAAAGGTCGTGAAATGCCAGTCAAACCTGCGGCGGAGATGAAGCAGGCTTTAAGCACTCCCCCACACATGGGCCAATCCCATAGGTAGTGCAATACCAGGCCGACCCGCGGTAGAGGTGCAGTTCACCATTAAGGGGCCCACATATGCAGCTTCGCTGGTCATCCTTCACAGAGTAAAAGGGCACCCAGTTTCTTTCGAAGATATTTTAGTAGCTGTGCATTTTACAAACCCCTCTTTTCAGTTTCCTATTTTGAATAAAATAAACACTACTCCTTACTGTTCAAACTGGATTGTTTTTATTTTTTTAACATGCTTACCAGAGAGTGACAGCATCAGGTGACATGGTGTCAGCCCATCTTGACATAAAACAAAGTTCTGTGAAACCTGAAAAAATCAGGAAATTTGAAAATGTCAACTTGGTAGACACATTGTTCTTCTAAGCATGCAGTATGGCACATAAGCCTGGAGGTTAACGAAGAATCTCGAGAACATGTTAAGGGCCGTACAAAGAGCAATGCAATGATAAATGACAATGAGACAGGAAGAGAGCAGTGTGGATAGTCGATATTCTAGTAGACATTAAGAGGAAAAAATGAAGCTGGGCAGGCCATGTAATGCATAGGGTAGATAACCAGTGGACCATTAGAGTTGCAGAATGGGTGCCAAGGGAAGGGAAGTTCTGTCAAGGATGACAGAAAACTAGGTGAGATGAAATTTGAAAGCAAAAGTTCGCATTAGCTAGTGCAAGACAATGATAATTGGAGATTGCAGGGAGGCACCTTCATTCTGCATTGAACTTTAAAATAGGATGATGATGATGATGATGAATGCGTGCAACTATTTAAAAAGAAATTTGGGCCGGAAATAGCTTGCACAGTTCACCAAGACACGAAACCAAATTCGTATGCTTTGCCACTAACACAGATGTATTTCAGCGAAGCTAACTTATGAAAAGCGGCCACCATTGTGCAATCATCTATTTCGTTGTTGGAACAGCTTGCGAAACATAGCATGATATGTTGGAAGGAGCTCTGTAACTTTTTTTCTTTATAGCCGGCTATAATATGCACATGCTGAATTTTTTATAATTAATGCTATGTGATGTGCAAATTAAGCAGTAATTTTATGCAGTATTAAAACGTACCTTAGTGTAAAGTACAATGAGAGACTTAATCAAGAATTTGTATGTATGCACATCTGAGTTCGCATGCAATGCGTGCTGTCATCCTTGAGTGCACACAGACGTGAAACTGGTGCACTGGTCTTAGTGCAGCTTGGTAGCTCATAGTTTGTGAGGGGATTCGTAATGGCAGTGCTCCACCACGCCACAATGCAGCAGTCAACGCTGAAGAGAGAAAATGCTAATCTTACCAACGCTACACATGCTCAACAGGCCAATGAGAGTGCTGACAGGTGAGCTTGAAGCTCGCCAGATCCATCTCACAATTTGTGCGTCGTACATGACAGCATAATCAACATTTAATCATCGATTTATTTCAACTACCATGTACGTCGACCTTGCTTCATTAGTGTTGATACTTCGTTGGCCCCCCCTCCCCTTTTTTCTTCAAGGATACTTCTGACAGTGAAAAATAACACTGAATGTCCACATGAACAGGAACTGGCATAAGATGCAACCATTTGTGACCTTTGTAACAGAAGCTTGTATTGCCTCACTGGTGTCGGTGTTACCGCGCGAAAAAACCCAAGCTGCGCAAAAATAGAAATTGCTTATCAGGCTGCGGATTCGAACCACCGACCTCTGGGTTGCGAGATCACCATGCTAACCGATTCAGCCACTGTCAGTTCATCAAACGCTGCCTTTAAGGTGGGTAAGTAGAAGCAGCGCAAGGCATGAGCCAATCACGGGCGTCCCCTTCCTCCAGAGGAGGGAAAGGGTGTGTTCGCTCGCCTGACACCCGCAGTTTCCCACACCAGTTCAGGCCCAGCAGTCAGATGGGGAGGCTGCGTTTGGTCTGTTCTGCTGAAGAGCAGGCTGTGTTGAAGGAATGGCAGTGGGAGCAGGCCACGTGTTGTGCCTTTGGCCAAAGAACAGGCAGTGTTTGATTGATGCCACCGGGAACTTGAGAAAGGGGTCGACGTTGACGTGCCGCCCTCGCCGTGAGGCGTTACAAAGAGCCGCAGATCCCAAGTTTCGCTTGCACCCCACTTCGCAGCAGTGGAAGGGCAGTAACTTTTTGGCCTCCATCCTTGTGTCATAGTCCAAGCATGCTCTTGCTGAATAGAATCATTCTTGGCAACTAAAGCTTAGTGTTTAGGTGCAATTAAAGCTCGTCATTGGAACAGTCTCCAGTACTTCAGGATTTCACAATAAGTAGAATACCATTTTGTTGGCAAGTACCACGGCAGAGATAGTGACCTATAGGTAGATACTGAAAGAGCCAGTATAGTAAGAATTTCATTTAAAGCTGGAGGAATGGTACAACTCTTGGCATTCTGGGGAGTTAAAAAGAGTGGAATTAAGAGATCTCAACTTTGTCAAGCAGGAATGAAATGGAGGGCCTGCCCCATTCTGCAACTTTACTGTGGACCAGTGTATGCCAACATGGCAAGTAAGAAAAAAAATTGAGTATTTCACGGTACGTGTAGATCCATAGACTTTTGTTCCCAGTGGTATCTTTTGATGACATGCCCAGGCTTTTTTTTTTCTCGTCACTTGTTACACTTTAATGCGATAAAATCTACTTAAACCTCTTGTGGTTGCAAGATCCGCAGGCGAGCTTGTTCCCTCAATCGGCTGCCATCACCCAGTCTCTACTCGTCACATAGCCATATCTTGTGAACATTATATACATTTTTTTTTTTTTGCCTCTTAGAATTTTGGGTGATATCCTGAGTGATGAAAACAAGCACTACATAAAATCAGCAACATCTATCACTACGACAGATTCATAACAATAGTGCAGCCACTACATTGTTTTAGCTTTCCATACTAAATAAACTCACTGTGTCTGCGTTCAGTGTGGGCAGAGGTAAGCTTGCACACGTAAGTTTTTGGTAACATTCATAACAAAGCAAACAAGCTTTCAGGATTATAAACCTTTGAGTCACATCAGCTATGTGGGAGAAAAATATACATTCAAAAAACAGGGAAAAAAAAGGCACACTGTTATGTGCCACTAATCCTTTCTTAAAAAGCTGCAAGAATTCTAGGCGGTTTTGATAGAATTATAGCATGGCACAAAACTGATGGTGCTGTGCATTTGGTCACCGCAAGCAGCTGTACATTGTTAACCTCTCTGGTCAATCATGTCTGCTGCAGAAGCATCCCTAGGATGTCTCCAAATTTCAAGATACTTGATTTAGTGCAGTATCACTCTTTGTTGGCCTTCTTATCAGACTGACGCAGAAGTGGGAGCACTGTACACTGTTCACATTTTCTTTGTGCGCAAAAGATAAATATGCGTTGCATTCACCACTAAGAGAATGTATTTAATGCTGTTCTTAAGTTTACAGCCTTGGAGCACATGACACAGATATTCATGACAAATCTGTGCATGTCATACAGACAGCTGAAATGTCAAATGAAACGCCACTTTCCTCCCTCTCGAGAAAGCGCCACACCCAGCCAGAGTCAAGGCAACACAAACAAACACTGCGACGCAAAACACAGTCGTGTCGCTCGCCATGACGCATTACTTCGGTAAATCGCCCAATTCAGAATGCACAATGCCACGGTGGAAAATGTGCCACGCAACAAAAATGGATAAGAAAAAAAAAAAAAGCGGGTGGTGCTAGTCACGTGAACCCGATGTGGTTCTTCGGCTCAAGTATGTGACAAGGCGAGGAAGGAACGTCGCTTGCGGATGCTACTCAAGGCAGAGGGAGAGTGTGTCTCTGTTGGCAGTCACGCTCACCTCATGGTGGTGTGGTAAGAGGGCATTCAATTTCTTCTGTCTCCTCTAATAATAAACCAGTTTAAAAGATTATTTCGGTAAAGCAATGCCAGAAGTCTGAAGTCATTACTCCAAACATTCATCATGGATATGAAGTCCAATGTATGTGGAACTGTCGAAAGTGGTTCACTCATATTCTTGTCATCTACTTTCAAGAAATTTCACACTAAATTGATCTAGACCTCTGCATTGTCACAAACAGCAGGAAGCAACCTTGAAGCCTGTTTTGAATTCCTCATTAATGCATGAAAATCCAGGATGCAGCAGCCAAGTAACAGTCTACTACACATAACTCCATCTTCACCTCTGTGTTCAGGCAATGAAATACAGTTTTTACCATAGCGAACATGAGATGTTCACTTGTTGGAGATGCAGCTCTTAGCCTGTCTACGTATGACTGTGACATTTAAAGAAGATGCCAGTTATTTAAAACTATGTTATTAAAAAAACATCTTTCATGTTCGTAACATGCCTGGAGGCAATAATAACCAGCTTGAAAAGTAATTATGTCCCATGGCTGTATTCGGGTCTCAAGAAGCTTTAAATTGCAGTGTAAACTAAAACTTGCTAGGGGGCCTGATGTAAGGCCCTCAAAAAACAGGCCAAACGGGGCTAAATGTTTCTTCAATAGGATAGAAAGTGCGCTGGAAAGTTAACGCCAAATATAAATGAAAATATATTAATTCAGACTTACCACCAGACTTTCACAATTCGAGTCTTGTTCTCCAAGGTGCATTGCCATTCGGACTTGTCCAGCTAGTGAGAAATGCAGTTCGTATTGCCTCCGCCAATGTGTTGCACATGCACAAGTGATGAACTCTACAAAATGAGAGCAGCATTGAAGATAAACTGAGCAGCTGAAAGTGCACGCACTGTTGCTTCTAGGCACAATATGGAAACTAAACAGCAGAGGTAAATTTCGTTAATAGAATTGCGTAACACTTCATTCCCGTTCATATTGAAACATAAGTCGACTCTGAATATAAGACAACCCCCTACTTAAAGACATCGCATTACAGTCCCCTTTATAATTGAAAACTACATGTTCTATAAAAAATTGGGCACTGAAAGCACCATGCCCCGCTTTGCTTCAGTTGTTTCGCTTAAATCTTTTGTGTACCCAGTAGAAATTCTAGATTCTAAGCTTTCGTTTTAAATGTAACAAACCTCGTCAAATTTGGTGCAGTGGTTGCCGAGAAAAACGAATACTGCGTTTACATGTATTTAGATTGGAACACCCGAGCTAAAGCTTTCTCTTAAACGCGCCCGCCACGCGGAGGCATTGCCGAGCCCAAACCGACGGAGCAGTATGGGATCCACATTTTGTCTGCAGGAGGCACCGCCAAATTATACTAAACAAAGAAACGTTGCGTACACTTAGTACACGTACAAATTTCCTCTTTATAGCGACAATGTAGGGGACTGCGGCTTGCACTGGCAGCCGGCTTTACCTATGCGCCGCCAGTCTGGTTCCTCAGACGTGTAACGATTGCGACAGTGTACGCGGCGGAAAAAGCACCTGGGACTCCTGCAAGACCAGACAAAACCTTGCCTCTGTGCATTATCTAACTCCTTCTCATTACCGTTAAACAAAACTCGAGAACGCAGTCAAGAATTTCGTATTGAGCTGAGAGTACGCTGCACAAGGTCTACTGAAAGACGGAACTTTTAACGACAGCTTGTAGGCTAACTTCAAGATGTATCGATAAGTAACTGTTCAATAACTGTAGAATAAATACGTCCACTTGCCTGTCTGTTCACGCCAATACCGCAAGCTCTTTTCAGAAGCACGAGACGGCCGCTGAAAAGCGTCGAGGCATTTCATTCGGCGAAATTAACCGCTTGCATTTCCAATGCAGCGAAAAATCAAGTGAACGATTAGAGTGTATTAACGATTTCGACGATGCAGTCGGCCATTTTGGGAAGCTTTAGGCATGGATCGGCTTGGCTATAGATGCGCACAATCTTTGGAAGCGACTTCTTTTTTTTGTCGCCAGACGAAAATCACTTTTTTTTTTTTTACAGAGAAGATATGTTTATACTAAGGGTATGGTGGCTAGCATACACTCTTAAGCATAATTACACCCTTTTGCCACACAACGATAATCGTCATCTGCTTGTCCGCATTTCCTTTCTTTAACGCGGCGAGCCCGGTACTTTCCAGTAACGAACGGCATGCGCGTTATCATTCCCGACAGGAAAGTAACAGGCAATGCTATCATGCTGATAACGCGTGTGCCGTTCGTTACTGTAAACGCCACCAGAAGTGGGGAGCAATTCCGTGTGTCTTGAATGACGCTTGTACAGTCAAACCGCCTAATGTTGCCACTTCTCTGTTGTGCTTATGTGGGCTTTTTTCTAACCTTCACGGTGGGTGCAGCATGTCTAGAACCGCAGCGTCCTGCGCTCTATGCGGTTGCACGGGACTGGCGGCCACGCATCGTTACACAACCTCCCAAATAACAATAAGAGTCAGTTTTGGCACTTGGTAGAGCAGTAAACGAGGGATCCAAAATAAATGTGGTTGTTCCGCAAATATATATTTCTCTATAATTCTTCTAGAGGTAATTCAAAAAACGAAACTATAGTCGGATTCAACTTAAGTATGCAGCGAAGCCCCGCCCACGGCCTTATAACCGCCAGCCACTGTTCCTCTGCGAGGCTGCAAATAATTCATACTTCAAACTTTTCCTCTTAGGCAAATAAGGCGGTAACCACAAAAATAATATTATTAGCGCATAATTTTATACATTTTCCCTCGCCTATTAAAGTATAATAGGCGAGTATAAGTACAAATCTATCGTCCTCTACTGCGTCACAAACTACGTGCCCACTAAAACCAAGCGGCCGCCAAAAAATAATCCCTGGATAACCCAAGAAGTAATTCAGGCAAAGCGCCGTCTGAAAAGACTGCGTAGAACAATAAAAATTAAAGGAGGAGACGAATCCAGGGTGACGAAACTTCCTAATGCCATCGCGGAATTCAAGCTTGCAGCCAAATGAGCAAAAAAATATTATTTTAATGTAAAGTTACCGAGCTTTCTTACTAATAATGCCGGAAGGTTCTGGAGGCACTTTCGCACCAATGATGGAGAAGCGTCCCACTTAAGCCCAGAGGAAGAAACTGCGAAAGCCAACGCATATAACATTTTTTTTCAATCAGTATTTACTACAGACAATAACATTATTCCCCCCATTCTAACGAGACAGGGCGTAAGCATTGGCGAATTACACATTACGGACGCTGGCATACTTAATCTTCTGCTTAATCTTGACCCTAAAAAAGGCAGCGGTCCTGACAACATACCTAACGACTTTCTGAAAAGGTATGCGGAATGGTGCAGTAGATACCTCGGCATAATTTTTCGTAAATCACTCACGACTTCACAGCTACCGAACGACTGGAAAATTGCAAAGATAATACCTATCCATAAATCAGGCGACACGACAGAAATTTCAAATTTTAGAGCCATTTCATTAACTAGTACATCCTGTAAGCTTCTAGAGCACATAATCTTAAAGCACATAACGGTTTTTCTAGAGAGCATTGGCTTCTTGTCTCCCTACCAACATGGTTATCGCAGTGGTTTATCAACAATAACCCAACTAACAGAACGAATCCACGATCTTGCATATACTATCAATCACCGCGGCCAGACTGACATGATTTTACTTGATCCATCTAAGGCATTTGATTGCGTATGCCATAACAAATTAATCGCTAAAGTTGAAAGTGTTGTTGGGAAAGGGCTCCTTTCAGCCTGGATAAGAATTTCTAGCCAATCGTTCACAATTTGTAACCTACGAAAAAATGCCACCTGACACTGTCACCGTTACTTCCAAAGTTCCCCAAGGCTCAGTTCTTGGGCCTTACTCTTCTTAATAATCTATATTAATGACATCACAGCTAACATTGGTTGTAATATAAAACTGTTCGCTGACGACTGCGTTATCTATAGTGAAATCACTAATTATAACGATAACATCGCACTTAATACATCCCTCAACACTCTAGCTATTTGGTGCTCTAATTGGCAGATGTCAATTAACGTAAAAAAGTCTGTGGTCATGACCGTAACAAGGAAAACAAGACCATCTAACTTTACATGTGAGATTAAAGGCATACCACTAACTAAAGTTGAACAACATAAATACCTGGGAGTTACATTAACCTCAGACCTCAGGTGGGATAAACACATTTCGAATATCACGGCAGGAGCATTACGCAAACTATTCTTCCTCAAAAGAAGCCTTGAGCTCTCTACAACATCAACGAAGCTACTGGCCTACACAATGTTCGTTAGGCCGGTTCTCGAATATGCAAATACAGTCTGGTTTCCTCATACAACAACTAACATAACAAAATTAGAGGCAGTACAAAGAAAGGCTATAAGGTTCATTCACAACAAATATATATGCACTGACTCACCGACTAATCTTCTAACGCAGTCTGGATTGCAAATGCTATCTACCAGGGCAAAACACGCTCGCCTGAAGTTCTTGTTTCAGCTTCTAAAAAATAACTATAAGATAGGTGTGTCCAGGTACATTTCATTTTCTGAGGCTCGAAAAACATGTAACAAACATGCGCACACTTTAACAGAATACACATGCAACAATGACACGTTTAAGTATTCATTCTTCCCCCTTACAATTGCTGAATGGAACTGACTTGATCCTGCTATAACCGCCATCGAATCGTTGTCCGAATTTACTTCACAAGTGGAAGCTGCAGTGCGTAAATTAAACAATTTATCATCGCACGTGTCATCGTCAGAAATTTCGCATTGTGTTGCTTTCGACTTCCCACTTTTCTTTTTCCATTTTTGTTTGATTGTCGTTATGTGGACATATGGTACACTGTGTTCCCAAAATAAATTTTCATTACTGTACTACTGCTAAGATAATTGTTATAACTGCCATTTCCTGCTGATTGCTTGCCTAGATTGTTCTTTCTTTTTCCATTCGTGTCTTCTCGCTCTCAAAGTGTATGCTTTAAATAAGCGTATCCCTTCACACAACTTTAAAATTTTTTCACGCGTTAAGTGTTATCTTTCAGTTCGCTCCTATTTTATGTATAAACTAGTTAATTACGTGTTCTTAACTGCCAGAATCATGTTAATTAACTGTCATGTGAAAACTTGCATTTTTGTTTCTAAACTCAGCTTCTTTCTTATATTACCATCCTCGGGCAATTGTTTTCTTTTTTCTTCCTTTTTTCAATTAACTGTTCTGCCTAAATGCGTATTCATATACATGTCTACTGTATCGCCCAACTGCCACGCTCTCAAATGAGAGTAGCAGTATTGTAAATAAAATAAATAAATAAAATAATGGCGAAAGTCGAATTCTTTATTCAATTGAAAATTATAAAATGCTTGCTTTGCTGCAACTATTTGTTTTCAAGTTTCAGTGCAGTTGGCAGTGAAGTTTCATGAGTAAAACTGGTTCAGCAGTGAAATGAACTGTACCGCAGACTTTTGAAGAGTGAAATGCTCAGACTCCATACACTTTGTCCATGTCTGTTGCACACCTCATTGCTTCTGCCTATAAAAGGCTCTTCAAGAACAGCAGACTCTCCGGATCTATCAAGTACGACGCATTGTTGAAAAGGCCACATGACGATGATTTTGTTTGCTTTTGTGATTGGCTGACTAAGTAACACAACCCCGCGCGGTTCATGTGCCATGGTTGCTATGTATTCTACTATAGAAATCTTTAATTTACATTTTCACTTGTTTACTTGTTCTTGGCATTGTTCTTCCTGCGGTCCTTTCCAGTGTGAGTCCATTTGATGGGGTTCCTTGTTTGCCATGTAAAGGAGAGGTGCATCTCACAGGCCTACCTGTGAGATGCACCTTATTTCATTTCTCTTTTCGGGTTTATGTGTCTTTATGGTGAATGGTCGGCATTATTCATATTTGTATAATAAAGGTACCCTTCCCCTAATTTGCATAGGAAGGAGACCTATGGTTGCCCCCCCCCCCCCCAAAAAAAAAGTTACTGCATACGCGCCTGCTCTGTTGCCATTGATGAAATGACACAGAGGAATGCATAGAGCAAACTTTAGAGTCTGAAGGCTCGCATCGATGTCACTGGTTGTCCTTTCCCATTATGCACCATTAAAAGCACTCATTGGGGTTAAAACAATGTTTGACTAGTTGCTAACATATTTCATAGTTTCCTTCCAGTGCAGACCCTCACTCCAGGATGCTGCAGGTCACACTGAACATTAATTTCCAAGTTTCAGTGCACTTCCTGAACCGCTCCCACTGCCAGATCCATCCACAGTAATTTTGGGTAGTTATTCCCGTAAAATTTCCGGGTTCCTTGCCTGGGCACTCAACCTCAGTACACTGTAGCTACTAGTATAGGTGAGAAAATTATGCTGTATAAACAGAATGAAAGGCAATTTCCTAAACATGCAAAAGCATGCAAGTTCCTTTAACGCGCAAAGAGCATGGATAGCAGGCATATTTCTAATTTAGTGTGTTCACTGAGTGAAAGCTTACATTTACATATATGGAAGCATAGAACAAATGTTTCAAAGCATTAATTACATCCTTGAGCTTAATAATTAACATTAAAAAATTCTGTATAATTTGGGCAATTTAATCTTACACATAAAACCAATTCATTCAGTTTTGCAGACACTAAGTGGGCTCACAAGTTTTACTGTGCCTTTTGGAAGGATGACACAGGAACATAATTTCTGCTGCAAAATGTTTTCCAGTAAAACATCCAATTGGGAAGAAAAGCATTCTAAAAACAATACAGGGTTTTCAACTTACTTATCCCAAATGAATTATGCAGTAATTTTTTACCAGTGTCTTTTATAGTTCTTTCAACAAAGAAATTATTGCCATGTGATGCTTTGTGCACTACACACAAAATTCAGTGAATGACAATGTCATTCATGCTTAAAATAAAAAAACACTGCTTCCCAAGTGTTGCTAGCGGCTACTTCCTAATATAGGTTATAGGCACTCAAAGTTCAAAATTCTCAAGTGGAAATGAGAGTGAAGAAAGGCAAATAAGGAGGTTAAAGTGAAAACACTGTATTAGGCACACCTGCAACTAATAGAGAAGAAAACTCAACTAACAACTCCATGGAGGTAATAGCAGAAGTGACAAAGTATGGAAAAAAATAAACGAAGCACTAAATCGGTCAGTCGATACACAAACAGATACGTTGAACATTGATTGCACTTTTGTAGGTGGTACAGAACTTGCAGACCGTTTTAACAATTTTTTTGTTAAAGTAGGATGCATAGATCACGACATTCAAGATACAATGCATGCCGCTTCATTAAGAGAATCTTTATTCCTAAAGATTACTAGCATCCCTGAGGTGATTACAACATTTTCATCCTTGAAAAATAGCCATAGTCGAGACGTAGATGATTTAGAAATTAGGCCAATTAAGTACGTCATAGACTTTCTTGCAGCTGCAGTAATGCACATTTTTTATATTTTCTTGTCAACCGGAGTTTTCCCGCGTAATATGCAGGTAGCGAGAGTAATAGTTCACAAAGGAGGTGACAAAAATAATATGGGCAATTATTGGCCAGTATCTATACTTCCTGTGCTATCAAAGGGACTCAAAAAAATTGTTAACTTTTGTATTAATAAATTTTCGCAAAAACATAGCCTGCTAACCGACTGTCAACACGGGTTTAAGAAAAAGCGGTCTATGGAAACTGCTTTAAGTATACAGAAGGAGCTTATTCTAGAGAACACTGACAAAAAATTTCTGACTTTAGGGTTATACTTAGACTTCAGCAAAGCCTTTGATAGGGTCAACCAGAAATTGCTGCTGATAAAGCTGGAAAAATATGGCTTCCGAGGAATAACACTTGAACTTATCTGATCTTATTTAGAAAGCCGACATCAGTTTGCTGAAATTAATGAGAACAGATCGCAGATAAAATCTTTGACAGCGAGTGTGCCCCAAGGTAGCATTCTTGGCCCGATACTTTTCCTGTATTACATTAATGATATTGTACAAGTGAGCGATATGTGTAAATTTGTCACGTATGCAGATGATTGCTCTGTTTTCTTTACAGGTAAAGATTTAAAAGAAATAACGCCTATAGCAAGCTCCGTTTGTTATGGACTTCGAGCATGGTCTAAGGCAAACGGCCTCATCCTCAATGAAACCAAAACAAAGTGCATTATTTTTCATGCTCTGGGAAGTTCTACTACATTGCCAGATAATATTGTGTGGGGTCTGTATAAAATTAACCTTACGTCATCCATAAAAACACTAGGCATAATACTCGCTAAGCATATGTCCTGGAATGAACACGTTAGTCATGTTTGCTCAAAGGTACGAAAAGTTGTTGGTGTGTTAAATTGCAATTGAAGTGCATTACATTTTCAAGTTAAGTGTCTCATTTATCATGCTCTTCTCCATTCACACCTCAGTTACTGTTCACTTATATGGGGTAACACTACAGCGCAAAATATTCAAATGCTGGAAATACTTCAAAAGAAAGCAATTCGGGCGATAGCGAACGTTTCTTTTTTCGAGCATACGCAAGAGCTTTTCCAACAAAACAGAATAATCAGAGCCCGTGACATATATAAATTCACAACATTACTAAGCTATAGAAATGCTATGCTGGGAAAACTCGATTCATTCCTAGCCCCGGCAACTCTACAACAAAATAGAAGTGCATATTCATATCGTCACCAGGCACCATGGCAGATCCCTTTCTCACATACTAATTATGGCTGCCAATGCCTTAAACATACACTACCGTCCCTACTTAACTATTTTAACCAACAACATGATGTGTTATCTCTAAACAAAACTAAAATATTGGATTTGTTCTTATAGATGTGTATTGTTAACTGCTCCAACAGTTCCGCAAAACTTATCATATATTCTCATTTTGTTTATACATTCACACTTGTAACTACTATTACTAGAATCCGGGTTTCCGCTGCAGTGATTGTGCCCGAACCATGTGGCAGGGTTTCGTGTTGTAAACTGGATGCTGCAAAGGGCGTCTTTGCGTTTGTTAAAATTCAAGGATGTGATGACGCCCTGGGCTACGTTGCCGTGATGTCTGTCGCGAAAGCAGCAGCCTATATGCAGATTTTCTTTTTTTATGTTTTTTAACATAGATGCACATATATATTTGCAAGTATGTAAAATAATTTCTGAAAAAAAGAATGTTTCCTGATGGTAACTTAACTTGTGTTTATTGTAAACTTCTGTGAAATTTGTTATATTTATATATGTATGTGTGTATATGTATATATATGTATACATATATTGCTTTTGCATTCTTATTTATTTATTTATTTTACAATACTGCAGGCCATCGTCGGGCCCATGCAGGGGTGGTTACAACATGGAATACAGTACAAAAAAAGAATAAAGTGAAACTAGTGTATCCAAAACAAAGAGCATTAGCACACACAAAAAAGAACACACTCAATAAATATATACACTGTTTAAATGAGCCGTCCGGGAAGCAGGAGAAACAGCGTTTACCATAAGAATGCATCTACAGAGGCTGCATATGAAATACAGGTAATATCACCATTCGAATTCCAGATTCTCAATACTGTCAATAATTGCGTTGGCAGATGGGCAATTTACGGCTCTAGAGGGTAGTATGTTCCAATGGGAAATGGCGTGTGAGAATAAAAAGTACTTGTGAGTGTTATTATGGCTGGGATGGTGTCGTATTGATTTATTATGGTTGGTTCGGGCAGAAAGTCTGAATGGCGCTTGAATGTATGTTGCTTGTGGTATTCGATAGGAGCCGTGATAAAGTAAGTATAGAAATTTTAATCTGGAAATCATTCTATGTTGAGCCAGTGATTTAATGTTAGCCTTGACGCGCAGGTTCGTAATGCTCGTTTGACGTGAATATTGTGAATATATAAATCTCAATGCTAAGTTCTGTATGCGTTCTAGTTTCTCGGTTAAATACTTCTGGTGCGGGGCCCAAATAATGTCAGCATACTCTAAAGAGGGTCTAATGAGGGTTTTGTATGCATTTAATTTAACACTAGGAGGTGTGTTTCCAAGTTTTCTTCTCAATAAATGTAGTTTACCTAGGGCCTTGTCATATATGTTATTTATATGAGTTTCCCAATTTAATTTCGTTGTAAGAGTGACCTCGAGATATGTGACCTCCTCGTATTTTCTTAGTGATATATTGTTTATTGTGTATGTAAACTGAAGCACATTTTTCTTGTGAGTGAAGGAGATACTGGTAGTTTTTGATGAATTCAGTTTCATCCCCCAAATGTTGCACCAATTTTGTACAGCAGCTAACGAATCATCTAGTTTTGCCTGATCCTCTCTGGTATTCACTGTTGCGTACACTACGCAATCATCGACGAATAGGCGGCTGAACGCATGAACGAATATCATTGATGTAGATCAGAAATAGGAGGGGGGCAAGAACCGAGCCTTGTGGAACACCAGAAAAAACGTTGACGTAATCAGACGTAATATCATTCACAGCTACGCATTGCTTTCTGTTTTCGAGATAGTTCTTGATCCATGATACTGTTTTCTCGTGTACACCAATGGCAATTAGTTTAGTAATAAGATCTGGATGAGGAACAACATCGAAGGCCTTTGAAAAATCTAAGAAAATGGCATCTATTTGGCTTCTGTTATTTATTGTGGTAGCTACATCATGGGTTAACTCAGCTAACTGAGTAATAGTACTTAGACCTGAACGGAATCCATGTTGCCGGCTGTAGAGTAGGTTATTATTCTCTAAGTGCAATATTATGGCCTTATAAATAATATGTTCGAACAAAAAAAAAAAACTGGATGCACATGTTACTGGATGCACATGTTACTGGATGCACATGTTACTGGATGCACATGTTTACTGGATGCACATGTTAATGAAACAGATCTATAGTTACTTACGTCGAGTTTAGAGCCAGATTTGTGCACAGGTATTACTTTGGCCCTTCGCCAGTCGTCAGGTATCACTGAAGTTTCCAAAGATCGCCTGTAAATTACATATAAGTATTTTGACGTCCAAACTGCATGTTTTTGCAAAAATGCATCTGATATAAGATCAAGGCCACAGGGTTTCTTTACATCCAGTTTTTGTAAGAGTCAAAGAATTCCTTGTTGGTCGATATCTATTTCAGGCATTGGATTCTTGAAATGATAATGTAGTTCTGTTAAATACAGATAGAAAAAATTTGCTTGCTATGACGTCAGGCTGAACAAACGTCTCGTTTGAAACAGTAATCTGCGATACGGTGTGCCACTCCCTCGATAGGTAGCACCAGGATTTTTGTGGTTTATTCGTCATGTAAGAAGGCAGAGTAACAGTGAAAAAACGCTCCTTGGCCATATGTTTATCTTATATTGTAATAAGCGTACAAGATCTTGAAGGTCACGTGTGGTTTTCTTTCTGCGCTTCCTTTTAATTTTTCGTTTTAAATGTATTATTACGCGCGATACCCAAGGATGTTCTCTGTTCACTCTTTTCTTTCTGGAGGGAATGTAGTTTTCTTCACAAAAGTGTACAATATGCTTAAAACGTAACCACAATTCATTTACGTCATGAAGTAATGAAACCTGCAGAAAGCAGGCGTTTAAATTTTCTGAGATAGCATTGTCATCCGCTCTTGAGTAATCCCTGATAACAGCAATCGATGGCTTAACGCGTTCACAGTTTCCTAAAATCGGACAGGAGAATACAATAGTTTTATGGTCCGAAATGCTATTTTCAACATTTAATGTGTTATTTTGAAATAGACTGCTTACGAACATCAGATCAAGCACAGAACATGACGGACCAGCTATTCTAGTCGGTTCGGAAACTAGCTGGTCTAGAGAGAAGGTAAATGACATGAACAATAGTGATTCAGCACTTTTTGCGTCGGAGCTGTTGTGCGAAAGATTAGACCAATTGATTCCTGGTAAATTGAAATCACCCGTGATAATAATATTGAAACGTGAATAAGTGTGTTGTGCAATGTAATCATGCATAACGTCTAGGTATTCAGGGGGCGCATTCGGAGGTCGGTATACGCCACCCAGAAATATGCTTTTTCCATTAAATGTAAGGTTACACCATACGCTTTCATGGTCAGGTATGCTGTTTAAAACTGTGAATTTTATGTTAGATTTAATTGCGACAGCTACACCTCCCCCCCCGCGATTCTCTGTCTTTCTGTATGAGCCGATAAGAAGGTGGAAACACTTCGGAATCCTGGACGCTTTCCTGAAGCCAGGTTTCCATGATGACTATAACGTGCGGTTGATGGGCTGCAACTATGCTTTCAAGTAGGCTTGACTTATTGACTACGCTGCGCGCATTCAGTGATAACACTCTGATAGATTTCGTACATTGTTGTCACGTGCCATCGCAAGCTGCTGGGCCAGCGTGTGCAGAAGTTTTCGGTTTAGATAGTTCAATTCTTCTGACCTCACACTCATTCCATATAAAGGTGTTGCCATTTATTTTTAGTTTATCAAATGACAGAGATACCTTTGCCCCTTTCGCCTTGTCACTTACTGCAGAACACCATAATTTAGCACGTGTGTCGCATACTTTCTTTGAGAAATCCTCGGATATTGAAATCCGGGTGTTTTTCACCTTGAAGCAGCTTGATAATATTTTGTTTTTCTCAGCGAAGTTGAATAGCCTGATAATAACGGGGCGTGTCATTTGGCTTTGCTTTGTACCAATTCTGTGAACTCGTTCTATTCAGTTAATTTCTATTCCTAGGGTCTTCTTAAGTATACCGTGCACTTCTTCTTCAAGTTTTTTAACATCTTCATCAGAGCTCTCTCTTAATCCATAAATTACTAGGTTATTCCGCCTACTTCTATTTTCTAAATCATCGACCTTCGATGCCAGAAATTCTACTTGCATCATGGTAGATTTACAAGATTCCTCGCAGTGTACTATCCTGTCTTCGCATTCTTTCCATAATCCCCTTTCATTCTCAATAACTGTCATTATTTCTTGCAAATCTGCAACTATTGTCTCCACATGCTTGATATTTGAAGACAGTTGTTTCAGTGTTTTGTTCATTTCCTTTTGTTCTCTTAGAATGTGTTTCATTAGTTCCCGCTGCGAACATTTATCTGAATCAGAGTAAGGGCCTGGATTTTGTTCGTCTCCGGATGTTAGTAACATTAAGCGGACAACATTAAAACAACCCCGCAAAATAGCAACACAGCATTGTGGACTTGGGAGCACCGTTAACGTTACGCCGTTGTCTCTAACTGAAGAGACTAAATGCTGGTCACTAACCTGTGCGATCAGAAAAAATTTGATCAGCATCCGTGCTCGTTAGGTGCTTCCAAGTCCACTGAAGGGAACGTCGAAAAGGCTGCTGCTTTTATCCGGGTGCCACGATGTCTCCGTCGACGTTACCGTGCTGGTCAGGTGGTCCCAGTGCAGTGCACATGGTACAGCTTCCTGCAACTTGTTTTGTCCGATGAAGCCAGCAGGGCAGACAGCCGGAGGTAGCAGTAGATAGGCCTGATGCAGTGCATGCTCAGACCCTGCGTCGACGAATCCGGTCCTCGGTCCGGCCATCTGTGCGATCAGAAAAAATTTGATCAGCATCCGTACTCGTTCGGTGCTTCCAAGTCCACTATGATATATGCAACTGAGTCTGTGTTAAATAATAATATGCAAGATAACAGATTATAATTGTATACTGGGAGTCATTTGACACAACTGTATTACAACTAGTTTCCATGTAATAACATGAAAATTTGTATATGTATTTGTGTTTAAAAAACTCTTATATCCACACTTTCTGCGTAATTGTATTGCTACACCAGCCGCTTCCGTGCCTGTCTGGGAGACCGGAACTTTGTCAAGCCGAAGAGATTTCGGCTTTTTTCCCGGCTCTCCCTTTCTCACCTTGTATCCAGTGGTAAAAATAAAAATCATGATGATGACGATGTAGCAGAATATGATCACAGAACTGAAATGCCACTGTACTGAATTTGGTTAAACTGAAAGGCATTTGCATTGGGTTGAATGGGGTTTCGATGGGGGATACAAAAAAAGTTCGTACAGCTGAATAATTTGCTTAAGTGACGTTCAAGTGGTAGTTTACTGTATATTGGTTTTCTTGGATAAAAGATTTAGTTGGAAACAGTGCCTTGTATGTCCTCATTTTTTCTGAAACATTGCTCGATGAACAAGAGGCGCAAAAAGACGCCTTTCTATTTTGTCTCTTCCGACCTAACTGGCATTTGGCGAATACCTCTTGCGTGTGGGAGAAAGTAAGGAGGGGGGGGGGGTATATTGGAAAAAATTTGGCAGTGTCTGACTCCTCCTGGGGTGGTGTTAGAGGTGCGTATGAACCACTGCTTAGATAAATCGAACTCGGTACCTTTTTCTCAGTACAAACATTCGTGAATGTTAACTTCTTATTCTAGCAGTTTAAAAATGTCTGGACAGGCCCTATATCACAATGTCCCAAGCCTCCTATTTTTTTATTTAAAAGGACTTGAAAGCATTCGAACTTCAATGTTAATCAAAAGAATGTTACAACTTTCAATAGCAAGGGATTGCTATTATCAAGACTCCACAAAATGATGCAAAAAGGGCTGTTCTGCCATGAACAATTTTCAATATTGTAATTCTGAGAAGCGGTTATTAAGTTTTGAGGAGAAAGTTTGTTGAATGTATGTTCCAGCTTGTAAACCACGCACAAACTATTTGAGGGCGGTAAGAAGATTCTCTATTGTTTAATATCAA
Source organism: Dermacentor variabilis (assembly GCF_050947875.1). Taxonomy (NCBI): domain Eukaryota; kingdom Metazoa; phylum Arthropoda; class Arachnida; order Ixodida; family Ixodidae; genus Dermacentor; species Dermacentor variabilis. Next base: position 9,321,242 of record NW_027460280.1, on the reverse strand, counting down.
GAGTTGACAAACAGCCACAGTTCAGCAATGTCATGTGTTTTCTCATTTTGAAGAGCAAAAATTATTTCAACATATCTGAGCTATCAACACTACAATAGTAATGACGCTAGCCATTAATCAAGTGGGGGACCAAGATGACAATTTTTTTTTCAGGGTGGAGGGCTCAGCCCCCCCCCCCCTGAAAATCTCCGGAGGGGGCTCGGGCCCCGGAGGCCCCCACATAGTCACCGTCTATACTGCTATGTTAACATGGATGGTATTATATGTGCATTTCTCAAGTGAATAAATTAAACAAAGTACACGTAGTTCATTTTCATGGGAAGCAACATTGAAGCAATCAATTTTGCGTCTTTCCATTTTAAGGTGAAAGCCTTAGATGCCTATGCTTTAAGGTCTCATTGTGAGGTACAGAAAATATCATGTGACCCAAGGAAGGCCAGAAGCGAACGAAAACATGTCCAGCCATGCATAAGACATGATTAATAATTATCAGAGTTATCACTATGTGGTACCTGTTTCCAAATTCCTGTGATGATGTCAAAGGTTATTTCAGATACACCGCTTCATCACTATCATTATATACCGTTCTTTCATATGTGAATGCATAGCTTGTAGAAGACAGGTAGGTAGAACCATAATGCAGAATGGACCATTTGTTAAAGAATTGGTTTTCTTCAAATGACGATCCATCTATAAGATTTTTATAATGAGTGGGACATTGCACCAAACTGGTAGCCCATGACGGTGAGGTGCTCATTGTTACCAACCTTCTAGTGAAAAAAATATACTTTCGAAGAACTCCCAAGAAAAGAAATGTATAGATATATATAGAGTGAAATGCACATTATTGCAGGGACCTGAACTTTAATCAAAGTGGTGACAATAGTGGTCAAAGTTTTCTTATTATTTGTACTAATGCAATGTGAAGATGGGGATCACAATCCTGGCAACGAAAAATGAAAATCAATGATGACAGCGGTCATTGTCAGCTTAAAGAACTGTGTGGACAGACAGACATGGGAAACCAGCACTCACGTGGTGTCGGAGCAAAGCTGGAACTTATGGCTCAGCCAAATAACTTATAAGGGCTGTGGCGCACACGATAGCTGCGCGCGGGTATGATATACAAGAAATCATCAAGCAGCATCTGCCACATGGTGTTAGCGCATGCTGCCTGCACTAATAGACCTCCCACCGAGCTCCTACATCTATACGAATACACAGCTACAAAATGCATGCCGAGATGCAGGATCCATCCAGTAAAGGGAACAAATTCGCCAGTCGCTTAATATGACATTGACCGACACCTACAGAAGTCGCTTAATCATTTAAATAATTAGGTGAGAATGACTTGGTTCGACAGGCAAGGTTCTGACTGGTGTTGTCGCTTTTTGTGACTGTTGTCGCGGATCGCTTTTTAAGTCGCGACGATAGATTGGATTTTTTACAAGCACTGCTCCAGGAGGGCACATGCAACCGGAGGCCTCAGGAGAGGACCTGAGGTTATAATAAAGCAGGCGGCGCAGGATCCCCAGGGCACCCAAGGGGTAGTGGGGAGATCACAGCTGGAAGCAGGATGGCCCGTAGGATTGGAGTGGCGGAGGCCTAAGCGTGCTGGACTTAAAATAAATATTATTACGTCCAGCCGCCAACTTGTGACGCCAAGACTTCTGCAACAGCAGTCAGAAGTTTGCCGTTTGACATACTAAGGCAGCAGCGGAAGAGGACGAAGACACAGAAACGTGAAAAAGAGACCCCACGCTACAAGTTAGTAGTATTTTAATATTTAAATTATGGCAATTGAATAACGCGCAACTGAGCCCTCTCGAAGCGCTCGACGCATGGAAAAATTCGCGAGGACGGTAAGATACCAGTGTGACAGGGGCACAAACAAGGAACGAAAACGCACACACAGGGCAAACTGTGAAGATGCTATATATTTTGCTATATATGTAATATATGCTATATCTATCAAGTGATTAGTGCCATGCTATAATCTTCAAAGGTCGCAATGCTTTCGCAATGAAATTGTTGACAGTGTGCGCCGTGTGTGTATCTTGTGTTCCGGCTCACTGCTCATCGCGATCACGCCCGATCCTGATCGAATTTCGCGGTCGTGATTGCCTTCTTTGGACAAAATGAGCGAGAGACCCAATAACAGTCGAGAATTTCGATCCGGATCGGTGCCGATCGCGATGAGAAGTATACGTGTGACACTGGTAGTGACAGGGCAACGCCATATCATACTCGCCTTCACGGGAGACCACTGACCAAACGACAACAATCGTTCGCGCCAGTGCACTGCGCCAGCAACACCCAAGGAAACGCACGAGGAAAACTTGTACGCGACGCTCAGATCGCCAGCCGACACATCGCAAAATGCCGGCACGCCAGGGCACGCCTAGGGACAGAACGACCAAAGAAACTGCTCCTCCGTGGTACCTAGGCAAAGGGAGAAATTTCAAGCGCGAAAGCCCCCACATTTTCTCTCTCGCACCCGCTGAAACGACTGGCCAATCCCGTGAACTGGCGTTTCCTCTAATGACCGTCTCGTCTCACCTAGCACCAGTTTAATTCGTGGTAACGCGTGAAGTTTGCAAGCTAGGAGAAGTGAATGCGGTTATCGCTTTCTCTCAACTAGCGTGTGTTATGAAGATTGATTCGTTAGACGCCGCTGATTCCGAATTCGATTCTGGATTTTATGGCTCGTCGGCCTAACACCGCTAAGCTTGGCTGGTGAATGCCAGTGAAGGCACGTAAAGTTGGTTTGCTCAAAACTAAGCGCAACTAATTGTTTGCTGCTTACAGAATAACCTCTACATTGTAATTAAACGTGAAAGCACGCAAGTCAAAATTACTATTTCTATCATAAAATGGTAAATTTTATTCAATTATTTCTAATAGCTTTTTTTGACGCCATAGTGGCGCTGTCAGCGCAAGGCGCTTAGTGTTGCTGCATACGCTCCCCCTGCGAGAGCATATACAGGAACACTAAAGGCGCTAACCGCAAACGCAAAGCCCTATTCTAAAGCTCTTCACTCCTGCGTGCCCCAACGCTAACACCCGCAAAGCTCTTTGGGGCCCCAAACTATTGGGACCCCTAATCTAAAACTCTATTATGTTTTCTCGCGTGTTACAATCCGGAGCTATCACGTCTGCAGTTAGTGTTGACGTCGTGCTACGAATTTTCTGATGCACTTTGCAAACTTCAATTAGTTCAATAAGCTTGGCGGAATGCATAGAATTAGGAGTATGATGCACTTCCGCACACGTGCGTGCGCACGTAACGTATGCGCACAATGAATCTGTTCCGATCTGCCCGTTGCATATATCCCGCAGCGTGTGCTGCGACCGTAATATACATGAAGGCGAACAGTTACGTCCGTAAAATGTACGCGGTATGTCCAGATAACGTCCCTCGCGGACATGCAACGGGTGTCCGCAGGGCACGGAAAGTGCGTCCAAACGGTCCTGTGAGGGACGTTCGCAGGACGTATATTCGACACTTCCCTACGATATCGATGTCCTGGCTGTGGATGTCGATATGATATCAATATAGGACGCCATTGTCGAGAGGGGGGGGGGGGGGGCGTACAGCATTCACGTACAAAAGGGGCACAAGCTCATGGTCTGGGCAATCTGTAACTAAATGCTCACTTTACAGGCACCACAGAGTATGAGGACACACACAAGAGCCAGTATAGGGCGCAGAACAATGATATCTGGAATAGCTTTCCACAGGAACGCAGTGACAACATTAATTGCTGTGGTAATAGGCACAAGAACAAATGAACTGCGATACAAAAGTCCCGCTGCTTGCTTTGCTTCAGCAAGCAAACAACGAAAGTAAGTTTAAATCAGGTACTAATTACATTGTACGATTGTTCTCTCCTTGGCGCACCTTTCAACAGCACATTAAGTGATGCCCTGGAAAATAAGAACTGCAGAAACGAATAATGTCGCACAGAATCAGCCGGCCTCGTTGCTGTTGACGCGAGCTGAAATGTTCCCGAGTTTAAAAGCAGCAGACATTCAGAGAAAGCGGGCGAAACACCACCTAACAAGCGTTTTCGAGCCACACAACAGCCTCCGCATGCAAGAGTTGGCGATTGCAGCGCCGCCGCTACATTTGCCACTGGCGGCGTCAGGTGCCCCTATGCGTTGCTGCCTCCACGCGCTGCACTGCCCTATTTTAGTTCACTGTAACGGCTGTCTCCCTTCCAATCGCTTTAGCAATACTGATTTTTTCTAAACATGGCTACAGGCACATACCTGTAGTCGCCCGCGGTGCGCTTCGTGATCTGCGTGACAAAACTGGAAGCTTTTCTAAGTATGTGGATTACAGGTAAGACAGATCAGACTTCCCAGCGAGACGCAATATTCAACGACCTCTACTCGGAATGTAGACTCGCCCCACCAGGTGCTCGGCTCTCGTACCTTGTCCGCAATAAGATTGAGCGTCTCACGCGAGAGGAGCGGAAGGACATAGTTTCGCGTCTTCGAGAAGGATGTGCACCATTGTTCGTCGCATGCAAGAAGGGCAACTCGGACATTGTAGAGTACCTGATAACCATGTGTGGAGCTGACTTGGAACAACGAGGTGTTTACGAAGTGACTGATGACCGCTCGATCCACTTTGTGACGCCACTGTGGTGTGCGGCAGTGGCAGGCAAGCTGGCAGTCGTCAAACAGCTGATCGACTATGGCGCGAACGTGAACAGCGTTTCGGACACCGGCTCAACGCCAGTGCGCTCTGCGTGCTTCATGTCGCACCGTGAAGTAGTCATGTACCTCGTGAACCACGGTGCTGACATCCTGAAACCCAATTACAACGGCGGCACCTGCCTCATCAACTCGGTGCAGAGCGTGAGCTTGTGCCGTTTCCTGCTGCGCCGAGGTGCGGACGTCAACGCGCAGGACGTGCAGCTCAAGACAGCGTTGCACTACGCCATCCAGGAGCATCGGTTCGACACGACACGGCTGCTGCTCGAGCAACGTGCCAACCCGTTTCTGCGCAGTCGGTACGGCGACGACGCGCTCCAGACGGCCTGCCTCAAAGGTGCCGCGCAGATCTACGAGTACCTCGTGAGCACTGTCGAGTACAGCGCCGCGCGGCGTGCCGAGGCTGACGAGCTGATGGGCACCACGTTCCTCGACGAGCACCACGACGTCCAGTCGGCGCTCTTTTACTGGCGACGGGCGCAGGCGCTGCGTGCGCGCGACAGCGTGCCCAAGCCCTTGGGCGGGCTGACGCGGCGGCCGGCCTTTCAGATGGCCGCGGAGTACGCGAACGCCGACGAGCTCGACGCACTGGCGCACGACCTGGACGCGCTGCGTACCCAGTCGCTCCTCATGTGTGAGCGGATCCTAGGCGCGCAGCACAAGGACACTGTGTTCCGGCTCATGTACCGCGGTGCCGCGTACGCGGATAGCATGCAGTACCAGCGCTGCATCGACCTGTGGCAGTACGCGCTCGAGCTGCGCGTCGCCAAGGACACGCTGCTGCACACCGAGGCTGGCCAGGCGGCCGCGGCCCTGGTGCGCCTCTACCTCGACATGCTGGACAAGGGCCGCGCGGGCCTGCTGCGCGACCGGCTGCGGCTGGACGACGTGCTGGCCACGGCGCGGCTGCTGGTTGACCGGTGCGGCGAGTCGGCGCGACTGCTTGCCGAGCGGCCCGTGTACCGGCGTCACCTGGACAACTTTGACAAACTGCTGCGCGTGCTCACGCACCTGCTGCACGTGCTGCACGCGCTGCCCAAGCGCGACGCGGCCGACGAGGCGGCCGTGCGCCGGTTGGTGTGTCGTGCGCTGGCGCAGCAGGCGCGCACTGCGTCGGGCGACTCGCTGCTGCACCTGGTCGTAAGCCGCGCAAACACCATGAAGCCGACGGCCTTCTTCGAGGAGGCGCACGCGCACGTGTTTCCCGACGCCTCGCTGGCCGCCCTGCTGCTCGACTGCGGCGCCGACGTCGAGGCGTGCAACGAGGCCCGCAGCACGGCGCTGCACGTGGCCGCGCTGCGCAACAACTTCGTGCCGGACGTGGTGCAGACGCTGCTGCGCCACGGCGCACACCTGGACCGGCGCAACGCCAACGGGAACCAGCCGCACCGCATGCTGGCCGGCATCGGCGAGTGCGTGCTCAACCCGCTCCAGCACATCAGCCTGCAGTGCCTGGCCGCGCGCAAGATCGTGGAGCGCCGCATCCCTTTTGCGGGCGAGGTGCCCAGCGCGCTCGAGAACTTCATCCGCATCCACTGACGTGTTGATGATGGGCAGGCCCAGTAGTGAAATAGCAAGCTTGCCTACTTTGAGTGCACAGCTATGCAAGAAGCAATAACCACACATATGCAAGTATACTTTACAACATGTTTATCTTTTTACCAGCTGTGTGGCACAAGTGGTGCTAATGAAAGTGTCATCAGTGTCTGTCCACTCTCATGCAGTCTAGAGGCAACCTCAGTCAGTAGGAGGGTCCATCTTACGAAATGCTAATTGCTTCTGTTCACTACTGGGTATGGTGTTTTCTCCCATCTTAGGGACCATGTGTTTGCACAGTGTTTTAATTTACCATTTTAGCAGGCATGTGCCGTTGATCTGAAATTGTCGCATCGCTTCAACAGCTCTATTCTGGTAAGAGACGACTGAAGAAACATGCATAGTTTTTGTGTATGCCCAAATCAAGTGCCAAACTGATGCAAGGTGTGACTTGGCTGCATCCACAATGTGCATTTCATGCCAGAAGGTCTCAACTAGTTATGCTGCAACAATCTGGTTTGAGCTGAACTGAACTTCCTGTGGCAATGCGAATACAGGGGAAGGAGGGACATTATGCAAGCTGTTGGTATGGTTTATGCTCTGTGAACCTGCCTTTCTGTGGGTGGGAGTGGTGGCCTTTCAATAAAGCATCATTGCAGTGTGATGCACATTTCCATTGTGTTGCCCTCATTTACCAAGCACACATGGTAAGGAAAGGTGCACCTGCAGATATCAAATCTGTTGTTACTAATTACAAAAACACATTGGTTACGCTGCGATGTGCCACTGTGCAAGCCTATTAATAGCAAGCGCTGTGCCAAGCACTGCACTCTTAAAGAAGTTTGCACCCTTTGGGTCGTATCTTCTTTTACAACAATAATCTTCATCTGCCTTGCCCGCATTTCCTTTCTTTAATGCTGCGAATGTGCGAGTCCGGTACTTCCAAGTCACAAACAGCTTGCGCGTTATCAGCGTGACACAGCATTCTCGACAGGGAAGTAGCTAGTGCCGAGTTTTTAAGAAAGGAAACGCTAGCAAGGCAGATGACGATTATTGTTGTGGGACAAGATGACCCCCAAAGGGTGTAAACTTTAATAAGAGTGTGTGGAAGAGACACAGTACCTGTGATAACAGCTTATGTGAGGCAGTCAATGTGAGCTGGTTGGTTCATGAATACTGCTGTACCACGAATGAGTGGCAGCGACTGCAACCTGCCGACGCTCCAGTCATTCCATGTGGTGGAAATACCAGCTAGTTCTCATTTTGAAACTTGCTGCTTTCAGTGAGCTGTGTTAATCCACATCATCATTCCACATAATCAAGCAATGGCTGGTGCATCATTCCCGAAGGATGCGATGGTAGCAAAGTTCTTGATATAATCTACTGTGTCTTTGATGAGGCATAAAGTAGGTAGCAGTGTTCTGGAACACATTGGCAGCTGAGTGTTGATAAGATCCTGTTTACAGATCACTCTCCTTGCTTCCAGTTCAATCCTCTTTTATATGCACTTTGGTCATTGTTTGCAGTGGCGGAGAATGTGAACTGATGACAGCCACTGCGGGGTTGTGTTTACCAACTTTGTGATTGCAGCTGTGCTGTGTGTTGTAAGGGCCTGTATGAGGCATATATGAGCAGAGCCGTTTCCTGCCTTTCATTATAACAAATTCATTGCAAGGTTATTTGTGCTTTTAGCACAAATATTCGTAACTGGACAATACCTGCTTCGTGCTCTGGATATGTTAATGTGTTGTGTTGCTTACTAAGCAAATATTTAAAAAATTTGTCAGGCTACTATGCACGCGCTCTTTCAAAATACCATGAAAGAAGCGATGGGATTTAATTAGGGTAGCTGTATTGTTTGACCAGGTAGGCACACTTTGCTAAGGTTGCCCTGCCAAAGGCATTATTTATTGGTGAGGATTCTCTTGACATTTTAGTTATGGACTTCCCCGTGAGGAACTACAAACATGGCAGAGAAAGTGGGTCGATATAATCAACAGTGGGTGAACAAGGAAAGCCTCTGCCTGAAGCCAATATGGCTTTTGTCAGGGTGTATGCATTTATTTCAAAGCCCGCTTCTGAGGGCACTGCATAGGAGGAGAGTCAAATATATTGAATTTATTTGTAACAATGTTGTGGGAGACAAAAAGCTGACCAAGCAGCTTGAGAGGACCTGACCACACACATGTCGGCATAATGGTGGATGTAAACAAGATGCATTTTACATGGCAAACATTCATGCTCGTGCGATTATACATACCAACAGTCTTTTACACAACCAGCACTTCTGATAAACAGCATCTCAAATAAAAAACAGCAGAAGTTAGTATAAGCATCAATGTCCTTTGCAGTAATTTCCAGCATATTCACTGGTAAGACATCATAATAAATACAGGCAAAAAGTAAGTTACAAGTTAATAGTGTAATGGGGATTAACTCTTTCAGGCACCAATTAATTCTATCTAGTGAAAATTTAGTCTCATGCCAATTTTTGTATCTTCAGAATCATAAAAAATGAATTGCTGCAGAGTGCATTAAGAATTTTCAGTTGGTTGAATTTTGTCAACTTTACAGAGTGTGGACTCCATGCAAGAATTCTGTATAGGAATGTAAGATTTGAGAGCATGGGAATGTTGTGGAAAACAATGGAAGGAGTGAACCCACTGCATGTAACGATAGACCGACACTGAGTACAAACACCCAGTCGCTCCAACTCGTTTTACTAAAACAATGCACATGTGTTACTGAATTTTTCAGCATAGGTCCAATCAGAAATGTTTTAAAATGTTTGTGACACATTTAAAATTATTTTCCTCAGTGCTTTTGCCTCTTGTTGGCTTCAACATATTCATCAGCCATCACACTGTGTTGCAACAAGTGGCTTGCGAGTGGAGTGCTTCTTGGAGCTATGCAGCAGAACTAAGCATGCTTATCAAGCACATCGATAATTCTAGCACTCAGTGGTGGCTGCGGTACCGCTAGGTGCATTTGTTGTATAGGCAAATTCGTTTTATCGGTCTTCGCTGTAGAGCTGTTCACAGTACATATGAAAGAGGAATTCAGCCAGGACACACAGAATCTTTCCTTGTGCAGGTAATTTCGTTCGTTGTAGAGGCGTTTCGAAGATATAGTAAAACAGCAGAAGAATTCTATACTGACCTGCACAATACCCAGAGCAGGCATGATACCTCCATTCGAAGTAGTAATGAACAGGTTACAGAGGCCCTTTCTTTAACTAGCGATGAACTTAGAAGGGCCTTACAAGACATGAAACGAGGAAATGCAGCAGGAGCAGATAGAATAACAGTCAATTTAATCAAAGATGGAGGAGACATCACGCTTGGAAAGCTTGCAGCCCTTTATGTGAAATGTCTCGCGACTTCAGGGGTCCCAGAGAACTGGAACGATGCCAACATTATACTAATCCACAGAAAGGGAGAAGTTAAAGAATTGAAAAATTATAGGCCCATTAGCTGACTTCCAGTATTCTATAATGTATTCACCAAGATAGTTTCCCAACCCGCTATGGTTGCTCAGTGGCTATGGTGTTAGGCTGCTGAGCACAAGGTCGCGGGATCGAATCCCGGCCATGGCGGCCGCATTTCGATGGGGGCGAAATACGAAAACACCCGTGTACTTAGATTTAGGTGTACGTTAAAGAACTCCAGGTGGTCGAAATTTCCAGAGTCCTCCACTACGGCGTGCCTCATAATCAGAAAGTGGTTTTGGCACGTAAAACCCCATAATTTAATTAATTACTTAAGGTAGTTTCCCATAGAATAAGGGCAACACTTCAGTCAACCAAGAAAACAGGCTGGCTTCAGGAAGGGACACTGTACAGTGGATCACATCCATGTAATCAATCAGGCAATCAAGAAATCCGCTGAGTACAATCAGCCTCTCTATATGGCTTTCATAGATTACGAAAAGGCATTTGACTTGGTAGAGATACCAGCAGTCATAGAGGCAGTATGTAATGAAGGATTACAGAAGGTTTACGTAAATATTTTCGAAAATATCTACAGATACCACAGCTACCCTAATTCTCCACAAGAAAAACAGAAGGATACCTATAAAGAAATGGGTCGGACAAGGAGACGCAATCTCTCAAATGCTATTCACTGCATGCTTGGCAGAAGTATTCATGCTCTTAAACTGGAAAGGCTTAAAAGTAAGGATCAATGGCGAATATCTCGGCAACCTTCGATTTGCAGATGACATGGTCCTGTTCAGCAACACTGGGGACGAGTTACAACAAATGATTGAGGACCTGAACAGAGAGAGTCTAAGAGTGAGGTTGAAAATTAATATGCATAATACAAAGATAATGATCAATAGCCGGGCAATGGAACAAGAGTTCAGGATCGCCAGTCAGCCTCTAGAGTCTGTGAAGGAGTATGTGCATGTTTACTTAGGTTAATTACTCACAAGGGACCCTGATCATGAGAAGGAAATTTACAGAATAAAGATGGGTTGAAGTGCATTCTGCAGGCATTGTCATATCCTCACTGGAAGCTTACCACTATCATTAAAAAGAAATGTGTACAATCAATGCATTCTACCGGTGCTGACATATGGGGCAGAAACTTGGACTGACAAAGTAGCTCGAAAACAAGGATCGCGAAGAGTGATGGAACGAAGAATGTAATGTTAAGGGGAGACAGGAAGGGAGTGGTGTGGATCAGAAAGCAAACAGGTATAGCCGATATTCTATCTGACTTTAAGAGAAAGAAATGGAGCTGGGCAGGTCATGTAACACGTAGGTTAGATAACCGGTAGACCATTAGGGTTGCAGAATGAGTGCCAAGAGAAAGGAAGTGCATTCGAGGACGGCAGAAGACTAGGTGGGGTGATGAAGTTAAGAAATTTAAAGGCGCAAGTTGGAATCGGTTGGCGCAGGACAGGGGTAATCGGAGATCACAGGAGGAGGCCGTCATCCTGCAGTGGACGTAAAATAGGCTGGTGATGATGATGATGAAAAGGCATTCAACTGTATTTCATTCAGGTACAATTCATGATACGAAAGATTGGGTGAAATGGCATTTAGAATGTGGATTATTTTGCATGCGTGATCAAAGATTGATGAAAGGTTTTGAAACAAGTTCTCATGAGGGACGGTGTGGCAGTGGAAGACCTGCGAGAGTGCCAATTTTCAGGCATGTATTGTACTCGATTGGGAAGGAGCAGGCAGGATTCCGTAAAGGCTACTCAACAATAGATCATATTCACACTATCAATCAGGTGATAGAGAAATGTGCGGAATATAACCAACCCTTATTTTTATTTATTTATTTATTTAGGAATACTGTAGCCCTCACTTGAGGGCCATTACAGGAGAGGAAAAAAAAAACAAAAATTTCAACACCGACAATACAACGTTATACATCATTGTCAAACACAAGTTACAGGCAGGATGAACAAATATACACAGAATAGCAGTAATCATGATCAATTCTTAGTTAACTCGTTGCCTGTAATATAATTCCAATAGACTATAAAATTCGTTAGCATCTTGTGCTGTTACAGTGCAGTCTGGAAGGCCATTCCATATATTAATACATGAAGGAAAGAACGAATATTCAAAACCATCAAGGCGTGTTTTATAAGGCTGTACACTAGCACTGTGGTTTAAACGCGCACTGTGTTTTAAAGGGGGGCGAATGTATGTTTCTTTGTTTATTCTTATTTGATTTCTGGTTATCTGGAAAAATAATTTCATGCGTTGTTTTTCTCGTCTTGTTTTTCTTTGTTTCTCGTTGTTTTTCTCATATATAGCTTTCATTGATTACGAGAAAGCGTTTGATTCTGTCGAAACCTCAGCAGTCATAGAGGCATTACGGAATCAGGGTGTAGACGAGCCGTATGTAAAAATACTGAAAGATATCTATAGCGGCTCCACAGCCACCGTAGCCCTCCATAAAGCAAGCAACAAAATCCCAATAAAGAAAGGCGTCAGGCAGGGAGATACGATATCTCCAATGCTATTCACAGCGTGTTTACAGGAGGTATTCAGAGACCTGGATTGGGAAGAATTGGGGATAAAAGTTAATGGAGAATACCTTAGTAACTGGCGATTCGCTGATGATATTGCCTTGCTTAGTAACTCAGGGGACCAATTGCCATGCATGCTCACTGACCTGGACAGGCAAAGCAGAAGAGTGGGTCTAAAAATTAATCTGCAGAAAACTAAAGTAATGCTTAACAGTCTCGGAAGAGAACAGCAATTTACAATAGGCAGCGAGGCACTGGAAGTCGTAAGGGCATCTACTTAGGGCAGGTAGTGACGGCGGATCCGGATCATGAGACGGAAATAATCAGAAGAATAAGAATGGGCTGGGGTGCGTTTGGCAGGCATTCTCAGATCATGAACAGCAGGTTGCCGTTATCCCTCAAGAGAAAAGCATATAATAGCTGTGTCTTACCAGTACTCACCTACGGGGCAGAAACCTGGAGGCTTACGAAAAGGGTTCTACTCAAATTGAGGACGACGCAACGAGCTATGGAAAGAAGAATGATAGGCGTAACGTTAAGGGATAAGAAAAGAGCAGATTGGGTGAGGGAACAAACGCGAGTTAATGACATCTTAGTTGAAATCAAGAAAAAGAAATGGTCATGGGCAGGACATGTAATGAGGAGGGAAGATAACCGATGGTCATTAAAGGTTAAGGACTGGATCCCAAGGGAAGGGAAGTGTAGCAGGGGGCAGCAGAAAGTTAGGTGGGCGGATGAGATTAAGAAGTTTGCAGTCATGGCATGGCCACAATTAGTACATGACCGGGGTTGTTGGAGAAGTATGGGAGAGGCCTTTGCCCTGCAGTGGGTGTAACCAGGCTGATGATGATGAAGGGAAGGAGCAATGTAGAACCCAAAAATATTTCCTGTATACTCGGACATAGGCACCAAATTGGTGGTTCCAAGGTGGCACTTGCAATGGTCCTGGTGGTGTGCACCTCCCTTTTTCAAAGAATGCTGTCAGAATCAATGTATCTCTGCACCAGCTTCACAATTTTGCTTGATGTCATTGATTACAATGAAAAAACATTTTATGCAGCTATTCTTGCTCTGTCCAGCTTTGTGTTTCACTTGTTGAGTCGCTGTATTTTGCTGGCTGGCTTGGCTGGAAATCTTTGGCTCATGTCAGCTTTATTTGAAGTATCCTTGGATGCTGCAATGTAACTTTCTGAATGTTCTGAAGTGCGAGAGCGGCACCAAGCTGGGACGATTGTGCTGGACAACCCCAGTGGACGGACGTCTCTACCACATCAGAACTTTTCCTCTGCAGGTCATGTCTTGTCTCCAGACCTCTTCTCCTGTTGTTGCTGTTGGTGACCCTCTGCTGCTTGCAGTATTCCTCTCTGGGGAGTCACTCAAGAGACTACCTAGGGAGCTTGCTCCGTAGGTGCTGACTCACTAATAGTTGCTGAAATGGGCTGTCCTCACCGACACCTGGAGTACATGAGGGGTGCTCTGTGAGAATCTTCAGACTTGCCAAAAAAAGTTCTTTGATGGTTTGCACCATGTGTCTGGGTGAATGAAGTGGTCGGTGGCCTTTTTTTTTTTCACTGCCTCTTGTGAGGACCAGTCTTTGTCGATCAATGCCGGAGTATTGAGGACATAGCAAGCTTCCTGGGATGCCATGGAATACAGCTGCATCCTCACTTGCACTTGGTTGAGGCCAGCATAGATGCAGCATAGATGTAATCTGCACTTGGTTGAGGCCTGCAACATAGATGTAATCTTCAAACAGCAATACCCATCTGTTCTATTTTCTGGGTTTGGCAAGTTCAAATTGTTGTGGCAGTTGGAGACCTGTGAACTAGCTGTGAGCGTTGCTCCATCATTTGCAGCTCATCCACCACCATGATTGCAGCATTTGTGCCTCCTGTGACTCACAGTGGATTCTTGCTGGGATCTCAATCCTCCTACTGTGTCAAGCGCGCATTGTGCTTGAAGGGAAGGAGGAGGTCTCTACAGAACACACCTTGCTTTATTTACTGTATATGTAAATGCTGGCTCTTATGTGGCCTTAATGCATCCAGTGGCATGCAAGTTCATCTATTTGCCTTTGTACTGACGTAGCGTTTGTGTGCAATAACCACACAGCACAGTTTTACAGAAATTCAATGTCCGTTAGATACATCGGTCAAGATAGCAAATCGCTGGTGTGTATTCAACTTTTGGGTAGATTACGGTAACATATGCTAGTCTACGCAGGAGTGATGGAGGGAGTGTTTTATGTTACTTTTCTGCAAACCACGTGAGCCGTTTGGCAAAGCTAGAATGTGTTCAGTGCGAATTTTTCATGAAAAATTTAAAGTCAGGAAAATGCCACGATATGAAAGAGTATGCCCTGTTATCCTGTTGTTAGTAGTGTAAGTTGTTAGAATCGGATAAAGACGATTAGTGAAAGAGTGAACCTTTGTTTTAGAAAAGCTATTTTCTTACCATGACCACTTTTGAGGGGTCTAAGCAAATTTTTTCTTGTTGCCACAGACAATGCTTTAGCATATAAAGGATGTTTCAGGAGACACTTTCAAAATTTTTAAAAAATTCCCTGTGGCAGGTAGAAAATGGGGGGGAAGGTGGGAGATGGAAATTCAAGACGATGAGCAAAACGAGAACAACGTGAAAGCAGGAGCTAATGTTCCGACAAGTGGACTTGTCTTCTTCAAGGTGACATGATTTCCTCACCACAGTATATATAGGTGGGGTTCTTCTAAAGGGGAGAGGGCGTAAGGTGGTTGGGTGCGGCAACGAGCGAAGGTATGTTAGCGGCTAGGGTGTAGAATTGAGAATAATGGATTGCTGTGCACAAGCCTAGTGACACGGCCGTCTGTCAATCACGTGTCAACGGCATGCACAGCACCCCTGTATTACACCTGAACATTGCCCCCGAGGGCTCCGTGGTCACTGCGCATGCTTTAGCTGAGAGAAGGTGAGAAAGGAGAACAATTTTGCTTCACCAAATGTGATGTCACATTCTTGTTTTTTTTTTCTTGTTTTTTTCTTGTTCTTTAAAATAACTACTCGAACTCAGGCGGCATGGCTCGGGTCTCATTCACGTGCGCGCCATGTGCATGATCTTGTGGCTCACTTTCTGTTTTCGGTAATGACTTCAGTGACAGGGCCCGGTACTTCAACATCTGCACTACAGTGACGGAGCCCGGCACTTTAACATCAGCACAACAGTGACGGTGCCCGTCACTTTAACAGCACTGTAGCGACGGGGCCGTCACTATAACAATGTTGGGGGCATAGAGTTAATATGGTTGGGGGCAAGCATAGAGCTTCTCACTATAACACCTAGAGGGAAATCTGGCACCACCATCTATGGGAGTTTCCGAAGGGGCGCTGTGCCGTCACGGGAAGTTGGTTATATTAACTATATGCATGGGAATGACAGTATATGTGTCTGCAAGGTTTGTGTTGGCTGGTGTTGCAAGAGGCTTCGTCTAAAACATGGATATGGCTGCACAAATAGTGCATTCTTAAAGTAAAACCGTCATAAAATGTTTTCATTTCATGTGTATTACATCTTCCACTGAAGTTTGCTCACCTACAATGCATAACCAAGCGAAGAAAAGCAAGAACAGACGACAAACTGTTCCAAAGCGAGCGCGACTCTTGTCGTCTGTCCTCCAACTTTAGCAGCCTGCTGGTACTTTTTACATTTCATATAATTGTACATGCCATAACAAGTTCTCATAGTTAAACTAAAGATGTTCTTGTGTAATAATTAAGCTAAAACAGCTTTTTACGTGCTGTTTTAGTAGAAAATTAATCGTTGTTACAGACGGAACAGTGGTTGCCTGGCTCTCCGAGTACGATGCCAATCCGAAGTCACAATAAACCGGCATTCCCATGCATACCACAGCTATGGTCCCTAGAATATTGGCTAGTCTGCTGTCCGCCAACGGGAGCGGGGACTGTTTTCGAATGACAGTAGCGGTGGTGCTGCAAACACTCCTCATGCTATGGTGCGGTGCGTGGCTGCCCGGCTGCATATTAGCGAAGTGCACGCGCGCACACTCAGTGTATAGTTTAGCCATTTATCTCTTTTAAATGATTTTCTGTCCCCGCGTACTTTGGCCACATTAGAGCAGTATTTGTTACGGGTGTGATGAGAGACTTTAGCTGCGTAAGTGGTATTCGTTCTCAAAGACTTTTTGCTGAGCCGTATGAAACGTACGACTCAGAACACAAAGCAATTGCTCAGCCTGGAATAGCTTAAGCACTGAATTTATTTTTTCATGCAATACTGCTGCCCTTTGGCAGCCAAGGCCGCAGTGATTAAAAGCGAAACAATAAAATCGAAGTGACCCTTAGTTATCCCAATGCGAAAGCATTGCGACCGGGACCGCACAATGCATATGCACTTTGAGTCGTCTTAATTTAACTTTGCCATAATTAACACCAAAGGTCGTGAGTTCAAGTGTCTTAATTAACTATATCCTAATTAACTGTGATTTAATTAATTTCACCCTAACACCAAGAGCCATGGGTTTGACTCCTACCAATAGTGTGGGTTCGAGTGCCACAATGAACTCTAGCTTAATTAAACCTGCTTTAATTTGCTCTGCGTTAGCAGACGCTGCCTTAATTAACATGGCCTCAATTAACTTTGAATTAATTGACATCATCAACTGCCTCGATTTGCTCACTTGACTTCTTGGACCATCGGGGTCACACTAACGCCGGATTTTTCACCTCATGAGCCATATAATGTTTCCGCATTAATAACCAACACGAGGTAGAAGTGTGCGATGTGCCAGTAGAGGGTAAAAATAAAAAGCAACCCCAAGTTCGTTCAAAACCTATACAAGACAAAAAGAGAGCACTTCCAGTTAAGGGGGAGCAAGAACAGTGAGAACAAATATGAACTCATAAGAATAGATCAAATTGCAAACGGCAATAGTAAACAAAACGAAGAAAAATATCATTTGCGAAGCATGCGCTGCTGATGTGATGCAACGAAATGACGCGACATGTAAAGTTGATATCGCGCATGGTCAAGGAGAGCCCCCGAATATGTTTCGACAATAGATAAAATTGTGGAAGCACGTTCCACTGCGCGATAATCCCGCGCAAGTAATGAAGCACACAGTCAAAACAACTTATAAACTTATATGCTGTAATTTGTTTACATTTATTACAACATCCAATGAAATGGCATAAGGTTCGGGAATAAGAAAATAAATTATGTAAAAAAAAGACAATTACCAAGGCTGCTAAGCGTGCATTCCCGATGTAACGCACTTGCCGAAATGCAATTATTTTCGTCTTTTCATTTTCAAATATTCTAGCTTTTCTTTCTTTGCTCTCCTTTTATTACCGGGAGACTTCGTGAAAAACTGGAGACGCAGAAGATGAAGCCCACCCGCGCCAAACCGCCGCGGTGCATGCAGGCCGCCAAGCAAACGACAGTGAAGAGCGTAGCACTAGGACTGCTCGCAGCACCCTCTGCACTCTCATTCAGAAAGCGTCCCACCCGCTTCATACGGAGCAGTGCCGCATGGACGGCAGACTAGCCAATATTCTAGGGACCATACCACAGCTACCCTTCTCTAGTACACTGTACCACAGCGAAACAGCGCCAGAAAACTCTATGGGGGCGAGGACTTACGGAGTCACCATCTGCGGGAAGCACCTCACTTGCATAGTCTGAAGGATAATGCGCTCCGCATAGGTTTGGCCGAGTTTGGCTGTCAGCGCTAAATAAAGATACTACGCAGGAGCCCTCCTGGACATTTTTGCAAGCACTTTCGACATGACACAAGTATTTTACTGTAAAAATAATAATCTTGGACAAACAGAAAGCACAGAATGGTTTACAGATGCTATCTATTTACCTAATACGTACAGTAAGCTGAGACACTGCGCGTGGTCGCCGCGATCGATTCCCCCGAACTGGTTTATTGCGTGAAAGGTAGGCACTCGCTGAGAGAAAACTATGTGAAATATTTGCTTATAGTGGACTGTCTGTGTAACCAAATGGTGCATAACAGAATGAAGCTTCAATGCAGCGATCGCACGAGTTCCCAGTGACCGACTGTGCGTCTGCATGCATATCCGCGCACAATGTTTCGCTTTCGCTGCGGGCGCATTTTCGCGCCATGTCGTGAGCTTTATGCTGCAGCATATGAGCATTTGACAGTACGCAAGCAACCATTGTTTCATGGACACTATCAAAGCTGTTCAAAAATAATTTCATTACAGCTAGAGACTTCGACGCCTACGGTGACTTGTGATGTGCCGTCGCGACGATTCAGTCTTTTCTTTTTCTTTTATTCTTAAGTCTTGGAAGCTTCAATATCATTATTTCTCAAGTTGCATCGCACTGTATGTTTATCGGTCTTCTAAGCGAGCAATTACCGGCTGCTTCTTTTTCTTAATCCAGCACAATATTCATTGTCTGGTGCTACACAATCATGAACATATGCCATGCCTTTTTTAAAGCGAAGCTTTCTTTGCCTCTTCCTTCGACTTTCCCACTGCTGCTGCTGTCGCGCATACCACGTCGGGGGGTGCTACAGAGCTTGTATATAGATGACAGGCGCTTGTAAGAGAGGAAAGGCGACGGGAGAAACTCGTTTTCATCCCACCGCGTCAAATGTCCACAATGTCCTCTGGAGCCCCCTGGCCGTCCCTACATTAGCTGCTTGACAGCTGTAATTATCCGTGACTTCCCTCAGAAGCATTGCAGAAACTGCCACGCTTCCCTTTTTACTAACTTGCAAGGCCAGAGGTGACGCACATAGAACTGTAAAGAGGAGAAGGAGAGGGAGGTGAAGAGGCAGCTCCCATATAAGAGAGGGGGGAGGTGACGTAAGAAGGCAAGAAAACCCCACTACTATACGGCAGCGGTTGCACGGAAACAGGATAAGCTTAAGTGCAAGGCACACGTACAGTACGTTGCTGCTATTTCTGAAAAATAAGCGCCATGCAAATATGTCAAGCGGACAAATTATGCAGGGCTGCAGAAGCAGAGCCGCATTAATTAAAGCGCACTGCAGGGTCCAGGAGACACTACGGAAGCGGTCGACCGTCAAATCAACACTCCTGCGCCCACCGCGTAAGCTTTGCGGCTATGGCATTGCTAGAGGTTGTGGATTTGATCCCAATTGCGGCAGCCGCATTTCGACGGGGGCGAAATAGAAAATGCACGTGCACTTAGATTTTGGGACACATTAAAAAACATCACAGCGTCAAAATTAATCCAGAGTCCACCACTATGGCTTGCCTCATAATCTGAGTGTGGTTTTTGCCTTTACAGCCCCGTAATCCAATTCAAGTTTAATACTTCTGCCAGAATTCAGTGTGCCATGTGAAAAAATGACAATGCGCAACCCTCTCAGAGGTTATAAAATATGGTGTACAACAACGCCTCAAGCAAACACCTCTCCCTGTGTGTTCTGTGTACTATGCAAACAGCAGTGGTGCACACAAGGTAATGTTTAACATCAACTCACCACTCTTGTGCTTTAGCCAGCAACATTGTCGTTAATTATTATCAATCAAAGCATCCAGCACGGAAAGCTTCGCTTACATCGATTCCCACAGTGCGTGGGATCTGCATATTTTTTTTAAATGCTTTTTACCATTCCCTTTCCATTGCAGCTAACTTTCTTTCTCTCTTCCTTTATTCTTACCATCATGTGTGTTACAGTGCATACGCAAAAGACTGTTGGACCCAATAGCCGCTGGCTAGTGGGTGGGTCCGGATGCGAAATATAATAGACATTCGGCACATGCATAGGGGGATCAATAGAGAGGATGAATGCAACACATTAGCACATTAAAAACACACAAAAAAAGAATTTTTTTTACAGCATGCATAAAAATTATCGCCAGTTACGTAAATTATCAAACCACAAAGAACAGAATGCCAAGCAAGAATACAGGCACCTAATCAGTGGTTTATAGCTAATAAATATTATTTTAGTGCCTTGCCTAAATTTTCGGTTTCTTTCATTTTTGATGGTATATTGTTCCATGTCTTAACTACAACAAATTCAAGTAGTGTTTTGCTATATACATTATGTACAGGAGGCAGGTTGAAATTTCCAGCGGCAGTATTTCTGGTAGAACGTGATGATGAAAAAAATGTGGACACAGGGAAAGGATGATTGCATTTTCACAACAGCTGTTTACGTAGTTAGCTGTTTTGTGCTCACGCATAAGATCGAATGGCAATATGTTTAGTTGACTGAACAGTGGTCTGCTGGGTGTATCGGTTCTCGAGTGCGTCATGATTCTTAATGCCCGCTTTCGTATGCAATCAAACAGAGTATAACAGAATGAAGCTTCAATGCAGCTGGGCCCTGTCACTGTAGTGTAGGTGTTAAGGTGCCATAGTGCAGATGTTAAAGTGCCGGGCCCTGTCACTGTAATCACTGCCTTCTGGGCATGTTTAGAAGCTGTGGGCACCGCAGGTGGGCCAGGGCTTGATGACATTTGTTGCCCAGCTGCTGGTGCTACCGCGACGCACTTGGAGCAAAGGTGAGTGATTACCTGTTCTCCTGCTCACACTTGTAAAAACCGGTTGTGCATTCGAGCTATGGTAGATGTGATCTTGAAATTCAAAGGAACGCAGTTGCCGCAGGTCTCTCAGTGATAGCAGGATAATTGAGTCGTTCCTGCCTTTAACGATTTAACTGCAGTTCGTACGCGTTGCATCGATGTAAAAAGAACGGCGGCAGATTCCACACGTCAGCAATGCCTGTACTCGACAAGTGTGAATGTCGTCCTGTGATATTTACCTTGTGCGTAGGTCTTTTCTTCTCCATCTCTATAGGATGACTGCGCTATGGGCCTCTTATTTCCCCATGCAACACGTGGCTGTATTTAATTACCTTTCTCACTGCTTGCGCCGAGCGCGGTAGGGGTGCCCCGGCGTCAGAGGCTTTCATTTGTTGCAGTGAGATAACGAAAGCATATTTGCTTCACTTAAAGCTTCTTAGTTCTTTCATGAGCCAGAGAGTTAAATAATACAACGTGTACATTATGGGCAAGATGGTAAACGAACCCACTATACTGCTGCTGTCGCTTTTATGGGAACTTTCAAAATTAAACATATATATGAGTGTATGAATAGACTTACCAAGCTTTTTATGTACGTTTGTTGCTTTCATTTGTAGATCATGTGCGTCGCTTTGCAACTATGATCAACATTGTAAAAACAGCAAGGTGGCAAATGACACAAGTAGTGTGTCTGCTTTAATTGTTGTCTGTGCTGTTTTTAATATATCAAACAACTCCATGCACTCGTGTTGTTTACAGCTAAAACATGTTTTTTCTTGTTGCATGAGGAGCATTCGCTTCTAATTGTGGCAGTAACGTTGTTATTGGCCTCGGCCCAAATCGCTGGCTGTGTGCAAATTTGTCTAATTTGTTTCACTTTGCTGCTGTCTTTACAGCTTCTGCTTATTTCCTCTGCCTGCACCTTATATTTGTTGTAACTTTATCGAGACCTGGCCTGGTCTCTGCCTCATTGAAGACAAATGGACGCAAGTGCTGGTCGCTGTTGGTTTGTTTGGTTTGCTCAGTCTGAGCATGGTATGTATATCCATTTGCTAAAAGGGTATGCTGCTGCGTCTAATGCAGGTACTGCTCATCTAAAGGTAGATTTAATTAGTAGTGGTTTGAATGATGTATGACACCGGATAATTATTGTTCTGGAAAGGTGGCAAAGCTTGTCCACAAATTTAAGCAATGGAGATGCTTAACCATTTAAATGTTTACTATTTAAATGTTCTAAGTTGCCACGAAGTATCACACACATTTAAAATTGAAGTCACGAAAGACATAGTAGAAGAATAATCCAGAAAATTTGCTTCCAGATGCCTTGAGGCAATAAATTGTAGAGAAAGAATTATATTCTGAGCTGCCAATGATTGTCGTCAGCTCTAGCCCATTTTTCTATACAGCCACTGTTGCTTCATTGTCTGTTGCCATCACATGCTTGCTATAAAAAAAAAATTGAGCCCCGTCATTCCCCCGATTTTTATCGCTCATAAAATACAAATGTCTCGATTTTGGCAGCCTTGGCGTCTCACGGTAGAAAACAAGTGCTTATTGGCCAGTAGCTTGCTTCTAAGATCATGTGCTATGTAATGTGGGTGTTTTAAAGGGTACTTCACATCTGCCATCATGACTGTGAGTGCTGCCGCCTAACAGTCCCAGGACTGTGTTTAGTACACATGCACAGCTATCCAAGAAAATGGACATTAAGACAACTGCCACTGTAGCTGACTTGGTATAGCATCACAAGCACACGGTAGAAAACGTGGGTTCAGCTCCGTTGTCTCCTAATGCAATGCATTATCATGATCCCTCTCCTGGTTTCTTTCCATGTCTAGCCAGGTAGCCTCAATAATAATTGTGACGTGTCTGATGGCGGGCCGTGAATCAGGGTCCCTAGTGCAGCAGCCCGATTCTTTACCCACTAGGCTACAGATGCATGCATAGCTCACCAGATTAGCCTCACTGGTTCTCTCGTAGCAGCTAATGCTTTCAGATGTTTGGGATTCGCCCATTTCAGCTCAGATGCAACATAAAGCAGGTGTTGTGTCTATTTCGGTGAGAAGTTGTGTGTGCAATTGTTTGGTTTCTCTATGTTGACATATTGTGTTCTGTATACCATGTGGTGTTAGGCATTACCTCAATCGCAGCTTTAATGCTGTGCCCATAAAACCAGTTGTAGGTAGGTGCTCAAGAGTGAAGTGAAGCTCATTCTCCCTAATTCTCTCTTGAATACAGCAGGTAGTGTGTCCAGTTTAGTGCCATGCACATGTGCGGGGCATTTCCTTGTTCTTATTCTGCTGATATGTCATGTGTTGTACATAGGGGGAAAGCCAGTCCTCTACATCATGGCTGTCAGTGCCGCTGAATACAGTGCAGTCTCATTGCCTTCACATGCCATAAGAGGTGACATCTGGGGATGAGGTAGCATCTTGCTGTCCCTTATCATCAGGCATAGCCAAGGCTGGAGGTAGAGTCTGCATACAGAGTTCCAGGTTGAAAAGTACAATCAGCAAACCCACCAAATGTGAGCACGAATTTAGCTCCAAGCGTTATTTATACCAGTAATAAAGATTCACAAAAGGGGCTTGGTCAATGGCCAAGCAGAGTGAGTACGAGCACCAACAACTGTTTTGTTTCACATCCTTTGTTGGTGCCTGTCTTTGTCGCTGCATAGTAATTAAGTAGTAATTAGTTTGCTAAGCTATCCACAATGGAGAACTCGCTCGAGCATAGAAAAAACACGACTATAGGCACCTGTGTTTCTCATGCTTAAATCACAATTTTGATGTATCAAACAAAGCATAACATAAATGATATATTGGGCATTGCAACCATGTGCACATTGAGTGCCTTTTCGCTTGTTCTTATGAGGATGCTCGAGATTTCGGTTGGGTTGCCATAAATGCGGTAGCTAAGTGCATCTTCCTTCCAACGTTAAGCCGCTATAGATGTGTCGTCATTGTTCAGGTTACGTCTGACAGTCAATGAACATTCTTGTGGCTATGATGTGTGATGCTTTAGGACACACATGGTGCTCAATTCTGAATTATTGCTGGCATGCTTTTTCACAAATGGTTTTAGTAACAATTGCGCAGGCAATGCAAAAGGAGGCATAGCATATGCTTTGCCTCTGGCATGTTCATCATCACCGATGGTAAATAAAACAGTGATGTAGACCAAGCATCACAAAGAATTCTTGTTCCCGCTCTTCCTTACAGGCTGCTGTTTTCAACTAAATCTGCTTTTCCTGCATCCAGTGACCTCATCGCTCAATTTGTGCTTGCCAATTTCTGTTACACTGCAACCCACTAATGTTAAAACGTGATTGCAACCCACTAACGTTAAAACGTGATGCCTCCCTTCTCTTCCCTTGTCCTTCTGGCCTTTCACTCTGCTGCAAGTTTTTAGATTTCAATGCTCGAATGATTATTTAAAAAATTGATGCCACCATATTATTTAACAGCTATCTGATGGCAGTGATTTCGTTGGACCTGAAACTAGATGAAAAAACCAAATAGGCGTGTGTAAGTAGGAATAACTGTTCCTGGTGACCAAACTGACTCAATGCTAAACTTGAGATCCTTGCCTCAAGGAAATTGGTCTCAACAGTCTCAGACTTTTTTTCATGATCTCGTGACTGTCTATCAGGTCTGATAGACAGTCATGGACGCTGCACAAAAAGGAGTGCTTTTCTATTGGAGAAGTGTTTTTATCACAAGTATGCTATACAGCACCAGTTGTTCTATGAGCAGGTACAACTGCGGGTACAAACTATAGCCTGAACTTTAAAATAATTTCACATCTATTTGTGAACTTCCCAAGCCACTTCACAACTGCAAGCTGAATCTGATGTAGGCTGTCTCAAGGTCATGACCCATATTTTGGGCAAGACTAAGAATGCATCCTGTGACTGTAGTTTGAGCATTTTGAGCCCACCATTTGGAAATGTTATGTGCACTCAGTAGGAGACAGTTCTCAAAGCTTCTTGATATGATTTTCAGTGATCCTAAAAGCAACACTTATTGAGCTGAGTTATTGAGTTGTACTAATTTTTCATATTTTCTCTACTATAATGTGGTCATGATAACACCGCACTGTTTAAAAGGTGTTGAGAATAAAAAGCTACTTATTTGCCCTAGCATAATGTAGAAATAGGCATTCTGCAGTGTGAAAAGTAAAAGCATCATGGTCACAACATTCACAACCACTTTAGCTGCTCATAAAATACTTGAAGTGCATGCAAACAGCCTCTATGTTGTGTCTGTTAAAAACATACTCCATCGTGCAGCATTATGCACATTAGCTTTGTGCAGAAGCCACAGCTGTTGCATTGTGCTGCTCTGCAATGCACCTTGGTTATGTGGAAAAGCCGCCATTGTTGGAATGCTCTTTACTGGTATACACGTCAACCTTGTGGCAAAGCTACCGCAGTTGCGATGTGATGCACAACAAAGCATTTCCCGTTTCCCTTTCCCCAGTGTAGGGTAGCCAACCGGGCTCAGTCCTGGTTAACCTCCCTACCTTTCATTTATCATTTGCTCTCTCTCTCTCTCTAAATATTGCATGTGCTAGATTTGGGCATTTTTAATGCAAAGAATTCTTTGTTCATACCCAGCACCTTGCAGTAGGCAATTTTATGTCCTGATTCATTTCGGTCAATTACATTGAAAACAAAAATATGTCTGACAGTGAGCATCCAATTGTTTTTTTTAACTGGGTGAATCTGTCTCCCAGCATAACAACCTGGCACTCTAACCATTTGGTCACTGTTGTGCACGTACTTCTTGCTCGCCAATGAATAGCTGTGTGCATAGGATACTGTCATCTGTATTACAGTGCATGTGTCAGAGCATGTGTGCACATACAAGCTGCTTATCAAAGAGAGCATGCCGCTCTCTCCCATTCTTCCTTTGTGGCAGGAATTTGAGATGTTTTGTTAGACTTCACCACCTTTGGGAGTTGCTACAAATGATGGAAAGCATATTTGCCTTGGCGAGCTAGCAGTAGCAGATGTCACAATTTAAGCATGTTATGTAGCGAAGCCACCTCATTGCCTGTAGCTGTTGTGCTTGTTGAGTGGAGAATGTTGACAAGAGGCGTATGCACAGAGAGGTATGACACTTATCTTAATACTACATATAACGCTTGTACACTTCTTGTGTTCCATTGACACATACCCATTCTAGGAGATGGGCCAAGAAATATAGGCACATACCCATTTGCATATATGGCATCAGCTAGGTTTTCCACTCTGCAAAACAGCAGCCACCACAAAGTAGGTGGGAAGAGGCAAAGAAACCTTCATATTATGACCATGCCTTTGCCTTCGTACTCTCCTTACAAAGCTTGTCATACATGCAATCACTCACCATACACAAACACTATGGTCAACACTGCAATGTTTGGCAGAACCTAAACCAATGCTACATAGCCATTTACCTGCAAAATGTTTCCTGTAACATAAATCCCCACAGTATTTGGGGTCTACATAACTCTTTAATTTCTCAGGCATTTGGTGGTAGAGGCCAGTACAATAGACAGAAATCCTGCTACACTGCAGCAAATGTTCAGAATGTAGTATGAGGTACTCTATTTAGCTTTAAGTCGAAGATAGAAACTATGTTAGTAGTTTAAATATAGTAGCCAGTATTGAAACTACACGTGCACTCAAGGCTGAGCCACATCGAGAACACAGAAAAGCAGATACACACGCTGGTCACTTGAGCTGGCATTGTGTATCTTTACCAACAAGCCCAGCTGTATACTGAAGGCATGTTGTTAGGCTTAGGCTCCAACGTTCTTAGTCTACTTCAGTTTCTCAGCTCCGTATACAAGCCAACTGGCTGGCGTGGCTGCAGCAGCTGTCACTGGAACTACTGGCGCTGCAGTCCCATTTTTCGTCACACGCCTCGTGTCGTCTGCTCCTGCTGCGATGTGTTGTTTGCACCAGCTTGCCTGTGTCACTTGTCCATCGGTAAATGTACTTTAGATAAACATTCTGAGTTTTGTGACAAACCTGCTCTGCTTAAGTAACAGGGACTTCACTGTGCCTGTGCATCTGTATCAGTGTGTCTTGCAGTTGCGTCTCCCTTCACGCACGGTGCTTCGTCTACTCTGATTGTTGTGATGCGTCGTTTGCTCCACCTGACCTGTACTGCTTGCTCGGTAGTGAATGTAGTTTAGCTGCCCGCTCATATTTTTATGCCAAGGTTAATACAAACAAAAATTTTGCCCTGTACCGACCTCGAAATACACGTCTTGGTGGCGTCTCGATCCTGAACCTGTACTACGCAAATGAGCGGTTGGGCGCGACAATTCTGCTTTCGCACCAACTTTTCCTAGTTAGAAGCACTGCACTGGCCTAGTCAGCGTTTTTTTTTTTTCTGGCAGCATTTTCAGAATGCCTAATAAATACGAGCACCTGTTTATATAATCAGCAGTATTAAGAACATATGGTGCACAGCTAGAGATTGTAGAGTGCACCAAATGCTGTTCCTCTCATGGCAAGCTAACCACCTCTCATTCTTTGGCGAGTATCCAGGCAAAATCTGTCACGTGAAAAGTGTAATGCCTTGTATCTGCACCAAAGACGCCTTTGCAAAGTTAACACATTTAATCGTTATAATAGTGTAAATGTACATGATTGGCAGCTTTACAAGCAGTAAAGGAAAAATTGAGAAAAAAATCATAAGGAAGAAAGCCCATATGATCAGATTTATTAGGACTTTCATACTGACTCCAACCAAATAAGTGAATTTTATAAGCCTGACTTTTGGAGCCTATTCGGCTCCTTCTTCAGGGGGTATTCTAGCTTAATCAATTTGCCAACCAGACAGGTAATTCTGTCAAAATATTTAGCTGCAGATCACATTTATGCCTACCCATAGGGATACATAGCGCTGCATAGAAAATGCATGGGGAAGCCTATAGTAGGGACGAGTCAACTTGAAATTTGGGGTATACTTATATATGCATACTTAGACAACTCCAGCGAAGTTTCTGCATACTTGCTGTGACAAACGAAACTTCTTCTATCTGGAAACTGAATGGTCTCGGTGAATTTCTCCACCCGCCATCTGTTCCGCTTATAATAAAGCTAATTTAATTGTGCATACAATTTTGACATGTCACTCACGTATATAAAAAAGGTGCATGTTCGATGTGATCGGCAGGAAGTGGCAAGAACCGATTCGACAACTGAACTTTCATGGGTCAAGCGTTTTATTTTCTACAAGAAAAATTGGCAATGCAAACATTGCGACGGATTTTATTTACTCGAGCAACCTTTTTTCAAAGTGATCTTGGTCTTTTTTTTTTTTTTTCTGGTGGGTCACGTGCACGGGCTTTGTAAATGGTCGTCTTATTATTCCTTTTTTATCTTATTTTTTGTCAAGTGCATCATTATCATAATCAGCAGCAACCTATTTTATGTCCACTGCAGGACGAAGGCTTCTTCCTGCGATGTCCAATTACCCCTGTCCTGCACCAACCGATTCCAACTAGCACCTGCAAATTTCCTAATTTCATCGCACCACCTAGTCTTCTGCCGTCCTCTACTGCGCTTCTCTTCTCTTGGTACCCATTCTGTTACCCTAATGGTACAATGGTTATCTAATCTGCGCATTACATGACCTGCCCAGTGCCATGTTTTTCTCTTAATGTCTATTAGAATATCATCTATACCCATTTGCTCTCTGATCCAAACCGCTCTCTTTCTGTCTCTTAAAGTTATGCCTAGCATTCTTTGTTCTACCGCTCTTTGTGCGGTCTTTAACTTGTTCTCAAGCTTTTTTGTCAGTTTCCAAGTCTCTGCCCCATATGTCAGCACCGATAAAATGCACGGATTGTATACCTTCCTTTTCAATGATAACAGTAAGCTTCCAGTCAGGATCAGCTCACAATGTCTGCCATATGCAATCCAACCCACTTTTATTCTTCTGTGAATTTCCTTCTCATGGTCAGGGTTCTTTGTGATTAGTTGTCATGTGCATGCACATGATTATATAAAACTTGAGAAGTCGTGTCAACTATTACAAATCATCACATACAAATGCAAGCATTCACACACCGTTTCTCCAGCCTGACCGGGACCTTCCAGAATAAATCGCTGGAAGCAGGATTCAGTCAAGCGTATGACAAATAAATGTTAAATCTGTATGCGTTAAATAACGGTAAATATCCCAGGATGGTTTTGAATGACCTCGTATCTCTGGGAAGAGGCTTGTGGGGTTAAGAATCACGTGCATTTGACGCCACAGGCATTTTTCTTCATCATATTGCCCATACGCCTTTCTGTAGTCGCTTTTGGGTTGTGTTCGAAGGCTTGCTCGAACAAAGTTGCCTCTGCAGCAAAGATAATGTTAACAAGCTGTTGTAAGTACTGTGCGCCACATATACACACACACACACTGTTTGTGGCGCACATATGATCTTATGTCTTGCTGTTTTCGCTGTTTTGGTTTTGATGTTATGCACACTGGGCCGTGCTTAATTTTCAAGCCGTCTGCTTCTCTGAAGATGATCTCAATTATGCTTTTGAGGTTATTATAACAGCTCTAAATAGGATTTCATAGATTTTGTTGTAGCTTTTCATGCAGCAAATTAGGTGCGATACTCTTCACGGACAACAGTTTCCATAACTGAAAAGATTCTCTCTATGAGTTGCCTCATGTAAAACAATCCACATATCGCTGCTGTGTGGCGTCGCCTTCAATAAATTCAACTTTTCAAGAGTACAAAAGACAAAACCACGTCGTGAGCTTGTTGACCACAGCCAGTAGCGCATATTTCGAAGGCAAGCACAATAATATTCCAAGCACAATTGGTTTGAAACCTGCATGAAGCGCATCCCTGTAAGATTCTGCCAATGTGCCTGCCGACACTCGAGCTCCTTCTATTGGCGAACTTCGTTTTTACATCACATTTCTTGGCTTCGAGATGCGTTTGTGAAGACCGGGAACAATTAAATCACGGAATTGCCCCGTAAACCAGCGTCCATATATCCCGCGAGGAATAAATATATATTTGTTCACAAGAATTGAAGTATAGATTGTCGTCCTCAACATGACCTTCACACATATCAGATTTATCTGTGAGTCATTCTTTCTTTCGGCGCAGCATGCGTATGGTGACCATAGCATGTGTTTTCATATATAAAACTCTCTGCTATTGTCACGGTGCAAAAAAGAATAGTGAGCACCAGCATCACGTTGCATCTGGCCGCTGGAGCAGCCGTGGGCAAAGCAGAACCACATAAGAAACTTCTTCCTGTTATGAGACGCCGAAACACTTCGGCGCTAAACATTTCTCTGGAAGAAACCACCACACATCACTCGACACCAATAACATGACCACAGTAGCGACAGACAAAACAGAACCACCAAAATGAATGCAGAAGTGAAAGCAGAAGCGAAACCAGACACAGCAGACATGACGAAAGATGTGATTGCAGCACCACTAGTTCGCATGACCACCACTATGGCCACCTCCCAAGCGGGGCTGCGAAACTGAAGCATGTCTAAGAACGTTGGGCTAGTCAGTTCATAGCTTCAGCAAAATTTTATACTGCGCGAGGAAGACAGGACGTGAACAGAAACATAGACACACACAGAAAGTGCAGACTTCTGACTGGCTTTATTTGGTGAAAGCAGGGAATTTATAAGGTTTTTCAAAATAGCAAAACAAGGAACAGTCGTTCAGAAATCGTGCACGAGGCAGTGACGAAAAATAGCAAGGCCACTTGTGCATTAAGAGCGCAGGAAAGTCCCAATGTGCCCATCTAAGAATACTATTTCTTTTCTGCACCGCCCGTGTAGTCATCCAAGACATTTTGTACGTCATCGAGTTTTTTGTGTTGCCCTCCTCTCCTCATGATGTCATCCTCGGGTGGGACTTCCTGTCACGTCACAATACCATCATCGATTGTTCTCACGTGCAAGTGGCCCTTTCGCCGCTATGTGACACACCATCGGTCGGCGCCGACCTCGATGTTCACAAAGTCTTTGTTGATGAAGATACTGATCTATCTCAGGAGATGTCGGTGCTTGTGATTTTGTCATGTACTGCCATGCCAGGCTCAACAGTGGCGTTAAACCATCTGACATGCTTGCTCACTGCAAGGACTTATTTCTCCCATTCGCCATTCTCACTGTTAGGTCTGAATCCGCTTTGATACCCATCTGTAATCTGCACCGGTATCCAGCGGTACTGCGCGGTGAGACCTTAGGATTTGTGCAAGCCGTCACGTGTATTGCAGACCTTGATGTTCACGATGGTGCCACCCGTTTACATCTGGACGCCATAACTTCCGTCTCATCAACACCGCCTTCAGCAGTTTTCAACAACGCCATTGCCGCAGACCTTTCGCCGTCTCATTGCACTCAACTTCTTACTCTACTGAACGAGTTCGTTTCTTCAGTCAACTGCAATGAATCAACCTTGGGTCGCACGACAAGTGTCTCTCATACTATTGACACCAGTTCCCATGCCCCCTTGCGACAGTGTGCGTATCGCATTTCCGCAGAGGAGCACCGAGTTATCACGGAACAAGTAGACGACATGCTGCAGCGCAGCATCATTCAGCATTCTCAAAGCCATTGCATGGTCGTCACCTGTCGTTCTAGTGCACAAAAATAATGGCCTCATTCAGTTTTGTATCGATTATAGCCACCTAAACAGCCTTACAAGATAAGACGTTTACCCACTGCCTCGGATCGACAATGCTCTTGACTTTCTGCAAGGTGCCGAATACTTCTCGTCTTTAGATCTCTGCTCTGGCTATTGGCAGGTTCCCATGGCTGAGGCTGACCGCCCAAAGACAGCTTTCATCACTCCTGATGGCCTGTACGAGTTTAACGTTATGCCTTTCGGGCTCTGCAATGCTCCCGCTACCTTCGAGCACATGATTGATACCATCCTTCGCGGACACAAGTGGAAGACTTGTTTATGTTACCTGGATGACATAGTTGTTTTCTCACAGGATTTTCCTACACATATAGCCCATCTGCATGACATCCTGACCTGTCTCACTTCAGCTGGCCTACAGCTCAACCTCAAGAAGTGCCGTTTCACTGCCCAAAAATTAATTGTCTTGGGTCACATTGTCTCGAAAGACGGCATGCTTCCTGATCCCGGCAAGCTTCACGCAGTCGCCGAGTTTCCGAAGTCCACATCTATCAAGGCCCTGCGAAGTTTCATAGGCCTGTGCTCTTATTTTCGACGCTTCGTGCGGAACTTCGCCTTTATTATCGCACACTTGACGAAGCTGCTTACCGCAAGCAAAGGCATTTCCGTGTGGTCATGAGCATGCGATGAAGCCTTTGAGAAGTTAGGCGAGTTGCTAACTTCGCCGCCTATACTTAGCCATTACGACCCAACTGTGCCGACAGAGGTTCACACTGATGCCAGTGGTGTCAGCCTTGGTGCTGTCTTGGCCGAACGAAAAGCCACGAATGAAGAATACGTCTTGGCTTATGCCAGCTGTACCCTCAAAAAAGCTGAGAGAATTACACTGTCACAGAGAAGAAATGCTTGGCCATCATTTGGGCATTAGGCAAGTTTCATCCCTATCTCTGCAGCCGTCCTTTCAGCATCATCACTGACCATCACGCCCTTTGTTGGCTCTCCTCCTTGAAAGACCCAATGGGCCATCTCGGCCGTTGGGCGCTTCGCCTGCAGGAATACGACATTCGTGCCGTATACCGCTCTGGTTCAAAGCATTCTGATGCTGACGCGCTCTCCCGCTCGCTGATGGCGCCTGATGTGGCTTCTCTTTCCGTTTCTTCTCTGACCTCAGACACGTCACTACTAACAGCTACTGAAATGCCCTCCAAGCAACGCAAGGACCCATCGCTTGCCCTGCTGCTTGACTACCTTACCGCTCCATCGGTTGTTCCTTCAACGCGGACGCTACGCCATCAAGCAGCCCACTTTGCCGTGCGAGACAACACCCTCTACCGCCGCAAATATATGCCTAACAATCGAAAATGGCTTCTGGCTATCCCTCGTCACATGCGCTCCGATATGTGAGCGTAGTTACATGTTGACCCTCGAAGCACCCTAGCTGGTGTCCTAAAAACCTTCACAAGGCTGCGTCAACGATATTACTGGCGTGGAAAGTATCAGTTTGTGCAGCAGTACGTTCAATCATGCACCGTCTGCCAACAAAGCAAAACTCCCCCACTGTGCCCTACTGCCCACTACAGCCGCTACCGTGCCCTGCTCGTCTGTTCGAACAAGTAGGCATCGACCTCTATGGCTTGCTCCCATGCAGTGGATGTGGAAACCACTGGATTATTGGCGTCCATCACATGACGCACTAGGCCGAGACCGCGGCTCTTTCTGCCGCGACCGCGCGCAACATTGCAATGTTCGTTCTTCGCAACTTCGTCCTTCGCCACAGTGCTCCTCAAGAACTACTCAGCGATAAGGGCTGTGTCTTCTTCTCAGAAGCAAATCCCTCCTTCGTGGGTGCCAGATCATTCACCGTAAGTCAACCGCGTATCACCCCCAAACGAACGGTCTCACAGAGCGCTTCAACCAAACACTGGGCGACATGTTGAGGATGTACATGTACTCCCATTTGTTACTTTCGCTTATAACACCGCGACACAAGCGCCCACTGGTTTTTCACCTTTTCTTTTTTCTCTTGTATGGGCGTGAGCCTTCGTGACATCCGGATACTATCCTGCCCTACCGACCTGACGCTTCTGAGTGCACAACTATTTCAGAAGTCGCTCTATACGCTGAAGATTGCCTCCAGCTGGTTCGTTCGTTGACCAGCGAGGATCAGGGCTGTCAATTAAAAGACAAGATGCGACAGTCATAAGGCCATGCCCACCTTCCCTGCTGGTTCCCTTGTTTGGCTATCGATACCGCCTCACATGCCTGGCCTTTCTTCTAAACTGCTTGCGTGGTATCATCGACGGATAATCGACGGATCATCGACGCCTCCTCCCCTGTGAACTATATTGTTGAGCCTGTCACACCATCGCTGGACCTTCGTTGTCAAGGTCGCGAGACAGTGCATGTTAGCCGGCTGAAGCCTTATTTCAACACCCTCATCTTCTCTGCTCCCTGAAACGGAGCCATCCTGAATCGCCAGGATGGCTTCGTTTCACACCCGGGGCCAATGTAATGAAGCAGACGCGCTTCGTGTTTCCGATAGCAGCTCGGAGACGACGATGACGGCCTGTGCTGTGATTTGCAGGAGAGCTTGGGCTGTTTGCTGCTTCTAGGCTGCTGTTTATCTGCTGCTTCTCACCTTTAATTAAACAACATTACACTGTTTTCATCTATGGGAAAAATAGTGTCTAAAAAGCCGGGCCTGGCACAGATTTTTGTCGCCCTCTGCCGTCATCTCAGAAAGCAGTATTTCAGGGAGGGATGGATGGATGTTATGAGCGTCCCCTTTGGAACGGATCGGTGGGTTGCGCCACCAAGCTCTTGCTATTATACTGCCTAATGTCCTACCTAGGTTAAACAATAAACAAAAAAACAAAAAAACACGAACTCCCACAGCCCAATCTTTTTATCCCCTATTGCGCACTGCGCTTTTGTACGTCTCCGTCTTTTGGCGTTTTCGTACTTCTCTTCCACCAATCCTCCAATCGCCTCTTGCTAATGCCTACTGCGGACATGTGTGCTTTACAAAAACACTGCTCCCGCTGAACCATAGGGCTTCAGTGAGGCCAGTGGTGCCTAAATTAACCACTGGGCAGATGTCTTCACATTCGAATAAAACATGCTTTACCGCAGCAAGCACATGCTTCTCGCTTTATAGGTGCGTGTTTTAAGGCATCCCGATCTCGCTTCGAAAAGTAATGAGCTTCCCTTTGAGTTATCATAAATGGTTTCTTTCCTGATTTCGTTCTTTCCTCTTAATTAGTTACTCATGGCAGGTTTCTTTTCCATTGCCGCCCATGAGATTATTTCAGCCTCTCTGACTTTCCGCTTGACCTTCTTTGTTGCTGTGTTGCTCACCCTACAAGCCACATACTTGCTGGTAAGCTTCCTAGTTCTTTTCCTCCACTGTGAATCAATGTTTTTCCTGTACAGATACCTGAACACTCTCCCAGCCCATTTACTTTCTTCCATATTCCTCAGCCGTTCTTCATACTCAATTTTACTGCGAGCTTCCCTCACTTCAAAACTAGTCCAGCCCATATCCCCCTGCACAGCTTCATTTGTAGTCTTCCCGTGAGCGCCCAATGCGAGGCGACCCACTGACCTTTGGTTCCCGCCGAGCCCTGATTGTACCCCTGATTTAACGCAAACAACCGCGTTTCCAAAAGTAAGTCATGGAACCATTACCCCTTTCCACATACCTCGGAGGACCTCGTACCTATTGTATCCGCATAGCGCTCTGTGCTTCATTATGGCTGCATTTCTCTTCCCCTTGACTGTTATGGTTTTTTCCTGTGTTTCCATATATCCATTGCCTTCGTTTATCCATGTACCAAGGTATTTATATTCTGTTACCCGAGGTATTTCTTGGCCCTGTATCTCCACTGTCTGTTCACTGTTTTCATTGAATACCATAACACCTGATTTTATAACCCTAAATTTCAAACCTAAATTGTTGCCTTCCTGTCCACAGATATTAGCTAGACGTTGCAAATCACTTTGCTTGTTAGGGAGCAACACAATGTCGTCCGCATAAAATAAACCTGGGAGTTGCTGCTCTATTACTGTACCTGCCTGTTTGTATGAGAGATTAAACCCGATATTACTTCCTTCTAGTGCCCTCTCCATCCTCACCATGTACATCATAAACAGCAGTGGGGATAAAGGGCACCCCTGCCTCAGTCCCTTGTTGATTTGAACTTTCTCCGCGTTTCTCATCCCTTCCCATTCAACGCAAACGGTATTTTCTAGGTAAATCTCTCTCAAAAGCTGTAGACAATCGTTACCTAAGCCTTCCCCTTCCAGAATATCCCACAAAATGTTGCGGTCTACGTTGTCGTATGCTCCTTTAATGTCCAAAAAGGCCACATACAACGGTCTGCCTTCTGCTTTTGATATTTCGATACATTGAGTAAGAACAAACAAGTTATTATCCAAATGCCTACCTATTCTAAAGCCATTCTGAAGCTCTCCCAAAATGCCATTATTCTCTGCCCATGCTTGAAGCTTTAATTTGATTGCCTGCATTGCTAGCCTGTATATTACCGATGTAATGGTCAACGGCCTATACGAGTGAATGCTGTCTTTCTCCCCCTTACCTTTATAAATTAAATTCATTCTACTTTGTCGCCAACTGTCTGGTATTCATCTATCTTTTAAAGTTTTTTCCACTGCTTTAACTAGAGCTTCCTTACTTTTTGGTCTTAGTTCATTTATCAGCCTAACGGGAACCTCGTCTAGCCCTGTGGCTGTGCGCTTAGGAATTTTCTCTTCCCCTTTCTTCCAGTTTAAATTTGTCAGCACCAGCTCCTTTTCCACTTGGGTCTCTTTCATGCTCTTTTTTTCTTCAAATACAACCTCGTCATTGCCTTGGAAAGATTCGGCTGTTACTTTTCGGATGTAATTTATTGCTGATTCTCCTTCCAGTCTGTTTTCATCTTCGTCTAGGATATATTGTTGTATTGTTGTTGACTTCTGGGCTGCCGCGTGTTGCCTGCTCCTGGAACAGGCGACTGCTTCCCCTGAAACGCAGCTTTCTGCAGATGGCAAAAGGTGGCGACACAAGTTTATGCTTGCGCCGTCGCAGCAGCAGTTCGTATCCCCATAAGCGTAGACAAATTTCCACTTTTTTCTTGGAAGCCAGGCAATTAATTGTGCCAAGTGCTATACGAAGTCGACGCTGAAATGCAACTGTTCTGCAAAATTTGAACAAGAACAGTGCAGCGGTGAATGCAATTTCTTTTTTTCAACACGCGCAGCCAAATATTAAGGACCCTGTATGTTGTCAAACAAAATTATTGTGTGGAGCCATGTTTGTGGTAATGCAACGCAACATATATGCTATGTTGCATGACTCTTTGGTAATATTGATAAGTTCTAGTGAGTTGCAACCAATCTTAACATTTGGCTGTTCTTTATCTGCTTCCTGGTGAGTTCATGAAAATTCAGGTCAACAGGTACCTTTTTCCTGTCATGTGAAGGTACTCGATGAAGTTTTTCTGTGAAGTTCTCTTTAAAACCCTAGCAGCTAGCATTATACAAGCATGTGAATTGAGAGCAAATGTACATGATACAGAATAGTTTATTTATACCTGCCCTCTTTGTTTTATAACTGGATCCCTTGTTTAAAAGGTAGCAATGAACAGATCCACAGCTTCTTCCTACAGCTAGCTAGGCAATTAGGCGGTAGCTGTCTCAGCGATGGTTGATATCTCCGGTGCAAGCATTCTGAAAATGTGGCTCATATTCAAACACCCAACTTTTAATGTCTAAAAAAAAACGGAAATAAACGTCCAGTATTCTGTTTTACCTTTTAGTAAGCTTATCATATAGCCCAGTGTTAACATACAGGTGAGGTTGCAGAAAGCAATAATAATTGACAGTAAACACTGCTTGGATGGCGAAAAACGTGTGAATCAGATTATTTTATTTTTGGCAACATTTTGGGCATAGGAGGCTAAGCAAATGGTGATGCAGCAACACTGCAAAGACTGAATTAAGATGGATGACTGCCTCTGCAACAGAACATCTGTGGATGTTGTGTGAAGCACTTTTTCCGTGCTTTTTTACTACCGGAGCAAGGCTACGAGCAGTCATGCACCATAGGTAACTTTTCTGGTGCTTCATCATGTGATCTCTGCAGTCGAGTTCCGTTAAGAATAGGTGGCGCTAAAGCGATGAACGCGACGAGAGCTCTGAATCAATGCTTCCGTTCTGCCCGTGCGACTTCGCCTGTGCCCGTGACTGTTGAGAAGTGATTGTGGTTGTTTGATGTCGTTAAATGTGAGAGCTTGTGGCGAAGTGATTGAGTGTGGCCGTAGTAGTTCTGCCTTTGTAGTGTTTTGCGGACTTCACCTGTGCCTGTGACTGATTGTGCTGCCTAATAGCTTTGTGGAAAGTGACGTGGTTTGTGTGGATGTCATCGCAGCGTTTGCCAGCTCCTGGGTGGCGCCTGTGCCAGTTATTGATGGCGCTGCCCAGTAGCTTTGTGGAAGTTGATATACCTTGTGTGGATTTCGTCGCTGCTTATGACTGCCCTAATCATAAGTGGTCACGCTGCCTTTTGAAGCGCGTACGAGCGCGAGAAACTTCACCGATTTTTGTGTAAACAACGTGGGCGTCTCGAAATGTTAGCTAGAAAATCAACCAGCAGCAAGCCAAGTCTGTGTTTTGTGGTTTTGCGAGCTTATGCTCGTGCGAGCAGCAGAATGACAAAAGTTCGGTTACATAATGCCAGTTCCATAAAATCAGCTTTGCCGCAATACAGTCATGTTGTGCGGTGAAGCATACGTAATGTATTGTGGTAAAGTATTGGCGGCGAGGAGTTACGGAGTCACCATCTATCGGAAGCGCCTCGCTGGCGTAGTATGAGGGATCACGCGGCGCGCTCCTCATAGGTTTTGCTGCCAGCGCTTACTGAAAACACCACGCGCGAGCTCTGCCGGACATTTCCGTAAGTACTTTCCAAACGAGAGAAGTTGTTTACTGTCTAAATAATGATCTTGGGCAAACTGAAAGCACACAATCGTTTACAGACGCTATCTCTTTACCGAATACGTACAGTGAACGCCACTGCGCGCGGTCGCCGCGATGGAGTCTCCCGAACCGGCTTCTTGCGTGAAAGGTAGGTAAACACTGAGAGCAAACTATGTGAAATATGTTCTTATAGTGTTTGTATAACTAAATGGAGCGTAATAGAAAGAAGCCTCAATGCAGCGATCGCGCAGATTCGCAGCGACCGACTGCGCGTCTACATGCTTGTCTGCGTACTGTTTCGCTTTCTCCGCGCGCGCGTTCTCGCACCGTGCCATGAGCTTTAGGCCGCAGAAAACGAGCATTTGACAGTATACAAGCAACCATTGTTGCGTGGCAGCTATCAGAGCTGTTCAAAAATAACTTCATTGTAGAGACTTCGACGCCTACAGGGACTATGATGTGCCGTCACGACGACTCAATCTTTTTTTCTGCTTCTAAATTCTTTGACTTTTCAATATTATTTTTCGAGTTGCGTCGCACTGTATGTTTATCGGTGTTCTCAGCGTGCAATTTCCCGCTGCTCCTTTTTTGTAATCCAGTGCATTAATTCATAACACAAACATGACCATATGCCATGCTTTTTTTAAATGTGCTTCTTACTGCTGCCTTTCCACTCCACTGAACTTGCCAGTATCTATAGCATCGACAAGTTGATAAACCAAACCGTCATAACATTAGTCGTGCAGCAGACTCGGGCGAGCGTCTCAGTGCGCGTTTTCAGAACATCGCAGACCGGGCGCCGTAGCAGAAATCTTCCTCGCGTCTGTGCTTGCTGCACACCCGAGTTGTAGCCGATGACTGTTTGCCGGTTTTATGTTTCGCGAGCCAAGCTTCACGCAGCTTCTTGTCCTGCGGCTACGTGTGAATAAAGCTGACACCGGCCTCCGTTACGTGCGTCCGGCCCTGCGGCACCGAGCAGTAGCCTACCATGTTGCGCGCCTTCAAAGGCAGCCACTACCTATTGTAGTGCTTTCAAGCTTTGTAAAGGAGACACTCGAAGCGGGAAAATTTCGCCACTAAATGAGGACCGCAGCGTACGAGGGAATTCAAACTCGTTTTCAGCTCGCTTCGGCGCTCCCGAAGCAGCCGACGCGGCCGCTATGTCCACGTGATCCCTCCTAGCACGTCACGCCGACGGTGGCGCCAGCTTTTCCAGTGGTGGAGCTCGAGGCCAATATAAAAAAGTGGGCAGGGGCCACTGCGTTACTGTGGCGATTTTCTTGTTTTATCGTCATCGCCGTGCGCTTTTGAAAGGCGCGAACAAGGAAGAATCACAGTCGAAGCGCATGGCACAAACCTTGCCAATGCTTCAATTGAAAAAAGAAAAGAAGGAAACCAGTTGCAGTGGGTGATGCCAAAAACAAAGCCTTCACTTTTGTATCATCAAAGCTGTTCCAAGAATATTCAATCATATTCCAAGGTTCAGCCGTATTTATGATTGTTTAAAGTATATGCATATATTGTGCACCAGCCCTAGCTAATGTACTTTAATGATGTAAGTTTAATGACACCTGGAAAATATATCATTTGTGTTGTATGGTGTTGTGCTGTTTATAAACTGCTTCTTTCATGTGGTAATGTGTACATTGGCTGGAAGAGTTGATGAATCTTCCTTACAGAACTCATTGTAAGGTGAACCACGTGTTAAGCCGTCGTCGTTCTTGCAGTTGTGCACCAGATTTCACAAACATGGGGATAGTTATGATACACAGAGTAGTTGAGCCTTAACATATCCAAATGCATGCACAGGAGTTCGGGAGGCGACCATCTATCTCTGTAACTCAGCTTGAATGTGCATACTTGAGTAACATATAACACTTGTTCGGTGTCTGCTTTCTTTCATCGTTAGCTTAGTTTGTGTTTTTTTCCCCCATTTGTAGGTTTTGGTATGTGTTGCTGTGTATGTATATAATTGCTTCCAGAGTGGCTTTCTTGTTGCTAATAAATTTAGAGAAGGCAGCGTTCTTCACTTCGTGCATCAGACAGCAAGTGAGCATGCTTCAAAGGATGTTGTATTTTGTTTCCATAAGCAACAAAAAGGCATAAGCATATAGACTGCCTGCTGGAGGTACTCTTAGTAGCATTAAGGGTATTATCATGCTGATAACTCTGTGCACAATAATTAGATCACATGGTGTCTGACATGTCTTCTTGCCACCATGAAATCTTGTCAGATGCATAACACGGGACATACACCACAGCTCTTGGCCAGCCATTCTCATTTGTGGTCTCGACCTCCTACCACTGAGCAGACTGGTCCAAGAGACAAAACATGCAACTTTTATCTGATTAAATATAGTGCATGTTGCACAAAATTAGATGTCAGGTGTTATTGACACAGATACATATCTGTGAGCCTCATAAACTAATGTCAAAAGAAAAAGAATAATACCTATGAAATGCACTCTTGGTAGGATGGCAGGATCATTCTCTTGCAGAGTTAAATAACAACCATGCAGCAGTATCATGATATCAAGCTGAAGAATAATTTACTCCAAGAATAGTTTTCTTAGTGCAACATTCACTGATAGTCTTTAAATACAATACCCATTGCTAACAGAAGGCCTTCCAAATTAGCATGACAGGAGGGCATACTTTAGGAAGCAAGAATGAAAACGGAGCCTGTTAACTATGAAAATTGTGGATGCAACTCTGCAGAAGTTATAAAAATGAACCAAATGGAATAGTTTAAAAGTAAGTGGTTTAGAGACAAAAGGCCGTTTTATTCCATGCCAGAAAAGCAAGCAGAGGTTGAAATGCTTTCCACATACATACCTTCAAGGTACATGTACAAGGTCTGTCCTGAAAGTAATGTCAGTAAGGCCATTAAAAATCATTTATTGAATTTATTGTTACAAAAAGTGTTCAAAAATCTTCAAAATACTCTCCTTTTGTGTCAGTACATCAGCTCCAGCGAGACTTCCAGCTCTCGAATGCATTGCGGTACTCCTCCTCCGGAATGCCCTTTAATGCTGCGGTGCTAGCTGCTTTGATCACGTCCACTGTCCCAAAATGATTGCCTTTCAGGGGTGTTTTGAGGCGTGGAAACAGAAAAAAGTCGGGGGGAACCAAGTCCGGGTTGAAAGATATATGCGAAGCAATAAACAAGCACATTCCTTACAAGGGGTGTCTGAACAGGGGGGACTGCAAAGTGGAATATAGCATACAGTTTGTCTCTTGCACACGAAATGTTGTTTATTCGATTCCTTTTTCTTGCAGCCTACAAAATATATATCAGCCAGACTGGAAGGTGCTTAAACATTCAACTAAGGAAGTACTATAGTTCTTTGAAGGGTTTTTGCACATTCACACCTTTCTGTGCATTGTTGCAACAGGGGATGTCATCCAGTTTTTGAAAGTACTATTCTGCTGTTCACACACTGTGAAAAGCTCTCAGATGAATTAACGGAGGCTTATCACATTAGAAAGAAAGGCTCACTATGTGTTAGCCAGCCATCCATCTCGCTGCAAGATAGCGAGGTTGCCGTGTTTAATCTTAAGTAAAGCCACTGAGTTGCATTGTGCCTTAGTAATTGTTTTTTTACGTTGATTAATCAGCCGTGACATGTGTGTTGCCGTCAAAACATGTGCATTCTGTGATGTCAAGGTTTTGATATGTATCTGCATATGCTGGGGGGCGGGTGTTGGTCACGTGATGTGTGTTATATATTGTTTGTTTTCTTCCAATAAACTTCATTTGATAGTGCTGCATCCTGTGCTGTTCTGTTACTTTTGTCAGCATCTGTTATGCAGTAGCTACCATGAAGCTTCACCAACTTGCCCAATTTTCCATCTTATTGAACTTAGGGCAGATAACCAATGGAGCATTAGAGCTACGGAATGGATGCCACGGTATATATATATATATATATATATATATATATATATATATATATATATATTGTTACGCACAAAGGAGACCTTTTATAACCCTTACGGATGAAGGGGAAGGTGAGCGCAAGAGCGGCCAGCTGGTTGATCAACTCAGCGTCATTCTCTTCTTCCTTACCTCCCTC
Source organism: Dermacentor variabilis (assembly GCF_050947875.1). Classification (NCBI taxonomy): domain Eukaryota; kingdom Metazoa; phylum Arthropoda; class Arachnida; order Ixodida; family Ixodidae; genus Dermacentor; species Dermacentor variabilis. The sequence goes on along the minus strand of NW_027460280.1, from coordinate 9,278,787 downwards.
GGGGGGCCACAAGCACGTTCACCGGTCTTCGTTTTCTTCATGCATAACATTCCTCTCGTCGCAGACGAAGCCCGCCAGGCGAGTCAATTTGTTTGTCTTGGCGTGAACAATTTCAAGCGGGCGACATGGACCACTTGTGTCTTGGCAGCTCTTCTACCACTCGCCGTGAGGCGAGCTATGTTGTACGTGACTTCTGTGAGTCTGTTAATAATAACAAACGGTCCATCGTAGGTAGCCAAAAGCTTTTGGCATAACCCGCGTTTCCGTACTGGTGTCCACAGCCAGACTAAATCACCAGGGCGATAGGTTACCGGATGGTGGCGAATGTCGTAGCGTGCTTTTGATCTGTCCTGCGATGCCAAAGTGCGCAACAGAGCAATACAACGAGCTTCTTCGGCAAGGCAGAGAGTCTCGGCGACAGTGGGATTTTCATGACTACAGAAAGGGAAAACAGTGTCGATTGTGTACCGGGGTAGCCGTGCATACAGCAGGAAGAAAGGGCTATAGCCGGTAGTCTCGTGCTTGGTGGTGTTGAACGCGTATGTGATAAAAGGCAGTACGTCATCCCAGTTCTTGTGGTCGGATGAAACATACATAGATGGCATTTAGCAGAATGCGTTGTTGAGCAAGTTGGTTCATTGTAATTGGAAACGTTGGTTGCGCTTTTTTAGACAATCACAAGGAAGGGAGACAGGACAGGCACAAACTAACAACTGAGGTTTATTCAAGAAAAACACTTAAATATCAGACCAAGCCAGCGCAGGCGCTTCAGGGTACCAGCAGCATAAAAAGAAGAAAAACCCAAAATCAGAAAAAACCAATAGCGTGGCTCACCTAAACATACTATCTAGAAAACGTGCCTCCCTATTGTAAAGTATGACCGATGTGTCGCTGATGCATGCTTGTCCCTTCTTTTTTATATAATATGACTCAAGAAGTTCTCGTGCTTTTTCATTATTGCACTTGCGCAGGATCGTAACCTGGTTGAGCAGAGGCCTGCATTTATGGTCTAAGCAATGCATGGGTAAATGACGTTGCTCCCGGTTTAAAATTGATCTTTCGTGTTCTCGGATTCGCACGTTCAAACAATGGCCCGTCTGGCCTACATAGATTTTGCCGCATGTCAGGGGAATCTGATAAACAACGCCAACTTGGCAATCTGCATAGGGGTTCTTGTGTTTCACGCCGCAGCCACCTTGCTTCTTTCTGGCGTGAAGTCTCCCAATGCGGGCGCAAAGGTGACTCAGCTTGCAGGGAGCCGAGAAAACGAGTGGGACACCATGCTTGGTTGCTATCTTCTTCAGACTATGTGCAGTTCTGTGAACATATGGAATTACAACTGGCTTTGAAGCTTTGTTGGCAACATCAGAGTTTACTTTTTGGGGCGCTTTTAGCCTCTTTTCGAGCGTTTCAACCACTCCCAGCACAACCATATCAGGGAAGCCAGCCTCTTTCAGCCTAGAAATTTGCATGTCGAAGCTAGCCTGCATGGCATGCGTACATGACTTCTTCAAAGATTGCTCAATAATCTGTTTAGCAATGGCCCTTTTGGTGATTTTAGAGTGAGCTGAATCATATGGTAATAATTGTTTTTGTGTGCGAGGGCAGAAACAACTACAAACGTGCTCTTTTCCAAAGGTAAGTTTAAGGAACTGCAGAATGTTATTGACAGGGAGCTCATGTGTAAAGGTTAGACCTAAGGCCACTGTAAAGGGGCGTCCATACAGGTAAGAACGAAATCGCTGAACCGTAAATATTACCGCGAGGCATTCTTGTTCCATGACAGTGTAATTCTGGTCGGGCCTACTTAATGAGCGGCTTGCATATGCAATCACGTGATCGCAGTCACCGTAGCGTTGAACTAGGACGGCACCAATACCTATGCCACTGGCATCCGTATGGAGTTCCGCCGGAACTGAAGTGTTGAAAAACCGGTCGTGACGTCAGCAGAAACTTCAACTGACGAAAAGAAGAGTCGCACTCCTGAGTCCACTCAAAGGGGGTGTCCTTTCGTAGCAGGCATGTCAGCGGATACGCGACATCGGTGAATTTAGGAATAAATCGGTGGAAATGGGAACAAAGCCCCAGAAAACTACGGAGCTCCTTGACAGAGCGCGGTGCACTGAACGCTTCAACGGCTGCTGCTTTCTGGGGATCAGGGCGGATGCCATCATTGTCGATGAGGTGCCCAAGCACAAGGGTTTGGCGGTCTTCGAAGTGGCATTTCTTAGAGTTTAAAACTAGACCAGCGTTTCTGATGCAGTTCAGGACAATATCCAGACGCGAGTTGTGTTCACTGAAGGTGCGGCCATAGATGACGACATCGTCGAGGTAGCACATGCACATGTTCCACTTCAAACCGTGCAAAACAGTGTCCATAAATCTTTCGAAAGTTGCCAGAGCGTTGCACAATCCAAATGGCATCACATTAAATTCGAAGAGCCTGTCAGGGGTTACAAAGGCAGTCTTCTCCTTGTCGTCAGGATGCATCGGAATTTGCCAATAGCCGGATCGTAAATCTACTGAGGAGGTGCAATGAAGGCAGTCTGTTGCATCATCAATACGTGGGAGTGGGTACACGTCCATTTTTGTTACAGCATTCAAACGGCGATAGTCGACGCAAAATCTCCAAGATCCATCTTTTTTTTAAACAAGAATCACTGGAGCTGCCCACGGACTCACTGACTCTTGTACGACTCTCTTTTTCATCACTTCGTGCACTTTTTCATTGATAATCTGGCGCTCTGATGGTGAAACACGATATGGCTTTTGTCTAATTGGATTTGCCGAACCCGTGTTGATAGTATGGCGCGTTCGAGACGCAGGGATTGCAGGTATTTTGTCCTTCTGCGCAAAGGCGAATACCGAAACATGCTTCGAAAGCACACCACTAACGTTCGGCGTTCACTCGTGCTGAGCGATTTATTTACCATCGACAAAAGGGCCGTTTCCGAACTGTGGCTATCAGGTTCTTCTGGCACATCTGTAAGTTCAGCCACTAATAAGGACGCGTGTTCCCTGGCGAAGGCTAATTTCATGCCGTCTGATAGTATAACGGACTCCTTAGAACAATTTAGGGGTCCATAAGCCAGTGCGTCCGCCTTTGATCGACACCACACAATGTGGCACCAACACATTCTTCTTCATACAGTTAAAGTGCATCGGTTCTACGGTAGCTTCGAAGCTGTCGGAATCGGCGCCGCAACAGACAACGGGAACGCAAACGGTAGATTATGCAGGTATGACCGTATCACCACAAACACACAGTGTAGTTTCGCGATCTACAGGGTTCTCCAGGAGTCCTGATGGAATCCTACCACTTAAGAATACCGTTCCTGTGCGGCAGTCGACAGTAGCACCACACTCCCGCAAGAAGTCCATGCCGAGAATAACATCATGGGTCAACCGAGGAATAATTACAAACTCTGTCGTAATAACATGGCCTCCCAAAAACACGTCAGCACTACACACCCCAATAGGTCGCAACGGCTCGCCACTCATTCCGCAGAACTTTGAATCTTCGTCCCATTTAAACAAAACCTTTCGCCCTAACACATGTTTAAAAGGGACACTCGTGACCGAAATTGTTGCGCCTGTGTCCACCAGTGCCATCACAGGGACATTATCTACAAGCACGCGCACTTTGTTTTTCAGCATCAACACAGGAGGTATTTCTGTCAGTAGCACGTCTCCAGCGACCTCACCTCTATCGGCCACGCTAGCTAGTTTTCCGGTGACAAAGGGGACGTGGCGCGACGCAGCGGTGTGGGAGAACGGGGAGCACGACGTTGCGGTGGGGGTGTCAAACTTCTGTTAGATGCCGGGGAGCAATTCCGGGAGCTGCTCGGCCAATACTTGTCGCCAGATGGTACGTGTGCTGGCCACGGGGCACCGTGTGGCCGTTCGGAGGGCCGAGAAAACTCTGATGGCTGGCCATACCATGTGGTCGTACGCTGGTTGCAAAACCGCGATATACGACCCGGGACACCGCAGGAATAACACACCGGGAGAGGTCGAAACCTTGGTTGTTCGTCGATGAAGCGGATATTATCATTTTCCCGCGTGTAGTGGGTCGGTTCGTGGCGTGTGTCACGACGATACATCGGGCGTCGAGAAGGTGTGCGCTGAGCGCATTGGTCATGGCGCGGAGTCGTCGGGCGTGTTGTCATCCTCGACTGTGGGGCTGCACTGTACTCTGCGCTGTACACAGCGCAGCGGTAACCATCGGTTACCAAGGGGCCAAATGTGGTGCCGTCATTGCCTCACCTGACGTGTACACGCCATGGTGGTCAACAGTTGAATGCAACAACTCTTCGCGGTGGGAAAGTTCCTCGCGGACAATCTGTCGGATGGTCGAAGGAAGGTCGAGGCAAGGACTTGTGTCCACACTGGCAACCGTCGTAACGTTTGCCAACCGACCAAACTTTGGCACAATCCGACGCATCTTGAGCGTTTCAAAAGTTCTGCAGTGCCGAAACACGTCGGACACAGAACTGAGGCTCTCCATTTTCTCCTTTCCAATGGACGGTTGGATGTTTCCAATGGACAGTTGGATGGATGTTATGAGCGTCCCCTTTGGAACGGGGCGGTGGGTTGCACCACCAAGCTCTTGCTACTATGCTGCTTAATATCCTACCTAGGTTAACCAATGAAAAAAGAAAAAAACAACACACTATGAACTACCACGTCCAAATTTTCTTTTCCCCTATTGCGAACTGTGCTTTTGTACGCCTCCGTCTTATGCCGTTTCCCTACTTTTCTTCCACCAATCCTCCAGTCGCCTCTTACTAATGTCTATTGCGGACCTGTTTGCTTTACCACTGCTCCCGCTGAACCCAAGGGCTTCAAGGAGGCTAGTGGTGCCTAAATCGACCGCTGGGTAGACGTCTTCACATTCTAATAAAATATGCTCCGTCGTTTCCCTCGCTTTACCGCGGCAAGCACATGCTTCTTCTTCCTTCTTATATCTCGCTTTATAGGTGCGTGTTCTAAGGCATCCCGATCTCGCTTCGAAAAGTAATGAGCTTCCTTTTGAGTTATCATAAATGGTTTCTTTCCTGATTTCATTTTTTCCTCGTAAGGGACGGAGCGCTATTCTGGACATTCCGCCATTTTCTTCGATGCATGACGTAGGCGCGACGCAAACAAAATGGCGCTGGTGGCTCCCGCTTTGCTTACGTAACGTGACGCCAACTTGACGTTTCGCCTAAGAAATTGAAATGAAGGCACTGAATATAGCGTTATCGGCGAAGCAAGACAGTTTTACTCCGCAGTAAAAATAAAGCAGCTATCTCAAAGCGTATGATTATTCCGTCGAAAAGGCTTCTCGCTTCTGTCGTCTGCTACGTACAAGCCGTCGTCTGCTTCAATAGCTAGGATGCGTGTCCCCGGAAAATGGAATGAGTCATCGCATGTTGGCTCCAACGCGCTTGTTTTCTTGCTTGAGACAACATACGCGACCTACCAGTGGTGATGCGCGCACGTTCTAGGTAACGTTATCGCTATCTGGTGAAACGCAAGCATAGAACGCAAGTGACTCAGCCCGACTCGGCTGGCTGAGAAACGGCCGAATATCACCGATAGCGTTGCGCGCGCCAGAGATATCCACTAGAGCGACGCAAGCGCCGGCGCTGCCATCTCTTGTTCGTTTCGCTGGTTACTCGCACCTGCTGAGCGGTACCTGCTACCGCAGGTACCGCAGGTAGCACAGCTACCTACGGTAGCATATACAGTAACTCTAGGATATTAGCATGTTCAGCGCCCCTAGCAGAAAAAGAACAAATTAAAGTATTCGGCCACATTACAGTAGCTCCACTTGCGCGCTTACGCTGAAACACGCCTCGATTGATTATTCGCCCTCTGTGGCCATTTGTTGAACTTGAGAGTGTGCGGGCATAGAGTTTTTCACTATAGACCGTTTTTTCGTAGGCGCCGCCATATTGTGAACGCAGTGGCGCCGCCTATGAGCAGCGCCATACTGGCTTGGGTGAAAGCGGTGTTTTGCATGGCAGGTATACGCTCCGCGGTAGTTTCTGGTGTTTGTTATCGCGCGCGCGCGGTCTATTTAGCATAACGTGCGTCTTCTACGCGCTTAACGGTTCTGTGAGACGTATTAAAGTGGTTTAAGTCGGTATAGCCGGACTTTCTGCTGGCATTGCGGCGGACGGAGCTCGCAGCTTGATGTGTGCGCGCATATATTTGAGCGACTATCAGCCTCGGAGACCAATTATTTATTTCTGAATGTTCTATTCACTAATGTGACCTTATTGCAGTATTATCCTCTATTTCTAAGCTGCGGTTTAGGAGCCATGAAACATACGCGACGATCGTAACAGCGTGGGTACCGTTCTGCTACGATAGGATCTGTGATGTTATACTTTGACAAGCGTTCAAACTGTTCGCTGCAAGTTACATTGCGTGACTACTTGGTTCGATGGATGAGGTTTCCGCCCCTGAATAAAATAGTTTTGGCAAGTAATAGCAGCATGCCTTACAGTCAGAATTAAGCTTGTCCATCAAAGGGACTGCTTACGAACTGCGCGAGCGTCCCAAGCACTGGTAGGTGCTAGATTACAGATGTCTTTGTTCTATATACCGCGTGGCCCAAGCATACGGCATCAGCGGTTATATATCTATAAACATTGTGCGGTGTGACTATGCGAGGTCGTATTGCGGCGTTAGCCCATTTTCTCTTGCTTTTTCGAGAAAGAGGATGATAACGATGCCTGTGCATCACAAATATTTGATAGCGCCTGTCGCTAAGATGTTTCGGGGTTGCCTGAGGTTGGCCGTGCACGAACATGCGCTCTTATGTTTTATGTCTTACTCCCTACGCCAAGCGATCAGACATTGAGCTGATTTACCATTTAATGCTGGTAATACAGACACTGGTTTTCTTTATTGAAATAAAATCGATATAAGCAAAATAGTTCACAACACATACATACACCACGACTGATAATGTGCGTACACCGCGGTTGATAAAGCGCGTCACATTTTTGCGCCCCCATGACATATTTCCGCCTACTGTAGTTACCTATGCACCGAAATGCTTCCCTGACGACGTTGTATGAACGGACATGGCGTAAATTTCACAAAGTACGATCTAAAACATCTCGAAATCGTTCCGCAGCACGCGACAGCAATACTTTCAAGCAGCGCCGCGCCGGTTCGCCCAAGACAGAGAGGAGGAAAGGCCCTCCGCGCGCCCTATCCTCCTCGCCCGATGAAAAGGTCTATAACACCTAGAGGGTAATCTGGCGCCACCGCCTATGGGAGTTTCTTAAGGGGGCACCGCGCCGTGCGTGCGTCTATTTGTCGTACAAAAATCCCTCACGTGACCTGATCCTAGGTGCCTAGGGACAGCATCGTTTAGGGATTTTTGAGAAGGCGCGATGCTGGCGCCGAGCGACGTCGTGGCGTGTTCGTCCTCGGCCTGATCGTTCGCTGGACCGCGCGTTGTTCAACATTGCTCATGTGATTGCACGTACGTGCGTTGCTTGTGTGTTGGTTGTAGGTTCTGTGTTACTTGGCGGAAAGTCGTGAGTAGTGGTGGTGCAGCAGTGCGGCTTTGGCCTCGGTGAACTCTGGCAGTACAGAATCTGCGTTGTGTTACCCGTGCTTTCTAGAGAACCCGGCGGTGGTCACAATTGAAATATCGAAGTGGCCTAGCGCCTCGGCAGCGAAGTTCAGCGAACCACGATGTGGCGTCGCCGTGTCCGACTTTGCTTAACGGACATCGAGGGATGTGCTGCTCGCTGCAAGTCATGTAAATGCAACTGCGTCGACCGCCAACTGTTGAGCGCTGAAAGTGTGTTTGGTGTGCTGTGCTTGAAACGAGTGGTGCAGCCGTGCAGCGGGGGTGGCGGAGGAGCAGAGTGGCTTAGGGGCTCCGTTTGCGTGTTCACAGACATATGCTCCCGTCTTGGTCTCATTAGCGGCTGTCGCGGGACTGCGGTGTGCTAGCTCCTTGCCTACTATAATGTTTACGACGCTAACACACAGCATGTTCACGTTCTTCCGCGCTATATGTCATTTGCATGACGGCCGAGTTGAAAACGAGACATATAGTGTTTTTTGCGTTTTTGTGTTGTAAATTACTTTCTATTGTGGAAGTTCTGGGAGTCTTATTACGCAAGGAGTGCGAACGTAAACATAAACACATATGTGTGATGAAATTTTGAATTACCCATAATACCTTTTACGACTGATAAGTGGCCTACACCGCCTGTGTGAATCAGCTACCGTATGTTGCGGCGCTCTTTCGTGTGGTAGAATGATGCATGGTGCGCGTTTATTTCTGTACTGTTGTAAAAACCATTTGTTTATTTACTCAATACAAATGTACGGCTTATTCGCCGCAGTACATTTTAGTTACGCGGTGAAGCATACTAAAAGTGGGAGGGGGCCGCTATCAGCCAGCATAGTATGTCCACTTAAGTGATCTGAGAGGCGGCGGGTGCGCGAGTGTATAATTAAAGAACTCTTATTATGTCCAGTGACAGTGGAGATCATTAACTGTAGCACCAAAGTAGTGGACCACTACCACAAAGGCATGTAGTATGCCCATCTCAATTCTTGTGCTTATGCCAGTCTTCTTTTTTACAGCAATAGCTGCTATGGGCGAACTCCCCTGGTTGTTCTGATGTTACTGGTGTTGTCACTGGAATTCCCGAATTTCTTGCTAGAATATTGCAAATAAAGTTCTCATTGTGCTGCGAGGATTCAAACATATGATTAAAAGAGTAGCAGTCCACAATTCTACATTTCAGCCACTCTGCTGAAGATTCAGTCGCGGTGAATACTGATCCCGGAGAGCATGATCTAGCCAACAGGTGCCATGATTGGCTAACACCTGCTCAATGTCTGCGTACTGTATATAGAGCTGGCATCCACACCTTCAAGCTCTTGCACATCACCTTCCCACTTGTGAAGGCAGTCCTATGTTAAATTTTCTTCTTACTTGTAATGACAATGATTGGGTGCACATGCTTCATTAATCTTCTTCTAGTGCTTGGCTTCTCTGATTTACTGGATGGAGCTGTTGATGTCTTGTTTTCCTCAAGCAAAGCGCAAGACCTAGCAATGGCTAGCCCAAATATAGATTTGAGAAAACCAAAACGAATTCAGCAGTAAGAAGCTAAAGGGTTGTTTTGGTGTAGATCAGTGGCTAAGTCCGGATATGAAAGAGGAGGAAGAAAAGCAGAGTCTTTCCACGTTAACACTGTGAGGCACAACTCCCACAAATATATACGACTCGTACTTATTTTACTTTTTTAAGGAGATTACCGACTTGCATTGGCAAGTGTTCACTTCAACAAACACTGCATGAAGTAAGCCTCCTGCACATATTTCACCAGCTACTGCATCATTGTTTCCCATTATGAGTGAAACTGCAATTTTCTTTATGCTACAAGTTGCCCAATTTTGTGTTTTGCAGTAGGATGTTAGCAGTGCTATTAAGGCACTTAAAACTCATGAATTGTAGTAGAGAGAAAAAAAAGTAAGAAAGCAGTGGCTTTTTGTGCGTAGACTATGCATACACCTGGTGCTCTTATGGTCATTTTTTCCCTATCTGCTAAACCATTGTAAACAAGAAAAGTTTATACACAATTAGTTTATACACAGACCACAACTAAACCACAGGTATCGCTGGTAAGCAAAGTATACTTGTTCAGTGACATTTTCTGCAGTCCTGCTATTAAGCTTTCCTTCCTTCCTTTTCAGCTGTGCAGGTTCATTAAGAAGTGATGATACAGTTTGACAGTTTTAATCGTTGAAAGACTTAGCGAAACATTTTTCGGGTTGTTTTTTCTTGGTTTCAGACTCTGCACATTGCATTTTAAGGCGTGTTTTCTGTGTTTGTTGCTTTTTCTTTATGGGTAGGGCATGTCAACATTTTTTGCACCATTTCAGGTATGTGGTGCCACAGACTGTTCTTAGACGGAGTCTCGCCCTTTCACTCTGTACAATTTGATGTCAGTTTTTTGTGTCCAAGGCCGTTTTACAGCGTGATTGTCATCATCATCAGCCTGGTTACGCCCACTGCAGGGCAAAGGCCTCTCCCATACTTCTCCAACAACCCCGGTCATGTACTAATTGTGGCCATGCCATGCCTGCAAACTTCTTAATCTCATCCGCCCACCTAACTTTCTGCCGCCCCCTGCTACGCTTCCCTTCCCTTGGGATCCAGTCCGTAACCCTTAATGACCATCGGTTATCTTCCCTCCTCATTACATGTCCTGCCCATGCCCATTTCTTTTTCTTGATTTCAACTAAGATGTCATTAACTCATGTTTGTTCCCTCACCCAATCTGCTCTATTCTTATCCCTTAACGTTACACCTATCATTCTTCTTTCCATAGCTCGTTGCGTCGTCCTCAATTTGAGTAGAACCATTTTCATAAGCCTCCAGGTTTCTGCCCCGTAGGTGAGTACTGGTAAGACACAGCTATTATATACTTTTCTCTTGAGGGATAATGGCAACCTGCTGTTCATGATCTGAGAATGCCTGCCAAACGCACCCCAGCCCATCCTTATTCTTCTGATTATTTCCGTCTCATGATCCGGATCCGCCGTCACTACCTGCCCTAAGTAGATGTATTCCCTTACGACTTCCAGTGCCTCGCTGCCTATTGTAAATTGCTGTTCTCTTCCGAGACTGTTAAGCATTACTTTTCTGCAGATTAATTTTTAGACCCACTCTTCTGCTTTGCCTCTCCAGGTCAGTGAGCATGCATTGCAATTGGTCCCCTGAGTTACTAAGCAAGGCAATATCATCAGCGAATCGCAAGTTACTAAGGTATTCTCCATTAACTTTTATCCCCAATTCTTCCCAATCCAGGTCTCTGAATACCTCCTGTACACACGCTGTGAATAGCATTGGAGATATCGTATCTCCCTGCCTGACGCCTTTCTTTATTGGGATTTTGTTGCTTGCTTTATGGAGGACTACGGTGGCTGTGGAGCCGCTATAGATATCTTTCAGTATTTTTACATACGGCTCGTCTACACCCCGATTCCGTAATGCCTCTACGACTGCTGAGGTTTCGACAGAATCAAACGCTTTCTCGTAATCAATGAAAGCTATATATAAGGGTTGGTTATATTCCGCACATTTCTCTATCACCTGATTGATAGTTTGAATATGATCTATTGTTGAGTAGCCTTTACGGAATCCTGCCTGGTCCTTTGCTTGACAGAAGTCTAAGGTGTTCCTGATTCTATTTGCGATTACCTTAGTAAATAGTTTGTAGGCAACGGATAGTAAGCTGATCGGTCTATAATTTTTCAAGTCTTTGGCGTCCCCTTTCTTATGGATTAGGATTATGTTAGCGTTCTTCCAAGATTCCGGTACGCTCGAGGTCATGAGGCATTGCGTATACAGGGTAGCCAGTTTCTGTAGAACAATCTGTCCACCATCCTTCAACAAATCTGTTGTTACCTGATCCTCCCCAGCTGCTTTCCCCCTTTGCATATCTCCCAAGGCTTTCTTTACTTCTTCCGGCGTTACCTTTGGGATTTCGAATTCCTCTGGACTAATTTCTCTTCCATTATTGTAGCATTTTGCCAAGTTTTGCCTCTGTCACCCAAGCTTGAAAGATTGCTACCCACTGCTGGTGGCATGACACATGTGACATTTCTTTTTCAATAAAAGGAAGTCTGTCACTTATCCTGTGCACTGGTTGTCTTTTGTCTCTTTGAATTGCAATTTGTTGCCTATATTTGCTCTTTTGTTGCATTTCAGATTAGGAATGGCTATCATAATTGATATTTAACCATACTGCACACAATGTGGATGATATGTAATTGCAATATATGGCCACCATAAATATAATAGAAGTTAATAATTCAAGAATAGTGCCTTTGCATGGTGGTGCAGCCATGAATTGTGGCTATAAGGTACCAGCGCTGCAGATAGCACTGCTTGTGCAGAATATAGTTCAACTCTACTACTTTCAAACATCATTGTTTTTATCTGCATTTGTATAGTTCCAGTTTCTATGAACAACACACGTCTGGTGGAAGAGTGGCTTGCACCTGCAGTAGGGCCCAATGAATAGCCAAATTTCTGCCCGTTTTCATGTTATTAGCACATTAGTAAAGGCAGTCGTTCTTATAGTAGCCTGTTTGCCCAGTATAGAAGCCGCTGCAGGGTGTCAGGATCTCGTACACATCTTCAGCTTTGCAGGGGACACAGCATCTGGCACATAGTTTGTCACAGGCCATGTAATCGGGGCAAGTTGAGTTCACTCCCTAGCAAAAGGAGAACCAAGCTTGTTGGATATGAAGTAAACCACCTGTATACTTAGTGGCCTTTTTCATTTCGTGTGACATATGTGGTTATAGCGACCCTTGTTTTAAGCACTTCTTGTCCAACAGCGGTCATTTGCTTTTGAAACACTCAGGATAGCTTTCAGCAAGCTGGACAGGAATAACACTGAAAAACCAGCAGATGTTAATTCTCGCACTTATCATGCGAAGCTTCGTACAGTATGATGAGGGCGTAAATAAATGAGAGTGTTCCTCAAGGCCTTGTAGCACATGTCACGAGTTTGGAGCAACATGATGTATAGCACTTTTTTGATTGCATACTATAGGTTTAGCAGGTGTGGCCATGGTTGAAGTGCAGTGGAAGGTCAAGAAAACATATCTATGAGCAGCACCCTGGTAAAGGAGACTGTGGGAAAACGAGTGGGAAGCCTGTTGAACATCTGGTTGACCCACTTGCTGGCTCCATCAGGCAAAGTATGATAAAGAGAAGGAAGTCATCAACCCATCAGAAGGTTTTTGCATATAAACACTGTGCTAAGGTCATAACATGCCAACAAGTCTTAGTGCGCAGGCTATGCACAACCAACTACATATGCCTTCTGTTCGGAAATTGCTCATAGTAACTAACAAGGATGGAGTGGACAAAAAAAGAACAGCAGCTCCATTAATTTGGTTTCACTGGTATCAACAGTGTTTTGTAAGTGTACATAGCTATACTCCCCAATGCCTTCTTGGATGACATCAGCAAGGACCAGCTTGAGGCAAGGGGTAATAGACGTCTTTACAAGCTAAAAATGCATGCATGCATAGAGAGCACATTGTGTCCGAAAAGTAGGCACTTCACAGGGGCACTGGAAAAGGAACAGGTTAACAGTGGGCAAAGACAAGCTACTAAACACCCAACACTGTTGCCATGTAACGACCTCTGAAACAATCCCTCTTAATGAGGAAATCAGCTTTGTGTGTCCAGAAAGAGGGCAGATGGGCAAAGCCCCTTCAGTAATGCTGCCAGCTTCAAAAGCCCATTTTGCACATCTTGAATGCTTCCTTCTTAAGACTTTGTTGGGTGCAAGCATTCTACTGTCTAAAAGCTGTCATTGAGAGCACTGGTGGTTTGGTGGCAATAAAGTTCAGAAGCAATTGCACCAAACCTCCCTTCCTAGTTGGCCTGGATGCTCACCGTGCTTATGAAGCAGCACCATGAGGCAAGCAAGGGGAATTGATGCCTCCAAGCCCTTGTTCGTGTGTCACACTGTTCTGTTAGTAACAACCCCGAGACTTCAAACCAACAAGCTCAAGTTCTCCACTCGCATGGCTACTGCGTAGGATTTATAAAAAGCACAAAAACAGAAAAATCAAGGGAAAGGATAAAGCACCATTTAACACTTAGTATTGCTACAGCCCACTCCCTTCTTTTATTTTGTCTGGTCGTGCTACATCTTTTTATTATAGATAGGCATCAATTTAGGTGATGTTCCCAATCTGTGTCCAATATTTATATACACTATGTGCTGGTTCAAAGAAGTTCGAAACACTGCAATGGAAGCTTCAAGTAGAAAAGGTGCCAGGAAGAAAAAAAAAGCTGTGCTGCAACCATCTCAGCAACATCTTGTCCCTTTAATAAAAATTGTGCTTCCATATTAACTTGAGCCCTCTAGTTTAGAGTAAAGTACCAGTGCACTTATGAAAAAATGAATCAATTCTCAAAGAGCATGTGCAGTCCAGCCAAAAGCAGGGGCAAGAATGCGCATTGCGCTCCTCCTATATTGAAGGTGAATAACACGTACCATAATGGCGAATGTGCTTTAGTAAGCTTCCCTGCAATATGAATTTGTAATGTACAAAGAATTGTCAATGAAGCTTACCACGAGCACAGATGCACTTGCAAATTATATCACAATTGAAGATAATGAGCAAACCTATGTGCCCTTCCCCTCTTAGTATGCTTTACTGCACAATGCTTATTTACACCCCTGTATTGCGGTGTAGCAAGCTACAAAAGAAACTTTGCATAATTAGGCTTTTTAGGATTATGTTTCTCGCAATACACTAATATTTCGCGGTGAAGCCTAAGCAATGTACTGCGGCGAAGCATACTAAAAGTGAAAAGGGGCAAGAGTTCTTTAATCATGCACTCGCGAACCCTCCGCCTCTCAGGTCGCTTGAGTGGACATACTATGCTGGCTGATAGCGGCCCCCTCCCACTTTTAGTATGCTTCACCGCGTAACTAAAATGTACTGCGGCGAACAAGCCGTACATTTGTATTCAGTGAATAAACAAATGGTTTTTACAACAGTACAGAAATAAACACGCACCATGCATCAGTCTACCACACGGAAGAGCGTCGCAACATACGGTAGCTGATTCACACAGGCCGTGTAGCCCACTTATCAGTCGTAAAGGGTATTATGGGTAATTCAAAATTTCAGACACACATTTGTTTATGTTTACGTTCGCACTCCTTGCGTAATAAGACTCCCAGAACTTCCACAATAGAAAGTAATTTACAACACACAAACGCAAAGAACACTATATGTCTCGTTTTCAACTCGGCCGTCATGCAAATGACATATAGCGCGGAAAAACGTGAACATGCTGTGTGTTAGCGTCGTAAACTTCATACTAGGCAAGGAGCTAGCACACCGCAGTCCCGCGACAGCCGCTAATGAGCCCAAGACGGGTGCATATGTCTGTGAACACGCAAACGGAGCCCCTAAGCCACTCTGCTCCTCCGCCACCCCCGCTGCACGGCTGCACCACTCGTTTCAAGCACAGCACACCAAACACACTTTCAGCGCTCAACAGTTGGCGGTCGACGCAGTTGCATTTACATGACTTGCAGCGAGCAGCACATCCCTCGATGTCCGTTAAGCAAAGTCGGACACGGCGACGCCACATCGTGGTTCGCTGAACTTCGCTGCCGAGGCGCTAGGCCACTTCGATATTTCAATTGTGACCACCGCCGGGTTCTCTAGAAAGCACGGGTAACACAACGCAGATTCTGTACTGCCAGAGTTCACCGAGGCCAAAGCCGCACTGCTGCACCACCACTACTCACGACTTTCCGCCAAGTAACACAGAACCTACAACCAACACACAAGCAACGCACGTACGTACAATCACATGAGCAATGTTGAACAACGCGCGGTCCAGCGAACGATCAGGCCGAGGACGAACACGCCACGACGTCGCTCGGCGCCAGCATCGCGCCTTCTCAAAAATCCCTAAACAATGCTGTCCCTAGGCACCTAGGATCAGGTCACTTGAGGGATTTTTGTACGACAATTAGACGCACGCTGTTCCCATGACGGCACGGGCGTGCGTCTAATTGTCGTACAAAAATCCCTCACGTGACTACTGCCAGAGTCTGCTACTGCCAGCGAGGCTTTGGCCTCGGTGGCAGTACAGACTCTGGCAGTACAGAATCTGCGTTGTGTGACCCGTGCTTTCTAGAGAACCCGGCGGTGGTGACGATTGAAATATCGAAGTGGCCTATAGCGCCTCGGCTAAAAGTTCTGCGAACCGCCATGTGGCGTCGCCGTGTCCGACTTTGCTTAACTGACATCGAGGGATGTGCTGCTCGCTGCAAGTCATGTAAATGCAACTGCGTCGACAGCCCACTGTTCAGCTCTGAATGTGTGTTTGGTGTGCTGTGCCAATTGAAACGAGTGGTGCAGCCGTGCACGGGGGTGGCTGATGAGCAGAGTGGCTTAGGGGCTCCGTTTGCGCGTTCACAGACATGTGCTTACGTCTTGGTATCATTAGCGGCTGTCGCGAGACTGCGGTGTGCTAGCTCCTTGCCTAGTATCAAGTTTACGACGCTAACACACAGCATGTTCTCGTTTTTCCGCGCTATATGTCATTTGCATGACGGCCGAGTTGAAAACGAGACATATGTCTGTGTTCTTTGCATTTGTGTGCTGTAAATTACTTTCTATTGTGGAAGTTCTGGGAGTCTTATTACGCAAGGAGTGCGAACGTAAACATAAACACATGTGTGTCTGAAATTTTGAATTACCCATAATACCCTTTACGACTGATAAGTGGGCTACATGGTCTGTGTGAATCAGCTACCGTATGTTGCGACGCTCTTCCGTGTGGTAGGCTGATGCATGGTGCGCGTTTATTTCTGTACTGTTGTAAAAACCATTTGTTTATTCACTCAATACAAATGTACGGCTTGTTCGCCGCAGTACATTTTAGTTACGCGGTGAAGCATACTAAAAGTGGGAGGGGGCCGCTATCAGCCAGCATAGTATGTCCACTTAGGCGACCTGAGAGGCGGAGGGTTCGCGAGTGCATGATTAAAGAACTCTTGCCCCTTTTCACTTTTAGTATGCTTCACCGCAGTACATTGCTTAGGCTTCACCGCGAAATATTAGTGTATTGTGAGAAAGATAATCCTAAAATGCCTAATTATGCAAAGTTTCTTTTGTAGCTTGCTACACCGCAATACAGGGGTGTAAATAAGCATCGTGCAGTAAAGCATACTAAGAGTGGAAAGGGCACATAGGTTTGCTCATTATCTTCAATTGTGATATAATTTGCAAGTGCATCTGTGCTCGTGGTAAGCTTCATTGACAATTCTTTGTACATTACAAATTCATATTGCAGGGAAGCTTACTAAAGCACATTCGCCATTATGGTACGTGTTATTCACCTTCAATATAGGAGGAGCGCAATGCGCATTCTTGCCCCTGCTTTTGGCTGGACTGCACATGCTCTTTGAGAATTGATTCATTGTTCATAAGTGCACTGGTACTTTAAACTGGAGGGCTCAAGTTAATATGGAAGCACAATTTTTATTAAAGGGACAACATGTTGCCGAGATGGTTGCAGCACAGCTTTTTTTTTTCTTCCTGGCACCTTTTCTACTTGAAGCTTCCATTGCAGTGTTTCAAACCTCTTTGAACCAGCACATAGTGTATATAAAAATTGAACACTGATTGGGAACATCACCTAAGTACATGTCTATCTATAGTAAAAAGATGTAGCACGACCAGACAAAATAAAAGAAGGGCGTGGGCTGTAGCAATACTAAGTGTTAAATGGTGCTTTATCTTTTCCCTTGAGTTTTCTGTTTTTGTGCTTTTTATGGATCCTCCGCAGTAACCATGCGAGTGGAGAACTTGAGCTTGTTGGTTTCAAGTCTCGTGGTTGTTACTAACAGAACAGTGTGATAAATGAACAAGGGCTTGGAGGCATCAGTTCACCTTGCTTGCATCATGGTGCTGCTTCATAAGCACGGTGAGCATCCAGGCCAACTAGGAAGGGAGGTTTGTTGCAATTGCTTCTGAACTTTATTGCCACCAAACCAACAGTGCTCTTAGTGACAGCTTTTGGACAGTAGAATGCTTGCACCCAGCAAAGTCTTAAGAAGGAAGCATTCAAGATGTGCAAAATGTGCTTTTGAAGCTGGCAGCATTACTGAAGGGGCTTTGCCCATCTGCCCTCTTTATGGATACACAAAGATGATTTCCTCATTAAGAGGGATTGTTTCAGAGGTCGTTACATGGCAACAGTGTTGGGTGTTTAGTAGCTTGTCTTTGCCCACTGTTAATAACCTGTTCCTTCTCCAGTGCCCTTGTGAAGTGCCTACTTTTTGGACACAATGTGCTTTCCATGCATGCATGCATTTTTAGCTTGTAAAGACGTCTATTACCCCTTGCCTCAAGCTGGTCCTTGCTGATGTCACCCAAGAAGGCATTGGGGAGTATGGCGATGTACACTTACAAAACACTGTTGATACCAGTGAAACCAAATTAATGGAGCTGCTGTTCTTTTTTTGTCCACTCCATCCTTGTTAGTTACAATGAGCAATGACCGAACAGAAGGCATATGTAGTTGGTTGTTCATAGCCTGCGCACTAAGACTTGTTGGCATGTTATGACCTTAGCACAGTGTTTATATGTAAAAACCTTCTGATGTGTTGATGACTTCCTTCTCTTTATGACACTTTGCCTGATGGAGCCAGCAAGTGGGTCAACGAGATGTTCAACTGGCTTCCCACTAATTTTCCCAGAGTCTCCTTTACCAGGGTGCTGCTCATAGATATGTTTTCTTGACCTTGCACTGCACTTCAACCATGGCCACACCTGCTAAACCTATAGCATGCAATCAAAAAAGTGCTATACATCATGTTGCTCCAAACTCGTGACATGTGCTACAAGGCCTTGAGGAACACCCTCATTTATTTACGCCCTCATCATACTGTACGAAGCTTCGCATGATAAGTGCGAGAATTAACATCTGCTGGTTTTTCAGTGTTATTCCTGTCCAGCTTGCTGAAAGCTATCCTGAGTGTTTCAAAAGCAAACGACCGCTGCTGAACAAGAAGTGCTTAAAACAAGGATCGCTATAACCACATGTCACACGAAATGAAAAAGGCCACTGAGTATACAGGCGGTTTACTTCATATCCAACAAGCTTGGTTCTCCCTTTGCTAGTGAATGAACTCAACTTGCCCCGAATACATGGCCTGTGACAAACTATGTGCCAGATGCTGTGTCCCCTGCAAAGCTGAAGATGTGTACGAGATCCCGACACCCTGCAGCGGCTTCTACACTGGGCAAACAGGCTACTATAAAAACGACTGCCTTTACTAGTAACATGAAAACGGGCAGAAATTTGGCTATTCATTGGGCGCAACTGCAGGTGCAAGCCACTCTTCCACCAGATGTGTGTTGTTCATAGAAAGTGGAGCTATACAAATGCAGATAAAAACAATGATGTTTGAAAGTAGTAGAGTTGAACTATATTCTGCACAAGCAGTGCTATCTGCAGCGCTGGTACCTTATAGCCACAATTCATGGCTGCACCACCATGCAAAGGCACTATTCTTGAATTATTAACTTTTTATTTATGGTGGCCATATATTGCAGTTACATATCATCCACATTGTGTGCAGTATGGTTAAATGTCAATTATGATAGCCATTCCTAATCTGAAATGCAACAAAAGAGCAAATATAGGTAACAAATTGCAATTCAAAGAGACAAAAGACAACCAGTGCACAGAATAAGTGACAGATTTCCTTTTATTGAAAAAGAAATGTCACATGTGTCATGCCACCAGCAGTGGGTAGCAATCTTTCAAGCTTGGGTGAGAGAGGCAAAACTTGGCAAAATGCTACAATCGCGCTGTAAAACGGCCTTGGACACAAAAAATCGACATCAAATTGTACAGAATGAAAGGGCAAGACTCCGTCTAAGAACAGTCTATGGCACCACATACTTGAAATGGTGTAAAAAATGTTGACATGCCCTACCCATAAAGAAAAAGCAACAAATACAGAAAACACGCCTTAAAATGCAATGTGCAGAGTCTGAAACCAAGAAAAAACAACCCGAAAAAGGTTTCGCCAAGTCTTCCAACGATTAAAATTGTCAAACTGTATCATCACTTCTTAATGAACCTGCACAGCTGAAAAGGAAGGAAGGAAAGCCCAATAGCAGGGCTGCAGAAAATGTCACCGAACAAGTATACTTTGCTTACCAGCGATACCTGTGGTTTAGTTGTGGTCTGTGTATAAACTAATTGTGTATAAACTTTTCTTGTTTACAATGGTTTAGCAGATAGGGAAAAAATGACTATAAGAGCACCAGGTGTATGCATAGTCTACGCACAAAAAGCCACTGCTTTCTTACTTTTTTTTCTCTCTACTACAATTCATGAGTTTTAAGTGCCTTAATAGCACTGCTAGCATCCTACTGCAAAACACAAAATTGGGCAACTTGTAGCATAAAGAAAATTGCAGTTTCACTCTTATTGGGAAACAATGATGCAGTCGCTGGTGAAATATGCACAGGAGGCTTACTTCATGCAGTGTTTGTTGAAGTGAACACTTGCCAATGCAAGTCGGTAATATCCTTAAAAAAGTAAAATAAGAGTCGTATTTATTTGTGGAAGTTGTGCCTCACAGTGTTAACGTGGAAAGACTTAGGCTTTTCTTCCTCCTCTTGCATATCCAGACTTAGCCACTGATCTACACCAAAACAACCCTTCAGCTTCTTACTGGTGAATTCATTTTGGTTTTCTCAAATCTATATTTGGGCTAGCCATTGCTAGGTCTTGCGCTTTGCTTGAGGAAAACAAGACACCGACAGCTCTATCCAGTAAATCTGAGAAGCCAAGCACTAGAAGATTAATGAAGCAGGTGCACCCAATCATTGTCATTACAAGTAAGAAGAAAATTTAACATAGGACTGCCTTCACAAGTGGGAAGGTGATGTGCAAGAGCTTGAAGGTGTGGATGCCAGCTCTATATACAGTACGCAGACATTGAGCAGGTGTTAGCCAATCATGGCACCTGTTGGCTAGATCATGCTCTCCGGGATCAGTATTCACCGCGACTGAATCTTCAGCAGAGTGGCTGAAGTGTAGAATTGTGGACTGCTACTCTTTTAATCATATGTTTGAATCCTCGCAGCACAATGAGAACTTTATTTGCAATATTCTAGCAAGAAATTCGGGAATTCCAGTGACAACACCAGTAACATCAGAACAACCAGGGGAGTTCGCCCATAGCAGCTATTGCTGTAAAAAAGAAGACTGGCATAAGCACAAGAATTGAGATGGGCATACTACATGCCTTTGTGGTAGTAGTCCACTACTTTGGTGCTACAGTTAATGATCTCCACTGTCACTGGACATAATAAGAGTTCTTTAATTATACACTCGCGCGCCCGCCGCCTCTCAGATTGCCTAAGTGGACATACTATGCTGGCTGACAGCGGCTCCCTCCCACTTATAGTATGCTTCACCGCGTAACTAAAATGTACTGCGGCGAATAAGCCGTATATTTGTATTGAGTGAATAAACAAATGGTTTTTACAACAGTACAGAAATAAACGCACACCATGCATCATTCTACCACACGAAAGAGCGTCGCAACATACGGTAGCTGATTCACATAGGCGGTGTAGGCCACTTATCAGTCGTAAAAGGTATTATGGGTAATTCAAAATTTCATCCCACATATGTGTTTATGTTTACGTTAGCACTCCTTGCGTAATAAGACTCCCAGAACTTCCACAATAGAAAGTAATTTACAACACACAAACGCAAAGAACACTATATGTCTCGTTTTCAACTCGGCGTCATGCAAATGACATATAGCGCGGAAAAACGTGAATGCTGTGTGTTAGCGTCGTAAACTTCATACTAGGCAAGGAGCTAGCACACCGAAGTCCCGCGACAGCCGCTAATGAGACCAAGACGGGTGCACATGTCTGTAAACGCGCGAACCCTAGCCACTCTGCTCCTCCGCCACCCCCGCTGCCAGGCTGCACCACTCGTATCAAGCACAGCGCACCAAACACACATTCAGCGCTGAACAGTGGGCGGTCGACGCAGTTGCATTTACATGACTTGCAACGAGCAGCACATCCCTCGATGTCCGTTAAGCAAAGTCGGACACGGCGACGCCACATCGCGGTTCGCAGAACTTGTTGCCGAGGCGCTAGGCCACTTCGATATTTCAATTGTCACCACCGCCGGGTTCTCAAGAAAGCACGGGTCACACAACGCAGATTCTGTACTGCCAGAGCTCACCGAGGCCAAAGCCGCACTGCCGCACCGCCACTACTCACGGCTTTCCGCCAAGTAACACAGAACCTACAACCACCACACAAGCAACGCACGCACGATCACATGAGCAATGTTAAACAATGCGCGGTCCAGAGAACGATCACGCCGAGGACCAACACGACACGGCGTCGCTCGGCGCCAGCATCGCGCCTTCTCAAAAATCCCTAAACGATGCTGTCCCTAGGCACCTAGGATCAGGTCACGTGAGGGATTTTTGTACGACAAATAGACGCACGCGCCAACAGGGCGGCACCCAAGAGGTTCCCACTTTTCCGGCCCAGCTTTTCCTCTAGAGTTGTTCTACTAACTCTATGATGCGCAGAGAGCGTTTCCTAAAGTTTAAGGGATTTTACCGTTTCCTGTTGTACAGCGCCATCTGTGGTCGCATACTTTAGTTTACGACGCCACCGCTACGCTTATTTCCGTTGCACTGTGGACAGTTTCCCTTCTCTAAATTTGTATAGGTGTTCTGTGGTATAGCAGTGCAGCAACTGTTTCCTTTGGTCTAGCATTGACGCTTTGTAAATGGCTAAGCGGAAACTGTTTGCCTCGGATGAAGCGCGAACCAAAATGAGCGGATCTTTTTACCATACAAGTAGCGGCGACAAACGCGAGTCAGGTCGAGTGAAAGATGCTAATATGCGTCGTGTGCTTGATCCTGCAGCGCGAATGCGCCGCCAGAAGAAAGCTGTGGACGGCCTGGAACACGACAACTTCCACGACGACCCGCATGCCAATCTGGTGATGCATAAGAAGGCGCCAAAGTTTGAGGAAACCTTTGAAGCGAAGCGCAAACGCAGAAGCAAAGGTGAGCCCTTCAAGGCGCGCTTCAAGAGGAGCTTCAACGCCCTGTTAGAAGAGCATCAAGCCAGCAACCCGGAGCCGCCCAATTACAGTCACGCTAATGTGCCCCCGTCCAAGTTGCCACCGAGGCACTTTTGTGCCGTTTGCGGCTTCCAGTCGAACTACACTTGCGTTTCCTGTGGTTCAAGGTACTGTTCCATCAAGTGCCTAGGTGTGCACCGGGACACCCGCTGCTTGAAATGGACGGCCTAGAGATCAACAAACGATACCTTTCGTGAATTCTCACAGTGCTGCTTCAAAGCGATATTACTGGCGCAGGTCAGCTGTTTAAAACGAGAGCTTGTGTTCATGACTTCCAAATGTGTACTGTTGCAATAGGAAGCATAATGTATGGCCTGGTCGTGGGCGACTGCAGTTGTTTCCTTCGCACCACCCGAGGCTAGCCAATGAGGGCTGACCTTTATCGAGGCATGTAAGTACAGGCGGGAACAAAACGTTGTTCCGTCTGCGAATTTCTGGTATTGGTAGGCATGAAAGGCGAAGCTGAAGGCGGAAGTTTGAGATGCGCTCACAGACCTGCAAAATTTTGTCTGCCTGTACATGCATGTCATAATCGGCAAATGCACTGATAGTACAGAGTTCGGGCAAAGTAAAAGTTGTTGCCGATTTGCGACTGAGCCTGGAATTGAGTGCAGTAATAAGGCCTCGGTGCGCTAATATGGTGGCGCTGCCGATGATGATTTATTGGCATCCCCTTTGAAACGGGGTGGTGACATATCATCCCCATGAGTTAAACCGGTATGCTGTACATGCCTTTCATTCTAGCATTTTTGTATACATTTTCTTAATCTTTTTCTTCCCTTCCTCAAAACTTCTCTATCTACCTTGTACTGCTGCCCATACCTGTAACCAGTGGCATTGCTAGGTCGTCTGGCACCCGGGGCCCATAGGTCTTCTGTCACCCCCCCCCCCTCCCCCCGGGTGTAGTCGAGGAAGGTGAGGATATCGACGATTT
The DNA here is from genome assembly GCF_050947875.1 of Dermacentor variabilis. NCBI lineage: Eukaryota > Metazoa > Arthropoda > Arachnida > Ixodida > Ixodidae > Dermacentor > Dermacentor variabilis. Next base: position 9,255,106 of record NW_027460280.1, on the reverse strand, counting down.
CCTGGTGTCTTCAGACGTATATGACACCCCACCCCACCCCACTGGCCTCTTGCACCCGGGGCCCACGCCCCCCCCCCCCCCCCTCCCGTTGCTACGCCACTGCCTGTAAGGGATCTAGTCGTATCAGTCGCTTCCCTTCTTTTTTTTTTTTTTTTGTCCACTAATACTCTAAACTTCTCTCGCTTATCTCGACTGCTGACCAGTTGATGCTTCCATTAAATTTAAATCCAAGGGCTTCTGGAAGGTGTGCGTTACCTATGGGTCTCACTGGGTGAATACCTTCACGTTCGATTGCGATGTGCTGAGTGGCCTTCGGATTTTTGCATCAGCAGACACATGCCTAATCTTGTTGCAGATATTTGCTCCGGTACGTCCTTGACTTTGGGCAAGCAGCTCGACTCTCAAATAGCAATGCACTGCCCATTGTGTTATCGTACAGATTTTCCCTTCTAATTTATTTCTTTCATCATGTGAATCTTGACGGTCCTCGATGTTTCCATTCTTTTCATCCAATTCACTATCTCTGTTTCTCTCACTTTTTGTTGTTTCTCTCACTTTTTGTTGGTTGTCTATTTAAGCTTTCATTTATCCTGCACTTGGCTGCCAACTTTCTTGACCTCTTCCTCCATTCTATGTCCGTTCTGCGACAACCAGGGCCACGTTTTTGTGTATTAAAGTAGGACCCTTCCAGGTGTGCTCACTGACAATGGCAGCAGAGTGGGAGCAACACATGCTGATTTAATGTCATTGTGTATGGTGTAAGAACCGTCTAAAAGGTGCATTGCCTGCGCATTATGATGCAACCCATGGGGAGAGAGAATAACGAAAGGGTCTACTCACAGGTGAAAAATAAGCAGTGCACATAATTAACAAAGACGCGTTTCTGAAGTAAATACTGTTTTTGCTATTAAAGCAGCTCGAAATGCACGCTTTAGCTAAGGTTTTATTTAGGTTGGCATTGCAAAAGGCCAGGCAGAGTGCAAGCTGTAGACAGAATGCAGACTGTGCAATTTTGCCACATCTCGTGTAAAAGCTCACCGAAGATTTGGTAGCAAAAGCTTAACTCACCTTACCTGGCCCCAAGAAATCAATCAATTAGATCGCTAGTTCGACACATTGTTAAACATTGCCATCAAAATTCTTTCAGTAACCCCATGTATCGTGTGAAATGATGACTGCATTTAACTATCGGTTAGAATTTACAATTTTCGCAGTGGTGGGAATGGCCAAAAGTGTTTTGGAGCAGGAAAGATGATTCGTAGCAGTGAACAATGATGACTCTGAATGGTTATTGACCAGACACTATTCCTGCACGTCAAAAAACTTGCAGAGTACTGGCATGCATTATTTGCAACTTTCATGGACGGTGGCGCCGGCGTGCGGCGCCGGCCACAAACAATCGAAAGATTATGCTCGGCACTTGCTGCCACCAATTCGCGTAGCGTATTGGTGTTGTCTATGCTTTTCCTCCACTTTTGGTTGATGTTTTAGCACATTCGAAGCTCCCGTGGGATCCTGAAGGACACTTAATGTGCTCAGAATGAGCAAACATAGAAGTAACTGTATTTGCTACGTGCCGCAATGCAAAAGTTATGCGGTAGGTGATGTGAGCCTTCACTCATTCCCACCGGCTGCGTCCATGAGGAAGAAATTGATTATTAAGCTGCGGATTGGCAAAGCTGTCACAGATGCAATGAAGGTTTGCACTTCATGCCGGAGGACTTTTGGAATACGACAGATAAGTGACGATTCCGAGCACTTGAAATTGCGAATAGACTCCCCTCCATAAAGACGCAGGCATAGCACTATATTATGTGCAGGGAAAGAAATAATGCGCAAAATGTGTTGTAGGATGATTGATGCTTGCGTTCTTGCCACTCATGCCTTTGTGGCTACGTTGGAGCGCTAACATTCTCCGTGAAGCCTTGTACCTGTTTCAAAATTTCTTGTTCTTGCACATGCGTTCATGCTCTGCAACGCCGGCTTGACATTCCACCATTTTCAAACAGAGATGAGTTTCTCATTTGTGCATCGAAACAAAGTGACACAGCCGTAGAGGGACCTGGAACTCTTACTTGTCGTCGTCTTCCACTTCAATGCGCGGCTGCAACATGTGCACAGGCGCGGTTGGCTGCACTCGTAACATATCCAAGTCCAACAAACATTAAACTACTGTGCAGTGTTTGCATAGTGAACCCTCAGTTCATTCGCGTGTATATTATTTTGTAAAGATAACTGGAAGAATGAAGCGAGCATTGCCGCGCACCGGTAAATATCGGCTATGTATTGCTTGATCTGTCTGTAGGCAAGACGCGGTAGGACTGACGTAGGCTGTAAAACTACTGCAAGACTAGCTTGCACAGCATGCATAAAGCGCAATAACTAAATTACAAGGGTGAACGGTTATCGTATTAGCTCACGAAAGCAGTAAGATATAGGTTTTTGTTTACTTCTCGTGTTCAACATCCAGCTTTCTAAACACAGGCAGGGATAACTAGACAAATTTTTGCTCATAAAAGCAGCTTAAAGCGCTTTAAGGCTGCTTTTCACGCCGTCGATGTAAAGAACTTGGGTCGTGCAACACCAGGATTTTTTTTCTCGACACGGCGGCTTATTCAAGCGGTCCAAGTAACAACTTGCAGAGACCATCATACTGTATAAAAGGTCATGGTACCCATTCGAAGCAGTATAATTACTAGAATAGCAAAGAGAAAGCACAGTCACTTCTCTTTATAACATTGTCGCGGTAAAACTGAAACCACAGCTCATGCGGTTTGCTTCGAAGCTGCAAAGATTTCATGCAAAGGCCTTCAACAGTCACGGACGTCGACGTGCACGCTTTTATGCCGCAGCACACAAGTTGACCAGCGTTTAGGACTTCCTCGCCTTCAAGCAGGCTTCGAATCCTGCGTTGTGCTAGCGCAATCTGAGCCATTATGCAGGCTAACGACTGTGGGCATGTAAACTGAGGAGACATTTGAACGTGACGACGCGAAACATGTCACGGAGCAAGACGACTGCAGCACTGCACCGACTGCTCTAGTTCTTAATCTCTCGGACAGCCATGTTGGATTTATGGTGGTGCCTCCTATAGGCCATGAAAGTTTCGAATTGCAAACAATCTCAAAGATAATCTGTAGGCACAACCACTGACAAATTACAACTATCACACGGCCACACCGAGTCGACCTGCATGCCCGAAAAGGAATATATAGCGCTTACTCAACTCCAATGCAAGCCACACAAAGGCACAAGAAATTGACGGCAATGCAGTCGTGTGGTATGTTGGATGGCTATTCCAGCAATTTTATTGTAGGCCTAAATTTGGCAGCTTGTGAAATGGCCAAGCTACAAATTTACCGCGTTGTGACCACACAAATGCGACACAGCAAAGATGCTAATAACATGCAAAAGGGTAAGTTTCAATTTGCCGAGTTTCAAGAAACGGCTGCCACGTAAAGTATGCGCCGTCACTTGGAACACCTCTTCCACTAAGGCCACACTGCCAGTACGAAGTATGAATGCGGGCATGCCAGCAACACAGACCAGGGGTGCACTATTAGGCTCTACAGAACTTCATTCTAAGCTACGCACAGCCCACGAATATAGGTGCATACAGTTTCCTAATGGCAGACTGTGCGAGTGCACACTGTATTTTTGATTAGTTCAGTGGCCCTTTATCTTTATGAATAGCAGGAGATGCCTTCACATGAGGTAAAGCTCCTTGATGTTGGGAAGTAGCGACATTTTCCCTCCCACGTGCTTTCTTCCTGAATTCTCAGACTTCACTCTCCTGCAGGCTGGTGTGCTGTACACAACATGCTTTTTGTGTCTGCAACTGCCACGGCAAATACTACAGAAAAGTAATTGTGGAATTATCTTTTGACACAGACAGTTCTGAGGTTTTTTCTTTTCAAGAAGACTTCCAAATGTGCTGCAAAAGAAACTAGCAAAAGTGCTCTAAAAGTGGGTATTGAGAAATAGTTCAACAGCATGCTGTGCCTGGTTGCTACATACAGCCATCTGTGGTGCCAGTGAAATACAGAATCATCGCCGCATTCGTTTTGCATTCGTGGTCAAAACAACTTCAGGAATGGAAGCAGAAAGATATTAAACATATTCGGGCAGATAATTGGCCTTTATTCAGTGGTCGGGAAGAGCACAGGTGCCAATCTCGCTGAGTGATGGGCACATGCTTGGTATACGTGAAAATGGAACGCTATGTAGGTTATTGCACGGGCTTGAATAACTTGCCCAGTTATGTTGTGGAGCTTGCTGCCTGCCGTCATTGCTTCAAGTGACTACCGTTTGCTAGGTATGTAGCTATGATACCAATATGCGTCTTCATAGAAAAATGTTGCGACGAAATCTCGGCAAATATCGCAACAGTTCTGCTGCATCTCATTAAAAAAAACCTCATTGCTTATAATGAAAATTGATAAAACATCGCTTTACAATAAATTAACAGCATAGCAATAATTTGGTCTACATAGAATAAACCATTAATTATGCACCATCTCTAATTTTCTTAGTGCTATTCCTCACCAGTGTTGTAGAATTCGATGAGCTGAAACTCGGCGAAATGGCTGTGCCACTACAGATGTGCGGTACTAATTAAGTTACTGCAGTGAATTCTTCATGGATTTAAGTGCTCGTGATTGGCAGGCGATTGGAAAGAACGTTTTGCTCCTGGTGATTAAGCTGGTTGCTGCATTTCTTTTTGTCAAAAAAGCAATTTTTTTTTTTGAAATCGAGAAGGATCATTTAACGTGATAAAAACATTCCTCCAAGGATGTGTCAGTTTACATGATTGTAATAGGCATAAAATATTACCTGTGCTAAATATGTGCGCAAGTCATTGTGTACAGTATAAGCAGCCTACATGAAAGCTCATGCCATGTTTAGCAGAGGCGATTCAATCATGTTTCAATAAACATATATCACCAGAGCAGGATTGGCCACCCTGGTGCAGTACTTGGCCACAACCTCCTATATGAACACAACAATCAAACCCCGGCCCTCAGTCCCCAGCAGCTGCGAAGCAACTGACCACAGCGGCGGTCAGACCTGCGACGCAGCAGAGGGTGCTAAGAATCACTGGCTCCGGACAGGCTGCCATTGGAATATGAACCTGGCAACGTTTAACGCTAGAACGTTATCTAGTGAGGCGAGTCTAGCAGTGCTATTGGAGGAATTAGAGGGCAGTAAATGGGATATAATAGGGCTCAGTGAAGTTAGGAGGCCGAAAGAAGCCTATACAGTGCTAAAAAGCGGGCACGTCCTGTGCTACCGGGGCTTAGCGGAGAGAAGAGAACTAGGAGTCGGATTCCTGATTAATAAGAATATAGCTGGTAACATACAGGAATTCTATAGCATTAACGAGAGGGTGGCAGGTCTTGTTGTGAAACTTAATAAAAGATACAAAATGAAGATTGTACAGGTCTACGCCCCTACATCCAGTCATGATGACCAGGAAGTCGAAAGCTTCTATGAAGACGTGGAATCGGCGATGGGTAGAGTGAAAACTAAATACACTATCCTAATGGGCGACTTTAATGCCAAGGTAGGCAAGAAGCAGGCTGGAGACAAGGCAGTGGGGGAATATGGCATAGGCACTAGGAATAGCAGGGGAGAGTTACTAGTAGAGTTTGCGGAACAGAATAATATGAGGATAATGAATACCTTCTTCCGCAAGTGGGACAGCCGAAAGTGGACCTGGAGGAGCCCGAACGGCGAGACTAGAAATGAAATAACTTCATACTCTGCGCTAACCCTGGCATCATACAAGATGTGGACGTGCTCAGCAAAGTGCGCTGCAGTGACCATAGGATGGTAAGAACTCAAATTAGCCTAGGCCTGAGGAGGGAATGGAAGAAACTGGTACATAAGAAGCTGATCAATGAGTTAGCAGTAGGAGGGAAAATAGAGGAATTCCAGATCAAGCTACAGAACAGGTATTCGGCTTTAACTCCGGAAGAGGACCTTAGTGTTGAAGCAATGAACGACAATCTTGTGGGCATCATTAAGGAGTGTGCAATGGAAGTCAGTGGTAACTCCGTTTGGCAGGATACCAGCAAACTATCGCAGGAGACGAAAGATCTGATAAAGAAACGCCAGTGTATGAAAGCATCTAACCCTACAGCTAGAATAGAACTGGCAGAACTTTCGAAGTTAATCAACAAGCGTAAGACAGCTGACATAAGGAAGTATAATATGGATAGAATTGAACATGCTCTCAGGAACGGAGGAAGCCTAAAAACTGTGAAGAAGAAACTGGGAATTGGCAAGAATCAGATGTATGTGTTAAGAGACAAAGCGGGCAATATCATTACTAATATGGATGAGATAGTTCAAGTGGCTGAGGAGTTCTATAGAGATTTATACAGTACCAATGGCACCCTCGACGATAATGGAAGAGAAATTAGTCCAGAGGAATTCGAAATACCAAAGGTAACGCCGGAAGAAGTAAAGAAAGCCTTGGGAGATATGCAAAGGGGGAAGGCAGCTGGGGAGGATCAGGTAACAACAGATTTGTTGAAGGATGGTGGACGGATTGTTCTAGAGAAACTGGCTACCCTGTATACACAATGCCTCATGACCTCGAACGTACCGGAATCTTGGAAGAACGCTAACATAATCCTAATCCATAAGAAAGGGGACGCCAAGACTTGAAAAATTATAGACCGATCAGCTTACTATCCGTTGCCTACAAACTATTTACTAAGGTAATCGCAAATAGAATCAGGAACACCTTAGACTTCTGTCAAGCAAAGGACCAGGCAGGATTCCGTAAAGGCTACTCAACAATAGATCATATTCACACTATCAATCAGGTGATAGAGAAATGTGCGGAATATAAGCAACCCTTATATATAGCTTTCATTGATTACGAGAAAGCGTTTGATTCTGTCGAAACCTCAGCAGTCATAGAGGCATTACGGAATCGGGGTGTAGACGAGCCGTATGTAAAAATACTGAAAGATATCTATAGCGGCTCCACAGCCACCATAGTCCTCCATAAAGAAAGCAACAAAATTCCAATAAAGAAAGGTGTCAGGCAGGGAGATACGATATCTCCAATGCTATTCACAGCGTGTTTACAGGAGGTATTCAGAGACCTGGATAGGGAAGAATTGGGGATAAAAGTTAATGGAGAATACCTTAGTAACTTGCGATTCGCTGATATGATATTGCCTTGCTTAGTAACTCGGGAGACCAATTGCAATGCATGCTCACTGACCTGGAGAGGCAAAGCAGAAGAGTGGGTCTAAAAATTAATCTGCAGAAAACTAAAGTAATGCTTAACAGTCTCGGAAGAGAACAGCAATTTACAATAGGCAGCGAGGCACTGGAAGTCGTAAGGGAATACATCTACTTAGGGCAGGTAGTGACGGCGGATCCGGATCATGAGACGGAAATAATCAGAAGAATAAGAATGGGCTGGGGTGCGTTTGGCAGGCATTCTCAGATTCATGAACAGCAGGTTGCCATTATCCCTCGAGAGAAAAGTATATAATAGCTGTGTCTTACCATTACTAACCTACGGGGCGGAAACCTGGAGGCTTACGAAAAGGGTTCTACTCAAATTGAGGACGGTGCAACGAGCTATGGAAAGAAGAATGATAGGTGTAACGTTAAGGGATAAGAAAAGAGCAGATTGGGTGAGGGAGCACACGCGAGTTAATGACAATTTAGTTGAAATCAAGAAAAAGAAATGGGCATGGGCAGGACATGTAATGAGGAGGGAAGATAACCGATGGTCGTTAAGGGTTACGGACTGGATCCCAAGGGAAGGGAAGCGTAGCAGGGGGCGGCAGAAAGTTAGGTGGGCGGATGAGATTAAGAAGTTTGCAGGCATGGCATGGCCACAATTAGTACATGACCGGGGTTGTTGGAGAAGTATGGGAGAGGCCTTTGCCCTGCAGTGGGCGTAACCAGGCTGATGATGATGAAACATATGTTCTGCACAGAAATTGAGCAGTAGCAGCCATTCAAAACAATGTGGCCGTGTAAAGAAATAAAGACATAAGTGCACAAAACAATCAGCAAAATTAATATCAAGAAATGTTGTGCATATCGGAACAATGATAAGTACAATATTTTCGACTGGAGATTAGAGGTCGAGATAAAGAATGATGGAACAAAGTTAACGGCAGCTTGTCACCAGTCTTTACGGAACAGCATTTCTGGAACTGGTTCCTTTTGGGAGAAAGGGAGCAATGCCAGCATTCCATTAAGAGCCGGTGGAACTGTAACTGTAACTCGTCATGTTTGCAAAGGGACGGCGTTCCTTATGTAAGTGGTCTACAACATTGAACAGATGCATGCATGCATGTATGTGGCACATCATGCAAGGCGACTGCGTGAGGCACAAAAAAGTACCACTTGCCTGTCGCATGACTATGGTGCATTTCTCGTGAGTTCTCCGTTATAGTTTTTTTATGCATAGACTTTGGTGGCTAGATGTGTAGGTGTGCTGACAGGCGCATCTGGAGAGTAGTTCAACGCTCTTCCGCATCATTATGCAAAATTGACGCTGCAGTCAGTACAACGGTTCCGCAGCACGCGTTTACTACAGGTAGGAGACAGCGTGCAAGAAATAAAGCCTGTATTGGAATAGTTGTATGTCATCTGTTTGTGTCAGTCTAAAAGGTGAAGAGCTCCGGGTCTCTCTTACTGTCTGAAAGTTCCCAAGATATGTGAAATGTTCCAGGTCATAAAAATGACCGACGAGATTAGCGGTGGTATTGCTCCACTAAAGAAGACCACCAAGGACACTTACTGCTTCACTCCAAACTGCAAGTCAGGTTCTAAGTCTGTGAGAAAGAGGCCTAAAATAGCCTTGTTTTCGGTGCCAAAAGCCGCTTTTTTAGGAAATGGGAACTGGCCCTTCATCGAGTGGACAAGCAACTGCAGCCGACATCAGTTGTATGCGAGCGACATCTTTTTCATGAACAGTTCATTCACCGCGATTGCACCCATGTGAGACGCCTATGTATTGTTCCTTTTGATGCGGTTTCTTCTGCAAAAAATTTTGTTATATTGGTGCATGTGAGTAACTTTCTATTTGCACATCTGGAGCGTAGTATTCTGACTGCGCATTTGAAGGCCCAAGTAGAAAGTGCCATGTGTGTTGCACTTTTAGTAGACGAGCACCAAAGTTGCAGTTAGACATGTCTGTAATATGTTCGGTGCTCCCTGAAAATATTCATCTAGGAGCGTTTCTTTGGATTCTTTTTATCTCCAGATATCTGCTGCCGGCGATGTTCAAATTCGTATAATATATGTAGTTCGATGTAAGTTCTAAATTGCTCACTTTATTTCGCCTCAGAATTAACCGACACTGTATATTAATTTAAAAAATCAAATGTAACACTAACGACACATTCCAATGTATGAAATTTAACTGACACGCGTTCCTTTGCATTAAAGGAACTTGTAAAGGAAACTTGTTCCAAGATTGGGAAGGAATGTGTACAGCACTGCTTGTCTCTGAGCTTAAGTGTCTGGTGCACTGTGACAATCAAATTTAATAAAGGGTCTGGTCAACGAAATTATATCGTCCTGCAACCTCGCCTACAGGTACTAAGACAGGTACAATGCTTTCCTTGCTATGAACGGCGTGTTTCGAAGCAGAGAAATCCTTTCTTCCAGTATGGTACAGCCACTGTTTATAACAAACATTGAATTTTTCTGACAGATTGAAATAGTGCTATTCGTTTTTCTGCCGTACTGCTGCATTTAAACACAACAGCAAGGCATTCTATGAAAAAAATTCGAGGACACCTAAACACTTATGAGTTGTGAATGTGAAAGCATTAATGTCCAATTGAATGCCGCTGAGCAGTCAGAGTTATGAGCTTGCGGGAAAGCATGCGTGTTGAGATGCTTGGCCAACGCCTTTCTTTTTTTCCTATTAGCATATGGCTGGTGCACTTCGATCCGTGACTTCATGCTGCCTTGCCCGGCTGCCATAGAATCGACGTCACCGCTTTCGTCACACCGGGCTTGGCAGTGTAAATTCGGTCCAAGTAGCATAATGTCAAAGAGCAGAGTGCACAGGCCTGCTATTTAGGAGGCGCTAGTTTCGCCTATCGGGTAAGACTACAGTGTACTGGAATAGGATAGTGAACTAGAATATAACACTAGAGGCTGTGCCGCCTCTTTTGGCAGACGCCACGGACCATTGCTAGGGTCTCCCCTTAGAATAAAGAACCAACCCGTGGTGCGGCTGCCTGAGTCGAGGGTTGCCAGATTGGGCTAATAGCCAAAGTGGGCTACTTTTTATGCGGATTGGCATGGAAAATTTCGAATTGGCTACATGGCTATATTTGGACTATTTTTGTCTTGAGGACTTCCGAGTCCCAAGGACCACCTGAACACTGACAAAACTCGGGAATGCCGGTGTATGAAAACCCAAAGCTCATTGCTGCTATAAAGATATGTAGGCAATCTCAAAGGCTGCTTTTTTAAGCAATGTCGGTGCTGGGAGGATGGCGTTAAGTCATGGCTGCCATGTTTATACGTCATTCCAACGCCAAGCTCTCTTCTTTTTGTTTTGGGTTCAGCGCCATCTGCTGCCTGTTCAGGCGGGATTCAGTAAGAGAAACAATGGGGCTGACAGTTGTCGAGTACGTGTTCCGTGCCGGCTGCTATACAGCAAACTATTATGTGGACAACAGCTCAAGTGTACGTACGCATGTCGTGGTGCATTATTTTCGCCTTTGGTCCTTCAATGTTTATCAAAGGCTCCTCGAAGCCTATTGTTTTGTTTTCTCGCAAATCACCACGTTACTTATCTACTCAGTAACCTTATGAAAAAAAAAAAATCCGCAAGTCGCTTCAAACGAGAAATGCGATGGTTCGAGTATTTATATACAGTGTGCATCGCCCTTGCGTATAGTGCGGCAACGGCAGCCACCAGGGCGCTTCGAAGGCAAGCAGCGATGTCTAAAGGTAGCTACTGGGCTCGAGATAAGAGGTGTCTGGGCATGCAGCAGTCGACACATCTAATCTCGGGCGTTCACTACCGTTCGATGTCGCTGGCTGGCTGCACATCACACTGATCCCCAAACCGGGCAAGCCTGTTAAGGTTGAAAACTTACGACCCATCTCCCTAACATCCTGTATTGGTAAGCTCATGGAGCATGTACTCTTGCGGCGTCTGCTGCCCTTCCTCGAAGAAAAATCATTCTTTTCTAACTCTCAATTCGGATATCAGGCTCATCTGTCTGCCAAAGATGTGCTTTCACAATTGCGGGAGGAAGTCATAGGACCTTCGTCGTCTGCCCAAACAAGAGCAATCATCGCCTTAGACCTAAAAGGGGCATTCGATAATGCTGAACATGACCTCATCCTTCGCAATGTTGCACATTCACACTGTGGAATTCGTATGTACAACTATATCCGCGCATTTCTTCGAGATCGCACAGCCACCGTAGGAATGGGACCGCATCGATCCGGTACGATTCGCCTTGTAGGACGTGGGACACCCCAGGGCTCAGTTCTTTCCCCTACTCTATTCAATATTGCGCTCGCAGGGCTCCCCCGGCTACTTGACCAGATCCCTGATGTTGCCCACGCTATTTATGCGGATGACATTACTATCTGGTCGACACAGGGTTCCGACGGAGCCATCCAGGACCGACTGCAGCAAGCAGTCGATACAGTTTCCGGGTATGCCAGAAAATGCGGCTTAAGATGCGCTCCGGAAAAGTCGGAGCTCATAATCATTCGCCCCCGGAGCCGTTCCTCTACTCCCCCTATCACTGTGCACATGGATGGCACACCAATACCACAGGTTAATCGTGCTCGTATCCTCGGCCTACACGTCCAAACGGATGGCAGGTCAAACTACGCTGTTTCCCTTCTATCCAGACAGATTGAGCAAACTCTGGCCCTGATCTGGAGGGTCTCCAACAGGCGATCGGGCCTTCGAGAAGACCTGCTGCGCTTGATGGAGGCATGTGTGATCAGCCGCCTTACATACCATCTCCCATTTCAGCGGTTGACCCAAGCGCAACAACTTCGCATAGATGCAATGATTCGCAAAGCGACGAAGCTGACCCATGGCCTCCCGAACTATACTTCCACACACAGTCTCCTTAACTTAGGGACACATTACACACTAGGCGAGCTGCTAGAGGCACATTGGGTCAGCCATCGCCAGCGTCTCCTACTCACTCCTACAGGCTGCCATCTTCTCACACGGCTAGGATACTCTGTCCCACCCCTTGAGTCTGAAACCCGTCCAACGATCTTGTCGTCAGCGATACGCCAAGCACTAAGTATTCATCCATTGCCACGTAATATGCACCCCGAGCATGACAAAGGGCGGTGCAAAGCCCGTGTACGATACATTGGCCGCATGCTTGCAAACATCCCGGAAACACATACTTTATACACGGACACATCACGCACTCAAGAGGGCTTTACCTCGGTAGTTTTGGATGGCACCGAATCCCTGAGAGACTCTGCTGCAATGCGCGGAACAAATGCCACTTACGGAGAAATTCCCGGTGTTGCTCTTGCAATTCGATATGCCATCCGTGTTCCTGAGGAAGTGTATATATTGACGGACTCGCAACAGGCATGCCGAGCGTTCCTATCAGGACATGGCATCCCGAGAGTGGCGCACCAAATTCTCAAACAGATCCCGCAAAATACACCAACCACACCTCCCCGCATCCACTTACTCTGGACCCCTGGTCATACCTCACTGCCGGGTAACGAACGCGCACATGCGGTTGCCCGAGAAATTTCCCTCCGGGCGACTCGGCGTGGTGAGGCGACTAGTTCAGAGTGGTGGGATCCCTTGCTCCGTTGCAAAGACATACTCCGTCATTATACACGCATTCGTCGCACCCACGCCGCACCACCGCCGCACCACCGCCGTCCTTCTCATCGGAGGAAGCAGTGGCATTACGCCAGTTACAAACTGCAACTTTTCCAAATCTTTTCTCTCTCAATAAATTCTACCCACACTGTTATGCAGATCGTTGCCCTGGCTGTGGCAGCTCGCCCACAATCTTCCACGTCATGATTGAGTGCACTGCAAACCTCTTTCCTCCTTTGCCAACTCTCCTTTACCCCCTACGCAACAAAGAGCTGTGGGACGATGCCCTCCACGACGGACCTCCCGAGGTCCTCCGAGCTGTGATACAACGGGCTCGAAACATCGCCGGAATCATATTAGGGACCCTGGACTGAGGGTTCCTCCCACACTGCTCTCGCCATTCAAATATTAATAAAGATGTTTTACTCTCTCTCTGGCTGGCTGGCCGCCGTTCACGTGACAAAGGTGACTGTGCTTCGCTGAGCTGTACATGCTCAGCGAAGCACAGTACTCTCGACTGTTGATCAAAACGAAATATTCTGCTCTATAGTATTACCAAGCATCGCCAAGTTGTAGCTAGCATCATGAATGCAAAAAACAGTGCCGGAACTCCAACGTTCCCTCTGCTGTCTGAGCTTGCAGTGTTTCTTTCGAATGCAGCTGTCGAAAGCGTGTTGTTCAGCCAGGTTTTGTTGACAAAGAATGACCAGAAGAACCGCATGTTGAATGAGACACTGCGTTAAGTTTGGTCTGACTGAGAGTGGGGACTGCTGCAAAGATTTCCAGCCAGATGAACAGTTTCTGTTGCGTTTCAACTCTGCAATTCTATGGTCCAAGTGGCAGTGGGAATTAACTCAAATGGGGCCAGATTTTATACTTAATCCATTTGCGTAAATCGCCAGTGTGAAAAGTATCAAGTGGGACTCTACGCAATGTCTTTTTTTCTCGTTCTTTGTCTTACTTAAGCAGCTTTGTATTACGTGAAAGTTGCGATTGTTTCATGGTACTCCTTGAATGTTGCATATTATTACAATGATAAGCACTGTAAATATATGAAAAGGATGTTCGTCCACAGTAAAGATGGCAAGGCATTTGCTCACCAAAGGTCTGTGATCGAGTGATTGCCCTGCCAACGTCAGGATGATAACTCGTTGATTTTTATACTGTATTCCTGTGACAATTTTTTTCCCTTTAAACCATGTGCATACGAGTAATTGCGATTATGGCTTACTTTTTATATGCACATACTTTATGACCATTGTAATTCTTCTTTGTTCGTCTTACTGTGCACTACATATTGTACTTTGCCGACGTGTATTTTCGAAATGTGATGAAAAAAAAAACTATGTTCGATATACACAATAGGTTTTTCTGGTACCGTTACGTCCATATTTTATTTTTGCCCACATCACAGTGTTGGTTGGGCAAAGAGTTCTTGCCAGTTTGTAAAGGTATATATAATGTTCTACTGACTTCCTATTCTGATGTATAGTGCTTGAATTTGTTAGACGAAGGGGTTTACGCTGTACTTCATGACAGCTGTCCGCAACCCATACATTTTGTGTTCCCAAGTGAAATTACATATCTTCTTTTTAAATCGCACTTGAAGTAAGATACACAGCCCCCCTTGGAAATTTGGTAACGCATGCATTCGTGCCTGCACTCATAGAAACTTACGTACACATTTTCATATTGCACGAATCTTGCCAGCGAATCCCTGTTTAAATATCGCGCAGTTCAACTCTTTTTGATACTAACACCATCTGGGTTATTGCCAGCGCCATAATCAAGGTGGCAATTAAAATGATAAACTTTAATTCACCTCTTCTGTAATGGGCCAGCAGGTCGTTCTGTTTGTTCCCACTCAATGGCGAATTGCAGTCACAACTGCCACTTTTTCGCATGAAGAAAATGCGAGAAGTTTTCTCCACAGTCCAGTGTGCCTACAAGCAGCAGCATTTGCTAACGTAGCGTCGAGCTTCTTTCGAGTAAATTGAGAGAGACATTGGGAAAGTAATAACGTGTTTATTTTATAAATCAAGCCTATAGAAAATGCATCCCTATTTTAATACCTTGAGTTTGGGCCGCCTCTTGGGCACTTGATTGTGACCAGCTGAATCTAATCCTCGAGGTTGTAGCTGGCAATATTTTGCTTGACTCTTATAAAAGACTGCCTCGAGTAAAGAGAGGCGTGAACTAAAGTTAGCTCAGAATGTGTCTGAGTAAATACCAATAATGTCCTGAGTGAATCGGAAAAGAAATTCTTTCGTTCATTGCAACAATAAGTGGTGTCTAAATCCACGTCTGAGCGGCAGCAAAATGTTGGTGTCAGCTCTCACTAGAATTCTTTATGCAGATCTTGAGGCCAGTCTTGTGCTGGTTGCATGCGACGGAAGTAATTTTAGAGCCAGAAAAACACATGGTGAGATTTGGACACCTGCAGACAGACACCTGCAAAACATCATCAAACGTTTTGGCTATGCTTAGGGCTCCGTGTTTTCAGATAAATTTGAAAAAATCTGATAAACACTTGCCGGTATAATTTTTGACAATTCGGATTTATTCGATAAACTCCAATTTTAACGGCCAATATGACCCTGTTCCATTCTTTATCGAAAGTCTTTCCATAAAGGGCATGTTCTAAGCGGTCATTCATACATAGACCGGTTTGGCCGATATAAACTTTACTTCACGTCAACAGCATTGCAAATTTAATAACAAAATGCTTGTCGCCCCCAGGAGTGCAAGACGACATCTTGATATATGGTCCCCTGGTGGCACTCGAGCGCCAGGGGACCGAAACGAGCATGGAGCTGGCGCAAAGCATGGCATGCTCACGACTCATTTCTGCAGCGCATGAACAGAAATTTTGGGCAAGCAGAATGGGAAGGAAACAAAAGCTTTCCAGCGACTACGTAAATGAGTTTAATGATTTTAAAGAGTGAACTTCATCTGAAGGAGTCATTACTCAAGTATTATTGCGCAACAAAAAAGAAGACACACCAAGCGCAAACTTTCAACTAAATTTATTGTACCACTGAATCGGTTTATACATGTGAAGCAGTATAGAGTGCGCATGCGCTTACATGAAAATGAACTGCACATTCATGTAACATAGTTATGAGCCATGTGATGCCACCTCCAAAAAACTTAGTTCTTTTTCTGTGAGAGCCAGTGAAGGGAAATTAACACGCTTATCACCGAATTTTGCAATCATCCGCGCTTCAGTTATTTCACAGATGAGCTGTGTCCTGCCACGGGACACAATCATGCATTCGTCCTCGATAGATTTGCAGCCATGATCGCAACAATAAATCACCAAGAACGCATCGGTGCCATTTTTTACGTTGTTGCGGTGTTCGCGGAGCCGATCATTGAGGCAGCACCCAGTTTGCCTGATATATTGCTTCCCACATGAAAGTGGGAGATTGTAAACCACCCAGTGAACACACTCAACAAACTTTTTGCGGTGATGCTTTATGCACTTATCGGACGGCATTTGGATCCGTCAACTTGCAAAGCTTGCCAAGCTTGTTGGGAGCAGAAAAAACAACTCTTACATTTGCCCTTTGGGCCATCTTTTATGGGATATCCCGTACATGTAAGGTATAACACTTACTTTAGGGCATTTGCCGGGAGGGCCATCGGCAACTGACTTCTGCGTGCTGGATCGCGCTTCTCTTAAAGTGCGTTCCGCGACAGACACTTGCACCACCTTAGGATATCCAGCCAAAACCAAATGTCAAGTTTGCTTTTCAAAACTTACGTCCACTACATGGCAGCAAGACTTGCTAAGGGCAATCTTCAAACACAAAATAATAATCGTCCGCTTAACAAGCTTAGGATGTGCGGACGTATATGGCAAAAGTGGCTTGTTGGCTCGCGGCTCATACGACCAACACATGTGACTGTCCTGAAAGCTCAGGCGAAGATAAAAAAAGCGAAGAGACCTCTCTACCTGCAACTCATGAGTAGTTTGAAGGGGAACTAAGCACTTCTGAATCATTTCTAACACTTGTTTCCAGAATGAGAGCAGTCAATTAAAATTAAAAAGTCCTCAATGTTTCTAAATATCTGAATAACTGCAGTGCCTTGCACTTGTAGTGAAATGTCACGGTCTAAACAGGATAAAAACAAGTCGCTAAGTATGGGAGCAATGCAGGAGCCAATACAAACTCCACTCTTTTGCAAAGAAACATTGGTTATCCCAAGTGATGAAAGTGTAATTAAGATAAAGCCGTAAAAGTTCTAAAAACTGACTGCAAGACATGCCGGCCTCATTCTGGAAGGAAATAGCACCATACTCCTCAATATGTTGCTCAACACATGACAGTACGCTTTTATAAGGCAAAAAATAATAAAGGTCCTTAACATTGATAGAAAATGCCTGAAGACCACCGTCAGAATGTAATTTAAAAAAATCAATCGCAGTGTCTGAGCTCTTAACAAGGAAAGGTTCGCTGACAGGCAGAAGGCCCAACTTATCTTGTAAAAACACCCCCAACGGCTTTTGCCAAGTATCAATTTCTGACATAATCATCCATAACGGGACACCGGGTTTATGCGTTTTGGCGCTGAAGAAAACTTGTAGATAATCTCGCTTGCTGTTTTCAAAGGCCTTGGTTAATTTTTGTAGATTAAGTCTGTTGATTAAGTCTGATGGACCTCTTGGCAGCCTCTTTCAAAGCAAGTGTCCGGCGGCACGCACGATTCCAGGTAGTGATCAAACTGGGTGTTGCCTCAATTATTGGCTCTGTGCACACCGCAACAACGATAAAAATGGCACCGGTGGGTTCTTGGTGATTCATTGTCGCGATCATGGCTGCAAACCTATCGAGGACAAATGCACGATTGTGTCAAGTGGCAGGACACAGCTCATCCGTGAAATAACTGAAGCGCAGATGATTGCAAAATTCGGCGATAAGTGTGTTAGTTTCCCTTCACTGGCTCTCACAGAAAAAGAAATAGGTTTCTTGGAGGCAGCATCACATGACTGATAACTATGTTACACTAATGCGCAGTTCGATTTCATGTAAGCGCATGCGCATTCTATACTGCTTCACATGTATAAATCGATTCAGTGGTACAATAAATTTAGTAGAAAGTTTGCGCTTGGTGTGTCTTCTTCTCTTACGTTCGTGTCTTTTTTTTTTTTTGCGCAATAATACTTAATGGATTACCAACTTGCCCGGAATGCTGCTCTCATTAAGGAGTAATTATTTGCAAGTTTTGTAGTGTTACAGCATTGCCAACAGCAAGGGCACGTTGAAAATTGCGGAGCATCTACAATCACACCACCATGTCCAGCTGAAGAAGCCCTGTCTAGACACAGGTGAGTGCTTTTTTTAACCATTGGTGCTCTGAATTTACGGCTATGTGAGAGGGTATGTAGCATGCTTCATACAGCCTGACACGGTTTCTCCGTTTATTGTGCACGCTTCCTTGTATGCCAGGTGTCTTAACAAATTTTACATGGTCGCAGTTCAATTTGTTCACATCGTCTTGTTATTCCCATCCCTTAGGCAACTTGTCACAGCAAAGCTCGCTGGAAGAATGCATCATACAGGCCAGATCCAACAGAAAAAACGCGGATGACATCCCGCACCAGTTTCGCCATGCACTCTGCCATGCTGGGATTCCACTGCACCAAGCTGATGGACCTCTTGGCACCTCTTTCGAAGCAAGTGTCCGGCGGCATGCACGATGCCAGGTAGTGATAAACTAGATTGGAAATACCTACATAAGGTCATTGTGAAACACATTGCAATGATAAGTTCTTTGATGAATGACCGCCCAATTTCCATCACCGTCAACCATAGAGTTTCTCACTATAACACCTAGAGGGTAATCTGGCGCCACCGTCTATGGGAGTTTCTTAAGGGGGCACTGTGCCGTCATGGGAATGCCGGTATAGGTGTCTGCGAGGCTCGTGTTGGCTGGTGTTGTAAGAGGCTTCGTCTAAAACGTGGATATGGCTACGCAAATAAAGCGTTCTCAAAGTAAAATCTTCATAAAATGTTTCCATTCACGCATATTACATCTTTACTCACCCACGATGCATGACCAAGCGAAGAAAAGCAAGAACAGACAACCAACTGTTTCAAAGCGAGCGTGAACCTTGTCGTCTGTCCTCCAACTTTAGCGGCCCGCTGATACTTTTTACATAACATGTAGTCGTACACACAATAACAAGTTCTCATAGTTAAACAAAACATGTTTTCACGTAATAATAAAGCTGAAGCAGCTTTTCACGTGCGTTTTTAGTAGAAAGTGAATCATTGTGACAGACGGAACGGTACTTGCCAAGCGCGTCTTCATGGTGTCCTGTCTCTACGAGAACGATGCCAATCCGAATCCACAATATACCGGCATTCCCATGCATACCACAGCGCAGCAGCGCCAGATTTCCCTCTAGGTAATGTAGTGAGAAACTCTATGCCGTCAACGAGTCGCCGGAACTCCGCGGATGTTGGGCAGTGACGGTGCTGGCAACCTTCTACGATGATGAGCTTCTGGACCTAGGACTGTCATGATAGACTTGCAAGTAGTTCAGCAGTGTAACGCAATATGAATAGGCATGTTGATACAAACCGCTCTTTAAAAGGTTGGAAAGGCCTTAGCCAACGTAGGTGTGTTGTGCTCCGATTGAGCTTCCTACATGCAGAAGTTTCACAAGGACTTGCAACTCTCCAGCCCCGATTTCAAGGCACTTCACTTCAGAGATCCGTGCCACCTACTTAACAATGATCTGGAGGATGGATTTCAGATGAGCTCATTTAAGGTAGTTCACGATTTTGTTGTGCACTTTCCTGCTTTGTTGAAGTCGTCGTGGGAGCTGTGCCGTAAGTTTTGCAGTGGGCCGTGATGACAAAGGACAGATCTGGTGGGAACGGGGGGGAAGAATAATAATAATAATAAAGAGATCGAGCTTTGGTCCTGTGCACGCTTGTGGAATGTTACATTGGCGCAGTCTATGACAGGATAGAAGCCTCTATTATGTAGATAACGCTGAGTATAGCCAGAGACGCGCAACATAAGTCGTATTTTTCAACGTGTGAAGTGGATGAAGACGCAAAGTATGATTTGCCCGAAAACATCACGACTCACAAGCTTCGTGGGTTCATCGCCCAAAAGGCTGGGAAGACGCTGCAGGAGATTGATGTTCAAGCTTCAGTGAAGATAAGAATGAAGCACTCCGAATTTCAAGAACACATCATGACGCCGCTGGTGCAGCTTACAGCAAGAAGAGCACCGAGCAAGACCGATTCTTCCATGGACTCATGCCTGCTAGAAATGCTTCGCCTGCAGCAGCAACTCATGGTAAATCTTCTGACTTTTATTCAAGCCCAGCAACGACGAAACAAGCAGATGGTAAAGCCCGACTTCTTTGATGAAGAGAGCTCAAGCCTAGAGACTTGGATCCAGTTCTACGAACAAGCACGTGAGGAGAACTCCTAGGAGGAACCCTGCGATCGCATCAGGAACATGCGTCAGTTTCTCAGCGTACTTGCCAAAAAGTGGTATGACATCTATTGACGGATACATGGACGCAGTGGAGAACAAGCTTTTTGGCAGTTTTGACGAAAACTCTGTTGAAAGGTGGGACCGAGCTATTTTTATAAATATTGCTCAGGAAAGCCCCTAGAATATTTTTACGAGAAAGGACGTCTTCTTCAGATGGCAAACGCAGAACTACCGGAGTCCCTGTAGTGCCACTGATTGTTCATGGCTTACCCAAGGAACTTAGAGGCAGGGGCAAGTCACCTAAAACTATTGAAGAACTGTTGGGATGTTTCAGAAACATCTGCACCGATTTTACACCTCAAGATGTGCATCAGACAAGTCAAACTTTCGAAAGGGCTCCTTGGAGGTCTCGAGATCTCGAAAATCTTCATGGCCAAAATCGAGTCAACTTAATGTCCACTAACAGCAATGACACTGAACCAGTAGCCTCTCATTCAGAGGAAGCGCAACCAAAAAACAAATAAAAGTCCAGTCCCACCTAACGACAAAAATTGAGACCATTTTTCTAACCACCCTTAGCCTTGTCTATATTAAACTCAATATCAATGGAGACGATGTTGATGCATTGGTTGATAGTGGTGCATCTGTATCTGTAATAAATGACTCTTGTTAAAAGTGACAAAATAATTAGAGGAAGACCGGTGCAGGTACAGAGCTTTGATGGGACGAGACAAATATATGATGAATGAGCGAAAGCAAATGTCTTATCAAGGCAGGAGGGCTAATATTGACGCCCTTGTCGTGAAGGGATGACTATAAATTCTTACTTTTGAGACCAGATGTGAAGACACTGAAGTTAAACCTTTATTGGAATGATGAAGCAACTGCGGCGCAAGAGACATGCGCATCATTGAACGTCGCGGACTGCTTCGTTCGCGACGTTCGTGAAAAATTCCCTGAACTTATCTGTCTAGGCAGCTATCCACTGGCTACAACAAAATTTACTGTTCCTTTTCAGCTGAGGGATGTTATGCAGGTCAGAAAAAAGCTTTACAGTATGTCACGCAAAAAGAAACTTTGGTTGAAAAATGAGATCCAGAATATGTTAGATGCTGGAATAATATGGCCATCGGTGTTGACATTCGCCTCACCTATTACTCTGGCTCCGAAAGAAGACGGATCTCTGCAACTGTGTACTGATTACTGGATCTTGAATAGCCAAATGGACATTTTTCCTTTTCCAATGCCAAGGATCGGCGAGGTAATTGAAAAAACCGGAAGCTGCAAAATATTCTCTCGTATAGACCTTTGCAAAGGATTTTGGCAGATTCCGTTCGAAGAGGAATATAAAATGTATACAGTCTTTGTCACTCCATTTGATGTCTACGAATATAATTGTTTGCCCTTTGGATGGAAAAACAGTGCAGTGTGGTTCCAAAAGATGATGAATAGTGTTCTCAAGCCATTTCTCGGGTTATTCTGTAATGTGTATGTAGACGACATCATAGTCTACTCCAAGGATGAAACATCACACGCCGAACACTTGACATCTATTTTGATGGCATTAAGTGACGCCAAACTTAAAGTGAATTTTTTAAACACAAGATTACATTTCCCGGTCGCATTTTGGATGGATTCACAAAGAGCACGAAAGAGGAGTCCATGGAACAAGAACGACAGGTGAAGAAGCCAGACAATGTACACGCAGTCAGAGTTTTTCCTGGCCTCGCAGGACATTTTAGAAATTACATAAAGGATTTTGCAGCACGAGCTAAACTGTTGAACAACCTACTCTGTAAAAACAGATTTCATTTGGACTGAAGAATGCGAGAAGGTGTACAGAGATTTGGTATTAGCCATATCATCAGACCCGGTCCTCACAATACCAGACTTCACTGTTCCATTTGAACTTACAATGGATGCATCGACTACGGAGCAGGTGGTGTACTGGTACCAACAAAGAAGCACAAGTGGCAGCTAAAGAGGAAGACAAGTGGTTGGATATTACTGGTATACTTTCACAATATCAGAACAAAACTACAGCACAACTGAAAAGGAGGCATTGGCTGTTGTGCTACCGATTATGTACTTTCGATCGTACCTAGAAGGCACAAAATTCAAACTGTTCACTGACCATCAGGCGCTGACTCATTTGCTGAATGGTAGTCAGCTGAAAGGGCAGATTTCTCACTAGATCAGTGAAATTCACGTTTGATTTTGAGGTGGCACGCCGGAGCGGACAAGATTTGTCAGATGCTGATGCACTTTCTCGACTTCCCATTGTTAGTAACTGTGGGAACGAGGAAAGCGTGAACTCACTTAAAATGTGGGAAGGCACAGAACAGCTGATGTACTTCGACGGAAAGTTTCACTAACCAGATACACTGAAAACAAACTTTCTCGACCTCAATCACGACAGTCCAGAGTCAGGAGGGCATGAGGGCTTCTGGCAAACATACTACAAAATGAGAAGATTTACATGGCCCGGTATAAAGAAATATATTAGTGATTACATTAGGTCTTGTCAACAATGTCAACGGAACGAAGCAAAATATAAGCAGAAGACAGACAGCATGATTTTTCCACCTCATTCAAATGTACCATTTGAAACCGTACATGTTGATTTCGCTGAACTGAAGAAAAAAAAAAGCGAAGTAGTGAAGAAAATGCAGTCCTCTTTAGTGTGCATTGATGAATGCGCAAGGATGCCAGCTGCCAAGCCAGGAAAAGAAAATGTTGATGCTGTCATACCTCAAAAGCATGGCAGATTGGGCGAGTTGGTACGTCATGACTTTTTTAGGCTTGTAGCGCAGCTCAGGAAGAGCAAAAGGAAGGTGGAAGGGGTAAAGAAATGGAATGGAGAACAGTGAGCGCTAACTTCCAACTGATGGTTTATTTCATGACACAGAAGGCTATCTGCGAGTCGGCCTAGTTGGAACAGATTCACCTTAAAACTTTTTGTGCGCAAACAAACAGGGACAAAGAATAGGGGCAACACAAGGACGAGCGCTAACACAGACGAACACAAGGAAAGCGCTCGTCCTTGTGTTGCCCCTATTCTTCGTCCCTGTTTGTTTGCGCACAAAAAGTTTTACAGAAGGCTACTTATACACTCAGTGAACCATGTGACATCGAGAGATTACACAAAACCAAGCAACAAAACCGATAGTAACCACGTGAAAACATATTCAGACAGTCTGTGGCGGCAGTCTGAGATACGTCAATTCATTGCTTGATAATGATAATGAAGGTGAGCTTACATATGCATGGCCCAGACCTATGATAGCCTTTGCTTCAATGATTTCTCTTGTGAGCTGATTACGACTACGACCTAGAATGATGCATTCCTCTAAGACAAGTTCACAACCACACGTTTTGCAATGCTGCGCAAGAAACCCCCCAGCTGCAATAGAATTCTTAGCATTGTAACCATGTTCGCGCAGCCTGTCATTCAGACATCAGCCAGTTTGACCAACGTAACATTTTCCGCACTTGAGGGGAAAACAAGAAACAGCACAATGTGTGCAATTAACGAACTTCTTTTTATGATTCTTATCACATTTAGGAGGAGCCTCCTTATTCGGATTAGTGAGCTTGCAAATCCTCATAAGCATGTTAGGGGCAGAAAACACTACAGGAATATTTGCTCACTTGGCGATTTTCTTAAGGTTATGTGAGACAGTGTGAATATAAGGAATGATGCTTGTCCTACTCCGAGTAGTTGCAGGATTATCTTCGTGCTGGTTGTCTTTTCTGAACGCTCTTAGAATCCGTTCTGCTCCTGACACTTGTAGGGACACAGGATAACCAGCCTGCGAAAGCCGTTTGCACTGAGAAGCAAAGCTAAACGAAACGGTATGGTGGCAAGACTTTTTCAAAGCATTATTTAGGCAAAGGTTAGCAATGCCTCTCTTGACCAACTTAGAATGAGCAGAATGAAATGGAAGAAGTGGTTTGTTAGCACGAGGTTCATAGTACTAACATGTGTGAATATCGGAACAAGCTAAGCGCAGATCCAAAAACCGGATCGTGTGATCCTGTGGGAGCTCGTAAGTAACGTCAAGGGGCGCAAGGCATTCTTTGACTATTGGCACTACCATGGCAACCTCAGTCTCAAGGTCAGCTGGAGAACACTGACTACAAAAAAAAATTGTCCACATACCGAAATATTTTAAAGACGTTCATCTGACTAAGGTTCACTGACATGGCGACATCTAGGCGAGCTAAACATAAATCACTGAGGAGCGGGGCAGTGCACGAATCGATGCATACTCCATTTTTCTGCACATAGATGGTGTCATACCATGTAAAAAACGTAATGTAATGTAAAAAAAACTTCATTTGTCTTGAATAGAGACATGTTTAAAGGATTGAAATGTGTCATACCTGATAATGGCCCTGCATTCAAGAGTCAGGCATTTGCAAGGTGGGAAAAAGACAGAAACATTACCCTGAAGTTCACAGCACCATGCCATCCATCAGCTAATGGACTAGCAGAGCGAGCTATCCGAGATATAAAACAATATATATAAGTATGTACCCAGGAGGGTGGAGGTGTTGCCTACAAGCAGCTGTGTCGCACCACAGTAGATCTCATACGAGCACTCTCGGATGCAGTCCTCAATATGCCACCTTTAAGAGCCTGCCTATTTGCCTGCGGACGATATACCTGGCATAACAGAGAAGCTTAACTTGAAGGAAACGAAGAAGAGTTCAGAGCAGCAAAGGAAGCACAGGGAAGCGATGAAGAGAGCATTTGACAAACGTCATAACACAAATATTCCTGCAATTGCATTAGGCAATATGGTTCTGATGCGGAAAGGATATGGCGGTCCTAATACAAAACCTGTGGGTCCGTTTAAAGTGGTAAAATTGGCTACAAAAGTACTGTAGACCATCAGCTACAGGACGGAAAACTGTGCGATGGAAATAGCTGCCATTGCCAACGTCATCCCTTATTTACAGCGAATGGATGAAACAAAGCCCAGGAGAGTGTAAGGGGCCATGATGACAAAGGACAGATCTGGTGGGAACGGGGGGAAGAAGAAGAATAAAAATATAGTGCTGTGGTCCTGTGCATGCTTGTCGTGGAAAGTTACAAGTTTCGTCTTGTGTGCGTGGCCATGGGCATGACCATCAAGTCACTGAAGACTGCATGTCTGTCCAGGTGCTTCTTTTTTTATGAAGCCCCAGAGGATGTTCTGGACTATTGGCGTGCCAGTTTGTCTTTCTTGAGAAGCGACGATGCCATGGGAAAGAAGTGTGAGAAGCTCAAAACTCTTGTTTCATCGCCTGAAGTTGTGCACGACCTGCTGATTAAGCTGAGGTTTCTTAAGACAAATTCATGTGCTGTGCCCTCCATCATTAAGGAACTTGAGGCAGAGAGTATCCTGGTACACCAGGTACTGGGAGTTAATTTGCATGCGCTTTTCAGTCAATGGTGTGACCCACCTGAGGTCTTCACATCAGATGTCGCGACATTGTTGGATCTCCTAACAGAATGACTGCTCAACGACTGTCGCAGACCTTCATGGATATTATGGCTGCTGTCGCTGAAAAGTGGAGACAAGACAGTTGAGAGGAACCTATGCGATGCACTCCACCAGTGAATCGTTTTCGAACAGTGTTCATAATGTGAATCCAAATGTGAAGTATGGGAGCGACCCTGGGTGTTTAAAACCTGCGCACTGATTTTTAAGTGTTTATTGAAACTGACAACATGAACCAGCTTATGAGTGATTTCACAGACTATCAGAGCTATGAAATCGGTAACATAGTTGAACACCTTTCGTTTTGGAGACTTCACACCATCCAGTGGCCAGTGCTTTCTCGCTGCACGCTGAGTCTTCTGGCTCTCCCTGTTTCTAGCACGAACATTGAAAGGGTATATTTAAAGCTGAGAATGATCAGTCGAAAGGAGCATGCTTCCATCAGTGACAGCAACCTTGTAAAGTATGCTTGTGTCTTTAAAGTTGTACTACACACAAATGTAGCTGTTTTGTATTCTAGTATTTGTGCTTGTATGTATATGTTTGTGCATGCAAACCTTCCAGACAACTAAAATATGCTTCGTTTGTTCTGATGTTTTCATGTTCAGATATCATTTCATCTATGAATTTGGAGTATTGAGAATAATGGAAAATGAAGTTCCAAATTTCGGACAATTGGGGATTTACGAGAAATAAACTCCGAAAAAACCCTCCTAATTTCAAGAAAAATAAATTACAAAAACACGGAGGCCTAGTTATATTTTTGGCTACTTATTGGTCAAAGAAATTTGGGTCTGGCTATTTTTGGGCTACATTTCGAGATGATTTGGCCATTTTTTGTTGGGACCATCTGGCAACCCTGCACTGGCCGCAGAATGCGTGATAATGATAATCATCATGATAATGTAAACCGAGAAAAGTTATGGAGCCAGTTGAGGGAATATGGTCTAGATAGAAAGATGATTGAGTTCCTACAACAAGTTTATACAGATAATGAGGTAGAGATAACATGGGAGGGGGAAACTACAAAGCCAGCTAAAATAAGAGGTCTCAGGCAGGGCTGTCCATTGTCGCCTCTGCTTTTTATGATCTACATGAGCCAAATGGAAAAGAGACTAGAACAGAGCACAACAGGAACTGACATAAGCTATACGCTGGAAGGGCAGAAGGTAGCTCAAGTACTAGCTGGACTGATGTATGCAGATGATATTGTACTGCTTGCTGACACCCGAGTAGGGCTACAGGAACTAATGAGCATATGTGGAGAGGAGGGAGAAAAATTGGGAGTGTAATTCAGTAGAGAGAAGTCTGGGATAATAGTATACAATGAAGAAAGGGGGGAACCATTGGAAATACAAAGCACTAAGATTGATCATGTTGAAAAATACAAGTATTTGGGCATATGGCTAAACGAGGGCAAAAAGTACTTGGAAGAACAGGAAAAAAGTATAATTGAAAAAGTGAAAAGAAACTCAGCTGTAATGAAACACAAGGCACTTTGGAGCTATTATAGGTACGAGGTGGTTAGGGGCGTATGGAAAGGGGTTATGGTACCTGGCCTCACATTCGGAAATTCAGTACTGTGCATGAAATCGGAAGTTCAGGCATGCATGGAAACGAGACAGAGAAGTGTAGGCAGGTTGGCCTAAGGAGCACACGGGAACACCCCTAATGAGGAAGTGCAGGGGGACATGGGATGGACGTCATTCGAAGGTTACAGAGGAAATAAGCAAGCTAAAATATGAACAGAGACTCCCAGCACTGGAGGAAAAAAGGTGGGCAGGAAAAGTGTACGAATATCTGTACATGAAAAGTTTGAACACAAAGTGGACACTCAGAACGAGGAAGCTGAGGAATAGATACCTACAGCCGAGGGAGGGGGTCCAACGTGGTTCTAGTGTGGGAAAGGAGGTGAAGGAGACGGAAAGAAAAATGTCGCGGAAGAAAGAATGCTCGGAAAGCCAGCGCTATCAATGTATAGGTCACAAAAACAGGAGATTAAGAGAGAGCTCTTATTTGATAACTCGCTGGGCAGCTCACTATTATTCGAAGCTAGGACGGGGGTTTTGAGAACGAAAACATACAGGGCTAAATTTGAAGACGGGGACCTTCGGTGCACAGCTTGCGGAGCCGAAATGGAGACCACTGAGCATATAGTGCTGAGATGCACAGACCTTCGCCCGACCCTGGCAGAGGGAACAGTGGCAGATATGGAAGGGGCATTAGGTTTTCCCGGGGAACGAGGGCAAATAGACGAGAAAAGAGTGGCAGTAACGAAGGGGAGGCTAGAGGATTGGTGGAGGAAGTAAAGGGATAGATAATACCATAAATCGGGGAGATAATGTTTCCTCTACCGTTTTAGATAGTTATATTGGAAGGAGGAGGGGAGTGAAAACTAGGTTAAGGAAAAGAGGACATAAAGAAAGGAAAAAATAATAAAATAGGGGGAGCAAAAGGCTAGGTGGCGCCAGCCGCCGCCCGTTACAAAGGGTATAGCCGCCATCCATCCATCCATCCAGGGTGCGTGTAATTGTCGTACAAAAATCTCTCACGTGACCTGATCCTAGGTGCCTAGGGACAGGATCGTTTAGGGACTTTTGAGAAGGCATGGTGGTGGCGCCCAAGGAGGTTAAAGAATATTGCTAACCTCCTTGGTGGCGTCGCTCGGCGCCACGCCGTCGCGCGCAGTGCCAGCCAGGTTCAGCAGCGCCAGCCAGGTTCGTACGGGTTCGTACGGACGCTCCTGTGGTCGAGGCTTCAGCGACTTCGTTCGTAGCTAAGTACTTTTTTTATCTTTATTAGTTAGTGTTTTGAAGTGTTTTGTGTTGCATGGAGTAGAGGCGCAAATTTTGAATTCTTGGTAATGCCCCAACCACTGGCACGCTCCGGAAAGCTTCGGCGCGCGCCGAGGGGTCAAATGCGTCAAAGCGTCGGTCGGAAACGCGGCGAAGCGGAACGTCGCGCAGCGATTATGTCTACTGCCGATGCTAGAAGTTTGCCGACGCGCGGCGAAGCTGCGCCGGCGTGCACCAATGAGAGGCTGCGAAGAGTCGCACGCGTCAACCAATCGAAGGCTGCGCAGCCTCCGGCTGCTATGCCTGTAATGGCCGCCCAAGCGGAGGCTCCGGCACCAACGATCGTCCGAGTTTTTTGGATGCACGACGCGCGCGACAGTGTTCCTGAAAGACAGTGTTGTAATAGTAGGCCGACAACGACACGACCGACGACCGCGGGTTGTGGCAGTGCGACGTGGATCCGAAGCGACTTCGAACGACGCCGACTAATCCAACCTGCCCACTGGGTTCCGCCGGGCTCAGTGCGATCGTCTGCTAAAACAGCCAACCGAATCACGATTACCGCAACGTCTGTGCTTGTTGTGTGTGTATTTTGTTGTGCCCAAAACGAATGGAAACATGTTTACGAGTTCCGAAGTCTGGATAACCAGCACTCGCCTATCGCCGATGTTGTTTACGTTACGCGTAGGCCTAGCGGGTCCATCGAGTTCGTAACTGGCGAGTGAACGAGGCCAGCTAAGAAACTCTGTCGAAGGAAGTGAATTTTCAGGTCCGTTTGGTGCTGCAGTGATTTAAAATATGGCACTCCTGACTTCGTGTGATGTGTGATGTGGTGAATGAACCGTGTGGAAGTTGGGTTGGTCAACCGCGGCGTGTTTCGTGTGGTGTCGGTTGACTCAAGTGTCACGGCCAAGCTCTGCGCTGTTTCCAGTGGTAAAGATAACTTCTGAAAGCGAAATACACTAGTAGCCGAACTATTGGAAGTACTTACATAATCAGCCGTGCCGCCTGTTTCAGCTGACACTGCGCTCTTCTATTCGGCATGTGAATCCAGTTCAGTACAAGTTCACTGTACTCATTCACTCACTTCTTTCAAGTGCGTCCGTCTTTTGGGCTAGTTGGGCATAAATCGCTCGTGTAGCAATCAAGAACACTGACGCACTGAAGCATACGTGACAACGCAGTCATGTTTGAGTCAGTGTGTCGTTATAGTTGAGCACTGCAAAAAGAAATTATCTGTTTGCAACGTGTGCCCTGTGTGCAGTGCATAGCAGGACCTGCATCATGCAAGACCTATGCGTGTAGCAGCGTATACCACGATTGCTTCGATGCCCGCTTCAGAAGCAGCAAGTACCGAGTCAATGAAACTGTAATTGATTTTTTATCTTACTTTTTGCTTATGGAAAGTGTAGATGGTGTGAGTGCATTGTGGGGAAGGTGAAAAGGTGTCATCAGTGTTTTGTGCAGTCAGTATGCTTAAACTGCTGGAATCCCTTCAGCTTCTACTAAAATGTTTCTTGCTGCGATACTATAAATTGTAGTCAGGACAAAGATCTACTCAAAACCAAGTTACTAATGCATCTGCGCAGAATGTGTTTGATTAACAAGTTAACACTTCCACAACAACAATATGCCGATGCACAGCATATGTGCTTACAATAAATACATTCCGTAAAGGTGAACTACTGGGATCAAACTTTGTAGTAGCACCGTAAAAAGTGCTGCCATGCGTATCAGCCACAACAAAACTGCTGCACGTCCAACCTTCTTCCTTGGAGGCACTTCTATAAAGACTGTTCGGGCCCTTCCCATTCTGGGTGTAGCATTTAGCTGTTCTCTCAACTTTTCCGCATATGTCACCAGCACTGTATGTAAGCACCAGCCCTTTCTTGGGTTTGTGTCCCGTGTCTCCCTTCCCTGATGACCTAAGGTTTTCCGAGCACTCTGCACTTCTATCATTCTGTCACGACTTGAGTACTGCTCATCAGTATAGTTCCCGTACCAAACTCGCGATGCTAACAAACTTAAGCTTGTTCAGCGCCGGACAATACGCACCCTTTACTCTCATCTTTTCGGTTGTCACAAGCTCATGCCAGCCTTCGAGGATTGCCTCAAACCCCTCAAGTAGCACACCCTGCAATACCAACGCAACATTGCACTAATCTATACTGCAGGGTGTTTGACGACTCTCTGGACAGCACTAATCTTTCTTCAGTTCGTCTGAACAAGTGGTCAGCACAGCCTGAGCCCTCATCACGCCTCTATGGCCCGACACCACAAGTCCATGATTGTATCTCGCATGCAAAGCTTTCTCTCCACCCCCCTGGCGATTTGGATTCTCCTTCCTTGGAACCAGACTGAATTAGCACTCCTGTGTGTTGTGCACCTGTTGAATGTGTGCATCTGTGCCGTGCTGTGTTATTGAGCAAGTG
Source organism: Dermacentor variabilis (assembly GCF_050947875.1). Taxonomy (NCBI): domain Eukaryota; kingdom Metazoa; phylum Arthropoda; class Arachnida; order Ixodida; family Ixodidae; genus Dermacentor; species Dermacentor variabilis. The sequence goes on along the minus strand of NW_027460280.1, from coordinate 9,224,091 downwards.
TGTGTGCACGTGAAGGGGAAGGAAATGTCTTCTGCATCCTGCCAATTCGTGCTCTAGATGGCTGGTTATCAGATGCTCTAACATACAGGCATCAGCCTTCTTTTTAGTCTAGTGTGCCAAGTTACCACTAAGATTATTATTGTTATTATTATTATTATTATTATTATTATTATTGTTATTAGAATCATCACTTTGACCACGTTGATTGTGTTGAAGCCAGCGGGACACATAATTCAAAATATTTCTGAAGCTTTGTGGGCTCTCCCTTCTAAAAAGAGTGCCAAAGATGTACGTCTTCTTCATGAAAATAGTGGTGTTGTCTCGAACACTGCTGATGCCTTTGCAGAACATTTCTGTTTGCTATATAGTGTGAAATATGCTTCAAGTAACCTTCCTTCTCAGTCTGGCACAGTGTATGCTAACAGTCAATGAAAACCTCGTTTCCAAGTTATGAAGTGCCTTAAACTTTGCCTTAAACTTTCCCTTTCTTGTGGTGTTGATGGTATTTCCTCCACAGAGCTTAACCCTTTGAGACGCTATCTACACAATTGGGCACAGCAGGAGCGCGCATCAATAGCAAAAGCACTGATGAAAGTAATGGTATTTAAGATGTGTTTCATACATCTTGAAACACTTATTATTGGAACTGTGCTGCAATTTTGAATAACATGCAGAATGTTTTAACAAAATGAGTGGGAAGGTAGACGGCTGGGTGTTGTTACTCTGTGTCAGTATGTTGTATGTAGCAGGTTCACTTCTTTCATTGTTTTTTACAATGTCCGGCACCAGGCATAATTGTCAAGTGGCTGGATAAGTGCTTTCAAGCTTTTCAAAACACGAAATAGTACATGTTCTCATATTTTGTGTTCCTGTAGTGAGTTTTCGCATGGAGTCGAAATTTTGTAAACTTGACAAAACTCGCTAAACAATTGAAAATTCTTAATATTTGCTGCAGCTGTACACTTTCTACGATTCTGAGTATGCAAGAGATGTGGTGAAAGCAACTTTTCAATCAACGGGATAAAGTGGTGTCTGAAAGGGTTAAGACGTATGGAAGCATACTTGTTCCTCGTTCTCACAAGCATTTTCAATAGTTCCCTAAAGTCTAGTACCTCTTCTAGCACTCAGAAGGTAGCATGAGCATTGCCCATGCACAAATCAGGTGCTGGATGTGCAGTTACTAACTGCCGACCTATATCTGTCCTCTTCAGTGCGTCACGTGTTTGAATTGATATGGGATTCCTCGCTTTCTGTTAGTGCTAAGAGCATTTTAATAAATGAACAAATACTTTGTTCATTTGAATGATGAATGAATGAATTTGAATGAATTGAATGAAAATAAATGAATAAATGACTTTGTGTGCCGACAACTTAAAACTATTTCAGACTGTCAACAGTGTTCACCACTGCATCGACTTCCAAAAAGACATCTTTTCACTCTCAAACTGGTGCAGAGACAATAAGTACTCTTAAATGCTTCCAACACTATGGCATTAAGTTATATGCACAAAACGCACCATGTGAAATTTTGATACACCCTAAGTGATGCTCCACTCCTTAGGGTCGATGAAATGAAAGATCTTGGTGTGTACTTCGACAAAATGCTAAGCTTCTCTTCACATAGATAATTACACAAGATGCCCTTCACGCTCTTGGAATTGCATGGCGTATATTGCATGATTTCCACTCACCTGTTGTGTTTCTGAAATTCTGCCGTGTGCCTCCAACTACTAGAGTATGCCTCTGTAGGAGGGGGGTGCAATGAGCAAATCTAATTCTGACCTCATTGAACGCATCCAGAATAAATTGATGTCTATCTTCAAGCACCACTTTTGCCATCCTGGTAACCACAGTTGAGCCTTCTCAAATATACTTCAACTCGCACCTCTAGATTCAAGTCTTAATTAATCGCACCTTTTGTTCCTGTATAAGGTGGTCCATGAAATTATACATTCCTTAAATCTCGTTAAGTGCACCAGTACAAAGGCTCTCTAGCTGTTCCTGGGCACTACAATGAAAATTTGAATGATTGATTATTATCGTATAAAATTGTGCTTTTTAAGTATGTACTAGTATACTATTTTAGTGCAGTAGCTTTTGTGCAATTAAAGAAAGGGCATGAATTAAGAAGAGAGAGAGAAAATGATAAATGAAAGGTAGGGAGGTTAACCAGGACTGAGCCCGGTTGGCTACCCTACACTGGGGAAAGGGAAAGGGGGACAGAAAGATTAAAAGAAGAGAAAGTCCACTGGGGATATCAGTTGGTCACTCAGTCGGGATCACAGACGCTGACTCAATCCGGTATCTTTCAAATATCGCAGCAGCGCTTTTGTGGCCTTTTCTAGCTGCGAAGCCGTTCAAGGTGAACGGCTTTCCATCTAGCTGATTGAGAGCTCTGCAGAGGTCTTGCCTTTCATCTTCAAAAGATGGGCAGTAGCACATTAGGTGTTATATGGTTTCCTCGACACCGCAGGCATTGCACTCGGCGCTATCAGCCATTCCAATCAAAAATGCATATGCACTGGTGAATGCGACGCCCAAACGTAAGCGGCACAGCACTATTTCCTCATTTTGCGGAAGACCTGGTAACAGCCGCAGTTGCGTAGAGGGATCGAGGGAATGCAATCGATGTTGAGTGAATTCAGGTGTGTGCCACTTTTCCAATGTCAAAAGAGTGCGCTAGCTTGCCTAAGTGTTGGGCTGCGTCGGTTCGCGATAAAGGTATAGAAACAAGGGTTGCTCCTTCGTGGGCTTTCCTAGCAGCTTCGTCAGCGAGGTCGTTGCCGGAGATACCGCAATGACCAGGCAGCCACTGAAACACGACGTCATGTCCTTTCATGATCATGTGATGGTGCATTTCTCGTATCTCCGACACGAGTTGTTCACATGACCCGCGACGAAGAGATGACAGAAGACATTGTAAGGCCACCTTTGACTCGCAGAATATTGCCCACCGATTAGCCGGTTGGTTATTAATATAATCAACGGCACCTCGGAGGGCAACAAGCTCTGAACCGGTCGATGTTGTCAAGTGAGAAATCTTGTATTGGATGCTTAGTGAGCGGGATGGTATAACCACTGCGCTGGTGGAGCTGGTCTGAGTGGAAGAACCATCCGTATATATGTGGACTCGATCAAAGTAGAAAGTGTGCAAACAATCCAGAGCTGCTTGCTTCAAGGCCAAGGTAGGCCGGACGGTCTTCTTTCTTATCCCTGGAACCGTAAGACGCACTTGAGGTTGTTTTAAACACCACAAAGCTGAGGTTGAACGTGCTGAGGGTGTGAAGCCCGATGGTAAGGAGGCACGATGGATGCTGACCTTGTTGGAGAAGGACGCCTGTGGTCGTCGTTCTGGCATGAATTAGGAAAAGTGCAATAATATGCTATGTGCCTGATCATATGCATTGTGCTATTAATTTCTTCCGAGTTTTAATAATGGCTGGCTACTGTATGCAGTGTTGTGCAATAAAATATGCCACAGCAATTATTGCGTGCCTCGCAGAACAAATTGAATATATCTTTCTCAGTCAAGACATCATAGCAGGCTGAAAACAATAAACTGCAATTTTTCTTTTTGTGGTGACGAAGTGTATAAATTGTGAAAATGACCTGTTTATATATTTCTTATACTATGTAAATGAGCTGCTCCCATACATTCGAATAAGTGCTTCAATAGTACGACTTGGCAAAGGGCAACGAAAGACTCCTATTAAAACCCTCTAATTCTCAAGCTTGTATTATCTGACGGTATGTCATTTCATTAATGTAAAGAAAGGCAAACTTGATATGTGGAAACCAGTTACAATAGAACATGGCCCTTACACTGTGAAAATGTTTTGTAGCAATATACTCAATGTGAAGGCCTTCAGATGCGGTGTTGATGCATCAAAAGAACCTAGAATAATAGAGGTGCTCCATGGGCTAGATTTGGCAGAATCAAGAATTGGGGGGAGACAACATATGAATTACATACATTTTAGCTATTCTAGTTTTTTGTTTTTTTTTGTGAGTGCTACAGGTGTCTCAATTCTGTTTTGCTGATTTTCTCAGAACCCACTTTTTCACGTTTATCTCATGCACCAACAAGCATAATTATATTGACACGGATGCTTTATCTGTATGCGGTTACCGTATTTCACCGGCTAAAAAACGTTAAAACGTTATCGCTCGGTGCAGGATGCGCCTGAACGTATCGGAAGTTTCGCGAATGTTATCGATGGTTCTGTCTGTTGTCGACGAACCTTGCTAATCTGATTGCATACGAGACACGAATTGTGTTGTAGTTTCTGGAAGGCGCGCGGGCACCAGCGAATAGGCTTAACTTTCGACGACTGACGTATGCAAACCGACGCGCTTGACCCGTAGATGAGATTTTCTACGATTGCCGACATTGCTCGCCGCTATCGTTGCGATTGAGCCGGCACTATTTATTTACCGTCACTACTACGAGGCAATATTTCCAACACATATTTTTTTCAGTTATACATTGCACGCCTAATTCTTACATAGTTGGCTGTGCAATAAGCTACCAAAAAATGAAATGGTTCAACAGTTTTTGATATATGGCATCGTCGTGCAGGTGTTTGCAAAGCGATCTCTCAGACAGACGACGCGCGAGCGCTGATGTCGATATTTTGTACACTATTGTTACTTCAAAAACAAAAACAGACTGTTGCGGCAGGTGTATATTCATTATTCAAACGTGATTTTTACATCTAAAAGCACATACAGATCACTAACTTATTGTTTCAAGCTTAGTTTACAGCAGGATGATTTAGGCCGCACTTTGACGGATGAAGACGGAATAGTCCAGCAACAGTGCGCCGCAGCCGAGGAGCGAGCTTCGGCGCGCGTCGGAGCTTGTCTCCAGTGGTTGCGCGCCCTTTCCCTCCAGCCGAAGCGAAGCGACGCGTTCGCTTGCCAGCGCGCGCCGAAGCTTTCAGCGCGTGCCAGTGGTTGGGGCATAAGAGTAGCAAACGTACCGGCTTTGTCTAGGTCTGGCGGCTCCCCCGTTAGGCCTAGTTGGTAGGAGGGACCTATTGATAGGCTTAGTTAATTCTTTCAGCTAGCTCCTCGGATTCTTACATGGGGTAGGGAGTGATAATTCTTTTAGTTTGGGATAGCGGTCGAGGTCGGCTTTGCTTGAGTGATTTGGCGAACTTCCTCGTTGGGCCTAGGGACGTAGGCCTAGAGATGAAATCGAAGAACGTGAAGGCCACGGGGGACGGGGAGCAAGTGCAGTGCAACGAGTGCCTGCGATGGTGCTTCCTCGACGAAACTAAGTTCCAGAATTTAGCAGACGCGGAGGGATCTAGCTTCACGTGCAGGTCGTGAGAGGACGTCAGGGAAGCCGTCCAAAAACTGGAAGGGAATTGGGCGGCTAAGTTCGACGAGCTCAAGGCAGACCTGAGGGAGGAACAGGAGAAGCGGGTAGCACTGCAGGCGAAAGTTGACAATTTCGTCAAGGTGGAGGCGGCCCAGGCCGCGCAGTTAGTAAGGACCGTGGCCGAGCTTGAGGAAGAAAAGGAAAGGAGCGCTGAACTGGAAAGGCGGCTCGACGCGCTGGAGACGCGGGCAGCGGAGAAGGTCGGGTCAGGACAACAAAGTGTTGGCAAAAACTCGGAAAGTAGGGTAGACCCTACAGGTGAAGTGGGAGGCAGGGAGCCAGAGCAAGCCGTCCTCAGCTCGCCGCCGTTGAAACGGCGTAGTTATAGTGAAGCTGCACAACGCGCCCCGAGTGAGGCGACGCTGCAGCCACAGGGGCGCCAGCGGGCGCAAAGGGAGGGGCAGCGGACACAGGCTGCAGTCGAACGGTTTGCACGTAGAAGGGTCCTGGTGATAGGGGACTCCAATGTGGGGAGGGCCGAACAGGGCGGGATGGCAAGAGTGAAGGCGGACGGGCGAGTACAGGTGGAGGCGCAAGCGGGCAAGGGCATGGCGGAAGCAATGACCAAGGCGCGGGAAGTAGTTGGGGTCAGCACAGAGAACGACAGCTTGGTCATTATGCATTCTGGGCTCAATGACGTGCTTAAGGGGAGAAGCCAGGACCTTGAGAGGCACATTGAGACTGGGCTGAGTAAGCTTAGAGAGGCCTCCGGGAGGGTGCATGTGACCATATGCACTATCCCAGAGGTCCAGGGCCAGGCTTACCAGGTAGAAAGGAGGGTGGTTGAGGCCAATCGGGTCATTAGCAGTCTGAGCGGACGACTCGGGTACAGCGTGATGGAGGTCAACAGGGACGTGTACGGAACCGGCTTCCGGCCTTTTGTGCAGGATGGCATTCACTACAGTGGTGCCACTGGCAAAAGGATAGGGGGCAGGATGGGTCGCCAGGCAACAGCTTTTTTAGGGGGACCCAGAGCCCTGAAAGAAGCAGTGTAGGCGTGGACGATTCGAGGCAGGAGCCACAAACACGCAGACATCGGTACTGTAGGAGAGGTGACAGGAATAAGCTCAAGAGCCAAATTAAGTCAGACATAGGGTTCATTAACATGCAAGGTGGCAGAAATAGGCTAAAATGGGAGGAAATCAAAGAACAACTAAGACAGGAGAACTTAATGGTTTATGGGTTTGTAGAGACACATCTTAGGGACATGGAACAACCGCCCTGTAACCCTGATTATGCATGGGAATACTGCAACAGAGTGCAGGGTAGCAGAAAGGGTGGGGGAATTGGAGCACTCATTCATAAAAATACAAATTGGCAAAGGGTCAAACAGGAATGCAAGGAGCATTTATGGCTAAAAGGAAAAGTAGCAGGGGCGAAAACACTTCTAGGCTTTGTATACCTTTGGACAGGATCAAATGCTAAAGAGGAAAACAAAAAAAATGTTGGACTGTATAGCAGCGGACATCAATGAGCTAGGAAAAGGATGTGAAGTAATTGTATTAGGAGACATGAATGCTCATGTTGAAGATATGGATGGGTACACAGATTCCACAGGTAACATGCTGCTGGATATGTGTGAGAGGCTTAACTTAGTTGTCTGTAGCTCTACTGAAAAGTGTGACGGGATCATAACATGGGAGGTAGGGGGTCGACACTCGACAATAGATTATGTGTTAATGTCACATAGGATGTACGATAGATTAGGAGCCATGATTATAGATGGACAGGGCTCCAGAATTATAGGTAGCGACCACAAACGTATCAAGTTGAGTTTTAAGAGGGAAACTAAAGCACGAACGACGCGCGAGGAAACGCCAGATGTGATTTTTTACTCAGAAGACCAAGTGGAAATAGCGGCCAAACAAATTGAAGAGGAAATATCAGAGGGTACTGAAACTGATTGGACTTACCCACAGTTAATGAGTCTATTTGAGCGTGAGCTAGGTAAGGCGCGAGTCAGGAAAACAAGGCAAGGGATACGAAAACTCAAGAGCTGGTGGGATGAAGAGGCTAAGAAGGCCATAAAGAAACGTCAGGAAGACTCCAGGGAACACAGGTATTCCAAAAGTAAGGGAGAACCTGAAGCAGAAGTAGAGAGGAAATGGGTAAACTACATAAAATGCAAAAGGGAAGCATCCTATTTGGTCAACGAGAAAATCAAGACAAAAGGTTCCCAATGGCTGTCAAAAATAAGCAATAAAAAAGATAAATACGAAGCTAGAAAATTCTGGCAACATCTGAACTCCTTGGGTAATAGGACAAGCCTAGAGCAGAGGTATATAGTAACAGCTCAAGGTACTCGGTTAGAAGGAGAGGAGGCAATGGAGCATATAGGAACCATGATGAGGGAAAAATTTACAAAACAGAGAAATGGTACATGCAGTACGTCGGAGAGGGATAGCCCGGTCAACCCACTGCTTTCGCTTGGACAAAAAGAGTGGGAAAGGGCTGAGAAGAGGGTACCAAGTAGCACATCGGCAGGCCCCGATGGTATTCCAATTACGTTAATAAAGAAATTGGGCCCGAAATCTAAGAAAGTATTGAGGGAGGTGGTGAGCAAAATGCTAGTGGATGGTAAAGTACCTGACGAATGGAGGCTAAGTAGGATGAGAATGATATATAAGGGAAAGGGGGACAAAGCTGACATAAATGACTACCGGCCTATAACAGTGACGTCAGTGGTTTACAGGGTGGTTATGCAGATTATAAAGGACAGACTGCAGGCATGGGTAGAGAACGAGGGGGTACTTGGAGAGCTACAAAATGGGTTCCGGAAGCATGGGAGGCTAGAAGACAATCTGTTCTCGCTAACACAGTGCATTGAAATAGCTGAAAAGGAACACAGACCCCTATGGCTGGCTTTTTTGGACATCAAGGGAGCCCATGACAGTGTACTTCAAGAGGGCTTGTGGGGCATTCTGGAAACTTTAGGAGTGCAAGATGGAGTAACCAATCTCTTAAAAGATATCTATAAAGGTAACCGGGTGATTATACAATGGGAAAAGCAGGTTTCGGAGCCTGTAATGATTCGGCGGGGGCTTAGGCAGGGGTGCCCATTGTCACCTCTGATGTTTATGCTGTACCTACAAGGTTTAGAGGCCAAAATACAGCAAAGCGGACTCGGCTGCAACCTATCATTTTTCAAACAAGGAAAATTGATTGAACAGTCATTACCAGGACTGATGTATGCGGGTGATATTGTATTAATGGCTGACAATGCAGAAGATCTGCAGGAATTAATGGACATATGTGGTACAGAAGGAGACAGGTTAGGCTTGAAGTTTAGCAACGAAAAATCAGCAGTCATGATTTTTAATGATAACATTTGCGGCGAGCATAAGATACTGGAGGCCACGCTGGAGATAGTCGATAAATACAAGTACCTTGGGGTGTGGATAAATAATGGCATTGAGTATCTGACAGAGTAGGATAAATATGTTATGACTAAAGGTAACAGAAGTGCAGCGATTATGAAGAGTAGGGCACTGTGGAACTACAATAGGTACGGGTAGTACGAGGGATATGGAAGGGGTAATGGTACCAGGCCTGACTTTTGCCAATGCAGTTCTATGTATTAGAACAGAGACCCGGCAACAGTTGGAAATTAGGCAACGTGGTGTGGGTAGGCTCGCTCTGGGAGCACATGGCAAGACACCAAATCTTGGAGTGCAGGGGGATCTTGGATGGTCTTCTTTCGAGGGCAGAGAGGCTAGTAGCAAGATAGCATTTGAGGAGCGATAGAGAAAAATGGGGAAAATTCAGTGGGCTAGGAAGGTTTTCAGTTACTTATACACGAGGAATGTTGACACGAGGTGGAGGAAGCGAACTAGAAAATTGACAAGCAAATACTTGGCCATTAGCGGGGGGACAAGTAAGGAATCATCTGTCAAGAAAAAGGTTAAGGAGACAGAGAGGGGTATGTGGAGTACAGAGATGCAAACCAAATCAGCATTGGAGACATACAGGACGTTTAAGCAAGAAATAGCCAAAGAAAATATTTACGATAACTCTAAGGGAAGCTCATTGTTGTTTGAAGCCAGGACAGGTGTACTGCGGACTAAAACGTACCGAGCCAGATACCAGGAGATAGATTTGGTGTGCGAGGCGTGTGGAGAGGAGGAGGAAACGGCTGAACACCTGATACTTGCTTGTAAACAACTTCACCCTGCAGTTGAATCTAACGGGGAACTATTCAAAGCTTTGGGTTTTAAAGACAGTGAAAGTAGAATAGACTTTGAACAGGTAGAAATAACTAAACGGAGACTATCGGATTGGTGGATAATACCAACGCAAAATAAAGGAGTAAATACATAGGTATGCATGCATATAGAAGCATTAAAGGCTAGGTGGCGCACGCCGCCGCCGCCCGATTCAAAGGGTTGAGCCTCAATCATCCATCCACCCATCCATCGGAAACAGTATTGCTGCTTTACCAGGCATAGAGTTTCTCACTATAACACCTAGAGGGTAATCTGGCGCCACCGTCTATCGGAGTTTCTTAAGGGGGCACCGTGCCGTCATGGGAATGACGGTATATGTGTCTGCGAGGCTCGTGTTGGCTGGTGTTGTAAGAGGCTTCGTCTAAAACGTGGATATGGCTACGCAAATAACGCGTTTTCAAAGTAAAATCTTCATAAAATGTTTCCATTCACGCATATTACATCTTTACTCACCCACGATGCATGACCAAGCGAAGAAAAGCAAGAACAGACAACTAACTGTTTCAAAGCGAGCGCGAACCTTGTCGTCTGTCCTCCAACTTTAGCGGCCCGCTGATACTTTTTACGTAACATGTAGTCGTACACACAATAACAAGTTCTCATAGTTAAACAAAACATGTTTTCGCGTAATAATAAAGCTGAAGCAGCTTTTCACGTGCGTTTTTGTAGAAAGTGAATCATTGTGACAGACGGAACGGTACTTGCCAAGCGCGTCTTCATGGTGTCCTGTCTCTACGAGAACGATGCCAATCCGAATCCACAATATACCGGCATTCCCATGCATACCACAGCGCAGCAGCGCCAGATTTCCCTCTAGGTAATGTAGTGAGAAACTCTATGTTACCAGGTACCAGGTGTTCTGTGGTTTTACTGGGTTTCTGGCTTCTGCGCTTTGATCGTGCTCCCGCCAGTTTGGTTGATGTGTGGCAAACGTAGCGCCTACATAGGCGCTACGTTTGCCACACAGCAACCAAACTGGCGGGAGCACGATCGAGGCGCAGCAGAATATATGTAGTGCTGAGTCACACTCTGAACTGACTTTTAAGGGCATCCCGAGCGGTTTTTTGTTTATTACGCCGCCGTTACCCCGAGTTGTGCCGCCGCGCTCCAGCTGTTGCATTTCGTGTAGGGCTACTGACAGAATGCGGTTTCCAGGTGGCACGATGGCCTCGACTGGAATAAACGCACACGACACCAAAGATTGAGTAAGCCTGAAAATATTTTATTTGCATTTTACAGGCACAACGAAAAGCACACGTCTACGCATCCACACAAACGCGGTTACAGTCAAGAACATAGTCAAGAAATGGCTCATTAATAAGGGTAGCACATACGCACAAGAAAGACCTAAGCTACAAAACGTACGGTCGGCTGCGAAGTATTATAATTTCCCTGTCACCGCGTGTCACTTTTATACAGCATCTTTACAGCACCACCAGGCCGGGTCCGTCGTTTTTGAATGTTTGTGCAGCCTTCTTTGCCACCATCACGGATTCAAGCACATCACTGGATTTGTGAAGTCACCGGGAATTTGCGGACACCTTTTTTTAAGGTGGGACTTTCATTTTTGGACTGTTACTGGCCTTTCTTGGTGCAAGACCCAAGTAGGCCTACTGGCCCCGCCGTGCCGCGATGGCGGAAACGCGCATGGAAGATGAAGACGCTACCGGATTAGAAGAGAATGAGGAAGATCTAGGTTGGCAAATTGTGACAAGCCGAAAATTTCGCTCCACCACAAGGATTGCTGGCGATGGGAAAACATCGCCGCAGAGCCAGCGAGAGCAAGGCAACAGCAGCAAGAACAAGGGACCTACAACCACTATGTTCAAAAACCGGATTGTCAAGGCATCAAGGATGCCCCAATTGCCCGAGGAGCACAGCAAAATCATCATCCGCCCACGAGGAGGTCTCAACTTGAGCAAAGTGAGCACCACAGCGATAGGCGTGGCGGTTATTGAAGCATCGGGCCTGACTCCGCAACAAGCCCGAGAGGATGTGGTTTGCCCTAACTTCACGCAAAACATCGTGGTGGTTAGTACGCCAGATCCCAGCCATGCTGCCAGGTATGTGCGAATCAGGTCAATCATTATAGTGGAAACCGAATACGAAGTGAACGCCTACGAGACAGCTCCGCATACCACGTGTAAAGGAGTGATTCGGAGAGTTGACCTCAGAGACAATCAGGCCACGATAACGAAGAACATTGTGCATGATTTTAACCCACTGGCATTGGCAGCCAAACATATTAAATCCACGGGTTCGGTTATTGTCCTGTTTGATGGGCTCAAGGTACCCAATTATGTAAGATACGGGTCGACCCTCGTAAAGTGCTACCTGTATAGGAAGCAGTTTGATGTCTGCTATGCCTGCGGAAAGATTGGACATCGATCAGATGTATGTCCTACACCGGACGTGGTACAGTGCAGAGGATGTGGAACTCAAAACCCGGAGGACAATCACATGTGTGTGCCTAAGTGCAAATTCTGTGGAGGGAACCACCCAACTGGGGACAAGACTTGCCGACAGCGGTACCAAATTCCATACGTGGTACGAGTTCGACGACGAGAACACAACAGATCTGCATCGGAGGCGACATCAGCACAGCTGCAATGGGATGCCCAAACGGGCACCAGGGGGCGCACGTGCTCAAGGAGCCCCACACGGTCAAGACACCGCTCGCCGTCGAAGGGCAGAAGCCGCTCCAGATCACGCGAAGTGCAGGTGCGCTTCGAAGGAGGAGGGCAGACGCCTGGCGACAAGACGACATCTGGAACAACCTGGGCCGACAAAGTGAAAGGTACTGTGAGGGCTGCGGAGAGCGGTGCGGAGCGGCTGGTCGGAGATAATGATGCCAGGGTAGAACAGCTAATTAAAGAAGTAACGTATCTGAGAAAGGCAAATAAAGAACTTACTAAGCAGGTTGTAGAACTTCGCAAGAACTCGCAGACTAACTCCACAAAAGTAGCAATAGCCAAACCGGTGAATAATGACAACAGCCAGGATGAAGAAAACACACCAGCTCCAAAGAAGCGGGCAATAATAAGCCCAGTAGAAACGACAGTGTGCTCTGCTTTAGAAGAGATCAAGGAGGCGATTAAACAACTTAGAGATGACATAGATAAAACTACCTTCAAAGTTGATAAGTTATGGAAATGGAGACTGACGGCTGAAAAGAGGCTCACCAAAGTAGAAGCACAGGGCGATGACGACGAATACCTACCCTCAGAAGCAGAAAGCGTCAGAACGCTCCCTGGCGTGTCGGGGGGTTCTACGAAGCGTACTCTAGCGGGTAGCAGTAAGGCGGGTTCTATAAGCAATGGCTAGCAGGGGGAGCTTTACCGTGTGGCAATGGAATTGCCGAGGATTTTATCACAAAAAAGCACCTCTTATGCAGTTAATAAAAACCTCTCCAGACAAACCGAAAATAATTATGCTGCAGGAAGCCTTGGCGGATGAGATCAGCCTATCCGGATACAAAGCGACATGCAGGGGCAAAGAGCCGGGTAGGGGGTTAGCCACGCTCGTAGATAAGAAAATACCTTACATAGAACATGATTTGCGCCTTGGACTAAACAAATTAGAATACTTACTAGTGGAAATAATTTTGAAAAGGAATAGAAGCAAACCGCAAAGCCTCTTTTGTCTTAATGTTTATAGCAGCCCTAGCGACATGAAACAGAGTCAGGGCACTTCTTAATAAGACTATGGCTGTTACTAAGCACGCTCGACTCATTATTGGAGGGGATTTCAACGCCCCACATCAAACCTGGGGATATCGCTGGAATACTAAGAAAGGGGATGGACTCTGGCACCTAGCTACAGATCTTAATCTCTCCCTCATCACAGACCCAGCTTATCCCACTAGGTGTGGTACATCTACGTGCAGGGACTCCACCCCAGACCTTACTTTTGTATCAAACTTAGCGAACGCTGGCTGGAATAACTCCAATATTGACCTGGGTAGTGATCATTACATATTACAAATACTATTGGAAACACCAAGTAATGAGATAAAGCACTTTAACTACATTGACTGGGATCTTTTTCGGAAAGCAAGGAAAAGCAGAGCTGAGACAGAGGCAGGACAAAAGAAAGCACTCCAAACTTGGACCACTCAGCTCAGGGAAGATGTAAAGGCGGCAACGAAGGATATTACCACAGAGGAGGATATCGAAATCATGGACAGTAGGCTGGCGCACTTGATTGAAGCGAAACAATCTATGTTAAATAGATGGAAAACGCAACGGCTGAACAGGAGACTCAGGAAGCGCATAGCATTGTTGAATAGGGAGATTGAAGAACACTCCAGAAATTTACAGAAACAACAATGGGATGAGCTTTGTAATTCCATAGATGGTCGAATCAGACGTGGTGGGAATTGGAACTTTAAGACTTAGACATTTGCTTCATGAGAACGACACGAAATCTAATAGGAGAACAGCAGTAGCACGACTCGTCCATCGTGAGAGTCAGGACACAACGGAGGAGGCCATTCTGGATCGGCTCGCAGCTAGGTATTTACCACTTAAGGATAGCGATGAGAGTACAGACCTGCCTGAATATACAGGGGAAGACTGTGAGCCTATGGATCAAGACTTCACAGAAAGCGAAGTTCGTGCAGCCCTCTACGACCTCAACAGTAGATCTGCTGCCGGTCCAGATGGCATTTCCAATAGGCTGTTGAAAAATTTGGACGATCATTCCATAAAATATTTAACAGAGTATTTCAACGAACTCTGGAAAAACGGTGATTATCCGAAGGAATGGAGAATTGCTAACACAATTCTTATTCCCAAACCAGGCAAGCAACTCAATCTAGATAACTTATAACCCATATCATTAACATCATGTCTGGGCAAAACCAAGGAGCATGTCATACTCAATAGACTGACTAAGTATGTAGAAAACAGAAATGTTCTTCCGCATAACCTGATCGGTTTCCGTCCTGGACTTTCGACTCAAGATGCAATGCTTTTAATCAAGCATCACCTTATTCTTGCTAGCCCGCTACATACGAGAGCTCTTCTAGGCCTAGATGTAGAAAAGGCCTTTGATCGCATCAAGCACAGGGCCATATTGGATATCCTCTCGGAGATGGGATTGGGTAAGCGATTGCACAATATAGTCAAAGCCTTTCTCGGTGGCCGTTCTGCTTGTCTCAGGTTAGGCGAACTCCAATCGACAACCCTGGAACTTGGGAATCGTGGGACACCACAAGGGTCTGTCCTATCTCCCATGTTATTTAATTTGGCAATGTCAAAAGTGGCTCGAGGTCTCGCGCAGATTGAGGGTATCCACTTTGCTATATATGCAGATGATGTAACAATCTGGAGTGCCGAAGGTAATATGGGACAAACAGAGATCAAACTACAGGAAAGCATTTATGTGGTAGAAACAACACTTGAGGGTATGGGACTGAACTGCTCTGCTAAAAAATCAGAACTATTGGTATTACGGAGCAGTAAGCGTGGGCGCAGGCCGAACGGATATATCCCAGAGGAAGAACCCCGCATTGACATATGCGCCAAGAATGGAGAACCAATCAGGCAGGTGGAGACTATTAGAGTGTTAGGACTTCTCCTGCAAGCGAACGGATCTAATTGCAGGATGATAGAATACATCTCTAACAAGTCAGAAGAAGTCATTAGACTTCTGCGTAGAGTTACCAACAAGCATAAGGGGCTAGGAGAAGACAGTGCCATAAGATTGGTACATGCATTCGCCTTTTGCCACTTCTCGTACGTGGCTGGCATGCTACAATGGACACAGGCTGATAAGAACAAGCTAAACGCTTTAATCAGACGACTTATAAAGACTGCACTAGGACTTCCCATCAGCACGGCCAATGATAGCTTATTGCGCCTAGGGCTGCATAACACACTAGAGGAGATAGCTGAGGCTCAACAGGTGGCCCACCAGGAGAGACTAATGGGGACACGCCCTGGGAGGGCGCTACTTGAAGAAATTGGCGTAGAAATTAACAACCACACCAACGAAGGAGAATTATTAACACAATTGCAAGCGGGACTACGAGAAACAATAAAGACGACCCCGTTCCCTAGGAACATGCACCCGACACATAACCTCGAGAGACGGAAGGCAAGGGCGAAGGCACTCCTTCAAGACATAGATCAACATAAGCAGCAGGCGGTGTTCGTTGACGCTGCCTGGGTTAAAAATAAGGATGCGTATACCTCCGTTGTCGTAGACACTCAAGGTAACATACAGGATGCCATCACCGTCTATACCAAGGACCCCACAGTAGCAGAACAAGTAGCAATCGCCTTAGCCATCCGGGCTAATCGGTGGACACATATTTACAGCGACTCTAGAACAGCCATACGCAACTGTACCAACGGATATGTGACACGGATAGCAACAAAATTATTAGAGAAGGTCAAGAGTGAGAGGATCGAAATCCGCTGGTTTCCTGCACATCTGGGGGTGGTGGACGGAGCTCGGAGAAACCTCAATGAGGTGGCAAATAAAGCAGCACGAGGACTTTCTAGCCGTGCTCTTCAAGACCGAGCAACTTACACTTCACCCGGGGAACACAGGGATCGATTATTAACATATAACGAAATCACGAAGCATTATTATTTAAGCAGAAGGGAATACCCATTGCCACACGGTAAGCTTTGCAGAGCCCAAGCGGTCACATTACGTTTGCTACAGACAAGAACATACCCAAGTCCATATTTTATTAACAGGATCTATCCGGAGAGGGAAATTCAAACCAACTGTAATAAGTGCAATGGCATCATTACTCTTGACCACATGCTTTGGCAGTGCTCCGCGGTCTTCACAGACCGTGACAAGGAACAAGAATGGTGGTGGCAAATGCTACACAGTGAATCACTCTCTGACCAATTACGGGCAGTCCAGAAGGCCCGCGATGTGGCTGAAGGGCTCGGCCTGAGAGTCCCAACGTGGGAGCGGCCCGCGTCAACGTATGGTTGACCTTCAGGACCCAATAAAGTTCTCCATACCATACCATACGGCCGTCAGCTGCCTCTTCATTACGGGTGTCATAATTATCCTAATCTCCGCATCAACGTCGTGCAAATCCGCACACAGGTATCTGTATCTGAACCGTATGTGCCAGCTTAATACATGTGTAGTGAAATTATGATAACCACTGCGTGTTATCAAACATGTATTGGTTTTGCAAATGCGCATTACAGCTGACAAAACGACATACTGTAAGCGAAGCACGAGAGAACAAGGGCAAAAGGAGGATACAATACTTAAAGAAGAAATGAAGAATTAGTAGGCGTACAGCAAACAAGCGATGACGGAGAACACACAATGATGCATCGGGTGTTCTGTGACATCGGTTTGCGTACTTACGGTGTTATGGAGATGAATCGGCATAAAAACGTACCCTCAAGCGTACTCCCTCAACCTCCGCCGCATTCATTATGATAATCAACGCCGAAACAAAATGAGGCACTATTTTTTGCCAAGAGTAGACCTCCTTATAACAAGTCTATGTAATGACTCGCAGACGAATGCATGCTTTTCGAAAATGTTTTACCGCCGTAGTATTCGAACGCCAACGGCCAGGAAACATCGATACCAATAGGCTGTCGGCATAGAGTTTCTCACTACATTACCTAGAGGGAAATCTGGCGCTGCTGCGCTGTGGTATGCATGGGAATGCCGGTATATTGTGGATTCGGATCGGCATCGTCCTCGTAGAGACGGGACACCTTGAAGACGCGCTTGGCAAGTCCAGTTCCGTCTGTCACAATGATTCATTTTCTACTAGAAGAGCACGTGAAAAGCTGTTTTAGCTTTATTATTACGCGAAAACATGTTTTGTTTAACTATGAGAACTTGTTATTGTGCGTACGACTACATGTTACGTAAAAAGTATCAGCGGGCCGCTAAAGTTGGAGGACAGACGACAAGGTTCGCGCTTGCTTTGAAACAGCTGGTCGTCTGTTCTTGCTTTTCTTCGCTTGGTCTTCCATCGTGGGTGAGTAAAGATGTAATATGCGTGAATGGAAACATTTTATGAAGATTTTACTTTGAGAACGCGTTATTTGCGTAGCCATATCCACGTTTTAGACGAAGCCTCTTACAACACCAGCCAACACGAGCCTCGCAGACACATATACCGTCATTCCCATGACGGCACGGTGCCCCCTTAAGAAACTCCCATAGACGGTGGCGCCAGATTACCCTCTAGGTGTTATAGTGAGAAACTCTATGGCTGTCGGTGGTTAATCAAGCACAAAAACCTTGACGCTATGACTAAAAAGCAGCTTCAACAATCAAATTTAAAAAAGATCAACTGCCTCTTTGCCTGAGGTAAAAAAAACATCCTTAGACACCTCGATTGTTTATGTCAATGGTTTGTGTAAAGTAAAAAATTCAGCATGTTCAACGCCCCTAGCAGGGAAAGCACAAATTAAAGTATGCGACCAAATTACAGTAGCTCCACTTGCGCGCTTACCCTGAAACGCGCCTCCATAGAGTTTCTCACTATAACACCTAGAGGGAAATCTGGCGCCACCTTCTATGGGAGTTTCTTAAGGGGGCACCGTGCCGTCATGGGAATGACTGTATATGTGTCTGCGAGGCTCGTGTTGGCTGGTGTTGTACGAGGCTTCGTCTAAAACGTGGATATGGCTACACAAATAACGCGTTCTCAAAGAAAAACCTTCATAAAATGTTTCCATTCACGCATATTACATCTTTACTCACCTACAATGCATGACCAAGCGAAGAAAAGCAATAACAGACGACAAACTGTTTCAAACAAAGCATGCGCGAACCTTGTCGTCTGTCCTCCAACTTTAGCAGCCCGCCGATACTTTTTATGTAACATACAATCGTACATGCAATAAGAAGTTCTTATAGTTAAACAAAACATGTTTTTTTGCGTAATAATAAAACCAAAGCAGCGTTTTACGTGCTGTTTTAGCAGAAAAGGAATCATTGTGACAGGCGGAACGATGTTTGCCAAGCGCGTTTTCAAGGTGTCCTGTCTCTCCGAGAACAATGCCAATCCGAAGTCACAATATACCGGCATTCCCATGCATACCACAGCGCAGCAGCGCCAGATTTCCCTCTAGGTAATGTAGTGAGAAACTCTATGCGCGCCTCGATTGATTTTTCGCCCTCTGTGGCCATTTGTTGAACTTGAGAGTGTGCGGGGCCTGCTACCTGGCGCTATGGTGTAATGGGGGTAGGGGGTAGTGTCACCATAGTAGCATATAGTAGATAGTAGTTTCGTCCGTACAGCAAAACAATGGGAGAACCGGAAATGGATGGATGGAAGGTAGGAGCGTCTATTTGAAACGGTGTGATGGCAGTTGCCAACATGCTCAGCTTCTTATTTTGCCTTTTATTTTTATTTACCTATGCTGTGTGCTATTAAAATTCTCGATTTTATTTAAATACGTCTTCCTACCCTTTTAACCTTATGTCACCTCTCTGCTTTTGAGCCACCAATCCTCCAATCGCCTTTTGCTAATTTCCACCGCATATTTATTTACATGACCATAGAGTTTCTCACTACATTACCTAGAGGGAAATCTGGCGCTGCGGCGCTGTGGTATGCCAGGGAATGCCGGTATATTGTGACTTCGGATTGGCATTGTTCTCGGAGAGACAGGACACCTTGAAGGCGCACTTAGCAAGCACCGTTCAGTCTGTCACAATAATTCATTTTCTACTAAAACCACTTTAAAAGCTGTTTTGGCTTTATTATTACAGAAAACCATGTTTTGTTTAACTATGAGTACTTGTTATTGCGTGTACGAATACATGTTACGTAAAAAGTATCAGCGGGCCGCTAAAGATGGAGGACTGACGCGCTCGCTTTGAAAGAGTTTGTCGTCTGTTCTTGCTTTCCTTCGCTTGGTCATGCATTGTAGGTGAGTAAAGATGTAATATACGTGAATGGAAACATTTTATGAAGATTTTACTTTGAGAACGTGTTATTTGTGTAGCCATATCCACGTTTTAGACGAAGCCTCTTACAACAACAGCCAACACGAGCCTCGCAGGGTGTTATTCGCGTGCGTCTATTTGTCGTACTATAGTGAACTAGAATGGGGTAGTGGGGTCAGGGAGAGCCCGCGGGTGTGGCATCTCACGTCGACGCCGCCAGATGGCGCCACTAGAGCATGGGCTGTACGGAACACGAAACTGAGTATTTTCAACGTAGAGAAAGCCGTGTGCGCTTCGTGTCATTCCGAAAAAAGAAAGCGCGCAGCTCCGTAACATGTTTTCTGAAAACTTAATCTGAAATTAAGACAAGGCGCAGAGAAAGGTGGAAAGACGGACGTTCTTCAAACTTGCGTGAAAATAAAGCCGACCCAAGGAGTGCAGACTAACGGCCGCACAACGATGCGACTGATTTCTAAACTAAAAGCTCGCGAACACCGTAGAAGAGGCAAATATGTGAATGGATAATTTGCTTAATTCATTTGCCATTAACACTTTTTATAAGGTCAGGACCCAATTGCATTCACAAGTTCAAGTGAGCCAAACAATTGCGGCGCGTGTACTAATACATTCGGAACATAGGCCAGATATGATGAGGTTTTATTCCTTTAACTGCGATTTTGTTTACGAAAGCATATATCCACTGAAAGCTAGGGAGTTAATCCTATGGTGATGCCACTATTATGCGGTCGTAGTGGTTACCAGGGATAGCGAAATTTCGTAACACAGCAAAATAAAGAGAACTCGTGGTAGCCACAAACAACTCTTTATTGGTACAAAAGATGGGCAGCTACTCCTTTCTCAAAGTGCATGGCTGCTACGAGAGAGGCACTATGAGGAACGGCTTATCTTCGCGTGCAATTTCTTTTTACGCCGTTCCTGTCTCGATTGGTTGATCCATTTTACATAGAAGTGCATCCTGGTCAGCACATAGAACTTCGTCAACTCTGTTGTGAGCGTATCTTAGCGCTGGCTGCAGCCTAAGGCATAGCCGAAGTTCTCCTTCACTAGCAACATTACATCCACTATGCTGTCACTGCAGAGTTTCTCTCGGCTGAAGAACACAGTGAAGATGTCCTCCAACTTCTTCACTGCCCTGAAAAGCTCCAGCGAAGGATATAACAACCCTCCCTTGTCGCATGTCACAGTGAACTCAGAGTTTCTGCTTTCCGTATTGGGGGTTTCCATAAGAAAGGCCTTGCAAGACATACAGTCATAACACTTCAGAAACTTTCGAGCAACATATCCTGCCATGTAATGTATTAGACGGTCGTCGCTCTTCTGCTCCACCAACTCTCTGTGCTCAGCAGGAATACTACGAAGCATGCGCTCGGCTGAAGCTAGGTTTCCTTCCTCAATGAGATGGTCGATTGCAGCAGCCCTGGCTTATTGAGCTGGAGCATCTTGCGCACTCAGGAGAGAGCTCATTTCTCCACTAGCTCCATTAAGGTCAGCATTGCCTGAGCGTACTATTTTCGCAAGGTTATAAAAGGATAGGCAATTAACGACAATTAGAAACTGCGTTGGTGTTGGGTGGACATTAGACCCACATGATTGCCTGACTATACCGAAAAAGTTTTCCAGCGAATCCTGGCTTAACCTGTATGTCATAACATACCTAAATCCCTGGCTGACAAGATAATCCAGCAGTGATAGCGTGCTATTGATATCGTAACCCTTAGGCCATCTGCAGTTGAATCGCTTAAATTAAAATCCACCTACTCTTTTAGCGTGTTTCGCACACAAACCGCACATGTTTCGTCGAGTTTTTTGTCTTGGCGGTGCAAGTTGCCTTCCCGAATTCGCTGTGTTTATTCATCTTTCGGCGCGGTGAACGACGGCTGCTTTCCTTTTTTCCACTTACATCCTGTTTCACAGCCGGGAGCGAAGCAGGATCGCTGCCGTTGACGTTTCGGCCTTCCTACTGCTCACGTGTTCGGCCGACTGCGCGCGAAACAGACTCGAACGGTAGGTTAAAATACCAAAAAAACAGTCAACGTCGCGAACCAAGCCCGCATGAACAAGCGCGCGAAGCACTTTATTCTATGGCGAAGCAGCGGAGGGAGCCAGCCCACGCGACTACAGCGCCGCCACTGAAATCCGCGTCCCGTCCACACTCGCTGCTTCGCTGCAATGCATAGGGCGCTCCGGCTCCTGAGCCCACTACCCCCTTCTAGAACACCATAGTCGTACACAAATCCCTCACGTGACCTGATCCTAGGTGAGCATAATTTTTGAGAAGCCGCGTTGCTGGTGCCTCTATTCGATGCTGGCGCCGAGCGACGCTGTAGTGGCGTGTTCGTCCTCGGCGTGATCGTTCTTTGGACCCCGCGTTGTTCAATATTGGGTAACACTGAACTTAGTGTCACACATTACTTCCACCCTCTCCTTTGGCTTCTGGATTGGATTGGCGCGGCTCGCTACGTGCTTGCGCGCGCTTTTCCGAGCGCAGATTGATGCGCGCCTGGTTTCTGCACTAGGTATTTACTTTTTTTACACCATCACTTTTCCGAGCGCAGATTGGTGTGCGTCTGGTTAATGCACTAGGCTTTTATACGATCGCTTGTCGCTGCTTTCCTTTTCTCTGGTTTGATTCGGCGCGGCTAGGTGCAGGCGCGCTTATTTGGTGTGCGCCTGCTTTCTTGCGCTGGTCTTTGAACACATCGCTCGCTGCTCGCGCTTATATGTAAGAAAACGCTGCCCCGCTGGCGTACCGTGTACGTAAGCGCGCAGCAATGCCGGGAAACATTCATACAAAAGCAAAGGGTCAGAACACTGCGCCTTGTTTTTCATTACTTTGTCATGTACCTTCACACTGGGTAGCGCCGAGCGATCGCTTCTAACAAACGCAGAAATGAGTCTTTGCAGCGCGTGTGGCCATTAATTGACTACCCAACACAGCCATGTGAGGTGCGACTCCAGGCGGAGAGGAGGTGGCGCTTCACTTTCTGCATGCCAATAACTTTCCATTTTTTGCGTGTGAACGCCCGTGATCGGCTCCACATGTTTCATGGTGTCTGGTTTAGTTTCCCATTGCAGATTGAGGCCCACTCCGTTAGCATCCACTACGTTCGGGATGCAGTTGTATGCGGGCCATTCATCACTGCAGTGTGGATGGTGGTCCCCGGTTCAACGTTGGCTGCAATAATGGAGCCTAGCGTCGCCGCGTCTCGTCTGTCGACCTTGAATAGTCGGAACTGCCCGGTGGTCACGCAGGTCATGCCGAATACCCATGGTCCAAGGTCTGCAATGCCGCCGTGATTTTGCCGGCTCGGCGGAACCTTGTCGCCCGTGATCAGGCGGCCTCGATTGTGTTTTCGCTTGCCGCGAAGGAGGCATTCATCAATTTGCACAATCCTTCGGGGCCACCGAGTGGGTGTCGCGCCAGCAGCTCGTCCCGCACGACCTTACGAGCTATCACGGGCGTTCACACGCAAAAACTAGCAATAAACTGAAGCGCCGCCTCCTCTCCGCCGGCTGCAGGGTAACTGCACCGCTGCTGGAGTCGCACCTCACATGGCTGTGGGGTGGGAGTCAATTAATGGCCACACGCGCTGCAAAGACTCATTTCTGCGTTTGTTAGAAGTGATCGCTCGGCGCTACCCAGTGTGAAGGTACATGACAAAGTAATGGAAAACAAGGCGCAGTTTTCTGGCGCGCTTACATACACGGTACGCCCGCAGCGCAGCACTTCCTTATAAATAAGCGCGAGCAGCGAGCGATGTGTTCGAAGACCAGCGCAAAAAAAAAAGCAGGCGCACACCAAGTATGCGCGCCTGCACCAAGCCGCAACGAATCAAGCCAGAGAAAAGGAAAGCAGCGACAAGCGATCGTATAAAAGCGCAGTGCACAAACCAGACGCACATCAATCTGCGCTCGAAAAAGCGACTGTATAAAAGCCTAGTGCAGAAACCAGGCGCACATCAATCTGCGCTCAGAAAAGCGCGCGTAAGCACGTAGCGAGCCGCGCCAATCCAATCCAGAAGCCAAAGAAAAAGGGGAAGTAATGTGTGACACTAAGTTCAGTGTTACCCAATAATGCTCATGTGATTGTGTGTTGGTTGTAGGCAACGTTACTAGATCCTTTCAGTTGTCAAACTCCCCTTGCGGCGGCCGTCGAGGCACGGCCCCTTTTCGTTTCCACTCAACAGGTGGCGCGGCGGCCGCTGTTAGCCCGGCCGTGCTCGGCGCCCTACGCTGCGAAGCGCTGGCGATTGCTTAGCGAGTGGCGTTATTTTTGTTGAAATCGCCATATATGCACAGCGCGTCATTAATCTATTTGCAGCTTATTTCGTACCCATTCCTAAGTTTAAAAAATGCCACGACTTAGCCAACTGAACAAGGAAAGCACTTGCGCCCAAAGCTGTGACGGACCACTCTTCACTGCGGCCGTCGTTTGCGTCTGCTAGAGCACGGCCGCTTTTTATCCTGCGGCCGTGGCTAGATACTAGCAACTAAAAGAGAAAGAAATAAGACAAGATCTTTGTTTTTCTCAACGAGTTCAAAAGCTTTTATTACAGGAGCCGCATACGGCTTATGAATTTACCGCGTGGCTTTACAAAAGACGAGCTTTTGTGTTTGCGATGGCTACTTTCTCTCGTGTTTCTAGTCTGCACCCAGTCTTCGAACAGTGGCACAAACATCAGTACCAATGCATGATCAGCAATTAAGGTGGTTTGCATTTGGTGCCATGACTTCACCATAGTTTATAAAGCCATCCATTCTGCATGAGGCCTTATTGAAGGAGACACCTCGCTTCAACTTTATCTCGTCGAGGAGCAATACTCCTAGCCGTGTCAAGTGACTTTTGTTGCTGAAATGGCTTCTGACACTGTTCAATGCAACTTGGTTGAATCCATACTTGCATGGTATTCCTGCTATTATTTGGCGAAGGCGAGCCTTTGATGGCAGTGGTAGCAGCTGCATATCACCAAGTGTAGGCCTTCGGGCTTGAGATTTGCAGTAACAAACATGTCATAAGCCATTCATCATCATATCGCCTCCCATTTTTTGACTTGGCTTTTGCAGCCATGAAAGCTGTTTTGAAAGCTAGTTGCTGCCTGGCCGGAAGAATATGAAGAGAGCAGTCAATTGTCTCTTCTGTAATTGCACTAAGCTTCCTCTTCATCAGAACGACTTCTTCCTTCAGTTTTTCTCGCCTTGAGGTTGCACGAATTGCTTTGCGACGCAGTAACTTCAAGCGAGCAGCCTGCTTTTTCTTGGTATCTTTTTGCTGTTTCGTCCACTG
This sequence comes from Dermacentor variabilis, assembly GCF_050947875.1. Lineage (NCBI taxonomy): Eukaryota > Metazoa > Arthropoda > Arachnida > Ixodida > Ixodidae > Dermacentor > Dermacentor variabilis. The sequence goes on along the minus strand of NW_027460280.1, from coordinate 9,199,274 downwards.
CAAGAAAAGCTTCTCGAGAGTCCGGCACTGAGCACATGTAGCATTGACACTCAATGCCGTGCATGTGTTGCGCCTCCACGTTTCACCATGCTTTGTTGCCACGTACCACTGACGAAGAGATTTTTGGGTACTTCTTTGCAGGACAGCCCTTACACAGCTTCAGCTGTTCCACATATAGCACGAGGCATGTGAAGTCTTCCATACACTTGAACTCAGTGGTCTGCTTCCCGGCATACACACTGCGTGGCACAACTCGACCATCTGCGCTGACAAATTAAGGCTGTCTGACAACACCACAGACATTTCTACATGCGGGATATTCTTTCTTATCCCGAGCTTGTACAAAACGACCGTTGCCTTAACAACGTCAAGGGACCAACCTCGAATTTTTCGTCCCTCTTTCGCCACGCGACTGAGCACATGAAACACATTCTCCGCCGGCATGCTGTCATCGGTAAGCAAGCTCGCTTCGTCGTCGGCAGCTCTGACAGCAGCATCCACACACTCAGCTTGTTTCTTATGCCGCTTTTGTTGTGCTGGTGATCGTCTGGGAGGGGCGCAACTATGGGCTGTCCAGAGGGCCCATGATGCGGCGGTCGGGCAAGGCCTGACTGTCCCAACGTGGGAGCGGCCCGCAGCGCGCTGAGTCGCGTACCTCAGGACCTTATTAAAGTTTTGCATCCATCCATCCATCGTCTGGGAGCTGGTGCTCTGCGCTTCCGTGTGGGTTTCGAGAGGGAACTTGGACAGTTCGGAAACAGGCGAGGCACGGCGTCATCTTTCAGCGTCCATTTGTCGCGCGGTATGACCACAATATCACCACAAATGTTGTGTTCGAAGACCTTCAAAATCTCATCATTGATGAAGTGGAGGTCGCAGACGGAACACGAGCTTGAAAGCTTCTTGTCCAGCCGTGGTATAGCGCGCTCCCACTGTTGAAGGCGCTCAGCATTGCGGGGTGCCTTGAAAAAATGTCTCTTGTCCACGGATCGCGTGGAGTCGTAGCCGCTCTTACAGCCTGGAACGAAGCAGCGTGGCATAGTGCATACGACTGGCAGCGCGATGCACTAAACATTAAATACCGCGAGTGCGAGCGCAAACGTGAGCAAACGACGACTACACACAGCGGCCACCTGCGCACAACGTGCTGCTACGCTGCGCCTTGCCGGGCTAACATAAAGCCCCTTGATACTGAAAGTAGCGCCATTCTGTGAACTTTGCCGCCGCGCCGCCAACCCTCGCATATCCTCCTCGCCCGCCTCTCCACTCGGCGCTTTTCTGACCGATGATTGGCCGCTCCGGCCGGCCCCAGCCGTCGCCTTGGAAACGCGCGCGAAAGCGTCGCTTTGCTTATGTTGTTGTTTTTCTTCGGCGCCATGGGCAGGCCGTGTTCCTTTATTCAGCTAATTCGAACTCGGCATTTCGCACCGCGTTATGCCGGGTTGCTGCGCATTTCAGTGCACAGGCCGGCGTGAAAAAATAGCTTCATGCTTTTCACGATTCCTCGAGGGAAGAACGACATCAGCCGCAGAATAAAGTGGATTCACAACATCGGACGCATATCGTCTGGAGAATAACACCATGCAATGTTTCATGTTACTGGGTTCGAGCTTATGCTACTTCTAACCGGCGGTTTATATAAATATTTTTATTTTCCGAAGTGTGTGCCATCCTGGATGTTTTGTGTGTTTTCCGTGTAACGTTTCAGGAGTCACCTGCAATAAAAATTGCATCTGGCCAGATATGTGCTGGTGTGTCACAGTGGCTGTGTATTCTATGCTCCAGACCTGTACTTTGCGTCTGAAATTTGTGTTGGGGTGGCACGATGTTTTCAGTAAGTAGCTGAAAAAACTGGCGAAACCCTGCATGCCGCCCTCTCAGATCTATGGTAATGGCTGCGGCTGGCAGCTTTTCCAGCTCTTACGAAACAGCTTTATTGGCAAATTGCAAAAGGAATGACATCTGGGAGAGTCATTAATGCCACAGATTGGAAGAATAATGTGCAAAGGAGGACCAAAACTTCGCGCAAATAAGCTTTGAGCATCTTCTTGCCTGCTATGGATCTTTAGAGCGATGAAGGCCTTTGTGTGACCGCCGCGACTGTGAAAGTCTACCGCGATTCCGAAGTCTAGCGGCACGTGAGGAGCGAGTCAGCAGAGATGCCTTTTAAGGCTGACTTTCATTCGCCATAGGTGAAATCTTTACAATTTATATTTAGTTATTCTATCAAAATAACGTCAGATTCTTAAGCTCTGTGTTTCTAAAATAGTACGAATTGTTTCCTTGAAACCGACCCAGTCACAGAAGGGCTAAATCCTATCTTATCGTCCTTTACAGCGCTGAATATTGCATCACCACGGGCGTCTGAGGCACTAATTGAATGCATTCGATGGGCTACACTGAATAAGTCACAGAGACAGCATCCCCTTCCCATCTTTTAATCTAGTCGTCCGTTGCCGTCAGCAATCATTCATAACTTTCAAGCCAACCCTTGGCTACGCTCACTTCTACAGTAGTCAATAAAAATATATCTCTCTTGAGAGCACGAAAAACTAGAAAAAAAATGTTCTCTTTCAAGCAGGAATGAAATTTCTATAGCCCAGGTATTAAATGCGCGGCATATGCATTACACCGAGGCCCCAAGCCTTTTAGGACTGAACCCCTCCCACCCTGCCCCCGCCCTAAAAAAAAAATCCATAATCACGTTATAGCAAATTGCGCATCATTTTTGCGGCCACTGTCCTGCTTCTGAAGCTTCACGCACGCAATGACGTCCAACTAAATTACCGCAATCTCTGCCTGGCTCGACTGCAAAAATATAGTGTCATAAAAAGTACTTCCGCGAAAATGCAGCGCTAGTTGAAATTGCATTTAACGGGGCGTCACTGTGTCGAAAAAGATTAAAGAATGTACAAATTTAAATTAAATACTGTGCTAATTAAAGCTCTGCCCTGTTGCAGTGACCAGTATAAAGATATCAAAGCCAATGTGGGCTATATACAGTACGCTGCGATTGTTAATTCATGCCGCAAACGCGCACGTTTAGCGCTTTCATTGCTCAAACGAGAAGGTGATAAATGTGGGTCATGGTAGAGTCAAGCACATTGCATCCCTATCTAGTGCTTTCGTTTAATAATAGAGCGAGAAAAAAATCCCGAAGTTAGGTGCGATCACGGGTGCCAGCTGATGCATCAAGCCGGCGAGCGCGCGATGGCCTGCGAAGCGTGCCGTGCGCAGCGCGCACAGCCGGCGGGCGAGGAGAATCGAGGAGGAAAGCGCGGGAGTGTCGCTACTTTCAAATTATTAAAGGGACACTAAAGGTTACTATTAAGTCAACGTAAACTGTTGAAATACCATCACAGAAACCTCGAAACGCTTGTTTCGTGCCAAGGAGAGACTTATTTTAAGAGAAAATGCGTTCTGAAGCGTCCGCGTACCTCTAGCGCAGTTCAAATCGCCCGCCCTCCGATCGAGGAGTACTGACATCATGGTCTCATAGTGACGTTGCGCCATCGGTGAGTAGAACGGCGTCCGCAGACGGCGCTACGGCTTTTCTGCGCAAAACGCGAACGCGCGGCCAGAAACAGAGCCAAGACAGAGCCGACAGCAGAGCGAAAGCGGGAGTATGGTGGCTAGCGGAAGGAGAAACGAATTACGTCCCACATTACGTCCCACGGCACACGGAGAGTCCGTTTTCGTTAAACTATAGGCTGCGGCGAGCTCGCAGTGTGGTCGGCGTGGTCTATGAGAAGCGACGAGCCTTTTCGCACTCGCAACAGGGCATAAAAATGTGCGAATCGACGCAAAACTCGGCCTAGAAACGTGCTTCGCCACAGCCAGGGCTCAATACGACCCAAGCTGGCACGACCCAGATGTCGTTTCCCGCACCGCCACCAGGCGCCGCTACCATACCTCAAACTCCAGCGCAAGATGCCCATAAGCTGGTACTTCATTCTATGACGCTAACTTCGACGCTTGTCGCAATGGACCCTGACACCTACAGATTGGCTCGCGATGGTGGGCTCAACTTCAGCGATTTGAGCACCGACGAGCGCGACCTGCTGCTGAGGGCTCGCACTGCCGGCGTCGTTCCGTACTACGACGGCGGCCTCGACACCGGCTCTCCGGAGCGGGAAAGCAACGAGGGCTTCCCGCGACATCACATGGACGTGGCATTTTCGCTGCTTGTTCCAAATGAAAGTTTTGCGAGCCAGCAGAACCCTCACAGCACGACGCGATAACGAAACTACTGAAACTCCAAAGCGTGCGCGGCGCAGAGTCGAGCGCGCAGAGTCGAGCGAAAACGAAACCTTTCGATCACTCATATTACTGAAGGGTAACGTCAAAATGTTATTTTTTCTTAGAATCGAATAGACGTAGACAAGTAGCATTTTTTTTCGTCTTATAATCGAATGAAATGATATTTTTAATACGAGTAGTTGAGTATTAGTAACACAAATTATGAGGAGTCCTTTCGTCATCGGGCTAGTACCGGAATGTCGCTGGGGGGTCTCAAATCGTGTCATGCATTTACCTCAATTTCTCGGTTACTAAAGCTCTGTTCGCGATTATATTAACGCCTTAGACGTTCTAGAACATTGCTCTACCACTTTAACTTGAGTTTCTGGTAACCTTTAGTGTCCCTTTAAGGGGCTTTAGGCTAACTCCGTCGTGCGCGCCCTCTCGCGGCGCGCAACGGAAAGGGGCCAGGCGCCGCTCAGCAGTTTGAGAACTGAAAGAATTTAAGAGCGTTGGTTGTAGGGTCTGTGTCACTTGGCGGAAAGCCGTGAGTAGTGGCGGTGCGGCAGTGCGGCTTTGGCCTCGGTGAGCTCTGGCAGTACAGAATCTGCGTTGTGTGACCCATGCTTTCTTGAGAACCCCGCGGTGGTGACAGTTGAAATATCGAAGTGGCCTAGCGCCTCGGCAGCGAAGTTTTGTGTACCGCGATGTGGCGTCGCCGTGTCTGACTTTGCTTAACGGACATCGAGGGATGTGGGTAACACTGAGCATTGCACTGAGCTTAGTGTCACATAGAGTTTCGTAGGAAACTCTATGTAGTGTCACACATTACTCCCACCCCTCTTTTAGCTTCTGGATTGGATTGGCGCGGCTAGCTACGTGCTTGCGCGCGCTTTTTCGAGCGCAGATTGCTGTGCGCCTGGTTTTTGCACTAGGCTTTTGTACAGTTGCTTTTTCGAGCGCAGATCGGTGTGCGTCTGGTTTTTGCACTAGGCTATTATACGATCGCTTGTCGCTGCTTTCCATTCGGCGCTGCTTGGTGCAGGCGCACAGACTTGGTGCGCGCCTGCTTTTTGCACTGGTCTTTGAACACATCGCTCGCTGCTCGCACTTATATATAATTACGAAGTGAGCAAAGTGAGCGTCGCTTAGCGCGGAAGTGCTGCGCCGCGGGCGTACCTTGTATGTAAGCGCGCAGCAATGCCTGGAAACATTCATGCAAAAGCAAAGGGTCAGGAAACTGCGCTTTGTTTTCCATTACTTTGTCATGTACCTTCACACTGCGTAGCGCCGAGCGATCGCTTCTAACAAACGCAGAAAGAAGTCTTTGCAGCGCGTGTGGCCATTAATTGACTCCCACCCCACAGCCATGCGAGGTGCGACTCCAGCAGCGGTGCAGTTACCCTGCAGCCGGCTGAGGGGAGGTGGCGCTTCAGTTTCTGCATGCCAATAACATTCAATTTTTTTGCGTGTCAACGCCCGTGATTGGGTCCACAAAGTTCACGCTGTGGTTTACTTTCCCATTGCAGATTGAGGCTCGCTCCGTTAGCATCCACTAAGTTCGGCATGCAGTTGTATTCACTGTGGATGGTCGTCCCCGGTTCAACGTAGGCTGCAATAATGGGGCCTAGCGTCGCCGCGTCTCGTCTGTCGACCTTGAAGAGTCGGGACTGCCCGGTGGTCACGCAGATCATGCCGAATACCCATGGTCTACGATCTGCAATGCCGCCGTGATTTTGGCGGCTCGGCAGAACGTTGTCGCCCGTCATCAAGCGGCCTCGATTGTATTTTCGCTTGCCGCGAAGGAGGCATTCATCAATTTGCACAATCCTCTCGGGGCCACCGAGTGGGGGGTCGCGCCAGCAGCTCATCCCGCACAACCTCACGAGCTATCACGGGCGTGCACACGCAAAAAAAAAACGTTATTGGCAGAAAGTGAAGCGCCACCTCCTCTCCGCCGGCTGCAGAGTAACTGCACCGCTGCTGGAGTCGCACCTCACATGGCTGTGGGGTGGGAGTCAATTAATGGCCACACGCGCTGCAAAGACTCATTTCTGCGTTTGTTAGAAGTGATCGCTCGGCGCTACCCAGTGTGAAGGTACATGACAAAGTAATGGAAAACAAAGCGCAGTTTTCTGACCCTTTGCTTTTGCATGAATGTTTCCCGGCATTGCTGCGCGCTTACATACACGGTGCGCCCGCGGCTCAGCACTTCCGCGCTAAGCGACGCTCACTTTGCTCACTTCGTATTAATATACAAGTGCGAGCAGCGAGCGATGTGTTCAAAGACCAGTGCAAAAAGCACGCGCGCACAGTCTGTGCGCCTGTACCAAGCCGCGACGAATGGAAAGCAGCCACAAGCGATCGTATAAAAGCCTAGTGCAAAAACCAGACGCACACGGACCTGCGCTCGAAAAAGCAACTGTATAAGAGCCTAGTGCAGCAACCAGGCGCAAAGCAATCTGCGCTCGGAAAAGCGCGCGAAGCATGTAGCGAGCCGCGCCAGTGTTAGTGTTACCGGGAAGCTCAGTGTTACCGGGATGTGCTGCTCGCTGCAAGTCATGTAAATGCAACTGCGTCGACCGCCCACTGTTCAGCGCTGAATGTGTGTTTGGTGTGCTGTGCTTGAAACGAGTGGTGCAGCCGTGCAGCGGGGGTGGCGGAGGAGCAGAGTGGCTTACGGGCTCCGTTTGCGCGTTCACAGACATGTGCTCCCGTCTTGGTCTCATTAGCGGCTGTCGCGGGATTGTGGTGTGCTAGCTCCTTGCCTAGTATGAAGTTTACGACGCTAACACACAGCATGTTCACGTTTTTCCGCGCTAAATGTCATTTGCATGACGGCCTAGTTGAAAACGAGACATATGTCTGTGTTCTTTGCGTTTGTGTGTTGTAAATTAAGTTCTATTGTGGAAGTTCTGGGAGTCTTATTACGCAAGGAGTGCGAACGTAAACATGAACACATGTGTCTGAAATTTTGAATTACCCATAATACCCTTTACGACTGATAAGCGGGCTACACGGCCTGTGTGAATCAGCCGCCGTATGTTGCGACGCTCTTCCGTGTGGTAGACTGATGTATGGTGCGCGTTTATTTCTGTACTGTTGTAAAAACCATTTGTTTATTCACTCAATACAAATGTACGGCTTCTTCGCCGCAGTACATTTTAGTTACGCGGTGAAGCATACTAAAAGTGGGAGGGGGCCGCTATCAGCCTGCATAGTATGTCCACTTAGGCGACCTGAGAGGCGGCGGGTGCGCGAGTGTATAATTGAAGAACTCTGATTATGTCTAGTGACAGCGGCCCCTTTTCACTTTTAGTATGCTTCACCGCAGTACATTGCTTAGCCTTCACCGCGAAATATTAGTGTATTGCGAGAAAGATAGTCGTAAAAAGCCTGATTATGCAACGTTTCTTTTGTAGCTTGCTACACCGCAATACCGGGGTGTAAATAAGCATCGTGCGGTAAAGCATACTAAGAGTGGAAAGGGCACATAGATTTACACTGTGCTCATTATTTTCAATTGTGACATAATTTGCAAGTGCATCTGTGCTCGTGGTAAGCTTCATTGACAATCCTTTGGCATTACATTGACATTGAATTGACATTGAATTGACATTACAAATTCATATTGCAGGGAAGCTTACTAACGTACATTCGCCATTTTGTAACATTATTCACCTTCAATGCAGGAGCACAATGCGGATTCATGCCCATGATTTTGGCTGGACTGCACATTGAGAAACGATTCATTGTTCATAGTGCACTGGTACTTTACTGTAATCTGGAGGGCTCAAGTTGATATGGAAGCAACAATTTTTATTATGGGGACAAGATGTTGCCGAGATGGCAATTGCAGCACAGCTTTTTTTTTTCCCTTCCAGGCACCTTTTCTACTTGAAGCTTCCATTGCAGTGTTTCGAGCCTCTTTGAACCAGCCTATAGTGTATATAAAAATTGGACACTGATTGGGGACATCACCTAAGTTCATGCCTATCTATAGTAAAAAGATGTAGCATAACCAGACAAAATAAAAGAAGGGGGTGGGCTGCAGCAATACTAAGTGTTAAATGGTGCTTTATCATTTTCCTTGAGTTTTCTGTTTTTATGGATCCTTCGCAGTAACCATGCGAGTGCCGAACTTGAGCTTGGTGGTTTCAAGTCTCATGGTTGTTACTAACAGAACAGTGTGATAAACAAACAAGGGCTTGGAGGCATCCGTTCACCCTGCTTGCCTCATGGTGCTGCTTCATAAGCACCGTGAGCATCCAGGCTAACTAGGAAGGGAGGTTTGTTGCAATTGCTTCTGAACTGTATTGCCACCAAACCAACAGTGCTCTCAATGACAGCTTTTGGACAGTAGAATGCTTGCACCCAGCAAAGTCGTAAGAAGGAAGTATTCAGGACGTGCAAATTGGGCTTTTGAAGCTCGCAGCATTACTGAAGGGGCTTTGCCCATCTGCCCTCTTTATGGATACACAAAGATGATTTGCTCTTTAAGAGGGATTGTTTCAGAGGTTGTTACATGGCAACAGTGTTGGGTGTTTAGTAGCTTTTCTTTGCCCACTGTTAATAATCTGTTCCTTCTCCAGTGACCCTGTGAAGTGCCTACTTTTTGGACACAATGTGCTCTCCATGCATGCATGCATTTTTAGCTTGTAAAGACTTCTATTACCCCTTGCCTCAAGCTGGTCCTTGCTGATGTCACCCAAGAAGGCATTGGGGAGTGTGGCAATGTACACTTACAAAACACTGTTGATACCAGTGAAACCAAATTAATGGCGCTGCTGTCTTTTTTTGTCCACTCTATCCTGGTTAGTTACAATAAGCAATGTCCGAACAGAAGGCATATGTAGTTGGTTGTGCACTGCCTGCGCACTAAGACTTGTTAGCATGTTATGACCTTAGCACAGTGCTTATATGTAAAAACCTTCTGGTGTGTTGATGACTTCCTTCGCTTTATCATACTTTGCCTGATGGATCCTGCAAGTGCCTTTGCCTGAGCCAGCAAGTGGGTCAACCAGATGTTCAACAGGCTTCCCACTAGTTTTCCCAGAGTCTCCTTTACCAGGGTGCTGCTCATAGATATGTTTTCTTGCCCTTGCACTGCACTTCAACCATAGCCACACATGCTAAACCTATAGCATGCGATCAAAAAAGTGCTATACATCATCATCATCAGCCTGGTTACGCCCACTGCAGGGCAAAGGCCTCTCCCATACTTATCCAACTACCCCGGTCATGTACTAATTGTGGCCATGTTGTCCCTGCAAACTCCTTAATCTCATCCGCCCACCTAACTTCCTGCCACCCCCTGCTACGCTTCCCTTCCATTGGAATCCAGTCGGTAACCCTTAATGGCCAACGGTTATCTTCCCTCCTCATTACATGTCCTGCCCATGCCCTTTTCTTTTTCTTGATTTCAACTAAGATGTCATTAACTTGCGTTTGCTCCCTCACCCAATCTGCTCTTTTCTTATCCCTTAATGTTACACCTATCATTCTTCTTTCCATAGCTCGTTGCGTCGTCCTCAATTTGAGTAGAACCCTTTTCGTAAGCATCCAGGTTTCTGCCCCGTAGGTGAGTACTGGTAAGACACAGCTATTATACACTTTTCTCTTGAGGGATAATGGCAACCTGCTGTTCATGATCTGAGAATGGCTGCCAATCGCACCCCAGCCCATTCTTATTCTTCTGATTATTTCAGTCTCATGATCTGGATCCGCAGTCACTGCCTGTCCTAAGTAGATGTATTCCCTTACCACTTCCAGTGCCTCGCTACCTATCGTAAACTGCTGTTCTCTTCCGAGACTGTTAAACATTACTTTAGCTTTCTGCAGATTAATTTTTAGACCAACCCTTTGGCTTTGCCTCTCCAGGTCAGTGAGCATGCATTGCAGTTGGTCCTCTGAGTTAGTAAGCAAGGCATTATCATCAGCGAATCGCAAGTTACTAAGGTATTCTCCATTAACTTTTATCCCCAATTCTTCCCAATCCAGGTCTCTGAATACCTCCTGTAAACACGCTGTGAATAGCATTGGAGAGATCGTATCTCCCTGCCGGACGCCTTTCTTTATTGGGATTTTGTTGCTTTCTTTATGGAGGACTACGGTGGCTGTGGAGCCGCTATAGTTATCTCAGTATTTTTACATACGGCTCGTCTACACCCTGGTTCCGTAATGCCTCCATCACTGCTGAGGTTTCGACAGAATCAAACGCTTTCTCGTAATCAATGAAAGCTATATATAATGGTTCGTTATATTCCGCACATTTCTCTATCACCTGATTGATAATGTGAATATGGTCTATTGTTGAGTAGCCTTTACGAAATCCTGCCTGGTCCTTTGCTTTACAGAAGTCTAAGGTGTTCCTGATTCTATTTGCGATTACCTTTGTAAATAGTTTGTAGGCAACTGACAGTAAGCTGATCGGTCTATAATTTTTAAAGTCTTTGGCGTCCCCTTTCATATGGATTAGAATTATGTTAGCGTTCTTCCAAAATTCCGGTATGCTCGATGTCATGAGGCATTGCGTATACAGCGTGGCCAGTTTCTTTAGAACAATCTGTCCACCTTCCTTCAACAAATCTGCTGTTACCTGATCCTCTGATCCTCCCCAGCTGCCTTCTCCCTTTGCATATCTCCCAAGGCTTTCTTTACCTCTTGCGACGTTACCTGTGGGATTTCGAATTCCTCTAGACTATTTTCTATTCCATTATCGTCGTGGGTGCCACTGGTACTGTATAAATCTCTATAGAACTCCTCAGCCACTTGAACTACCTCATCCATATTAGTATATGATATTGCCGGCTTTGTCTCTTAACGCATACATCTGATTCTTGCCAATTCCTTGTTTCTTCTTCAGTGCTTTTAGGCTTCCTCCGTTCCTGAGAGCATGTTCAATTCTATCCATATTATACGTCCTTATGTCAGCTGTCTTACGCTTGTTGATTAACTTCGAAAGTTCTGCCAGTTCTATTCTAGCTGTAGGGTTAGAGGCTTTCATACATTGGCGTTTCTTGGTCAGATCTTTCGTTTCCTGCGATAGTTTACCGGTATCCTGCCTAACGGAGTTACCACCGACTTCCATTGCACACTCCTTAATGATGGCCACAAGATTATCGTTCATTGCTTCAACACTAAGGTCCTCTTCCTGAGTTAAAGCCGAATACCTGTTCTGTAGCTTGATCTGGAATTTCTCTATTTTCCCTCTTGCCGCTAACTCATTGATCGCCTTCTTACGTACCAGTTTCTTCCGTCCCCTCCTCAGGTCTAGGCTAATTCGAGTTCTTACCATCCTATAGTGACTGCAGCGCACCTTGCCGAGCACGTCCACATCTTGTATGATGCCAGGGTTAGCGCAGAGTATAAAGTCGATTTCATTTCTAGTCTCGCCGTTCGGGCTCCTCCACGTCCACTTTCGGCTATCCCGCTTGCGGAAGAAGGTATTCATTATCCGCATAGTATTCTGTTCCGCAAACTCTACTAATAACTCTCCCCTGCTATTCCTAGTGCCTATGCCATACTCCCCCACTGCCTTGTCTCCAGCCTGCTTCTTGCCTACCTTGGCATTAAAGTCGCCCATTAGTATAGTGTATTTTGTTTTCACTCTAGCCATCGCCGATGCCACGTCTTCATAGAAGCTTTCGACTTCCTGGTCATCATGACTGGATGCAGGGGCGTAGACCTGTACAACCTTCATTTTATACCTCTTATGAAGTTTCACAACAAGACCTGCCGCCCTCTCGTTAATGCTATAGAATTCCTGTATGTTACCAGCTATATTCTTATTAATCAGGAATCCGACTCCTAGTTCTCGTCTCTCCGCTAAGCCTCGGTAGCATAGGACGTGCCCGCTTTTTAGCACTGTATATGCTTCTTTTGGCCTCCTAACTTCACTGAGCCCTATTATATCCCATTTACTGCCCTCCAATTCCTCCAATAGCACCGCTAGACTCGCCTCACTAGATAACGTTCTAGCGTTAAACATTGCCAGGTTCATATTCCAATGGCGGCCTGTGCTCCAAGCACGTGACATATGCTACAAGGTCTTGAGGAACACCCTCAATTATTTACGCCCTCATCATACTGTACGGCGCTTCGCATGATAAGTGCAATGATTAACATCTGCTGGTTTTTCAGTGTTATTCCTGTCCAGTTTGCTGAAAGCTATGCCGAGTGTTTCATTTGCAATAGACTGCAGCCTGAGAAGTGCATAAAACAAGGGTCGCTATAACCACATATGTCAGGCAAAATGAAAGGACACTGAGTGTACAGGCGGTTTACTTCATATCCAACAAGCTTGGTTCTCCCTTTGCTGGTGAGTAAACTCAACTTGCCCCGAATACATGGCCTCTGACAAACTATGTGCCAGATGCTGTGTCCCCTGCAAAGCTGAAGATGTGTATGAGATCCTGACACCCTGCAGCGGCTTCTACACTGGGCAAACAGGCTACTGTGAAAACGACTGCCTTTACCAATATGCTAATAACATGAAAACGGGCAGAAATTTGGCTATTCATTGGGCCCTACTGCAGGTGCAAGCCACTCTTCCACCAGATGTGTGTTGTTCACAGAAACTGGAGCTATACGAATGCAGATAAAAGCAATGATGTTTTAAAGTAGTAGAGTTGAACTATATTCTGCACAAGCAGTGCTACCTGCAACACTGGTACCTCATAGCCACAATTCATGGCTGCACCACGATGCAAAGGCACTGTTCTTGAATTATTAACATCTATTATATTTATGGTGGCCCTATATTGCAATTACATATCCACATTGTGTGCAATATGGTTAAATGTCAATTATGATAGCCATTCCTAATCTGAAATGCAACAAAAGAGCAAATATAGGCAATAAATTGCAATTCAAAGAGACAAAAGACAACCAGTGCACTGGATAAGTGACAGACTTCCTTTTATTGAAAAAGAAATATCACGTGTCATGCCACCAGCAGTGGGTAGCAATCTTTAAAGCTTGGGTGACAGAGGCAAAACTTGGGAAAATACTACAATCGCGCTGTAAAACGGCCTTGGACACAAAAAACCGACATCGTATTGTACAGAATGAAAGGGCAAGACTCCATCTAAGAACAGTCTATGGCACCACATACTTGACATGGTGTAAAAAATGTTGACATGCCCTACTCATAATGAAAAAGCAACAAATACAGAAAACACGCCTTAAAATGCAATGTGCAGAGTCTGAAACCAAGAAAAAACAACCCGAAAAAGGTTTCGCTGAGTCTTTCAACGATTAAAATTATCCTGCACAGCTGAAAAGGAAGGAAGGAAAGCCGAATAGCAGGGCTGCAGAAAACATCACCGAATAAATATACTTTGCTTACCAGCGATACCTGTGGTTTAGTTGTGGTCTGTCTATAAACTAATTGTGTATAAACTTTTCCTGTTTAGAATGGTTTAGCGGATAGGGAAAAAATGACCATAAGAGCACCAGGTGTATACATAGTCTACGCACAAGAAGCCACTGCTTTCTTTATTTTTTTCGCTCTACTACTATCCATGAGTATTTAAGTGCCTTAATAGCACTGCTAATATCCTACTGCAAAACACAAAATTGGGCAAGTTGCGGCATAAAGAAAATTGCAGTTTCGCTCATAATGAAAATGTTTTGAAATTTGTGCCTGGAAGTGGATGTATTGCAAAATGCAATTTTGCGTTTTCATCAAGATGACGAAACGTGACGTGGAGCTGCAAATTTTATGGACTAATACATTTTTTTGGCCCTTGGCAGCCATATTGCGATGCGAACAATGTGAGCGGTAGCATGCACAATCAGTGCAATGCATGTGCAATTGCGCGAATATGTGGTGGCATGGTGGCGGCGATCCAAGATATGCGCCATGCCAGCTTGCTGATTGGCTGAAGGAATATCTCGTGAGGAGCGTCACAGGAAGGGCTGTTTCGTAAACGCCATTTTGACGATGCGTGACGTTGCGCTGGGCCGCCATTGTTGAGATTTTCCGCCATAATTTTTGCTGCGACGAGCCGCGCGAATTATGCTAATGAGCAGCCATATGCAATGGCAGCCGAGAGGAATGCGTATCGCCACATTTTCCCCGTCGTTTGGCACCACGAAAATATTTTGTTCATAACACGTGCTCATAGTATTTGCATCGCTCTCGGGGGGTGTTGGCATTTGTGTTTGGGGCCATCATTTTTTAAAGGAACGCGTTTATACGAAATAATATTGGTTGAACATAGCAAACTTTTGGCAATGTTGTCCACGTTTTACTGCTACATTTGTATTGTAATCAAGATTAATGCCTTTTTCGCACAATCAGAAGTTATGACAACGGCCTCTAATTTATAAAAAGAAATGTACGCAAGACGGCGCCTTGAAGTTTCCTCCCTTAGAGTTACTGTATATGCTACCACAGGTAGCAGAGTTGCGCGTAGCATAGAGTTTCCTACAAAATTACTAGAGGGAACTCTGGCGCTAGTGTCTACGTGAGCTACAATGGGAGCGGTTGTCCCAGCATGGGAATTATGGCAAGTACATGGATTTGCCTAAACTTCGTCCTTTTTGGCTTCAAACGGCTTTGTGACTTAGTAAACTCGTCATTTTCAACAGTTTATTGCGTAATAAATAATCAAATAAACATCATTAAAATTGCCCGACTGCAGGATTCGAACACAGGGACTCTAGTACAGAAGCCTGATATTGAAACCATTAAGCCACGGATGCATGTATCGACAAGTGAATGAAACGCACTTATGAATTTATCGCGGGCATGCCAGTGCTTTGAGACGCTTGGTGCGTTTCGATTTGGGCACATAAACAAGCTCAATCATTGCAATTAATAGCAATTGTACGCGTTCCCCGGCGTCTTCTACACTTCGAAGAATATAGATTGCGCCGAAATATACGACAATAAGATTTATATAGCGTAATATACAAAGCCACAAGAACGTCTGAATCCACAAGCACGAAGATCAGACAAATCCATGTACTTCCCATCATTCCCATGGTAGGACAACGACTGCAGCGCCAGAGTTCCCTCTAGTAATTCTTGTAGGAAACTCTATGGCGCGTAGGTCCGCCATCTTGCCTGGGAAGCAACCAAATCTGTGCGGCGAAGCCGCACTCCGTTTTTGCAGGCGGCATGCCTACCGTATCGTCGATCGACCGGTGGTGGTTTTGCATCGCTTTTGGACTGCTTGTCCGCCTAATCGCAAACAAAGCGCATCGAAACAGCTGACTGCATAAGATCGTCAAGAAAAAGGCGCCGAGATCGGTCGCCACCGAAGTTTCGGCCTAGCGTATCCGCCGAGTCCGTCTGCACGCTCTCGGCGCGTCTAGGCTCAGGAATCAAGAAGTCTAACACGGATAAATCACTCTATATTTCAGCTTTCGCATCGGTGTTCTTAAATAAACCATTTTTTCATGTTTACAGTGCCAGCACAAGTAGCGATGAGCGCCGATGTGACGCGTCATAAACACAGGTATATATGTGCTGTCGCGGAAGGCTCCCGGCACTAGCCTGCGCTTCTCTGACGAAGATATATGACTTGACAGACGTGTCGACTGAAAGGCATCACTGAACTAAGAAAACGTTGCATATCCTTCGCGTGAAGAACAAGAAACAGCTATCCAAATCAGTAGTAACAGCCCATACAGCGTCTCGGGTCGGCGGTTCATTTAGGACTTTTTTTCAAAGGTAAAATGCCAGTCGCAAGTGAAAATAGATGTGGCACTTTCGAGCATGCTACTGAATACGGACAGCAAAATTTTCTTTGTGGTACAGGCGTGAGTTTTATATGCAGGGCGATAGCGCATCTACCATGACTGAGCGATACGTCTCTGAAACAAACTGCTTCTCGATCCTTGACATGGCCTATTATCCACTCATGTTCTCGTCCTGGCGTGCGTGGCGCAGTGGTAAAGTACCGAGCTTGGGATCTGTAGGTCCGACGATCGAATCCTGGTCGGAGCTTTTTTTTTTTATTGCACCAAATCGCTCTGTTGCTTTTTGTATTCCAACAAAATATATACAGTGTCCAGGCACCGCGTATTTAACGCGCCAGAGTTATTTTTCGCACCAGTACTCAGTACCTCGGTGTACGCCGTGCCTGCCCAGCATCCAGCGCGCGGCAGTGGGCCCATAATCCGGCACTGCACTGAACACTGGATAATGGGTACTCGGTTTTGCATTAGAGATACCTGCTTATGTGCCAAAGCTCTCAACGTGTAGGCAGTCTAAAACATTACTGGTGAATCAATGACCAACCATTAGTATTTCGACACTGGTACCCCATTAGACTTGCTGTAGAAACGTACCCACCTACTAGCAGGCACTGGATATCAGCCACACTGGATATCAGCCACACCTCCAAGTACCACTTCATTATGTGCCTTTTCACTGCAGGGATTCCAGAAGTAACCTTCTGTGGGAGCGTAGTGAAGGTTTTTCTCTCACAGGATTGACATAGCTACACTGACATAGCTATATAGCTAGCTCTCCGCAGCTAGCCCGCACGCGAACAGCGAACGCCAAGGTCGGCCGGATTCGCTTTGAATTTGACTGGCGATAACTTGTGTCAATCCAGTTCGCTGCAGCGGCGGCGTAGGGAAATACAAAAATTGGCCCGAGCATCTGCTTCTCCGCAATGCACGGTTGCTTGACTACCACGTGATGACGCTCTGCCAATAGAAGCGCTAGCGGTGTGATAAAACAGACGCGCAACTCTGCTACCTGTGGTAGCATATACAGTAACTCTACCCCCACCTACCCCAACCCCGTGGCCGGCCGCACGCATGGGCAGCAAGCATTTTCAGCGAGAGCACGGAAGGACGTACGCAAACGCACGCGCGCGAAACAATCGATTAGCTGAGTGCTTGGTGATCTGTTGATGTCGCTAGATCTTGATTACCAGATTCTATTTCAGTGGCACTGTGATTCTCAGCCCCGTGGGTGCCGGCTTTCGCGTTTGCGGCTTCTTCATGCACGATAGTTTACTTCTGCATACCGTTGTGAAAGTCAAGCGGCCGAGCATCAAGAGGAATTTCATTTCATGAGTTCCCCGTGACCGATATTAGAAACCAATGGTTGAAACCTGAACAAAAACAAAAAAAAATGGCTGGGGCTTAGCTAAGGTTAAGCCTGGATATCTCGAAGCGAAAAGGTTCGGTGATGCTTATGGTTTAGCTTATAGTTATGCTTTATGAGCCTATGATTATTCTTACGGTTTGGCCTATGGTTATGCTTTATGATTTAGCCTATGGATATGCTTACGGTTTAACTTATGGATATGCTTATGGTTTAATTTAGGGATATGGCTTACGGTTTAGCTTATGCTTTATGATTTAGCCTATGGTTATATATGCATGCTTATATGGTTTCAATTATGGATATGCTTTGGTAAGCTTATGGTTATGCTATACGTGTGCCTTGTGTAGTGATGCAAATTGCTTATGAATGATATATACCATAAGTTATGCAGGATTATTAATCTTTATTCATCGTTGTTGGGCACATTGTCTTGCGATTTCTGTGCAGCCGTAAACACAGCTCTCTGTATCGGTAGTGTCACTCTCTTCTCCTTCCATGTTGAATGCGCACGCCTGTTCTCTGGCAAGCGGTTATATAGTCGGCCTCCGCGATAAACACGCGCTTGCGGCGAATGTTAAACGACGACGGATAGCGCGCGGCAGTGGCCACCTGCGCCGACTCCGAACACGCTTACGGAGTCAATTCCGACATACGCCGGCTCGCGCGAAGCGTGGTGTCGACTAACGTAGCGAAGCTTTTCGTTTCAAAAGCCCAACTCCAGAAAAGTGCTTAAAGTGTAGTGACTATCTGTGTGATGGCACAATAAAGCGCCCTTGGAATTTTTCAAGCTAGACTTTCGTTATCATTTGGTAAAGTGGCGTAAATAAATACGTCAATAACAGCACATTTTTACGATTGTGGCATGCACTGCAATTAAAACCACTCACGTTCTGCCGCGCTCTCTGCGGCACGTCACTTCAGTGAACGTGCCGAATGCAGCAAAGGAAAGCGTGGGCCCTGCAAAGCGGTACGTAGTGCGTTCATTGCGTCCGGCTCGGGACTAGCGAAACCTACGGGAGAATGAAGTGCGGGCGCGCTCAGACCTCGGCTAGCGCGGAATGTGCGCACCAGACCTTATTGGCACCACAGCACTAACCAATATTTTAGCAGACAATGAGGGGGAAAAAAATGGCTGTGGCTTAGCTAAGGTTAAGCCCAGGATGCGAAGCATACTAGCCTTTATTTTAGTTGTTGAACCACTGTTTAGCCTGGTGAACTGCTGTTGCTTGGCTATATTTGGTTCGGCTAGACGAAGAAACAACTCATGCGTTACTCTGCTTCGCCTTCAAGAGTGGAACGCGACAGCGTTCCCGTCGACCCGCCAAGGGGTGTAAGACAATGGGCTACGGCGCAGCGACTACGCGCCCCGCATTGGACGCGGTGAGCGTCGAGCAACGCAGCGTTCGGCGCGGCAACGAAATGTGCGCCTGAGCAAGCGACGCACGCCTGAGCCTTAGAAACAGCTCGTTTCTAAGGCAATACCGCATTCACTAGAGGCGCTTTTGTACCGCTTTGAAGCATCGTACTCGTACTCGTGGCTCAGTGGTAGCGTCTCCGTCTCACACTCCGGAGACCCTGGTTCGATTCCCACCCAGCCCATCTTGCAAGAGTTGAGCCAAAGCCACCTAGAAACAAGCGCAGCTGCTTATATACCGCCGCGACGCCGCGAGCGACGGCGCGAGTTGGAGCCCCGTTTCTCCTCTGTCGTGACGTCACGGTGTCACGTGGTCAGCCTTGAAGGCGACACCGCCGCGCCTGAGGAGCTGGGTTGAGCTCTAGTAATATGCTTCGCATAAAAGCTCGAAGGGATTACACTATTTCAATCCTAGCATCCGCGCGGCCGCGCCTTCAAAGTAGTTTAAAATTTCATTGCACTGCACAGCGAAGATACCAAATATCTGGGGCGTGTATCGCATATATCGACGCGGATTTTTGTAGCCGCACCCTGTCAATAATGCGAAATGCCGGGTTTACTGCAGCTCCTCTGCAAATTTTCACCGTCATCGCCGTACTCCTAAAGGGAGAGCCGGAGCGTTTCGGGCGTTGCTGTGAGGGTGAGCACTGGCGGCCTCTACCGGCACGCTTAGTCCCTACTCAATGATCACGTGGTATTTCTTCGGCCGCGCGCTGCCGTAGGCGACCACGGAATGCGCAGGTCGCCCTTTATACAGTAGGTCGTGACTAAAACGTACCGAGCCAGATACCAGGAGATAGATTTGGTGTGCGAGGCGTGTAGAGAGGAGGAGGAAACGGCGGAACACCTGATACTTGCTTGTAAACAACTTCACCCTGCAGTTGAATCTAACGGGGAACTATTCAAAGCCTTGGGTTTTAAAGACAGTGAAAGTAGAATAGACTTTGAACAGGTAGAAATAACTAAACGGAGGCTATCTGATTGGTGGACAATATCAACGCAAAAGTAAAGGAGTAAATACATAGGTATGCATGCATATAGAACCATTAAAGGCTAGGTGGCGCGCGCCGCCGCCGCCCGATTCAAAGGGTTGAGCCACAATCATCCATCCATCCATCCATCCATCCATCCTAGGTAGGATATTAAGCAGCATAGTAGCAAGAGCTTGGTGGCGCAAGCCACCGCCCCGTTCCAAAGGGGACGCTCATAACATCCATCCATCCATCCATCCATTTTTACTTTACACAAACCATTGACATAAACAATCGAGGTGTCTAAGGATGTTTTGTTACCTCAGGCAAATAGGCAGTTGATTTTTTTTAATTTGTTGAAGCTGCTTTTTAATCCTAGCGTCAAGGTTTTTGTACTTGATTAACCGCCGACAGCCTATTGGTATCGATGTGTTTCCTGGCCGTTGGCGTTCGAATACTACGGCGGTAAAACATTTTCGAAAGCATGCTGGTTTCGTCTGCGAGTCATTACATAGACTTGCTGTAAAGAGGTCTACTCTTGGCAAAACATAGTGCCTCATTTTGTTTAGGCGTTGATTATCATAATAAATGCGGCGGAGGTTGAGGGAGTACGCTTGAAGGTACGTTTTTATGCCGTTGATCTCCATAACACCGTAAGTACGCAAACCGATGTCACAGAACACCCGATGCATCATTGTGTGTTCTGCGTCATCGCTTGTTTGCTGTACCCCTACTAATTCTTCATTTCTTCAAGTGTTGTATCCTCCTTTTGTCTTTGTTCTCTTGTGCTTCACTTAGAGTATGTCGTTCCGTCAGCTGTAATGCGCATTTGCAAAACCAATACGTTTGATAAGACGCAGTGGTTATCATAATTTCACTACACATGTATTAAGCTGGCACATATGGTTCAGATACAGATGCCTGTATGCGGACTTGCACGACGTTGATGCGGAGATTAGGATAATTATGACACCCGTAAGGAAGAGGCAGCTGACGGCCGTAAGCTGTTGCGTTCTTTCCGCCAAACTACCCGGCCTGGTAGTGCTGTAAAGATGCTGTATAAAAGTGACACGCGGTGACAGGGAAATTATTATACTTAGCAGCCGACCGTACGTTTTGTAGCTTAGGTCTTCTTTCTTGTGCGTTTGTGCTATCCTTATTAATGAGCCATTTCTTGACTATGTTCTTGACTATGTAACCGCGTTTGTGTGGATGCGTAGACGTGTGTTTTTTGTTGGACTTGTAAAATGCAAATAAAATATTTTCAGGCTTACTCAATCTTTGGTGTCGTGTGCGTTTATTCCAGTCGAGGCCATCGTGCCACCTGGAAACCGCATTCTGTCAGTAGCCCTACACGAAATGCAACAGCTGTAGCGCGGCGGCACAACTCGGGGTAACGGCGGCGTAATAAACGAAAAACCGCTCGGGATGCCCTTAAAAGTCAGTTCAGAGTGTGCCTTAACTCGATATGACTCTGCGCTACATGTATTCTGCTGCGCCTCGATCGTGCTCCCGCCAGTTTGGTTGCTGTGTGGCAAACGTAGCGACGGCGTAGAATCTATCTGGCGCACGTATTGTTGTTATTACTGCGTGTGATTCGAAACTTCTGAACCACGTGCGCCACCGTCCTGCGGGCGGACGTTCTCATACCCCTGTTTTACGATGGCAAATGTGCAAGACATCGAAAACAGCCCAGGAAAAAATAGCGTGGGTACGGCGGTACTGCTGCGTCAAAGACTAACGGCCGTGCAGGGCTGCCTGCTCTCCGACTGTACAGATTTCCTGGCCGGCCGTGGTTTTGTGCTTGCGCTTCCTTCCTGGGGGATCGCACTAGAAATTATTGTAGCCAGTAGACTGAAGTTTTTGGTCGAGAAAGAGTCTTGCCGGGCAGCCGACTTACATATTTTTGCAAATTGTCCATATCCTTTAGAGCTATTTATTTTGCTGTACGAAGCGTACTGCGTGGTGGTTGCAGATGTTCTGGCTTGCGTTAGTCGCTGAGCACTTCACGCTGTGTGACTCTGCTTGGGTCCAGGTTGCCGAATACGGTCACCCGAGTCTTGGCGGCCGGAGCGGCTCAAGGTCGTGCCGGTGCCTCGGCAGTTGTGTACTCTTCGACAAAGGTACCCCCCCCCCGCCCCCCTTTGGGGTGTATATCTGCCACACAACGATAATCGTCGTCTGCATTGTTCGTGTTTCCTTTCTTGAAAACGCCGCGCCCGCTACTTTCCTATCGGGAATGATATGTCATGCTGATAACGCGCATGCCGTTCGTTACTGGGAAGTACCGGGCTCGCAGCGTTAAAGAAAGGAAATGTGGACAAGACAGATGACGTTTATCGTTGTGTGGCAAGATACAACCCAAAGGGTGTAATTTTGTTTTAGAGTGTAAACAAAGCACTGCAGTTGCTTGGCAGAACATAGCAATCTAATAACATTTTTGTGCAAGTTGTTTAAAAGAGCCTTTTAATAATTCTAAAACATATGGCGCCCATCCTCCCTGGCAAATGAGGCTTTGCAAGCGTGTCACAACAGCAGCATGGAAGGACACATTTTGTCTGCGGTAACTCAAATGGTTGGATAAGAACACCTACGCCTAATGCTTAATAAGCTCAGCCATGTCTGCACACTCAATTGAGCTGCTTGATCAGAGCATAATATTATAGTTGAGTGTACTCAGGCCAGAGGTACACTGCAGTTGTGTTCGTCTTGCTGGGAGTGACACTTCGGCAGCATAGTCTCACCGGCGACTTCTTTCACGCTGTGACCGTGCCCGGCAGCGTAGAGCTTTTCCCCTTTACGACGAATGGTAGGGCGTATCCGACCGTGTAATCCTGAGATTCGTCTGAAGCCACATAGCAAAACTTGCGCCACTTGTTCGTTTCAAAACAAGCATGCACAAGCGATCACGTTGACAGATCCGCGTGGGCAGCGTGAGTAGCGTGGACCGTCAGTGTCAGTTTTGACGGAAGGTGCCGCAAGAGGCGCTGACGATCGCTGCCCGGACGCGCCGCCTGGGCAGTGTCGGGAGCGTATGGCACACTCGTGCCTTATGCGCCACCGAAGCCCCGAAGTGCTCTGGCATATACCTTCACATGTAAGTAAACGAATGTATCTCCTTGTTGAGAATATCACGCGAATAGGGAGCTCTTGTGGTGCATCACAATCGTTTGAGAAGCGTCACATAGAGCATTTTTCTACATGCGGAGCGGTGTTTTTATTTGCAGGTTTCCCTTCAGTAGGAAATTGCTGGACAGGCGGACCAGCGCACCGGAATTGTACTGGCCAAGCCGCAAGCAACTCATAGAATCTGTTTAATTGTTGCACTTTGAACAATCATGCTTCTACAAAGGCCACAGCAGAAAAACAGTCTGATGCCGAGTATCTCTGTGCCACGAAGTAATCAAGAGGCGAGTGCCTAATGCGGACGAAATCGAGTGCATCGAGACTTAGAACAACAGAAAGCTGAGCTAGTTGGTAAGGATTCATTATGCAAAACAGAGGTGAGGCGTGCAGACAGGACACAAGAGTAGAGAAGTGGACGGCGCTCGTGTTGTCCACTTCTCTACTCTTGTGTCCTGTCTGCACGCCTCACCTCCGTTTTGCATAACCAGTGCAGCATCCCAAATATTAATAGCGTAGGCGTTTTATTAACTGTGCAATATTTTCAACACTTTCTTACATGCCATTTCATGTGGCATATCTTTTCTGGTCACAAATTTGTGCAGCGAATCTATTTGCATGATCGACTCCAGGCCTGTGGGACCGTTCACTTGCACTTGATGCTGAGTCTTTTACATGTATCCATAAACTGCAGATATGCACATCAGGTCCCTGCGAGCATTTTCAAAATTCAATTATTTTAGACAACAGGCACCATATGCAATACTAACATAATCTCAAATACCACTAAGCAGCTGGGACACATTTTTGTTGACCATACTCGCAAGTAAATTAAGTAGATCATATGGACAGCTCCAGCTCATTTTCCTTAAATCAAAGGGGTATGCAAAAATAATTTTTTTCTCACGCACCCATTATTTTGCTGTATAAGCAAGAGAACCCACCACGTTAGTGTAACGTATCTTGTACATCACACTAATATGTGCTTTAATTTACCAAGTGAGATGAGTTACTTTTATGGCTCATTCAGTCAAATCACACTGCAAGCTGCATTCATCAATCTTCAATTGGATTTTGCAAATGTTTAATGAAACATGTTTCCCTTTTATGCAGATATGCAATGGCAAGCCCTTCCGTGTGTTCCAAAGGTAAAATTTAAGCTCTAAATTAAAGAAGACATTTCTAGTCAGAAACAAGCAAAAATGGTGAATGCAGAGTATCAGAAGCCCAAGGTACAGAAATTATGAGAAGTGTTGAATGATTTTAAGGAAAGAATGCTATTTCAAAATGCAAGACTCTTTAGTGGAGGTCAAGCAAGTCACTATAGGTAGAATACTCTGCAAAATTATGCGAGTGAGGGGATGTCAAACAATGGGGTCAGGAAATGCATTGTTTTTCTGCAAAACAAAAGCTGATTGCCATGAGTCACTTTCGCATCATGACACTGCTGCTTGATAAATTCAGAAATAAACCAAAAAACAAGACGCAAAAATAAAAAACAATTTAATGATGCTCTCCACACTGGGATAAATAAAAACAAACACATCATATCTAATGTGGACATATGATATGCTTGTGAAACACTAAAAGAAAAATTCAGTTTCCAGCTATGGCACTTGCCGCATAGATGTGGGGGGCCTTGCGCTAATAGTGATAGTTACTACTGCATTGAGAAATTGAAAGCATTCATGCAGACAAGGATGATTCTTTATAGTTTTGACTACCACTTCAAATGCCTCCACCAAGTGTTACAATGCTGCACGCAGCCTACTAAAGATCTTGCAGCAACACCTGCAGGTCAAAAGCATAAGCAGTCAAAGTGCTGGTGTGTTCTGGACACTATGTTTGAAAACTTTTAGGCAAGAAGAGTGCAAGAAGCAGACATAACAACTGAATTTATTTCCATACTTCCCCATTTGAATGGCCTTTTCTTTTTGCTTAGACAATGCCTACGCCTAGCCACAGCAGCTCCCTCATACAGACTCCGCAAGCCAAGAGGCCGTGGAGGCAAATGCAGGTAAGAGGCAAGAAGAAATAGCACTGGTATCGACATTCATCTAATTTCTTTCTTTTTCTTTCGTTTAGGCAGCCAGCACACCTCGAACAGCCACTTTGTCTGCGGATGTGTCACCCTAATCGCCAAGGAAACATTTGAGGGAAAGCGACAGGCAATGTGAACAGCCACTTCTCCATGTAAACTATACTTTCTCTCGGATGACTCCTACGCCTCGCCACGCCAGCACACTTGTGCACAAAGATGCCGCGGAGGCACATGCAGGTCAGAGGCAAGAAGCAGTGGTACTGGTGTCAACACTAACCCAATTTCTTTTTCTTACACTGAGGCAGCCAGCACACCTCGAACAGCCACCTTGACTGCCGGTGTGTCAGTAGATTCCTGTTGTACATATGCTCATAATAAACTTCAGTAAACTTGAACTTGATAATAAACTTGAAGGCAAATGAGACATTGATGCATTGTATTTTTGAACATTTATTGTACACATACAATATATGTTATACTTTGCAGTGCTACAGAGCGTATTTTGAAGCTTCCCCCTATATTTTGCACCTTTAATTACGTATGTGTTGTGTGGCCCTCAATGCAGTTCATGTTGTAGCAGCTGCTTTGTGTATCGCACATTGGCTTAAGATCATGATATCCACATACTTCTCTCGCATATACAAAACAGAGTTCTACGTAGTCCTCAGTGTTACAATAAAAAATGAAAGTAAAGAATCTGATCGTGGAATTGTGTTTACTACAGTGATTCATATGACAGTTACTGACAAGTTGACACCTTGAACTGGTCAATCCGTCCACAGCCTCCTTTATTTTTCAAAAATAAAGGAGGCTGTGATCTGTCATGGCAAGGAATTGTATGTATACATTAAAAAAAAGGGGGAATGTGTGTGTGTTTGTAGTGGGGGGTATAGGATTAGGGCGGTACGAAAAAATGTACCAACACCGTCCTCTAGTCCAATTCCGTTAAGGTACCGTAACAAAGCGTATTATGCATAAAGTTCATACAACCAACTCTGATATTACTACACACGCCAGGCGACGCGAGCTACATTTGCCATGACGCATTCGCGACTGCACCGGATGCCCTCCATATTATTCTCGTTAATCGTGCTCACTGAACCGAGGCAAACGAAAGATCATGGGCGCAGGTGCCTTTAAAGTATCTCGACCTTGCGCGGCACTGCTGCGCGTGCCAGGGGAGCCTGGCACACACCTACCTCGGCGGCCCCAACCTACGTACCGTTCTGTTTCGAGCTTTGATACCCCCACTGTCCCTTGGGTGCCCTGGAGTTCCTGCGCCGCCTGCTTTATTATAATCTCGGGTGCTCTCCTGAGACTTCCGTTTGTCGGTTACATGTGCCCTACAGCTGGATCAGCACTTATAATAATAAAAAAAAAACGATCTAGCGTCGCGACGATAGATCGCGAAAGCGGCTTTTGCAACATACCGCGCCCGTGCGAAGAGAATTACGGAACGCCAACGAGGAATCTGACCACAGCTTCGAGCTCGTAACCTCGTCGAGTGACACGCCTGCAACAGGCGTGACCGCTGAAAACCGCATACCGCCGGAAACTTCAACAGGATCATCCCTCGGTTGCATAACTGCCACCTGTACGACCAACATGGACCACACCCACACCGTCCCGCAACATAGAATAAAGAAACAACTTATACAGCCCAAACACACGGCTGCACGCACACATCACGACACTACCATAGAGCAACATAGTATACGACAAGAAAGCGGAATCGGCGAAATGCACCAGCTGGGGGGGGGGCACCCATACCTTTGCTTAAATCGCGTGATTTCATGCAGGCGCTTGTGCCGCTGTTTATGTTGTGACGACGAGCGCGCCAAGGTGTTTCACTCATGTTATTTTCATTTAAATTCATATTTGCTGTTTCAAGCTGTAACTTAGCGCAACATTCATGCGAACTGTTGAGGAAGTAGAACTTTTTCGTTTATGATATTGTACGTCTAGTAACTCACGCCAAAAGGTGTATCCTAAATAAATGTGCCGTGTTTCTTAAATATAAATGAACTTGCTGCACAGTCAAGAACACGAAAATAGCAGACAATTTATTGCAGCAAGATTGTAAGAGGCAGATACATGAAAACGGGAAGAAACAGCGAAATGCAAGTAATGCGGGTGTCACACGGCGCACTTTTAAACGCGATCAAGCCCAATCCGATTTGAATTTCTCAGTCACGATTGGTTCTTTTGCGCAAGCTGCGCGATGGCGCCAATATTAGTCGCGAATTTCGATCCGGATCGGACTTGTTCACGATCGAAAGAGGTCGTGTGACACCGGTAAATGGAGAATAGTCGGAAACGAATGGCGTGATGGCAATAACTTTGCACGAGCAAAACACATAGAAGACGTGTTGCAACTATCCAGATAATGAAAAAGAAAACTGCAAATAGACGACAGCAATTAATTTGCTTAAAATGGGATTGTTGTAGAAGGAAAAAAATATGACGTTTTTTTCTTGTACTTCTGCGAAGGAGGGTGAATTAGGGCAGCAGAATTATGTGAATGGTAGCGTGCCGAAATAAAATGGCTGCAAAAATAATTGAGCACGCACCAACATCTTTATCTCGAATGTGCAAGCCAGTGTGTCCGTCATTAAAGAGCTGCAATTAAGCACTTTGTGTTGGGGGTCTTCACCTGCTGTCTTCGAAGCCTTGCAATCGTCTTCTGAGACTTGGAATTTTGCCCTTGAGTATGCGTGATGTCCTTCGGCTGTGCAGTGTATTTTGAGGAAATGGTGGAGGTTCCTGCAATACGCAGAATGACAGGCAGAAGGTAAGCAATACTGGAGGCTTCAAAGCTATTGAATGTAGACGCTACGTTCCTTCGTATAAGCAATATTGGTGCCTGCAAAGCTTTATAATGGAGATGCTGCGTTCGTTTATGCAATGCGTATCTTATTTTATTTTTTGGTTAAGGAAGCACTGGTTATAAAGGCTAGGAAACAAAGAACTTTCTACGGTAACGGTGCCATACACAATTAAGAAATGAAAACACGTATTCTCAGCCCCTATGCAGAACAGCTAACAACTCTCGAGCGCACATAGCCTTCTATAGAGGTTGGGAGAGAGCGCATTATTGCCATACTGCAAATATCGCACGTGTACCGCTTTAGAAATAACTACATTTCTTTTGCAGAAGGAGAGCATACTTTTTCAGCAGTCGCCGCGCGTATCATAAAGCTCTCTGCCCCGAACGGCATGTGTTCATAGGCCACATTTCTTAACGAACCATTTTATTTTATTTTCTAACTTCGTCATTGTATCGAACGTGCATCGCAGCTCGGACGCTGCCGCATCGTTGTTATCGCCAGCATCACCGCTCATTGCTGCGCATACAAACAAGAACACGAAATGAAAGTCAGCGTAGCAAATGGGTAGCAGCTGTTCATGGCTGCAAGGCTGCCGTCACTCGTTCGTGCGGCTAACAGTGACATAACGAAATGCGAAGAGCATAACTCGCTAACAACGCGCAAAAGAACTTGCTGTGAAACGGCGACGAAGCAGACGCTGTCAGAAGAACCCAACAACGATGATCAGGTGCATTTTACAGAAAGAGCCCGGCGGAGCGGTCTGACAAGGCGTCGCACATGTTCGGCCGTGCCAATGCCTCCTTTACTAGATGCCTGCCGCGTCGCTAGTCTTCCAGAACACGATAGCCTCGCACCCAGACTAACCGAACGCATACTCTCGCACCCGGTTGGCCCGGCCGACCGGCGCCATATTGTACTGGGCCCCGCACACTCTCAAGTTCAACAAATGGCCACAGAGGGCGAAAAATCAATCGAGGCGCGTTTCAGCGTAAGCGCGCAAGTGGAGCTACTGTAATTTGGTCGAATACTTTAATTGGTGCTTTCTCTGCTAGGGGCGCTGAACATGCTGATTTTTTTAATTTACACAAACCATTGACATGAACAATCGAGGTGTCTAAGGATGTTTTTTTACCTCAGGCAAATAGGCAGTTGATTTTTTTTTAAATTTGATTGTTGAAGCTGCTTTTTAGTCATAGCGTCAAGGTTTTTGTACTTGATTAACCACCGACAGCCGACAGCCTATTGGTATCGATGTGTTTCCTGGCCGTTGGCGTTCGAATACTACGGCGGTAAAACATTTTCGAAAGCATGCTGGTTTCGGACGGAAAAAACTTTAATGGAAAAAGGACCTGCGAGGTTGCCAGCCCGGGCTCAGGCCACCTGGGCATTGTGTGCGGTGAGGCATAGCCTTTCCACCGCTGCCCGGGCCCGCTGGATAGCCCATAATTGGTCGTGTAGTTCTGAGCTAGTCAGAGCGCTTAGCCATCGCTCCTCGAGAAGGTCCGGTTCTATCTTGTCCTCTACGTATACTGAACTGATCTGTGTGCACTTCCACAAGATGTGTGCCATGTCTGCGTGTTCATGTTTGCAGAGCTTGCAGCTTGCGTCTGGATATTGTGTTGAATTTATTCTGTTTAAGTGTACTGGGTTTTGGAACGTTCTGGTTTGTAATCTTCTCCAATCTGTTTCTTGAGACCTGTCGAGTTGTTTGTGGGGTTGTGGGTATGCTTCTCTTTGTTTCGTGTAGTGTGTCAGTATGTCGTGGTACGTGACCAGTCTGTCCCTGTCGTCTTTTATCGCTTCTTCGTCGTCGTCGCCTCCTCCGTCTTCTCCATCGCCTCCGCCGCAATCCTTCTCCCTTCCCCGGGGGTTGCGGGGTGTTGGGCCGTCACTGTCCGTGCCGCGGTGGGTTAGTTTTCGCGCGACTCGGTGGGCCTTCTCGTTGAGGTTGGGAGGGGTATTCATGGTAACTTCTCCCATATGTGCCGGGATCCATTTGAGGTATTTGGGTGTAATTGTGCCGTTCTTAAAGTCTTCTGCTCTGTGGTTCAGGATTTTGGCCGCCTCGGTGGAGACCCAGCCCTTTGTGAAATTCCTAATAGCCGTCTTGGAGTCGCTGATTATTGTTCTGTATTGTTGCCGACCGCTGATTATAGCCAATGCGATTGCCGTTTCTTCCGCTGCCTCCGACGATCTAGTCCTTACGGAGCCCGCAGTCACGGTCTTTCCTTTCGTGCATACGACCGCCATTGCGAAGAGGGAGTTACCTTTGTCAGCGCCGACACCACCATTGTCGTCCCTGTGTCGGGGGTACCGCGCGGCGTCTACGAAGAGCACCCCCTCCTGCGCGCCGTGGTTTTTGAGAATCGTTTTCGTGCGGGATTTTCTTCTCTCGACATTGTGCACGGGGTGCATGTTCTTCGGGATATTTTCCGTGTTGATTGCGGCTCGGACGTCTGGGTGAATCTGCATCTTGGGGCCGTTCATTCCGTGGTAGTTTATGCCGATCTTTTCCATGATTTCTCTGCCCGCCTTGGTTCCGGAAAGTCTTTCGAGTTGCGCTATTCTCTGTGCTTCTGCGATCTCCTCCAGCGTGTTATGCACTCCGAGTTGTAGTAACCTTTCGTTTCTTGTGTATCGGGGGAGACCCAGTGCTGTTCTGTACGCTTTTCTAATGAGCGCGTCGATCCTGTCTTTCTCGGCTTTGTTCCAGTGGACGAATGCCGCCACGTACGCGACGTGGCTGATCGCGAAGGCCTGAACGAGCCGCACAACGTTTCTTTCTTGAATGCCCCTCCTGTTGTTGGAGACTCTCTGTATTAGCCGAATGGCCGCCGTGACTTTCTTTTCCAGGCGTGTTATAATGTCCGTGTTTGTTCCCCTGGCTTCGATCCAGAGACCCAGAACTCTAATCTTTTGGACCATGGGTATCTCCGTGCCTTTCCTCGTGGTTAATCTGATTCCCCTTTTGTGTAGTTCCGCTACGTCCCTGGACGGTTTGCCGAACCTCCTGGGGCGGTAGAGCAGCAGTTCCGATTTTTCCGGCGAGCATTCAAGTCCGGTGCCCTCTAGGTGATTTTCGATTGCCTCCACCGCCCCTTGAAGTCTGTTCTCCATATCGCCCTCGCTTGCGTCTTTCGTGGTCCAAATCGTAATGTCGTCTGCATAAACGGTGTGATTAATGCCTTCTATTCGGTCCAGTTTTTCCGATAGTCCAATCATGACGAGGTTGAAGAGCATCGGTGACACGACGGACCCTTGCGGCGTGCCAGCGCTGCCCATGTCCACCTGGATACTCTCCTCCTCGTCCAGTCTGATTCTGGCTGTTCTTCCCGTAAGGAAATTTCGGATAAAATTATACGTTCGTTCGCCCAGGCCGAGTTGCACGATTCTGTCGATTATGGCCGTGTGCTTGACCCTGTCGAAGGCCTTCTTTAGATCAAGTCCAAGTATTGCCGTCAAGCCCCGCCCCGTGGTATCTATGACTTGCTCCTTTAGTTGTATCATGGCGTCTTGTGTAGAGAGCCCTCTTCTGAAGCCAATCGTGTTGCTGTGGTACAGGTCGTTTGACTCCAGGTAGCCGTTAACTCTACTCAGGCAAGCGTGCTCCATCACTTTACCAACGCAGGAAGTGAGAGAGATCGGCCGCATGTTCTGTATTTCTAAGGGTTTACCTGGCTTCGGTATGAGGATCACGTCGGACCTCTTCCATTCGTCGGGTATCTCGCCATTCCGCCAGCACTCGTTGATGCAGTCTGTCAAGCGGCTCGTTGCCTGGTCGTCCAGGTTCCGGAGCATCTTGTTGGTCACTTTGTCGGGGCCCGGAGCCGACTTGGTCTTGATGGTCTGCAGGACGGCCTTGATTTCTTGCTGGGAGAAATCTCTGTCGAGGTCTTCGTTGGCAGAGCCCGAGTAGTTCCGGTGTTCAACGGCTGGAGGTCTCTCAAGGTAGAGCTTGACGATTTCATCACCCATTTCACGGATGTTTCCTTTGTACTTGTGTCTGAGCTTGGTCATTTCCGCTTTCGCCGCTGTCTTCGTTCCCGACGGGTCGAGCAGGTGCTTGAAGATCTTCCACGTCTTGCCCATGTTGATGTTGCCGTCCATGGCTTCGCATACCTCGCCCCAATCCTGATTGCATAACTGGGCGCAGTGTGCTTCGATGGTCTTGTTTAGTTCCGCGATTTTGCGCCTGAGATTTCTATTGTGTTTTTGCCCTTGCAGCCGTTTCTGGATGGATTTTTTGGCTTGTACGAGGTGCGCGAGCCTGCTGTCCATCCGCGGAGAGTGACCACCACCATTGTCGTCGTCTTCATGTTCGCGTCGAGCCTCCCAGTCGTCCCACTCCATCTCGGTCGTGGCCTTTTCTACGTCTCGTAGCAGCTCTCCGTTCCATTCCTCTATGTTTCTTATGGGTCCCTGTTCTTTTTCGTCTCTGATTTTGCGGAATTTGTCCCACTCTACTAGCCGGAACTTATGTTTTATTCCCTTCGTGACGCGGGCCTCTCCTAGGGCTATGCTGAGTATCCTGTGATCGCTCCCCAGGTCCTCGAAGGTGTTCTCCCAGGTGATTCTCCCGGCTCTCCTGCATAGCGTTAGGTCTGGTGTGGTGTCCCTATGGGGGCCCGCACCCACTCTGGTGTGTGAGGCCGGCTCGTTGAGAAGGGTTAGGCCGGCCTTTTCTATGAGGTCGGCCAGATTTTTTCCCTTCTTGGACGAGTGTCCATATCCCCACTGCGTGTGTGGAGCGTTGAAGTCCCCTCCGATGACGAGCCTGTTGTCGCCGGCGATGGTCAACGTTTCGTTTATTAAATCTTCGAAATTGTGTGTTAGGCCCTTTTTGGACGGGCTGCTTTCGTCTGCGAGTCATTACACAGACTTGCTGTAAAGAGGTCTACTCTTGGCAAAAAATAGTGCCTCATTTTGTTTAGGCGTTGATTATCATAATGAATGCGGCGGAGGTTGACGGAATACGCTTGAAGGTACGTTTTTATGCCGTTGATCTCCATAACACCGTAAGTACGCAAACCGATGTCACAGAACACCCGATGCATCATTGTGTGTTCTCCGTCATCGCTTGTTTGCTGTACGCCTACTAATTCTTCACTTCTTCTTCAAGTGTTGCATCCTCCTTTTGTCCTTGTTCTCTTGTGCTTCACTTACAGTATGTCGTTCCGTCAGCTGTAATGCGCATTTGCAAAACCAATACGTTTGATAAGACGCAGTGGTTATCATAATTTCACTACACATGTATTAAGCTGGCACATGTGGTTCAGATAAAGATACCTGTATGCGGACTTGCACGACGTTGATGCGGAGATTAGGATAATTATGACACCCGTAAGGAAGAGGCAGCTGACGGCCGTAAGCTGTTGCGTTCTTTTCGCCAAATTACCCGGCCTGGTAGTGCTCTAAAGATGCTGTATAAAAGTGACACGCGGTGACAGGGAAGTTATGTTTAGCAGCCGACTGTACGTTTTGTAGCTTAGGTCTTTCTTGTGCGTCTGTGCTACCCTTATTAATGAGCCATTTCTTGACTATGTTCTTGACTATGTAACCGCGTTTGTGTGGATCCGTAGACGTGTGCTTTTTGTTGTACTTGTAAAATGCAAATAAAATATTTTCAAGCTTACTCAATCTTTGGTGTGTGCGTTTATTCCAGTCGAGGCCATCGTGCCACCTGGAAACCGCACTCTGTCAGTAGCCCTACACGAAATGCAACAGCTGGAGCGCGGCGGCACAACTCGGGGTAACGGCGGCGTAATAAACGAAAAACCGCTTGGGATGCCCTTAAAAGTCAGTTCAGAGTGTGCCTTAACTCGATATGACTCAGCGCTACATATATTCTGCTGCGCCTTGATCGTGCTCCCGCCAGTTTGGTTGCTGTGTGGCAAACGTAGCGCCTACATACGTATGTAGGCGCTACGTTTGCCACACAGCAACCTAACTGGCGGGAGCACGATCGATGCGCACCAGCCAGAACCCAGTAGGTAAAGCGACCATACTGTGCAAAACCCCGTTTCCGTTTCCTGTTGTACAGCGCCACCCGTGGTCACATACTTTAGTTCACGACGCCACCGCTACGTTTATTTCCGTAGCACTGTGGAAGGTACAGTTTCCCTTCTCTAAGTTTGTATAGGTGTTCTGTGCTGGGCTGCCAAAGTGTGTTCGCCGGCGACCGGTAGACATGGCAAGCGTTAGCTCTAGGACTCCAAAGTGCGGAAATGTGCCCGTTCACGCAGATCCAAAGTACAAGAAGTCATCCGGGCATCATTGCGTCGTGTTTGGATGCCAAAACAACTAGCGCCAAAGGAGCAGGTTGCTTAGCGCTGTTTGCCAAGAGCACAACACATGTAGAGAATCGTGCCGGTGCGGTGTTTTCAGCCTGCACCGATTTCCATCCGCAACGAAGAATGCCAAGCTGCGCCACCGGTGGAGAGCTGCAGTGAATAGGAAGAACTACCAACCCAGTGAAAATACACGAGTGAGTATTCGATCTGTGTATATTTTGGTGCCACGTTGAACTTTGCGCCCTACGAACGTAATATGTGCAACACGCAGGTTTGCTCCGAGCACTTTCTGAACAACAAGCCTACAGAAAAGAATCCCGTGTCGGTGCTTCGCCTTGGCTATTACAAAAAGGCAAGCCTTTTCGTGTTTTAAGTAATGCAGAGCCCTCGACAGTTAAGCGGAACAGTTGAGATTGCGGTTAGCGATACTTGCAGCTGGTGCACGTCATTAGCGTGACCGACAGGTTGTACATTAAGCGACATTAAGCCGACATTAAGACCGACATTAAGCGTGAACGACAGGTTGTAGGCAATAGAATGTTGCCCTGCTGGTGAGCGTTATTGCTATGAAAGTAAACCGAAGTCTGCTCGTCACTTAGCACGCGCCCAAAAAAGAAAAAAAAAAAACCGTAAACGACGACTGCTCGTCGCCGAAGGTGTTCTTGCAGCGCGCCTGTCTTTACGAGCTGGTGTTGCAGGTGTCATTCGTAACGAATTCATTTGAGCCTCCTGAGCTCTAAACTGCGTGCGGGCTGTTATGCGGGGCAAAGCGCAAGGTTTTTCCGTTCTTATAGTGAGGAAAATAAGGTGGTTAATCATTGTTGTATTTTGTAACAAAATTTTGCTCGTTCTCGCCACTTTTTTTACTGTTTTTTTTTCTAAGGAAGCGCCAACAATCCGATATGGCCTCGCACAAGCGAAACAGGTCTGATACCGGGTAGCTGCAGTTGGTGGGGATAATTTCTTGGAATGCAGGTGCGGTTGTTGTCTTGTACCAAAGGAATCGCTGATGATGCAGCTTTAAGTAGGTATGGTAATTTTATGTGCCCTGTAATGGTTTGTGCAACAACACCTGCAGCTGTCATGCTCACCCAGTTATAGGGGCTTTGACTGCACACGTAGTTTAACATTATAACTACTGTATAGTTCCTCATTTTCCAATGAGTGCAGGTTTACCATCATATATGCTGCTTGTTCGAGTGCTGTAGGCTTGTGTTCTGAATGTTGTACGATAAATTGCACGATACAATTGGCCCGGTGTATTTTCTATCTCATTTTGAGAGGACTTTATATCTTCGCAACAGTGATGGCATGGGAAAGAACTACAGTCCTTCTTAATAAAACATATATTTTGTTTTCAATGTGCAGGTGGTGAAGGGCAAGCGTCTGCTAATCAGGCAGGCTATAAGCCCAGTCAAACGACCTCGCCAGCAGTTGGTTGTCAAATGCGGCCAACACAGTAGTGACCATGACAAACAAGACCAAACTGAAAGTGCAGAGGACAATGTTCTGCGTGCTTTAATAATATATGGCACCAACACATTGATGTATATTCCTTCGCAGGTTACGTGCCAAAAATGCGGAGATATTACAGCTCACACGTGTTCTAGCACATAGCGCGCGGTTTGTACAAACGTAATAGCGTACTTGCCCGATGTATTCGCTTCTGCAGTCGGCACAGCACTCACTGTGGCCATTGCGGACTTGCATGAGGTCTTCAAGTTTGATTGGATCGAGACAGCGAAAATGGCAGGTTAGAAAAAACGCGAAACGCGCCTTCCGCCCAGCTAAAAAGCCCAAGTTTCGCTTTTGCGCCGGGTTGCATCTCCCGGCGTGGCAGCCCAGACCTGCTACTTCGCGGCGCTTAGGATAGATGGCGCGACCAGCGCTCATCAATATGGCGGCGCGCTTTGAATTCACGGTGTGCAGAAGAGCGACGACCGTCTAATACATTACATGGCAGGATATGTTGCTCGAAAGTTTCTGAAGTGTTATGACTGCATGTCTTGCAAGGCCTTTCTTATGGAAACCCCCAATACGGAAAGCAGAAACTCTGAGTTCACTGTGACATGCGACAAGGGAGGGTTGTTATATCCTTCGCTGGAGCTTTTCAGGGCAGTGAAGAAGTTGGAGGACACCTTCACTGTGTTCTTCAGCCAAGAGAAACTCTGCAGTGACAGTATAGTGGATGTAATGTTGCTAGTGAAGGAGAATTTCAGCTATGCCTCAGGCTGCAGCCAGCACTAAGATGCGCTCACAACAGAGTTGACCAAGTTCTATGTGCTGACCAGGCTGCACTTCTATGTAAAACGGATCAACCAATCGCGACAGGAACGGCGTAAAAAGAAATTGCACGCGAAGATAAGCCGTTGCTCATAGTGCCTCTCTCGTAGCAGCCATGCACTTTGAGAAAGGAGTAGCTGCCCATCTTTTGTACCAATAAAGAGTTGTT
The DNA here is from genome assembly GCF_050947875.1 of Dermacentor variabilis. Taxonomy (NCBI): domain Eukaryota; kingdom Metazoa; phylum Arthropoda; class Arachnida; order Ixodida; family Ixodidae; genus Dermacentor; species Dermacentor variabilis. The sequence continues at coordinate 9,162,841 of NW_027460280.1, read as the reverse complement.
TGTGGCTACCACGAGTTCCCTTTATTTTGCTGTGTTACGAAATTTCGCCATCCCTGGTAACCACTACGACCGCATAATAGTGGCATCACCATAGGATTAACTCCCTAGCTTTCAGTGGATATATGCTTTCGTAAACAAAAACGCAGTTAAAGGAATAAAACCTCATCATATCTGGCCTCTGTTCCGAATATGTTAGTACACGCGCCGCAATTGTTTGGCTCACTTGAACTTGTGAATGCAATTGGGTCCTGACCTGTATAAAAAGTGTTAATGGCAAATGAATTAAGCAATTTACCCATTCACATATTTACCTCTTCTACGGTGTTCGCGAGCTTTTAGTTAAGAAATCAGTCGCATCGTTGTGCGGCCGTTAGTCTGCACTCGTTGGGTCGGCTTTATTTTCACGCAAGCTTGAAGAACGCCCGTCTTTCCACCTTTCTCTGTGCCTTGTCTTAATTTCAGATGAAGTTTTCAGAAAACATGCTACGGAGCTGCGCGCTTTCTTTTTTCGGCGTGTCAGGAAGCGCGCACGGCTTTCTCTACGTTGAAAATGCTCAGTTTCGCGTTCCGTACAGGATGGATGGATGGATGGATGGATGATTGTGGCTGAACCCTTTGAATCGGGCGGCGGCGGCGCGCGCCACCTAGCCTTTAATGGTTCTATATGCATGCATACCTATGTATTTACTCCTTTACTTTTGCGTTGATATTGTCCACCAATCAGATAGCCTCCGTTTAGTTATTTCTACCTGTTCAAAGTCTATTCTACTTTCACTGTCTTTAAAACCCAAGGCTTTGAATAGTTCCCCGTTAGATTCAACTGCAGGGTGAAGTTGTTTACAAGCAAGTATAAGGTGTTCCGCCGTTTCCTCCTCCTCTCTACACGCCTCGCACACCAAATCTATCTCCTGGTATCTGGCTCGGTACGTTTTAGTCCTCAGTACACCTGTCCTGGCTTCGAACAACAATGAGCTTCCCTTAGAGTTATCGTAAATACTTTCTTTGGCTATTTCTTGCTTAAACGTCCTGTATGTCTCCAATGCCGATTTGGTTTGCATTTCTGTACTCCACATACCCCTCTCTGCCTCCTTAACCTTTTTCTTGACAGATGATTCCTTACTTGTTCCCCCGCTACTGCCCAAGTATTTGCTTGTCAATTTTCTAGTTCGCTTCCTCCACCTCGTGTCAACATTCCTCGTGTATAAGTAACTGAAAACCTTCCTAGCCCACCGAATTTCCCCCATTTTTCTCAATCGCTCCTCAAATGCTATCTTGCTACTAGCCTCTCTGCCCTCGAAAGAAGACCATCCCAGATCCCCCTGCACTCCAAGATTTGGTGTCTTGCCATGTGCTCCCAGAGCGAGCCTACCCACACCACGTTGCCTAATTTCCAACTGTTGCCGGGTCTCTGTTCTAATACATAGAACTGCATTGGCAAAAGTCAGGCCTGGTACCATTACCCCCTTCCATATCCCTCGTACTACCTCGTACCTATTGTAGTTCCACAGTGCCCTACTCTTCATAATCGCTGCACTTCTGTTACCTTTAGTCGTTAGATATTTTTCGTACTCTGTCAGATACTCAATGCCATTATTTATCCACACCCCAAGGTACTTGTATTTATCGACTACCTCCAGCGTGGCCTCCTGTATCTTATGCTCACCGCAACTGTTATCATTAAAAATCATGACTGCTGATTTTTCTTTGCTAAACTTCAAGCCTAACCTGTCTCCTTCTGTACCACATATGTCCATTAATTCCTGCAGATCTTCTGCATTGTCAGCCATTAATACAATATCATCCGCGTACATCAGTCCTGGTAATGACTGTTCAATCAATTTTCCTTGCTTGAGAAATGATAGGTTGAAGCCGAGTCCGCTTTGATGTATTTTGGCCTCTAGACCTTGTAGGTACAGCATAAACATCAGAGGACACAATGGGCACCCCTGCCTAAGCCCCCGCCGAATCATCACAGGCTCTGAAACCTGCTTTTCCCATTGTATAATCACCCGGTTACCTTTATAGATATATTTTAAGAAATTGGTTACTCCATCTTGCACTCCTAAAGTTTCCAGAATGCCCCACAAGCCCTCTTGAAGTACACTGTCATAGGCTCCCTTGATGTCCAAAAAAGCCAGCCATAGGGGTCTGTGTTCCTTTTCAGCTATTTCAATGCACTGTGTTAGCGAGAACAGATTGTCTTCTAGCCTCCTATGCTTCCGGAACCCATTTTGTAGCTCTCCAAGTACCCCCTCGTTCTCTACCCATGCCTGCAGTCTGTCCTTTATAATCTGCATAACCACCCTGTAAACCACTGACGTCACTGTTATAGGCCGGTAGTTATTTATGTCAGCTTTGTCCCCCTTTCCCTTATATATCATTCTCATCCTACTTAGCCTCCATTCGTCAGGTACTTTACCATCCACTAGCATTTTGCTCACCACCTCCCTCAATGCTTCCTTAGATTTCGGGCCCAATTTCTTTATTAACATAATTGGAATACCATCGGGGCCTGCCGATGTGCTACTTGGTACCCTCTTCTCCGCCCTTTCCCACTCTTTTTGTCCAAGCGGAAGCAGTGGGTTGACCGGGCTATCCCTCTCCGACGTACTGCATGTACCATTTGTCTGTTTTGTAAATTTTTCCCTCATCATGGTTCCTATATGCTCCATTGCCGCCTCTCCTTCTAACCGAGTACCTTGAGCTGTTACTATATACCTCTGCTCTAGGCTTGTCCTATTACCCAAGGAGTTCAGATGTTGCCAGAATTTTCTAGCTGCCTGTTTATCTTTTTTATTGCTTATTTTTGACAGCCATTGGGATCCTTTTGTCTTGATTTTCTCGTTGATCAAATAAGATGCTTCCCTTTTGCATTTTATGTAGTTTACCCATTTCCTCTCTACTTCTGCTTCAGGTTCTCCCTTACTTTTGGAATACCTGTGTTCCCTGGAGGCTTCCTGACGTTTCTTTATGGCCTTCTTAACCTCTTCATCCCACCAGCTCTTGCGCTTTCGTATCCCTTGCCTTGTTTTCCTGACTCGCGCCTTACCTAGCTCACGCTCAAATAGTCTCATTAACTTTGGGTAAGTCCAATCAGTTTCAGTACTCTCTGATATTTTCTCTTCAATTTGTTTGGCCGCTATTTCCACTTCGTCTTCTGAGTAAAAAATCACATCTGGCGTTTCCTCGCGCGTCATTCGTGCTTTAGTTTCCCTCTTAAAACTCAACTTGATACGTTTGTGGTCGCTACCTATACTTCTGGAGCCCTGTTCATCTATAATCATGGCTCCTAATCTATCGTACATCCTATGTGACATCAACGCATAATCTATTGTCGAGTGTCGACCCCCTACCTCCCATGTTATGATCCCGTCACACTTTTCAGTAGAGTTACAGACAACTAAGTTAAGCCTCTCACACATATCCAGCAGCATGTTACCTGTGGAGTCTGTGTACCCATCCATATCTTCAACATGCGCATTCATGTCTCCTAATACAATTACTTCACATCCTTTTCCTAGCTCATTGATGTCCGCTGCTATACAGTCCAACATTTTTTTGTTTTCCTCTTTAGCATTTGATCCTGTCCAAAGGTATACAAAGCCCAGAAGTGTTTTCGCCCCTGCTACTTTTCCTTCTAGCCATAAATGCTCCTTGCATTCTTGTTTGACCCTTTGCCAATTTGTATTTTTATGAATGAATGCTCCAATTCCCCCACCCTTTCTGCCACCCTGCACTCTGTTCCAATATTCCCATGCATAATCAGGGTTACAGGGCGGTTGTTCCATGTCCCTAAGATGTGTCTCTACAAACCCATAAACCATTAAGTTCTCCTGCCTTAGTTGTTCTTCGATTTCCTCCCATTTTAGCCTATTTCTGCCACCTTGCATGTTAATGAACCCTATGTCTGACTTAATTTGGCTCTTGCGCTTATTCTTGTCACCTCTCCTACAGTACCGATGTTCGCGTGTTTGTGGCTCCTGCCTCGAATCGTCCACGCCTACACTGCTTCTTTCAGGGCTCTGGGTCCCCCTAAAAAAGCTGTTGCCTGGCGACCCATCCTGCCCCCTATCCTTTTGCCAGTGGCACCACTGTAGTGAATACCATCCTGCACAAAAGGTCGGAAGCCGGTTCCGTACACTTCCCTGTTGACCTCCATCACGCTGTACCCGAGTCGTCCGCTCAGACTCCTAATGACCCGATTGGCCTCAACCACCCTCCTTTCTACCTGGTAAGCCTGGCCCTGGACCTCTGGGATAGTGCATATGGTCACATGCACCCTCCCGGAGGCCTCTCTAAGCTTACTCAGCCCAGTCTCAATGTACCTCTCAAGGTCCTGGCTTCTCCCCTTAAGCACGTCATTGAGCCCAGAATGCATAATGACCAAGCTGTCGCTCTCCGTGCTGACCCCAATTACTTCCCGCGCCTTGGTCATTGCTTCCGCCATACCCTTGCCCGCTTGCACCTCCACCTGTACTCGCCCGTCCGCCTTCACTCTCGCCATCACGCCCTGTTCGGCCCTCCCCACATTGGAGTCCCCTATCACCAGGACCCTTCTACGTGCAAACCGTTCGACTGCAGCCTGTGCCTGCTGCCCCTCCCTTTGCGCCCGCTGGCGCCCCTGTGGCTGCAGCGTCGCCTCACTCGGGGCGCGTTGTGCAGCTTCACTATAACTACGCCGTTTCACCGGCGGCGAGCTGACGACGGCTCTACCGTGCTCTAGTTGCGCCATCTAGCGTCGTCGACGTGAGATGCCACACCCGCGGGCTCTCCCTGACCCCACTACCCCCTTCTAGTTCACTATAATAAAGCGCCGGCGGAGCATTTAGTCGCCGCTGCCACATCCGCCGCAAGTTGAAAAGGCAACGAGCGCCGCCTCACGGAATACGTGCTGAACTAACTTCAACTAAGGGAACCGCCGCCGCAATGGGAAAGCGAGCAACGCGTCTGGTATCTAGTAAAGGAGGCATTGTGTTATTTGGATGAAAAGACATTCAAAACCGTGGCTACAGTGAACTAGAATTCTAGTTCACTGTATCTCAACCCATAGAGTTTCCTACAAATTTTGTAGGAAACTCTATGCCTCAACCTACATGGGAATGATGGGAAGTACAAGCTTCGGATTGACTTCGGTCTTTATGCTAGTGGCGTTTGCTTGTGGCGCAGTAAACAACCCTATACTCAAATATTATCGCGTAAAATCTAATTTTATTTCTGCAGTATGTTGTATAATGTACAACACGCTACATAAACTTTGTATAACTTGGAGATGGGAGCATGGTTTACTATGGTTTGTCACCAGGACACACCAGGGTATGCATACTTGTGCGATTCTGTTCCCAATTTAACGCCAAAGAATGATTATTTATTCATTTTTGCAACAGCAGAACAACCGTGCATGTACTTATATAAAAATACTCATCAAGTATTTCTGCAAATAAAAATGTTGTATTGTGACAAAGCGTTGCGCCCTTGAGCGGAATGCTACAAGTGTCGTCTGCTACGACGCCTGCTCGCTGCAAACGCGAGACTTTTCTCGCAGACGACAGGCACTTGCGAACTCTCTCACTCTTTCGAAAGGCTGCGTCGGCTGTCACGATTGCTGAACGTCTTCAAGTACTTTTAAGTACATCTGATGCAGTGCTAGTTAGGACGCTAGTGACCTCCTTACGAGTATTTCGTCATCATATTTTATATTGAAGTACTGCTTCCGAAGCGTTATGGCGTGGCTTTGCACTTACCCATTTTGCGACACTAGACTACAGCCAGGAAGCAGCAACCTTTCCTACCACAAGTAAGTTTGTGTTCTCAATTCCTAAAACACGCATTTAAATGAGCACATTAACGAGCAATGCATAATGAAGCTCTCAATAAAATTTGATTGTCAAGCCACTAGAAGTACAACTGTATATGTCTTGTATCAGTAGTGCCTTCTTTGTCCTATTCTGAAGTTTCATAAAGCACGTAACGCTACAGAGCCAACCTAACACACTTAACAAACCAAAGTCCAAACGCTCAAAACATGTTCTTTCAACGTTTACGATGTCGTCGCTTTCTCGTCAGGACTTCGACACTACACCGCGACACAAACATCGTCCCAGTCGCTGGCCCAGCGCGCTATCGCCACTTCGAGCAACATAACAAAGGCAGAGAGCTTTGCGTTGCACTGTCCCACTGCAGGTTATAACAATTGCGCATGGAGCGAAACCAAAACTGCCAAAAAAATACATGTAGACTAGTTCGCCAGTCAATAGAATGCCAATCCGAAGCCTGTACTTCCCATCATTCCCATGATGGTTGAACGATCGCAGCGCCAGATTTGCCTCTAGGCATAGAGTTTCTCACTACATTACCTAGAGGGAAATCTGGCGCTGCTGCGCTGTGGTATGCATGGGAATGCCGGTATATTGTGGATTCGGATTGGCATCGTTCTCGTAGAGACAGGACACCTTGAAGACGCGCTTAGCAAGTAACGTTCCGTCTGTCACAATGATTCATTTTCTACTAGAACAGCACGTGAAAAGCTGTTTTAGCTTTATTATTACGCGAAAACATGTTTTGTTTTCGTACTATGGGAACTTGTTATTGTGTGTACGACTACATGTTACGTAAAAAGTATCAGCGGGCCGCTAAAGTTGGAGGACAGACGACAAGGTTCGCGCTCGCTTTGAAACAGTTGGTCGTCTATTCTTGATTTTGTTCGCTTGGTCATGCATTGTGGGTGAGTAAAGATGTAATATGCGTGAATGGAAATATTTTATGAAGATTTTACTTTGAGAACGCGTTATTTGCGTAGCCATTTCCACGTTTTAGACGAAGCCTCTCACAACACCAGCCAAGAGGAGCCTCGCAGACACATATACCGTCATTCCCATGACGGCACGGTGCCCCCTTAAGAAACTCCCATAGACGGTGGCGCCAGATTACCCTCTAGGTGTTATAGTGAGAAACTCTATGCCTCTAGGTATACTAATATGAAACTCTATGAGGCATAGTATATTATACATAGAGTTACTATACTAACTGTAGAGGACAAGCTACCCATGGGCCCATGCATTGAAATCGGGAACCGCAAGAGCGCCGCCGGATGGATGGATGGATGGCGGCTATACCCTTTGTAACGGGCGGCGGCTGGCGCCACCTAGCCTTTTGCTCCCCCTCCTATTTTATTATTATTTTTTTCCCTTTCTTTATATCGTCTTCTCCTTAACCTAGTTTTCACTCCCCTCCTCCCCCCAAAATAACTATCTAAAACGGTAGAGGAAACATTATCTCCCCGATTTATGGTATTATCTATCCCTTGCCTTCCTCCACCAATCCTCTAGCCTCCCCTTCGTTACTGCCACTCTTTTCTCGTCTATTTGCCCTCGTTCCCCGGGAAAACCTAATGCCCCTTCCATATCTGCCACTGTACCCTCTGCCAGGGTCGGGCGAAGGTCTGTGCATCTCAGCACTATATGCTCAGTGGTCTCCATTTCGGCTCCGCAAGCTGCGCACCGAAGGTCCACGTCTTCAAATTTAGCCCTGTATGTTTTCGTTCTCAAAACCCCCGTCCTAGCTTCGAATAATAGTGAGCTGCCCCGCGAGTTATCAAATAAGAGCTCTCTCTTAATCTCCTGTTTTTTGTGACCTATACATTGATAGCGCTGGCTTTCCGAGCATTCTTCCTTCCCACATTTTTCTTTCCGTCTCCTTCACCTCCTTTCCCACACTAGAACCACGTTGGACCCCCTCCCTCGGCTGTAGGTATCTATTCCTCAACTTCCTCGTTCTGAGTGTCCACTTCGTGTTTAAACTTTTCATGTACATATATTTGTACACTTTTCCTGCCCACCTTTTTTCCTCCAGTGCTGGGAGTCTCTGTTCAAATTTTAGTTTACTTATTGCCTCTCTACCTTCGAATGACATCCATCCCATGTCCCCCTGCACTCCCTCATTAGGGGTGTTCCCGTGGGCTCCTTAGGCCAACCTGCCTACACTTCTCTGTCTCGTTTCCATGCATGCCTGAACTTCCGATTTGATGCACAGTACTGAATTTCCGAATGTGAGGCCAGGTATCATAACCCCTTTCCATACGCCCCTAACCACCTCGTACCTATTATAGTTCCAAAGTGCCTTGTGTTTCATTACAGCTGAGTTCCTTTTCACTTTTTCGATCATAATTTTTTCCTGTTCTTCCAAGTACTTTTTGCCCTCGTTTAGCCATATGCCCAAATACTTGTATTTTTCAACATGATCAATCTTAGTGCTTTGTATTTCCAATGGTTCCCCCCTTTCTTCATTGTATACTATTATCCCAGACTTCTCTCTACTGAATTGTAGTCCCAATTTTTCCCCCTCCTCTCCACATATGCTCATTAGTTCCTGTAGCCCTACTCGGGTGTCAGCAAGCAGTACAATATCATCTGCATACATCAGTCCGGCTAGTACTTGAGTTACCTTCTGCCCTTCCAGCATATAGCTTATGTCAGTTCCTATTGTGCTCTGTTCTAGTCTCTTTTCCATTTGGCTCATGTAGATCATAAAGAGCAGAGGCGACAATGGACAGCCCTGCCTGAGACCTCTTCTTATTTTAGCTGGCTTTGTAGTTTCCCCCTCCCATGTTATCTCTATCTCATTATCTGTATAAACTTGTTGTAGGAACTCAGTCATCTTTCTATCTAGACCATATTCCCTCAACTGGCTCCATAACTTTTCTCGGTTTACATTATCATAGGCTCCTCTAATGTCTAAAAAAGCTATCCATAGCGGTTTCTGCCTGGCTGTCGCTATCTCTATGCACTGTGTTATAACAAATAAATTATCATCTAGCCTTCTGTTCCTTCTAAATCCATTCTGCAGTTCTCGCAAGATCTCTTCACGTTCTGCCCATTCCTCCATTCTCTTTTTCACCATCATCTGCATTGCTACTCTGTATATGACTGATGTGATAGTTATTGGCCTGTAGGATTTAATGTTGTCCTCGCTTCCCTTACCTTTGTAAACTAATATAATTCTGCTTGATTTCCACTCCTGTGGAACACCTCCCCCTACTACTATTTGTTCAATAAGTTGTAATTTTAATTTACTTTTCTGGCCTAATATGCTTATCAATTTCATAGGTATGCCATCAGGTCCTGTCGCTGTTCCCACGGGAACCTTGTGTTCAATTCTGTCCCATTCCTTACTTGTCATCCTTCTGTACTCCTCTAATTCTGTCCTGCTGTTGTCATTGTTCTCCATTTCGCTACCCACTGGCTCTGCAAATGCTGCCTCTATTGTTAACCTAATATATTCCTGAGCTTCCTCTCCCTCTACCTTTGTTCCTTCTGGTGTGGTCAGTGAGTGCTGAACCACCTCTGTCTTCTTACTCTGTTGCTTTATGTGTTCCCAAAATTTCTTAGAGGCATTTCTGTCTTTTTTTCGTATCTCTAACATCCACTGTACCCCAACTTTTGCTATCTTGGCTTGAATTAATGCCAATGCTTCTCTTTTCATTGCAAGGTAATCCTCCCATTTCGTCTCCACCTCTTCTGGTGCGGCTCCCCTTTTCTTCGCTGCTCTGTGTTTTCTGCATGCATCTTTGCGTTGCTCTATGGCCACCTTAACTTCTCGGTCCCACCAGCTTTTCGGTTTATATTTTCCCTGCTTACTTCCTAGTTTCCTAATCTGTCCCTTCTCTAGCTCTCGTTTAAAAATACCTATTAACTCGTCGTATGTCCATGCCTTTTGCGGTTGCTTGGATACCATGCTTTCTATGTTTTTGGTCACTTCTTGTAGCTGCCTGTCATTCAATTTGCTCATACCTTTCCTTTCTTTAGTTTCTACCAGTGGTACTGTCCTTCCAAAACTGATTTTGATTCGTTTGTGATCACTCCCCAGGCTTTTTGTACCTTCCTCATCAATTTCCATACATCCCAACCGTTCATATAGCTTGTGGGACATTAGGCAGTAGTCGATAGTCGAGTGGGTGTTATTTCTTTCCCATGTTATTTTCCCGTCGCATTTAATTTCAGTATTAACTATCACCAAATCATGAGCCTCACAAAAATCTACTAACATCTGCCCTGTTGCATCTGTCGCCCCGTCAAAGTATTCCAAATGTGCATTCATGTCCCCTAGGATGATTATCTCCCGTTTCATAGCTAACTCCCTGATGTCCTTGGCCATACATTTGAAATGTTTTGTATTCTCCTCTTTCGACTCATTCCCCGTTTTCAGATAAACCACTCCCAGGATTGTCTCAACATTCCCTACGGTGCCCTTGAGCCACATGTGCTCACTGCAGCTCTCCCTTACCCTTTCCCAGTCCTGTCCCTTCACTAGCGCCCCAAGGCCTCCTCCTCTGCGTTCTTTCCTTTTTCTGTTGCACCCAGCCCAGGTGAATCCCGCAATGAATGGTGGCTCTTCCTCATCTCTTAAATGGGTTTCGGCAACTCCATATACCTGAAAATTTTCCGTTTGTAACTGTTCTTCTATTTCGTCCCACTTAATGCGATTTCTTCCCCCCTGCATGTTGATGAACCCCACATTTACTGCCTTCTTCTTCCTCTTCCTCCTCCGTGCTCCTGTCCTGCCCCCCCCTCCCCTGTTCTTCATCTTTTACGTTTTGGCTCGCAGGGTCGCCCTGCGTGCCTGCAAAAAAGCCTGAGCCCTACGACCCACCCTCGTTCCTACCTGCCATCCCGCCGGTGTAGTGTAGAGAATGCCATCTCGGCCGAAAGGGGGGAAGTTTTTCCCCCCAATCATTCTGTTCACCTCCACCACATCACACTTGAGGGCTCGCCCCAACTCCCTAATTACTACATTTGCCGCCACTACCTGTTCTTCAATGAAAGGGCCCTGTCCCCTGACCTCTGGGACAGTACACAGGGCAATGTGCACCGCCTCAGAGGTCGCCCTTAATTTCGCCACTCCCTCTTGAATTTGTCTGCCCAGCATTCGCCCCCTATTCTGCAGGACGTCATGCACCCCAGCGTGCAAAATTACCAGGTTTCTTCCCTCTCTGTTTTCATTCAGTTTGCTTTTGGCTCTCTCCGCCACCGCTTCGAATCGAGCCCCCGGCATGCATTCGACCTTCACTCGTATGTCATACTGCACTGTTCTGAGGAGTGCTGTTTGTATTCGCGATACGTTGGAGCTTCCAACGACCCAGACCTTTCTGTCTTCAAGCAAATCTTGCCTCCCCCCTGTCTCTGTCGGCTGGGTCTTCCCTGCCTCCTCGCCTTCTCTGCCTCCTATCGACTCATCCCTCTGTACCTGTGTCTCCCGCGGTCCCCACGTTAACGTGTCCTCCCCCAATTCTGCTCCACTGGGTGATCCTCCTGCTTCCTTTTCTTTCAGTTCCTGCCGTGCCTCCCTCTCAGCTTCTCTCTCTCTCTCATCTCTTTCAATTGTTTTTCCAATTGCTGCCCTTTCTCTCGCTCCTCACTCCATTTCCGTTCTACAGCCTCCATTCTTGAGGCCCACTCCCTCTCGACCCTTTCCTCAAACTCTGCGCGTTTCGTTTTTTCTTTCTCGAGTTCCTCCTTTGTCCTCGCCATTTCACTCTTTAGCTGCTTCTCCAAATTCTCAATCACCTTACACAGCCTGCACACGAAGCCGTTCCCTTCCGCCTCCGCCACGGTTACAGTGAACTAGAATATGTATTCTAGTTCACTGTAGGTTGAGGCAACGCTCATGAGAACCCCCGTAGACACTAGCGCCACATTTCCCTCTAGGGTATTTATTTAGAAACTCTGTGCTATGCCTGGAACGTGAACCGCAAACGCGCTGCCCTTCCCTCGCCTGTACTCTCCTCCTTTTGGTACGGTGGCGAGCGCCTCTCGCGGCCAGCCCTTGTAAACACGCCGGTGGCGCGGCTACCGGGAGCGACGTCGGCAGCCAAGCGGCTGGCGCGTCGTGAGCAGACGACATCGTGCGTTTTCACCGTTGCTGCATGCAGACGACGACACACATGTGACGTTTTTTATCGCTGCGACGAGATGAAAAATTGATGAATAAAGTAAACTTCACTTTCTTGAAACTCTTTTTTTTTTTATTGGAAACTGAGCCACAGGCGAATGGTGGCAAGTTCGTCTGCTAAGCCCGTCAGCTTTGCCTTCGTTCGCGTGATGCTTGCTCGCCGTCTGTTACTGCAGAGCCGGTATTTTTATTTCAGTACCATCAGGGCCTAAAATTATGTTACAGAGCCGGTGTGTGTTTGCTGTATGTGCGTGTCCGCCTTACTGACTTTTAGTGATTTACACGCGCAACGATGCGTTGCTGTTGCGTACCAGGCTGCCCGTCAAGTTGGGGACGGAAGCAACCGGGGGTGTCCTTCCGCGAGGTGCCAGCGGAAAACGCTTTGCGTACAGAGTGGCTGAGAGCTATATCAAGAGACGCTTTGCCGATCATTACTATCTCGGACTGCTCTGTTGTGTGTAGCCTCCACTTCCGTCCCACGGATTTCAAGGAGAACTTCACGAAGCGACTTCTGAAACCCGGTACGGTACCCAGTGTGTTCGCTGAACGGACACCGCGCCTTGCACAAACTGAGAGCACGGCAGTGTCCGGTGTGTTCGGCGAACGGACACGGTGCCTCGCACAAAGCGAGAGCGGGACGGAACCTCAAGGCAGGACGCGAAAACGTAAGCGTGCCCCTTCGAGTGCTTCGTTGCCTTGCGAACCACCGGAATGCGCAAATGAAGGAAATCAAAGACCAGCCACGCCTCCAGGGCACGAAAGTAACGAGAGCCACATTGAAGGAACCGAGCCAACGCGCCATGCCATTCAACTTCAGCGACAGGAAACCACGATGAATGATTTAACAGCCGAGAATTCCGGTAGCTTGAATGCGCCACGTACAGGGATGGTGCATGCTAAACGCTCGTACAAGACACAGACACCATTGAAGTTGTTTTCCTCGACATATTTTGTCCAGCGCAAGCGGTGGCGCGAGAAAGAACGAGCGCTCAAAGCGAAAAATGAGAGGCTGAGTAGGACTGTAGAATCATACAAACAGGAACTACTCAACCTGAAAGAAGCAGCACATGTAAGTACATTCCTAGAAGTGACATCCGATGCCGATAAAGGAAATTTAAAGGCACTCCTAATCGTTGACCAGGTGAATAACTACAGAAAGAAAAAGCCACAATGGTCAGAAACAACGCTGCGACATAGCATCGTACTCCGAAATTTGTCAGCGAAGGCGTACGAGTACTTGCGCTCCGAAGACCTGCTGAGGTTGCCTTGCAACAAGACCCTCCAAAAATACATCGGCGCGGTTTCCGGAGAAGTTGGCTTTACTCAGCTAGTTCGTTGCCGCCTGGAAACAGAAATATTAGCGCTTGAAACGCCACAGTCAAAAGTTTGTTCACTTATCATAGACGAAATGAGAATTCGCCAGAAACTACAATATCACAAACAAAGGGACGCATTCATTGGCGACGTCAACATGGGCGCGGAGCTGCAACACCTTGTCCCAAACTCTCAGAATGAGTGCCTGGCAAACTCTGTCCTCTGCTTTTTGCTCTGCGGGCTCCACGGTCGATACAAGATATCTGTCGGGTATTTCTTCACAAAGGGGTGCACAGGGGAGCAACTAGCAGAAGTCATGCGCCATGTTATCGAGAAAACGTCGGAGATCGGCTTCGATGTCGTCCGCGTTGTCACAGATAATCACAAGATAAATGTGACAGCCATGCAAATTTTGTGTGATGGAGTCCTGCGTATACGCGCTCCGCACCCTGTAGATCTTACTAAGCATACCTTTCTGGCTTTTGATCAGAGCCATATAATTAAAAATGTGAGATCGCAATTTCTGGCGAAAGACATCGGCGGAGAAAAAGAGATATCATCGAAGTACCTAAAGATGGTGCACAAAATGCAGAAGAACTTAACAGTAAAGCCAATCAGGTTCCTCACGCGAAAATACCCGTCCAATATTGAAAAGATGAGCGTGAAACTGGCCGTGCAGTTGCTGTCAGCCGCAGTAATTGGAGCCCTCAAATATTTGAAAGACCAAGCAGGGCACACTGCGGACATTGAGTTTGCATCGGCAGGGCCTACAATCCACTTTCTGGAAGCGATGCAGAAATGGTTTACTCTAATGGACATAAGCAATTGCCAGCAGTACATTCATTGTAACAACGATGATTGCCGTCCATTCAGTGATGTGGATGATCCGAGGCTCGACTGGCTGGAACACGCTTTCATCGCGTACATCGAAGATCTGAGGGATGCCAGCAAGACTGAAAACTTTTTCAGCAAGGAGACGTGTCATGCTCCGATATTCACAACGCAATCAAATGTTGCTTGCATCCGCCATCTGCTGACTGAGAAGCACTTTAGCTTTGTTCTTACCCGCAAAATGTCGAGTGATCCTATCGAGGCAATGTTTGGATTCTTGCGGCGTAGTGCTGGATGTTATGATGCCCTAGACGTCAGGAGCACAATATGCGGTCTCGAAAAGATGTTGAAAACAGGCATCATAGCCGGTTCCAGTGGCAGCAATGTGCAGAGTTCGGCAAGTTTCACATCAAAGCAGCTTCTTCCAATTCAGCACGAGCGCCATACGACCGCAGGCACCGCCGAGCGCATTTGTGTGTGACACAAGTATATTTTTTTCTGGTGAAAATCTAGGTTCCTTAATTCCGCGTGTAAACTTATGGCTTAAGAATCTATCTGACTGGCTTGTTACAAATGAACTCTCATTAAATGCTGACAAAACTAAGTACATTGTTTTTACCCCTGTTAACAGACCTGTTTATATTAATAATGATGTGGCATTCGAGTCGCGACCGCTAAAGAAGGTAGCACAAATTAAATTTTTAGGTGTTCAGTTTCATTGAAACCTTCGTTGGTCTTGCCATATTCACTATATTAAGCGTAATATTGCACACTGTATTGGTATGCTTAATAAGTTTCGCTTATTGTTGCCTCGTTATATACGACGTCAACTGTATTTTAATACCGTTCATTCGCGACTGCATTACTGCCTGCTTGTCTGGGGCACCACTACTAGGTCTAACATGGAAAGCCTCCATCGATTACAGAAAAAAAGTGTGCGCTTTATTGAAAATTTACCACAACGTGAATCAACACCTGTATATTTTTCGCAGAATCGCATCCTGGACATTGAATCACTATACAAACTGCGACTATCAGAGCTTGCATATTCAGATTTCAAAATTGATTCACAACTCTTCTCTTTGAGGTATACCAAACATGAATCCCACTACGAGTTTAAGAGAACCAACTTCATCAAGTTTAAATGCAGGACGAATTACGGGACGCAACTGTTAAATTGGCAAATTCCTAATCTATTAAACCTTTATCCTGCTCTGATAGACTTCATGGAAAACTGTTCCTCTTTGCCTGCTTTCCGAAACCAGGCAAAGAGATTTTTCTTAAATCGTGTATAAACCAGTTAGAAATTTGTTTCCTTTGTTCTTATTTGTCAAGTGAACACATTTGTCATGTGAACATTTTTTTTTATTGCCGTATAGGAGATCCAGTTAGGATTCCTTGCTTTGTTTTTTTTCTTTTCTTGGTCAAGTGAACATGCTTGTAGGTATTATACATAACTAGATTGATTTGAATGTACAGTGTATTATTATTGCTGTATGTGAATTGTTATAATCTTCCTGTAAAAAAAAAATTCCTGTAAAAAATTATACTTCGCAACTTACCATGTCGAAACTGTGCCTGCGTGAATTCCGGGTGTCTAGGGCCTAGTCAGGTGACCACGTGTGTCACCTTTAGCCCTCTTCACCCGGATATAACCCGGACAACTGTATATTGTCTAAATTTCAATAAAGTCAAAGTCAAAGTCAAAGCAGCAATGAGTCTAAGAGAGCACTGCTTGTCAGACAGACCACTTGTCTCGAACCCCGTCATTGCCAGCGTGGCCATGATGGGAGGGTTCATTGTTCGAGCTGTAAGCGAGCGCATTCCCTGCGCTGACTGCGTTGCAATGCTTCAGGCACCAAAGAGCAGTGCTCCCGCTCATGGCCTCATCACTCACCAGGATCGCGGCGGCCTTTTCTACCCGACGGAGGAGCTCGTCAAAGTTCTTATAGGTCTTCGCAGATTTGCGGACTGCATACTGTCTCAGCGACGGTCAGTCGAGAAGCCTCTCGAAGTATGCGTGCAGCCCAGGACAGTGCAAGAGCTCATATGAGTCTGCCCGTCTTGACCTGCGGCAACACCGATTCAGACCACCGCAAGGGCCTGTTGGAACTCATCGCAAGAAAACTCATTAAGCCACTTTTTGCAAACTATGCGCAAGCAAAAACCGACACGAATGCTGTCGTCAAGTTTCTTGCGAAAAAGCCCCTGTCGAGAAAAGTATTAAAATTGTAGTACATATTTGTTGTGTGGCAGTACACGAAGCGCCGTGCCACACTTTAATCACCAACCACTTTCTGCATCAAAGTGCGTGGAATCATCATCATCTGCTTGTGATGAACTAGAAAAGAATATCTCACATGAACTATATTAACGTGTGCTTTTTATGGCAAGCAGGTGCAAGTAATGTGGTCGAGTTTCGAACATTGCTGAGCTAGCACTGCGATCTGCTTAGGGACGATTTTTGGGCCGTGCATTAAATTCTCGTGACATCACAACTGGGTGATTATGTGCACTTAGTGTTATTTTCTTTGTTTCGTGTTTCGTTCAACCTACCCCGAATCAATATGTATACAGGCGCTGTGTATATGTTCTATCTTTCGATCATGTCTTCTTCACCACGGGCTTAAGTGCGCTATTATTCGAGTAAATATAATTCCTGGCGTCTTAGGAAACGGAACAGCGCGAAGCACATGCTTCAAGCTCTTAAATATTTAAATCGCTTTATCCAGAAGCCTCCTACGTAAGGCTGATATTCGAGATCTCCACGCCATTAGTATTGTCAATCGACGCACGTACGGTGACCTATCCGCCCTGTAACAAGGCAGCCAATCCAGCGTTTACCGATCTAGATAGAATGCTCATGAAAAAGCACAGCATCAGAATTTATCAATGACCTTTTTTTTTCATGGCCGCTCTTAAACGGGCAGCCGCACGTAAAAAAAAAGCAAGAAAAGAAGAAAAACGCGTGAACGAAATCCCCTTAAAGAAAGCGCGAAACACTATGCATCGTTTACATCCCTGAATAACTGCTTCGTGTGAGCAACATTAATGTGCTTTTTTGACGCCCGTTAGTTTGTCTTCGCACAAAATTTTGCAGCAGTGCAGCCGGGTTTCAGCGCGCCACTTGCCCGACTGCCGGCCTGAAAGCGGGGGAGCAGCAGCGTGAAGCGGCGATGCTTTCGGCGGCGGCTGTGGTTGTCATGGGGACCGGTACGGTGGCGCGCGCCGTCCTGCGGCGCATAGTCGCAACACTCGGCAGAGAGCTCCCAATGGAAAAGAGAGCGACGTTCCAGGCATATAGTTATAGGAGGCGTTGCCGTAGCTAAGTACTTTTTTATCTTTATGAGCTAGTGTTTGGAAGTGTTTTCTGAAGCATGGAGTAGAGGCGCAAATTTTGAATTCTTGGTAAGAGTAGCAAACGTACCGGCTTTGTCTAGGTCTGGCGGCTCCCCCGTTAGGCCTAGTTGGTAAGAGGGACCATAGAGTTTCTCACTATTACCTAGAGGGAAATCTGGCGCTGCTGCGCTGTGGTATGCATGGGAATGCCGGTATGTTGTGACTTCGGATTGACATCGTTCTCGGAGACAGGACACCTTGAAGACGCGCCTGGCAAGTACCGTTCCGTCTGTCACAATGATTCATTTTCTACTAAAACAGCGCGTAAAAAGCTATTTTAGCTTTATTATTACGCGAAAACATGTTTTGTTTAACTATGAAAACTTGCTATTGCGTGTACGACTATATGTTACGTAAAAAATATCAGCGGGCCGCTAAAGTTGGAGGACAGACGACAAGGTTCGCGCTCGCTCTGAAATAGTTGGTCGTCTGTTCTTGCTTTTCTTCGCTTGATCATGCATTGTGGGTGAGTAAAGACGTAATATGCGTGAATGGAAACATTTCATTAGGATTTTACTTTGAGAGCGCGTTATTTATGTAGCCATATCCACGTTTTAGACGAAGCCTCTTACAACACCAGCCAACACTAGCCTCGCAGACACATATACCGTCATTCCCATGACGGCACGGTGCCCCCTTAAGTAGTACCTTAAGAAACACCCATAGACGGTGGCGCCAGATTTCCCTCTAGGTATTATAGTGAGAAACTCTATGAGAGGGACCTATTGATAGGCTTAGTTAATTCTTTCAGCTAGCTCCTCGGATTCTTACATGGGGTAGGGAGTGATAATTCTTTATTTTAGTTTGGGATAGCGGTCGAGGTCGGCTTTGCTTGAATGATTTGGCAAACTTCCTCGTTAGGCCTAGGGACGTAGGCCTAGCGATGACATCGAAGAACGTGAAGGCCGCGGGGGACGGGGAGCAAGTGCAGTGCGACGAGTGCCTGCGATGGTGCTTCCTCGACGAAACTAAGTTCCAGAATTTAGCAGACGCGGAGGGGTCTAGCTTCACGTGCAGGTCGTGCGAGGGCGTCAGGGAAGCCGTCCAAAAACTGGAAGGGAATTGGGCGGCTAAGTTCGACGAGCTTAAGAGGAAGCTTTAGCTCGGGCCCAACTCCGACGCGGCCTATTCAAATACATGTAAAACGCAAAAACGTTTTTATGAGATAACCCCTGGACCGATTTTGATGAAATTTGTCGCATTTGAAAGAGAAAGTTAAATTCTAGTGACTGTTGGAAGCGGAATTTCGATTTAAGGCTTGAATTTTCTTAAAACGATTTTCAAATATTTGACGGTTTGAAAAAAATAGAAGCATGAAGTTTATAAATTCATAGCTCTGCATCAAGAACCGATATCGCGGTTCTGTAAACGGCATCCATTAGATCATTCAAAGCGGACAAATTCAATATGTCATTTTACATCTTACGTGAATTTGTTACGTTGGTTACAATGGTTTTGCAAAAGTTGTATTTCTCTATTATTAAATTTTTTTATATTCATGTGTAACATATCAATTTTGACCGCTTTAGATGTACTATTAGATGCAATTCACAGAATTGTATTATAATTTTTAGTGGTTAAGTTACAGAGTTGTAAACTTGATAGTTTCGTTTTTTGAAAATTTTCGATTTTTGCCAATATTTAACAAAAAATTGACAACCTAACTCAAAAATTCGAAACCAACAGTCACTAGATTTTAAGTTTGTCTTTTAAATGCAACAAACCTCGTCAAATTTGGTGCAGTGGTTGCCGAGAAAAACGAATTCTCCTTTTACATGTATTTAGATAGGAGCACTTGAGCTAAAGCTAACTCTTAAGGCAGACCTGAGGGAGGAACAGGAGAAGCGGGTAGCACTGCAGGCGAAAGTTGACAATTTCGTCAAGGTGGAGGCGGCCCAGGCCGCGCAGTTAGTAAGGACCGTGGCCGAGCTTGACGAAGAAAAGGAAAGGAGCGCCGAACTGGAAAGGCGGCTCGACGCGCTGGAGACGCGGGCAGCGGAGAAGGTCGGGTCAGGACAAGTGCTGGCAAAAACTCAGAAAGTAGGGTAGAACCTACAGGCGAAGTGGGAGGCAGGGAGCCAGAGCAAGCCGTCCTCAGCTCGCCGCCGGTGAAACGGCGTAGTTATAGTGAAGCTGCACAACCCTCCCCGAGTGAGGCGACGCTGCAGCCACAGGGGCGCCAGCGGGCGCAAAGGGAGGGGCAGCGGACACAGGCTGCAGTCGAACGGTTTGCACGTAGAAGGGTCCTGGTGATAGGGGACTCCAATGTGGGGAGGGCCGAACAGGGCGTGATGGCGAGAGTGAAGGCGGACAGGTGGAGGTGCAAGCGGGCAAGGGTATGGCGGAAGCAATGACCAAGGCGCGGGAAGTAATTGGGGTCAGCACGGAGAGCGACAGCTTGGTCATTATGCATTCTGGGCTCAATGACGTGCTTAAGGGGAGAAGCCAGGACCTTGAGAGGCACATTGAGACTGGGCTGAGTAAGCTTAGAGAGGCCTCCGGGAGGGTGCATGTGACCATATGCACTATCCCAGAGGTCCAGGGCCAGGCTTACCAGGTAGAAAGGAGGGTGGTTGAGGCCAATCGGGTCATTAGAAGTGTGAGCGGACGACTCGGGTACAGCGTGATGGAGGTCAACAGGGACGTGTACGGAACCGGCTTCCGACCTTCTGTGCAGGATGGTATTCACTACAGTGGTGCCACTGGCAAAAGGATAGGGGGCAGGATGGGTCGCCAGGCAACAGCTTTTTTAGGGGGACCCAGAGCCCTGAAAGAAGCAGTGTAGGCGTGGACGATTCGAGGCAGGAGCCACAAACACGCAAACATCGGTACTGTAGGAGAGGTGACAGAAATAAGCGCAAGAGCCAAATTAAGTCAGACATAGGGTTCATTAACATGCAAGGTGGCAGAAATAGGCTAAAATGGGAGGAAATCAAAGAACAACTAAGACAGGAGAACTTAATGGTTTATGGCTTTGTAGAGACACATCTTAGGGACATGGAACAACCGCCCTGTAACCCTGATTATGCATGGGAATACTGCAACAGAGTGCAGGGTAGCAGAAAGGGTGGGGGAATTGGAGCATTCATTCATAAAAATACAAATTGGCAAAGGGTCAAACAGGAATGGAAAAGTAGCAGGGGCGAAAACACTTCTGGGCTTTGTATACCTTTGGACAGGATCAAATGCTAAAGAGGAAAACAAAAAAATGTTGGACTGTATAGCAGCGGACATCAATGAGCTAGGAAAAGGATGTGAAGTAATTGTATTAGGAGACATGAATGCGCATGTTGAAGATATGGATGGGTACACAGACTCCACAGGTAACATGCTGCTGGATATGTGTGAGAGGCTTAACTTAGTTGTCTGTAACTCTACTGAAAAGTGTGACGGGATCATAACATGGGAGGTAGGGGGTCGACACTCGACAATAGATTATGCGTTGATGTCACATAGGATGTACGATAGATTAGGAGCCATGATTATAGATGAACAGGGCTCCAGAAGTATAGGTAGCGACCACAAACGTATCAAGTTGAGTTTTAAGAGGGAAACTAAAGCACGAACGACGCGCGACGAAACGCCAGATGTGATTTTTTACTCAGAAGACGAAGTGGAAATAGCGGCCAAACAAATTGAAGAGGAAATATCAGAGAGTACTGAAACTGATTGGACTTACCCAAAGTTAATGAGAGTATTTGAGCGTGAGCTAGGTAAGGCGCGAGTCAGGAAAGCAAGGCAAGGGATACGAAAACTCAAGAGCTGGTGGGATGAAGAGGTTAAGGAGGCCATAAAGAAACGTCAGGAAGCCTCCAGGGAACACAGGTATTCCAAAAGTAAGGGAGAACCTGAAGCAGAAGTAGAGAGGAAATGGGTAAACTACATAAAATGCGAAAGGGAAGCATCTTATTTGATCAACGAGAAAATCAAGACAAAAGGTTCCCAATGGCTGTCAAAAATAAGCAATAAAAAAGATAAACACGCAGCTTAGGCAGGGGTGCCCATTGTCACCTCTGATGTTTATGCTGTACCTACAAGGTCTAGAGGCCAAAATACAGCAAAGTAGACTCGGCTTCAACATATCATTTCTCAAGCAAGGAAAATTGATTGATCAGTCATTACCCGGACTGATGTACGCGGATGATATTGTATTAATGGCTGACAATGCAGAAGATCTGCAGGAATTAATGGACATATGTGGTACAGAAGGAGACAGGTTAGGCTTGAAGTTTAGCAAAGAAAAATCAGCAGTCATGATTTTTAATGATAAGAGTTGCAGCGAGCATAAGATACAGGAGGCCACGCTGGAGATAGTCAATAAATACAAGTACCTTGGGGTGTGGATAAATAATGGCATTGAGTATCTGACAGAGTACGAAAAATATCTAACGACTAAAGGTAACAGAAGTGCAGTGATTATGAAGAGTAGGGCACTGTGGAACTACAATAGGTACGAGGTAGTACGAGGGATATGGAAGGGGGTAATGGTACCAGGCCTGACTTTTGCCAATGCAGTTCTATGTATTAGAACAGAGACCCGGCAACAGTTGGAAATTAGGCAACGTGGTGTGGGTAGGCTCGCTCTGGGAGCACATTGCAAGACACCAAATCTTGGAGTGCAGGGGGATCTTGGATGGTCTTCTTTCGAGGGCAGAGAGGCTAGTAGCAAGATAGCATTTGAGGAGCGATTGAGAAAAATGGGGGAAATTCGGTGGGCTAGGAAGGTTTTCAGGTGGAGGAAGCGAACTAGAAAATTGACAAGCAAATACTTGGGCAGTAGCGGGGGAACAAGTAAGGAATCATCTGTCAAGAAAAAGGTTAAGGAGGCAGAGAGGGGTAGGTGGAGTACAGAGATGCAAACCAAATCGGCATTGGAGACATACAGGACGTTTAAGCAAGAAATAGCCAAAGAAAATATTTACGATAACTCTAAGGGAAGCTCATTGTCGTTCGAAGCCAGGACAGATGTACTGCGGACTAAAACGTACCGAGCCAGATACCAGGAGATAGATTTGGTGTGCGAGGCATGTGGAGAGGAGGAGGAAACGGCTGAACACCTGATACTTGCTTGTAAACAACTTCACCCTGCAGTTGAATATAATGGGGAACTATTCAAAGCTTTGGGTTTTAAAGACAGTGAAAGTAGAATAGACTTTGAACAGGTAGAAATAACTAAACGGAGACTATCTGATTGGCGGATAATATCAACGCAAAAGTGAAGGAGTAAATACATAGGTATGCATGCATATAGAACCATTAAAGGCTAGGTGGCGCGCGCCGCCGCCGCCCGATTCAAAGGGTTGAGCCTCAATCATCCATCCATCCATCCATCCATCCATCCAGGGGGACCGTGGGCGCTCAGGAGGTCAGAGTAGGTAGTAATGAAGAAGGTCCCCTAGGGGAACCTCAGAAGAGCATCGCCGTCGATAACAGAAAAAGGAGGAAATCAAGAACAAGAGCTTGCCATGCAATAGGCTACATAAACATGCAGGGCGGCAGAAGAAAGGAAAAGTGGGCAGAGATTGAGGAGCAGTTACATAGAGAACAAATAGGGGTGTATGCGGTTACAGAAACGCACTTTAGAGACTCAGAAGAGCCGCCAGTTATTGAGAATTATGTATGGGAAGGGTGCAACAGAACTAAGTCGGAAAGAAACGGAGGGGGAGTCGAAATGCTCATCCATCAGGGAGCCAAATGGAAAAGAATAAATTCACAATGTCAAGAGCATCTTTGGTTATCAGGTACAATGAGTGGGAAAGGAACTTGGCTGGGAGTTACGTATTTGTGGACCGGGAAGAATTGCACAGAGAAGAATAAAGAGTTAGTGGAATGCATAAGCACTGATATTAAGGGTTAAGGGAATGGTGCTGAGATTGTCCTATTAGGTGACATGAATGCCCACATACAGGATGTAGATGGCTATACCGACAATAACGGGAAGTCAATGCTAGACCTTTGCGAGCAACATAACCTCGTGATCGTGAATACAGGGCCTAAGTGTGAAGGACAGATCACGTGGGAAGTGGGAAACTGGCAATCGACCATTGATTACTGTCTGATGACAGAAGGAATTAGACAGAAGCAAATATAGTCACTAGAGTTGAAGAAGAACTTGGCAAGTGGCCAAGTAAGGAGTGGGAATATGGTGAGCTTCTAAGTGTAATAACGGCAGAAACACGGAAAGAGAAACAACATGTTCGTTGGAAAGGAAAAAAGAAACCGAAAAGCTGGTGGAACAAGGAGATACGAGAAGCGATCGCCGAACGACAGAAGGCATCTCGAGAGCACAGGCAGGCAAAGAAGGCGCAGTTGCCACAGGATGAAGTAACCAGTAAGTGGGAAATATACCGGGAGAAAAAGTCTATGGTTCAAATACTGGTGCAAGCAAAATTAAAAGGTGGAAGTGAACGTTGGTTGTCAGAAATACGTGAGAAAAAGAAGGCCGCACCTAGAATATTTTGGAATCACATAAAATTATTAGGCAGGAAGTCAACAGCAATACAACAACATATCCTAGATGAAGATGAAAACAGACTGGAAGGAGAAGCGGCAATGAATTACATCCGAAACGCAACAGCCGAATCCTTCCAAAGCAATGACGAGGTTGTACTTGATGAAAAAGAGAGCATGAAAGAGACCCAAGTGGAAAAGGAGCTCGTGCTGACAAAGTTAAACTGGAAGAAAGCGGAAGAGAAAATTCCTAAGCACACAGCCACACAGCTAGACGAGGTTCCCATTAGGCTGATAAATGAACTGGCACCAAAAAGTAAGGAAGCTCTGGTGAAAGCAGTGGAAAGAACTTTAAAAAGATAGACGAATACCAGACAGTTGGCGACAAAGTAGAATGAATTTAATTTATAAAGGTCAGGGGGAGAAAGACAGCATTCACTCGTATAGACCGTTGACCATTACATCGGTAATATACAGTCTAGCAATGCAGGCAATCAAATTAAAGCTTCAAGCATGGGCAGAGAATAATGGCATTTTGGGAGAGCTTCAGAATGGCTTTAGAATAGGTAGGCGTTTGGATGTTAACTTGTTTGTTCTTACTCAATGTATCGAAATATCAAAAGCAGAAGGCAGACCGTTGTATGTGGCCTTTTTGGACATTAAAGGAGCATACGACAACGTAGACGGCAACATTTTGTGGGATATTCTGGAAGGGGAAGGCTTAGGTAACGATTGTCTACAGTTTTTGAGAGAGATTTACCTAGAAAATACCGTTTGCGTTGAATGGGAAGGGATGAGAAGCGCGGAGAAAGTTCAAATCAACAAGGGACTGAGGCAGGGGTGCCCTTATCCCCACTGCTGTTTATGATGTACATGGTGAGGATGGAGAGGGCGCTAGAAGGAAGTAATATCGGGTTTAATCTCTCATACAAAGAGGCAGGTACAGTAATAGAGCAGCAACTCCCAGGTTTATTTTATGCGGACGACATTGTGTTGCTCCCTAACAAGCAAAGTGATTTGCAACGTCTAGCTAATATCTGTGGACAGGAAGGCAACAATTTAGGTTTGAAATTTAGGGTTATAAAATCAGGTGTTATGGTATTCAATGAAAACAGTGAACAGACAGTGGAGATACAGGGCCAAGAAATACCTCGGGTAACAGAATATAAATACCTTGGTACATGGATAAACGAAGGCAATGGATATATGGAAACACAGGAAAAAACCATAACAGTCAAGGGGAAGAGAAATGCAGCCATAATGAAGCACAGAGCGCTATGCGGATACAATAGGTACGAGGTCCTCCGAGGTATGTGGAAAGGGGTAATGGTTCCATGACTTACTTTTGGAAACGCGGTTGTTTGCGTTAAATCAGGGGTACAATCAGGGCTCGGCGGGAACCAAAGGTCAGTGGGTCGCCTCGCATTGGGCGCTCACGGGAAGACTACAAATGAAGCTGTGCAGGGGGATATGGGCTGGACTAGTTTTGAAGTGAGGGAAGCTCGCAGTAAAATTGAGTATGAAGAACGGCTGAGGAATATGGAAGAAAGTAAATGGGCTGGGAGAGTGTTCAGGTATCTGTACAGGAAAAACATTGATTCACAGTGGAGGAAAAGAACTAGGAAGCTTACCAGCAAGTATGCGGCCTGTGGGGTGGGCAACACAGCAACAAAGAAGGTCAAGCGGAAAGTCAGAGAGGCTGAATTAATCTCACGGGTGGCGGCAATGGAAAAGAAACCTGCCAAGAGTAACTACTTAAGAGGAAAAAACGAAATCAGGAAAGAAACCATTTATGATAACTCAAAGGGAAGCTCATTACTTTTCGAAGCGAGATCGGGATGCCTTAGAACACGCACCTATAAAGCGAGATATAAGAAGGAAGAAGAAGCATGTGCTTGCTGCGGTAAAGCTAGGGAAACGACGGAGCATATTTTATTAGAATGTGAAGACGTCTACCCAGCGGTCGATTTAGGCACCACTGGCCTCCTTGAAGCCCTAGGGTTCAGCGGGAGCAGTAGAAAAGTAAACAGGTCCGCAATAGACATTAGTAAGAGGCGATTGGAGGATTGGTGGAAGAAAAGTAGGGAAACGACAAAAGACGGAGACGTACAAAAACAGAGTTCGCAATAGGGGATCAGAAAATTTGGACGTGGTAGTTCATAGTGTTTCTTTTTCTTTTCTTTTTTCATTGGTTAACCTAGGTAGGATATTAGGCAGCATAGTAGCATGAGCTTGGTGGCGCAACCCACCGCCCCGTTCCAAAGGGGACGCTCATAACATCCATCCATCCATCCATGCATGGGAATCATAGAGTTTCTCACTACATTACCTAGAGGGAAATCTGGCGCTGCTGCGCTGTGGTATGCATGGGAATGCCGGTATATTGTGACTTCGGATTGGCATCGTTCTCGTAGAGACAGGACACCTTGAAGACGCGCTTGGCAAGTACCGTTCCATCTGTCACAATGATTAATTTTCTACTAAAACAGCACGTGAAAAGCTGTTTTAGCTTTACTATTACGCGAAAACATGTTTTGTTTAACTATGAGAACTTGTTATTTTGTGTACGACTACATGTTACGTAAAAAGTATCAGCAGGCCGCTAAAGTTGGAGGACAGACGACAAGGTTCGCGCTTGCTTTGAAACAGCTGGTCGTCTGTTCTTGCTTTTCTTCCCTTGGTCATGCATTGTGGGTGAGTAACGATGCGTGAATGAGTAATATGAGTGAGTAATATGCGTGAATGGAAACATTTTATGAATATTTTACTTTGAGAACGCGTTATTTGCGTAGCCATATCCACGTTTT
Source organism: Dermacentor variabilis (assembly GCF_050947875.1). Lineage (NCBI taxonomy): Eukaryota > Metazoa > Arthropoda > Arachnida > Ixodida > Ixodidae > Dermacentor > Dermacentor variabilis. The sequence continues at coordinate 9,136,097 of NW_027460280.1, read as the reverse complement.
AGACGAAGCCTCTTACAACACCAGCCAACACGAGCCTTGCAGACACATATACCGTCATTCCCATGACGGCACGGTGCCCCCTTAAGAGGAAGCTTTAGCTCGAGTGCTCCTATCTAAATACATGTAAAAGGAGAATTCGTTTTTCTCGGCAACCACTGCACCAAATTTGACAGGGTTTGTTGCATTTAAAAGACAAACTTAAACTCTAGTGACTGTTGGTTTCGAATTTTTGAGTTAGATTGTCGATTTTTTATTAAAAATTGGCAAAATCGGAAATTTTCAAGAAACTAAACTATCAAGTTTACAACTCTGTAACTTAACCACTAAATATGATAATACAATTCTGTGAATTGCATCTAATAGTACATCTAAAGCGGACAAAATTGATATGTTACACATGAATATACAAAAATTTAATCATAGGGAAATACAACTTTTGCAAAACCGTTGTAACCAACGTAACAAATTCACGTAAGATGTAAAATGACATATTGAATTTGTCCGCTTTGAATGATCTAATGAATGTCGTTTACAGAACCGCGATATCAGTTCTTGATGCAAAGCTATGAATTTGTAAACTTCGTGATTGTATTTTTTTCTAACGGTCAAATATTTGAAAATCGTTTTAAGAAAATTCAAGCCCTAAATCGAAATTCCGCTTCCAACAGTCACTAGAATTTAACTTTCTCTTTCAAATGCGACAAATTTCGTCAAAATCGGTCCAGGGGTTATTTCAGAAAAACGTTTTTGCGTTTTACATGTATTTGAATAGGCCGCGTCGGAGTTGGGCCCGAGCTAAAGCTTCCTCTTAAGAAACTCCCATAGACGGTGGCGCCAGATTACGCTCTAGGTGTTATAGTGAGAAACTCTATGGTCCAAGGGTCCAAAGCGCACTACCCCCGCCTTTTAAAAATCCAATGGGAGCCAAGCCAAATCAGCATTAGTTGGCTATTTGGGTGAACGCAACGCACCCGTTCGAACGACCGGGTACGCGCAACGACGCTATATCAATATTATTGTCATAAATTTCAGCGCAATCTATGCTCTTCGAAGTGCAGAAGACGCCGGGAACACGCACAACTGCTATTAATTGCAACGATTAAGCTTGTCCAGGCTAAAGCCCCTACATCCACGCGCCACCGCCTGGTCAGCGGAAACATGTATGGAGGACCTGAACATCGCCTCCGAGGGCTCCGTGGGCGCTGCGCATGCGTTAGCTGAGAAAGGAGGACAAGTTGGCTTTACCGGATGTGACGTCACATTGTTGTTTGTTTTTGCTTTTATGAAATAACTACTCTCGAACTCAGACGGCATGGCTCGCGTCTCGTTCGCGCGCATACGTATGGATGTGGTCCGCTTTTAGTTTTTGGCGAATGCTTAGAAGCTTCAAGTTGCGGACACTGCGGTGGGCCAGGGCTTGATGACATTTGTTGCCCAGCTGCTGGTGCTACCGCGACGTAGCATTGTGCAATTACCCGTTCTCTTGCTGACACGTAAAAAAACCGGTTGCGCATTCGAGCTGTGGTCGATGTGATCTCGAAATTCGAAGGAACACGAAACGGTTGTCGCAGGTCCCGCAGTGATCGCAGTATAATTTATTCGTTCGTGCCTTCAACACTGCAGTTCCTACGCGTTGCAGTGATGTAAAAAAATGAACAAAAAAACAGCGACATCTTCCACGCGCCAGAAATGCATGCAGTCAACTAGCGTGGATGTCGTCCTATGATGTTTATCGCGTTCTTAAGTCTATTTTTCTCCATCTCTACAGGATGACTACGCTATGCCTTTCTTATTTACCCATGCAGCGCATTGCTGCATTTAATTACCTTTCTCACTGCTGACCGCGGTATGGGCGTCAGAGGCTTTCATTCATTGCAGTGAGATAACGAAAGCGTATTTCCTTCACTTAAAGCTTCTTAGTAGCTCCTTTGCGAGCCGTGGAGTTAAATCATACAATGCGTACATTGTGAGCGAGCTGGTAAACGAAACCACTTCACTGCTGCTGCTACTATCACTTTTACGGGAACTTTCAAAATTAAACATATATGAGTATGAATCGGCTCACCAAGCTTTATATGCACGTCCGTTGCTTTCGTTCATAGATCATGTGCGTAGCTTTGCAACCGTGACCGATATTGTAAGAACAGCAAGAAGACAGAGGACACAAGTAATGTGTCTGCTTTAATTGTTGCCTGTGCTGTTTTTAGAATATCAACCAACTCCGCGCAGTCGTGCTGTTTACAGCTAAAACGTGTTTTTTCTTGTTGCATGAGGAACATTTGCTTCTAATTGTGGCAGTAACGTTGTGAATTGTCTTCGGCCCAGATCGCTGACTGTGTGCAAACTTGTCTAATTTGTTTCACTTTGCTGCTGTCTTTACAGCTTCTGCTTATTTACTCTGCCTGCACCTTATATTTGTTGTGTTTATCGAGACCTGGCCTGTCTCTGCCTCGTTGAAGACAAATGGACACAAGTACTGGTCGCTGTTGGTTTGTTTGGTTTTCTCAGCCTGAGCGTGGTATGTATATCCATTTGCTAAAAGGGTATGCAGCTGCGTCTAATGCAGGTACTGCTCATCTAAAGGTAGATTTAATAAGTAGTGGTTTGAGCGAGAATTAGTTGGTTTGAGTGATGTATGACACCAGAGAGTTATTGTTCTAGAAAGGTGACAAAGCTGGTCCACAAATTTAAGGTATGGAGATGCTTAACCATTTAAGTGTTCTAAGTTGCCATGAAGTATTACGCACATTTAAAATTTCAGTTGAAAAAGACATAGTAGAAGAAGAATCCAGAGGATTTGCTGCCAGATGTCTTGAGACAATAAATTGTAGAGAAAGCATTATAGTGTGAGCTGCCAATGATTGTCGTCAGGTCTAACCCATTTTTCTATATAGTCACTGTTGCTTCATTGTCTGTTGCCATCACATGCTTGTTATAAAAAAAAAATTGAGCTGCATGATTCCCCTGATTTTTCTCGCTCATAAGATACAAATGTTTTGATTTCAGCTGCCTTGGGGCCTCATGGTAGAAAACGAGTTTTTATTAGCCAGTTGTCAGCTTCTAAGATCATGTGCTTTGTAATGTGGGTGTTTTAAAGGATGCTACATGTCTGCCATCGTAACTGTGAGTGCTGCTGCCTAGCACTCCCACGGCTATGCTCAGTACATATGCGCAGCTATCCAAGAAAATTGACATTGGGACAACTGCCGTTGAAGCTCACTTGGTAGAGCATTGCAAGCACAAGGCAGAAAACGTGGGTTCAGCTTCATTGTCTCTTATGCAAAGCATTATCATGAGCTGTCTCCTGGCTTCTTCGTACATCCAGTCAGATAGGCTCAATAATAGTTAGTAATGTGCCTGATGGTGGGTCGTTAATCAGGGTCCTTAGTGCAGCAGCCCAATTCTTTGCCCGTTAGGCTAAAGATGCATGCATAGCGCGCCAGATTAATCTCATTGGTTCTCTCGTAGCAGCTAATTTTTTCAGATGTTATGTGACACAGAGTTGGGGATTCACCCGTTTCAGCTCAGATGCAACAAAGCAGGTGTTGTGTCTATTTCGGTGAGAAGTGTGTGCAGTTGTTTTGGTTTCTCTGTGTTGACGTAGTGTGCTTTGTATTTCATGTGGTGTTAGGCATTACCTCAATTGCAGCTTCAATGCTGTGCCAATAAAAACAGTTGTAGGTAGGTGCTCAGGAGTAACGGGAAGCTCATTCTTCCTCATTCTCTCTTGCATACAGCAGGTAGTGCATCCAGTTTAGTGCCATGCACCTGTGTGGGGCATTTCCTTGTTCTTATTCTGCTGATGTGTTGTACATAGGGGGAAAGTTAATCCTCTACATCATGGTTGTCAGTGCCGCTGAATACAGTGCAGTCTCAGTCTCGCTGCCTTGAAATGTCATAAGAGGTGACATCTGGGGGTAAAGTAGCATATTGCTGTACCTTGTCATCGGGCATAGCCAAGGTTGTGGTTGTGCAACCCAAGGATCCTGGAACTTTCTGTGGGACCAATGGCACCGATGTTGAAAAGTGGGTGGCTATATACGAACGTGTGAGTGGAATCAACAGATGGGACCCCACGCGTGTGCTAGTTAACCTGTTGTTCTACCTAAGAGGCACGGCAAAGGTGTGGTATGAAAACCATGAAGAGGAGCTAACCAGCTGGGACCAATGCAAAAAGAAGTTGACAGAGTTTTTGGCAAACCAGCCAGCCGTAAAATTGACGCAAAACAGGAACAGGCCTCCTGTGCCCAATCCCCCATGGAGTCCTATCTCTTGTACATCCAAGACATGCTGGCACTTTGTCGTAAAGCAAACCCGATCACAACATGACAGAAGCTGAGAAGGTCGGGCATGTGCTTAAGGGTTGCTGACGACGCCTTTAATCTGCTCATGTGCAAAAGCTGCTCTCCAGTTAATGTTATCTTTAAAGAGTGCCGACAATTCCAGCACGCCAAAAGCCGATGCGTTTTGCAACCATTCGTCAGACTTCCCACTACTGCTGCAATGCCAACGTGTGAAGATCAACCCACACAGCAGCACGCGTCGCCATCGGAAGATGTGGTGCGAATCGTTGACGTGAATTGGATGCGATGGCGCCTGCATTTCTGTTCGCCTATCCCTGATGCTACAACATTTTCAGTCCCCTTCTTACAAGCCATCATTCACCAGGAACTTGAAAACATTGGCTTACGTTCTGTCTGTGCTGTTGCCAATCCCAGAGCTAACAAACGCCCTTCTACTATTTTTGCTCCACCCCGATGCTTCTCTCCACGTTATCGCAACCCGACTGAGTAGAGAACTGCGGACGACCAGCCGATATGTTTCACCTGCTGCCGCATTGGTCATGTCGCCTGATACTGTCACAACTCATGGCCCTTAACACTTCGCATGCCAACCAACCTGAGCCGTTTTGATGAAAATGCCCGCAATGTTTCGCCCACCGCCGAATCTAACAGCGCCAACTCTACTAGGAACATGTGGTACAGTTGCTCACCATCGCCGCACGGACACCAGTCTCGCTCACCGCAAACACGTCGCCCATCTTCGCGTTCGCCACAGCCACGTCGCCTTTCGTCCCTTGTGGCGTTTGGCCGCATCCGTTCGTAAAACTAAGAAATGCAGCCCTCGGAGGAGGTGCATTGCCTAATGCTGCAGCAAATCCTCTGTCTATGCACACAAGGAGAAGTGTAATTGGCGTTCAAATAGACAGCATAGCTGTCCAAGCACTCATCGACAGTGGAGCCCGCATACCTGTGATGAGTGCTAGCCTGCTTAGTCGTTTAAAGAAGGTCCTCACCCCAGCAGCTGCCAGAGTGCTTCATATGGCTGACGGTGGAACGCTGGTTCTTGGAATGTGTACTGCAAGTATAGCTGGCCGCCCTACTTCTGTTCTCTTTGCTGTGAGCAACATCTTCCCTCACAACGTTATCCTAGGATTTGACTTTTTATCCACTCATTCTGCTCTCCTCGACTGCACGGCCGGCGTTCTTCAGTTAGAACTGCCTCAACTCGCTGATGCTCCAAGCACCGCCCCACCGCACTTGTGCTCGCTTCATGATGTGTGTCTGTCACCCGAAGCAGTTACTTACGTCACTTTGACCGCCCAGCCACAGGTTCCTGATGGTGAATATGTGCTTCGCCCCATCATCGATGTGCTTTGAACCGGTCACGGTTACTAATAATGACATTGTTTTACCTCTTCTGAATTTCAGCCTGTGCCCTCAAGTGATTCCGGCCAGCATGTTCTTGGACAGCGTTTCTAGTGGTTCTGAATTTGATATTGAGAGTCTGAATTCTGAGAGTGGTTTATTAGTGCCAATCGCAGCGGCCAGCTCTGGTTCCTTAACGGACGACTTTGCGAAAATGACTGCACTTAACCTCACCTCTGCACAGGCCAGGGACATACCGTATTTACACGATTGTAAGTCGACTCGAATGTAAGTCGACCCCCCCATAACGCTAGACCGGGAAAAAAAAACAAAAACCCGAGAGCGCATTCGATAACGAAAATTTATTAGTAGCTGACATGGTCATTGGACTACTCGTCTTCACTAGTGCTGCCATCGTCATAGTTGCTGCGGTCCCACAGCGCGTCGTGGTCCAGCGAAATTTCAAATTTGGCAAACGACCGCACCAGGTCATCGTGCAGAACAGCAGCCCACGCCAAATGCACCCAACCACACGCAGCCGTCAGGGAGGCTCTTTCGACAGGTCCGGTTGGCGTAATTTCGCAGTCTTCTGCCGCCAGCCACTCGTACTCACGGCGGAGCAGAACGTTAAAATTCAGGCGGAGGTCCGGGCTTATTTCATGACCACGTCGCACTTCACTGGCAGGGACTGATCATGAATTTCAGCGACGTACGCCGCAAGCTTAGCCTACAGCTCCGGAAAGCGTCTAGACTTCGGCACGTGGGAAATTTCTCACTTGCCGCCACAGGGTGAAAATTTCGCTTCGCTGCAGTCGCCACTCTCGCACCACCCGTTTAGAAACATCGAAATTGCGGCCCGCTGCGCAGTGATTTGTTTCTTCGGCGTAAAGGATGGCAGCCCTCTTGAACGCTGCTGTGAACGAGTGCCGAAAGATTAGTGGGCCTGCAGCACTCATGACGACTGGGGAAGCGTAGAAGTAGCCGAAGTGGAGCGCGTCAAGAAGTTAATCAAACCAATGCTTTTAAACAGAGAAAGAGAAACCCGCGAGCGGTGTCTGCTCTTCCATGAACTACCGATACTCCCCGCAAGCGCCGCCGTTCTGAGGGTGACGCCGCAAATGGGAACAGCGGCGCTTTTATCACCTATCGACCCCCCCCCCCCCCATGAGTGTTGCATGCACTGTAAGACTCTCAAAAATGTTGAAAAACCCTTCCGAAAAGCGAACAAACACGCGGGATAGCGAAAAGATACGGGTAGGGCCATAGAGCAAACATAAAACTGTAACTACGTTGTAGCTCTCGTTAATATGGCTTTTTTCTGGCGGGGCCATGTTTTGGTTTCGATTGTAAGTCGACCCCCCAACTTCAGACTTTCAAATTTTAAAAAAGGGGTCGACTTACAATCGTGTAAATACGGTATGTCTCCTGCTTGAATCGTACAGTGGAATCTGATTTGGGCAACAGGCCTTTCGGCTGAACATCTGTTGTTCACTGCCATATAAACACTGGAGACACAAATCCTATTTGTCAGCGTCCCTATCGTGCATCGCATGCTGAACGTCGAGTCATCCAATCAGAGGTGGGCAAAACGCTCCGCAAAAGGGTCATAGAGCCATCAGCCAGCCCTACGCCTGTCGTCCGTGTGAAAAAAGAAAGATGGTGCCTGGCATATTTTCGTCGATTATTGCCACTTAAATGAGATCACGCGAAAAGACGTCTACCCACTACCATGCATCGATGACGCCTTGGACTGCTTGCACAGAGCTAAATACTTATCGTCCATCGATCTTCGATCCAGCTACTGGCAGATTTCAGTTGATGAAACGGTTGGAGAAGACAGCCTTCATCACACCGGATGGCTTATATCAATTCAAAGTCATGCCCTTTTGCCTATGCAATGCTCCTGCGACATTTAAACTTGTGATGGACTCTCTTCTACGATGCTACAAATGGACCACCTGTCTTTGTTACCTTGACGAAGCTGGTTTTTCTCCCATGTTGGGCAGCCGCCTTACCCGACTAACTGCCATTATTGCGGTCTTCATAAAAGCTGGCCTCCAACTCCACGAAGTGTCAATTTGGGCGCCGTCAGATTACCGTGTTGGGGCACCTCATTGACGCATCCGGTGTCCAACCAGATTCGGAAAAAGTTCGTGCCATACGCAGTTTCCCTGTGCCACATTCTGCTTCTGATGTGCGCTGCTTCTTCGGCCTGTGTTCCTACTTTCATCGTTTCATCAAAAACCTTGCCAACATTGCGGCTCGGCGCTGCTTTCACCCGTCGCTACGCACACCTCATCGGCCAATCGAACAGCCCTGATTGTGTACACTGCCAGGTGCCTGAAACACTGCAACACGTACTGTGCGACTGCCCAGCATATATGCTGGAGCGAAGGACGTTAGACAGTTTCCTAGCCAGCGTTGGCAGACAACTACTGTCGGAGGAAGCTATCCTTGGCCCATGGCCTGACACTGCAATTTCAATGCGTGCAACAAAAGTATTGTTGAAGTTCCTGCAGGACACCAAGCTAGATGAGCGGCTCTAGCGAGGCAACTGTCTCATGTACATAAGCACTCACCACTTCTCTTATCATCATCATCATCATCCATCCCAATACTTTCACTCCTCTTCCCCAGTGCAGAGTAGCAGACTAGAGCGCCCTGGCTCAGGTCGACCTCTCTGTCTTTCCTATCAATAAATTCTATTCATTCATTGCCAACATTGCTCGGCCTTTGACAGATCAAAAAGAACACGCTATTCTCATGGGGCCCAGAGCAGGCTCATGCGTTTGCCGCTCTCATCAGGTTTCTGACCACCCTTCCCATACTTGCCCACTTTGACCCATCTGCACCGACCGAAGTCCACACTGGCGCAAGAAGCCATGGCATCGGCGCTGTCCTCGATCAACAACAGAATGGTACGGAGTGCGCGATAGCTTACGCCAGCCGCCTGCTGTCACCTGCCGAGAGAAATTACCCCATCACCGAGTGGGAGTGCTTCGCTTTAGTTTGGGCTGTCGTCAAGTTCTGGCCATATTTGTACGGCCGTACATTTTCGGTCGTTACAGACCACCATGCACTCTGCTGGCTGTCTTCCCTCCGGGACCCGACAGGACGGCTCGGTGGCTGGGCTTTGTGGCTCCAGGAATTTTCATTTATTGTCAATTACAAGACTGGATGCCTCCACAAGGACACTAACTGCCTCTCGTCACCCTGTCGATCCACTTGATCCTTCTGTGCATGATCCGGTGACCTGCGTGAGGGCTTTCACTGACATGACTGATATGCGCACCGAACAACAACGCGACGAGTCCTTACAGTCCATCATTGCCGGAGTGCTATCACTCCGACAGTACTGACGGCACATGCCGCATGTTCTTGCCGCGCAACGGCATCCTCTACCACTGCAATATGAACGCTGATGGCCCTGAGTTGCTCCTTGGCCGCCCTCATCATCTGCAATCTGTTGCTCTTGAACAACTTCACGATACACCGACGGTGGGACACCTTGAAGTTTTGCATACATACAATCATGTACAACGCGAGTTCTTCTGGCCAGGTCTCTACTGCTTTGTGCACTGTTATGTCGCAACTTGCGAATTGTGTAAGTGCCGGAAGAAACCTCCCCAGCACCTGTCGGATGACTCCATCCAGTTGAAGTTCCCTGTGAACCGTTCTCTCGCTTAGGCCTTGACTTACCTGGCACTTTTCCGACGACGACTAGAGCTAACAAGTCGATTGCCATCGCTACTGATTGCATGACACGCTATGCGATAACAAAGGCATTGCCGACTAGTTGTGCAACGGACGTCGTCAATATTCTCCTCCACGACGTCATTCTCCACCATGGTGCACCTCGACAGTTATTACAGACCGCAGCTGCTCATTCTTGTCTTTAGTTGTCGACGACCTCGTCCGCTCTTGTGCCACTGAGCACAAGCTGTCCACCACCTACCACCCACAAACAAAAACGGTCTTATGGAATGTCTCAACCGAACAATCACAGAGATGCTGTCGATGTAGGTCTCCAACGATCACCGCGACTGGGACACCACGCTGGCCTACGTGCCGTTTGTGTATACTTGTCCCGACGTGACACTGCAGGATATTCACCCTTTTATCTTTTGTATGGTTGCAACCCCACTTTGCCCTTTGACATCATAATCCCTTCTGTGCCACGTATTGCAACTGACCATGCTCATGAAGTCATTGATCGCGCTCGCAGGGCATGTCAAGTCGCCCGATCTCGTTTATTAGCCCCGCAGCATATACTAAAAGAGTTATGACTGATGCCATCGCGATGTTAAGTTCGCACCAGGTGCTTGGATGCTCCTTTGGTCACCATGTCGTCGGGTTGGCCTCTCCCAGAAGCTTCTCTCTCACTACACAGGGCCTTATGAAGTCCTAAGTCAAGTTAACGACGTAAATTACGAGATTTCGCCACTTCAGTTTGATGCATCCTCAAGTCTGACGCCTGTTGATGTCTTGCATGTTTCGCAGCTGAAGCCATACTTCGCTCGCGATTCTTTGCCTACCATGAGCCGAGACGGCGCTTCACCACCCGGGAATCCTGTTACGGAAGGATGAAAAAAGAGAGGAAGAGGGCCGCAGCACGCTGGCTGCTGCGTGCTGTTGGTGGTCAGCCATCTTAACTACTCTGCCTCATCTTGTATATTGACACGTGTACTTCTTTATCTTTATCGGGCGACCACTTCTCGCCGCCTAACAAATGTTATCGCACAGGACGCGCCTGCATGTAAAAGAAGTTTCTGGAATGTTATCGATGGTCCCGTCCACTGTCTTTCACCGCAACTTGTGTTATCTGATTGCATGTGTGCGCGACGCGGATAATGTGCAACTTTGTGGAAGGCACGCGGGTTCCAGCGATTGCTTTGGAACATTCGACGACAGATGTATAAAAGCCGACGCGCTTGACCCGCTCATTAGATTTTCGACGACCGCCGATCATGTTTGCCGCTACCATCCTTCTTTGAGTGTAGCCTCTTTTGAGGGCACAAGTTCGCCCAATAAAATGCTCGTTTCGTTAATCATAGTTTTGCTGCCTTCTCAACCGTCACTACCACGTGACAATATATATTGTAAATACAGTCTTTCTATACTCCCAACATCCCCGTAACAGTATGCTTTGCCTCTGGCATGTTCATGATCTCCGATGGTATATAAAACTGTGACGCAGACTAAGCTTCACAAAGAATTATGTTCCGTGTCTTCCTTACAGGCTGCTGTGTTTCAGCTAAATCTGCTTTTCCTGTGTTCAGTGGTCTTGTCGCTCAATTAGTGCTTGCCTATTTCTGTTACACTACAATCTCTCTTCTCCTCTCTCCTCTTGTCCTCCTGTCCTTTTACACTGCTACAAACTTTTAGATTTCCATACTCGAATGATTAATACAAAGATTGATGCTACCATATTATATGTGACGGCTGTCATGACAGCAATAATTTAGGTGGACCTGAAACTAAAGGGAAAAAGAACAAAAAACAAAACAGGCATGTGTGAGTAGGAATAACTTCCTTGTGACAAAACTGGCTTCATGCTAAACTTTGCCTCAAGGAAATTGGTCTTAAAAGTCTCAAACCCATTTGCGCATACTGCATAAGCCAAGTTTTCCACTCGTCAAAACAGCAGCCGCCACAAAGTGTTAGGAAAAAGGCAAAGAAACCATTCCTTTGCATTCGTACTCTCCTCACAAAGCTTGTGTCATATATGCAATCACTCACCATACACAAACACATTGGTCAACACTGCAATGTTTGGAAGAACCCGAACTAACACTATGTAGCCATTTACCTGCAGTATGCCTCCTGTAACATGAATCCCCACTGTGCTTGTAATCTACATAACTTTTTTTAATTTCTCAGGCATTTGGTGGTAAAGGCCAATGCATTAGACAGAAATCCTGCTACACTGCAGCAATGTTCAGAATGTAGTATGAGGTACTCTGTCTGGCTGGAAGTTGAAGATAGAAATTATATTAGTCGTTAAAATATAGTAGCCAGTATTGAAACTACACATGCACTCAAGGCTGAGCCACATCATGAGGACACAGAAGAACAGACACACACTTGAGCTGCATTGTGTAGCTTTACCAACAAGCCCAGCTGTACACTGAAGTAAGGCATGTTTTGGGCTAGTCAGCTCGTAGCTTCAGCAAAATTTTAAACTCTGCGAGGAAGACAGGACATGAACAAAAACACAGATGCATGCACAAAGTGTAGACTTCCGACTGGCTTTGCTTGGTGAAGGCAGAGAGTTTATAAGGTTCTTCAAAACGGCAAAACAAAGAACATTCGCAAAGAAATTGTGCACAAGGCAGTGACAAAAAATAGCAAGGCCACCTGTGCATTAAGAGCGCAGTAGAGTCCCAATGTGCCCATCTAAGAATTCTATTTCTTTCCTTGATAGGGATCAAGAAGATGAGCTAACTTAGTTGTCACACCTTTTAGCAATGTGGAATGCCTTGATGACTTCTCTTTCTGTTCTTGAGTTTGCCTTCGAAAGGAATTTATTCTGTTCCTCATAAGGCAGGCAGCTATTGCTGTCGCAGCTCCTGCACTGCAAGAGGAAATTCTCAAGGAAGGAATTAAAGTCTTAGATGGGCACATTAAGACTCTCCTGCACTCTTAAGGCATACATGGCCTTGATATTTTTCGTCAATACCTCGTGCACAAATTATTTGCAATCGCTCCTTGTTTTGCTATATTGAAGTGCCTTATATATTCTTTGCTTTCACAAAATAAAACCAGTTGGAAGCCTGTGCTTTGTGTGCGTCTATGTTTCAGTTCACGTCCTGTCGTCCTCGCGCAGTTTAATATTTTGCCTAAACAGTTGTATAGCTTGTGTATATGAATTAATATTATGATGACTGCAGCACAGCAGTGGTCTAGTGGCATATAGTGTCGACATAGTATAGAGATGGTACTAAGTTAAAAATTTGGAAATGCCATAAATTGTGCAATCAACCCTTATCCCTCGGTTTCCTACAGCTGCAGAGCACTTGACCACTGCAGCAGTCAGGCATGCTGTATATTGGGCAGTGCCAGGAATTGCGAGATCGAGAGAGGCTGCCACTAGAAGTTCCTTGGGCCAGGTGATAACTCAAATACATCCAAATATTTCACTATATAAACCTTTGTAGAATGAGGAACTTTTCAAGGGTGAGGTTGTTTCACACAAAGGAAAACTATTACTAAATAGCGACCGGTTCCTTTTGTTTTGTACGCCAGATTGCATGTACTATTTGACATTGCTTACTGACTTAATTATTCTCGCTGTCCAATACAAGCATATGCACTCACATATGTTTTCAAACAAAACTATTGTGTGGAGCCATGTTTGTGGTGGAATAAAATTGGTCCCAATACAGAGCTTTGCGGCACGCCAGATCTTACTAGTGAACGCGGAGAAGAAAGTTAATTAGTAGTTACCAATTGGTACCGGTTAGTTAAGAATTTACTAATCCAATTCATAGTCCTGTCAATTCGAAGTTTACTGTCGTTTGTGTATCGGACCAAGCCGATGTCCCCTGGCCTGGGCGGTCCCTGGCGCTTCACCTAGTGGTGGCCTTTGAAAATAGCAGCGTGGCACCAGTGGTTGCATCAGGATTTAGGCTCATGAAGATAGACAGCAACGTGCACAGGGCAAGGAGTTCGGTGGCCTGGTACTCGTCACATTTGTGGAGAACACTATAGTTTGTGCGAGTCCTAGCCCCTACCTAGGGTACCAGTCTGTGCACTGCATGCGTGTGTATATAATATGTTGTGCAGGATTGCTCGTTGGCAGCACGTGCTCATGCAGCAGATGACGGGCCTTCGATGTGTTTCGCCCTGGTAGTGCAGTCGTCCTTGTGGTTCTAGAGCTGCGCTGGCATTGCCCAAGAACAGGATATATCGGCATGGTGCAGAATTGCAGAGTGGGGGCGCTCCATTCTATTCCCACTTCATTCCTTCAGAGTTGTGGTTTATGTGATTCCAGTCCTTTTGTCGGAGTTCTGACAGTTGAACCATTCCCACTCTTTGAGTGGTCGAACTAATCTACTCCAATCCTCCAATCACAGTAAATAAAACGCTTTCTGTATAAGTACTTACTACTTGCGCCCCGATGCGATAGCGTAGAGGTAGAGCATCTGCCTCATGTGCAAAAGGACTGTGGTTCAAATCCCGGTGCCACGCAATTTTCCACTGGATAAAAAAAAAATCCACACGTTGATACAGCTGTATAAACAGGCCTGGTGGCCTGACCCCGGTGACCAGAACCGGTAATGCACTCCTTCACCAGAGCAGGATTGGCCACCTTGGTGCAGTACTTGGCCACAACCTTCTATATGAATAGAACAATCAGATCCCGGCCCTCAGTCCCCAGCAGCTACAAAGCAACTGACCATTGTGGCGGTCAGACCTGTGATGCAGCAGAGCGTGCTAAGAATCACTGAATCTGGACAGGCCGCCATTGGAATCTGAACCTGGCAATGTTTAACGCTAGAACGTTTTCTAGTGAGGAGAGTCTAACAGTGCTATTGGAGGAATTAGTGGGCATTAAATGGGATATAATAGAGCTCAGTGAGGTTGGGAAGACAAATGAAGCATATACAGTGCTAAAAAGCGGGCACATGCTGTGCCACCAGGGCTTAGCGGAGAGACGAGAACTAGGAGTCGGATTCCTGTTTAATAAGGATATAGCTGGTAACATACAGGAATTGTGTAGCATTAACGAGAGGGTGGCAGGTCTTGCTGTGAAACTTAATAAGAGGTACAAATTGAAGGTCATACAGGTCTACGCCCCTACATCTAGTCATGATAACCAGGAAGTCGAAAGCTTTTATGAAGACGTTGAATTGGCGATAGGTAAAGTCAAAACAAAATACACTATACTGATGGACGACTTTAATGCCAAGGTAGGCAAGAAGCAGGATGGAGACAAGGCAGTGGGGGAATATGGCATAGGCACTAGGAATAGCAGGGGAGAGTTATTAGTAGAGTTTGCGGAACAGAATAATATGAGGATAATGAATACCTTCTTCTGCAAGCGGGACAGCCGAAAGTGGACCTGGAGGAGCCTGAACGGCGAGACTAAAAATGAAATAGACCTCATACCCTGTGCTAACCCTGGCATCATACAAGATGTGTACGTGCTCGGCAAGGTGCGCTGCAGTGACCATAGGATGGTTAGATCTCGAATTAGCCTAGACGTGAGGAGGGAATGGGAAAACCTGGTACATAAGAAGCCGATCAATGAGTTAGCGGTAAGAGGGAAAATAGAGGAATTTCGGATCAAGCTACAGAAGAGGTATTCGGCTTTAACTCGGGAAGAGAACCTTAGTGTTGAAGCAATGAACGAAAATCTTATGGGCATCATTAAGAAGTGTGCAATAGAAGTCGGTTGTAACTTCATTAGACAGGATACCAGTAAGGTATCGCAGGAGACGAAAGATTTAATTTTAGTACCACCCCTTATACATAGCTTTCATTGATTACAAGAAAGTGTTTGATTCAGTCAAAACCTCAGCAGGCATGGAGGCATTATGGAATCGGGGTACGAGCCATATGTAAAAATACTGAAAGATACCTACAGCGACTCCACAGCCACCTTAGTCGTTCATAAAGAAAGCAACAAAATCCCAATAAAGAAGGGTGTCAGGCAGGAAGATACGAACTCTCCAATGCTATTCACAGCATCTTTACAGGAGATATTCAGAGACCTGGATTGGGAAGAATTGGGGATAAGAGTTAATGGAGAATACCTTAGTTACTTGCGATTCGCTGATGATATTGCCTTACTTAGTAACTCAGGGGACCAATTGCAATGCATGCTCACTGACCCAGAGAGGCAAAGCAGAATGGTAGGTCTGAAAATTAATCTGCAGAAAACTAAAGTAATTTTTAACAGTCTCGGAAAAGAACAGAAGTTTACGATAGGTAGCGAGGCACTGGAAGTAGTAAGGGAATACATCTACTTAGGGCAGGCAGTGACCGCGAGTCCGGATCATGAGACCGAAATAATCAGAAGGATAAGAATGGGCTGGGGTGCGTTTGGCAGGCATTCTCAGATCATGAACAGCAGGTTGCCATTATCCCTGAAGAGAAAAGTGTATAACTGGTGTGTCCTACCAGTACTCACCTACGCGGCAGAAACCTGGAGGCTTACAAAAAGGGTTCTACTTAAACTGAGGACGACACATCGAGCTATGGAAAGAAGAATGATGGGTGTAACATTAAGGGGATAAGATGAGAGCAGATTGGGTGAGGGAACAAACGCGAGTTAATGATATCTTACTGAAATCAAGAAAAATGGGCATGGGCAGGGCATGTAATGAGGAGGGAAGATAACCGATGGTCATTAAGGGTTATGGACTGGATTCCAAGAGAGGGGAAGCGTAGCAGGGTGCGGCAGAAAGTTAGGTGCGCGGATGAGATTAAGAAGTTTGCAGGGACAGCATGGCCACAATTAGCGCATGACCGGGGTAGTTGCTGTTTATTCAAGCATTTTGCAAATGTGGCTCGCTTTCAAGCACCCTTTCTTATGTCTAAAAAAAACAGAAATGAACATCCAGTATTCTTTTTTAACTTCCACTAAGCTTATCGTATAACTCAGTGTTAACATACAGGTTAACATACAGTATTTACAGGTGAGGTTACAGAAAGCAGTAATAATTGACAGTAAACACTGCTTGGATGGTGAAAAACATGGGAATCAGATCATATTATTTTCGACAATTTTTTTTGGCATAGGAGGCTAAGCAAATGGTGATGTAGCAACACTGTAAAGACTGAATAAGATGGATGTGGAATGCCTTGATGACTTCTCTTTCTGTTTTTTATTTTGCCTTCGAAAGGAATTCATTCTGTTCCAGATAAGGGGGGCAGCTTTTGCATCTGCAACAGAACATCGGTGGATGTTGTGTGAAGCACTTTTTCCATGCTTTTTCACTACCTGAGCAAGGTAACTTTCTTGGTGCTTCATCACGCAATTTATACAATCAACTTCCACTAATTCTACCCTCACGAGACTGACGGGTCGAATTAAGATGCAAAAACCTGCTGAAGCACCGTTGATTCATTTGGCAACATGTGCTTGAGTAACACGCCTCTGAAACGAACGTGCATCAAATTTCTATTTGTCCACAGTATAAAACTAAAGTAGAAATGACTTAACACCGAACCAAAGTAGATACCTATGCGTACCTGATTTTTTAGAATGGCAGCTGATTTTCTAAAGCCAGCTTCGCCGTATTACAGCCATGATATAGTGGTAACGCATATGAATGCTACAACCACGGTTTTAGTTTCGCAATTGATTGCACAGCTAGGCAATTTTCGTCTCAGTGTCCTTCGAAAACAAAAAGTGTTCGTTAGAATCAGATAAGTACCACAATCGGACATTGTCAGCTACTGTTACTGCTTGAAAATCTTTCTCGGGTGGGTCAAAAATAGGCATTTCAGAGAGGAGATGGCATTTGTTTAACGCATTCACTGTCCCCTAAGCTCTACTGAGACATACGCTGCCACTAAAAGGGGTCATTATTGGGGTCTGGTCAAGTTCGCATTATCCGGCGAATGCCAGTTTTAGGATCGAAATGATGAATGTTTAATCCCATAGAAATGCATGGGCGTCGGCCAGGTTCGAATTAACTGAAAAAATTAAATTAACTGGAGTCAGATTATTGGAAGTTTACTATACACCCTTTTCTGTTCTCCAAGAAGTTGCCATTTTAATATGTAGTTTTCTTCTATCAGTGTGGCAATGGTGCTAAATTTATCATTTGTTTGAATCATCCATTGTTCCAAGGACAAGCTACAAAGTAGGGGCACACTTTGAGACTTGAAACATTTTCACATATAAAGGCAGGGCATGTTAACATCTGTACAATTAACATAAGTTGGCTGTATTGTCTGCATAGCATGTGATTGCTTTTTTGGAATGTGGTCTTTCTGTAAAACAAAGTTGCATTTGTTTCAAATAAATTGCTGAACCATTGCTTGTGTGTTTTCCTGTGCTCTCTGTGCTGACTGTGCTTTTGAAAGTGCAGTGAGCAAATGCAGACTGAAATGCACAAGGCTTCACTTTATCACGCCAGGAAGCATTTCGGCTTGACAAAGGAGCCTTAACCCCTTCCATGCCCACACTTTTTCTGTATAAACACATCAAATGAAAGACAGTGACTTCTTCTCATGTATTTTAAAGCCTGGCAGCGTTAAAGACAGAGTGAAGTTGTACAAATACAATTTACTGTTAAGTATTGCTGCTAAAACCTCGTGCTTGTGTATAGTATATGCATGCAGTGCTGGCTATGCCGTGGTAGAGCCCTGAAACAGCTTCCACCACACTGCTTGCTATAGCATTGCTGTGTTCTGCAACCTGAGGTCAAAACTATAAATCTCTAGAAGTTCAGCAGCACAATTGACAGCTATTTCCGTGTGTTCGATGCACTCCTGGCCAGGAACTTTTCGTCCTGTAGGCAAAATAGATGGCCGCCTCGGACGCTGTTTTGGAAAGAGCGCAGCGCACCTCGAAAGCTTGCTCACAATGCTTCACCAGCAGGTTTTGCCAGCGAGAGTGGAGGGGGGCACAATAATTTGACTTTACATGGTGTGGCACAATACCTTAAAATGCTGCTGCTTCTGGCTTCTATTTACTATGACATGCTGGTGCACCTCAACATGGAGCAACCCCATTTTACTAAAATTCTGAATTCTTCTACCAGCATGGTGTGGTGTGGCTATCTATGATCACTGTATAAAACTGGGGCAAACAGCGTGTCTAAAAGTAGAAAAGCTGGTATAACTGTAATGAAAGACCTGCAGTCATCCGAAATGTGCAAAATCGCAAGAATTGGTCAAACTCAAACACTGCAGAGTTTAAGTAGTCCTGGCACAATTTTTTTCTTATGCGTGTGTAGCTGCCATTCAGTTAACTACACTACAAAACTTCAAATTCCTTCTATGCGCAACAAATATATCCTTAACGCCAACATTTAAACATGTGCAAAAGGCAGTGTGGCCCCATAATCTGGTGACAACATTGCATGGTAGGTGACAAACAAATGAGGCATGCTGCAGTTGTTCATGAGTAAGCCATGCCATTATTAGGTCATTGAAAACTGAGCATGTTAGGACCACTATGCAGCACAACATTGGTCTTTCTGTCTTGGTGCACACTGTGGAGTGGGTGCATGTTAAAAACCTCAGGCGATTAAAGTTGAGCCGGAGTCTGCAACTATGGCATGCCTCGTAATCGTATCGTGGTTGTGACTTATAGAACACTAGAATTAAATTAATTTTAATTTAGATGTTTGAGAAGAGTCATAAGAAAATTTATTTAGTGAAGCAAGTCTTAGCAAACATTAAGAATCGCTCAAAGCACACGCAGCTTTCAGTGGCATGGTGTGGTCATAAAAGCTGCCATTTGGAACCAGATTAATATAAAAAAATTCAGTCCAAAAGTTTAATGTCAGTGCTCCTTTACATGTAAGCATAAGGGACACATCTTTAAAGGCATCATCTAAATCCTGTGTAAGTATTTATTGGTGAATATCAAATGGCCCTACATCTAAGGAAGTTGTAGGGTGTTATGATAACAGGAAGCCACAAGATTTTTGTTGTGCACTCTTCCTATAGAGACAATATAGGGCAGCAACAAAATAGTTGGGCCTAGTGAAGAATTCATTCAAGATCCTTGCCAATTTGGCAGGTTCACTATGATTAGAGATAATGAAGGCCAAGCACCTTGAAATGCATGCCCAAACCTCGTCAGCATTGCATCACTTATTTCAAATAGCTTTCATTTTGTCATTTTGCCAGATCAAACGTTCTCGAAAACCTGCTTGACTGGTTTCAAGAACTTTTCGAGAACAGTTTGGTTCCATTCGAATGCAGCATTGTCAGTCTTTAGTGAACTAGACCTATCTTTACTGATATGCAATTAGGTAGATCAAAGCAGATGCTGTCAAAGTGCATGTGACAGAGTGTTTGGAGTGGGCATTCCTGGGTTATGTTGCCAAGAAGGGAGTTTTGAGCTTAATGCACACAGCAGCTATAGCATATGAAAACCAGCACTTTACTCATTTTTTAGATACCGCAGAACTTGCGCTAATGCTGGTCATAGTCTACTATAATTTCTACCATATATTGCCCTTGTCATGACAAGTCATTTTTAGTGTCCTACAATATATTCCCTCTGTGTACAATCAACATCTCTGCCAACGACAACAGAAACAGTATGATTGGAAACTGCAGAATTCTCCATCTGCGGAGGTGGCTGGCTGATTGCCGCATTAGATGCTTTGTGAGCTGGCATTGATGTGTAAATCTCAACTCATCTGCAAGCATACAAAATAGGCTTTGGGATACTTTTACCACAAGAAGAGAGACTAGAATGACTGTTGCCTGTGATATATGGCACATACCCATGACGAGGGATCGGCTAGGTTTCCCCATGAATACAACATCAAATAGCTTTATATTCCCGCTAACTTGATAGTACATAATACTGATATGTAACAAAAATAAACAACAAAGTAACTGAAAAATGAACAGGTCTACTACGATTGAGCCACAAGGGGAAAGATGAAAACATATATGTTAATTGTATGAAAAAAATATGCCTAAGATGTCATCTTCCCAGCAGCAACAATATGATCATGCACAAACTAGCATTGCTCTTCAGGCACACCCCAGGCTGCTCACACCATTTTCTACAAGATTTGAAGCCCAACAGGCAAAAGGGGTGAATACCTTCAGCATAAAAGAAGAAAGTTATTCTATTCCATATCCTCACATGAAACACAGCAACATTGTTACAAGCCATTTTCACACATTGAAGGCATCAGCAATGTGATGAAGACAATTGAAGCACTCATGTTCTTATTTTCATTGCAATACAAACCTCACTTGGTCATATGAAGGTGCATGTGCCAAAGTCAACCGTGTACTGTTATGAGGCACATGGAACAGACATTCCAAGGAAGTGAAATATTTGTAATGCAGTTACTTAATTTGTCCAGTCAGAAGGGCAATGCGCTAAATACAAAAAAAAAAAAAAACCCCTACAGGCCCACTATGCAATGCTTTTGCCAAACTATCCAAAACTTCAATGTGCAAGTCCACAATGACTGCAGGAAAAGAAGTAAACAAATTTCTTGAACATGGAATGAAAAAGAAATGTTGCGACAATTGAGAAATGATTTCTTTGCTTTCTAGTGGCACATGGATAGACAGTCGGTGGGCAGAATTTGAGCTTGAACTCATGGCAGTGTTGCAGGGGCAAATACCACTCATACTTCCGAGAAGCGTCGGTTACAATGCTGAGTTGGAAGGGAAACTTTACAAATACTTCTTCGGAAGTTCAAGCATCTGACCAGTAAGTAGTTGAGCATGACTAGGGGAATATGATCAATTTCACAAATAGCACCATTCCAAAAGAACTGGCACACTGCATTGATTTCTCAGGTGACAACTATTTTTCTAAAAGCCTCTGCGCGCGTTAATACAACCTGAGGCAGCTTAAATCTAGGTCACATGGAATCGAAAAATACAGCAGCGGCCGTGTAACACTTAAATTTGCTATCTCGCGAACATGAGCGAAAACTTCAATTTCAAAAGGTTTGCTCGAAAGGAAAACTCACGGCCGCAACGCTGCTGCCCATCGCCAGTTGTGTGAATAAAGAAAAAAAAAAAAAAAAAACATCCGCACGGTCAATAGACACTTCATCGGTATTTGAAGCAGATCGCTAGTGGATATCAAGAAATGTGCACTAGATAAGAGCGAAACATCTAACCGACTGACTAACGGAAGTAAGGTTCACAGGATAAGTTTTCTCTATCTGCACCGATAATGCAGCACGTATTGTGCAATTAAATCGCCCGTAATGCGCAGCAATTGCCGCACTCGATTGAAGTCACCATCGCAGCGACGCGCTATTTATTTCAGGACCACGAAAAACAAGGTATTCACCTAAGTACAGCGGCGGTTTACCTGTCGGCGAGCCCCTAACTCGCATATGACGAAAGCAAATGTCACGGAGTCCAAGCCCACGATTGCTCAAGTCGAACTGCGCTCTCACGAATATCGCGCACGTTATACGCTTTCAACACGCACAAAAGCGCGCCAAGCGCGCGCAGAACGTCTTGCAGCCGACACGACGGCAATGGCTAATCTACGTTCGAGAGTAGCTCTTTCAAAAAAGTAAAAACAAGCAACAATGTGATGTCACATCCTGCAAAAATGAGTTGTTCTCCTTTCTCACCTTCTCTCAGCTCACAAATGCGCAGCGACCACGGAGCACTCGGGGGCGATGTTCAGGTGTATGGAGGGGCTTTAGTCCAGGCTAAAGCCCCTGCATCTACGCGACCTGTAGTCCAGGCTAAAGCCCCTGCATCTACGCGTCACCGCCGCTTTCTTAAATAGCGACAACCTTTGTTGTGCGCCGCCTTTTCCCTTCACACCAAATCCGGTTCCGGCGTTTCCGCTTCCTGGAGTTGCGCTGCGGGAATTTTCGCTTTGACTTCTGTTAGACGATGGCTGTGGACGATGGTGCGACGCCCGTGCGTGCTTAGCAGAGCTGTGGCAGTCACCATAAGAAAAATGCAAAGGGGACAAGCTGTTGTATTCCACTGAAGTATAGTTCGCGGTTGCCGTTGTCCAAATGCACGAAAAACGGCAGTGGTCTCCAAGCGCCCAGGCACTACATTCCACTGTACGTTGTCGCTCTTGCCACAACCCGTCGCAGGTTGACGCGAAGCAGCGAACACGAGCAGATCGCTGGTTACAGTAGGCGGTGGTTCTTGGATGGAATCGCATTTAGTTTCAACCGCAGCTCGTGCAATTAAAGCCTCTCCAGCGGCGCGAAAGTAAACAACGCTAAAAAACAAAGTGTCACTTCCACCCGGAACAGGAAGCTGCAGCTACGTAAGTTCCGCTTGACGCCGGAAGCTAGGGGGGTAAGTGGGAGAGGAGCGTGGAGGAGGTGGGCAGGTTGGCGGTACTTAACCTGGTCGGCGGAAACGTGTATGGAGGGGCTTTAGTCCAGGCAGCTAAATCGAAACGCGCCAAGCGTCTCACGGCACTGGCATGCCCGCGATAAATTCATAAGGGCGTTTCATTCGCTTCACTTCACTTTATTACCTTAAAGACCCCGGTTAGGGGGTATTACATAAGGGGTGGGTTTACAAATAAAGGTTACAGAGTGACCTTCATGAGAAACAAATGTAGTTGTCCGCAAAAGTTGATGAACACGTGATGGCTGCAATGTCACGGGGAAGGCCATTCCAGTCCACTGCTGTGCGAAGAAAAAATGAGGCTGCAAAAGTAGTGGTGCGAGCACGTGCGCGTGCGATTGAGTAAGGATGGGACGTACGGGGAGATATGCGCGCCGGTGGGATGATATACGGAGCTTGATTGATTGAGGGGACTGTGAAATAATTTGTGAAACGAAGACGGGCGATGCGGCGACGCACAGAAAGATTAGCAAGGTGAGTTTTACGTTTTAGGGATGATATGCTTATGTCGTATGAATATGAAGAATGGATGAACCTAGTGGCGCGATTTTGTACAGATTCTAGTTCGTTTGCTGCATATTCTATTTTCGATCTCATGAGGGATTTGTACGCGAGAAGGTTTATGTCTTTACTTGTCGATACATGCGCCCGTGGCTTAATGGTTTCATCAGGCTTCTACATGTGCTGGAGTTCCGGTGTCCGAATCCTGTCGTCGGACAATTTTAATGATGTTTATTTAAATATTTATTACGCAATACACTGTTGAAAATGACGAGTTTACAGTCACAAAGCTGTTTGAAGCCAAAAAGACGACATTTAGGCATATCCATGTACTCCCCATAATTCCCATTGCAGCTCCCGTAGACACTAGCGCCAGAGTTCCCTCTAGTAATTTTTGTAGGAAACTATGTTGTGACGAACCCGACTGTCATGCAGAATCACATTTAACCATGTAGGAATTCCTTAGCACGGATCTTGTGATCCAATGCTTCACACAACGCAGACACATGCACGCACATGTTCTAAGCGCTTTTTTTTAATTCAAACTTAGAGTTACTGTATGTGCTACTGTAACTCCAAACTAATCTCGCAGTGCCAACAGCATCAATTGCGGCATCATTGCAGTGTAAAACAAATCAAAAGTTTTGGCTCCCAACCTTGGCCATAATTGGCAGTTCACAAAAATTTCAAAACTAGGGAGGTAAAAGGTTGAACTTATGTGAACTCAAAGCAAATAAGTCTAGCTGCAAAACAGATCAGCTGCCTTGCTTCGTTGACAAGTTCGGGCTCTACAAGTTATGGTTTCACACCTACTTACCTACAAAAGTGGACGAAATGCATGCCTATTTGGTATAACACAGCACTCATAATGTACAACTAAATGATGAAAGTTAACTGGCAACCTAAAGAAACTAAGGTGAACATTGATGTAATAGTTCTGCAGAAACATAGTTTTCCTTGTGGCACTTAGCTACGTTTGGGTGGATGTGACTTTCCCTTTATTAAGGTGAACCTTCACTAATTCACAAGCATGCAGGTAGCTTCATGCTCAGGTGCCTCCCGGAACAGTAGGCTGTGCAAAGAATCTTAGTTGAACAAGGGTGGCAACCATCCTGTGCAGTGCCTCGGTGAAATGCATGCAGCAGAATGACAATATTGGCTTTCCCATTTTTGGTCATGCACATCATCTGATTATTCATGCTTTAATCATTAATAGAAAAATGAGTTGCAAGCACAAGGCACTACTGGTAATAAAGCCACCTCCAGCACTTGTTGAATGGGTGAATCAGTGCCACAGTTGACCTAGGGGAGGAGGGGGAGAGGGGCAAGCCCTAGTTAAATAATGAAGCCCCTTCCTCTGGACTTCAAGCACGGAGCATGCGTATCTTCCCACGTGCGAGTTTACGTGCGCCGAGTATGGATTAGGGTTCCAAATGCTACTTTTAAAACACTTGGATACAGACACGCACAGCACAAGACGTGATAGAGGCGGTCTAGATGGAATATTTCCTTAACGCTTTGAACTCACGGCTGCTAATTTGCATAACTGGCAACTTATTTCTTACCACACCGTTTGCCCTCAGAAAACATTCTCTGCAGTGTTAAATATAGGGGAAAATGTTCCCAGGGAGTGTTGTCCCAGGGAGACCATTTTTTAAGTCGCATTACCTAACCTGATACGCCGTTTTTTCAATATGTGCCCACCCCTCATGTAATGTCCTGTTCAGAGACCTTTGAGGCACAATAAATAAATAAATTGTAATAGTTACACTTCACATGGATGACGTCTCCACAGGCTGCCAATTGTCGCACTTGATCCTTGCAACCCATATAATTCTCATTTTTGGGTCTCTCAGAAAATGGAACAATCACCAACCATTCCTGGAGTGCTTTGAGCATAGTGGCATACAGTGAACTGACCCCCGAAGCAAATTTCTGCCAAATTCCTGTTCCAACACGTGAGCTGGGTGTGGCAATGGCAGACTGCGCTACAAATACCAGTTGTGGTGGTGAGAACGCCATCAAAATATGTCCCCACGCTGTACAGAGCGGTCGGCAAGGAGGACATCGAGGCACCCTGGTGCTGCTATTCACCGAGCACTACCACGTGGTCAAAACTGGCTCCATTGTTTTGCAGAGAAGTCAACACTTTGAAGTAACTGGCCAACCAAGCGCAACTGCCATCGGCACTGTACCCATGAAACAATGCCATGAAGTTGTTTGGCACTGTGGTGAATAGTGTGCATACTTATTGGGCATCTGGTCTTAATATCGCATTCAAAAGCACGCAGTACATGAACAAAGCTAGAGCTTGATTACTGCAGCGTTTTGTGTCTGTGTGTTGCAGCCCGCAGCATAGTGAACAGGTGAATGGCGGATATTAATGAGAAGAATGTGGACGTTGCCATGGTGCACCATGGACAGCGGAAAGTTGCCAGAAATAACAGAACCAACGGGCTTCAGGGAGCTGGCAAGCCAGAGAAGTGCAGGGTAAGAAGACAAGTGACTCCGGCGATGCCGAGAACAATGAAGCTGAATGGGTGGAATGCACAGAATGCAAACCTAACCCTTGCGGAGACGCCTTTTGAGTCAGTGGATGAAGCGCACGCAGCGCTCAAATATGAATGCAAACAGTGCGTGAGGTTGACCTTCAGGTAGAAATGACCCAACAGGTTAAGCAGATCAGAGAGGAATGGGTCTTGCGAATGGAAATGGTACAGAAGGAAGTCAAAGATGTTCGCAATGTACATGCAAAACAACTCGAAGCACTCCAATCGAAAATGGAAAACGAGGGGAACTTGACGAAAGAGTACAGCACCTACAACAGATGTTATCTGAAGTGTCTCCTGGGCAAGCAGCAGCTAAGACAGATGGAGTAGTAGTTGAAAACTGAAAATGTGTGTCAACCCTACAAGGACCCTGAGCTGCAAGGGGGCGTGGAGCCCGACCAGTTGTCAGGAAAGAGCACCCAAGAAGAAGCAGTGAACATGAGTCAACAGTCAATGAAAGAAAACGTTGGAAAAGAGAGCAACTACACGACTCCATTGTGGGACAGCTAGAATGGAAACAAGGAAAAAATACCAAGACAGATGGAGTCTCAAACGGAAACGAAAGTTTGGAGGAAGGTGGTGAAGAAAAAGAAAGGCAAAAGGAACAGACAGAATGGAGCTGCGGTAGAAACTGACCAAGCACAAGAATCTACAAATGTAACAAGGCAGCTCAACAGTGTAACACACGAGGAGTGGTAAACAGACTAGTGCATGTGTTTGGTGACATCAATGCTTGTGTCATGCAGCACTGAAAGTAACAAACCAAGACAACAGGCTTCAATTCCATACCCAGCCTCAAGCGCCAATTGATGCCCTGTGGAAACAGGTGGAAGTAATCAACAATGAGAATACACCGAAAACCATGAGTGCACTACATGCTAGACTAGTGGACCCGACTGAAAAAGGTAGAACTTGTGCAGATAGTGTGACAGAAACGACCGACAAGATCAGAGGATGGCAAGGAAGGGCACAGCAGCACCATTATGTTGCTTATGTCCTGCCGGAATGCCACGAGAATGCAGAGCTGCAAAAGAAGTGCAGCTCCCTTGGAGGAAAGGTGGAGTTTGTCAAGACAGCATGGGCAGTGGACAAGCAGATCCACCAAAACAAGTACCACGAACAAGCTGTGGCTGACCTTGGGCACAGAATATATTCTTCTTTTAGGACTAAGAGCCGAGAAAAAGCATACGACAGATGAGGGGTTGACAAACCAAACCAAGACTGGCAAGAGAGTCTACTCGCCCAATCATGCTGATGCTGGCGCAACTACTCTTCCAAATGGGATCTGGCCAAAACCACCACAAGAGGGGTCGACCAGAGTTGTTGACAAAGGCATGAAATACCAAGACACAAATAGCAGCTGGCTGCCACGGACCTAGGCGACTGCGGAGGTACTGTAACAAAGGAAGAAACATGATCTGTGCATTGCATTCTTACATGTACAAGGAGGACGGTGCCAGCAAAAGTGGGAGGAGGTCTACCTGGGAATGGAATCAGAGTGCATATAGCTGTACAGTTTCACTGAGATGGGCAGAAGAAATTCCATCTGGGCATGTCAGCCTGTTGTGAGAAGGTTGCAACAGGATGCAAATGAGCGGAAAGGAGGTGGAGTCAGGGCACTCTTTCTACTGGACAAGGACTAGAAGACAGTCAGTGTGTCCTATGTGTAGAGAGAGAGAGAGAGAGGTCTAATGATATGAAATGCGGAGAGGCCAGCCTGAGGTACATTCCTCTAACCAGCTACTCTGCATTAGGGGAAGGGGATGAGGGAAAGAAAGAGGGAAGAAAAAGGCGCATGATGCGCGACGATGAGGAAAGATGTAAAGCACATAGTAAGCTGTTTGGATAACGTAAAGCCTACAGTCCGGGCCCGTGCTTTATAAAAATCAAGTAAGGCCTGGATAGCCTTAACCCTTTGAGGGTCGATTTTTTTCGCCATATGCGACCACCCAGGGTCGATTTTTTTTTATTGCACATTTAAATTCTTCAGAGGGACCTATTTCGAAAAAAATTTGGCGTAATTTTTATAGGGTGACTGTAAAGTGAGAAAAAAATGTTTGCATTGGCATATATGTACTGTTTATTCATGAAAAACAATAAAAAATAGCAAATAGTGTTATAAGAATTAAAAAAAAATTGGCGCATTGTTATACACAATGTCCACACGAGAAAAATACACAAGAAGGATGCGTACACAAAAATTTTTCGCAAGTCTTAAATGTTCCTCTTGCACTAATATTTTTTCAGCGTGTGGTTGCCCTTGAAGCATGGCTCCACACAGAGCGGTTTGTTGCACTCAGCGCACATGTACCTTGTGCCCTTGCGACGTTTTTGCTGCCGAGTGGTGTTGGCGCAGACGTGGCACCTACTCTGTGTACTGCTTCCCTGAGCAGCCGTGGGAGGCAACTTCTGAATAAAGTGCCAAAAAAGGAAACGCATGCACGGTGGCATCCTTCGTATGTGGACCCCTGGGAGCAACAAACGAGCAACAGGCGGCCACCCTTTGAGTGATAAGAACGAGATAGCCATCAGTTTTGCGAGCGAAAGAAGCCGAAAGCGCGTGCGAAACGAAACCAAACTAACCGCCGCGCGCCCGCGAGGGTGCCAATGCGCGAACGGTAGCAGACGCGCCGGAGGAAAAAAAGACTATACAACGAAAACCGAAAGAGAGAGACGCGAGAAAAAAATTCCATGTATTCTCACATAGTGGCAGCACATGCCAGGCAAGAAAAAAAATAACATCCTCCGACAGGTGGGCTGCCGAGGCGCGTAAGCACATTATTCAACTTTTGACGCTCTTCCACGTACTGAGGGCAGTCACACAGCACGACCTATAGTCTCTTTCACATTGCAGAGTTCATAGTATAGCGACTCGGTGCGTTACATGAGGTGCATGTACCCGCGCGTAAAGGCCACCCCCAGCCTAAGTCTGTGCAGGAGGCTGGCACAGCTGCGTCGAATTTTTGGTGGTGGCCTAACTTTCAAGGTGGGGTCCAATATTTGGAGTCATTCTGTGGCGATTATCCGGACTGTCTAAGTGCTTTTCTGTCTCTGTTCGGATGACACTTGAAAGAAGGCAGTTGGCGTCCGCTTTTGAAAAAGGAATCGCAAGCAGTGGCTCTGGTTCTTCGAGTGCCTTCTTCGCTTCGGCATCGGCCAGTTCATTGCTGTGTACACCACAGCGACTACTGGGAACCCATTGAAATGTAATGTGGTGGCCGTTCTCTTCCGCTAAAGTGTATAGCTTGGGTGTCTGAAGAGCCAATGCTCTGTAAGAGCTTTCTTTCATTACGACTCTAAGTAGCTGCAGAGCTGATTTTGCATCACTAAAGACTGTCCATACTTGAAGAGGCTGTTGAAAAATATAGTGCACTACCTCTCTGATTGCCACTAGTTCTGCGGATGTTGGTGTTGTCTTGTTTCACAAACGAAACCTATGAATGGCTTGATGCACAGGCACAACGAAAGCCGCACCAGGTGCATGTGATGAGACCGATCCGTCTGTATATACGTTCACCGATGAGCCATATTCGTTCGACATATATTCAAGCGATCACAACCGAATCCAACTGGAATTTGGTGC
The DNA here is from genome assembly GCF_050947875.1 of Dermacentor variabilis. NCBI lineage: Eukaryota > Metazoa > Arthropoda > Arachnida > Ixodida > Ixodidae > Dermacentor > Dermacentor variabilis. Next base: position 9,106,806 of record NW_027460280.1, on the reverse strand, counting down.
CTGATGAGAAATGCAAGTTGAAGAAGCAGTATTTGTCAGAGCGTGATGTTGCACAGATAGCAGAGCACCTGGAAACAACAACATAAGAGAAGTACGAGTGCCTAGTCGAAAGAGTGTGAGATCGAACATGCCATACCACTGGTAAGCGACAGCAATATAAAGGGAAGAGGTGGTAAGACAAGGAAATTCAGTCGGCAATCAGAGTGCAAAGGGTGGCATGCAGTAAGCCCCAGACAGTGGTGAAGGAAAAACAATTGGAGCAACTCCCAGGGCGTCTATCAAGTTGACATTTCCAAATTCCCTGAGTTTCCCAGGTTTTCCCTGAGTGCCTTTGCAAAATTACCTGAGTGATGGAGAACTGTTTTATGTCAAGATGAGCTGAAACCATATCGCCCGATGCTGTCAATCTCTAGTAAGCACGAAAAAAAAAAAAACCCGATTTAAAACATGCTACAATGATCTTGTGAAGTCCTTCTACTTAGAGCGTAGAACCTTCCCCGGCTCACACAACAAACTATCCTGAGTGCAGGCTACAACTTTCCGCCTGCTACAAACCAATACATATACCCCTCGTTACAACTTTACAACAATATCTACCCAGACACATACCCCAATCCCACGTGCCATACCTGCAAGACACAGCCAGCCACACTTCGACACATTCTTTGGGACTGTACTCAACAATACCCCGACACTAACCCCATGACCCTCTCGTCGAGATGGCACGCTGCCCTGTGTAGCTCCAACCTTGACCACCAACTCTGGGCGACTCAGCAGGCCTGCGAGGCGGTGAAGAGGCAACACCTCGATGTCCCCACGTGGGAGGCCTAGGCCCAGCCACCACCTCTAGCTGGTTTCAATAAAGTTTATTCAGTCAGTCAATCCAATTTGAATACTATACTAATAATAATTCAAAAAGAGAATAGAAGGGAGGGGTTAGTAAAATGCATAGCAAATAAAATGTCTTCGGAAAAAACGGCAAATCGAGCCGGACATTCTCAAATATGAATAAAAAAGGAGATGCATACAGAAGCAAACATTTTCGAATATGAGCTATTTCTATCAACTGATAGCAAGCTCATTCATATGAGGCCCAAACTTTGTCACAAATGAGTTCTCTCTCAGCAGCTGGTAAGTCAACCTCAACTGTCCTGACATACCCTCAGCCCCCGCACAATGCCTCAGTGTTGCGTTTCACTGATTTAAAGATTTCATTTTGGCTTGAATGAGGGACACCTGCATGTCAGTGCCAGCCAACAATTTGTTTTTTTGAGCTCAAGCTCCTTCAAAGAAGTGGTGGCACGCTTCCTTTCCTGTTCATTTCTCAATGTGTACATCCTTTCTGTTCTTGTCGTCCTTCTGCCGCGTGTTTGCCCCATGGACCATTTGAAGCATCCTCTTGATTAGTTGTACAGTCAACATCCGATTTTTCGCACTCCCTAGGGGCCGCGAAGACATCCGAAAAACCAGGAAGTTTGAAAAAAGGAGGATGACAAAAAATGAATGCATGTCTTTTAATGACCTTAGGGCTCAAAATCGCCACAGACACATCTGAAAAAGTTCTGAAGGGCTGCCGGTACACTTATTAGGCATATTGGTGTTCATACTATGACAGGAGATGGCGGGTGCACGCGTGTATAAATAAGGAATACATACTGTGTCCCGTGACAATTGCCCCTTCCCGTGCTTACGCTTCACCGCAATACTTTCATGTATGATACACCGCGTAACATTTCTGTACTGAGGCGAAGCCGACTTTCGGGAACCAGCATTATGCAATGCATTATGCTTTCCAAGCTTCTAAGCCAATCGCGAGGACCACAAAGGCGGAGTTGGTGCCATTGCTCACAGCAGCGAATCCTTTCAATGAAAAACACAGCACCGAATGGCAAGAAGCTTAATATCGAACGTCAAAGCAGCTAGGCATGGCGTTGCTGTGGTGGTAGTTACGCGTCTGCCAGTGAATCTCCGTGTGAGTGCCGGTTCGAGGTGGCGAGATAATCAACATCAAAGGTGGTGGCTTTGAATAATACCATTTCAGACCTGTGGTTATGGAAAAAAAGTCTGGACAGTCGGACGGCGAAGGGTTCTTGCATCCGAAATTTCAGGCGTTCTTATAAATTGACCCTATGGGATAAGTGGTGGTGCCGTGAAGCCGTCTGAATTATTGGATGTCCATGAAGTCGGCTGTTAACTGCACAATGGCAACTCTTCCAGCGCCGACATGGCGTCAAAGACAATTCGTTGCAATTCCTTTGTTACTCGAGCCAGCATTACCGCGACTTTAGTTCCCTTTTGATAAAATTGCAGCTAATTTTACCTGATAAAATAAAGAAATCCTTGAGTTTTCCCTGAGTATTTCCAGGCTATTGAAAATTCCTGAGAATTTCAGGTTTTCCCAGTTGGTAGACACCTTGCTGTTAGTTTATTTCTCTCCTGTACATTTTTGTCACAACAAACAGACAAGAGGCAAAGCATTGCAAGCAGACTTTATTTCTATGAACCGTTTTCTGTGAATGTCCTTTTCAGAGCTAACAGGTATGCAAAATCCAAGTGGGCACACTTGCATGAGTGACATGGCGCTCCTGCTGTAGTACAGAAATCCATGTACTGACCTAATTAGGGTACTTTTGAACCAGCACTAAACTGTGGCTGAAAGTACACTGGCACATGCTAAATACATAAATCATGGCTTTGCATTCCTAATATAGTGATGCATTCAAAACCCAATGTGCGACAGTTGTGTAAAATATCTTAAAACTTTAAAGTTTATGCAAACAACAGCACAATGATTTATGCCTAAAGGTGTAACTATAGCGGACACTAAGAACTGAATGAAATTTACTCACCAGAGGAAACTAAGCTTCTCCTTCGGAGGCAAGTAATAATAAAAACAACTGCCAGTGTTCACACAAGCATCATGGAAGATAGCTTCGTATGTGTATAAACCGCTGCACCAAGTGATAAAAACATGCATAAAGCCATAATGGGACGCTGCACCCATAAGCTCCTAAAGCCATAATGGGACGCTGTACCCATAAGCTTCATAGTGTACTGACCTAGCCTGAAGTACCAAAAGCAGCGCCCTAAGTGCACTACCTTCAGACAGAGAAGCTGCACCAGCAGCAACAATAATGTGGTGGACGCTTCAAGACAATGCTTGCACCAACAAGAGGCCATGTTACAATGGTGTGGAGGTGGGCACGCACTTGGGAACACCTGCCATTTGATGACAACCCAGAATACTGCAAGTGACCTGAATAAAAGTAGCCAGAGATCAAGATACAAAGGATTGTAAGGTAGTTCACTGTGCAGCATTTTGCTTGTGCTGCTCTAAATGGCTCTTTTTTAATGTAGAAGCCAGTGAAGATTAAAAAAAAGATGTGTGTGGGGGGGTATGAATAGCAAGCGACTAGATCCAATGTCAGACACACCAAAGCAAGGAAAAAAAATCCTCAATGAATGCAAAATATATTATTTACCAGGTGGGCAGTGAAAAGAGAAAGTGGACGTAAGCCAAAAAGGGAGAATGTGTAGCTCAGGGAATGGGCTTTGCATAATAATTAAATGAGTACCTATGCTCAAATTTTCTGCAGAAGTGCTGCTCTCCACTTGGCATCTATCAAAGGCAAAGTTATTGTTGAGCCCAAAAGAAGCATCCCTCAGCTAGGTAGCGACATATGCTTGGGTTCTGTGGTGACAGCCGAACCAGTGACCCTCAAAAGAGCTTGGCTCGCCGCTTGAGGTCATTGCGTTTCCACTCGGGTAGACGGTAAAACTCCAGCCGGCTCATGTGGAACAGTGCCTGGAATTCCTCATTGGATAGATGACGCTGAAATGACAAAGGTAACCAAATATGATCCTTGTAAGCAAAGTAAATGGGGCAATTCCACAAGAGATCAAACATGCATATCTCCTTATATTTGTTCTGTCTTGTTTTTTATATGACGTGTAGGAATATTCAAACTGCATGGAACAAAAAATTTTATTCCCAGAAAAGTGTTCCCAGTAAGCCGAAAAAATATTTGAAAGACGGCACAAGTGTCCTTCTATTGCTTAGCAGAACATTTTATGATTTCATGACCAAATTAAATGCTAACTAAAAACGTTGCATCGAAAAACTTTTCTGCTCATTTTAATACGCTTCACAGTAAATTAGTTCCATGCATTTTTTTTTGCTGTCCATAAACTAAAAAGATGTAAAAAAATTCCAAACATGGCCCAAATCAGAAAAGTTCTGTAACTTTGATGCGTCTTGGCGCGATTTGTTTCACACAGAAGCTTGAAAAAAGTGTCAAACATAGAACGTTCTCTTTTTAACATTTATGCAAAATATATCTTCCTACATGAAACACAAGAGAAGAAAAGTTAAATAAACAAGTAAAAAAAATAATTAAAAAGAATACACATATGGTTCCAATTTTTTGAAAAATTTTTGATGAAGTTTGTTTATGTACGGCAAAATGTGGGCACGTTATGTTTCCTCATTTGCTTTATTCACAAAATACAACGGGTTAAAGTGACCCATGAAAACATGCTGGCTTCAGTACCTTTGCTGGTTGTCTGTCAGTTTGCATTGTACACAAATCTAGTTCTAATTTCTTTGCTGTTTTAGAACTTCACTCTCGCAGCTTGTTTTCAACAAATGTATTGTCAGATTTTATTTGTGTCTAGCATGTGCGGGGGTGGAGGGCTGCCGCATTCTAAAGTGCTAATGCGTACTGAGTTTGCAGCCTACAGCCTCTGTAAGTATCACACTTATGCCTCCATTAGGTGCTTGCAAATAGCATGCGAGACACCGCCAGTGCATGTTGTGGCTGACTTTGCCAAAACCCACCTGGTGCACTTTGTAATCACCTGTAAGTGGCACCAAGGCAAACTAATCTGCAAGCGATGGTACGCTTCTATAATAAGCAGGAGCGCCATTATGGAAGCGCTAATTCACTGCCTGGTCTTCATCCCCAACGTGCAATGGATATTGGAACCTTCTTCGGCAGCACCACATCCCCCCCCCAACTCACACTGTGCCTTTCTCAAAACTTATCCGAGTCATTTCACGAGCTGTTTATTTCGTTTCCAGTCATCACATGTTTTCCGTGTCACTCACAGATAACGTCTTCCTGTCTTACCTTCACCTTCATTTCTGCATTTCAGCTGTCCGAAAAAGAGCAGTGCAGCATAACTGAGCCAAAGTTGCCTAATTTATGATGTTTTGTCAGCACCTTGCCGACGCTCTTTCCCATGCCGAGAACAGCAGAGGTTACTACTGGAGGCACAAAACGGACATTGTTCTTCGATAACGAACATGGGCCACATGTTTTCACAGTGAAAAGCTTTAGATGGCCTTGCTTATAAAACATGAAACCGTGAGACACTCTGGAGCCCGTCACGACAGTGGCACAGAAAAACCAACAGAAAGAGTGTGGTGCAGTTCAGTATAAACGTTTCGAATTGGTATAGCTGTTCACTACATGCGATGTACCCAAGCATTCTGTGCTCATTATTTATGCATTCACAAGAAGAAGAATGCTAATAAAAAAAAATTACTGACGATTACGTTACTTCCTAATGCGAAATTTGAGCGCAGCAAATAAGCTGTTTCACCTTTTGGATAGATTGAGGCAAAGAAATCGAGCAACACATGTATGCGCTATCACAGAATTTTTTTTTTATTTTTCACACGTATTCCTTTAACAAAGACTCCACTAACAGTTCTTGACAGTCATGAAGGAAGCTTTGTGGTCGGAGAAATAGACTGATATATGTTCGACTTGGTACACCAATGCTTGATTCTCAAAGACGAGATCTATACAAGTGCCTCGCGAGGTTGTCACAGCCGTGGGGGAAGCAGAGGCTAAGCGCCGCCGCCGAGAAGACCCTGCCGTTCGACCGCCGAAGCGGAGGCTCATTGCCGCCGTCGAGAGCAACCAGCAGTAAGCGAGGCTGAAGCAGAAGCTCATCGCCGCCGCCGAGAAGACCCTGCAGTTCGCGCCGCCGAAGCGGAGGCTCATCGCCGCCGTCGAGAGCAACCAGCAGTAAGCGGAAGCGGAGGGGGGCGGCGTGTACACCCAGCGGCAAACGATGGGGGCAGAAGCGCGCGCAGCAAGCGGACAACACGATAAAGGGAGGAGGGAAGAGATAGTAGCGACTGACTGATGCCTTTGACTGATACTCTTTCTGCATGGCGGCGACGGTGTTCTATGCAGTCACGTTATCTTGACTCTCTAGCGGCGTCAGCGGCATCCAGCGGTATCAGTCGGTCGCTGCTAGCGCTGGGGGGATGAAAGGGGGGCGGAGCTGGTTACGAGGCCGACGACAACGCCGACGACAACGGCGACAACGACGCGAAACCCAGGAACGGACGCCAAAGAGCTGCGCTCTAAAAAAATGTTCGTCGCATAAACACTTTGGATGTTGCCTCCCTGCAGAAGCTACTGCCAGAGGCTGAGGATATTTGAGGTACTGAAGAAGTCTGCCAGCACTGCTTTATGCTCCTCAAGGAAATCCTGTCTTCATCTAGTGACACCCACAGTGAAGCAGACTAAGCATTCCTTCAGGAAGAAGAAGCGATTGATGACTTGAAGAGGTATGTTCACCTTTCTCCTGATGTCTCACCATTGAAGCCACCATCTTCCATTCACAAACGCAGCAGACTGTCTTACGGAAAGAGAAAATGGGTCGAGATTGAAAGTGTCGCATTGACAAACATACACTCAACTTCAAGCGCTGTACATGAAAGTGTCAGTACACCTAACTGCCTGTGACAGAATGTTGTGCATGCCCTGGCTGGTTATATAGCTTGAAGCAAGCGTACAAGGTTTCAAAGTCCTATCGAGAGCGCCCCCATCTCTGAGCCATTGTGCCACCAGAAGATAAAAACAAACCCGTTCAAGAGGCAGTCCCAGCTGTCACAACGTACATGCTCAGAAATTCCCGAAATTGGCACGAGCAGCATGGAATGCAGTCAGGTTTTGATCCATACACGAGGTCATGGTTAAGCCTATCGGATGTGCAGTACGGTCCACTCTTAGAGGGAATAAGCGAGTGCGTGGCCGGCGGCCCACACGGCACTAACTGGCGGTGAGATTTGTAAATGTGGCGACGCATGCACAGAGTCGTAACGGTGGCGCGCGCATGCCCCGCTTTGTCTGCTACTTCTCCGCCCCAGTACTCAGCAAGCACTGGAGAGCACTTCTGTTTTTCTGCGGTGTGATTTATCTAGCCGCCACTCTGCTTGCTGCTCAGCGGGTAATCGGCAAGCTGAAAAAAAAAAAAGATGTTGCTTGTTTCTGCAGTCTCTCGCCAGTTTTAACTCGACTAGTTATTGTTCGTTAAAGCAACAACATTCGCAGAAGCTCCATAGTTCGGATATTTGCGATATCAATTGGAGATGCAGTTTTAAGAAAATTATTCTGTTACACCAACATGTGCATGCAATGAAATAAGGTGTGTGAAACTGTGGAATTCTGCAAAAGTGATAATGAAGCCTGTCACTTCCGTAACCTTGTGTCTCACAAATAAGCTAGTCACATGTTTTTCACATACTGCTCGCAGCAACTGGCCACTTTTGATAAGAAACGAGGAAGTTGAAGCCCAATGCAGTGAGCATACCAAGCTTACCCTTCAAACCATAAAATGCCTGCCTATTCGACAAGTGGGAGGCAGAGTTGGTATCAGTTGCTTCACACTGCGGAAAAAAAAAAAAAAGCAGCAGTGCCAGCACGCGCCGAGCGCTGGGGTGGAAAAGTAGCAGATGACATGGGGCACGCAGTGCCCTTATGAATCTAGGCGCATGCTCCACCTTTCCGAATCTCGCCAGCAGCTAGCACTTTGCCAACCGCTGGCCAAGTGCTTGCGTGTTCCCTTAAGAGTGGGGACGTACTGTACAAGCTGCGCTCGACTACTTCACCAAAGATGAAGGGTGCTCTTGGGAGAGCCCGAACAAGGAGGATGCTGTGTCAGTCATCATGAACAGCCAGATAGAGTATGTCTCAAAGCGGTTTATGACACATTCTGGCTGTGAGACATTCCAGATGTTCAAAGCAGCTTACCCCAAAAGTGCCATCGCCCTGCCAAAGTTTTACAGCCTGCATCAAAAATGTGTGCTGCTCCCACCACAAGAGGTTTGTGTCAGCGTTTATTGCGTTAATGCCAACCTTTGTGTCTACACGCTTGAGAACGTAAATGGCAAGGAGATCTCATTGGAAGGCATGAAAGCATTGTGCCTTTGCGGCTCCCCAACCGCAGATTGTATGTTAGGTGAATGCAAGCACTGCCCATGGAGTGAAAGCCTCACTTTGGCCAGTCTGGGAATGGTCGATGAGGATGAGGTCACATTTGCTGTTTGGGAAAGCGGCGACTTGATCAAGATGCCTTGAACCCCTTTTGTGAAAGAGCTCGGCAAATGGACGACAAAATGAATTTCTCACGAATACATACACGTCACTTAAGCCGCGGCTATTCATGAGGCAAAGAAGTTCGAGCAGCACGGAAACATTGTACTGCATTTTGATTTTGCAGAAAACTTGACTGTCCTTTGCTCAAATTAAACACAATCGTACCATTGGCACAAGAAACAAATCTCCATTTTCACCTGTGTCACCACGACTAAGAAAGCAACACACAGTTTTGCTGTCATAAGCAACGACATGCATAATGACGCAGTTCACGCCTGCTACGCCCAATGTATAGTGCACAAAGTGTTAGATGAAAAAGCACCCATCTATTGTTGCATAACATACGTCAGCGATAATGCAGCAAGTCATTTTGAAAATAAAATAGGTACCAACTGTATGAGTTGTGCCACTACAAGTATACGTCCACGAGGTAGATATTTTCCCCCACCGGATGTGGGAAGAATGCCTGTGACGGTGTGGGTGAACTCCTTAAGCACTAAGCTTCCCTGCACAGCCTGAGGTCAGGAAACGCTGCCTCCTTTCAGTTAGCACATGAGATGGTCTCCCACCTCAGCAGCAACCTCAAGAATGTGGCCCTGCTCTTCGGGAATACAATTTTCTGTTCCGTGCAGGTTGAATATTCCTACACGACATATAAAAAAACCAGACAAAACAAAAATATCAAGCGGATACGCATGCTTGATCTCGAGGAGTGTGTGTTGGGAGGCTAGTTGGTAAGACGTTTTTTTGTAAACTTAAACTGCGCTAGGGATGAGACACTGAGGTAGAAGAGGATTGGATGAACACCAGATCATAACCGCGAGTGTTCGCAGAGTGTTCCATGGTCACACGGTTATGATCTGGCTTGGGCATGAACATAGTTCGAAGAGGCAGCATTGTGTGATTTCAATAAACCAGTTGTTAGTCTGCGTTAGTCCTGTCTTCATCTACTTCGGTGTCTCGTCCCTAGTGCAGTTTTAAGGTCACAAAAAAAAATATCTGATCTCTTGTGGAATCACCCAATGGTTTGTCCATGCATTCGTTGTCTTGTAACAATCCATCCACTGTAATATCAAAAAGCCTAGTGCTTGTCCCCAGCATAGTGGTTTCAAATAATGGTAGCAGTGTGCAGTGCTGCAACCTCTAGTGCTTCAATTAAAAACCAGCAGTGGTAATCAGAGTGCCTCCTCATTTATTCAATTGTTCCAAAAGTCACCAATACTCGATTTATTTCTAGGGTTGTGCGAATACAGAGTGGTAGATTTCGAGTAAAGAAAAAAAACAGCGAATCAAATATTAGAAAATGTAAAACTTTATGCTTAAAAATTTTTGTGGGGAAAAAAAAAACAGGATGGTGCACATGCCCAGGGGTTTACTCACATTGCGCAACAATAAACAATCAGGGAAAGCATGGGAAAAGCGGGAGATGGAAATTCAAGACGATGAGCAAAGCGAGAACAAGGTAAAAGCGGGAGTCAACATTCTGACAAGTGTTGTCTTTTTCAAGGCAAGTCCACTTGACATCGTTTCAAGGCCTTGGAAATGATAAGTCCACTTGCCGAAACGTTGGCTCCCACTTTTACCTTGTTCTTGCTTTGCTCATCGTCAAGAAGCGGTCAGCAACTCTATTTCATACATAGCCAGCAACACTGCATAAGTAGTCCAGCCTTTCTCAGGGCAGTTTCTATGGAATAATTATTACAACTTCTAGAACCAAGATTACTTCTTCCAGTACAGATGACATAGCACACTTTGGTCACAAGCTCAGTTGATGCAGTCTGCTAGTTTAACGGTGAATAGGTTCAGATTTTCAATGCCTTTCATGTAAATGAGGGAGTGCACAGTGGTACTTGCACTCAGTGAGCCAACATGGCAATGGGTGGTGCATTGCGAATGCCAACTGGGAATGAATAGTCTGCACTGTTGTTGACGCAATCCAATTTTAAACCTCCTGTAAGGAAGAAGTGCGCCGTGCAGAGCTCCGCAGCCGGATCGCCAATGCTACTGAAGTGGGGCTCGGGCTAGACGCTGTTCCTGGTGTGACTGGCTAAGCCTACGCTGTTGCGTCTTCTTGTCCGCGTCCATCGTGCCGTCCAAAGCTGTGTCGGACTTCTTTGCCATAATTGGTGGAGGTTTGCTGGGTCTCCTGTCATCCTGAAATTGCGCAGCCAGACTCTCCCTGCAATCATGACCACCGCAAGCGCCACGAGCTTACCACCACCTGCTCGCCAGTCCTCCGTATGCCCCGGCACACTCCGTCAGTGGGACCCTCCCACCTTCAGTGGCACTGACGACCACAAGGTTGATGACTGGCTCTCATCATACGAATGCGTCATTCTGAACAACAAATGGGATGACATCACGAAATTGACCACCGTCCCTTTTTACCTCACCGCAATTGCCCACTTGTGGTTTCGGAACCACGAAAGCGAAGTGCCAAGCTGGACGGTGTTCAAGACAAAGTTCAGCGAGGTCTTCGGCCGCCCTGCTGTTCAAAAGCTTCGTGCCGAACAGCGTCTGCAGTTGCGCTCTCAGCAGCCTGGTGAGACCTTTACCAGCTACATCGAAGATGTCATCGATCTCTGTAAACGCGTTGATGCATCCATGACTGAGGGAAATAAAATCAAGCATATAATGAAGGGTATCGACAAGGACGCATTTCAGATGCTCATTTCAATGAGCCCCTCTACTGTTGCACAAGTTATTGAACTGTGCCAAAGCTATGACGAGCTCCGCCGTCAACACATCCTCACTCGCCGTCCTGCTTCCTATCAGGAATCGTTGTCCGGCTTGACCTCCCCTATTCAAGATTCCACCCTCCTCTCGCAGATCAAGGCTTTCGTCCGGGAAGAAGGAGCTCGCCAGCTCTCCCTAATCTCCAACCCGCCGGAGTCAAGTTCATCCCTTAGTCCGACCCTACGACATGTTATAGAAGAACAAGTGTCCGAGGTCCTTCCTCTGGAATGGGCGCCTCAACTCACCGCCCCATCGACTTATGCCGACGCCGTCGCACGACCACAACCACCGACCTTCCGGGCTCCGCCTCCGATGCCTAGCCCTGTTTTTAATCCCTGGCGCACACCGGACAATCGGCCCATCTACTATTCATGCAGTATTCCCGGACACGTTGCACGCCTGTGCTGCCGCCATCCACTTCATCCACGTGACGACCCACACACAGCTGCGTACGACCATCCATTGTCTTACGCTCCAGACCACGATTTACACCTTCTCCGCTCAAGCCTTCGCCCAGTTTCCGACCGCCGTTCTCCATCTCCTCGTCGTCGCTCGCTCTCCCCGATGCGTTGACGTCCCTCTACTGCTGACACGGAAAACTAAGTGGAGCAGTTCCCGAGGCAAGAACTGCGTCATCGTCGCAACGCTCAAGCCCTCTTCTTTCGCCGCCCAACGTTATTGATGTCGCTGTTGAAGGCGTCTCTGTGCTTGCCCTCATTGACACAGGTGCCGCCATATGTGCATTGACGGTATCCTGCTGAGGCACTTCACCCAGATTCAACAAAGGCCCACTTGCTGGAGGAGTTCCTGGTGTACCTAAGTGAATGGGAAGCTCATGCAAAGAACACGGGAGGCTTCCTGAGTAATTCTACAGCGAGTGGATTGCGTGTCACTATAACCAGTGTGCTAGAACTGCTACCTTATCTCACAGAGAAAGTAGGATTTAAATACTTAATGACTTCGAAAACCAGCCAAGACCGATTACAGAATTTATTTGGTATTATACGTCAGTCATCCAGCAGCAATGACCATCCCACACCAACCCAGTTTTTGTTAATCATCAGTTGTCTTTTGTTCTATGGTCTTGTGAAAATAGCCAGGGGACCAGGGTGAGCTAGCTTCATTGCTGGAGATTGAGGCCTGTGCTGACACTCTGCCACATGACAAGTCAGTTGATAATGCAAGCACTGTGGATGAGTCAATTTCTGTGCCAGCACCTGTTGACCACAACCAGCATATTGCTAGAAGCGATTCCACGCCAATATTTTGTGTTGTTGGCTATATTGCACGAAAGTGTACGACGAAAATGAATTGCCAAGTTTGTACAAGCCCGCTAAAAACGTCACCCCAAGGGGAAGCTTTTCAGCTTGCTCGCTTGACAAACTTTCGTGACAAAGGGGGACTGTTGTACTTTTCAAGTCATCTATACAGTTTTGTGAACAACCTGGAAAATACGTTCACATAGCACTTCTCCTGCAACAAGCTGCATTCGGACAGCATTTTGGATGTACTGGGAGTTGTGAAAGAAAGGTTTTCACAAGAAGTTGGGTGCACACAACATGCCACAGTTCTATCGGCAAACATAATCAGCTTTTTAGTAGTGACGCGTTTGCATTTTTTTGTCAAAGGCATTAATTCTGAGAGGTCAGAGAAGTAGGAAAAGGCAAAACATTTAAAGTTGAGCTGCTGCTCATGAAGCGTAAGTGTCAAGTGATGAAGAGTGAGAATGGCTGTGTCAAATTTTCATTAACTTGTGCCCAGAACTTGAGAGAGTCGCCTTCTATCTTTGTTAGCTGTCCATTTTCATAGTGCATGTATTATAGCCTTGTGTAGAAATAGCTAGTTCATAGTGCCAAGGTTGTGAAGAATAGCTCAAAGGATATCCAGCTGAAAGCATTTAAGCTGTTGCTCACATGGCATTAATAGCTTGTGGTAAATGTTTTGAAGTATGTTTGCGTCAGAGTCAGCATCGGCAGTAATTTCACGTACCTGTAAAACGCATGCGTGACGAAACAATGCTCTTTTTTTCCGAATAAATACTAAAAGGATCCAGTTGTTTACATGTGTTAACCGCGCAACGTTATAGTCTCCGTACGCTTTGCCCACACCACTGCAATCCAAATGCATGTCAAATGTGCACAGCATCTCTATGCACAGAGTTGTGTACACAGTCTAATAACAAGTTCACACAAGTAATAATGGTAACTGAGGCACGGAAAAGGTGCTATTTTTTGCAGCCCAATTGCCACGAGTATTGACCGCCTACAATGTAATTTATTTCACGAGATAACAGCAGTACTACATGTCCAGTCTTATGCGCAAATATAGCTCAACGAACGTGCCTCGCGCCAGTCATTTTTTAAAATCTTAACTACATTAGTGGCATGTGTTATACTGCAGAGATTCGTGTGCAATTCCATGTGGATACAATGACAGTGCACGGAAACAGCATGGTTTTAACCACGCACAAGCACCTGCGTCAGGCAGAGTCTTACATTGAAACCGCTGGTGGCGCCACTGTGTGTGACATACCAGGCATCAAACAGGGGACCCGAGTAAGCCCACCACCCTCTTCTAGCTCACTTTATCTTGGCCACATTGACTTGCAACACTTTTATAATAAATAGATTTTCATTTCTTGTTGAGTAAATATAGATTAAGATAACACACCAAATAACTAAATACAACTAATTTATAACACAACTAAAGCAATTACTTTTTAGAAGGGTTTCTTATTTTATTTTAATCTACATCTTTAAAAAACAATTTTAGTCTGCTGCCTTTCCTTTTTTTTTCTTGCTGCGCGTGCACTTCATTTTCCCGTTCTGCACCGCGTGGCCTAAAGTGCCACCCAAGGTCCCGAAGTGCACTACCCATGAGTGCACTTAACTTGCCCGCTTGGCAGGGGTGTAACACTTGTTTTTGAACAATTCAGCTTCCATCATACCTCACAGAAAACAGATGCCTGAATGCTCTCCTGCTTGTGCCTGCTCCCTGCAGAGTGAGGACATTCTTTGAAGGGGCACTTGCTGCCTCTTGGCCATCCCAGCCATTACTGCGCAGGCACACCCTGGTTGCGCTATGATGGTTATTCGTTAGTTGTGAGGTGGTTCAGAGTGTGTGTACACATAGAAGGAGCGTGGCTGAGAGCAAAGGCGACACAAAAAACTCGTTTGGACCTTTGCACCGCATTGCATGTGCACAATGCCCTCTGGACCTTTGGTGTCGTCGTTTTAGCCTCTTGACAGCTCAAATTATCCATGACCACCTGCAAGAGCATTGCAGAAACTGCAGCGCTTACCTTTCTACTAAAGTGCAAGTCTAGAGGGAAGATAGATAAAATGGTAGAGAGGAGGAGGGACCCTAACTGGTAAGAAAAAGCAGCTTTTTATTTTCATCAAAAAATAAGCTTTTTGCACTGTGGGACCGATTTTGCAGAGCGGTTGACTGACTGTATCTATTCCGATGTTTGAGATTAATTTCGGTGACATGGTTCAGTGAGTGATCGTGGACCCCCGTATGAACACCGCTCGTAATGGCCAATGCTGTAGATGACAATGCGGTTGTCCCCACACTGCGTGGAGTGTGAGAACGGGAGAGGATGCAGGCACCCTATCATCCTACTCCATGCATCCACTTATTCTATTTTGCCATGCTTGGTGTGGGAGAGGAAGTTGTTGAAACCACACTAAGGAAAAGGAATTTCACGGCCGCGCCTGTCCGTTGAGCGGTCTTGGCAGTTTGAGAAACTTGATGCGGGCTTTACCGATCGTGATGCTTTGACATTCAGCCAAAGTACGATCACAACCCAGGATGTGGCTTGTGCCCAACACCATGATGAAGACAATGCTGCTGTAAGAGCAGTTGACATTACCGACAGCTCTCCTGTTCCCACGCTCCGTGCAGTGCGGGGACAATTGTGTCGTCTGTTACAGTGTTCACCATTACGAACAGGTTAATACACATGTCCACTATCACTGACACTTTGATGGCGGTAGCATGCAATTCTCATTGTTGAAATGCTGGCTCAAGAGACGCTCCTTGTACGACCACTGTTGTACCTTTTCACGTGATTTGTATTAAGAAGCTGCTATGTGGAACGCGAGTGCAATGCAGCTAGGAAAGCAATGAGCACAGGAGACGGGCGTGGACACCCATGTAAGTTCGCTGTGCTCCTATAGGGACAAGACAAGAGCTGGCGTCTGCGGAGAAACTTGAGCAACATCGACAAGGGTTGTTGACAAGGTTTCTTGACTCGTGCAAGTCACTGCCAGAACATCTGCAGCGGCCGTGCTTATACATTCTGAGCAATGGCCTCAGCGAAACGGCTGAGGTTAACCAACGACAGTTTCTTCAAGAGGGACAGGGGTGCCTTTACCGATCATGATGCTTTCACATTGAGCCAGAGTTCAGTGACGACTCTGGAAGCAACTTGTGCCCAACACCCTGTTGGAGACGATGCTGCTGTAGGAGCAGTTGATGGTATCTCAGATAACATCGGACTGTACGTTGCGAATGGCGAGAACGATGAGACGTCAAAAATGACGAGACAAGGTGTCACTTGCTGTCGAACCCATGGATGGCCTGATAGTAACTATTCCTTCCGAAATGCGAGCAGTTGAAAGCTCAAGTTTCAGCCCAAGTGGCGGGAGAAGTATTATTGGCTGCTCTATTCAAAATACCAAGGAGGAGCCCTCTGTAAGGTCTGTGTTCTATTCGGGCATGAAAGCTCGGTGTTATGCTTGGGGGTTCAATCTTATCGCTCGTGATCCGTTGTCAAGATTGGAGTCTGGCATGAATTAGAAGGTAGCTAGGCCATGCCGTCGTCCAACTTATCCACGCTGAGGACGTTGATGAAGGGAAGGACTGCTTCTCATCGAGAACGAGGAATATGGGTTTATTTACAGTATTTATATCAGTTTAACATGACTGTTTGAGAAAGTACATCAGTCTAACATGACTGCTTGAGAGAGAGTACATCAGTCTAACATGACTGCTAGAGAGAGAGTGTCCTGAGCAGCCGCACAACAGCGGTTTTTAAACACTCGGTCCTCTCCCGATACCCAGGTGACGGAAACGGCCGTCTAAGCACCGTAGGCGAGTTGACCAAGCACCGCAGGGGAGAATGAGGCACCGTAGGGGCATTTATTCCCTGAACTGCAGCGCGCCCGCCGGCCGCTCATTGTCTGGCGTCTTGGTCGGCACGTGGGAAGGGGTGTCAGTAGAAGTTCCCGCGGCTCAGTAACAATAGTTGGTCCGCCAAGCCCGTTTAGTTACAATGGCAACTTTGTCAAACTCGGCTCCAACGACGGAGAGTCGAGGACGCACGTATTGTTGTTCACACACAGTCGACTTAGTCACGCCGTGGCTAGAGGTGTGTGGCGACGCTCCCGGAATGTTGCCGCCATAGTCGCAACTGGGTGGCAAAACTTGCACTGCAGCTGGCCGTTCTTAACATTGGGTAAGGGGAGCCATCAAAAGCTCAGTGCGTTTGTACTTCGTCCTTTTATTTGCTGGAAAAATGTGCTAGAAAGTTACCAGAGCCACAATGTCTGAATACCACAAGGCAGCACTGATTTATGCAGCTTACTCTGTCAACGCTTTTAAGGAAGAGCCAGTCGCCGAGCTGATTGATTCCGCTGTGAGTGCACAAAGGAAGAACCGGAAGCAGCTAATGTCCATCACTGAAGCTGTGATTTTCTGCGGAAGGCACGGTATACCTCTGAAGGGATGTCGGACCTCTTAGCATAGAGGACCCTCATGAAAATGATGGCAACTTCTATGCTCTCCTGCGTTTGAAGATTAGCTGCGGAGGCGATACACTGAAGGACCACATACAGACAGCCCCAGGAAACGCGACCTATCTTAGTCCACAGATACAGAATGAAGTGCTAGCAACATGTGCCACTGTGGTGCAGGAAACCATCGTCACCTGTGTCAACACTTCCAAGTGCTTCCCTCTGCTTACAGATGAAACAACAGACATTTCAGGTAAAAAGTAGCAGCAATATGGCTTTTGAGTGCACACAGTTATTCTAAGAATGACACGCAGCTAAACTGTAAACCTTTTAGTGCCATAATCTTGACAGTTCGCATGAAGGTAGATGTAATATTAAAGGGCATATGTTGCACCGGTTCTTTTCATTATTTCGATTATTTGAAATATATATGGATGTGCACTTGTCAAATATAGACGGTTTTTATAAATTTAACTTGCCTATGACGCTTTGTTTCATTTCTTTTCACTTCTGTAGGCACCGAGCCAATGTCAGTGTGCGTCAAGTACCTTTTGGACAGTACTCTGCACGAACATTTTCTTACCTTCGTCGAAGTAACGGACCTCTCTGGACAAGGCCTCACATCTACACTACTGAAACTTCTCAAGGACAGAGGCATAAACACTGCCTACATGTGTGGGCATGAATACGATGGGGCTGCAAACATGTCTGGCCGCTTCAATGGCGTTCAAGCTATTATCTAGTGGGAACACCCTGTGGCCCTTTATGTGCACTGCACTAGACATTCTTTAAATCTTGTGCTCTGTTACTCTTGCATCGTTCCCGAGATTCATAACACATTTGGGGTCATCCAGGAGGTGCGCACGTTTTTCAGAAAGTCGTTTCCGAGGTTGGCGGTGCTAAAGCGGAAAATCAGTGAGCAGACATGCCAAATGACAAAGTGAGAGCTTCATTGCTTATGTGAAACCCGCTGGGTGGAGCACCACGAGGCTGTCCAAAGATTAGTGGAACTTTTTGGAATTGTGTTAGCGCTTGAGGCCCTAGATGAAGCTGGTGGTGAAGACCTGTGAAAGCGCATCAATTGTTAATTTGCATTCAGATTTCAACTTTCATTGTTAGTTTAAATATTGCTGCAAAAGCACTCTCGCTGACGCTAGTGCTCTCCTGACAGCTCCAAACAGCCTCGTCTGACCTAGTTGTTGCCCTTAAGTCTCATCGATCATGTCCAAGCTGCTGTGAGGTAGATGAGGGGATCTGGCTTTTATGAAATATTCGAAGCCTCCATAAAAGTGGCCGAGGCAGCAGATGTAGAAATTCAAATGGTGCGGGTCGCCACTCTGCAGCGTAACCGCTCTAACGTCCGTGCCGTGAGCGTGGAGGAGTATTTTAGACTTGCTATATTCGTGCCTTTCATGGACGATCTTACAACACAGTTGGATGTGCACTTTTTAAATCACTGGTGTACTTTACAATTACTGTCTTCATTGATCCCGCAAAACATACGTGATGCCAAAACTACTTCAAAGCTGACAAGTTTTCAGCCTTTTACTCAGCTCATCTCAGTTGACTTGTTTGGGCTGCAAAGTGAAAAAATGATAAATCTGAAATACGGTCTACATCAGCATTACAGGCAGTTTCTCTTTGTCCGGTGGCTGTGCTTCCAAATGTGCATTGACTTCTGCAGATCCTTGCAATCCTGCCAGTAACAACAGTGGAGGCGGAGCGGTCTTTTCCCACTCTTCAGAGGTTAAAAATATACTTCAGGGCATCCACATTGCATGACTGCTCGCTCGGACTCGCTCTTCTGAATGTGCACCGTGACATTGCAGTCTCCTCAGAGGACATGCTTAATTTACTTTGTCAGGAATGCAGGCACCTGCAGCTGAATATATAGGTTGAAGCCGACCGAGACACTGAGAGTGGCTTTATCTGTAAGGTCACTGTTTGTGCAGTGGGACCATATTAATAGCTTCAATTACCGCCACTTCCTTTGTACTACTCCTCGACGTTTTTTTATGATCCAGCGAAAATTTTGTCTGGACAAACAGGGTTGCGTCGACATTGTGGGGTTTATTAAGCATAGCTTATGAAATTCGTCTCCCTAGAGCATCTTTTGTGAAAGTGCTTGCAATGTATATTTGCAATGTTTATTCTTTTTTTTCCCTTTTTCTTCCTATTCCTATTCGAATATAACACTTTAGCAGTAAGTTGCAGTTACAATGTTAATAGTAATTTTAGTGCGTGATGTTCACATTGTTATACTGACATTTAAAATTTCCCAGAGTTGTATAAAGTTTTGTTCTATGTGCTCACACAGTATTTTTCTTTTGTTTGCGACTTTGTGATGAATACTTAGTTTTTAGAAAGGCGTGTGTGGATCGTGCAGCGTAATTTTTGTTTCATGCAAATAATTCTTATGTATGTTACTTCAAGTGCAAACAGTATGTTTATACTTTATTATGTTTAATAATGTAATGTCCCTAAATTTTGTGCTTATAATATTCTGTAATTGTATATACATACAGATATGCACATATATGAACAATTAAGGTAAAATATGCAAAAATAGGAATATATACATATAAGTCGTAGTGCATGCTGGTAAGTACTCTATAGAGTTCGTACACCTATAGGTATACATTTGTACAATGCACAACGTCTGCAACAATATGATTGTGAAGGTGCCCACTCTCTATAATAAACAATGTCGCAGCATATACGCTCGCTGCACTTGCTCACACCAGTGTTTTGACAGCACGTATCCAGTGTGATGTGTTGGCTTGTGCACGCTGACACCATGCTCGTTAATTCAGTTAGTAAGCGAGTGTTTAGAAAGTTTATATGGCTAATAAAACTAATATCCTTGCTGGCTTTAGCTGTGTACTAATTTGCTACCGCAATTGATGCTTCGCCTTTTGGGTGTAACTGTGACTTTCTTACTGCATCTTTTTCTAGATAAGTCGGTTTGAATTAATATTGCATTTGCACTTTTCCATTCTGTTGTGCACAGCTTAGGCGGTGCATGCACGAATGCTTTCCCTCCATTATGTTGATGCACCAACACCATTATGTTGATGTATTAATGATGCACCAACAAATACAGTATAATGGCGTACTGTATTTTTCATTTTTCTTTTCCCTTTTCGTTTCTCTCCCTCTCATATTTTTCTTTTATTAATAATTTATGCAATACATTCTCCTTCGGTTTATAATGTATGTGGTATATAAATTTTTATTTATAACACCAAGCATTTCTTACTTTTGTGCACACAATTTAGCTGTGCCACGTTCCGACGTTTTCTGTATATTTCTATATACACCTATAGTCGGGGAGTGCCAAACGCTGTCAAGCTGCGATATTAGTAGCCTTTTGTCTGTGCTCCTGACATCAGATCATGGACTTCAAATAAAGGAATTTAATTGAATAACATGAAAACTGACTCTAATAGAAAAATTATTAAAGGGTACTATAGAACTGAAGGCCGAGCTCTGACTTGCTGTGGCCCCTTCGTTCGGCCATTCCAGTTTCCTCCTCTGCACCTTTATTTCCATTTTGTTGCCTCGCTTTAACCTTGTCCATTTTCCAGATGGTGTCATTATTGTCTTATTTTATTGGCTTGCGGGACAAGGATGCTTCAAAATAATTTAGCACTTGTGACTTACTCTACACCTGTGCATGAACTTCATACATCCTGGAACGACAAATGAGAGGAAACCTAAGCGCCTGATTTTTGTTAGACAAAGCCATATAAGCCCCCCCCCCCCTCCCCAACAGAAAATGAAGCCAAAAAAAGCCACGAGGAAACTGACTGAGGTTTTTGTCACTCATCACTCATAGTGCCTTGGAGGAGGCACTGCTTCAAATGTGTCGGTGCAGGCTATAGTAGCCCACACTGACACATAGCTGGTTGTACCTCATAGACAAAGGCTAAAGAACCCTCATCTTTATTTATTTATTTATTCGGTACACCTACATCGCCTGCACGGCATTATCGTAGGGGGTTTAAAATACAGGTAGTCACAATGGGAAAATATTCAGCAACATCAAAAGAATACATTAGTAAATACAACATTTTTAAGCCCTGAAATTCGCAAAAGCGGAAGACAAACTAACAAATTACCAAACAAAGTAAGTAACAAAGTAACTAGAAAAAAGAAACCAGCAGCGTATGTACAGAGATGAATAACAGAACATTCAAAGAATATGGCTCTCAATAGCCTTTTCAATACTAGACACTGCCATCAGTTCATTAGGGAGCTCATTCCAATCGTTAATCGTGTTAGGAAAAAATGAATACTTTGAAATGGGGTTTATTGTAGCTCGTTCGAGGGATCGCAGGTAGCTCTAGATCACGAGTCCTAGCGCTTCGCATCAACAACCCGCGCTCGTGTCTCGCGCCGCAGCGGTGGCAGTCCGCACAGTGCCACATGCATATTACCCACTACAACTACAGTGCCACTTGCATATTACCCACTACAACTTCCCCCGGGGCGAAGAGGAGCCATCCTGGCGACCTAAGGCGATGATACGATAAGGGGGTCGTGGTACGGCTTCAGGCGGCTGACATGAACAGTCTCGCGGCCACGGCGGCGTTTGTCCGGAGATGGCGTCACCGGTTCGACCACATAATTCACAGGCGAAGTACACGTGACGATCCGGTACGGACCTTGATATTTTGGAGCAAGCTTTGGGCTAAGGCCTGGAGCTTGGAAGGGCAGCCGAAGCCAGACGTGAGAGTCCACGGCGAAGGACTGTGTGGGCTGATCGTTGTCGTGGCGATCTTTGTGGATGCCTTGGGTATCCGACGTGAACGAGCGAGCAAGTTGGCGGCACTCTTCAGCATGGCGAGCAACTTCGGAAAGAGGGGTGAATTCAGAGGCATCCGGGTGATATGGTAGTACGGTGTCGAGGGTAGTGGATGGTTCACGGCCATAAAGAAGGAAAAATGGTGAGAAGCCTGTGGTAGCCTGAACGGCGGTATTGTATGCGTACGTCACAAAAGGGAGGACATCGTCCCAATTGGAATGATCCGACGCAACATACATGGTGAGCATGTCCCCAAGGGTGCGGTTGAATCGTTCCGTTAGACCGTTAGTTTGTGGGTGATACGCCGTAGTGGTGCGGTGAATAGTGCGGCACGCGGCGAGGAGCTCATTAATAACTTCGGACAAGAAGACACGGCCTCGGTCACTGAGCAGTTCTCGCGGTGCGCCGTGCCGTAAGACGAAATGCCGTAAGATGAATGCGGCGACGTCGCGAGCAGCAGCCGAAGCAAGTGCAGCAGTTTCAGCATATCTTGTCAGGTGGTCTACTGCGACAATTATCCAACGATTGCCGGTAGCACTGCATGGAAGAGGCCCATAAAGGTCGATGCCAACCCGATCAAAAGGACGTGCAGGACAAGGTAAAGGTTGCAGAGGGCCTGTCGTATGAGAAGATGTCTTGCATCGCTGACAGGCTGCACATGACCGAATGTATTTGCGGACATAAGAATACATGCCGCGCCAGTAGTACCGCTGGCGGAGCCGCTCGTAGGTTTTCAGGACGCCAGCAAGAGCTTGTTGTGGGTCTGCATGGAAATACGTGCATACGTCGGAACGCAAATGGCGAGGGATGACTAGCAGCCATTTGCAACCGTCGGGCTGATAGTTTCGGCGGTACAAGATGGCGTCCCGTAGCACGAAGTGGGTGGCTTGGCGACGAATGGCTCGAGGGCATGTAGACGTTGAAGAACTGCTAAGAATGTCAATAAGAGACACAATCCACGGATCTTTTCTCTGTTCAGACGGCATGTCACTAACGGCAAGCGTAGCAACCGGGCACTCTATGGGTGAAGGTGGCCTTTCGTCGGATCGCATGGGCGCACGGGAGAGCGCATCTGCATCAGAATGTTGGCGCCCGGATCGATAAATGACGCGAATGTCAAATTCTTGGATCCGAAGAGCCCAACGTCCAAGACGCCCCGACGGGTTTTCAGTGACGCAAGCCAGCAGAGCGCGTGGTGGTCTGTCACAACGTCGAACGGACGGCCATACAAGTAAGGGCGAAATTTGTTTAAGGCCCAAACTATAGCTAAACATTCTTTTTCCGTGACAGAATAATTGGATTCTGCCTTCGTGAGAGCACGACTCGCATATGCAACCACATATTCTGGAAAGCCAGGCTTCCGTTGTGCAAGGACGGCCCCAAGACCAACGCCGCTGGCGTCGGTATGAACTTCAGTCGGTGCACTCGGGTCGTAGTGGCGTAGAACAGGCGGTGAGGTAAGCCGACGGCGCAAAGTGGTGAAGGCTTGGTCACATGCCGGAGTCCAGTCGCGAAGGTCACCAGAGCCAGCCAGGAGCTTCGTCAGGGGAGCGATGATGCAGGCAAAATTGCGCACAAAGCGGCGAAAATAAGAGCAAAGACCGACGAAACTGCGGAGCTCTTTCACTGTAGTCGGCCGCGGAAATTCTGCGACAGCACGAAGTTTGTCAGGGTCGGGAAGGACGCCGTCTTTGGACACGACATGGCCAAGTATGGTCAGCTGGCGGGCTTCGAAGCGGCACTTTTTCAAGTTAAGTTGAAGGCCGGCGGTGGTAAGGCAAGTAAGGACTTCGCGTAGACGAGAGAGGTGAGTGGTGAAATCAGGGGAGAAAACTACCACGTCGTCTAAATAACACAAACACGTCTTCCATTTGAGGCCTCGTAGAAGATTGTCCATCATCCTTTCGAATGTCGCGGGTGCATTGCAGAGGCCGAATGGCATTACTGTAAACTCATACAGGCCATCAGGCGTAATAAAAGCTGTTTTCGAGCGGTCGGATTCAGCCACTGGCACTTGCCAATAGCCCGATCGCAAGTCCAAAGAAGAAAAGAATTCGGCACCATGAAGACAATCCAGGGCGTCATCTATGCGCGGTAGAGGATAGACATCTTTTCGTGTAATCTTGTTGAGGCGACGATAGTCCACACAGAAACGAATCGAGTCATCTTTTTTCTTAATGAGTACTACAGGAGATGACCAAGGACTGCAGGATGGCTTGATAACACCACGTTCAAGCATGTCTTCAACTTGCTCGGCGATGACACGACGCTCGGTGGATGACACGCGGTACGGACGCTGGCGTAATGGTGCGTGGTGTCCCGTATCAATGTGGTGAGAGACGGTACTGGTGCGGCCTAATGATGCTTGGTTGCAGTCAAAAGAGGCGTGAAAATCATTTAAAAGAGTAATAAGCCGCTCACGTTGTGTCGGCTCGAGGTCATCGGCAATAGAGCGACAAAAAACATCCGGTGGTACTCGGTTAGATGACACATGGGGTGCCAGTGCTGTTACGTTGGCAGTATCCACGTCGTCGGGAACAGGGAAATGCACAATAACGTCAGCGTCCACAGTCTGGATGGTACCAATAGTCTCGCCACAGTGCAAAGCCAAAGTGTACGAATTTGGGTTAGAAATCAGTATTGCTGCAGCCCCATGGTGAATTGTGAGGAGGGTGAAAGGCAACAATATAGGTAGGCGGCGAATGAAGACTGCAGCGGGTGAAAACATGACCGTCGCTTCGGCAAGCGATGCGCATGAAAGAGGGACAAATACCGCGCTGTGAGGGGGAAGGTCAGTATCTGAAGCTACACAGATCCTGGTAACATCATGAACTTGAAAGTCGTGAGACGGCAAATCGCACAGAACGGAGAACTGAACCTCAGCACGTGCACAGTCAATGACGGCGTGATGGCGCGACAGAAAATCCCAACCGAGAATCACATCGTGGGAGCAACAAGTTAGCACAAAGAAATCAATCGAATACAAAATGTCTCGAATCAACACCCTGGCAGTGCACATAGCGACAGGCTGAACTTGTTGTGCACTGGCTGTTCTAAGCAATAATACCGAAGGCATCATGGTCACTTTCCGTAATGCACGGCAAAGTTTCTCACTAATCACAGATACAGCAGCACCTGTATCGACGAGCGCAAGACATTTGATGCCATCAACAGACACTTCAATAACGTTAGCGGGGGAAAAACGAGGACTTTGATGTTCCGACGATGACGCAGTTCGTGCCTCAGGAACTGCGGAAATCAGTTTTCCGCCTCAGTAGTACTGGCACTGGGCCTACGACGCATGGGTGAGAGTGAGCGCCGACGAGGGGAAGGCGAGCGACGAGTATTGTAGAGCTGTGACTGCGGTGCTGGTATGTCATCAGCAGCGTAGACTTCCGGTGGTGGTCGCTGAGGCATACGGTATGGTCGGAAGCCGGAGCTGGGTGGTCGCGCGGTGCCCACGAAGGCCGGCAAGCGCCGGCGGCAGAAGCGCGCTACATGTCCCGGTGTACCGCAGGCATAGCATATTGGGCGGTTGTCAGGAGTGCGCCAAGGATTTGTGCCTTGCTGCTGTGCGCTGAAAAAGGGAGCGACCTGCTGGCGAGGCGAGGGCGGATGAGAGAACACCGGCTGGGGAGGCGCTGAAGGCGGAGGCGAGAATCCCGGCAGACGAGGCGCCCGTGCAGTGGCTTCAGCATACGTCAGAGGCGCGGCCACGAGAGCCGGCTGACACGGAGGTGGAAGAGCTTCGGTCACTTGCTCTTGAATTACCTGTCGGATCGCTGGAGCCAAATATTGAGAAGGCTTCTCCGTGGTCGGCAAAATCGAGAGCTGTCGCGCGACCTCCTCGCGCACAAATTCTTTTATTTGCGTCAGCAAAGTTGTGTGGTTGTCGCCAATAACCAATGCTGCTAACGAATCTTCCGTAGGCGGTGGGCGCCGAGCTAAGATGCGTTGTTTCCGTAGCTCGTCAAAACTTTGGCACAAGTTGATAACTTCGGCCACGGTATGCGGATCCTTCGCTAGCAACATTTGAAATGCATCCTCATCAATGCCTTTCATAATGTGTTTTATCTTGTCCTGTTCCGCCATTGACGGATTCACGCGCTTACACAGGTCAATGACATCTTCGATGTAACTTGTGAACGTTTCACCGTGATGTTGCGCGCGCCCCCGTAAGCGTTGTTCTGCGCGAAGCTTGCGCACAGCGGGGCGCCCGAACACTTCTGTGAAACTTGTCTTGAATCTGCTCCACGTTGTGAAATCGTGTTCGTGGTTTCGGAACCAGAGGTTCGCGACGCCGGTTAAGTAAAACAGCACATTGTGCAACTTCGTGACGTCGTCCCACTTGCTATGCTGGCTCACCCTTTCGTAAGATGACAACCAATCCTCCACGTCATGATCATCGGTGCCGCTAAAGATGGCAGGATCACGCTGGCGCAATGCACCGGAAACGATGACCGTCGGAGGCTGTGGTGCATCTTCCTGGGTGGTTTCGTCAGGCATGGTCGCAGCAGTCGGTAGCGTCCGGCTTCGGAGTTCCAGTTTTCGAGGTTACCCCGCACCTCCACCAAATGAAATGGGGTTTATTGTAGCTCGTTGAGGGATCGCAGGTAGCTCTAGATCACGAGTCCTCGCGCTTCGCATCAACAACCCGCGCTCGTGTCTCGCGCCGCAGCGGTGGCAGTCCGCACAGTGCCACATGCATATTACCCACTACAACTACAGTGCCACTTGCATATTACCCACTACAACTTAAACACATTGGTACGGCACTGATAAGCTCTAATTTTGTTAGCGTGGTCTCTCCTAGATGAAACGTAATGTGGCTCCTTAATGAACATTGTTTTGTCGATACCAGTTTTACTTTTGTATATATTGTAAAGGAATTTCAATCTTAGGATTTTCCTGCATGAAGAGAGTTTTCAAACCAACCCTTCCCGTATTCTGTATCCTCTCATAGTAACATTATAATTTCCTGTTACAAGGCATGTGCGTAAATATTGTGTGTGTGTATATAGTTAATCTTGACCATATATCTACCTATGTGAGACCAGGAAGAAATAGAGGGGGAGGGACTGTCACTGCATGTGGAGTCACTGCATGCTTCAGTAACTCCGAGGCCTCCCACCAGTACCTCTTCCGATGGAAGAAGCGGTTCAATGTTTCACTGCGTGCTTCCACCAGTGACAGCCAAAAGCTTTCGGCGGACTACGCGGAAGAGATCGCCGCCTTTCGGTGTGCTGTGCATTCCTTATGGCGTCAGAACGAATACACTAATTTTAAGATAGGAAACATAGACCAAACGATTGTGAGGATGGACGCCCCTGCCACTAAGACCAACAACCTGATAAACGAGTCCAGCATCCGGATCACTAACACTGGTTGTGTGCAGCAGGGCTTCATGGTTGTCTGCCACTGCTGTGGGTACCAAGCTCTCTGCCTTAATCGTCCTGAAGGAGCCCACCAGCTGCATTCTTCCCCAAGCTTATTGCACGCTAATGAATCGATGCGCAAGTTAGTTTTCCGGACATCAATAATTCAGGCATACGCAAATTTTTTGTGAAAAAAAAAAAAAAAAAAAACCAGCAACCATAACCACTCCCATTTACCCACTTTCTCCTAATGCAGATGACACTTGCTTTTTTTCTTTTTGAGCAAAGATATGCTCTTTGTTACCATGAATGTGTGTGTGTGTGTGTGTGTGTGTGTGTGTGTGTGTGTGTGTGCATGTACGTGCGTGTGTGCGCGCGTGTGTATGCAGGGTGTCCCAGCCAACTTGGACCAAGATTTTTAATAAACCTATGCGTTCTTCAGGACAGAAATTGCGTGGATGTTGTTAGCGTTTATCTAAACTTACAGTACCATTTTTTTGCTAGCCTTATTTTAGTAATTAGCCAAGGTAAATTACCTTTTTAAATATAGCTTGAAACATTACGGCGTCAAGAGGAAAGTTGTGGAGCTCCACAAATATTGCCCAACCCAGGCACTTTCAACGAGATAGACTTAGCATGACCGTTTTTATTTGGGAAACACGAAAGCCCGTGGAGTTTATAAAATACGACGTGACTGCGTGCTCTGTGCGCCCAAATGTGCTGCGATTACAGCACTCTCGGCCGTGCTTTTAAAAAAACATTACTCGCTTCGCATTGCGCTTGGTTCCGAGATAAACGCCAGTGGGTTCGGGTGGCAGTACAAACACAGCGCTTCCGCTTCTGCGGCGATAACTGCACTTTCACGCTAGCAGAATGCGTGCAGAGGCAAAATGACAAGCTCATGAGTTCGAATTTGGGAGCAAGACCCCAACAAGCAAATACGCATTATAACAAGCTCGATAACGTCGTGTGAATTACGCTAGTTGTCACAAAAGGAAGAATTGTAAACTGACATGGAAGGTTGCTTTTTAGCTTTCTGTCCATTCCTTGTTGGCAGAGAATTTGTAATTTCATATTACTTATGTGCCTTTTTTATGTCGTACAAAAGTTTCACACAGATGGCTCTTTTCATAAATAATGGTTTCAGAGATTTATTTGCTGTGATGTCTGTCTAAAGAATGTGTTCAAACAAGTCGTCCTCTGCCATAGTGCAGTATTGGCACCTTTTCAGCACATCCGATGTAGCTTTTTTGATGACGCAAAATGGTATCTCGCTGCAGGCCTCAGCAATCTCTGCCTTTAGCGCTTCTGGTGTAGTTGTAGGTTTGCGGTACACTTGGTCTTTCACGTGTCCCCACAAGAAGAAGTCAAGAGGTGTCAAGTCTGGTGACCTTGCAGGCCACGCCACTGGTTCATGCCGTCCGACCCACTGGCATTTGAAGGCTTTGTCAAGCCAGGCTCGGGCAAGGCTGCTGGTCTGAGCTCGTGCACCGTCGTGCTGATACCAAGTTCGCTTTAAAAACGCAAGAGGAAGATCACAGGAAAAATCTTCGACTGGGCCTTCCAAGATGTCGTTCACATGCCGCTTAGCAGTGAGCATGTGGTAATAAATAAAATATGGGGCCAACTATTCTTCTGTCAAAGATACCGCACCACACACTGAATGACCATTCATACTGGTGTCTGGTCTGCGCCACTCAATGCGAGTTCGTATCACTTCAGTAATGCGCATTATAGATGTTGACTTGAGAATTCCTGGAGAAGGTTGCCTCATCTGTCCAGAGCACATTGTCAACAAAATCCGGTATTTCGTCACTGTTCACAAGGATCTAATTTGAGAAAGCAAGCCGCCAATGAAAGTCTCTTTCTTGCAGCTTTTGATGCAGTTGGAGGTGACACAGATGCATTTCAGCCTTCCTAAAAACTCTTGACACTGAAGACATTGAAATGCCGACCTCACCACTCACATCACGCACGCTGGAATGAGGGTTTGCAGTCATGAAAGCCAAAATGTCCCCTTCAGACTCTTCACTGATGGTCCCCTTTCTGTGCCGTGTCTTCTTGAAGCGACATGTTTCTTTCAGCATCAAGTAACTCCTCATAATTGTGTTTGCCCTGGGTCTTCCCCCACATTGCCAGTTTCGATATACCTTGACAGCTTTCCTCTTGTCGTCCCGTGCTGCTCCAAAGGCTAAGACCATGTTCGCCTTCTGCTTGCTTGAGTACGGCATGCTTTAGTCACTGCAAACAAATTCTTCGAAACGGTTGCGCGGCACGACAGTAATAGACAGTCGAGCTCACATGCATATAGCTGCTGGCACAGCTTGGAAGAAAAGCGGCGTTGTAACAAATGATGCTCTCTCTCGAAACAGGTTTCAGATGTATGACGCATATTTTGTGTGTATTTTTTCTATTTCGCATCGACTTGAAAGCTGGAAAAAGAAATTGCTCTTCTCGTCATATCGGAATAAACGGTTGATGACGGCGCATTCTTCGGTGACAGGCGTGAGTGGCTGCTGACGAAGCGCTTTTTTGGAGCACCGTCGCCAGCTGCTGCCAGTAATGTCAGAGCTGAGCAAAGGTTGAAGCCTTTTCTCGTAAGTGAAGGGAAAGCACAGCGCTGGCGGTGTTTTTACAAATCACTCATGAGAGCTCTGTAATTGCGGCGCATTCGGGCGCACAGAGCGTGCTGTCACGTGGTATTTTTTAAACTCCGCGGGCTTTCGTTTTTTTCCTAATAAAAATGTCCACGCTAAGTCTATCTCATTGGAAGTACCTGGGTTGGGCAATCTTTGCGAGCTCCACAACTTTCCCATTGATGCCTGAACATTTCAAGCTATATTTAAAAAGTTAGTTTATCTCGGCTAATTACTAAAAAAAAAAGACTAAAGGAAAAATTGTACTGTAAATTTAGATAAACGCTAACATCCATGCAATTTCTGTTCTGAAGAACGCATAGATTTTTCCAAAATCTTGGTCCAAGTTAGCTGGGACATCCTGTATATGGGTATGTGTGTGAGTGTGTGCGTGTGTATACATACATACATACATACATACATACATACATACATACATACATACATACATACATACATACATACAGGGTGTCCCAGCTAACTTGGACCAAGATTTTCGAAATACCCAAAAACTCTAGCGAAATCGTACCGACTGCATAGTAGCCGTAGTCGTATGTACTTACAGCGAGTACTTCTTCACAAAGTAGTACTTAATTAAGTACTTTTAATTAGTTAACTTTCTCATTATTGCTTGAATCGCAAACATATCGATTACAAAGTTGTAGGGCACCTTAAATAACCTCCGAATCAAGCATTTATTTCGTGCTGAAGTGGTCATGGTTGTATTTTCCAAGAAAAAACAAAAGCCCGCGAAATATGAAATAGATCCGCACTCACACGCCGCTACTCAAGCCGCTTACAAGCAACCATTGAAAGATATATGGCTGCATTCTCTCATCGCCGCATCGTACAAGGCTCCGCTATGCTTATCAATGCATCAGCGACGTGTTCTCTTAATGCCGCGACCATCACATAGCGTGAAGCCCTGTATCGAGCCGCCGCCGCTAGTAAAGCCATGTATCCGTGGCTATTCGCTTGGGAGCACTTGAGTAGCGGCACTCGAGCGTGTATATTTCAGATTTTGGATGTTTTGCGCGCTTTTGTTTTTTCGCAGGAAAAACCAACGAGACAAAGCTGAGCACTAAACAAATGATTGATTCGGAGGTTGTTTGAGGTGCCCTACAACTTTGTAATTGATGTTTGCGATTCAAGCAATAATTAAAAGTAAGTAAGTAATACTTCGTGATGAAAAAAATACTCGCTATAAGTACATACGGACTACGGCTACTATGCGGTCGGTACAATTTCTCTAGAGCGCTTTGGTATTTTTAAAATCTTGGTCCAAGTTAGCTGGGACACCCTGTGTATATTATATATATATATATATATATATATATATATATATATATATATATATATATATATATATATATATATATATATATATATATATATATATATATGGAACTTGAGTGGTGCTACAAGGTGAACATTTTTTTTGTAAACCCTGATGAAGATCGGTCCAACGATCGAAACTGTTGAAATTAAATACTTGTTCTGTTTACCTTGTAGCACCACTCAAGTTCTTTACATTTGAAAGGTAGCCTGAAAAATTCGCATATTATATATATGTGTGTGTGTGTGTGTGTGTGTGTGTGTGTGTGTGTGTGTGTGTGTGTGTGTGTGTGTGTGTGTGTGTGTGTGTGTGTGTGTGTGTGTGTGTGTGTGTGGGGGGGGGGGCATTCAGGTATGCATGTAGATGTGTATATGCATGCATTTTCTTTCTTTTTCACCTTTTTTACCAGCATCAACAAATGTGCACGTTATTCTTCCTTTTTTTCTTTGTTGGTTCACCTGCAGAAGCAACATTACTACATCATCATCATCATCATCATCAGCCTGGTTACGCCCACTGCAGGGCAAAGGCCACTCCCATACTTCTCCAACTACCCCGGTCATGTACTAATTGTGGCCATGTTGTCCCTGCAAACTTATCCGCCCACCTAACTTTCTGCCACCCTCTGCTGCGCTTCCCTTTCCCTTGGAATCCAGTCCGTAACCCTTAATGACCATCGGTTATCTTCCCTCCTCATTACATGTCCTGCCCATGCCCATTTCTTTTTCTTGATTTCAACTAAGATTTCATTAAGTCGCGTTTGTTCCCTCACCCAATCTGCTCTTTTCTTATCACTTAACGTTACACCCATCATTCTTCTTTTCATAGCTCGTTGCGTCGTCTTCAATTTAAGTAGAACCCTTTTCGTAAGCATCCAGGTTTCTGCCCTGTAGGCGAGTACTGGTAAGACACATCTATTATACACTTTTCTCTTGAAGGATAGTGGCAACCTGCTGTTCATGATCTGAGAGTGCCTGCAAAACGCACCCCAGCCCATTCTTATTCTTCTGATTATTTCAGTCTCATGACCCGGATCTGTGGTCACTGCCTGCCCTAAGTAGATGTATTCCCTTACCACTTCCAGTGCCCCGCTACCTATCGTAAACTGCTGTTCTCCTCAGAGACTTTTAAACGTTTCTTTAGTTTTCTGCAGATTTATTTTTAGACCCACCCTTCTGCTTTGCCTCTCCAGGTCAGTGAGCATGCATTGCAATTGGTCTCATGAGTTACTAAGCAAGGCAATATCATCAGCGAATCGCAAGTTACTAAGGTATTCTCCATTAACTTTTATCCCCAATTCTTCCCACTCCAGGTCTCTGACTACCTCCTGTAAACACGCTGTGAATAGCATTGGAGAGATCGTGTCTCCCTGCCTGACGCCTTTCTTTATAGGGATTTTGTTGCATTCTTTATGGGGGACTACGGTGGCTGTGGAGCCGCTATAGATATCTTTCACTGTTTTTACATACGGCTTGGCTACACCGATTCCGTAATGCCTCCATGACTGCTGAGGTTTCGACAGAATCAAACGCTTCCTCGCAATCAATGAAAGCTATACATAAAGGTTGGTTATATTCCACACATTCTCTATCACCTGACTGATAGTGTGAATATGGTCTATTGTTGAGTAGCCTTTACGGAATCCTGCCTGGTTCTTTGCTTGGCAGAAGTCTAAGGTGTCCCTGATTCTATTTGCGATTATCTTAGTAAATAGTTTGTAGGCAACTGACAGTAAGTTGATCGGTCTATAATTTTTCAAGTCTTTGGCGTCTCTTTTCTTATGGATTAGGATTATGTTAGCGTTCTTCCAAGATTCCGGTATGCTCGAGATCATGAGGCATTGTGTATATAGAGTGGCCAGTCTTTCTAGAACAATGTGCCCAATATTACATATGTGCACCCAATTGTTTCTGCACTGTATGCCCCTGCTGCTGCTTGTTGTAATGGGAGTGGGAACTCAGTCAAGCGGATTGTCCCTTTTTATCCCCCCCCCATCATTTTTTGTATTGATGGGAAATAGACATTATTATCAATAATAATAAAATTTCAGGTATTGCATTAGTTTTCAGTTGCTTTATCTACATTTTTTATTGTAGAGAGCAACATGAAAGCTTATGATGCTGCAATTCCCAATTGACAATTACACTAATTGCAGCAAACATATCAGTGACATGCTCGAAAAACGGTAGGATGACTTCTCCCATGCTGACCCAATGGGCCACCCGAGTCTGGGGGCTGAACAAGGATGACGTACAGCACCTTATAGTGCTGGACCAGGCACCTGTTCACAAGACTGAAGGAACCCGAAGTGCTCCAAGGTGGACACAGATGTGTTCCTACCAGACGGATGCATGTCAATCTTGCAGCCTGCAGGTGTGCCCTGGATCAAGCCCTTTAAGGATCATCTTCGATGCATATAGGCCAACTTCATGAGAGCAGGAGCAACTACGCCTAAGGGGAATCTGAAGAAGCCTTCCAGACAACAGATGACTAACTTTGTGGCAGAGGCTTGGGCTGCACTTTTCGAAGACAGTCCATCAGTCTTCCAAAAGTTGCGGTCTCTCCACTACCCTTAACGGTTTGGATGATGACGAGTTGAACGAGCTACTGGCGTCTGCAAATGAAGCTACAGCTTCAGCGCTGCAGCCGGGACACCGAGGGGGCTTCAAGAACGAAGCCTTCAGCATTTTTTCTGATTTAGAAAGCGATGTTTCCTTTGATGGTTTTGTTGTGGACAACAAGTAAATAAAGGTTTTCTCAGATGCCAAACACAAATATTTTCTTCCAGTTATTCCAAGAAAGCCGTTCGTGGTTTGTCATGCTCGGTTTAGGTCGAGCGGTGTGTCATCCGTGCCGCCCGGACAACCAGTTGGCCACCACTATACATACATCGCACACATGCATTCCAGTTTTGTTTGCTTACAAGTTGCTTCCAGATCTGTTTTGGCACTGATCACTTTGCCATCTTGCAACTCGGATGCCTTTCTTCTTTCTTTCGGGATGCAAGATAACCTCCCGTGATAAAAGTTGGGCATCTCATGTCAAGCCACGCTAGATGCAAACAAAAAAACGCACATTTTCTAAAAAATGCATATTTTCTATCGTTTTCCAATTTTCTTATGTTTCGTCCCCGAGACATGGCCCACTCAACTTTTTCTATGACCTACAGGTGGCAGGGGGCATGACTCGGGATATGACAGTAATACTTTTTGAAAACGACTGCACTGTCAACTTGGCGTCATATCTTAATGTAAATAATTGTATTTGGTTAATGCTGTCTAACGCCTTTCAAAAGGACTACAAAAATTGACCCTGCCAAACTGCCATCAACAGCTTTCCTTAATTGGTAAGTGAGAGATGTGAGTGTCAGATAAGTTGACTAACCAGGCCCAAATCTCAATTGGCATGAAAAAGGAATAATAAATTCATTAATGTATTTTATCAATCACCTAGAAATCAGTCTAACCCTGCGATAATGAAAGGCAGAGACAACAAAATTCCCACCACAATGAAATATTTTTCTATTCTCTGCAAACACCCACAGGATTCAATGCATAACCTTTTTCCAAACAATGAAACTTCACTAAAATGCAATTCTGCATTAAAAGACCACTTGAACAGTAAAATTTTGTTTTGACTTTTGTGCTTTAATGAGTTCGTCTGTGCCTGACAATCATGGAATGAAACTGTAAATCTGCCAACTTAGTGAATAATTAATGATAGCATCATTAATAATGATCATGCTTAAAATCACTTCAAAAGGCACGGCTGAAACAGTAAGGAATGAGTGCCAGATTGCAGAGGTTGCAACTGACAGACACTCACGTGGGCTGAAAAACCAGTGACATTGATATGCGTGCTTGTTGAATTGCCAGTTGCAGAATTTGTCTGCCATTTGCAGGATTCATCTGCTAGTTATGGTGTATTACACTATGTTGCCAGTGTCAGAATCATGGTTGCCGTCATCGTTAAGTTAAGCGAACAACTTTATGCAAGTCAGAATCGCTGCCATAGTGAATATTGGGAACCATTTTCAGTTTGGCCACAAATTGACAACTCTGTAAGCAGTAATAAAGATGAAAATGTGTGCATTGGCTACTGCAAAATGAAGAGAGCAAAATCAGCTGCTTTTTCCTGGTGTCCATTCATTCTGACCATTGCAGGCGAAGTTGACCCACTGTTGTTGAGGCCTTGTGTGGAGAAAAATGAAATGATACAGCTGCTGTGATGCCCTATCTCTTAGCTTTGCTGGACATTGCTGCATCCCATGTTGATCCCTGCCGTGTTCGGACTACTGCAACACACGGTATAATTTCATGTGGCATTCTTTAAATAACCTGCGCCCGTTTGACTTGCGACAAACAAGGACTTGGTACATGTAGGATGGGCATGGAGTGAGCGAGCAAGTGGCACGTAGGCTCCTGCCAAATCCGGCATCCCTGCATGTAGTATGTACACCCAGAAAATTCATACCCTTGTCAGGAAGTAAAAAACAAACATCTTACACAAACATTATCAACAAAAGCATATCACTGCGAGTGACAAACAGTTCACAACAGCGCACCATCCCATGACATACAGCTTTGATGACAGCGCTGATCGTGCCAGTAGGCCTACTCACTGGTCACCGCAGCAGACAGGGCTCGGGATCAGGCCAATGCTTATCTAGAGCATTTATTTTATTGTGATAGCAATTGTATGAACACTCCACATGAATTTTTGCAATCCCTGTGATAACTCCTATAACCTGGCATACTGGACTGACATATGTCCACAAAATATATGCCACATGTCCCAATGATGTCTCTCGTGGACACGCAAGGGATGACATGGAAACTGTGGCCAAACGATTATGTGAGAGACATCCGCAGGATGAATTCAACGCATTCCTAGGATGTCCTGTCAGTGGATGCTTATCCATAGGACGTCAGTGGAAAGTGTTCGTGGTCATCAAGTGAGATCTATTCCCTATGCGCATGACCCCATGCTTGTTAATTTAATTAGTAAGCGAGTGTTTACTACAATTTATAGATATGACTGTTAAACTATGTTTATGTAGTTGCCTAATACTTAGCTATCAATGCTTCGCCTTTCAGGCGAAACTGCTACTTTTTTTTTTTTGCTAACATGATTATTGTTTCTACAAGTATTTTGTGCTTTGATAAATCCAACTTATTTTTTCGATGCTGTGGGTGTGAAGAGCAAATGTGGAAGCGAGGTGAGCCACCTTACTGAGACTGTCTGTATGTCTGTCCTGTCTGCGAGACGAAATGCTGTGCTGGCATTCATGATCAGTATCTCATTAACCAATGTTGTATCTCATTCGTGATGTGTCTCTGTGCTCAGTAACACAGACAGCATAGGACTCGATCACAGTTTTCTGCTTTTAATACAGCAAATAACCAAAAAGAAGAAAGCCTGAAGTGAAATCAAGATAATATTTTGGCTTGGTAAGCAGAAATGACCTAATTGTGTGTGCTTTGGCATTGTTTATGCCTTGAGTGCAGATGATCTTACAAGACACTTCAAATTTAAGATGGCAAATAAAAGCTTTGGTCTCTCAATTTGTTCCCCCCCTCCCCCCCAGCACAGGACCTTTCACTACTTTCTAGACAAACACTCTGACTAATTCAAAAGTGGACCCCAGCCTTGGCTGCATACTCCTGGTAGTCGAGGATGAAGCATAATGTTTGCTGCAAAAAAGAAAAGGGAGACAAAAAAGAGAAAACCTGAACTGCATAATAAGTTGCTCTAAACTGTGCCCGCACTCTCACAAGTGGTGTCATATCCCACCATACAAACACGGTATCAGCCCCAGCAGCGGCGGTGATTGCATCCAACATTTGCTTTTATTACTTGTTTTATTGTTTCATTTTCTGTAAGGATAAGTGCTTTGCATTAATTTTTTATAAGACATTTACTGTTCTTTACCCTTCCCCTTTGTATTATGAAAACCCTGATGTTACAATGAATTAATGAGCAAGTAAATTAATAAATAGAAAATTGTGGAGACCCCACGCACTTTAGGAATCGACATCATGCGAATCATTTTGCAGGCAGCTGGCTATACAGCAAGGTTCGGGGTCCCTCAAAGCGCTACCAGGTTAAGCAATATGTTTGCCTAGATCCAGTATTTATTTGTGTGACGTTAGTAAAGTGAACTAGAATTAACGTGAGTATGTGACAACAGCAGCAAGACGACGATGGTGGTAACAATGCTTGCATGATTTCAACGAATGATTGAATTCATGTGAATGAGCTTGAGCTGCATGGAGGTGTGAGATGGGTAAGAAACGCAGAAACACAATGCCCACTGATGGCCATATGTGGTATCACTTGCAGGACACGAACAGCTTGACACGAAACTATGGCCCCATCTGAAGCCTGTATCCTTTTATAGCCGTTTGGATGAGTGGCAAATGTGCACTGCTCATCTTGGCCAAGCTGCGATGACGTTGCCGTAGTGGTGCAGTGCTGTGGCATTTGGACACTATGTGCACCATGAAACAGCAGGCCTCGATGTTTGATGAAGCAGTCTGGTAACAATGAGAAGGGCCACAAAAGTCCAGTACAAGCCCTTCAGGAGAACGAGGAGGTGGCGCATAGCATTCTGAAATCAACCTGCTCGTGGGATGCAACTTTCTCATGAGTGTTGATTTTGGAATGTTGGAATAGCTCAAGCACAGGTAGTATGCGAGGATCAGAGGCAAGGGTTGGAATACGAAGCTCAAATGACAATGCACCAATCATGAAGACAAGCATATAGCCGCCAGCCCAAGTTAGTAGACAACTTGGTCCACCAGGTCGGCACAAATTTTGTAATCGTAATAATGTCATGCCGTGTATGCATGCATGCATGTCATGAATCTATGTCATTATTGTCAAGCATGGCATGACATTCATGGGAATCTTGTCATGGCGTGACATACAAACATGCTGTAATATGCATTCATGGCATATGGTACGACGTGCATGTCATGACATCATTGATGTAATGCATGCATGTCACGACACGTATATCCAGAATATATCCAGTCAAATAAATGCATGTCATTTATGTCATGACATGATTGTCATTCATGTAAGGTCCATTTTTTAACAAGTTATGCATCTAGATATCCATGACATGAACGAAATGACATGTGTTACATGAATGAAATGACATGAAGTGATGGCGTTGTGGCCGTTTCTTTAACTGGATTGTGTGACGAGATATGCATTATGACATGACAAGAATGACATGGCATGACACATTCATTTACGTCAGGTCATTCACGCATGTCATGTCATTCATATCCAGATATGCATCAAGTTAAAAAAACAACCATGATCAATGTTATTTATACTGTTTATGTCATGACATATATACTATGATAAGTGCGTGCATGTCTTGTAACTAATGTCATGACGCACATGACAGGCCCTGCAATCCATGCCATTCAGGTTACGATATGCGTCATTGACGTCATGACATTTATGTCACAGCATCTACGTCAGGTCATGCATGCCTGTCATTCATATTCTGATACATACCGAGTTAAAGAAATGACCTCAACAGCATCAGATCATTAACACACATTCTTTCATGACATACATACCTTGACTAATATGTCATGTCGTAACATATCAGTCATGTTATGCATGCATGCATGTCATGCCCCCATTCTATTCTGATATATACCCTGTTGGAGAAATGACCATGATGGCATCACGATGCAAGAGGATGGATGGATGGATGGATGGATGGATGGATAGATGGATGGATGGATCGATAGATAGATAGGCACAAAGTGCCTGAGGTTTGCAAAGAATGCATCGCATTAAGTAAGTAAACAAACAAACAAACAAGCAAACAAAATAGTATTATTTATTAGGGCGAGAACAAACAGCGCTAGGACGGGACGAAGTGAGGACAGACAACATCCTAGCGCTGTTTGTTCTTGCCCTAATGATGTAGCAACCTGCAGAGTCCAGCACACTTCTTCCGTATTAAACACTTGACAAAATGTTGACATTACAATGGACCTCAAGCTGCCATATTATATTGCTTCTACACTTGGCCAGCCAAACAAATTTTTGCTGACATTCTTTCGATGCACACTGTTGGCTCTGGTTGGATCTACTACAATAAACACCACTATGCTCATGATTGGCAGTTATTGCACATCATTGGAAGGGCCCAGGACAAATATGTGAAAACATGATTTGGACTTGAGCTGTGTACATGTATATATTTCATACATGATGCGGAAGTTAGGCAAGTAGAGTGCCCGCAGAAGTCTTCACTCGCAGAGCAGTTGCTTTCTACAAACTAATACAACTTGCGGATGTTATGGTCGCATCTATGACCGCTCAATCAGTGGTTCACATCTGGGACATGCAATATTGTGAATCATACCCCATAAATGTATTAGACTTAAGGTCACGTCAAATTAGATGGTGCATACCTATATCTTTATTTCATGTGATGAACTATTGCCTGGCCTGCTATGTATCAAATGGAGTATGGCAATCAGAGTAAATTGACTATCGATAGGCTATCAAGAAAGAGTATAAATAGTATTACAATAGTTTGCTGATATTTGCTACTGATACCTGTGCTAGCAATAATAAAAAAATTTTCAGCACTGACAATCAATAAGGCTCAGTTGGTACATTTTCATAATTTTTCCACATAAAGAATGTTAAAATTCTAAATATAGTTATCACGATAGTCGTACTAAATACCAACCAGTGTTATACCAAAATAAGTTTGTTTTCATGTCAAGATGCAGTAAAAATATGTAGCAGTGGAGACATACAACACTGTCAGCACTATAGGCAAACAATGTACAAACACGGATGTCATGCTGTGCAGAGTACGTTTTCACCACTTGGCAACAGGTGCACTACGATGATGGCGTCTGCAGGAACCAAGGTGCAGCTACCGATCGTTTGCTGAGAATGATGTCTATTAAGGAAAGCATAACACGCTCACCTCCAGGTGACATCGGTCCACATCTACAGGCAGCCGGTAGTTGGATGTCATTAGGAGATGGTACGGGTACAGCTGCAAGAACAAGGACCTTTTTCACACACAGAATACCCAATTTACTATGTGGTTATGAATTGACCCAGCGGCAAATACACATTTGCACTCCAGCCAATGTGCAATTTTTGCAGCAGCATCTTGTGTTCAGGTCCCTCATCTAGCTTGGGCTGAGCCAAGCTAAAGCATAGTGTGGCTCTGGTTGCATCTATTGCAAGAAATATGACGATACAGTTACACACCATTGGAAGTGCTCACAGGATGAGAAGAAATGAGTGAAAACCTGCATTTCACAAAAAACAAGCACCTATATGTGCCTGCAAAACATGATGAAGAAACTGTGGATTCAACTTTTCGGGAGCATTATATGAAGCATAATAATGTAGAAGGGTTGAAAATTGAGTTTGTTGGCACATTGCAACATTGAGGGGTGCCAACAATGAGACAAAGAAAGACAACACACATGTGCAGACCAACAACAAGTCTTTATTTAGTTAGTTAAATGGGGTTTAATGGCGCAAAAGCGGCTAAGGCTATGCTGCGCCAAACACGAGGTGTTTTAAAATCCAGTTTATGAAGGAAAAAGCTGTGTTAGTAATCTATATTTTATGTAAAAATCCAGTGTCTAGAAATTTACGAACGTCACATAATGGGACCAGCGGATCATCACCTAAAATTAGAGCAAGGTGTAAAGGTATGTGTAGTTGATATAATTTGTGCAAAAGTGTTCGTCTGTCTGTTTCAGTCTGCATACATGTGAGTAATATGTGCATAACTGTTAGTGGCTGTTGACATTTCTCGCATGTTGGTGTGTCTTCTTTCGTAAGTAAGTAATTGTGTGTGAGGTGTGTGTGCCCAATGCGTAGTCGGCATAAAACTACTTCGATGAACCGCTCCTGATGATAGCATGACTTCCACTCGCCAACTATGGGTTTCGTGAGATGTAGCTTGTTGTCGGCACAACGGTCCCATTCGTATTGCCATTTTACCGTGAAGGCTTTTCTAATTCCACGGATGCTATCATTATATGGGAGTGTTGTGTTTGTAATGTCTTTGTGCGCTGCCATCGATGCACATGTATCAGCTGCTTCGTTACCCGGTATCGCAACATGGCTTGGAACCCAGCAGAAACGAATTGACCTCCCGTATTCGTTAAGCACCACCATGTTTAAAATGTCTCCTATCAGGGGTTCACACTCAGATTTCAGGTGTAGAGCCTTTAGTGTGCTTAAGGAATCTGTGTATATGACTGCATTTTTGTGTTTATCAGCAATAATCCTTTTAACAACAACCCATATAGCAAAAACTTCAGCTGTGGGAACAGAGGCGTGTTGTGGCAACCGAATACTTTTTTCCAAATTTCCGTTACGACCCCCACACCCACGTGTTCTTTCGTTTTAGAGCCATCAGTGTAAAATTCTATGTGGGTTTGATATTTGTCCTGAAGAGCACGGAATTCTTGTATAATGTGTTCGCGTGGGGTGTCTTTCTTCTTTAAATGTGTTAATGTCCAGTCACACAACGGTTGAAAGTCGTGCCACGGGGGCAAACGCTTTGGCTTTCTGGCAACCTGGAGCACTTCGCGAGGAATGTCGTAATCCCGGACATATTCCTCATATCACAGGACAAACGGCTTAATCATGTTCGGTTTAATTGTATAGTGTAGGCGTGAGTTGCATTGTGTGAGGATGTTGTAGCAATGTGTTGCGGTGATGGCTGAACTCTGAGTATGTAAGAGAAAGTGAGTAATGCTCTGAGCTGCTGTAATGAGGGTTCACTACACTCAACGTATAAACTTTGAATAGGTGACGTTCTGTAGGCACCACTGGCCAGTCGCAGTCCAAGGTTATGTACTGGATCAAGTCGTTGGATGTAGGACTGTCTGGCTGAGCCGTAAACAATGGAGCCGTAGTCTAAAAGGCTACAAACAAGAGACCGGTAAATATGTAAAAGACAGGTTCGGTCGGAACTCCAGTGCTTATGAGATAACACTTTGAGGATATTCAATGCTTTATTTGCCTTAATCTTTAGTGCTTTAATGTGGGCAAGGAAGTTTAGTTTTTTGTCAAAGATTACTCCCAAGAACTTATATTGTTTTACCGGCAGCACAAGATCATTCAATTTTAAATCCAGGTCTATAGTCGGATACAACTTTAGAAAAAGGGGAGGCCCCGCCCAGATGACCGAAGCGCGACAGCTGATTGCCTCCGCGACTAAAATAGTCCCGCTCGAAACATTGTGCTGCTGAAATGCTTAATTCACGGTATAAATAAAGAGTTTTGCATTTTAATGACTGGTTTATTAAAGCTCTCATGTGCTACAGCACATGCTGGATAGCGGCAGAAAAATAACCCTGT
The DNA here is from genome assembly GCF_050947875.1 of Dermacentor variabilis. Classification (NCBI taxonomy): domain Eukaryota; kingdom Metazoa; phylum Arthropoda; class Arachnida; order Ixodida; family Ixodidae; genus Dermacentor; species Dermacentor variabilis. Next base: position 9,064,397 of record NW_027460280.1, on the reverse strand, counting down.
GCCTTTCACAAGGCTGCCCGTCGTCTGCTCTTTAGCTTCATTGCAAGTGACAAAAGTAGAAAGAGCAGCTCTGCAACGCTTTTGCGCTTGTTCACTTGTACACGGCGTATCTACTACTCGTTTCTCAAGCTTAAAATGAATCAGTTGCTATCGAAAAAGTACTTATATAAAACAATGCATTTATCGCAACCATTACAAACCTGGGGCGAGAATACGGTCGAGGCAGGAAGGTGCAAAAATGCTTCATTCATCGTTTTGAATAAATACTCTTGGTTTTAAATAGCATAAAATTTATATTTTTTGGTTTTGTGTTTTCACAATTTCACAGCACGCATTCTACACCTTGCGCGTGCAGTGAGAACTGGTGGACAGCAATCAATCGACGGTGCTACACAACGCTCGAACACCGTTGCTAGACGCTCGGCTATCTCACAGCTGACAATAGAGAGGGTTAGCTTGTCCGGTATTCCGGTAAAACGCAGGCGGACGGGGCGGACGGGACAGCAACACGATTATTCCAGTGCCAAAAATTTACACGAGCAGCGACGAGGAATACGCTCGGTTAATGCAATATTAACTGTTTCTGTCTGTTTGAGCACTGCGCCACCAGGTGGCTGCACCATGCAGACCGCTCGACCGCTCAGGTTTACACCTCCGCCCCAACACCCGTCCACCTGTGTTTTACCGGAATACCGGAAAAGCTAAATCTCTCTATTAATAGTTCACGCTAAGTTAACGGCGACAAATCTTTGCGTTGAAGGCTTCTTCTGCAAATAGTTTCTGTTGCGCGCACTTTTCTGATTTCTCCTCAGAATGGTTTTGCTCCATCACTTCACCCCGTCCGACGAAAAATGCAGCGACACAGTATACGAACACACCCGCTGCTACCGTAGGCACCAGTCTTTGGAAAACTTTCTCGCCGTAACTTCACTCGGGAGTGAAATAAAACAACATGGAACAAGCACGCAGGATGTGTGTTCGCAGCGGTCGCCACGGGATCTTGTTTACAGGCAAAGCATAGCGCAGCGCCAGCGATGCTCGCTGCAATGTTTTTGCCGGATCACGGCTCAGAATAAATGCACGCGGCACAAATGGGGCATCGTAAGCTCGCAGTAATATTTCCGGCATGATAGACCATCACAAACAGTTCTGGAATTCACTCTGACGAGGGGCTGAAGCACACAGCTGACGCGACCTCGCCCAGTTCGAAGCGCGGGCGGCCATCTTCTCCGTCGGCGGGGTCACCGGCCGTCTGGCTCATGACGCGTGTCCAGAGCGCGCGCCCATTGGTGGATGCTCGTGTGCCTCCGCCTCGAAGGAGTAAACGCCCCCGTTTTTCTAAAGTTGTATCCGACTATAAGTATAACCCCCGTTTTTGCGAAAAATAGCACTGTAACAGTTTTCTGAGTAGAGAAGCGGAAGCCATTTTTCTCAGCCCAATCCATTAGTTTATTTATTGTTATCTGGAGCTGCCTTTCACAGGTTGGTAAGTTTGAGGCGCGGCACGCTATTTGCAGATCATCGACGTATATGGAGTGCATAACAGAGGTGGGAATGACTTTGTTGATAGAGTTCATTTTTACTATAAAGAGTATTGTGCTAAGTACGCAACCCTGTGGCATGCTGTTTTCCTGGATAAACGTGCATGAGAGCGCAGTGCCTAGACGGATTTGGAATGTTCTGTTGGACATAAAATCTGTGATACAGTTAAGCATTTTGCCACGGATTCCTAACGTGGTGAGGTCACGTAAAATTCCAAACCTCCACGTGGTGTCATACGCTTTTTTTAAATCGAAGAACACTGCCAGGCAGTGCTGTTTGTGTAAGAATGCTTCACGTATTTCATGTTCAAGTCGGACGAGGTGGTCTGTCGTTGAACACCCTTTTTTATAGCCGCTCTGATGAAAATCAATGGAAATCCGTATATGAAGCGTGAAAGTTAATTTGGCATTTACGACACTTTCATACGATTTCGCCAAACAGCTTGTCAGGGCAATGGGTCGAAAGCTGCTTGGGATGTGGGAGAATTACCTGTTTTTAAAAAAGGCACAACTATTGTGTTTTTCCACCCTTTTGGCATGATTCCTGATTCAAATACTTTGTCGAAAAATTTAAGGAGGGCATCTACGGATGCTGGGGACAGGTGTGCAAGCATGGAATAATGGATCTGGTCAGGACCTACTGCCGTTTTCTTGCCAGCACAGAGAACCCTGTTAAGCTCTTGTAACATAAATGGAGCATTGTATTTGTCCCTTGACATACAAGTAGTTGGTAGTTTCTCTTTTTCTGCCGACAGTTTGTATTTTAAGAACCTGTTTGTATAGTTAGCCGAGCTAGAGACGTTATAGAAATGTTCCCCAAGTATATTCGCTTGTTCTTGTAGTGTTGTCTGAGTGCCTGAAGGTGTGAGTATGGGTATTGTGTATGGTGAGTAGTCCCCCTTAAACTTCCTGACCTGGTCCCACACCCTTTTGGATATGACGTTGCTATTAATTGTAGATACATATTTCTGCCAAGACATTTTTCCGCCTGTCTCCGAATAAATCGAACTTTCGCTTTGGCTTGTTTGAAATTGAGAAAATTGTTTTGTGTTTGGTATCTGCGTAAAATTCCCCAGGCCTTGTTTTGCTGCTTTTTTGCTACGGTGCATTCACGTGTCCACCAAGGATTCAGGTTTTTCCGAACCACACCAGAAGATTGCGGAATGGCCTTTTCAGCTGCAGAAACTATGCAATTGGTAAACTTTTCATGAATTTCCTCAATGCTTAGGTCTGTTAAAATAAGTTCCTCCAGCCTGGCACTTTCCGTAAAAACAGCCCAGTCGGCCATTTGTATCTTCCAGTGGCATGGTTTGTGGGATATAATGGGTAGTGTTGATGTAAGGTGGATTAAAGCAGGTAAATGATCTGCCATATGGATTCTCCAGTACGTCCCATTTAACATCGCTAAAGATATCCAGACAGCAAAATGCTAAATCAATGCAGCTAAAAGTACGTGAACTCGGTGAAAAATGAGTTGGTGCACCTGAATTTAAAAGACAGATGTTGTTTGTTAAAATGAAATCTTTGATAAGTTGTCCTCTTTGGTCATTCTTATCGCTGCCCCAAAGAGTGCAATGAGCATTAAAATCTCCAACTAAAACAAAAGGCTCCGGCAGCTGGCTAATTAAATTTTCCATGTCTCGAGTTGTGAAATGGGTATGGGGAGGGATGTACAACAAATAGATGGTGACAGTCTTAAAAGTTAAAACAGTGACAGCTACTGCCTCGAACGCAGTTTTAGTGAAATGTTCCGTGCTTGAACGACAATAGCGACACCTCCTGATAGGCGACTGGAGTGCTCGCAGTCCTTTCTTATGACTGTGAAGCCTTTAAGAAAATTTGCATGCTTTGGTCCTAGGTCCGTTTCTTGAAGGCAGAATGCCACTGGTGATAACTTGTTTATAATATCTTTGATGTCACCTAGATTGTGAATTAGGCCTCTGCAATTCCAATGAATGATGAAAGCCATGTTACTGGGATTGGAAAAAAAGTTACTTATGTGTGTGAGCTTATAAGTTGTAGGTGACATGTATTTAAAGCTGATTACTCTTATGAAAGGTGGTAACCGTTCAGGTTACCTTTCCTTTTCTCAGCGAAGGTATAATATGCTTATCCTTTTGTAAGCGCTCCAAGGAACGCTGGTCTTTTGGCGCCAATGATGCCGGGATTTTCGGATCGACCTCCATCGCCTTTTCCGAGGCACTGGACGATCGAGAGCCAGGCGCCGAGACGCGCGTCTCGGGCCGTGGGGTACGGTTCAACTTCGGGCCCTGCGGCACTGTGGTCTGCTGGGCCGTCTTCGTTGCTGATGGAGCAGCACTGGCTGCAGCCACCAAGGGGGCGGTTGGGGTTTCTACAGGGGGACGGTTGGGGTTTCGCAGGAGGGTCCAACCCTCGTGTGCTCGGATATGTGGCGTCGCAACGCACCAAACGCCTGCTGACGCAGACGCCCCTGCGGGGTACAAGTTTTTATTTGAAGGAACACATGTACTAAAATATTTACTGACATAATTTAGCATCCTACTAGGACTTACCAGTAATAATCAAATGAAATGTGTAGAAATCCAAAATTTGGGAAAAGAGCCATGAAAAAAAAGTAACCCACTTGGCCGCAGCAAAATGCCACAAATAAAACTGGCACTGTTCAACAAAATGAAACCTACAAAACTGAATCAAAAGAGCAACATTGAAAAGGCACATAATAAAGATGATAAGGATTGCTTTTTCAGTTTGTTCTGTGCTTCTTCAAAATATATTCACACCAACTAGCCCAATTTTCAATTTGAGGATTGAAGCTAGGACCACAGCCAGACTTGTACAAAATTTTTATATACAGTTAAACTCTATATAATGAAATATTTAAGTTTCCCTAACCGCTTGTCCACAGAACACAACATATTTAGTACCTCAATATACCAAAGTGTTTTTGCATGCGATTTCAATTTAACAAGATTTCATTGTCATTGTAAAGGAATGCCGAGACAATAAAAGGAAACTTCCGCGGAGGCAGATGGTCAAATGACTGACTTACGAACCACTGCTTGCAAACACACCTCTCAAATTGTGCCTCACGCGACAAGTGCAACCACCAAAGTGGAGCCACATCCTCTTCTGTATAAAGTCAAATTGCAATAACATCCTATCATGCCCCGCGCACTGTGTGTTTCAGGTGCGAGTGAAAATGTGCGAGGGTGAGACAAGAAAGATGGTGGCTTCATGAGTGCCACCTTCCTGCGCGAGCAAAGGGAAAGGGGAGCTCACTCGCAGTGAGGCAATCCAGCGAATGCAAGAAGGCGAGGGGGTTGGCATGCACCTTGGCCATGGCCGCGCATGGCTGCAAGTGCGGCTAAATGCAGATGCAGCCGCGCACCCTGCTTTAGGGGTAATCTGCCGCGTGCACAAAGAGTGGGAGTGCCTGGACGGTATGGCATCATGTATGCTGTCTTCCTGCACGTTTAGTATTGGAGGTTGCGTAATCTGGAGTTTCGAAAACCCATTGGAGCCAGAGGCAGATGAAGCATTTGCTCCCCTCTGCCGGCACTTTGCATGATAGCGTCGTCCCAATGTGGGCGATGCTATCAGCCGTGAGGGCGGAGTGCACGTGAAAGCGTGGCTGGCTTCGCTGTGAAGGTATCGTCGATGTGGCATGAAACCGTATCATTCGTCGCCAACTCCCAAATTCATCTAAATGTATTGTTTTCTCATTCAAATGTGCTTTGTTTGACTGCTCGATAATTTGGATAATTCTGTGGCCCCTTATCGCAGAATAAAAATCGATCAGCAACTGTTCTTATTTGCATAAAAGGTCAAATTCCAACAACACGAAATTTCAACATAACGAAGCAAATTGCCGATTTTACAGACTCCGTTATATAGAGGCTTAACTGTATATAATTTTTACCTATGTATTTTTAATTTTCAGATGTACATGCACGCACACTCTTTCGCTCAATTTCCATTTGTACTGTTGACCGAACACTGGTTGCTAGAAATCAGTTTCTTTGACCAGGTACTTTTCTTATCCTCCACCACTCCAGAGAGACTAGATGAATAGTCCTCGACAGATTGTTTGCTTTTTCTCTCACGATGTTGCTTTGCCTCCCGTGTCATTTTCAGTTCGTTTTCTTTGACAAACTTAGCCATACCATGAATCTCCTTCCCCATGAAGGGTACACCAAAACGCTCCCAAAGAAGGCCTTGACGTCAGGTCCCCTTGATGAAACACGCTAGCATAAAGCAACATTCCTTGTTTGTCCTTTCAATTTCAGTTTTTGTGTGTGTGTAGTGCAAACCAATGATTATTGCATGTGTCACGAAAACTTGGTTGTTCTGTTAGAGCAGCAAATTCCTTCGAAAATAAGTTACTGTATTTTATATTTTCATAACAATGACTCTTTAGTGTCGATTTACACAGACCTACTATAGGTAATACATTAAGCTAACCAAAGATAGGCTTCACGTGTGCATCATAGGGAAAATTGATAATTAAACAAATAGCCTTCTTCTGTAGGAAAAAAAAAAGAAAAAAAAAAGCCCCTTTAGAATTGTGATTACGAAAGTTGTTCTCCTCCCAAGATGGCAATAACTCATCGTCGAAAGGAACATTGAGTTATAGGGTAGTAATTTAACTTTTTCAGGAAAAAGAAAATGTAGGCGTAATAGCATTCTAAAGTACACGAAAGGCTTCAACAAATTGAGTCAATGTTGTGGCAATCACAATAAAACTTTTGGTGAAAATGCAGTACGAGACATTTTACAGAAGGCACAAGCTGAATTGGAATTTCTGAGGGCAAGACTTACTAGTTTCTTTTTTGTTTTTGCATGATATTGTTATGTGCTATTCCCGCACACTGAAGCACGCATCCTGCCGAGCATGGAAGAATGCGCCAGAAAGACTGTGAAAACGACGATCGGAGGTGGTGTTGTTCTGCCATCTAGCCCAGAGCAGCCTCTCTCTGTATATAGTTTGTACAAAAATACAATTTCTTATCCCTTTTGGCTGCTCTCATCCCTGTGGCAATATAAGACTGTTTTTGCTTTACAAGTATTTAAAAGAGCAATTTATGTGAACTCTAATGGTTTAGTACCATTAACATTTTTCTTCTTGCAAATGTAACCCACAGCTTCCTGGCTTTAAATGGAATAGCCATTGTAATAGAAGAAACTTGTAACTCAGATTTATATTTTCTCTATTAATTGATAAGCTTAGCAGAATCACTGCAATCATAAGCTGCAACCAGATTTTGCTTTTGGGGCCACTGCAGATGCTGGAGTGGTTGTTTTGTATGTGGGCCTTCTCACTTGTGCACATGCATCTTCCTCCAGTGTGGGTTGCCTGAAATAAATTCCGTTGGAAGTATATGCCTGTGCTATCCTTCTTGACCATGTCATTTTTCCACTATTCTTAAGCTTATATGAATGACGCTGTATTATTCTAATGTAAGTGGTCATAATAGGCTGTGTTGTTGTATCAAGTGTCAACATTCAGGGCACCTGTTTCAAGCATATACTTTGTCATAAAACGCGGGGCGTACCATGGAAGGGCCAAGAACTGGTATTAAAAGCACAGCCATGACCATATATTAGGCCAAGACAGAACTTTCACATCCTAGCATGAAGTCACAGTACCGTTTAAGAAACTACATGGTGGCACCAGATAGTAGTATTGCGTTTTGCTTTTACATGTAAAAATATCAGATGCAACTTTTATCTGTTTAGCAGATGCATGCAATATTTCACACAAATGGTGCAAGCTTAATTGTGGGACAAGAGATCAGGCTGAGACAGTAATCAGCACTTCTGGGTATGTGGTGAGTAGAATATTGATCATGTATTTTTTGTCACTAGGTATTTTGCTTTCTCTGTACATGAATAATATGATTAAGAGGTACCTTTTTATTAGCAAAGTGCAGATAAGAGTAAGAACCCATTCTTTTTTTGTGTGCTGAATGAATTTTGGCAGTCATTCTTTCTCTTACATCAGATTGATAACTTTATCAGACTTTTGTAAATAACTTAATGAAATTCCTCAGAATAAAATAATCTTTAAACTTGAAATTATAACTACCCCAAAGTTTATTCATGCGAAAGTGTCAAATGGCCTATCGAGCGAATAAGCCGGTGTTTGTTGTCTGGTGCAGCGAAACGGCACCTAAATTCCCATTGGCTCTGATGCCAATGGTGCAGAGTGGGTGAAAAACCACCACCTGCTGCTGCAGTAGCACACCAGGCGTTGCATGAGGTGAGAAGGCATCGCTGCAATGCCATGTCACCCTCGCTCTCGGAAGCCCATGCTATCCATGTGCTCCTTGTCCGCGCAAACTCTCGCCTGTGTTCTAACTGTGCCTCGATAATTGCCATAAATTAATGCAAAAAAGAAAAAACAATAAGATAGACACAAAAAAATGCTGGCAGTAGTGAGTTTCGAAACTACGACACCACACTCGGAAGTCAAGTTTCTTGCACACTGGGCTAAACGAGTGCCTCCTAGACGGCAGGCCTCTATGCTCTGCTTTATGACATCATGCTATTTGGACTGAAATTTCCACTGCCAAGCCCAGCGAGATGAGAGCGGTGACGTAAAAATCCCCGCGGCTTACTTGGAGCACCCCCACTACATTTTATGGCAGTTGTGCGAGGTAGCATGACGTCACGGATGGATGTGCACTAGGAATGTTTAGCTTTGTTAAAAAATTTGTGCGCTCATGCTCGTAATACCAACGTCGCAAATTCCCGCCTCATCCGGCCCACAGATTAATACAGCTGCTTCCGTGCCGTGGTCGTGTCTTCGACTGTGTGGGAATTGACTTGTACAGGCCACTACTGCTAACACCTGCTGGCAAACGATGGATTACTGTCGCAGTTGATCACCTTACAGGGTATGCTGAAACAGCCGCTCTACCTGCAGCCACCCCCAGTGCCGTTGCATCCTTTCTGCTCCATCATTTCGTTCTTCATCATGGCCCACCTGGGGAACTGCTGAGCAATAGAGGCTGCGTGTTTTTGTTGCAGGTGGTTAAAGCTCTGCTTGCTCAATCTCGCGTTGTTCACTGAACCACCATGCGGTACCATCCTCAAACTACAGTAACATTCGTTAAACCGTGCCTGCTTAAACAGTAGTTTCATTTTAAAAGTAGTAAAGTCAAATCCTCGACTCAGAGGCCATTGAACATAATGCATTTTGACGTAATAGTTCTGCGGAAACCTGCAAGGTGGAGAGAAGTAATTAATAAAGGGAAAATGAACTTCGAGTTGTTGATGAATTTGACTTTGCCCTGCCATCTACTAGCCACTTGGTAGTCCCGGGTTCGAGTCCCGGACCACGACAAATTTTTCTTCAACTGCGAGGCTTTTTCTTTTGAGGAACCCGTATGGGTTTCCTTTGTAGCAATTTGCTACACTTGGGTGGATGTCTTATTTTCCCTTTATTAATAATGTGTTTTATATACACATAAACCGTACCAGCTTATTGTGTATGTATCAGTGAACACTTAGCATTTCCACTTTTCGTCGCAAAATCAGGGTGGTACGTTGGCCCAGCAGTGCTCATGAAACAGCGCTTCTGAAAAACTAGTGCGACGAGCGCGGCGCAAAAGTGATGCTGACGAAGTGGAAGCCACCTGACTGGCTATAATGCTGTTTGCAGCGTATGCTGGATGAGCGGGTGGAGGTCTCTGGCAGCCGCTGTTCAACGCGATACACAAAATTTAGAAATTACGAGTATCGTAACCATCAGTTAATTTTATTACAGATCAAATGCTTTGCTATGACCAACGCTATGAATAGTCCTGCACGTGCTTGAACACAGGAACTTTGCAAAGAGTGTAGCTAAGATCTGACTTCAGCAGCTGAATGCTAGATTAAATAATGTGCCACAATGTCAGCTCGTATTTGTCATCATGAATGTCACAAGCAGCAGATTAATCAAGAAAGCATAAGCTTCAGAGTGTCACCTGCATCAAGGTAGTACAAGCCTACGCTCAAACGTCCAGTCACGATGACGAGGAAGCAGATCAGTTTTATGCAGATGTTGAATTAGCGATGAGAAAAGTGCAAGCCCAGTATACTGTAGTAATGGGCGACTTCAATGCAAAAGTGGGGAAAAAGCAGGTTGGTGAACAAGCAATTGGCAACTACGGCATTGATTCTAGGAACACTAGAGGAGAGATGCTGGTAGAATTCACAGAAAAGAATAAGCTGCGAATAGTGAATACCTTTTTCAGGAAACATAGCAACAGAAGGTGGGACCTGGAAAAGCCCTAATGGTGAAACAAGAAATGAGATTGATTTCATACTTTCTGCCAATCCCAGCATATTGAAGGATGTAGAAGTGATAGGTTGGGTAAAGTGCTGTGATCATAGGTTAGTAGGGCTAGGATTCACCTCAATTTGAAATGAGTGAGTAAAATTCGTCAACAAAAAACAGGTAAACTCAGAGGCAGTAAGGGTAAAAGCAGACAAAGTCCTTTTTGTCCCTCGTCTATGTATGCGCTGTAAGTGACAATTGAGACAAATTTAGGCTGGTACTTGCAAACAAATATGCAGCCTTAGAACAGCGAGATGATGAAGATGACGTCGTCATCATCATCATCAGCCTGGTTACGCCCACTGCAGGGCAAAGGCCTCTCCCATACTTCAACTACCCGGGTCATGTACTAATTGTGGCCATGTTTTCCCTGCAAACAGATGACAATGAGGTAGAGAAAGATGACAAAGAGACAAAGAGGTAATGAATGAAACCGTAATAAGGCTGGCTTCAGAGGCAGCTACTGAAGTGAGAGGCAAGGCACCAAGGCAACCAGTAGGCAAGCTCTCCGAAGTAACCAAGGACCTAATAAAGAAATGACAAAGAATGATAGTGTCCAACTCAAGAGATAAAATAGAATTCATAGAACTGTCAAAACTGATCAATTAAGGCGAAAATAAGGCATATTCAGAATTATAACGTGAGAAAGGCAAGCCGCAAAAAATGGACGCAGCCTGATATCAGTGAGAAGGAAACTTGGCATAGGACAAACCAAGATGTATGCACTGAAAGATAAGCAGGGTAATATTGATACATGTATATTGAGTGTTTCTTGTGGACGATACTGATTGGGACCTTGCCTTGCCCTATGGCACTTTTGCATATATTTCTTCACGTCACGACACTGCCGGTTATTCCCCATTCTTTCTGTTGTTCGGCCGAGAACCCACATTGCCACTGGACGTATCCATTCCATCCGCCGCAGCTGAGACCAGCGAGTATGCACAAGACGCCATCACCAGGGCAGCCCAAGCACGCGAAAGTGCCCGCGCTCTCCTCCTGACCTCGCAAAAGAAGCACCAGCATTTGTACGATTGTCAACACAGAGGCGTCCACTTTTCGCCTGGATCTCTGGTACTCACGTGGTCCCCGACTAGTCACGTTGGCCTGTCAGAAAATCTGCTGTCTCGGTACACGGGCCCATATCGAGTGCTGCGTGCCATCATTCCAGTAATCGTCCGTCAGTACCAGTGCCTCACCTGCCCCAAATTCCACTGATGTTGTACATGTCGTACGCCTGAAACCATATTACTCTCTTGTTATCACCAATATTTAGACGCACTGGGACGGTGCTTCCGCTGCCGAGGATAATGATACATGCATATTGCGTGTTTCTTGTGGACGATGCACGCAGGCGCCCCGACAAAGACTACAAACGCTTTCTGGCTCTCGAGCTGTCGGCTGAACTGGCCAGTGCTGCATTATCTTTTGTAAATATACTTTGTAAATAGTCTCCAGTTTTTAATGCTTCGTTCGCTTAACGTTTTGGTGGAGGGTGCCGTTCCCCGTCCTCCCCATGGAGCTTTGCAGTGGCCGCACCATCCTGCTTTCTGCTATGGCTCCCGGTGGCGACACCTCGTCTACTACTCCTGTGACCCCGACAACAACGTACATTACGGTAAGTAATCCCCGCAATCCTGGCAAATTCTTTGGCCAAGATAATATAGATGTTGAGGACTGGCTCAGCCTTTATGAGCGTGTTAGCCGAAACAACTGCTGGGATCCTACCACTATGCTAGCGAATGTCCTATTCTACTTGGATGGAACTCCTCGTGTCTGGTTCCGGACACACGAGGACGAGATATCTAGCTGGGATGCTTTCAAGGAGAAGCTCAGCGACCTCTTTGGAAATCCTACCGGTCGGCAGCTGGCTGCTAGAAAAGTGCTTGCTACCCGAGTTCAGTCTTCTACTGAATTGTATGTCTCGTACATACAAGACGTGCTCGTTCTTTGCCGGAAAGTCGACGACAAAATGGCTGAGGTTGAGAAAGTCGGCCATGTACACAAAGGGATCGTGGACGATGCGTTCAACTTGTTGATATTCAACGTGTCCACCATCGACGCCATTGTCAAGGAATGCTGCCACGTCATTCCACAGTTCTCCCGGCTCCCGAACACGGCTACTACGTCATCTCGTGTCGACCTTACTGCTTCACCACCTTTAAATGAGCATGGCACATGTATTGTTCGCCACGAGATCAAGGCTACAAAATCTGCGCCGTTCCATCTACACCCACTTGACCCCACCATTGACCAACCAGCCCCAGCGATTTCTCTCATTCAGGCAGTTATGCAGCAAGAATTTGCCATCCTTGGTTTTCCTGCTGCCTGCTCCACTGCTCCATCTCCCGACCTGACGCCCGACCAGCGCCGACAGCGATCTGTATTCCCTCTGAGATACCGTATTTATTCGCATAATGATTGCACTTTTTTGTCAAAAAAATTGATGCAAATTCAGGGGTGCGATCATCACGCGGGTTAAATTTCCCATGAAAAGAAACATTTTCTTTTTTCATCCCGCATTTGCTGCGCGATGACATGCAGGTAGCTGCCGCTGTCAGTGCAGGACACCAAAACAAAAATGGCGGCCGGAGGAGCAAGCCGAACGTGCCAAACGCGATTATTTCTTTTTTCTCGTGAGTACATTACCCGCATTGAAACAGTTTCTTCCGTACCAGTGATGAATATTATCGTTAATATCGGCAAGTTTGCGACAATAACATAGCCATGTCCACTTTAAGAGGACAGAAACAGAGATGGGCGCGCTTAGCTGTCAGTGACATAGAAACACACGGCGGGCATGCTGTGGAAACTGCGGCACTTGTTTTCACTGCTATCCTAATATGGCACATTTCCGCTAAGGGTGAGCGAATATCTCAGCTGCGTTACAAGCGTCCGCGTATGAATAGGGTACACTTCTAACGTATCAGTGTAAATGTGGCTACTATCGTTGCCGCTTGCAATTTGTTGCATGCACACAGGTGCAGACGAGAAGAATCGAAAGGTGCCCTTTATGTTGTTGTTGTTGACCAATACCATTGTGAAGCCTACAAATAATAAAGCCGAGGCAAGCTGGTTGTAGCTTTTTCTTTTTTTTTTTCGTGGAAGTGCAGAAAGTGATGAAAGGAATGAAACGGGGCAGGTGCTTAAGAATGTTGGTTGCGTGTAGACCACTTGGTATGTTTTCAAGAGTCATTCGCGTAACATTCGACAGATGGTAAGCGCAATCATCATTAGCTAGACTTTGCACATGACATATCGCTGTGACAAGTGCAGGGTGTGATCATTACACGGCAAAGAAAAAAAATCGAATTTTGAAGACAAAATTCAGGGGTGCGATCATTACGCGAGTGCGATCATTATGCGAGTAAATACGGTACCGCAACCCTACTAAGTGGAGAACTCTGGACGACAAGCCAATTTGCTTCCGTTGCCTCTGCATTGGCCATGTCGCTCGCCAATGCCGCACCTTCTGGACGTCACCGTATTCGAGCTCCTTTTCCCCGTCTCCTCGCCCATATGCTGACCCGCGCCGTTACTAGCCTCGCTGTATACCTCCTACCTCAGGCGCATCCGTCGACCACAGTTGTCCTGCTCGCTCGCCGTCACCCCAACCACGCTGCTATTCATCACCGACCAATTATGGACCCTCCCGGATGGAAAACTAGACCATGCAGCTCCTGGGGGTAGTGCTGCATTATCTTCGTCATGTCAAAATCCTCCATTGACGCTCTTAACGAAACAGAACTTACTTGATGTTCACGATGACGGTGTCCCTTTGACGGCGTTAATAGATACTGGAGCCCAGGTGTCCATAATGAGTTTGTAAGCTCTGTCGTTGACAGAGGAAGGTCCTCATGCCTGCTACTACACGAGCAGTACGCGTGGCCGATGGTAGCATTGTTGACGTCACTGGAATGTGTACTTCCCGTATAAGTATCGCCGGCCGCCACATTCCTGTTCTTTTCACAGTGCTGACCAATTGTCCCCATGACCTAATCCTCGGACTCGACTTTCTTACGGCGCATTCAGCTTTGGTCGACTGTTCTGACGGTACCCTTTGCCTCGAACTTCCTCTACTCGCGCATATTCGTGCCGAACTGCCGAACAACTTTAGTATGACCGCCTTCGTCCACCTGCCGCCTAAAGCCTTTACTTTCGTCGATTTGCTATCATCTTTTCCTGTGCCCGATGGTGATTCCATCGCCACACCTCTTCCTGATGTTCTTTTAATGTGCAATATCACTGTGCCCCCCTCCATCGTCACCGTCGCCGATAACCGGACATGCCTCCCCGTCGTCAATTTTGGCCTGACAAAGGAAGTTCTACGTACCCCAAGGCATATCAGTTGCAACACTGCGTGCTATCGGAGATGACCACGTCACAACATTTTCCATAGGCGTCTGCTCAGGTTCTTCACCACGTCCATAGGATGCTATTTGCCCTGACAACATTTTGTCCCATGATTGCTGCGGACCTATTGCCTGAACAAGCAGCAGCTCTGTGTCGCCTTTTCGTTTCCTACCATGACATCTTCGACCTCAACAATCGCCAATTGGGCCAGACTTCAATTGTTAAGTATCACATAAATACTAGTGATGCCTGTCCTATTCATTGCCGGCCATATCGAGTTTATCCTTCAGAGAGTAAGGTTATTCAAGATGAAGGGAACAAGATGCTTGCAAAAGGTATTGTTGAACCTTCGTCGAGCCCTTGGGTGTCACCTGTGGTACTTGTTAAAAAGAAAGATGGTACATGGTGTTTCTGCGTAGATTACCGTCATCTAAACCACATTAGCAAGAAAGACGCTACCCCTTGCTTCTCATTGAAGACACCCTCGATTGTCTCCACGGTGCCAACTACTTTCAATCAATAGATCTACGGTCTGGTTGTAGGCAGATTTCTGTGGATGAAAAAGACCAAGACCGCGTTCATCACTCCTGATGGTCTATATCAATTCAAAGTTGTGCCGTTCGGTCTATGCAATGCCCCAGCAACGTTCGAACATATGATGGACTCTTTGCTTCAAGTGTTCAAATGGTCAACATGTCTCTGCTACCTAGACGGCGTTCTCGTATTTCTACCTACATTTGAGACACACCTTAAGCTCTTATCAGCTTTTCAAGTCTCCTGCATGGCTGGGCTGCAACTAAATTGATCGACATGTCATTTCGGTTGTCGGCAGATTACTGTGCTGGGCCACCTCGTCGACGCTTTCGGTCTTCAACCAGACCAGGAGAAAATTCGTGCTGTCAGTTCTTTTTCTGTATTTCCGTCCGTCTTAGACGCCTGAAGTTTTGTAGGACTCTGCTCCTACTTCCGATGCTTCGTTAAAGACTTCGCAGCGGCTGCCCAACCGCTTACTGATCTTCTGAAGGATGTGCCGTTTATGTGGGGCCCCGCTCAAACTGCCACATTTGCCCAGCTCACCAACATTCTCACCACGCCACCTATACTGGCCCACTTTGACCCGTCCTCTCCTACAGAGGTGCGTACCGATGCCAGTGGTCACGGTATCGGAGCTGTCTTAGCCCAGCGCCAACAGGGTCAAAATCGTGTTATCGCCTACGCTAGCTGCCTCCTCACAGCAGCGGAGTGCAGCTATTCGATTACAGACTGTGAATGCCTGGCTCTCGTCTGGGCGGTTCCCAAATTCCGCCCATACTTGTATGGCACGCACTCCTCTGTAATCACGGATCACCACGCACTCTGCTGGCTTTCCTCGCTCAAGGATCCTACCGGCCGGCTTGGTCGCTGGGCTCTGCGGCTGTAGGAATATTCCTATGCAGTAGTGTACAAGTCCGGCCAATTACATCAAGACGCAAACTGTTTATCACGCTATCCAATGGACGAACCACCCGCCGACCGTGACCCCGATGACGATGCTTGCATTTTCTCCGTTTCTTAGCTGCTACATGTTGCCAACAAGCAATGCCGTGATGCCACCTTGCGGGCCATCATTGATGGCTTGGGATCTTGTCTTTGGATTCGTCTCTTCACCTGTTTGTTCTCAGGGATGGTGTATTATACCGCTACAATGTACGCCCTCACGGTCCTGCCCTACTCCTTGTCATTCCTAAACACCTCCGGTCAGCTGTTCTCCAAGAACTTCACGATTTACCAACAGCTTGTCCCCTTGGTATCTCCCGCACCTACGACAGGATTCACCGACGCTTCTTTTAGCCAGGCCTTGCCCACTCCGTCTGGAAATACGTTACTGCGGGAGAAATGCCATCGCCGAAAAACATGATCGATGCTCCCAGCCGGGTGCCTTCAACTGCTCGACATCTTCGGAGTCGTTTTTTCGTGTTGGCTTGGACTTACTTGGCCCTTTCCCTCTATCCACATCTGGCAACAAGTGGGTCACTGTGGCGACAGATTACGCCATGCGCTACGCCATCACCAGAGCTCTTCCAATGAGCTGCACCACAGCTGTCGCCGATTTTCTTTTATGCGACGTGATTCTGCAGCATGGCGCTCCACACCAACTGCTCACTGACCGTGGTTGGACGTTTCTTTCTAAAGCCATCGCCGACATCCTGCAGTCCTACTCAACCAAGCACAAGATGACTACGTCTTACCATCAACAGACTAATGGTCTCACGGAGCGCCTGAATTGTACCCCAACTGACATGCCTGAAAAGTATGTCTCGTCCGACCATACTGATTGGGACCTTGCCCTACCCTATGTCATTTTTGCATATAATTCTTCGCGTAGAGACCATCAAGTATGCACCTGACGCCATCACCAGGGCAGCCCAAGCACGCGAAATTGCCCGTGCTCTCCTCCTGACCTCGAAAGAGAAGCAACGGCATTTGTACGATCGTCAACACAGAGGCGTCCACTTTTCGCCTGGACCTCTGGTACTTGCGTGGTCCCCGACTCGTCACGTTGGCCTGTCAGAAAAATTCCTGTCTCAGTACACAGGCCCATATCGAGTGCTGCGTACCGCGACTCCAGTAATCGCCCCAGTCAGTACCAGTGCCTCATCTGCCCCGAATTCCACTCACGTTGTGCATGTCATACGCCTCAAACCATATTACTCTCCTGTTATCACCGATATTTAGACGTACTGAGACTGTGCTTCCGCCGCCGGGGATAATGATACATGCATACTGCGTGTTCCTTGTGAACGATGCACGCAGGCGCCCTGACGAAGACGAAGAATGCTCTCTGGCTCTCGAGCTGTTGGCTGAACTGGCCAGCACTGCATTATCCTTTGTAAATATACTTTGTAAATAGTCTCCAGTTTTTAATACTGTGTTCACGTAACAATATCATCAGCAATCTCGAAGGTATAGTAACAGCAGTGGAACAATTCTATACTGACCTGTACAGTACCCAGAGGAGTGAGGATACCTCCATTTGAAGTATTAATGAACAGGATACAGAAACTCCTCCCATAACTAGCAATGAGATTACAAGGGCCTTGCAAGACATGAAACGGGGAAGAACGGCAGGAGAGGATGGAATAAGTCTATTTAATTAAAGATGGAGGATACATAATGCTTGGAAAACTGGTGGCTCTTTTGAAGTTTCCATCGACTGCAAGGGTCCCAGAAAACTGGAAGAATGCATACGTTATACTAATACACAAAAACGGGGACGTCAAAGAATTGAAAAATTATAGGCTCATTAGCTTACTCCCAGTATTACATAATATATTCACCAAGATAATTTGCAATAGAATAAGGGCAACAGTGGACTTTAGTCAACCAAGGGAACAGGCTGGCTTCAGGAAGGATTACTCTACAATGGATCACATCCATGTCATTAATCAGGTAATTGTGAAATCTGCAGAGTACTATCAGCCTCTTTATATGGCTTTCATGGATTACGAAAAGGTGTTTGATTCAGTAGAGTTACCAGCAGTCATAGAGGCAATACGTAATCGGGTACTACAGAATGTTTATGTA
This sequence comes from Dermacentor variabilis, assembly GCF_050947875.1. Classification (NCBI taxonomy): domain Eukaryota; kingdom Metazoa; phylum Arthropoda; class Arachnida; order Ixodida; family Ixodidae; genus Dermacentor; species Dermacentor variabilis. Next base: position 9,046,634 of record NW_027460280.1, on the reverse strand, counting down.
AATATTTTCGAAAATATCTTGAGAGATTCCACAGCTACCTTAATTCTATACAACAAAAGTAGGAAGATACCTATAAAGAAAGGGATCAGACAAGGAGACAATCTCTCCAATGCTATTCATTTCATTTCATTTCCTCAACGACCCCACGAAGGGGTATTACATAAAAGGTGGAATCAGCTAAAAAACATGAACAATGCCACATTTATATACAAAAAAGACGAGAATAAAGGGGGTTAATCGAGGGGCCCGATTTTTATTAGTCATATAAGAAGCCAACAAACACTGACACCAAAGACAACATAGGGGAGATTACTTGTGCTTAATAAATGAAATAAAGAAACAATAAATTAATGGAAATGAAAGTGGATGAAAAAACAACTTGCCGCATGTGAGGAATAATCCCGCAACCTTCGCATTTCACGTGCGATGCTCTACCAATTGAGCTTCCGCGGCGCCGTTTACTCATCCACTTTCTTGGGTATTTATGTTTCCTAGTAGAACCCTGGGAGTGTTAGCCAGCGCCACCACTCACAGACCTTGGCGGCGGATGTGGAACATCCTTTCTGCCACAGGCGTCTCGAGAACATGATCTTTTTTGGGTGAAGGCAACCGGCCAATAAACCCACAAATGCAACACTAAGGCATCGATGTTGCCGGATTCAAGCGGAACACCAGTGCTGACGTCACTACGCCGCAGTTTCCGGTCTCCGCTTGCATCGTCAGCGTCAGCAGCGTCGTGCTGTGTTCGAAGGGGGGAGGAGCAACAGCGCAATTTAAACCGGCGATTACGTCGCTCCCAAGTGAAAAATCCTGCCCAAAATTTTACCTGCGTGTTTTATAAGGTTCCCGCATCTGTATCTGAGCGTCTTATTGAACTCGACAGACTTCAGCTTCCCTTTAATGTCTTGGGGCTTGACATCAAAATGAGGTCAAGAATATTTGTTCCACGGGTTGGTTGGTTTACTAACTAGGTGAGTGAGAAATCCAAAGTTAGATCGATGAATTCGTTGGAGTAGCGAGAGCTAGATGTGAGGTTCGACCAGTCAATATCTGGACAGTTGAAGTCGCCCATAAAAAAATATATTAGCTTTTGGAAATTTGGCCCTAATGGGCACTGAGGTTATCGTGCAAATGAAAGATGAAGACATCACAGTTTTCTGGAGGTCTGTAAATAACACCTACTAATGAATTAGCTGAAGATGACTTAATGCAGATCCAGATTATTTCTAAGCAGTGAGGCATAAGGTGACTATGAATAAAGATGGCAATTTGCCGAGAAGAGCATGCGGCTGGTTTGGGCAGCCCTCTTGTGAACGCACTGTTGCTGCAACTTGCATATGCTTGTACATACACCTATGCTTCATTAATTCTGCGCAGTAGCATTTTGGTTGAGGTGCGGAGTAACCCCAAGAGTCCATGGAGCTTCTTAGCGATCGTCTCCTCACTATTAACATCATGACAGAAGAGGCAGGGCCTGTGGCAGCGGTAACAACCCCAACCGTTGTCCTGCCACATCCGAAAGATCCAGGAACGTCCTCCAGCTCTGATAACATCAATGTGGAAGATTGGATTGTAATATATGGGTGTGTGAGTACCCACAACGACGGGATGCAACCGTAATGTTGGCTGACCTGATGTTCTAATTGCAAGGCACGGTAAGGGTGTGGTTTGACAACCACGAAGATAAGCTTACGGTCTGGGAAATGTGCAAAGAGAAGCTGAAGGACTTGTTTGGTCATCCAATCGAGTGGAAGAACGCTGCTAAGAAGGACCTAGCGATTCGTGCGCAAACGTCTACAGAATCATACGTCACATCCAGGACATGCTTGCTCGGTTCCAAAAGGCTGACAGTGACATGTGCGAGTCGGACAAAGTAGGGCATGTTTTGAAGGTTATCACTGACGATGCTTTCAATCTTCTAATGTGCAACTGTGCAACAGCCAGCAATATTATCAAGGAGGGCCAACGCTTTAAGCAGGCAATGAGCCGCTGCATTGCAACGTCGTTCACCCGCTTGCCGAACACAGCTGCAACTTTCTGATGAGAGGACAGCAGAATGCAGCAACCACCCACTTTAGAAGATGTGACATGAATTGTTTGGTGTGAAATTGAAGCAATGTGCCCTGCTGCCCTTTATCCACGCATCAGTGATCCCAACAGCTTGTCTATGGTACCACTTGTTCAAGCAATAGTGCATAAAGAACTCCAAATGCCTCACAATCCCTCCACGTTGCCGATGGAGGAAGAGCCACCATGCTTGGAATGTGCACTGCTCATGCCAGCATCGCAGGGCACGTTACCATTGTTTTGTTTGCAGTTTTGGAACAGTGCCGTAATAACATTATCCTAGGATTAGACTTCTTATCTCATTCCGCCCTCTTTGACTGCGCGTCCGATGTGATTGAACTGCAACTACCGCAGAGCTGCGACATTCCACAAGAGACAACAGCGCTTAAGTTCCCTCAGTGACATCTGCCTGCCACTGCAAACCACCAAGTATGTTACTGCGACCTCATTTCCACCTGTTCCTGACGGCGTCTATGTGGTGTGCGAGTGCTCACGTAATGCTTGAAAGGAATGTTGCTCTTCTGCACACCTTACTGTTGTTGACAACCGGATAACACTCCCTCTCTTCAACATTACCTACTTCGCGCAGATTATTCTAAGACGCATGTCGCTGACCAATATCTCGCCTATCGATGATTGCGAGATATCAGTATTAGACGCAGAAGTTCCATCACCACCCGCAGGAAATTTCAATTAATCCAATCCTGCACCAGATGAACTAAGCAAGATGATTTCACCTGACCTTGTTCCTACGCAGGCTGCTGACATACGCCGTGCCGTGTCTTGGAGGCTTATTGTGACATTTTAAGCACGAAATACTTTCGGCTCCTGTTGTCGGCGACCTTTAAGTGACCTTGAGCCAAAAGCCAGAGCTTGGTTGGTTAGTTGGGGTTTAATGGCACAAAGGCAACTAAGGCCATGCTGCGCCAGTCACAAGACAAAAGGAAACGCAAGGTTAGAGCAGGTCAACCTGCACTGCATTATAGTTCGTGTAAATAACCAGTTGTCTCTAAAACGTGGAACAGGTTAGTAAATGGCATTAGCAGGTCATCTGCCAGTAATAGGGCAGGGTGTAAAGGTGTGTTTAAATTATATAGGTTGTGTAAAAGCTTCCGCCGCTGGGTTTCAAACTGTGGACATGTTATAAGGATATGTATTACTGTAAGGGGTTGATTGCATTTTTCGCAAGTCGGCGGGTTTTCTTTTCGGAGGAGAAAGTTGTGTGTTAAATGTGTATGTCCAATCCGAAGTTGGCACAGGATTACCTCATAGAACCGTTGCTGGTGAGTGCACGACTTTCACTCACCAATTACGGCTTTAGTAAGATGTAGCTTGTTGCTTAAGCAATGGTCCCATGTCTGTTGTGATTTGGCCATCAAGGCCTTCCTAATCGCCGTGATACTATCCCGATATGGAAGTGCCGTGTTTGTTATGTATTTGCGCGCTGCCATTGATGCACACCTATCCGGTGCTTCATTTCCCGGTATACCGACATGGCTTGGTACCCAGCAAAACCTAACTGACCGGCCGTATTTGTTTAATGTTACGATGTTTAAAATATCCTCTATCAGGGGTTCACATTCGGATTTCGCGTGTACAGCCTTCAGTGTGCTTAATGAATCAGTGTATATTACTGTGTTTTCGTGTTTGTCGGCTATGCTCTTTTTAACTACAGTCCATATTGCGTATACTTCGGCTGTGTAGACAGAGGCTTGTTGTGGTAATCGAATACTTGTTTCCCAATTTTCCGTTACGGCCCCCACACCCACGTGATCTTTTGTTTTAGAGCCATCAGTGTAATATTGCATGTTATTTTGATATTTGTCCTGAAGTGCACGAAATTCTTGTATAATGTGTTCGTGTGGGATGTCTCTTTTCTTTAGATGTGTTAACGTCCAATCACATAAGTGTGTGAAATCGTACCATGGGGCCAACCGTTGTGGTTTCTTGGCAACCTGGAGGACTTCGTGGGGAATGTCATAATCCCGACAGTATTGCTCATACCACAGGACAAGTGGCCTAATCGTGTTCGGTTTATTTGTGTAGTGTAAGCGTGTGTTGCATTGTGTGAGGATGTTGTAGCATATGTGTTGGGGTGATGACTGAATTCTGAATACGTAGGAAAAAGTGAGGAATGCTCTGCGCTGCAGTAAGGAGGGTTCATTACACTCGACATATAAACTTGGAATAGGTGAAGTTCGGTAGGCACCACTTGCCAGTCACAGTCCAAGGTTATGTACCGGATCAAGTCGTTGGATGTAGGACTGTCTGGCTGAGCCATAAACCACGGAGCCGTAGTCTAAAAGGCTACGCACAAGAGACCGGTAAACACGTAAAAGGCACGTTCGGTCGGAACCCCAGTGCTTATGAGACAAAATTTTAAGGATATTTAGAGCTTTATTTGCTTTAACCTTTAGTGCTTTTAGGTGAGTGAGGAAGTTAAGTTTGGTGTCAAAGGTTACTCCTAAAAACTTATGGTCGTTTCACCGGCAGTATGATGTCGTTCAATTTTAGGACTGGATCGCTGTGTAGCCCTCGTTTCTGAGAGAACAAAACAGTAACTGTTTTTCGTGTGGAGAAACGGAAACCATTTTTGTTAGCCCATTGTGTTAGTTTACTTATTGTCATTTGAAGCTGCCTTTTACAGGTTGGCAAATTTGAAGCGCGGCAAGCCACTTGGAGATCGTCTACGTAAACTGAGTGCATAAGAGACGACGGTATAATCTTATTAACTGAATTAATTTTTACTATAAACAGCGTCATGCTGAGAACGCAGCCTTGCGGAACGCCATTTTCCTGCGTAAATGTATTAGAATGAACTGTACCCAGACGTACCCGAAATGTTCTATTAGACATAAAATCAGTTAGGCAATTCAGCATTTTACCACGGATGCCGAGGTCTGCTAGGTCTCTTAAAATTCTATATCTCCATGTGGTATCATAGGCTTTTTCTAAATCGAAGAAAACTGCAAGACAGTGTTGTTTATGTAAAAATGCATACCAAATTTCATGTTCTAGACGGACAAGATGGTCAGTAGTTGAACAACCCTTTTTATATCCACACTGGTGGGGGTCTATGAGGTTTCTTGATTCTAAAATAAATGAGAGTCTTATATTTATAACGCTTTCATATGATTTTGCCAAACAGCTCGTGAGGGCAATAGGTCTGTAGCTGCTTGCGGATGTTGGGGATTTACCGGCTTTTAGAAATGGAACTACTATTGCTTTTTTCCACTCTTCGGGCATTATACCTGATTCCCAGATTATGTTGAAAAATTTAAGGAGAGCTTCTACAGATGCCTGCGATAGATGAGCCAGCATGGCGTAGTGAATACGGTCGTGTCCTGGCGCTGTGTTTTTTCCTGCAGAAAGGACTCTGTTTATTTCTTGTTGTGTGAGGGGGGAATTGTATGGTTCATTTAACGCGCCAGTAGTGGGCAGCTTCTGTTTTTCAGCAGACTGTTTGTACTGTAAAAATTCCTTTGTATAATTCCCTGAACTGGATACACCATGGAAATGTTCGCCAAGTATATCTGCCTGTTCTTGTATTGTTGTTTGTGTGTCCGGACTTGTAAGTAACGGTATTGTATAAGATGAGTAGTCTCCCCGAAACTTTCTAACCTGTTCCCACATGCGTTTAGATGTAACTGAACTGTTTATGGAAGATACGTATTTCTTCCACAATGATTTTTCTGCCTGCCTTCTGATAAATCGTGCTTTGGCTTTGGCCTGTTTAAAGCATAAAAGGTTGGTATAGGTGGGGTGTCTTCGTAACATACCCCAGGCCCTATTTTGAAGCTTTTTTGTTTCTGTGCACTCAGGAGTCCACCAGAGAAAACTTTTTTTGCACACAAGACTGGATGTTTGAGGTATTGCCCTTTCTGCCGCTGAAATTAAAACTTAAGTGAACTTCTCATTAATTTCATTTATATTGAGTTCATTTGAAAAGACTTCTTTAAGTTTTGCATGTTTCATAAAAAGGGGCCAGTCGGCAAGATGTATTTTCCAGTGACGTGGCTTAGAGTTTATGGTAATGGGGATGTTAGCTTGATAAATGCCGGCAAATGATCACTTCCATATGAAGTGTCCAGGACTTCCCACTTAAAATCGCTAAAAACAGACGGTGAGCAGAAGGCTAAATCTAGACAGCTAAATTTGCGTGAGCTTGGTGAGAAATATGTTGGTGAACCCGTGTTTAAAAGACATATGCTGTTAGACAAAATAAAATCTTCGATTACTTGCCCTCTTTGGTCTGTTCTATCGCTGCCCCAGAGGCTGCAATGGGCATTAAAATCTCCTACTAGAATAAAAGGCTCCGGCAACTGGTGTATTAGATTTTCCAGTTGTCTAGTAGTAAAATGACTATGGGGTGGGATGTAAAGTGAACAGATGGTGATGGTTTTATGCGATAGAATGGTGACGGCAACAGCCTCGAAAGAAGTATTCAGCTGAACATTTCGTGTAGGGGCGGGGAGAATGCTAGTGCCAAATGTGAGGATCACATGTTTGGTGGGTAGTTGTTCATTGTTCCTTTGGATTGTAATTCTTTGAACTTTAATGACATTTTGTTCTTGGAACCCCTCGATTAGTTCCTCGTCACTCAGGCTGAGAAAGTCTTCCTCAGAGATAACGCCCCTGCAAGTGTTTAATGAACGATGGGGAGAAATTGACACTTTGATTTCACCAATACTGGCGAGTTCGGACAGCTTTTGCACTTGTTCTTTCTTCTTCAATTCAATTAACAGGTCTCCGCTGGTCATTTTCGAGGCTTTGTAGTCTTTTCCAATTTTTTCTATGAGGCATTTCGCCACCAAGAAAGGCGACAGCTTACGCATACTTTGTGTTCCTTCACTATGCAAGACGTGGTAACGTGGAAAGTTGTCTAGGTCGGTTCGGAGGGTAAATTGAAAAGGTGCATCGGTGCGGCCTCTTTTCAGAGGCCGATCTGGAAGTTGCGGAAAAGCTTCTGCCATAATATGGTTTCAACATTCGGCGGTGGTGGTAGCCACCCACCACCGAGCCCAACAAGGGGACGCTACAGGTTGTGAGCAACCTGCACACGCCAGCCATGCACCGCCACTATAACCTAATGCATATAACCAAGACTGGATATACTACACACGGTTAACCTTTGCTGCCAGGAAATTCGGAAGTAAAAAGAAGTGATGAGAAGACAGGAAAGATGAAAAAAGCGAGAGAGAAAAACGAAGGTTGGAGAGGAAGACAGGAAAAGGCAACTGCCGATTTCCCCCGGGTGGGTCAGTCCGGGGGAGCCGTCTATGTGAAGCAGAGGCCAAAGAGGTGTGTTGCCTCCGCCGGGGGGCCTTAAAGGTCCAAACACCCGGCATCAGCTCAACCTCCAGGATCCCCCTTTCCCCAGACACGGCTAAGCCGCGCACGGCTACACACGGGAGGGTCCGACCCTCGTGTGCTCGGGTACGTGGTGTCGCAACACACCAAACGCCTGCTGACGCAGACGTCCCTGCGGGGTAGCCAGAGCTGCTATCTGGGCACTTGAAGGAGAAACATCCAGGCAACCAGTCAAAACTTAAGAAAATGCAGTCTCTGGCCCCTAACATTTTGTACAGGACCGCATTACATACTAGCTACTGCCCAAACAAGTTACAAGAAATATTGTTTTTCTTTCTAATGCTTGTTCACAGTATCACTCAAGCTGTAACTTCTAGTATGCTGAAGTGTTATCCGTCATTTCCAATAGTGACGTTCAAAAGGCAGATACAGGGAACCATATACTTCATTGTCCTCTTTTGGCACTGAGACAGGGTTGCTGTGCTCTTTTGAAGGCCAGCGGTGAGCAAGTGCTGCGGAGTAGGTTTTGTGTCGCCTTGAGAGATGGCACCACACTGCGTGGCACCTCTTTCTGGTGCTTTTCTTCTAGCTGGGCAGTGTGCTCCGTCTCCCTGGTGTCTTTCACTGCCTGTTGTGCTGCCTTCAGCCGGTTTTCTTGTTCTAGCTGGGCAGTATTCATATGGACCAGTGCACAGTATAGCGTGGTGCAGTGGGGTGTGCCGTTGCAAACATGCACTGCACCCATTTTAAGATAGTGGCTAGTATCATCTCCAACCAATCTGCTTTGCCGGTTGCCATTTCATGCTTACATCTACTCTAGATTATGGGAGAGCCAGCAATTTTTCCATCTTAATGGCTGTCCCTTAAGCCAAATGTCACTGGTCATTCACCATATACGTACCGGAGACGCAAATCTCATGCGCTGACATCCATACTGCATTTCACATGCTGAATGTTAAGTTATACAGCACGAGGAGAACAAAATTCTGACTAAAGGTATCCTTAATTCATCTAGTTCGTGGGTGACCCCAGTTGTCCTTGTTAAGAAGGATGGCAACTGGTGCTTTTCCTTCGATTACAGACATCTCAATAAGATCTTGTGCAAAGATGTCTACCCCCTGCCACATATTGATGACGCCTTGGATTACTTGGATGGAGAGAAGTACTTCTTATCCATAGATCTTCACTCTCAGTATTGGGAGGTATCTGTAAATGACATGGACCGTGAAAAGACCGCTTTTGTAACACTGGAGGTGCTTTATCAATTCAAGGTTGTGCCATTCGGCGTTTGTAATGCCCCGGCAACCTTAGAGCAAATGATGGACTCTCTACTTCGCAGCTATAAATGGTCCACTTGTCTAGTTAGACGATGCGACAGTTTTTTTGCCTACATTTGCGAGTCATCTTATGCGTCTGTCAGCCAGTCATTCTTGCTGTTTTCCGACGTGCTGGCCTTGAACTCAACCCGTCCAAGGGCCACTTTGGACGTCACCAGATTACTGTTCTCGGCCACTCTGTCAGTGCCACAGGAGTTCAGCCTGACCCTGGCAAGATTTGCGTCATACAAAACATTCCCATACCCACAGTAGATGTCGGAAGCTCTGTTGGACTATACTCCTATTTCTGTTGCTTCATCAAGAACTTTGGCGATACTGCTCACCCGCTCACTGACCTACTAAAAAAAAGATGTTTCCTTCTCATGGGGCCCTTTACACAAGCACGCCGACTGTCTCTTCCGTCACCCGGTCGACAGTCCAGACCATGATGCCCACGACACCGATGTTTGCATCCTAGCCCTCTCAGAATTGCATGACATTTGCAACAAACAATGTTGTGATGACTTTTTACCTCTCTTCCTTGATCGTGTAGCCTCTGTGCATCCTGAACCCGCTGCCAGTGCATTCATACTCCACGATGGCGCTCCTTACGAACGCAATTTTCGCCGTGACGGCCGGAACTGTTGCTTTTTCTACGCTGACATCTTTGGGTAGAAGTTCTTGAGCAGCTACATGATACACCCACCACCGGCCACCTCAGTGTCTCCCGTACCTATGACCGTGTACGACGCCACTTTTACTGGCCCAGCCTGTATCGCTCTGTGCACAGCTATGTTGCTGCCTGTGCACTCTGTCAGCGCCGCGAACGATCTGCTATATTACCCACTGGACATCTACATCCCATCAATGCCCCCTCCAAATCGTTCTTTCACGTCGGTGTCGATCTCAGAGACCCTTTTCTTATATTTAAAACCGGCAACAAGTGGGTCGCTGTCGCAACTGACTACACGACGCGTTACATCATCAGGTGAACATTGCAGACAAGCTGCGCTACGGACATTGCAGATTTCCTTCCAGTATGAATGAATGAATGAATGTGTGGTTTTTATTGGCGCAAGGGCCAGGTATGGCCAAAGAGCGCCATGCAAGTGGTAATGATTTCGCAGTGGAGTGATGGGTTCTATGGAGTTGATGTGACGTGGCTGTAAAGGGGCCTAAAATATAGTCGCTGTAAAGTGCGTAAAATGTACGTGTAATAAAATTATGGCGATGACAAATGACGCGTACTATGAGCATTGAGGTGCATTTAAAAATAATAATACAATCTTAAAAATTGCATAAGTTTCTAAAATTCACTAGAGCACCATGACCTCGTTAGAGCCCTTGCGACACAAGGGCCTGGAGGCATGTGCTATATAAAACAACTATCACACGGCATCCTCTGGAAAGAGGATGCGCTACGAATTTATTGGGCTCATAACATGTAGGACAACCTCATTTAAAAAATTGAGGACTACATTGGTGTTGAAGAATGGTTCCTTACCAAGAAACATAGCTGGGTGAAGAGGTTTGCAATAACGGTATGCAAGAGGAAAATGTTTCTTTCAGATTCGGCTTTGCGACACTCCAAGAGGACGTGGAGGACGGTCAGCCTCTCACCACATCGACCACAGGTTGGCGGTTCATCTCCAGTAAGCAGAAAATTGTGAGTGCCAAATGTGTGCCCTATTCTGAGGCGGCAGAAAAGGACATCTGTTCGCCGTGATTTTGTTGGGGAGGGCCAAACACCTAACTGTGGCTTTATAATGTGTAGTTTATTATTTATTTCTGCGTTCCACATGAGTTGCCAGTGTTGTCGCAGTTTCGTGCGCAAGAAAGGCTTCAGATCTGTGACAGGAACAGCAGCCGTAGGAAAAGTGTGTAGTGATGTGAGTGATCTGGCCATTTTATCAGCCAGTACATTACCCTCGATACCTCTATGGCCAGGTACCCAGCATATCACTACATGTATATGTGATAGATAAATACTGCATAAGAGGGAGTAAAGTTCAATGAAAACAGGATTTTTAAGCTTTTGTAATGAAATTAATGCTTTTACGAGACTTAGCGAGTCTGTGTAGACAATTGCTCTGTCGAGTTTTAATTTCTGTATATGTTTTACTGCAGTCAGTACTGCATAGGTTTCTGCAGTAAAGATACTTGTTTGCGGGTTCAATAAGTCAGATTTAGAAAGAGAGGGACCAACAGCAGCATAAGATACACCAGCATGTGATTTTGACGCGTCTGTGTAGTATTCGGAGCAGCTGTACTTCGATTGAAGTTCACGGAAATGCATAGCGATTTCGAGGTCAGGTGCGTGCTTTGTGACCTCTACAAACGATACATCACAGTCTATCACCTGCCACTCCCAGGGCGGTAATAGCTTAGCTGGAGGCATTAGGCGATGTTCGAGAACAGGGACATCCATTTCCGTGCTAAGTGGGCTTGGTGACACCGCTGGCAGACGGATGCTTATGCCAATTCTTTTTGTCAAGATTGCTTGGTGGGCGCATTTCGCCGTAGGATCGAGGGACCCTGCCGTGGAAATGGCTTCCTCTGAAGAACATGCGCCAGCCGACAGGATCATCGCGGCATCGTCAAGCAACCTTCAAGATCCGACGCCCTATGTGCACCAGGTGTGTCATCTTATCAACTCGGTGACATTATCGGATACTGGCGAATTCAAGTATAAATACCGGAGCCTGTTGGAAGATTCTTTCAGTGGGCTTGGTGACACCGCTGGCAGACGGATGCTTATCCCAATTCTTTTTGTCGAGGTTGGTGACAAATATTTAATTTCTTCTATTAGAGACGATTCAGTCACATTGACGGTGTTGCCAAGCCCCCAGTGTTTGCTCTGTTTATTGTTTGATTGCGTGCATGTGATCAGATTGTTGCTAGTAACCTCCGGCGATATAGAACTAAACCCTGGTCCTTCTGATTCTGAGTCCGAGACGCACTTAAACAGTGAATTACTCAAAAAAATTTTGAAAGAGCAAACCAAGACAAATAAGACTCTAGTCGCACTGACTACAAACTTGAAACAGGTTGAATCAATGGTCGAAGGTATTCAAGCTAAGATTACAACTATTGAGCAAGAACTTTGCCGAATCGAGAAAAGCGAGCAAAGGTTGGAGAAGTGTGATGAAGCTTGCAGAAACACTACCAAACTAGTTCTTGAGTTAACTGCAAAGGTCGAAGACCTCGAAAATAGAAGTCGGCGTAACAACATTTTGGTTTATGGCGTAAAAGAAAAAGAGGGAGAAGACTCAAAAGAACTGGAACGGAAAGTAAACGAAGAAATTTTCAAGAACATCCTTGGTTTTGAAATCAATTCCATAGAGCGCATCCACAGAATTGGCGCCAAAAACGCACAGCGCCCGTGTCCTATCATTCTGAGGTTTTATAACTACATCGACAAAACTAAGGTTCTGTCTTCCTGCTTCAAATTAAACGGTACGGAAATAGCCATTTCGGAGGACTTTTCTAAAAAGATTCACAATATATGTGTGAAATTATGGCGGTCTGCCACTGAAACAAAGGACAGTGGTTCTAAAGTTTCCCTCGTTTTTGATAAGCTGAAAGTCGATGGCAAGCTGTATGTATGGGACACACTTAGAAATTGCAGAGTAGAGTTATCCCAATCCACTGCGTCTGCGAAATCCCAACAGTTGCCTTCTCAGTCCACTCGTGCGACCACCCGTCAGAGTGCTAAGAAATGACAAGTGTCTAGCAAGATGCTCCGGCTTGTTTCACTCAATCCCCGCAGTGTTCTTAATAAGGTACAGTTACTTGAAGATGTAATTTTGACTTATCAGCCCCATGTTTTAGTGATTACAGAAACCTGGCTACATTCAGATGTGCAAAATACTGAAATAGTTCCATCTCCCTACACGCTAATCCATAGAGACAGAGGATCACGTGGTGGCGGAGTTGCAATCGCGATAAAAAACAACATTAAATTTACTTGCTTAGATGGTATCAACAATCACGAGAGCATATGGTGCAAATTGAAATTTTTCGATAAGAATATAACTTTGGGTGCTGTCTATCGTCCTCCGAATGCTCCCCCTGAGTATATAGAAGCACTATATGATTACTTGCTGCGAATTACCAATTCACGTTCAAACATCCTCATCACTGGCGATTTCAACTTACCCGGCATTAATTGGTCCAGTCTTTCCCATGACGGCAAGGATTCTAAAAATGCTGAGCCTCTACTACTAACTGCGTTTACCTTTTCCTTAAACCAACTTGTTTCCGAAACTACCAGGATTTCCAATTCTTCTTCTATTTTTGACCTTGCGTTTGCAAGCAGTTCGCTCCCAAACTGCTCTGTTAGTATCAGAGATGGGATATCTGATCATAAGTTACTCGTGTTAACATGTCCTATTTCTGGCTCACGATCACCCGTCAAGCATTCTGACATTTTTATCAGGGACTACACGCATGCGGATGACGATGCAGTAGTCAGCTATATGGAATCCATGTTCCCATATTTTAATGAAATAAGAGATGTTAAGGAGTTATGGTCATGTTTTAAAGAAATGATACTTCATTGTGAGCGCAGTTATGTGCCTTTAAAAATGAAACGTGTCAACAGGGACTACCCATGGATGAATCGTGATTTGATTAATCTAAAACGCAAGATTAAACGCTGTCGCAAACGTGGTGACAAACAACAGCTTCCAAGTCTTGTACAAACATTTTAGGAAAAAGTGCACGCAGCAAGAAACCAATTTTTTTCCTGCACTCTGTCCTCTTTCATGTTAGAACAACCCAAAAAATTTTGCCGTTATTTGTCTAAAGATAAAAGTGGTATCACAGAAATAAAAGAATCGGGCGTAATCATCGATGACCCCTCCATAATTTCTGAAAAATTCAACGCATTATTCCAGTCCGTTTTCACGCTGACGGCGTCACACGCACGTTTGCCATCTTATGCACTTCTTGAACCAATGCCTGAAGTAAACTTAAGCAAAGAGGGCATTCTTCACCTTTTGCGTACACTTGATATAAAAAAATCCCCCGGCCCTGACGAAATATCAAACGTTTTTCTTAACAGATATGCGACCTGGGTAGCAGAATATTTTTATAAAATATATACAGTCTCGTTAGAATCTTGTGTGATACCCGATGACTGGCGCTCTGCAAGGATAGTCCCAATTTACAAGACTGGATCCCCATTAGAATTAAACAACTACAGACCAGTTTCCCTAACATCCACAATTTGTAAGATGTTAGAACATATTACATTTAAGGCGATTATGATACATCTAGAAAATAACCAACTGCTTCATGACAATCAACATGGCTTTAGGTCCGGTCTGTCCGCTGCAACTCAGCTAGCCGAGATAACCGATGATTTTGTAAATTCCCTAAATTTGAAGGGTCAGACTGACGCAGTGTCTTTAGATTTTTCAAAAGCGTTCGACGTTGTTCCACATGATGATTTAGTAACTAAACTGCATGCTATTGGTATTGAAGACAACATTGTTCGCTGGATAGCATGTGACTTAGCTTCAAGGAAACAATACGTGGCCATTAACAACTGCATCTCTGATACACTAGATGTACATTCAGGAGTACCACAAGGGTCGGTGCTCGGTCCATTGTTGTTTCTGGTCTATATCAACGATATCTATTTTTCAGTGCAACCTCCTGTAAAGATCCGACTGTTTGCGGACGATTGTGTCGTTTATTACAGCATAAATCAACACGCTGATCAAGTCAGACTAAATGATGCATTGCATTCAATCAGTGCATGGTGTGATAAATGGGGCTTGAAACTCAATACTTCGAAAACGGCAAGCATAACATTTAGTAACAAAAAAGAACCTTTACAATTTGCTTACACCATTAAAAATGCTTATATTGAAAAAACTAACCAGGTGAAGTATTTGGGTGTTACACTCAAGTAATTTGAGTTGGGAACCCCATATAGATAATGTTTGCAGTAACGCACTGAAAAAGCTGGCATTTTTAAAACGAAAACTACGTCATGCGTCACCTGCTGTAAAGTTAACAGCATACAAAGCTCTCATTAGGCCAAAATTTGAATATGCGGACCTAATCTGGAGTCCGTATCAGCAATATTTAATTAAAAAAATAGAAAGGGTGCAGAACATGGCCTTGAGGTTCATCTATTCTACCTATTCGCGCTTTTCGAGCGTATCAGTTCTTCGCGATAAAGCGAAGGTGAAAAAACTCGATCATCGCAGAATGGTATCCAGATTAAAATTTATCTATCAACTTTACCACGGTCACTTTAACATACAGCGTGAACGTCACATAACCGAGCCGTCAATACACTTTGCCCGTACACAACACAACAAAACAGTTAGGCAACCATACAGTCACCTTAGCATGCATCAATATTCCCTGTTTCCTCATGCTATTTCATTGTGGAATAAATTACCACAAGAAATAGTTAGCGCTAATACCACACAATCGTTCGTTCATCTTGTGAATGGTTTTTCTTTTGATTAATAGCATGCCCATAGGGAAAGCAATTAATTAATCATTGTCTGTGTTTTGTAATAAAATTAGGTGAAAATGCTGAATTGAGTGACCTGTTGTGTGTACATGGTTTGTCAGTACTTGTTGTTGAGTTGCAAACTACAACTGTTGTTCCTATATCGTATTTCTGTTGATAAGTCTAAATTTCAAAGGCTGATGTTCCTGTATATTATATTTTATATATCTTTATTATTGTTCTGTATTCTATTTTTTTTATTATTATTTCCAGCCTTGTTTTGTTACTATTGATGTAACCACTCCTGCTTGGGCCCGAATAGAGCCTGCAGTATTTGTAAATAAATAAAAATAAAAGTGCTCTTGCACGCAGTGAGAAAGGAAGTCTCATAGAGGGTTTATTATGAAAAAGTGTTTCACACGTCAAGTCATTAACAGTTTTGAAACACGGATGTTCTTTATTGGAGCGCACATTGAGAAAATGGGTAAAGCTGATGTACATTCTCTGTAGATGTGACCATTCGTCTGACTCTGCATGTAGACTTTCCACCGGGCTTGTTCTAAATGCGCCAGTGGCCAGGCGGATACCCAGATGATGAACGGAGTCTAACATCTTTAGCGCACTCGGTGCAGCAGAGTGATATACTACGGCACCATAATATAATCGTGATCTAACTAGGCTCCTGTAAAGATTTAGGAGGCACCTCCTGTCACTACTCCATGTAGTGTGGGATAGAACTTTAAGTAAGTTCATGGTTTTTAGACATTTTTCTTTAAGATATTTTATGTGTGAAATGAAAGTGTGCCTGGAGTCGAGAATAACACCTAGAAATTTGTGCTCTCTCTTGAAGGGAATTTGTTGTGCACCCAGTTCTACACAGGGATCAGGTACCAGGCCTCTCTTTCTTGTGAAGAGAACACAAGAGCTTTTGTGCGGGTTGATTTTAAATCCATTTTGGTCTGCCCACTTGGACACCTTGTTTAAGCCCTGCTGTACCTGTCTTTCACACACTGTAAGGTTGCATGATTTGAAACCTATCTGTATATCATCTACGTAGACGGAATAAAAAATGGCCGCTGGCAGTGAAGGACGAAGTGTGTTCATTTTAACGATAAAGAGAGTGCAACTGAGTACTCCTCCCTGGGGCACACCTGTTTCCTGTATAAAAGGTCGCGACAATACGTTGCCGATTTTCACGCGGAAGCTACGATCCGACAAATAGCTTTCAATTATGTTCAGCATATTTTCACGGATGCCCATCTCCGACAGGTCTCGCAAGATCCCGTAACGCCATGCCGTGTCATACGCTTTTTCCATGTCAAGGAATATTGATAGGAAATACTGTCCATGTATAAATGCATCGCGGATATTTTCTTCAATGCGCACCAGATGATCGGTTGTCGACCACCCTTCTCTGAATCCACACTGATAAGGATCGAGCATATTGTTGAGCTCAAGGAAATGTGTAAGTCTGCGATTTAACATTTTTTCAAAAATCTTACACATACAATTTGTTAGTGCTATCGGACGATAACTTGATGCCAAGGAAGGGTCTTTTCCCTGCTTTAGAACAGGAACTGCAATCGCTTCTTTCCATGTGGATGGGAGGTATGCCGAAGCCCAAATAGTATTGAATAGTGTAAGAAGTGTAACTTGTGCGTCAGTATGTAGGTTTCTGATCATGTCATACATGACTCTGTCATGTATGACATGATAGAGTCATGTCATCATAGAGTCAGAGTCACAGGGTTCTCCTGCCTTGGGACTTTACTTTCTTAAAGTTGACAAGACTTTCTGCAGTGGGCGAAGCGCGTAGCAACCCCCACGCTTTGTTCTGATTCCTACGTGCGATTCTGCATTCATCGTTCCACCACGGGACATGCCGTTTGCATGCCGAGCCACTTACTTCACGTATGCATTTAGATGCGGCATCTATTATGAAGGCTGTGAAGTACTCCACAGCAGCATCGATTTCTAAAGAAGACATGTCATCCCATGATATACTAGTTAAGTTTCGGAATTTCTCCCAGTCTGCTGTGTCAGTCTTCCACCTAGGCACCTGTGGTGGATATTCGTTTTCTTTAAGTGTTCTTAATAGTATGGGGAAGTGGTCGCTTCCGTAAGGATTGTTTGTAACTTCCCATTCGAGTTCAGGCAGTATGGACGGGGAAACTATGCTCAGATCAATTGAAGAAAAGGTATTGTTTGCAAGACAGTAATAAGTGGGTTTCTTCTTATTCAGAAGGCACGCACCAGAAGAAAAAAGGAACTGTTCAACAAGACGACGTCGTGCATCTATACGAGAGTCGCCCCACAGGGAGCTGTGCGCATTGAAATCGCCAAGAACAACATAAGGTTCTGGCAATTGATCTATAAAGGATTGGAATTCATGTTTCGTTAATTTGTAGTGTGGGGGTATGTAAAGTGAGCAAATGGCGACGAGTTTATTTAGAAGAACAGCTCGAACCGCCACTGCTTCAAGGGGCGTTTGTAGCTGTAAACGCTGACAGGAAATACTTTTATGAATAAGAATGGCAACACCGCCTGATGATACGACAGCATCATCGCGATCTTTGCGGAACTTGACATACGGTCGGAGAAAGTTTGTGTGTTGTGGTTTTAAGTGTGTTTCCTGCAGACACAGCACTTTTGGACTGTGTTTTTGGATAAGCTCTTGCAAGTCATCAAGGTTCCTAGGAAGACCTCTAACGTTCCATTGAATAATTTGTGTATCCATATTGAAAGTAAATAAGTGCTGTGTGTATGGAAACGGAGGTGATGCCTTAGGTTACAGAGCTCTTTCGACGCCCTGTAACGGGGGTTCTGCCCTTTCTGGAGTTCGAGGGAGCCTCGCCGCTCCTTAGGCGTTTGGTGCGCCTTGAGGACAGCTGTAGTGTCCATTGCCTCTTGTGAGGCGCCGGACACGTGCTCTTGCGAGCGAGAAGTTACAAGAGAGAGTCCTGCCTTGGAGGGCAAGAACCCTGCGCCCACCAGCCCGGGGGTCGATGGGGCACCTTGCGGGATTTGGATGCGCCGGCTGTTGCCAGCGCTGGAAGGGGCCGGGGGGGGGGTTGGGGCAGCCTCGGCTGCGCCCACCTTCGCGGTCGATGGTCCCCTCTGCTGTGTTGACGGAGCAGCGCTAGCTGCAACTGCCGCGGGGGCAGATGGCGTAACTGCCGACTCACTGCCTGTGGGTCGGACAGCTGCCGGAGGCTGTTGTGACGCTGCCCCCTTACGCGCCACATCGGCAAAGCTGCTCTTAGACAGGTATGACACTCGCCTACGTGCCTCTTTGAAAGATATGTTTTCTTTGACTTTGATTGTCACAATCTCCTTTTCTCTTTTCCATAACGGGCAGGACTGCGAGTATGCGGCATGCTCGCCATCACAGTTGACACAATGTGGAGTGTTCTGGCATGTTTCGGAGGAATGTTCAGTGTCACTGCACTTGGCACATGTCAGCCGGCCTCGACAGTTCTGTGAACTGTGGCCGAACCTTTGGCACTTAAAGCATCTAAGAGGATTGGGCACGTATGGCCTAACACGAAGTTTGATATAACTGGCCTCGATGGACTCGGGGAGGACACTTGAACCGAAAGTGAGTATCAGGTGTTTTGTTTGGATTTCTTTTCCATCTCGCCTCATCTTAATTCTTTTGACATTTATAACATTCTGTTTGCTGAAGCCCTCCAAGAGCTCAGCCTCAGTGAGCTCCAGCAAATCATCGTCCGAGACAATGCCGCGTGAGGTGTTCATCGTGCGGTGTGGGGTTACTACTACTTGGGTGTCCCCAAATGATACTAGCTGAGGCAGTCAGTTTCTCAAATTGCTTTTGATCACGGAGCTCCAGGAGGAGGTCACCGCTAGCCATCCTCGACACCTTATATCCTGGACCAAAAAGTTCAGTAAGAGACTTAGATACAAGGAAGGGGGAGATTGTTCGCACTTGTTTAGCTGGTTTTTCTGCGTGTATCACATGAAAACGAGGAAAATTGTGGACTTGGCGTCCGAAAAACTGAAAGATCTCTTCGGTGCACCCTCGTTTCTGAGGGCGATCAGGGAGTTTAGGAAAAGCGTTTTCCATGAGTACAGTTGGGTTTTTGGCCGCGATGCCGACCACCCACCATGGAGCCCAACAGGGGGACGTGACAGGAGTTCCTGCTAGAGAAACCCTGCCAACGCCAGCCGTACATCGCTGCTATAACCAAATACAGCATAACCTAGGCTGGCTAGCTACACAAGGTTAACCCTTGCCGCCGGGAAACTAGGAAGTGAGGAAAAGTGATGAGAAGACAGGAAAGATGAAAAAGGCGAGAGAGAAAGACGAAGATTGGAGAGGAGGACAGGAAAAGGCGACTGCCGATTTCCCCCGGGTGGATCAGTCCGGGGGTGCCGTCTACGTGAAGCAGAGGCCAAAGAGGTGTGTTGCCTCCGCCAAGGGGCCTTAAAGGTCCGAACACCCGGCATCGTCTCAACCTCCAGGATCCTCTTTTCCCCGGACACGGCTAAGCCGCGCACGGCTACACGCGGGAGGGGCCAACCCTTGTTTGCTCGGGTACGTGGTGTCGCAACACACCAAACGCTTGCTGACGCAGACGCCCCTGCGGGGTTCCAGTATGAAGTCATACTGTGTCACAGCACACCGAGGCAGCTGCTCACTGATTGCGGCCGCACTTTCTTGTTCTGCGTTGAAGATCTTCTTCGTTCCTGTTCTGCCGTGCACAAACTATCCACCGCATATCACCTGGAGACCAATGAACTTAACGAGCAGCTCAACTAGATGTTGACGGAGATGCTATCCCTGTACGCTTCTTCGGACCACAATGACTGGATGATACGTTACCATACATAACCTTTGCATATCAGTCGTTCTGTCACGAGACCGCTGGTTTTTCTTTGTTTTACTTGCTGTTTGGCCGCCACCTAACTTTGCGCTTTGACGCACTCCTTCCAACCTGCTTTACTTACAGCCCCCCATTCCCCTGTGTGGTTAGCCACCACACCGATTAAGACCAAGCTGTCAGAAGAATCTGCAATTTTTTATTCCCAAGTCGTCAATGCACAAAAGCCTGGTGGTATTCAATAACCTCTAAAAATTTCTCATGTTTCAAGAATGGCAAGCCTCTAATGGATGGTGACAAGTCTTGTGTAATGAGTCGCTGACCTTGAGCAGTATTTATGACAAAACAATGTAGAAATAAAAGTAATTCCGAACACACATGGAGAAAGCTGCCTGTCACAGGCTGCAAGCAGCGAAAATGCCCTACAGTAGGGTAATCACCCTACGGTTGGCAAACATTAAAAGAAACAAACCATTCTGCAACTATCTATTACCAGATGCAATAAGCATAAAAGCAACTAGTTTAATAAGCTCTTCCAATAGATTACCTTTGGGGGATCAGTTGAAAGGTGCCAGTTGACGTTTGGCATTGATCGCCGCAGATGTGGACTGTAGGAGGCATACCGAAACCCAGAGTAACCATCTGAGAATGGGGTCGATCGAAGGACTGCACTTGTGCTGTGATTCTGCAAGGCACAACAAGTCACTCAACATAATGCACAAAATTGTGGCTGTTTGGGTGTGTTGGACATCATGAGAAAAATAGACAGGATGCGGCAGAGAAAAGAGTCATGTAGTAGGAGACATATCTTGGTAGGAGGACTCACCATAACAGCACCATCATGGTCTGACGCTCCAGACACTAGGGACAAAGCAGCGCATCTGGTCAGTTACGTGTCCCTGACATGAGGGAACAGCACTCACCATCTGACTTGCCGCAACTGAACTCTGTGCTGTGGGTTTTCTCCAGCTTGCTGAAGGATAAGTCTTGAGCCTGAGCATACAAAGAAAAACTTTCACACAGAGGACAAGCCTGCACCTGAGGTCCATTCATCAGCATGCTCTAAACTAGGCTGATGAAAAGTGGCCACATTAAGCCCTGCAAGTTGGTAAAAGTAACTATACAGGAGTGTTATGAAACAATCTAGGACAAAACATTTCTTGCTTTTAGTCTCTGAAATGTGACAATTAAGGGTGAATTTCAATTCCCATTTAGAGCACTTGAGAAGCAAGTAACGGAATGGCCAAGTGTTGGCCAAGTGGCAGAGATGTTGAGCACTTGAGGCTGCTCTGCAGTGCCATGCAAATGCTAGACACCCTTCCTTTGCAGTCCTCATTTAACTGTGTACTGAGAACAAAACAATTCACCTCAGTGATTCAATTCAGTCCTTTATTTATCATATATAAATGACCATTGCAACAGACTGCCAGCCAAAGAAATTAAGCTGCTCTCCTCTGTAAGTAGAGAAATTAAAGTGGTGAGACAGTGAAAGATTAAAGTAGTGAGAGGTGAAAGATCTGCAGAAACACTAATTAAGTTTAGTATTCTTTCAAAACATTTCAACTCATTTTGCAGCAATAGGTCGATTACTAGATGAGGGAATCAATGTGTTGCTGCTGGAGTTGTGTTTTAGCTCTTGTGGCTGAGCCTTTGGCCAGTTTAGACTAAAAGCCAATGAAAAATTAACTAGGCCTGTGTAGATAAGCCATCCACACTGTCACAGTGGCGGCTATTTTAGTATTGTGTAGTAATCTACTAACACAGCCCAGATTATTTTTTCTCAAGCTTAAGAAAACTATTCAATATACAGTAAGTTATCCCTACAGAAAAGGAGCCTAGAAAAATTGGCAGTGGCTTAGCTCGGCTATGCAAGGATATATGTAGCGAAAGCTAAGGCACAGCATGGTTAGCCTTGGTTAATCTTTATTGCAAGTCCAGGTTAGTCTGGTTGTCTAGCTATGTTGCGGAGTTTAGCCAGTCATTCGACGCACTGTTCGCCTGTTTCCTGAGCGATTTGTTTCCTCCATCTCGTTCCGATGTCGATTCCAGGCCTCCTCCTGCTTATCAGAATTGTCGCCATACATACTGCCGCCTCAACTGTGGTTGCAGCGCACGCGAGCTCTCTTTTTCAATCCTCTGACATGTTATCAGGCATGCGACGCAGCTGACGAAGCGAGCGCAACGACGAGGAATGCGGTGCGACGTCATACCAAACGGCGGCAGCGGAAAGGCGCAGCTCCGCACAGCGGCGGAACACCTGTGGCTCGGTGCTACTAGCGGCGCATGCGCAGTAGTGACTAGGGAGCGAGAGAGAGAGAAATATCCACGGCGTGGCATGCATTGTGATGTCATGTGCCTCCTCGGAGCACCGCCATGGCAAAATCGCAAGTTCACGGCCAGTAAAGCTTTTGCTTTAATATCCGTTGTAATTGAGTGTGTAAAGAACTACAATAGACTCCAGTTAAAGGGACAGAATAAAGTGTTGCTTTTACCAAAGCTTCATTTAACAACAGAAATTATCTACAATTGTTTTATTTGAAAAGGGTCCAGTGCTGTAACCTTGCTGCAGTGATAAAAATCACTGCCCAAGCACTCCGTACAGATGGTTAACCAGCGAAGCTGAAACATGCGGCCCCGGTGTTTATCACTGGGTTAATCCCGACAGTCCATTAAATGACGACTAGGTAGGCTGCTGAATCCTCAGTATGCAGTTGCTGCTTGCGCTCAGCTGCATGAGCCTGTTCTTGTGCTCGGGCTGCAGCATCGGCATGACTTAGATGAGCTTGCTCCCGGTCTGCATGCAGTGTTGCTGATTGAAAGCTAGACTAGCTTGTTCCTGGTCTGCATGCAGCATTGCTGATCGAAAGCTGCCTGCTCCTAAGGAGTATGTATGGCGCGTAGCCTACCCATTTTGGAGCCGGAGAGAAACTGCTGCGCATGCGCTCGGCGGCAATGGAGAGCAACGATGCCACTACTGGCACAGCTAATTCAACACCACCTAGATAGCACAAGGCCTATTCCCTCCAATGCAGGACATCATGTTACCCGGCCTGATTGCCATAGAACCTAATGGAGATGCTCCCAAGTAGGCAACAGTGATTTTGACGTTACCACTTTCATCACACCAGCCTTGTCAATGGAAATTTCAAGCCGGGTAGCATGATGTCATGGATTGGAGTAAACAGGCCTTCTGCTATCTAGGTGGTGTTGGCTAATCGTACGCCTCTTTCTCGGAAAGCATATTGAGGACCAGCGAACAAGGACAGAAGGGAGACGACACCATAATGCGCTAAATATGCTTTCCAAGTCAGTTTACCAACACACCCAACAAATGGCAATGCTTTCTTTTTCTATCTTTTCTTTTCTCGTGCATTCGCAAGAAGTTGTGGCGGAGGAGTTTTCGGCGTACAAGCGACCGACAGACGGATGGACGAATCGGCTAGCCATATACAGCTTTGCTGTAAAAAAAAAAGGAAGACTGCTTCAGATATTGTAGCTTCCTTTGTGCAAGCATGTTTATGTGGTTTCCAAAAAGTCAACTACACCTCTATTCCAAAATAGTGACAGACAGAAACCTAAGCAACTAAAACCCTGCTTTTCACCACAAACTATCTTCCTTAGGGTGGGTAAAGAGTGCATTGCCTAATGTCTCGTATTCCTGCTGTGTGAACAACCACATCTTAATATACGGCAACTACCTAATGAATTGGCCTTTGTTTACTATTTAGTAAGGGTGCGCAAAGAGCAGTTTCTGAGATTGAATTGAATATAGAATATTTTTCAAATTTTGTGAATAATTTACAGCCTTCTCTACATTAATATCAAACAAATCCCACATCCTTGTATGGTTGAATTCCGTTAATTCGACTCCGACAGGACCTTCAAAATCCATCAAATTATCCAGCAAGTCGAATTGAACAAGATGCAGAAAAAATGCCACAGAACACTGCTGATTCATTTGGCAGTATTTGCCTGATGAATGTGTGATGTTTAGTGGTGCAAGGGCCAGGTATGGCGAAAGAGCGCCATGCCAGTGTTAATGAGTTCACAGTGGACTGATGAGTTCTGTGAAGTTGATGTGACGTGGCTGTAAAGGGGTCTAAAATGGTTGCTGTAAATTGTGTAAAATCTATGTGAAGTAAGATTATGGCAATGACTAATAACATGTACTATGAGCATTAAAATGCACTGCCAAAGAATGATGCAATATAACATATAGTAAGTCAGATGCTAAAATTGGCTAGAGCATTACTGTCTCCCCAGAGCCTTTAAAACACAAGGGCCTAAAGGCATGTGCTATACTAACTATCAAAGCGGCATCCTCTTGAAGGATGATGTGCTATGAATTTAATAGACTTACAACATGTGTGAAAACAGCATTCAAGAAATTGAGGACTGCTTTCGTGTTAAAAAGTGGTTCTTTACCAAAAACATAGCTGGATGAAGAGGGACACAATAGCGGTATACAAGTGGAAAATGTTTCTTCCTGTCTCTTTTGGCCTCTTGACACTCCAGGAAGATGTGGAGGATGGTCAGCCTGTCACGACATCTACAACAGGTTGGAGGCTCGTTTCCAGTCAAGAGAAAGCAGGGTGTCTACCAAGTTGACATTTCCAAATTCCCTGTGTTTTCCATGTTTTCCCCGAGTACCTTTGCAAAATTCCCCGAGTGATGCAGAACTATGTTTTATGTCAAGACGGGCTGAAACCATATTGCCGATGCTGTCACTCTAATAAGCATACGAAAAAATTTTTTAAAAAAGACGACTTAGTCCAATTTGAATACTAAGTAGTAGTGTTTATGTTATTCAAAAAGAGAATAGAAGGGAGGGGTTAGTAAAATGCACGGTTCATAGTCTTCAGGCACTTCGCTTTAAGATATTTCAAGTGGAGAATAAAATTAAGTTTTGTGTCCAAGATAATATCTAAAAATTTGTGTTCAAGGCTGACCGATAGTAGTTCTCCATTAAGGTCAATAGCGGGTTCTGGTGTATGTATGTTTGAGAAGAGGACACATGTGCTTTTTTGAGGGTTAAATTTAAAACCATTTTCTTCTGACAACTTTGAGAGTTTGTTTAGGCCAAGCTGTAGCTGTCTCTCGCAGATGCTAAGATTGCATGACCTAAAAGCTGTCTGTACATCATCTACATAAACCGAGTAAAAGAGTGTGCGTGGTATGATGGTATGTAAGGAGTTCATTTTCACAATAAAGAGGATACAGTTCAGCACTCCACCCTGTGGTACACCTGTCTCCTGTATGAATGATCGAGATTGCACATTGCGAACTCTAACACGAAACATTCTGTCAGACAGGTGGCTCTCAATAATGGTCAGCAAGTTGCCACGTATACTTATTCCAGAAAGATCCCGAAGGATCCCAAAGCGCCACATAGTATCGTACGCCTTTTCCATATCAAGGAATACAGATAAGACAAGCTGTTTGTGGATGAAGGCTTCCCGGATGTACATTTCCATGCGAACAAGCTGGTCTGACGTCGATCTACCTTCCCTGAAACCGCATTAGTATGGGTCTAACATTTTGTTGGTTTCAAGATAGTGGAGCAAGCGTATGTTCACCATCTTTTCAGAGTTAGCATAGGCAGCTTGTCAACACTATAGGCCTATAACTGTTTGCCAAGGAAGGGTGCTTACCCTGTTTCAGAATGGGAATTATAATGGCCTCTTTCCAGAGGGAATCTGGCCGGAGGACCATATACCATTGTAAAGAAAAAGAAGTTTTTTTTTGTGTTTCAGATGGCAAGTGCTTTAACATTTTATATATTATGCGGTCAGAACCAGGGACAGATTTGTTGCAGCCGTTTAGTGCTGCTTGAAGCTCTGCTGTGCAAAATGGTCCATTGTATACCTCACCTTTTGCACTTTTTCGTTCTAATGGCTGCCGTTCTATTCGTGTTTTGCGTCTTTGGAATGTGTCAGAGTAGTGCGACGAACTGGATATGTGTTCAAAATGTGTGCCTAGAAAGTTCATCTGGTCTTCCATACTATCTCCCCGAGTATTTACTAAGGGTAGCGAGTAAGGATGTCGACCTTTTATTCTGTTCACTCTATTCCAGACCTTTGTCTCATCTGTGTAAGAGTTAATTCCTCATATATATTTTTGCCAACTCTCTCTTCTAGCTTGTCAGCGTGTTCTCCTTCCCCGAGATTTGACATGCTTGAAATTAACCAGGTTTTCTGCTGTCGGAGAATCGCGGAGCAACCCCCCATGCTTTGTTCTGCTTCTTACGGGCGTTAAGACACTCCTCGTTCCACCACAGAACACGACGCTTCTTAGATGATCCTTTTGTTTCTGGGACACATTTGGTCGCAGGATCAATCAGAAAAAAAGTGAAGTATTCAACCACAACAGCCAGGCTTAGAGCAGAAATGTCAGCCCCCGATATGAGAGTAATTTTTCCGAACTGCTCCCAGTTGGCTGAATCAGGTTTCCACTGACGAAACTGTGGGGGAAATTCATTCATCTTCGGGGTAGACAGAACTATCGGGAAATGGTCGCTCCCGTATGCATTTCTAATAACATTCCATTTAAGATCAGGTAAAAGGGTCGGAGATGCAATACTGAGGTCTATAGAGGAACAGGTTTTATGTACATTATCATATCTAGGTGCCTTGCTATTCAAAAGACAAGCACCAGAAGAAAGGAGAAACTATTCAATCAGTAGACCTTGCACATTGCAGTGAGTCACCCCATAGTTTGCTGTGTGCATTTAAATCTCCTAGAACAATATACGGTTGGGGTAATTGATCTATTAATGTTTGGAATTCATGTTTATGGAGCTAATAATGCAGGAGTATGTACAGAGAGCTGATGGTAATAAGTTTGTTTAGAAGTACGACTCGAACGGCCACTGCATCTAGGGGCGTTTGAAGTTGTAGATGTTGACACGCTATATTTTTGTAAGAGTATATGCTTATAGTATATGGCTACAATGCCAGATGATACAATGGCATCATCACAATCTTTACGAAAAATAACATAATGACGCAGAAAGTTGGTGTGTTTGGATTTAAGATGGGTTTCTTGCACACACAGCACTTTTGGAGTGAGTTTGCAGAGAAGTTCTTGAACATCATCAAGGTTTCTGAGAAGACCTCTAACGTTTCACTGGTTAATTTGAGTGTCCATAATCAAGTTGATTTGGCACTGTGCGTACAAAAAAGAATGTTTTAGCCAAGAGAGCCTTTTGCGGCCCCGTAATTTTGGTTTTGTCTTTTCTAGAGCGGTCCAAAGAATTTCGCCGCTCCTTAGGTGGTTGCTGCACCACCATGCTTGGGGTAGTGTCCATAGCCTCTTGGGAATCGCTGGCCACTCACTCTAACGAGCGATGTGTACGTCGTGTTGCCTTCGCCTCAAGGGACAAAGGCAGTGGCCTCAACAGCCCGGAGGGTGATGGGTCCTCCTTAGCCTCTGCACTATGATGGCTGCTGCCAGCACTAGTAGAGGTCTCTGGTGTGGTGGATTTCGAGGAGGGCAGGGCAGCCTCAGTTGCTCCCACCGTGGGGGCGGGTGGTGATCGCCTCCGTACGCTGTGTGCGATTTGGGCGACCACCAGGGTCCATTGTGATGCTGCCTCCTGCTGCACCACTTCGGCAAACGAAGTTTTCAATGCAACTGAAGGTGAAAGTCGTTGTCGTGCTTTCCGGAAACTGATATTCTCTTTGAGTTTGATAGTAATGATCTCCTTTTCTTTCTTCCAGGCTGCGTAAAGACCTGGAATACGCAGGGTGGCTTCCATTGCAGTTTGCGCAATGGGCTTCAGCAGTACATTCGTCAGCAGAGTGAGCTTTTGTAGCACATTTCACAGAAGTTAGTCATCCTCGGCAGCTTTGAGAGGCATGCCAAAACCTCAGACACTTGTAGCAGCGTCGAGGATTCGGAATGTAAGGTCTTACACGCAGTTTGAGGTAGCCTGTTTCTATTGCATCCAGGAGTGTGCTAGAGCCAAAAGTAAGTATTAGGTGTTTGGTTGGTAGTTCTTCGTTGTCGCACCTGATTTTTATATGTTGTACATGTATAACATTTTCCTTTTTCCATCCATTCAGGAGTTCTTCATCGGTCAAATCCACAAGCTCGTCGTCTGAGACCACACCCTTGACGGTGTTTATTGTTCAGTGTGGACTAACAGATATGGTTTTATCGCCAAAATGCCACCAGGTTTGTTAGTTTCTTGTACTGTGGTTTGTCTTTCACATCAATCAGAAGGTCCCCATTTGCCATCTTGGTGGCTTTGTAGCCACTTCCTATGACTTCTGCGAGGCATTTCGACACCCAGAAGGGTGAAATGTTTGTCGCTTTTTTGTCAGTGTTTTCACAGTGAATCACATGATACTTGGGGAATGTGTCTCGTTTCTTCAGAAAGAATTCCAAATGTTGCATTGATGCGCCCCCTTTTCGTAGGGCGATCAGGTAAGAAGGGTTTTGAGGGTCCCATGAAATGTATTGTTTCTTCGGTATCAATGCCAGTCACCCACCACCGAGCCCAACGAGGGGACACGGCAGAGATTGTTGTGAAGCAAGCCCTGCCATGCCAATTGTACATTGTTACTATAGCCACATATGTTATAATTAAAGTAGATCATAGCACACCAGGTTAACCCTCGCTGCCAGGAAAGTTGGAAGTAAATAGAAGAGAGGAGAAGACAGGAAAGATTGAAAGGGAGAGAGAAAGACACAGATTGGAGAGGAGGACAGGAAAAGGCAACTACCAATTTTCCCAGGGTGGGTCAGTCTGGGGGTGCCATCGACGTGAAGCAGAGGCCAAAGAGGTGTGTTGCCTCCGCCGAGGAGCCGTAGAGGTCCAAACACCCGGCATCGGCTCAACCCCCAGGATCCCCTTTTCCGCGGACATGGCTAAGCCACACACGGCTACACGCTCGAGGGTCCAACCCTCATGTGCTCAGGTATGTGGTGTTGCAACACACTGAACGCCTGCTGACGCAGACGCCCCTGTGGGGGCCGTATCGGACCTGCGATCACGGCAAAACCTCCGGAAAATTGGACGGCGAAGAGTGCTTACATTTGAAATTTCCGACGTTCCGATACATTGACTCTACGGGGTACGTGGTGGTGCCACGAAGCCGTCCAAATTATCGGGAATGCAGTAAGTCGGTTGCTGACTGTACACTGGCAACTCCTCCAGCCGATGACAGGGCGTCAAAGACGATTCATTACGATTCCTGTTACTTGAGCCAGCATTACCTCGACTTTCAACCCTTTCAACAAAATTACAGCTAATTTTCCCTGAGAAAAGTACAAATTTCCCGAGTTTTTCCAGACTACTCAAAAATCCCTGAGAATTCGCGGTTTTCAGGATATTACAGGTTGGTAGACACCCTGGAAGGTTATGAGTGCCAAATGTGTGTCCTATTCCAAGTCTAGTGAATAGGACATCTGTTCTTCGTGTTTTCGTAGTTGGGAGACAGAAACCTAACTTCAGCTTAATCATGTGAAGCTTATTGCTTGTTTCAGCATCCCATAAGCGTTGCCAGTGGCTTCGCAGTTTGTTTCATAGGAAAGGTTTCAGACCTATGGCAGGGGCAGCAGCAGAATGATTAATACTTTGCAATGCTATTGTTTTGGCAATTTCATCGGCGAACACATTACCCTCAATTCCTCTATGGCCAGGAACCCAGCATATTAACATGTCTATGAGATAAATAAATGTTGCACAAGAGTGAGTAAATTTCGATAAAAACAGGATTTATATAGTTTTGTAGAAACAACACTTTTAGAAGACTTAACGTGTCTGAATATTATTGCTTTCTCAAGTTTTAATTTTTTTATATGTTTTATCACAGACAGTACCGCATAGGCTTCCGCAGTGAAGGTACTGGGTTCAATACGTCAGATTTGAAAAAAGAGGGACCAACAGTTTTAGAAATAGATGCACACCCACTTTCTGTGTGTCCAATTTACAAAACTAACATAGAAATTATATTAAAGCTCCTGAACAATGTAGAAATCTAATGTGCAACCAATTTTTTAGCAAAAAAAAAAAAAAATAGAGAAAAGGGGCAAGGGTCTAGTATGTGTTGTACAGTGGCAGCCTGTTTCTTAAAAGTCAGCTTCGCTGCACGGTTTTAAAAGTCAGCTTTGCCATAGCACATCCCTATTATGCGGGAAAGCATACGAATGCCGCGATGGCGATTTTGGTTCTGTATCCAACTGCACCACAGAGGCGATTTTCGGCCCAACTTTGCATTAAAAACAGCACACTTAAGAATTGGGTCAATATCGTAATCAGGCATTGCGAGCTGCAGTTTTTGCTTGAAAGTCCTCCTAAGGCAAGCAGGCTGGCCGAACATAGGCATTTTCCACAGGGAGATAACGTGCGTTCAATGCATTCACTGTCCTCTAAGCTCCGCAGAGACACACACTGCCACTAAAGGAGCTGCTATTGGTGTCACCACAGAGGTGAGAATGTACATGCTGCCTGGGCAAGATTAAATTATCTGGCAAAGGCCAATTTTAGGATCAAAATAACAAATTTTGGCCCACAGAAATGCATGGGTGCTGGCTGGGACCAAAAAATCATATTCACCGGAGTTGAATTAATGGATGTCTACTGTATTCACAACAACAAAAAGTTTTTCATTAAACTGCACATTATAAAGCATGCTTTATTAAATGCACAAACTGAGCATTAGGAACAACTAAGCCGATTGTTCACAAACTCAGGGCTCTTAGAAGAATATACAATCATGCATTATCATATAAAGTTCATGAATGTATAAAGCTTATAAACATAACTTTTTGGACCAATTTATATCTCTGTATACGTTCGCGAGCCAACCAGAAATATGTTTTGTCTATGGTGATGGCAGAGTCAAAAGGCAGTTTTTCCTCAGTTCGAATGATCTTGGCAGATGGTGCCACTATTCTACAAGATATATTGCAGTGTGCTGTATCGGTATCAGCAATATTCAGCAATGACAAGCTATTCTGAGCATCTAAGCTGCGTCATTTTGGATTCAATTGCGCATGCTCTAGTAATGATGTCACTACATGAAAAGTACCTAAAAACGAATCCTTTCAATAAACATTGTGGAGTCCTTGCTAGCGTGTCAATCTTTAACAGTGGTGACAAAGATATTGTCACGTGGTAGTGACTGAAGAAAGCAGCCAA
Source organism: Dermacentor variabilis (assembly GCF_050947875.1). Taxonomy (NCBI): domain Eukaryota; kingdom Metazoa; phylum Arthropoda; class Arachnida; order Ixodida; family Ixodidae; genus Dermacentor; species Dermacentor variabilis. Next base: position 9,015,479 of record NW_027460280.1, on the reverse strand, counting down.
ACTGAGAAAGACGAAATTAGCGTTTTATTGGGCGAACTTGTGCCCTCAAAAACAGGCTACACTCAAAGAACGGCGACAGCGGCGAGCACAGTTGGCGATCGTCGTAAAATCTAATCAACGGGTCAAGTGCGTCATCTTTTATATATCATTCGTCGAATGTTCCAGACTAATCACTGGGGCCCACGTGCCTTCCACAAAGTTCTACATTATTCGCGTTGAGCACACATGCGATCAGATTACAGAAGGTTCGGTCACAGACAGCGGATGGAAGCATCGATAACATTCCAGAAGCTTCCGACACATGCAGGTGCGTCCTGCGCTGTACGATAACATTTGTTAGGCGGCGAAACGTGGCCGCCCGATAAAGATAAGTACACGTGTCAATACCCCCCTCTTAAAAAGCATCGACCCGATGCTGCAAACAAACGAAAGTAATCAAGAAAAGCACTCGTAGCAAAGAAAACAACAAAATAAGGAAGTTCGTCAGCGTCCGTAAAAGGGTTTAAGACACACCAGGTGGACCACTTCAGATTGTGCACGGCACCGCTGTGAATGCGAAATGCCGTCTGGCACGACCTCATAGTCCAGTGCGCCAATAGGTCGGATGACCTTGTAGGGTCCGAAATAGCGTCGCAGTAGTTTCTCACCGAGTCCTCGTTGGCGTATCGGGGTCCATACCCAAACATGGTCGCCGGGCTGGTACTCGACGAAGCGTCATCGGAGGTTATAGTGTCGGCTGTCGGTCCTCTGCTGGTTCTTGATCTGCAGGCGGGCAAGCTGTCGGGCTTCTTTGGCGCACTGGAAATAGGTAGCGACGTCAAGATTCTCCTCGTCAGTGACGTGTGGCAGCATGGTGTCGAGCGTCATCAGGTTCCTGCTGTAAACCAGCTTGAACGGCGTGATCTGTGTTGTTTCTTGCACCGCCGTGTTGTAAGCGAATGTTACGTACGGCAGGATGGCATCCCAGGTATTGTGTTCGACGTCGACGTAAATTGCTAGCATGTCGGCGAGGGTCTTATTCAGCCGCTCCGTAAGACCATTCGTCTGTGGGTGGTAGGCCGTTGTCCTCCTGTGCCTTGTCTGACTGTATTGCAGAATGGCTTGGGTGAGTGCCGATGTAAAGGCCGTTTGTCTATCGGTGATGAGGACTTCTGGAGCGCCATGTCGCAGAAGGATATTTTCGACAAAGTATTTTGCCACTTCGGCTGCGCTACATTTCGGCAGTGCTTTCGTTTCAGCGAAGCGGGTGAGGTAGTCTGTCGCCACAACAATCCACTTATTTCCGGTTGTTGACGTCGGAAAGGGTCCCAACAAGTCCATCTTGATCTGCTGGAATGGTCGGCAAGGCGGCTCGACTGGCTGTAGTAATCTGGCTGGCCTTGTCGGTGGTGTCTTGCGTCGCTGACAGTCTCTGCATGTTCTGACATAACGGGCGACGTCGGCGGTCAGGCGCGGCCAAAAATACCTTTCCTGTATCCTCGACAGTGTTCGGGAAAATCCGAGGTGCCCAGTGGTCGGATAGTCATGTAGGGCATGCAATACTTCTGGACGCAGTCCTGAAGGGACAACAAGAAGATAGTTGGCGCACACTGGTGAAAACTTCTTTACGAGTAGGTTATTTTGAAGCGAGAACGAAGACAATCCTCGCTTAAATCCCCTAGGGACAACGTCGGTGTGCCCTTCCAAACACTCGATGACGTTTTTCAACTCCGGGTCTGCTCGCTGCTGTTCAGCGAAGTCTTCCGCGCTTAAAATGCCAAGGAAGGCGTCGTCATCTTTGTCATCTTGCGGCGGCGAGTCAATGGGGCCGCGTGATAGGCAATCGGCATCAGAGTGTTTTCGTCCGGACTTACAGGTTACAGTGATATCATATTCTTGCAGTCTTAGGCTCCACTGCGCCAGCCGTCCTGAAGGATCCTTTAAATTCGCTAGCCAACACAAGACGTGATGGTCGCTGACGACTTTGAGTGGCCTGCCATATAGGTAAGGGCGAAATTTCGCTGTAGCCCAAACGATGGCGAGGCATTCCTTTTCGGTTGTAGAATAATTGCCTTCCGCTTTTGACAATGACTGGCTAGCATAAGCTATCGCGTGTTCATGTCCATCTTTTCTCTGGACTAGGATGGCACCGAGGCCTAGGCTACTGGCGTCGGTGTGGATTTCAGTATCAGCGTGCTTGTCGAAGTGGGCAAGTACGGGCGGCGACTGCATGCGTCGTTTGAGTTATTGAAATGCGTCGGCCTGCGGCGTTTCCCACTTGAACTCGACGTCACATTTAGTTAGCTGTGTCAGCGGCTCAGTGATGCGTGAAAAGTCCTTGACAAATCGCCTGTAGTAGGCACACATGCCAAGAAATCTACGCACTGCCTTCTTGTCGATGGGCTGCGGAAACTTTTCGATGGCAGCTGTCTTCTGCGGGTCGGGGCGGACTCCAGACTTGCTGATGACGTGGCCAAGGAACAGAAGCTCATCGTAAGCGAAGCGGCACTTTTCTGGCTTCAGAGTGAGCCCTGATGACTTGAAGGCCTCCAGTACTGTCGCAAGCCGCCTAAGGTGATCGTCGAAATTTCCGGCGAAGACAACGACGTCATCCAAATAAACAAGACAGGTCTGCCACTTCAATCCTGCTAACACCGTGTCCATGGCGCGCTGGAATGTTGCAGGTGCCGAGCACAGTCCGAGTGGCATGACCTTGAACTCTTAGAGGCCGTCTGGCTAAAGCCCCTCCATACACGTTTCCGCCGACCAGGTTAAGTACCGCCAACCTGCCCTCCTCCTCCACGCTCCTCTCCCACTCACCCCCCTAGCTTCCGGCGTCAAGCGGAACTTACGTAGCTGCAGCTTCCTGTTCCGAGTGGAAGTGACACTTTGTTTTTTAGCGTTGATAGTTTCGCACCGCTGGAGAGGCGTTACTTGCACGAGTTGCGGTTGAAACTGTGAATGCAATTCCATCCAAGAACCACCGCCTACTGTAACCAGCGATCTGCTCGTGTTCGCTGCTTCGCGTCAACCTGCGACGGGTTGTGGCACGAGCGACAACATACAGTGGAATGTAGTGCCTGGGCGCTTGGAGACCACTGCCGTTTTTTGTGCATTTGGACAACAGTGACCGCGAACTACTACTTCAGCGGAATACAACAGCTTGACCCCTTTGCATTCTTCTTATGATGACTGCCACAGCTCTGCTAAGCACGCGCGGGCGTCTCACCATCATCTAACAGCAGTCAAAGCGGAAATTCCTGCAGCGCAACTCCAAGAAGCGGAAACACCGGAACCGGAAATTTTTAAACTGGAAATGCCGGAACCGGAAATACCGGAACCGGATTTGGTGTGAGGGAAAAAGGCTGCGCACAACAAAGGTTGTCGCTACTTAAGAAAGTGGCGGTGGCGCGTAGATGCAGGGGCTTTAGTCTGGCGTGATGAAGGTGGTCTTTTCGAGATTTCTCTCGTCGACTTCTACTTGCCAGTAGCCAGACTTGAGATAGATCGACGAGAAGTATTTTGCGTTGCAGAGCCGATCTAATGCGTCGTCTATCCGTGGTAGGGGGTATACATCCTTCTTTGTGATCTTGTTCAGTCGATGATAATCAATGCAGAAACGTAAGGTTCTGTCCTTTTTCTTCACCAAGACAACAGGGGATGCCCACGGGCTTTTTGATGGCTGGATGATGTCGCCGCGCAGCTTTTCGTCGACTTGTTCTCTTATAGCTTTACGTTCTCGCGGCGAAACTCTGTAAGGGCTCTGGCGGAGTGGTCTAGCGCACTCCTTGGTGATTATGCGATGCTTGGTGACTGGTGTTTGTCGAATCCTCGATGACGTCGAAAAGCAGCCTTTGTATCGTCGGAGCAGACTTCTGAGCTGCTGTTGCTTAATCACGGGGAGACTTGGATTAATGTCGTAGTCTGGTTTGGGAACCATGGTCGTCGGGGTAGATGCGGCGGAATCCGAGAGGACAAACGCATTACCCAGGTTTCCAGAATTTCCTCGATGTATGCAATCGTCGTGCCCTGGTTGATGTGCTTGAACTCCCCGCTGAAGTTTGTCAGCAACACTTCAGTTTTCCCTCCATGCAGTCGAGCTATCCCTCTTGCGACGCAAATTTCACGGTCTAGCAGTAGACGTTGGTCACCCTCGATGACGCCTTCTACGTCGGCAGGTGTTTTGGTGCCGACAGAAATGACAATGCTGGAGCGAGGCGGGATGCTGACTTGATTTTCAAGCACGCTTAACGCTTAAGGCATGGTGACGAGAGCTCTCTGGCGGTACCGCTTGATCTTCCGACAGCTTTATCGACTTTGATTTCAGGTCAATGGTTGCGCCGTGTTGGTTCAGGAAGTCCATGCCGAGAATGACGTCTCGTGAACACTGTTGGAGGATAACGAAGGTGGCAGGGTAAGTCCGGTCATGAATGGGAATTCTTGCTGTGCAGATTCCAGTCGGCATGATGAGGTGTCCCCCAGCGGTCTGAATTTGAGGGCCTTCCCATGCAGTTTTAACTTCCTTCAACTGGGCGGCGATGTGTCCACCCATTACGGAGTAATTGGCCCCTGTGTCCACTAAGGCGGTAACTGCGTGGCCGTCAAGAAGCACGTCGAGGTCGGTGGTTCTTTGTCTGGCGTTGCAGTTAGGTCTTGGCGTCGTGTTGAACTGAAGCTGGAACGTCGTGTCGTCACGTCATCTTTCGTCGGTGTAGTCTTGGCTTCCCGACTTCGTCAGGACGGCGGCGTGTCGTTATTATGTCGTCAAGATGGTCGCTTCGGCGTCTTCGTCAGCGGCGGAGGATCTTCATCAGTTCGACGAACAGCAACCGCACCTCCATCGGTTGCTGCTTTTAGTTTTCCAGATATGGGCTTGCAGACCAGCCCCGGGCTGGGCCAGTGTATGGTCGGTGCTGTGGCGACAGGTAACGGCCTGGTAACGGCGAACGGGACGGTTGTCGAGCGCTCCACTGAGTGGCGGCGAGGTAGTTGGTGATACCGCGAGGTCGTTCGCCAAGCTGTGGTCGCGGCATGTTAACGGCGAACCCTCGCAGTCCCATTTCCCGGTATGGGCATCGGCGGTAGACGTGACCCGCTTCTCCGCAGTGGTAGCAGAGTGGGCGGTGGTCAGGAGTGCTCCAAATGTCCGTCTTCCTCGCGTAGCGGCGCTGGGTGACGGGCGGGCATACTGGCGGCGGCGGACGACGGAATTGTGGCGTTAAAGGTCCCTGGCGCAGTCGTGCAGGTGGGCCTTGGCGGCGGGCGACCGCGGCGTAGGTCATCGCTTCCGGCTGGGGCTGCAGTGATTCTGGTTGCACCTCAGGAACTCCAAGGGATCGCTCAAGCTCATCTTTGACGATTTCGGTGATTGAGGCTACTTGAGGCTGCGACCTAGGGTACAACTTCTGCAGCTCTTCCCGTACGACCGCTCTGATAGTCTCGCGCAGATTGTTGGTGGACAGCAATTGAATTCCTGTGTAGTTGGTAGAGTTCATGCGGCGGTTGAATTGCCGGTTCCACATTTCGAGTGTCTTCTCGATGCTGGTGGCCTCGCGAAGAAACTCTTCTGCAGTCTTCGTATCATTGCGCCGAAAAGTTCTTCCTTCACACCATGCATGAGAAGGTGGACTTTCTTCTTCTCGGGCATATCTCAGTCGGCGTGGCGGAACAGACGGTTCATTTCTTCCGTGAATATAGCAACGTTCTCGTTGGGTAACTGCACACGGGCATCCAGCATGGCTTCAGCCCTTTCCTTGCGCACGACGCTCGTAAAGGTGCGCAGGAAGCCGCTACGAAACAAGTCCCATGGTGTCATGGTCGACTCCCGGTTCTCAAGCCACATTCTGGCGGAGTCTTCTAAGGCGAAGTATACATGCCGCAGCTTGTCGTCGGAATCCCAGCTGTTGAAAGTCGCGATTCGTTCGTAGGTCTCCAGCCAGGATTCCGGGTCTTCAGTAGCTGCTCCGTGGAAGGTCGGTGGGTCCCGTGGTTGTTGCAGGATAACGGGGGACGCTGGGGCAGCCATTGGGGTTGTCTTGGCCACAATCTTCTTTGTCGTCTCATGCAGAAGTCTGGGCTCTGGGGGCAGTCCTTGCAGTGTGCGGCTAGCACGCTGGTCTTGGGCGATGTCGGTTTTGTCCTCGGGCTTCGGGCTTGGATTGCGGCTTTGCGAGGGCGTTCGGTACATGAACGCACAAGCACCTCCATCAGATGTCACGTGGTAGTGACTGTGAAGAAAGCAGCCAAACTGAGAAAGACGAAACTAGCCTTTTATTGGGCGAACTTATGCCCTCCAAAACAGGCTACACTCAAAGAACGGCGACAACGGCGAACACCCCGTCGGCGATCGTCGTAAAATCTAATCCACTGGTCAAGCACATCGGCTTTTATACATCAATCGTCGAATGTTCCAGACTAATCGCTGGGGCCCACGCGCCTTCCACGAAGTTTTACATTATTCGCATCACGCACACATGCAATCAGATTACGCACGGTTCGGTCACAGACAGTGGATGGAACCATCGATAATATTCCAGAAACTTCCCACACATGCAAGCGCATCCTGCGCTGTGTGATAACATTTGTCAGGCGGTGAAACATGTCGCCCGATGAAGACAAGTACACGTGTCAATATCGAACCAATGTTGGGGCAATGACCACGGCTGGACAAGGCGGGCCACCATCCTTCGGCGAGGATGAAAACAAATGGAACACCTATCAGGTGCGCCTGGATTTCTACTTCAAGATTCACAACATTGTTGACCAGAAGAAACGCAGGGTGCTTCTAATTGTGGTATTAAGCACCGAGACTGCTAACCTCCTTACTGGCTGCTGTGCACCATCCAAAGCCCAGGAGCTTACATATGACGATGTTGACAAGCTACTAGCGAAACACTTCGCTCCCAAATGGAACGAAATTGCGGAGTCCTATAAATTCTTCACCAAATTTAGCTACTGAATGAGATGAGTGATTTCATCGTGCTAATCCGGAAAATAGCAAGCAAGTGCAATTTCTTAAATGCTCTAGACAGAATGCAATGAGATTGCTTTATCTGTGGCTTGTGTAATGCCGGTGTCCATTGGAAACTGCTGTCACAAGCAAAGCTTATACTAATGGAAGCTGAAGACACAGCCTGTGCAGTCAGATAGCAGTGGTGAATGTGGAGCAGATGGAACAAGCGACTGGCTTCGGGAACGTCCATAGCATTGAAAGAAAAAATGCTCGGTATGTCGTTCACAGCCTCTGTCCAGCGACACATTCCCTTGGACAAATTTAGGCAGCTTGAGCTGCAGAACTGGGACATATAAGGCTGGTCAGTTCCGTCAAGCAGTGTGTTTCCAGTGTCATCGGCAGGGTAACCCGGCACACACGTGCCAGCATGTGTTTCCACACGACAAGACGGCAAGACTCCGTGCAGAGCAAATGTCAAACAGCGACGACTACATGGAGTACCTCACGAGTCTTATTGCTCCTTCACTAAGCCTTGTCCAACTGTTAGATGTGCGAACACCGAATAGTAAATTTCGAAAAGAAACAATGAAAAAGAAAAGCAGAATATCCAACTGACTATCAAATATGAAAAAATTTAACAGAAACTTTTACGCTTCCAAATTTTGTATAAAAAGCACAGTGCTGCACATACTTAGAAGGCTAATCACATTACTTCGCAAGAATCTTGTTAGCTATAAGTAACTAAGGTACCTATGAATTGAGATGCAGAGTAAGTTCTACTATTATTAAAGGGAACCCCTAATAAGTATGCCAGCACAGACAACTTAGTTCGTATAAGAAGGTCTGGAAAATATTTTTCAATTACTAAATGTCTGTCAAATAAAGTGCTTTTTCCCTCTGAAGCTTAAGAAATAGCAAAGTTGTCCTCAATACCATTGGGGTTTTCAGTTTAATAGTTGGCCGTATTGTGCTTAGTGGCAATCTTCTATTGCTTAGAAAGTATTGCTTTACAGTTTTCTTTCAGAAAACAGGTTTCTTTTTATCTTTACAGCAGATGGCTTTTGTGGGTCATCGTCAGCTCATTAAGGGCCAATCTGTGCAACAGACAAAAGCCGGGAATTCACACCACGTCACTCGCTCTGCACGGTCGGTGCCGACGGTAAAGAGTTCTTAAATAGGGAGGCCGACGGCAAGTTTTGCCTGACTCACCCCCCCTCCCCTCCTCCTCTTTGTTTTCATCAATGTAAATGCGTCTGCAGCCAAGGGTCAGCATGCTGTCATATATTCTCAAGCCTGCCATGTTAATGTAAAGCTAGTCTTGTGACGGGTTGCTCGAAGCTACGAAAAGAGACAATTGTGTGCCTACATGATCGGCGTTTAAAACAAGATGCCACCTACGGTATTTCGCAAAGATGGTGGCCGTGAACATGCAACGCTCATTTCGTGCAGTTGCTTTCATCTGCAACACGGTTTGTTGGCTTTCCGAGGGTCGTGCGACCACTGTGACTAGATCTGTGTTGATTCGGCAACTGTAACTTAAGCCGTCGACACCAGACGATGCAGCTACAATTAGGCTGAACAGGCTAGACAGTGTAGCCAATGGTGTGGTTGTGATGGAAATTTACCACTGCCTGCTGTGATAACGGGCCGCAAACTGTCGCAAGATCACGGGTACAGCTTAGAGTGACAGTCGTTTAAGTGACGTTCGGGGCTACAGTCAACCAACTGGCAGATACCGCAAGCACCCAGGACAAGTTGGTCTGTGAGCTTGCATGTGGGTAAAAAAGCTCCGAAGTGTTCGAATCTGCGTGCGTGAATACTGAATTTACCTATATGATGTGATCAGTGTGCCTTCCAGTGGCTTATCGGCTTGACGTTCACACATACTTCCATGCTTTCCACACACGCTGCTTTTGTTGTTTCCTCTTTTCACATAGCATTATTGTTTAGATCAGTCCGGATGACCTGGTCGAACCTCTTAACAATAAAGATTGCGCACCGTGGGATTGCTGCACACATCAATGCACCGACCACGGCCGAGTCATTCACTGAAGGTACTGATATTAAAAAAATTTAATATTAGATACAGTCGAACCCACTTATAACAATATTCATGTGCCACGGAAACTCCATTGTTATAACTAGGTTGCATGAAAAAATCAAAATAGGGGGATGGCAGAGCTGATATGAGAAAACTATACAGGTAGGGAGGCCAGTGGGGCCCTCCTCACCACCTTCCTCCGCCCGGCTGCTGATTGTGTTCACTTGTTTAACTGCTTCCTGGGCGCTCCAATCACATGTGACAAGCCGTGGCTGTCGGCGTTAAAGAATGGCGCTGCTATAACAACTGCAAAAGGTGTCATGGGTGGCAAGCGATATGCGAGCACCGCCAAGGCATCACTTTGGTGGCCCCAAAAGGGGCCTTTTAAAAATTGCAAGAAGGCTGCCGCGGCAGCCTGTCAGCTTGAGAAATCCAGAAGAAATGCTGAGGAGAGATTGCCACAAGCATCTCACCACGTACTTCTCACTGGCTTGCACGAGAAAAACTATGTCCGTCAGCCATGCACATTTTACGCGAAGCTTGCCGACATCCTTTTCCAAGGTATCCAAGCGCTCCACGTAGTGCAGCGGAAGGTTCCTCGCGAAAACGAAGCCCCGGAGGGACTGAATCATGTCAGGCCTTCTGCGAGGACAACGCTGAGGCAGCCTGCCTTACTGTGTTATTGCTGTCGTCGTTGCAGTTGCTATCCGATGCAAGTATGTTCGCGACGATTGTCTCATTGGTAAAAAGCACTTAGTTTCCAAATCTATAGCGGTGCACTTTCTTTTCAGCATCAACGTCATGCATTGCCGATGATCAGCGGGCAGATCAGCCATCTTCCGTTTCGGCGGCGAGTCAAGCGAAGTTGAGAAACCGCGTGGCCAGAAATGACTTCGACACAACGAACAAAAATGAACACGAGCGATTAAGCTGTTCGCAGAACTTCACCGGATGAGGAGCCAGCGAGCAACATGCGAGCAATGTGCTCGCGGGGCAGTTGGCACGGTCTATTTGTGTTTTAGAGGGTGGGGTGGCGTAGAGCTATAAGCGCAGCCCATTTGTGTTCGGAGGGGTGGAAGGCGATGGGAGAGAGCCGCGCAGAGATGGTTAGAAAATGAGCACACGGCGGCTGTTGGAACAGCGGCCCATCATGCAACGGCTCGAATTTCTCATTTTCTTATTTTCTTTTCAGGGATTTCGCATTTCACTACCTTTCGGCTTGGACACCCAGAAGCCAGACTTCATCATTATAACCGATAATGCAGCGTCGAGGCATTGTAGTAAGCAGGCGATTTCACTATGGAAAACATACAAAAGTCAACGGTGCAGTAGCTTCTCATTGTTATAACCGATATCTTGTTAAAACTGGTATCATTCTAAGTGAGTTAAACTGTATTCGATTTGAAATCGAATATTCGAGTACTCGCACACCCCTACCAAGCGGTCTCCTGCACCTTGCGGTGGAATGGTATGCAGATAAAAATGCAAGTGGACACAGGATCACCTCTTCGATTAAAACTTGACCAATGTATTCAATGTACAGGCACCGATGGCTGGGCCGAGAAAGATACCGAAACGCAAGCTTCCGGTCAAGGGCCTGCTGAAAGTGCCAGTTACCTACTCTGGAAAGATCACCGAGGCTACTTTGACTGTGCTTGGTTGCTTGGGACCCAATTTGTGCGGTCGTGATGCTATCAAGGCTTTCAAGCATGAAGGCAAACACAAACTCAATGTTGTATCATTGATCGATAAGCAACATCATGGTAATGACTCCTGAGCAATGCAGCTGTCAGAGTTAAGATATGCTTTCACCAGGATTGGGATTAATTAATAGACCATCCACACATTTGCACTTGTGCACTGACGCTCAACCAAAGTTCCCTAAAACCAGCTCTGTACCTTAAGCAATGAGGGAGCAAGTGACGAAATAGACAGTCTCGTTGAGGCTGGGATTTTGGCACTAATTTCAACTGCCGAATGGGCGACACCACTTGTTCTAGTTGTGAAAAACAATGAGCCCATCCGCCTCTGTGTTGACTGCAAGACGACAGCAAATGCAGCCTGTGTCATAGAGCAGTATCCCTTGGCAAAAATTTGTGACATCTTTGAAAACCTTGGCATCGAAATCTTTAGCATCCTCGACCTTAAGGATGCCTTCAATCAATTGCAGTTAGATGAAGACACAAAGAAGATTCTTCTTGTGAACACACCAAAGGGATTGTTCTGCTTCAAAAGGCTTCCTTTCGAGGTGGGATCAGTACCAGTTACTTTTCAAAGAGACATGGAGGGCATACTAGAAGGAATTCGAGAGGTTCAAGTTTATCTTGATGACAATGCAGTGACGGAAAAACAGGATTCATAGTAAAATATTTTGCGCACACAATTGACAAGGACACAGTGAAGGGGGGACACACGAGCGCTTACTCACAACTATTTTATTTTCGGAAAGATATAGAACATATATACCCCAGCTATCAGCGCTGAGCATGTGCTGAGCATGTCAGTAAAACAGAAACAGATTAAAAAAGAGATTAAGAAGGTTCAACCAGTATTTAAAAAAGCGAATTCATTTTCAGTGATTACAACCAATGGTTGGCTTATGCATCTTTCAGCGCACTTTTTTATATGAAATGCTACTGCGATTTCATGTGTTAGTTTAGTTTTATCTGAAAACAAAATGTCAGTGTTAAAAAATACCGGATCACAGTGGCATAGATTGCAGTGATTTGACAAGTGCGTCATTATGCAAAATAGAAGTGAGGCGTGCAGACAGGACACAAGAGTAGAGAAGTGGACAACACGAACGCCGACTATCAACTGAAGGGGGCACTCAGGCGAAAAAAGAAAGAAGGCGCAAAACTCATCTGCACATGCTCAGGAATGTTAACACCACGTGTCAATCGGGTAAACGTGCCGGCCTACGTGAGAGATAACTGTTAAGGTACTTAATCTCTTCCTTATGTAAAGTAATCGAAGGCTGACTCATCCACGCACTTCCACCATTATAGACATGCCATGCCTCTACCATAAGACGCGTATCTTCATTCTTATGCCTGTACAATATCGCGCATTCATCTAACTCTGGCGTGCAGTTACAATCTCGGCAATGAAGCGAAAGATTATAAGGCGATCCACCAGTTAACGACCTTTTATGTTCCATTAGCCTCTGACTGATACACCGTCCCGTTTGCCCTACGTAGAACTGGCCACAGCTAAGGGGAATTTTATAAACCACACCCATACGACAGTCAGTAAAACAGTTCTTATTGTGCTTCACTGGACAAATATCTGTTCGTTTTTTGCCTTTTACCCGCTCCTTTTTATTCTGTACGGCAGCGCATATCTTACCTAGCTTATTGGGAGCAGTGAAAGCAACATTAACATCATATCTACTAGCAACTTTTTTAAGCCTGTGCGACACTAAATGAATATACGGAATAGCCACTACTCTTTTTTTGCTATTACTGCTTTCTGTAATCACATCCGTCCCTCTCGAAACCGACTTCTTTAGGCGCTCAGCCACAGTGGCCACCGCTACACTAGGATACCCTGCTTCTAATAGGCGCCGGACCTGCGCATTAAAACTGGCGCTCATTTTCCCTATTACAGAAAATCAGGTAATCATCAACGTAACGAAATATCTTGATATCAACCTTACTCAGGTAAATGATGCTAAGAATAGGGGCAACCTTTGAGCCAATACAAATGCCTGATTTCTGCAGAAAAACGCCATCTCTCCACCCAATCAGCGTCGACTTCAAGTACATTGAAAGAATTTCTAGAAAAGCTCCCGTGCAAACACCTCATCTGTCAATAAAAGCCGACTATTGCACTTGTTCTTCATTAGAAGCAGGGTATCCTAGTGTAGTGGTGGCCACTGTGGCTGAGCGCCTAAAGAAGTCGGTTTCGAGAGGGACGGACGTGATTACAGAAAGCAGTAATAGCAAAAAAAGAGTAGTGGCTATTCCGTATATTCATTCAGTGTCGCACAGGCTTAAAAAAGTTGCTAGTAGATATGATGTTAATGTTGCTTTCACTGCTCCCAATAAGCTAGGTAAGATATGCGCTGCCGTACAGAATAAAAAGGAGCGGGTAAAAGGCAAAAAACGAACAGATATTTGTCCAGTGAAGCGCAATAAGAACTGTTTTACTGACTGTCGTATGGGTGTGGTTTATAAAATTCCCCTTAGCTGTGGCCAGTTCTACGTAGGGCAAACGGGACGGTGTATCAATCAGAGGCTAATGGAACATAAAAGGTCATTAACCGGTGGATCGCCTTCTAATCTTTCGCTTCATTGCCGAGATTGTAACTGCACGCCAGAGTTAGATGAATGCGCGATATTGTACAGGCATAAGAATGAAGATACGCGTCTTATGGTAGAGGCATGGCATATCTATAATGGTGGAAGTGCGTGCGTGAGTCAGCCTTCGATTACTTTACATAAGGAAGAGATTAAGTATCTTAACAGTTATCTCTCACGTAGGCCGGCACATTTACCCGATTGACACGTGGTGTTACCATTCCTGAGCATGCGCAGATGAGTTTTGTGCCTTCTTTCTTTTTTCGCCTCAGTGCCCCCTTCAGTTGATAGTCGGCGTTCGTGTTGTCCCCTTCTCTACTCTTGTGTCCTGTCTGCACGCCTCACTTCTATTTTGCATAATGAATCCTTACCAACTAGCTCAACTTTCTGTCGTTCTAAGCTTCATTTCTAGTACTCTGAGCCCTTTTCCATGTTCCCCTACTTATCTGCACAATCCTGCTTCGTTAGCTTCACTAATTGCGATATGTTTGTTCCGCGCTAGAACCATGTCGTGGTTTAGTCGTAATCGTGTCGTCCCATTGGAAGTTCAAATGATGTGCGGCTTTCTTCAACCATCAACTGGGCATGCCAGAAGGATTGGAGCTATTCTTTCCGCTGAATCTTGGCGCCAAGTTAGGTTCTACCAGGAGTGTCTAAGGGTCCGTTGCGCGGCCCTGGGAGACGGTCGCCATTGGAACCGCCCCTACGCCAATTGGAATAAGTTAGCCGTGCAACATGCGGACTTCCTATGGAGGATGAAACTTCCGGAGCTTCAACAAAGTACGAGGAAACACCTTTCTAATAATTCACCGTCAAATAAGGTACTGGTTCTTGGAGATGCCATCATGAGTGATAACCATAGAAGAACCCTTGCTTTAGGTCCTAAGCACTGTTTTAAGCCTAACGTAAAACCCGTTGACGTTTTAAGCATACCGCGCTGCATAACCAGGCTCGTCCCGGAAGAAGAACGCTCACGCTGTATTTCGGATTGCATTGTTAGCATATAACAATCAGATTCTCATTTTAAGACGCCTGACCCTGTCCGACCGTTAGTTGATTACCTTGTGGAGCATAAACTTAGACCAGTAATATCTGACAAGGAAGGTTATTTCGTAATTATGCCAGATGACATGTACTCAGAAAAAGCGATTTCAGCCATAGAAAATAATTTGCAGCCAGTAAAACCCAAGCCTTCTGTAGTTAAGCAACGTGCGGTTGACCTCTTGTCAAAACATAATCTTGATAGGCTTGTCTGTAATGTCAAGAAAGCTAAATCCCTCACTTTAGAACTGTTTTTCTCGGCCAAGACCCATAAACAAGAAATTCCTTTTCGTGCTATAGTGTCAGAGAAAGGGACGTGGCAGGTCTGTGTCGCTAGTTACCTTCAGAACTGCCTAGCTTCTCTAGTTTTTTCAGACCCCTTTTGCCTGCGTAATTCTCAGGCACTAGTTCAGTATTTGAGAGAGGAAAATCCTGGTGATTGTACTGCTTTTAGTATGGATATCGAAGACCTGTATTATTCCCTGCCGCATGACGGGTTGCTAAATTCCGTAAATGAGTGCATTAAAGAACAAGTGCAAGAGTCGGCTTTTATTGACACATGCGGTGTTTCCACGGGAGCTTTTCTAGAAATTCTTTCAATGTACTTGAAGTCGACGCTGATTGGGTGGAGACATGGCGTTTTTCTGCAGAAATCAGGCATTTGTATTGGCTCAAAGGTTGCCCCTATTCTTAGCAACATTTACCTGAGTAAGGTTGACAACTGCTTAGAGCAAGCCTTAGGTGATAGTGTTATCAAGATATTTCGTTACGTTGATGATTACCTGATTTTCTGTAATAGGGAAGAATTCGATTCCGCTGCTACCTCAGTAAGTGAGCAATTGAAACTTTATGGGCGAGGATTAAAGTTTACCAAGGAATTTCCTCAGCGACGCGTAATTCAGTTTCTTGACATTTCCTTGATCTTCGAACAAAATCATGTTTGTTGGCAGTACTCCCCAAGATCTTCGAAGCCGTTGCTAAACTTTCGAATCCAAGCATTCTAAATTAGTAAAAAAATCGGAATTGCCATGTCGTGCCTTAAGTCTTCCCTCACCAGATCGTGCATGCACAAAATGAGCGCCAGTTTTAATGCGCAGGTCCGGCGCCTATTAGAAGCAGGGTATCCTACTGTAGCGGTGGCCACTGTGGCTGAGCGCCTAAAGAAGTCTGTTTCGAGAGGGACGGACGTGATTACAGAAAGCAGTAATAGCAAAAAAAGAGTAGTGGCTATTCCGTATATTCATTCAGTGTCGCACAGGCTTAAAAAAGTTGCTAGTAGTTATGATGTTAATGTTGCTTTCACTGCTCCCAATAAGCTAGGTAAGATATGCGCTGCCGTACAGAATAAAAAGGAGCGGGTAAAAGGCAAAAAACGAACAGATATTTGTCCAGTGAAGCACAATAAGAACAACTGTTTTACTGACTGTCGTATGGGTGTGGTTTATAAAATTCCCCTTAGCTGTGGCCAGTTCTACGTAGGGCAAACGGGACGGTGTATCAATCAGAGGCTAATGGAACGTAAAAGGTCGTTAACCGGTGGATCGCCTTCTAATCTTTCGCTTCATTGCCGAGATTGTAACTGCACGCCAGAGTTAGATGAATGCGCGATATTGTACAGGCATAAGAATGAAGACACGCGTCTTATGGTAGAGGCATGGCATATCTATAATGTGGAAGTGCGTGCGTGAGTCAGCCTTCGATTACTTTACATAAGAAAGAGATTAAGTACCTTAACAGTTATCTCTCATGTAGGCCGGCACGTTTACCCGATTGACACGTGGTGTTACCATTCCTGAGCATGCGCAGATGAGTTTTGTGCCTTCTTTCTTTTTTCGCCTCAGTGCCCCCTTCAGTTGATAGTCGGCGTTCGTGTTGTCCACTTCTCTACTCTTGTGTCCTGTCTGCACGCCTCACTTCTATTTTGCATAATGACGCACTTGTCAAACCACTACAATCTATGCCACTGTGATCCAGTATTTTTTAACACTGACATTTTGTTTTCAGATAAAAATAAACTAACACGTGAAATTGCAGAAGGATTTCATATAAAAAAGTGCGCTGAAAGATGCATAAGCCAACCATTGGTTGTAATCACTGAAAATGAATTTGCTTTTTTAAATACTGGTTGAACCTTCTTAATCTGTTTTTTAATCTGTTTCTGTTTTACTGACATGCTCAGCACATGCTCAGCGCTGATAGCTGGGGTATATATGTTCTATATCTTTCCGAAAATAAAATAGTTGTGAGTAAGCGCTCGTGTGTCCCCCCTTCACTGTGTCCTTGTCAATTGTGCGCGAAAAATATTTTACTATGAATTCGTACCAACTCGCCCAAATATCAGTTCTGCTACAGAAAAACAGGATAGTTGTGACATGCTGCACCAAATACTTGAGAGGCTAAAGCTTTTTGGAGTGAAGCAGCACCCTCAGAAGTGCTTCTTTCAACAAGATCAGGTAGAGTATCTTGGGCATTGCTTACATGCAAACAGGCTGTTACCTAAGGAGGGAAATATAGATGCAGTGTTGAAAATGTTAAAACCATCGTGCATATCCGAGTTGCACTCGCTTAGTGGCTCTGAAACATATTACAATACATTTTTAAGAACCTGGTATCATAGGTGATATAAATGATGGCATCATTTTATGCGCAGTGGCGCAACTATCACTGCTGTTCCTCATAATAAAGAGGTGCACACGACGCAAGTTAGTCTGCATGGTTCTTGCCCCCTACTACAATATGCGTGTGTTTTCTGGCCCATTTATGTGCAGTGGCGACGAAGACAAGATGATTTAAGCCTACGCAGCAGCAACGCTGACACTACCTACAGCTATGCCAGTTGCTATTGAGAAACTGGAAGCTGTTGGAACAGCGGCAATAGTTTCACCACTGTGTATAATCTGATGTCATCATTTGTATCACTTATCACACCTGGCATCAGCCCTTACACCGCTGTATAAACTGCTGCAGGATAATATGCCCTGGCGATGGGGGACAACACAAGGTGCTCAAAGAAGTCAAGTCAATGATAAGCAAAGCTCAATTTCTAAGCCACTAAGACCCAAAAGAACTGCTTCTTTTAGAAACTGACACCTTCTTGTGGTCCTGGTACGGTACTTTACCGCTGTACTGACAGGGAGGATCGGCTGGTCGGATTCCGCTTGCGCACACTTTCACCTGCCTGGCGTAAACAGGATGCTCTGCTCATATTGTTTTGGGCCATGAAGTTTCTTGAGTATCTCTTTGGTAATCATTTGACCATCATTACAGACCACACGCCATTGCCTATGCCTCTACACTCTATAGAAGCCAGTTCCAGCTCTAGCAGTGGCCCACATTCAGCGGCGGTCTCTGCTGCTTAGTGGATACTTGTATCGCATGGAATTCAAGCCAGGAAAGGCAATGATTGCTGTTGATGCCCTGAGCTGCCTTCTGGCACAACAACCGCATGATGACGTGACGGCGAGATCAACAGCTAAGGACGAACGCAAGTATGTGCTTTTTACCAGGCATCTCGACAGTAGGCTAGTGACGTCAAGAGACTTAGCACGAATGACGAAAGAGGATGCTGTATTAATGAAGGCCGAACAATACATTCATGATGGCTGGCAGTGCAAATTGCAGGCAAGAGACAATGACCTTTTTTTTCCACATGAAGAATGAGATGGTTTGTAGCGTGTCATCGACTGGGGTGATCGAACTGTAATTCCTGCCTGAGCCCGGAAGTCTATGCTGCGTTAACTACATGACACGCAACAGGGCATCACAGCAATGAAAAAGCTGGCTTGCTCACTTTTTTGAGTACCCGGGTCTCAATCGAGGTATCAAAGACATGGCCAGAGCCTGCCTGACTTGCATAGAATGCAGCAGCATGCCACCGGCCAAAAGGTCCGCTCCACGGCTGGACACCAACGGAAGATGGTCGAGAGTGCACATTGATTCTGCAGGCCCTGTCGAGGAACAAATGCTGCTAGTGGCAGTCGACTCCCATACGAAATGGATCCAAGCAAGCTTACTGAAAACTACGATCATAGCGATGAAAGTGGAAGCACTGCGGACTATGTTCTGCTGATTTGATCCGCCATGAACGCTTGGACAATGGACTGTAGTTTACGAGTGTGCATTTTCAGTCCTTCATAAAGCGAATGGTATCGAACACTTCCACGCTGCACCCTATCATCTGCAATTGATTGGCTTGGCGAAGAGGGCCATTAGAACGTTAAAAAATGGGCTCCGCATCAATTCACGAGGAACACTACAATTCCAATTAAATCAATTTCTTTTGCACTATTGGTGCACTCCCCTGAATAATGGGAAAATGCCGGGGGCTATGTTACTGGAGATGGAGCCATGCACTCATTTGGAAAGCATTGTGTCATGACCAATTCCTACTGCAGATTCCGGACACACACCTTCCCATCTACCCGGGACACCCATATGGTACAGAAACTCTAGAGAAGGTGCCAGCTTAACTCCCCGGACTGGTGCAGTCCACGGCAGGCTCTCAAATGACTGAAGTTGATTCAGCCAGTGGGGATTATCACTGCTGACATGAGGACCAGCTGAAGTACTGAAAGACCAAATCTCAGTGTTCACCGGGTAGCCCAGCGATCAAGACAGTGCTAGGCGCACAATCGCCATTAGAAGCATCAGACAATTCAATTACACAACACGGCACAGGTGTTGGCTCTGAGCCTGCTGTCAAATCGCCAGTGGAAGCTTCTTGTTCCTACAGTAAGCCAGCAAGTCATTGGCCAGGCTGCAAGTGAGCTATTAGTTCACAATGAAAGGTCTGCGAGAACCCGTTGTCGACCTTCAGATCATTACGCACCTTAAGGGGAAGGAAGGCTGCTGCATCGGTATCAACCATATACAGCTCATGACAAGCCCTCATGAGCATCTAAGCAGCGTCATTTCGGCTTCAAAGGCAAGCTCAAGTAATGACGTCACAACCCAAAAAGTGCTTAAACATGAATGCTTTCAATATACGTTGTTCAGTCCCTGCTAGCGTGTCAGTCTGTAACACAGTGAAACATAATCCAATTTAATCTGATGAGAGGACACAAGTGCTTCATTTATAAATAGTACCAATAGAGATGGAAGCGACCAAGGGAGATTTGGAGTAGCTCTCGAAGCAACAAATTTGGCACATTGAAACAGGTTTGGAGCAGGAATTGCTTGTTTTGGAGCATCTAGCTATGACTCAACATGAGTGAAATACAGACAAATCAAGAAAAGATGTTCTTTATTTGACTTCGCAGAACATTATTATGTTACGGTGAATCAGTTATGCAGAAGCCCGCATGGTGGAGGAAAGTTCACTAAAGGAAAAAAATGTCATATACCCAACAAAGGAAACCCATATGCATTCCTCAGATACCACTATTAACCCTCTGAGGGTCAATGACGTAAATATACAGTGCCATGAACAAGTCCAAAAATAGTCGATGCCGTATATTTACGGCGCAATCTGTACGTTTAAAACGTGCGTCAATTTCCTAACTTTTTATTTTCTGGCATGTGCTGCCACTATAGTAAAACGTCATTAAACCATACCCGCTTAAACAGTAGTTTCGTTTTAAATGTAGTAAAGTCAAATCCCTGACTCGGCGGCCATTGAACATAATGCGTTTTGTATCCGCATAAGCCGTACCAGCTTATTGCGTATGCATCGGTTAAAACGTAGCGTTTCAACATTTCGTCGTGCAAACACAGCGGTGCGCAGTCTCCATCGGGCGGCCCGGCAGAACAACAAGCCTCAGAGATCGGAACAACGGCCTCCGAGCGCCCTGTGCGTTTGTGCATGAAGCCACATCAACATCAACATCATTTCGACGCCGTGCCAAAGAGCGTTATGGTGTCATGCAAGCGAGGACTCGCGTCGTTTTGAAGCTCTGATAAAAAAAGACACTTGGTGCTCAGCATAGAAAAAAAATTAGACATCGTCCATGCTATCGAACATGACATGAAGAAGTCGGCGCTGGCACGCAACAGGAATCTGCTGTTGTCTACAGTGTGTGGCATTTGGAATGCGAAGAAGTTGCTCGGCAGCGCTGGTGCGATCACGAAGACATGTCGGCTACGAGGTTTGACTTTTTGCCATCGTTGCCTGTGTTGTTGCCAAAGTGTCGACTAGCGACAGTGACGAGGACGACACGGAAAGCGATAGCACGGGCGATTCAGGCCCGACAGTGGCATAAGCTGCGCGTTACGTCAGCCTCATCAATGCAATCGTCGCGACGAGAACAGGGGCGCGATAACGTAGCTCTATTCCAAATGAAAAGTATTCCAAACTCTGGCACCCGGCAATGAAAAAGGCGCCCTCGAGACTTCTGCAGCACTACTGCGCACGGGCACGGAGAATACGCAATGCGAACGAGGAATCTGCCATGCAAGTGTTTGCCGAGAAGAGGGGGCTGGCTGAAAAGCTGGCATGCAGCTTCAGTAAGTCTGAGGTCGCTGTCGTCATCGTGCTAGGCCGCCGCGGCATCAAACGAAAATAACATTTTTGTCGCCTGAAGTGAATAAATACTGCATGTTTTTTTCCCCTTTCATCGCACTCTCTCCGAGTTCCGTTTTCGACAGGTAAGTGGGCGATCTCATGCTATTTTGGTTAAACAGTACTACCATTTAGTACGTACTTTTCCCGAGCTCCAATCAACTACGGTTTACCGAGGTTTCACTGTATGTGAGAATACAGGGAATTTTTTTCTCGCGCCTCCCTCTCTCGGTTTTCGTTGCATGGTTTGTTTTAGAGCTAGTTTATTCCGGTGCGTCCATATACTACAGCTTGCGCATTGGTGCACGCAGGCGGGCGGCGGTTTGCGTTTTGTCCCGTGGGCGGTTTCAGCTTCTTGCGCTCGCAAAACTGATGGCTATCTCGTTACTAATCGCTCAAAGGGCGACCGCCTGTTTTTCGCTTCTTTAGTACTCACAGGGGTGGGCATAGGAAGGATGCCACCGTGCATGCGTTCCCTTTTCCTTTCTTTTATTTTATTTTGGAGACTTGCGAAAACTACAGGTTTTCCCACTCTATTTAATCTAAGCGCCAGTCAATCTAATCCAAGCGCCAGTCAATTTAATCCAAGTGCCAGTGATTTTAATCCGAGCACCACTCAACTTAATCCAAGGACCACTCTATTTAATCCAAACGCCAGCCAAAATAATCGAAATGCCAGTAAATTTAATCCAGGCATGACGGAATTCAAGAATCTTTGAAATTCAAGACTTCTGAAAATTTGCTAACATATTATGAGTTAATACCTTGAAAATGAAAGAGCGAGGTGAGAGACCAGTAGCTGTCCTGGCACGTGACTAACGACAACTTTTGGAAGTTTCTATTTTCTACTTCGTTATGAGAGCGACACAGCAGATGTGAATTCTCGAAATTGAGAGGAAACGTCAGCATGAGTACGTTGAATTAAGGATACACATGCGATTTGGTCATGGCTATCAAACGAAACAATAACGAGTGATGCGATGATAATCACTGGGTCCTCGCCTGGAGGCTTCAGTCGTTAGCGAATACGATTCACTATTTTACTGCGATATCCGCAACCTCTATTCGAACACCTTGTCGTCGCTACCACTAAAACACTCATGAATAACATTTATTTGCATAATACACCTAACTGATATGGTCGAGTCACTAGTGAGCACAAGTGAAATATAATGCACAGTTCAGGGTTCCAGGTGTTTTGCACAACATAACTTCATATATATCCAATGAAATGCGATGAAACGAGCGACTCACTATGCCTACTATAAACTTGTATACTTAACCTTCTACTGCACCTTGTTGCATTTACACAACATTCTAATGAACGGCATTAAACGCAGAAGCAAAGTCCATTTAGAGCTGCCTGTACACGTTGCATTTCCGTAACATTCATCTAAAAAACGAGTAAAAACCTGTAGTTGCTTCTGGTTCGCGATACGATGAAGCTTAGCGGAAGTTTGTCACACATTTTGCTTTTCTGAGGGGCACACAACCACACAGTTTTCTTGAGTGCGCTCACCTTCGCTGTTCTATTATGCTACGCACGTAAATATTAGTGTAAGAGCAGGAACATTTGACACTTGCAAAATATTCTTGTGTGCGCATTTTGTAAGCCTTATGTGTATAAAAATGCATCAAATTTTAATTCTCATAAGTTTATTTACATTTTTTTATTGCTGTTATTCATGAATAAACAGTACATATATCCCAACGAAAAATATTTTTTCTCACTTTACGGTCACCCTAGAAAAATTACGGTAAAGTTTTTTCGAAATGGGTCCCTCAGAAGAATTGGAATCTGCAATAAAAAAAATCAACCCTGGGCGGTTGCATTTGGAAAAAAATCGACTCTGAAAGGGTTAACCCTTTCAGGGTCGATTTTTTTTATTGCAGATTCTAATTCTTCTGAGGGACCTATTTCGAAAAAAATTTACCGCAATTTTTCTAGGGTGACCGTAAAGTGAGAAAAGACATTTTGCACTGGTATATATATACTGTTTATTCATGAATAACATAAATAAAAAAGGAAATAAACTTATAAGAATTAAAAATTTGATGCATTGGTATACACATAGGTCAAGGCTTAGAATATGGGCACATGAGAATATTTCGCAAGTGTCAAATCTTCCTGCTCTTAACACTAATATTTACGTCCATAGCGTAATCGAAGTGCATAGGTGAGCGCACTCAAGGGAACTGTATGGTTATGTGCACGTGAGAAAAGCAAAGCTTGTGACAAACTTCCGCTAATCTTCATCTTATTGCCAACCAGAGGAAATTAGTTTTCGAGGGCAATTAGTTTTGCAAAAAAAAAAGAGGAAGAAAAGGAAACGCATGCATGGCAGCATCCTTTCTATGCGTACCCCTGTGAGCACTAAATGAGCGAGAAACAGGCAGTCGCCCTTTGAGCGATTAATAACGAGATAGCCATTAGTTTTGCAAGTGCAAGAAGCCGAAACAGCCCATGGAACAAAACCCAAACCGCCGCCCACTTGCGCGCACCAATGCGAGAGCGGTAGTTTATAGACACGCTGGAACAAACTAGCTCTAAAACAAACCATGCAACGAAAACCGAGAGAGGGAGGCACGAGAAAAAATTCCCTGTATTCTCACATAGTGGCAGCACATGCCAAGGAAGAAAAAGTTAGAAAATTGGCGCACTTTTATATGTATGGACGGCACTGTCATAGTACAGCATCGACTATTTTCGGACTCATTCACGGTGCCGTATATTTACGTCATTGACCCTGAAAGGGTTAAGTTACATACCGGAAGAACGACTAAATGCGGCCAAGAAAAAGAAAAAAAATGATTAAGGGATTTACAGCAGCACCCATTGTATGTTGACAGGCTTTTGTTATTGATAGTCAAGAGTTGTGTTTCGTTGTGTACAAGCAACTAATATTTAAGTTTAATTAAATAGCATTAATTACCTTATTTACCAGATAAGGATATTGAATAACGCAAATCCTAGTTTGCTTTAAATCCAGTTATCGCTCATGTTTCAACATCCTCCACAACTTTTTCTTTGACATCTCATCAATTAGGTAAGATTATAAAGTTAGTTAAAACACATATTCATGCACAATGAACAAGAAATATTGACTGTGAACCCCTTGAACAAGACCCATAAACATACAGTGAACGCCGTTCGTGTAATTCTTTCAATTATTTTTTTTAAATTCTGGGCAACATTCAGTTCGCATAGCAGAGTACCACAGAATAAATGAAGTTACTTTGTCAGCCATTGCATGTTTGCCATTCCATGTAACTTCGAGAGACAAAAAGAACTCCGGCATTTATAAAAAGAATAAAGGTAAAAAAAGTGTTTAATTACTTCCTGATCAGCATAGCCCATATTTTGCACAAGCTCAATGATTAGGTCTGCCCCATAAAATCAATGTAGAACGAATGCTAAAGAATGCCATCTTAAAATTTTTGTATCTGTGCAAGCCACGTCATGAAGATCATTGCCGCAAACGCAATTTCTGTCATTCACGCATTCTCCAACCCTTTACGACCGCCATTTAGCTGCTATGGTATGCTAAAACAAAAACCTTACATCTTTGGTTTGCATTTTGCGACCACAAAAGTCGGATTTTGCATAATGTGGTTGTGCAGAATATAGAGTACCCAGAGTGCAAATTTCACGAAAGCAAGCAGCTCGTTTCTCAGCATGCTGCACTATACCAACCCGGTAATTAGATGTGGTGCACGTGCGAAATATATTTTAATGCTACATGCATGGTGTTCATCATTGTTCAACGCAGATTTACCACAAGCGAGCCTTAAAATGCACAACGACAGACGGCACGACTGATTGGTTCAGCTGAGAGCGCAACTTTCTTCCCCGACTGCCCCAGCAAAAACAGAGGCGTCCACTCAAATCATCTTTAGGTGGTCTGCACATTACGCAAACGAGCAAGACTTACATAAAACATTCAAAATGCATTATTAATGCACAAAGCATTTCATTTTCTTGCAGTCAAGTTACAATGCACTACCAAACACATCCACCCTCCAAAGACGCCTATGCTGAAACGGGTTGCTTTAGCTTAGCTTGTAGGGTTGAATGCCAGCCAATACATAGCTGTGTGGTTGTCAGAGAACACAAACATCCCAAAAAACATAGCGACCTTATTCGAAGTTACCGTTCTGGCGCAAGTTAGCCCAGCTCTGTGGTTTGGCATAAGATGGAGCAATTGGAGCAGCACTTCCATCGCTGCACCAAACAATGCCCACTACGTAACACCATATATAAACAGCATTTTACTGTGTGTGATCGTGTTTAGACCAAAAAGTCTCACTGTCTGAGTGACACAGCATGCTATATAGTATGTTATGTCCACTGTGGACGGGCTGAAAGTTGTTGCATTTTTGCTTCCATTTATAGTTTTATGAAACGTTTATGAAACCTGGCAACGTTTAACGCTAGAACATTATCTAGTGAGGAGAGTCTAGCAGTGCTATTGGAGGAATTAGAGGGCAGTAAATAAGATATAATAGGGCTCACTGAAGTTAGGAGGCCGAAAGAAGCATATACAGTGCTAAAAAGCGAGCACATCCTGTGCTACTGGGGCTTAGCGGAGAGACGAGAACTAGGAGTCGGATTCCTGATTAATAAGAATATAACTCGTAAAATACAGGAATTCTATAGCATTAACGAGAGGGTGGCAGGTCTTGCGAAACTTAAGAGGTACAAATTGAAGGTCGTACAGGTCTACGCCCCTACATCTAGTAATGATGACCAGGAAGTCTAAAGCTTCTATGAAGACATGGAATCGGCGATGGGTAGAGTGAAAACAAAATACACTATACTGATGGGCGACTTCAATGCCAAGGTAGGCAAGAAGCAGGCTGGAGACAAGGCAGTGGGGGAATATGGCATAGGCACTAGGAATAGCAGGGGAGAGTTATTAGTAGAGTTTGCGGAACAGAATAATATGCGGATAATGAATATATTCTTCCGCAAGCGGGATACCCGAAAGTGGACGTGGAGGAGCCCAAACGGCAAGACTAGAAATGAAATAGACTTCATACTCTGCGCTGACCCTGGCATCATACAAGATGTGGACGTGCTCAGCAAGGTGTGCTGCAGTGACCATATGATGGTAAGAACTCGAATTAGCCTAGACCTGAGGAGCGAACGAAAGAAACTGGTACATAAGAAGCCGATCAATGAGTTAGCGTTAAGAGGGAAAATAGAGGAATTCCACATCAAGCTACAGAACAGGTATTCGGCTTTAACTCAGGAAGAGGACCTTAGTGTCGAAGCAACGAACGACAATCTTGTGGGCATCATTAAGGAGTGTGCAATAGAGTGTGCAATAGATCGGTGGTAACTCCGTTAGACAGGATACCAGTAAGCTATCGCAGGAGACGAAAGATCTGATCAAGAAATGCCAATGTATGAAAGCCTCTAACTCTACAGCTAGAATAGAACATTCCAAGTTAATCAACAAGCGTAAGACAGCTGACATAAGGAAATATAACATGGATAGAATTGAACATGCTCTCAGGAAGGGAGGAAGCCTAAAAGCAGTGAAGAAGAAACTAGGAATTGGCAAGAATCAGATGTATGCATTAAGAGAAAAAGCTGGCAACATCATTACTAATATAGATGAGATAGTTCAAGTGGCTGAGGAGTTCTATAGAGATTTATACAGTACCAGTGGCACCCACAACGATAATGGAAGACAGAATAGTCTAGAGGAATTCGAAATCCCACAGGTAACGCCTGAAGAAGTAAAGGAAGCCTTGGGAGCTATGCAAAAGGGGAAGGCAGCTGGGGAGGATCAGGTAACAGCAGATTTCTTGAAGGATGGTGGGCAGATTGTTGTAGAGAAACTGGCCACCCTGTATACGCAATGCCTCATGACCTTGAGCGTACTGGAATCTTGGAAGAACACTAACATAATCCTAATGCATAAGAAGGGGGACGCTAAAGACTTGAAAAATTATAGACCGATCAGCTTACCGTCTGTTGCCTACAAACTATTTACTAAGGTAATCGCAAATAGAATCAGGAACACCTTAGACTTCTGCCAAGCAAAGAACCAGGCAGGATACCGTAAAGGCTACTCAACAATAGACCATATTCACACTATCAATCAGGCGATAGAGGAATGTGCGGAATATAACCAACCCTTATATATAGCTTTCATTGATTACGAGAAAGCATTTGATTCTGTCGAAACCTCAGCAGTCATGGAGGCATTATGGAATCAGGGTGTAGAGGAGCCGTATGTAAAAATACTGAAAGATATCTATAGCGGCTCCACAGCCACCGTATTCCTCCATAAAGAAAGCAACAAAATCTCAACAAAGAAAGGCGTCAGGCAGGGAGATACGATCCAATGCTATTCACAGCGTGTTTACAGGAGGTATTCAGAGACCTGAATTGGGAAGAATTGGGGATAAGAGTTAATGGAGAGTACCTTAGTAACTTGCGATTCGCTGATGATATTGCCTTGCTTAGTAACTCAGGGGACCAATTGCAATGCATGCTCACTGACCTGGAGAGGCAAAGCAGAAGGGTGGGTCTAAAAATTAATCTGTAGAAAACTAAAGTAATGTTTAACAGTCTCGGAAGAGAACAGCAATTGACAATAGGTAGCGAGGCACTGGAAGTGGTAAGGGAATACATCTACTTAGGGCAGGTAGTGACGGCGGATCCGTATCATGAGACTGAAATAATCAGAAGAAAAAGAATGGGCTGGGGTGCGTTTGGCAGGCATTCTCAGATCATGAACAGCAGGTTGCCTTTACCCCTCAAGAGAAAAGTGTATAATAGCTGTGTCTTACCAGTACTCACCTATGGGGCAGAAACCTGGAGGCTTACGAAAAGGGTTCTACTTAAATTGAGGACGACGCAACAAGCTATGGAAAGAAGAATGATGGGTGTAACGTTAAGAGATAAGAAAAGAACAGATTGAGTGAGGGAACAAACGCGAGTTAATGACATCTTAGTTGAAATCAAGAAAAAGAAATTGGCCTGGGCAGGACATGTAATGAGGAGGGAAGATAACCGATGGTCATTAAGGGTTACGGACTGGATTCCAAGGGAAGGGAAGCGTAGCAGGGGGCGGCAGAAATTTAGGTGGGCGGATGAGATTAACCCTTTGAAGGTTTTCGCCGTACATGTACGGCGGCGGTTTTCTGTCCCGCAAGGTCTTAGCCGTACGGGTACGGTTCCGACCCTCCGTTTGAAATTTCGCACCATAATTACAATGCGTGCTCACCGGGAGGTGCTGCCACCTCTTAGCACTTACAAAATACGCTTGAAGTTGGTGCTACCTTCTTGGGGAGATAAACAGAGCTGATTGCTAGCTTCAGTGCGTCACCACCGCTCACAAGGTATTCTCGCTCTCCGCGGCAACGCGCTTACGCGAGAGGGTGCCTCAGACCTCTGCCCAAGGCAGCCGCACGCAGAGATGTAATGTGCGCGCCAACACAATTCCTCACTCCAAGAGAACAGACACGCATTTTAGGTGTGCAGACTGCGATAAGGCGCTGTGCGTAAACCCGTGTTTTAAGGAGTACCACGCTCGGAAATACTATTTAACATTTTGTAGTTCTGAGTGATGCCGACACCAAAATACTGTTCCTAATTATTTTTTACTATTTATTCCCGACTTTAAATATATTGTACATTCAAGATCCGCAATAAAGTAATTTGACCACCTGGGAAAGCTTTTTTCAAAATAATTCAACCCTCAAAGGGTTAAGAAGTTTGCAGGGATGACATGGCCACAATTAGTACATGACCGGGGTTGTTGGAGAAGTATGGGAGAGGCCTTTGCCCTGCAGTGGGAGTAACCAGGCTGATGATGATAATGATGAAACACAATCGACGATGTAAATTCATAAATATTAGAATGATAAAATAGTGACTACAGTTAAACCTTGATATAACAAACTTCAATATAATGAAATTCTCTATATAACAAATTATTCAACTTTTCATAACCTTTTGCCCATAGAACACCATGCATTTAGAACCTCAATATAACAGAGTCTGTTTGTATACAACAACGAAATTCACTTCTGCATCGAATCAACATCGAAATTTCACTTCTGCTGCAAAGGAATGCCAAGGCAATAGATGGAAACTTCTGCAGACGCAGATGATTGAATTACAAGTGGCTGCTTGCAAACGCACTTCTCAAATCGCTCACAGCACAATAAGAGCGGCTGCCAAAATGGAGCCGCATCATCTTCTGCATAAAGTGAAAGCACGATAACATCCCATCACGTCCCGTGCACTTTAGGTGCGAACGAAAGTGTGAGAGAGTGGAACAAGAAAGATGGCTTCATGAGTGCCGCTTCCCTGTGCGAGTAGAGGGAAATAGGGGGAGGTGAGCAGGTTGTGGTAACGAGATCGAGCGCGCGTGAAGAGGGGGAGGGGTAAGTTGGTATGGTATGAATAACTTCATTTAGGTCCTGAGGGATCAGTCTGGGACTGTCGCGATTTCTTGTGCACGTCTCGGCTGTGGCTGTGCATGGCTGTAAGCGCAGCTCAGGACATATGCAGCTGCGCAGCCTGCTTTAGAGGTAATCTGCAGCGTGCTTTACCGGGTGTGCCCGGTTGGCCTGGCCTCATGTAAGCTGTCTTCCTGCGCGTTTAGTATTGGAGGTTCTGTATTCTCAAGTTTTGACAACCTGGAAGCATTACGTTTTGGGCAAGTTGGTTGTACATGATTATGTACATGACTTATGCGCACACAGACATAAAATTTCACATCCCCTAAAGAAGATAGGATCTCACTCTGGCGTCAAAGTCGTGTTCTCGGCCTCCTCCAAAACTAGAAAGGCTGTAGGAAAAGCTGCCCAATTAAAAATGAAAAACCAAAATGCACGATAAAGCACCAAAACAAGTTTGTTGCATGCAATGAAGGGGTAGTATACTGGGCTCCCTTGTCGTGCGGCAAGTGTTATATCTGCCAAATCAACCGATGCGTAAATTAAGGCTAGCAGAACATCGCCGCAAGGTAAAGCAAGGCATCGAAGGCCCCATGGCAGAACCCTGCAAGTCATGCAATGGTTGCTATCCTATCTTTAACAGATGCACAATTTTATTTTCTCACATAAATCAGTTAACCAGGGTGATAGTCGAGGCCAGAAAAATTATTTGGCATGATCAGAGATGTGCGAGAGCCCCATCTGTAGCATTAAGTGATAAGGGAGGAGGTTTCTGGATGGTGAAACGGTATGACAGTGACAAGTTTTAGGTTTCTCCGGCACACGTGGCTATGCAGTTTTTTTTCTTGCCTTCCTGCTTTTTCCTGATTGTGGAAGCATATATATATTGTTGCTGTCACAGTAAAAGCCAGTTGAAGTTTGTGGATGGTGTGCGTCCCTTTTTTGTTCGACGTCCTGTCTCTGTGGCACGCAGAAGTCTCTAAAGAATCATTGACAATCCATTGGAGCAAGAGGAAGACGAAGCATTCGCTCCCCGCTGCCGGCACTTCGAATGATAGCGTCGTCCCAATGCGGGCGATGCTATCAGCCGCGGGAGCTTGCGGGGGCTTTCCTCAGTGAATTTCGGCTACCCCCAAAATTTGCTTCACTTGCATGACGTTAAAGTAACAGCTGCCCTAAACAGCAAGTTTTGTACAAAAGCAGAGAAATGGGCTCAAGCAAGTGGCATTCAATGTACACTAGCTCGAAAAACCCTATAGCCTCCCGAATCCCAGCTGTATTGGACATTAAATGCTAAGCCAGTGCTCCATTACCAAGGATTCTATCCTCGTAAATCTGAGGATATTTTTTACACCTAGCTACGCCATTTAGGGAAGTATAGAAGAAAATACATAAGCCATGATGGCAAGGGAGGACTTTAATACGAGGACTATCAGCGGTGCGGCATTTTGCGACAACTGTCGGAGAAGTAAGTGCTATGTTCTGTACTTGTGCAGACATTGAGATCGTATCTTTGGACTTTTGTGAGAGTTAAGAATACAGAATGCACAATAATTTTAGGTGTTCACATGCAGACATAAACTTGGCCTATCCAACAGATTCAATGCTGAAAACTGGTCATTTTGAATGAACCAATATGGTGGGCATAGTAATGGATGAACTGCTGGGGTTACTGATTTGTGGCACTAAACAGAGTCTTCAAAAAATAGACCTTATATGGATGGGGAGACAGCACGTAAGACGAGGACAATGATATTGACAACACATGCACTGACTAACAACCCAATGCGTCTTTTGAGGCTGTACACCTGACTATGAGGAGAAGTTCTGGTTTGTCCAGTTTCTGTGGGAGGCAGAATATTGGCCCACGCTCCAAAGTCCTCTGAGCTTCGTCAGGAACCGTCGGTTCACATATCTATTGTCTTTGCCTTGCACACTATTTCCCCATCCAAATGCAACACCAATTGGCTCAACACCAATCCCTAATGCAGACCTCAGGTCTCTGATGAGAATCCAAGCGAAGTCAGTGGCCACTCTTCAATGCTGTGAAGTGAAGTATCGTAGGTACCCCAGCCTCGCTTTTTCACCAATGTCTCGTCCATTACCTTGCAGCAATGAAGTCTGTTTTCATGGACGGTGCCAATATATGAGATATCCATTCTCGTGAGTTCCGTTACTAGGTGAGGGCCAATATAGAGGTTGTCTGCCAGAACTACATTGTCATCTCGCTCTGGAAGGCTCGATCACAGCTGGAGCACAACACCAGCTCCCAATCTGAGCTGATAGCCATCCTGGTAGCCATACGAACCTTTGTTACAGCATTGCTACATGTCAAAATCGTAGCACAGACCCGAGTTACCAGAACACACCCAAAACTTTAGGCCCCATTTGCTTTTTGGTTTATTTAGCATGTATTGATGGATGTAACACCGCCCAGGGAAAGGGATCAAAATTTCGTCCACTGCAGACTTTTTTTCTCGAGTTACGCTAAGCATATTGCTGCACAAAAAAGTCAGCCATGGGCGCACTTTCCAACACTTGTCTTCTTTAATTTTATCTGTGGCCGCATCCTTACCGAAAAATTGCCAGTGGCTTGCTATTTTTTCAAACCTGTTTCAGGACATAACCTGAGCCACAAGTTCATATCTGCTTCTATTTTCCTAGTATGCACAAATCCTGCGCATGTTCACAAGTCCCACCCTAAGGACTGTCACTAGCACAGATGCTAGTTCCTCAGCAGTAAGGTTTAGCGGGTCCTGTGTTTTTGAAAGTAGTATTTGTTGCTTTCTTCTACAATGGCTTTCAACATGGATCGCGAAACAAACATATCGAAGTGTTGCTTCGTGTTCAATGGCTCTGCAAGTGGCAGCGGAAAATTGTTCTCAGAACACAGCTTCTTGATCAAAGTCCCCCTTCCATGTGTACCGCTTCTTCAAGCACTTCGATTTGAGATCCTCTGCAGAAACATCTGTCTGTTTGTTTGTTTGCCTTGTCGTGCTCGAACTTCAACCTCATCAGCTTCCATTGAATTGGCCTCTTCTTCATCTCATATCTTTGTAGACTTCATCTTCACTTCTCTTGCCAGCAGAAAAATCACTCTCATTAGTGTCAATCATATCCAGCAGGTTTGCACGAAGAAAATATTTTGGCCTCTATCTTGGAACTGAACAGAACAACAAAGTTGGGATGGCAGTGGATGCTTGAAAAACATATCAAAAGAAGAAAGCAAACTGAGCAAACCAAATAAAGCCAGATGCATTAGCGGTAGTTATATAGATGCATATAAAAAGATACAGGACAGATTTCACAAAAATAGGCAATGTTGCCTAAAAAGAAGTTTAGAATACCTTGTTTTCGGAGCTTGTGGAGAATGTGAATGCCGCCATTTTTCAAACTGTAGAAACGACGATCGTTGGCCGCCAAGCGGCTAAAATGGTAACTTGGCAGCCAGAAAAAAAACCTATACTGACGAAGTTTCCTCAATCAATTCTGTGATTCAGGAGGCTATAGGAGAAACAATTTTCTGTGGGGAGACTCGATCCATGGCATGCAACATGCATGCAACGCTGTGGATGGGAAAGACCAAGGCACTGAAGTCAATGTGACGTTACAGATGCCCAAAGCGTTCTCTGCAGATAGAAAAAAAGTTGAAAAATAGCCATCTGGAATAGTGCTACAAGAGTGGCAATATGCAATTCACTTCTTGTTTGGTGGCCTGCCTTCTAAACCCTAAAGTGAAAAAGAAAGGATGGACAATGAAGCTCTGTACACATCCTTTTTGGGAATTGCTGTCGGATGCCCATACAACTAGTGTCAGTGGGCTTTATCTCAAGTGCCGATGACAAACTAGATTGAGTGCTGCCAGCTCTAGGACAAGAACTTTTGCATTATATTCGTATCTAATTTAACAAGTTTAACTTTTCTAACTAATTTACCTCACTGGCTTTAGAGCAATAAAGCTTTCTAAAGCCACCGTTTGCTTCCCAACATAAATGTCTCAGAAATGTTGCCAATCAAGAAAATGCCTAAAATGCTTAAAAGGTGCACTTGCAACAAAATAGGTGCCGATATGTGCCAAAGTATTTTTTTTTCTTTGGGAAAAAAGTTCCGATAGATGCCTGCCAAAGTTTGAAGATGTAGATGCCGAGAAATCAAATCCCTGAATATAACCGCAGCACTATGGCATGAGTGTGAGAAGTGTTCCATCGTAGCAAGATTCTTGAAGGCTTCAGGTATAGCAAGGCTCAGACCATATCAAAACTGTCATGCATGTAAGCAGTGTGTTTACCTCATAGGCTGTGATGCAATTATGGCTGTGGCTTTGAAACTGAACTGATTCATGCTTCTGCCACAACAGGCAAGAATGCCAGCGAGGCTGTAAAAAGCATGGCAGCTGATCAAGTGAGCACATCTTGATGGCATTGATACAGCATGCCTTGAGCACCACATCAACAATGCCAGAACACAGCCGCCACACACTGTTGTACAGTGTGCCCCATATGTAGGTGCTGAAAGCACATTGATCCCCTGTGTTTATGAAGGGGCAATATACAACAAAGCTGCTAAAAGTATTGGCCACTACCACAATGTCAAACTGAAAAGGCCTCTAGACACAAATTGCAAGATGCATCAGGTGATAACGTTAAGCATCCCTTTGAACATGAAGCCAACCCGCTAGGCCACCAGTTTGCTTATGGAGGCTATGTTGTGACATTAGTATATGGGTCATTCTAAAAATGCACAAATGCAAGGCAAAAAAAGATGAAAAACTACTAAAAATATACTTTTTATAGGAGTGTTTCATAGAACATTAAACTGAGGTCTCTTTTGCTGCATTCACAAGACGCAGGTGCTTGTCACTTGTAGGGTGCTGAAACGGCCCCAACAGTTTCCATTGTCTGCTTGTGCTGTCCCCACTCTGTCAGGCGCAGAAAAAACAACCGTCAATTCTGAAGAGCAGCACTAGATTAATGAAAAAAAAAAAAAAAAAAAAAAACAGTCAGTGAAGGCATGCTGATTAGTGATAAGCAGCAGCTGCAATTAAATTGTGTTTCGTAAGAGAAAGGGAGGGACACCTGAACAGGCCATGGAACACCACTTGGAGTCAGGTCATGCACTCACCATAAAATCCCGACCACCCACAGGCAGAGTTGCTGACTTGGTTGCCAAACCATAGCCTGGCTTGGGGACTGTGCGCAGGGATGACACCACTGCAGAGACAAGGTGTACCATCACTTGAAGCTATGTACTACTGCAAATGCACAAGAGATTCTGGTAGTGCACACATAACACAAGAATATGGCATAGCCTAAATTATCTACTGTGCTACTTTTTCTTGCTGTGGGCTGCTGCATTTATATTTTTAGATACATTTTGAACCATCAATTCTTCTACTGCTACAATTAGTAATTTACTGAAACAAGGTGATTGTAATCAGCAAATGCAAAATGCACTCAGTAACGAATTTTTCAAACAGTTAGGAAACACCAGCAGTGAAACGTTTTCAGTTGGTTCAGTGTGTGATACACTCACGGACAACTTTCAGTGGCTATGAAGGGAAAACCTACAAAGGCAAAGCACGCACAAGTGAGCGCTTCTAAAAGGAGTCACGCGTTTTCATCTACGTTGGGGGAGAGAAAACAAACACCTTATTAGCAACAGTTAAATAAGATAAAACACAAAACTGAATGTGAAAGCTTACTTATTTTGTGGCTTTTCCCTTCCGCGTCTAGGCAAACGCGAAACCGTCAAACCGGGAAGTTGTGCCAATTCAGCGTCTGTTCCGAGCAACCAAAAGCACTGTCAAACGCTGGTGGACTACTTGGCGCGGTAACACATGTGCAGAAGCTCTGCCCCCGTAGCTTTCCCTTCATAGCCACAGAAAGTTGTCTGAGAGTTTAGTGTCGTACGTTTTGCATTCACTCAATGCA
The DNA here is from genome assembly GCF_050947875.1 of Dermacentor variabilis. Taxonomy (NCBI): domain Eukaryota; kingdom Metazoa; phylum Arthropoda; class Arachnida; order Ixodida; family Ixodidae; genus Dermacentor; species Dermacentor variabilis. The sequence continues at coordinate 8,980,318 of NW_027460280.1, read as the reverse complement.
GAGTCCACTGCGTGTCATGCAAAGTTAAACTTCCACTCAAGAAACTTCAATATAATGAAATAATAGAGATAAAATATTAATTTTTATAACTTCTTGTGTGTGTATAGACAATTTCAATATAATGAAATTTCAAGGGCAACACATAGGAATAGTGAGGCAATAAATGGAAACTGCAGCGGATGCAGATGGTCAAATGGTTGAACCAGATGCAGCTGCTCCCAAACACATTAGTCAAATCATGCACTACGCGAAAGACAGTGGCCGTCGAAGTGGAGCAACAAGGCTTTCTCACAATCGCATTTCGTATGAAGTCCCAGTGCCATTAAGATGCTATTGAGCATGGGAGAAGCTGGAAAGGACGGTAGCTTGATGCACACGTGAGCAGGTGAGCGTGCGTCTCCTCTTTCACCCTGGCTGCATTGGCTGTTCACTGTGGCCGAGTGCGGTTTGGGTTGGAGGTGGGTGCAAAAGCTGGGCAAGCTGGGATGGCCGTGCCTTCGTGTGTGTGCCATCTTGCCAGGTGTCTAGTGTTGGAGGCTGCATAATCTCGAATTTCGGATCCAATCTTGTGGAGTTATCACTCAAACAAAAGCATGCAGTTGATTTTGAACCAACCTCGCACAGAAGCGTGACTAGTAGTCTGATCTCTTACTTTATGAACATTGTCTGTGCAAATGCCCTTATTTATAAGTTATTAGTTAGATAAATGGGGTTTAATGGCGCAAAAGCGGCTAAGGCTATGCTGCGCCATTTATAAGTTATTGTACAATGCTGTGCAACACTGTAAATTACTATACAACAAAGTACAAATACTTCACAAAGCACAAGAAGGCTCCAGCGACAGTTAAACCTCATGAGACCCGGCGTCTCACACAGGTGTGAACATTTCTAGAAAACGAACTGCTCTGCTAAATCTAGCACCAAAAGTACGCCAACGAGATCTAGACTGAGCTGGAGCTTCTGTGGCAGAGAACGCCAACCCTCAACAAGGGCTGATGACAACTCCCCTTCCTCAAACATCACCTCACCAGACTCTCTTCATGGTCTTTCCCGCTAGTGCAGTGCACCAATAAGGGAACCCTTGCCTTCAACGTGCATGGCATTCGGGCGTTTATATTGTGGTTATGCGCTTCGCCGCAGGAAGGACCATGACCCTTGGATTTGTTCATCTGTTCTCATGTCGATGTAGTCGATGCGGTGACAGCTGCCTCAATTACGTTTGCACTTTTGTAAGGCTCCTGATACGCGGAAGAAGAGAAGACTTGATGGCCTTGCACCAGATGGCGTCGTTCTGTGAGCGATGTTTGCAATGTTGTGCTCTGCGTAATGCATGTTTCATACAGTTTTAAATTGTGCCCACAACAGTGTGTTTATCCAAGACAGTGTCTCCTGCTCCGCTCTTGGCACTGCACCGACTGGGTTATATGAGAAAAGGAGGTGGTAGTGCATTGTGGGAACTGCCAAAATGACTCGGACCTGGCCCCCAACCCATACATACGACTGAGCTACAATGACAATCTCAGCGTGGTTTTCACTGCATGCATCAACCTGCAACCACTGTGTTGTGGCAAGTGTGCTGTTATCGTCGTCATGAAGACATAGAAATGAATAATATTCCTTTGAATTTAGAATACAAGAAACGGTTAAAGGTGAGTGAGTTAGTTGTGGTCGAGTTGCTGAAGGAAGTACAACTATGGAGTTCCTTCTAGAGAAACTTTTTCAATGTCGTTTCACATAGTTCTGTGGAGATTGAAATACCAAGAAAACACCTAGTATACGAGAGATGCATACTACACGTGTTAACATAATGTTGCTCTATTACTCGGTGACACTATGCATAATTCAAAGAGCACATGCTAGATCAGTGTGGCTTAAGTAGGAAAAGTCCTTGGTTTGCTTTTTTTTTTAAATATTGAAAGTTGCCAGATGTGCTCGAACTGGAAAAGAAGAAAAAAATCACACAGAAACTCCTCTGGGAGTTATCTAAGTATGTGTAAGCATTGTGCCACTTGATCATCTCCACGCAGCCTTGTGTCGTTATCAATGTTATGAAACTTGAACCGGCCAGTACAAATGACAGCGCTGCAGTGACACAAACTGGCAGGCACAGACAGTGGTGCAAGGTACATTGATGACGCTAGCAAAGTACTGCAGGAGGCGGAGCCAGGTGCGCTGATAACGTCCCGATCATTATAAGCCATCATTGCTCTTTAGCGCCTTCTCCATCCGCGTCGAACCACTATGAACCGTGACCAAATGTACACCAACGGCGGCTGCGTATATGGCACGGCCATGCGGACCAAATCTTGAAATCGATCTGCGAAATGGGCAGGGTGTAGCTTATGCCGAGAGCTTCGTGAGCTTCGCTCGCGTCAAGCGGCAGGCAGCACAAAGGTAATGTCGCTTGCTGCTTAGGGCCTTATCTTGAAAGCGATCGTCTTATGGGATGGACAATGGACATTTTTCTCGTTGGGTAAGTATAGAAATATTTACACATTTAGATATGTGTGAAACTTTGCTGCACAGCCGTCATCACTCTGCAGCTGTCATCACATTGCCAAAAATATTCCATCTGTGCTGTGTTGTATAATTAACAGCATTTCGTTATACTTACTTGGACAGTTTCGACTATTGATTTCTTGTGTTAGGGTAGAGTTCGAGACCTACAAACCCTAAATCAAATTGTGACAAGCCTCAGTGTGCCATCAATAATTCTATAAAACAGCTTTCTATTGCCAGTTTCAGTTTCATTTCCAGGAAAATACTGTGTCATGACATCACGAGACAGTATGCGCGAGAAAGACATTGCGACGTTTTGACATTTGCTCCGGCTTGCTCGGTCGCCTCGTATGCTGCTACTCATTGTGATGGCCAATGTAGTAGCATAGCAGATGACCAAACCAACCGGAGCGAGTGTCAAAACGTCGCAATGTCCTGCTCTCAAGTGACCACATAATGTGACATGATGTCGTGACACAGTATCCTCCTGAGAAACTAAACTAAAACTGACTATAGGAAAGCTATTATATTAAATTATTTAAAACGCTCAGAGGCTGGTCACTATTTTTTCTAGGGTTTAGAGCTCTAGGACCTTCATCTAATGCTAAAAATTATTTTTGTCTAAAATATTATGTCAGTACCTCTTCAATGTGTCCTTTTGTGCTTCCTTTATAGGTTTGCTACATGCTCTGACAAATATCGGCAACCGTCTGCTTCATTTTTTACCAGTACTGAAGAAATTAAAACGTTTAAAAACTAGTACATTTTCGCTTTCTATTTCCTACCTTTTTTTTTTCTTTAAGTGGTGAAGGTTAATTAAAAAAAGTTAAGATTATGTTACCAGTTAATTAGTTTTTTTAGTTGTTTATCATGAGTGCTGCGTTAAACACGCATGAATCATGTCAAATTTTGCGTATTTGAAATCAAACATAAGACCGTCATATGTATTGTACTTGTACCATCCGAGTTTGTTGATAAAACAAGGGCACTGATATTTTGTGTAGTGGCTGGACTTAATTTGCCTTGGCAGATGTTTTATCATGAATGTCAGAAATTGCAAAGAGAGACTCGGCACAAACACAGAAAAAAATGCACAATACACGCAAGAAAATGTGCGAAACATTATCTGCGATGGTCGACTGCCACTCGTTGCAGATGTCACTTGTCCAGCTCAAAGCAGCAGCACATGAGGTGGATAGCGCATAGCCCAACGTCAATGAAAAATGGCGGCTTGGAACGTGAACACATTTTACGGCAGATGTCCATGTGAGTATTCCCATTATGTCCTTCACACGAGTAGCAGATCAGCTGAAGATTGTACACAAAATTAAGTCAAACGCAAACAGTTTATTTAGTAGGTGGCTCAACTGGCACTTTTCTCATGGCCGAATAAATATTTATGTCCACAATGGTGGACATCACGACTGAAGAACAGTGCCTTTGAGTTTGATTTTGGCGTGCACAGCTGACCGACTGGCTGACTGACTGGGAAACAAAATATATAAAAAAAAAAACCGTATGAATCTGCAGTACAAAATGCAAACTGTGTGCAATAACAATTTTTAATTCTTTATGATCTAACAACTTAAGAGGCCCAGTGTCCATGTTGGGGAACATTAATTTCTTTCAAACTATCTGCTGGGCTAGTTGGTACACAGTTCAAGCTTAAGGATGGCATGGCAGGAAATACACAAACATGCCACTCGTCCTGTCGTCCTTTACGTCTGTGTACTCTGTGCCAAGCCATTAAGCTTGAACTATAATTTCTCTTTGAACTAGAAGCAAGTGACAACATATTGCTTCATAAATGTTTCATCTATATCCCTGCAATTATTTTAAGAGCTGTTATCATCACCAGAATATTTTTGCAGGACGAAGGCCTCTCCCAGCGATCTACGATTACCTCTGTCCTGCGCCAACTGATTCCAAGTTGCGCCTGCGAATTTCCTGATTTCATTCCCCCACCTAGTTTTTTGTTGTCCTCGACTGCGCTTCCCTTCTCTTGGCACCCATTCTGTAACTCTAATGGTCCACCGGTTTACCCATCCTACGCATTACATGGCCTGCCCAGCTCCATATTTTCCCTATTAATGTCAATTAGAATATCGGCTATACCTGTTTGCTCTCTGATCCACACCACTCTCTTCCTGTCTCTTACATTATGCCTAACGTTTTTCGTTCCATCGCTCTTCGCGCGGTTCTAAATTTGTTCTCTAGCTTCTTTGTCACCCTACAAGTTTCTGCCCCATTGTTAGCACTGGTAAAATGCACGGATTGTACACCTTTCTTTTCAATGATAGTGGTAAGCTCCTAGTAAGGATCTGGCAATGCCTGCCGTATGCACTCCCAACCTATTTTTATTCTTCTGTAAATTTCCTTATCTTGATCAGGGTCCCCCGTGAGAATTGACCTAAATAAACATACTCCTAAATGATTAATACCACCGCAGGCATTTTTTTGGGACCCATGAGGTTAAATGCGTGGCAGCCAGCTTTCTTAGAGAGAAGCTAATGATTGCTTCAAGAACCAAAAAAATACTGAAAAATGAGGAAACCACATGCTTGCTGCAAGGAGCCAAATCAAACACTACCTGTACAACAGGCAGATGCCCGTATTCAGACTTGCAAATCCACAACCTTATCCACATAACATGGGATCACTTGGGCCATATTCATGCCACCAAATCTTCACAATAATTTTTTGCCTGGTCCAACTTGGAGAGTTGGAAACCAGAAGCATGGCATATGTTTCGTTCACTTCAGATTTTTACTCTTGAGGACTTCTACAGAAAATGGAAAATTTTACCTTGCATTCATGGTTCTTTACATAGCTGAAAACCTTGACGAGCAGCGCAAGAATCACAGACAAAGAAGACAAGTACACAGGAGGGGCACAAATTTACAATTGTATTCCAGAAGCCATTGCAGATGCTTATAAATCCTCAACATCAACCCACGCTACACAAGTTTCCAAAGAGTATCGTCTCTGCCGGTAACAAGAAAAGCATATTACTACATGTTTATGTGATAGATAAATATTTCATAAGAGAGAGTAGAGTTCATTTAAGACAGGATGTGTATACTTTTGTAAAGAGATTAACGCTTTTACAAGACTTAACGAGTCTGTGAATACTATTGCTCTGTCGAGTTAATTTATTTATACGTTTTACTGCAGACAGTACTGCATAGGCTTCTGCAGTGAAGATACTTATTAGCGGGTTCAATATGTCAGATTTAGAAAAAGAGGGACCTACAGCGGCATAACATACACCAGCACGTGATTTTGATAAGTGTGTAAAATTCAAAGCAGGAGTACTTTGATTGTAGTTCACAGAAATGCATAGCGATCTCGAGGTCAGGAGCGTGCTTTGTAACCTCTACAAACGATACGTCACAATCTATCACCTGCCACTCCCAGTGCGGTAATAGCTTAGCAGGTGGCATTAGGCGATGTTCGAGTACTGGGACATCCATTTCTTCGCTAAGTTCTCTTGCAACGAGTGACAAAGGAAGTCTCATAGAGGGTCTATTGCGAAAAAGTGTTTGACACGTCAAGTCATTAACGGCTGTGAAACACGAATGTTCTTTATTAGAGCGCACTTTGAGAAAATAAGTGGAGCTGATGTATGTTCTCTGAAGATGGAGTGACCACTCATCTGACTCTACATGTAGACTTTCGACAGGGCTTGTTCTAAATGCGCCAGTGGCCAGGCGGATACCCAGATGATTAAGGGGGTCTAACATCTTTAGTGCACTCAGTGCGGCAGAGTGAAATACTACGGCACCATAATCTAGTCGTGATCGAACTAGGCTCCTGTAAAGATTCAGTAAACACTTCCTGTCACTACCCCATGTTGTGTGGGATAGGATTTTAAGTAAATTCATAGCTTTTAGACATTTTGCTTTAATATATTTTATATGTGAGATGAAAGTAAGCCTCGAGTCAAGTATGACATCTAGGAATTTGTGTTCATTGTTCAGAGGTATTTGTTGTCTGCCCAGTTCTACGCAAGGATCTGGGACCAGGCCTCTCTTTCTTGTGAAGAGAACACAAGGACTTTTGTGGGGGATGATTTTAAATCCATTTTGGTCTGCGCACTTGGACACCTTGTTTAAGCCCTGCTGTACCTGTCTTTCACACACTCTAAAGTTGCAGGATTTGAAACCTATTTGTATATCGTCTACGTAGACAGAATAAAAAATGGCTGGAGGCAGTGAAGCACGAAGTGTTGTCATCTTAACATTAAAGAGTGTGCAGCTGAGAACTCCTCCCTGGGGTACACCAGTTTCCTGTATAAGAGGAAGTGACAGTACATTTGCCGGAAGGCACGATTCGACAAATAGCTTTCTATTAGGTTGAGCATATTGCCATGAATGTCCATTTCTGATAAGTCTCTCAAGATGCCATAGCGACACGTTGTCGTACGCCTTCTCCATGTCAAGAAATATGGATAAGAAAAACTGTTTGTGTACAAATGCGCCACGGATATATCCTTCGGTACGTACAAGATGATCGGTTGTGGACCGCCCTTCTCTGAAGCCACACTGATAAGGATCAAGTATTTTGCTCAGTTCAAAGAAATGGATGAGTCGCCGATTATTCATTTTTTCAAATACCTTACAAAGGCAACTTGTGAGAGCTTTTGGGTGGTAGCTTGCCACAGTAGAAGGGTCTTCGCCCTGTTTCAAACAGGGCCACAATGGCTTCTTTCCACGCGGTTGGAAAGTATCCCAGAGCCCAAATAGTGTTGAAAAGTGCTAGTAGTGTAACTTGTGTGTCAGTGTGTAAGTTTTTGATCATGTCATACATGACTGTCAGATCCCGGTGCAGAGCTCTTGCATGCACTCAAGGCAGCTCTCAACTCGGCAATACTAAAAGGACGGTTGTATGGTTCATTCTGTCGACACTTTCTTGTGAGTGGCTTACATTCTTCTATTTGTTTATATTTGAGAAAGGATTGAGAATAATGGTTTAAGCTCGACACACTCTCATAGTGCTCCCCAAGTGAGTCTGCCAGATCTTGCAGGGTATTGCCTTGTGTGTTTACCAAAGGCAGTGGGTATGTCTGTCGCCCTCTTATCCTATTAACGCTGTTCTAGACTTTGGCCTCATCTGTGTACAAGTTGATACTCGATAAAAACTTCTGCCAACTCTCTCTTCTGGCCTGTCGGCGGGTTCTCCTGCCTTGGGACTTTGCTTTCTTCAAGTTAATAAGATTCTCTGCAGTGGGAGAACCGCGTAGCAGCCCCCACGCTTTGTTCCGATTCCTACGAGCGATTCTGCATTCCTCGTTCCACCACGGGACACGCTGTTTGCATGCCAAGCCATTTACTTCAGATATGCATTTAGATGCGGCATCTATTATGAAGGCTGTAAAATACTCCACAGCAGCATCAATTCCTAACGAGGACATGTCATCCCATGAGTAGTGAGTTCAGAATTTCTCCCAATCAGCTGTATCAATCTTCTACCTAGGAGCCTGTGGTGGATATTCGTTTTCTTCAGGTGATCTTAGCAGTATGGGGAAGTGGTCGCTCCCGTAAGGATTGTTGGTAACTTCCCATTCAAGTCCAGGCAGTATAGATGGGGAAACTATGCTAAGATCAATTGAAGAAAAGGTTCTGCTTACAAGACAGTAATATGTGGGTTCCTTCTTATTCAACAGGCATGCACCAGAAGAAAAAAGGAACTTTTCAACGAGACAACCTCGCGCATCTATACGAGAGTCACCCCACAGGCAGCTGTGCGCATTGAAATCGCCAAGAACAACATAAGGTTCGGGCAATTCATCTATAAAGGACTGAAATTCATGTTTCTTTAATTGGTAATGCGGGGGTATGTAAAGCGAGCAAATGGTGATGAGTTTGTTTACGAGGACAACTCGAACCGCCACTGCTTCAAGGGGCGTTTCTAGCTGTAAAAGTTGACACGCTATACTTTTACGAGTGACAATGGCAACACCACCCGATGATGCGACGGTATCATCGCAATCTTTGCGAAACTAACATACTTTCAGAGAAAGATTGTGTGTTTGGATTTCAAGTGTGTTTCCTGTAAACACAGCACTTTTGGATTGTGTTTGTGGATGAGTTCTTGCACATCATCAAGGTTTCTAAGAAGACCTCTGACATTCTATTGAATGATTTGTGTATCCATGTTTAATGTAAATTGGTACTGTGTATACAGAAACAGAAGTGATGCCTTAGATTACAGAGCTCTTTCCAGGCCCTGTAACGGGGATTTTGCCCTTGTTGGAGTGTTTGAGGGAACCTCGCCGCCCCTTAGGCGCTTGGTGCACCGTGAGGATAGTTGTAGTGTCCATTGCCTCTTGTGAGGTGCCGGACACGCGCTCTTGCGAGCGAGAATTTTCCTCGCCTCGGAGGGCAAGGCCCCTGCGCTCACCAGCCCGGATGTCGATGGGGCTGCCTGTGGGATTGGGCTACGCCGGCTGTTGCCAGCGCTGGAAGGGGCCTGGGAGGTTGAGGCAGCCTTGGCTGCGCCCACCTTCGGGGTCGATGGTCCCTTCTTCTGGGTTGACAGAGCAGAGCTAGCTGCAACCTCAGCGGGGGCAGATGGCGTAACTGCCGACTCACTGCTTGTGGGTCGGACAGCTGCCGGAGGCCGTTGTGTCGCTGCCCCCTGACGCGTCACATCGGCAAAAGTTTTCTTGGGCAAATATGAAACCCGCCTACGTGCCTCCTTGAATGATATATTCTCTTTTACTTTGAACATTACAATTTCTTTTTCCTTCTTCCAGGAGGGGCACGACCGCGAGTACGCGACGTGCTCCCAGTCACAGTTTACACAGTGGAAAGCGTTCTCACAAGCTTCAGAGGTGTGTTCTTGGGCACTTCATTTCGCACAAGTTTGGCAGCCTCGGCAGCTCTGCGAGCTGCGTCCAAAGCGCTGGCATTTGAAACATCGGAGCGGATTTGGCACGTACGGCCTAACACTGAGCTTGATGTACCCGGCCTCGATTGACTTGGGCAAGACACTTGATCCAAAAGTAATTATTAGGTGCTTCGTCTGAATCTCTTTACCATCCCGCCTCATCTTAATTCTTCTGACATTGATCACATTTTGCTCACTGAAGCCTTCCAGGAGTTCCGCTTCAGTCAGCTCAAGCAAATCATCATCCGATACAACACCACAGGTGGTGTTCATCGTACGGTGCGGGGTTACTGTTATGTGGGTCCCTCCAAATGACGCTAGTTTCGGTAGTTTGTCATATTGCTTCTGGTCGCGGAGGTACCAGAGGAGGTCACCACTTGCCATCCTCGATGCCTTGTAACCTGGACCAAAAACATCAGTCAAGGACTTTGAAACAAGGAACGGTGAAATGGCTCGCACTGGTTTGTCTGACTTTTCAGAGTGAATAACGTGAAAGCAGGGGAAGTTCTGGATTTGGCATCCGAAAAACTGGAATAAATCTTTGGTGCGCCCTCGTTTCTGAGGGCGATGAGGAAGTGGGGGGAATAAAGTTTCCATGAAAATACAAAAAAAAAGAAAACCGGCAACAGCGCTGACTGCCCACCACGGTAGCCCAACGAGTAGACGCGGAAGAGCTTGCGTACAAGTCTGCACGACGCCAGTCGTATGCAATCACTATAACCAATTATGGTGTACCCAAGGCAGGATAGCCACACAAGGTTAACCCTTGCCACCAAGGAGAAAGGAAGTAAAAGGAAGAGAGAAGAAGACAGGAAAGGTCAAAAGTGAAAGAGAAAGACGAAGATTTGAGTAGAGAGAGACAGGAAAAGGCTACTGCCGTTTTCCTCCAGGTGGGTCAGTCTGGAGGGGCTGTCTATGTGAAGCAGAGGCCAAAGAGGTGTGTTGCCTCCGCCGGGGCACCATAAAGGTCCAAACACCCAGCATCGGCTCCAACCCCCAGGATACCCCTTTCCCCAGACACGGCTAAGCTGCGCACGGCTACACGCGGGAGGGGCAAACCCTCGTGTGCTCGGGTACCTGGTGTCGCAACATACCAAACGCCTGCTGACGCAGATGCCCATGCGGGGAAGTAAACCAAGACTGTTTCATGGTCGTCGACAGGACCAGAGAGTTATCAGGCACCAGATATTGTGCATGGCTTATGAAATTAATTGTTTTGTAAGTATTGTAAATCAGCCGATTACAAACTAGGCAAGAACATGAATCATCGACACTCCACAACTACCACGTCACAGGAGAGAACTACAGTCAAACCAACTTATAACAATATTCAAGTGCTACGAAAATTCCATCGTTATAACCGGGTTGCATGAAAAAAAAATCAAAATAGGGGGATGGCAGAGCCGATGCGAGAAAACTATAATAGCAAAGAGGTCAGTGTCCCTCCCCAGCACCTTCCCTCCATCCAGCTGCTGATTGTGTTCACTCATTTAACTGCTTCCTGGGAGCTCCGATCGGGTGTTTGTCGACAGCTGCGGTAACAAGCCGCAGCTGTCGGCGTTAAAGAATAGCACCACTATAACAACTGCAAAGAGGGGTCATGGGTGGCACGCTATATTTGAGCACCGCCGAGGCATCACTTTGGTGGCCCCAAAAGGGGCCTTTTAAAAAATGCGAGAAGTTTGCCACGGCAGCCTGTCAGCTTGAGAAATCCAGAAGAAATAGTTGGGCGAGATAGCCACAAGCATCTCGCCACGTACTTCTCACTGGCTTGCACGAGAAAACTCTTTGTCAGTCAGTCTTGAATGTTTTACACAAAGCTTGCCTACATCCTCCAAGGCATCCAGGTGCACCACGCAGTGTAGCGGAAGGTTCCTCATGAAAACGAAGCCCCGGAGGGACTGAATTATCTGCCAGGCTTCCTGCGAGGAGAACGTTGAGGCAGCCTGCCCTACCTCGTCATCACTGCTGTCGTCTCCGCCGCTATCTGACGCAAGCACATTCGCGATGATCGCCTCATCGGTTAGAAGCACTTGGCTTTCAAATCTATAGCCGTACCCTTTCTTTTCACTGGTAACGTCGTGCATTGCTGATCATTAGAGGTGGATCAGCCATCTTCCGTTTCGGCGGCGAGTCAAACCAACTGTTGGTCAAACGAGGCTGAGAAACCGCGTGGCCAGGAAGGATTTCGACGCAACCAACAAAGATGAAAGCGAGTGATTAAGCTGTTTGCAGAACTGCGCTGAATGAGGAGCCAGTGATCAACATGCGAGCAGCGCAGTTAACGCGGTCCGTTTGTGTTTCGGAGGGTGGGGTGGCTAATGATGTCAAGCTAATGATGAAGTCTAGCTAATGATGATTGCGCTTACCATCTGTCGAATGCTACGCGAACGACTCTTGAAGACATACCAAGCGGTCTGCACGCACCCTACATTCTTAAGCAGATGCCCCAATTCATTCCTTTCATCACTTTCCGCACTTCCACGAAAAAAATGCTACAACCGAACTTGCCTCGGCTTTATTATTTGTAGGCTTCATAATGGTTTTGGTCAACACCAACATAAAGGGTGTCTTTCGATTCTTCTCGTCTGCACTCGTGGGCCCGTAAGAAATCGCGAGCGGGAACGATAGTGGCCACATTTACACTGATACATTAGAAGGGTACGCTAATCAGTGTACCGCAACTAAGATATTTGCCCACCCTTAGCGGAAACGTGCCGTATTAGGATAGCAGTGAAGACAAATGCTGCAGTCTCCGCAGCATGCCCGCCATGTGTTTCTATGTCACTGACAGCTGAGCGCGCCCATCTCTGTTTCTGTCCCCTCAAAGTGGACATGGCTACGTTATCGTCGTAAAATTGCCGATATTAACGATATTATTCATTACTGATATGAAAGAAACTGTTTCAATGCACATAATGCACTCACGAGAAGAAAAATCGCATTCGGCGCGTTCGGCTTGCTCCGCCGGCCGCCAGTTTTGTTTTGGTGTACTGCACTGACAGTGGCAGGCGCCTGCTTGTTGACCCATTGTCATCCCGCAGCGAATGCGGGATGAAAAAAAGCAAAATGGTTCTTTTCGTGGGAAATTTAACCAGCATAATGATCGCACCCCTAATTTGTGTCAATTTTTTTTACAAAAAAGTGTGATTATTATGAGAGTAAATACGGTAAGTCTGGATTATTTTTAGAGTAAACTGTAGCAACAGGCAAAAACTGTAAAAATGTACTGTGGGTGAAACTTTATGTTTATGCAAGACATTTCATAAAACACACAATTTTTTCATTTTTTTTTACCGAGGCAATTAAACACGAAAAATTCTTACATGTGTTCACTTATGCCATCCAATGAAACAACAATGCCACTGGAATATTCTAAAACAACATTTGTCATTGTACCTGGTTTCACACATTTTTTTAAAAATCAACTTGAGCAAACTTTGGACTCTTTACTGGAACTTCAAAGATTGCTTATGCCACCGAAAAGTTCTTTTAGAAAAATACTTTGGGGAAACATTCACAAAAATGCTAACTAGCACAATCGTTTTAACCCTTTGCAGGTTTTTGCCGTATATATATGGCGGCGGTTTTCTGTCCCGTACGGGTATGGTTTCGACCCTCCGTTTGAAATTTCACGCCATAATGATGATGCGGGCTCAGTGGGAGGTGCTGCCATCTCTTAAGACTTACAAGAAGCGTTTGAAATTTGTGCTACCTTCTTGGGGAGATAAAGAGAACTGATTTCTAGCTTCAGCGCGTCACGCAGACTGTGGCAACACCCCTTTTGCGGTTTCGGTTTCGCCGCGTGATCGCAACGGAGGCGCCCGAAACGTCATTTTTCTCTTTGTCGGCACTCTCTTGCAGGGCAGTGGAAGTTGATTTCTATTTTGATTGGCGCTGCTCTTAGCTTATTTATCACCACCCCTCACAAGGTATCGTCGCTCCCTGCGGCAACGCGATTACGCGAGAGGGTGCCTCAGACCTCTGCCCAAGGCAGCCACACGCAGGGAAGATGTCATGTGTGCGCGAACACAACCCGTCGCTCCAATAGGAGAACAGACACGCATTTTAGGTGTGCAGACTGTGATAAGGCGCTGTGCGTAGACCAGTGTTTCAAGGACTACCAGACTCTGAAATACTATTGAACATTTTCCAGTTCTGAGTGATGCCGACACCAAAATACTGTTCCTAATTTTTTTTTTACTATTTATTCCTGACTTTATACATTTTGTACATTCAAGATCCGCAATAAAGTAATTTAACCACCTGGGAAAGTTTTTTTTCAAAATAATTCGACCCCCAAAGGGTTAAGAGAATTGGTAAGGATCGCTTTTGGGGTCTGGGATGTTTCGGATTGAATGACCATACAATAATATTGAAAAAGCGCTTCCAGGAAAAAAAAAAATCTAAATTTGCATTTATCCGTAACGCTTCAAATTTCGGGCCCTGATTTGTGATCAACTGGCATGACTACATTCATAAAAAGAAGCATGAGAAACTGATGGCTTTCGTCATAACTCCTCAAACAACCAGCTCATTAAAATGAGCCTACTAAATTCTAACCAACTGTTCTCAGTACTAATTAAGGAGTAATTCCCTTGCAGCTGATGGAACTCAGTGACAACCTTTGGGCAGACTGCATGCTTGATTACGGTAGCTGAGAAGCGTCATTCCTATTGCAGGAAAGTGTAGCCATGCTGTGCAGCAGAACAACTGCATGACAACTGCATTCAAAATGCAGTTGTTTTTGGCCATTTTACCACTGCAGCATGACAATGCCATCAGGCCGTAAGGCCTTGAGAGTAAATAAATGAAATGAAAGGCTGTTGGTGTAATCCTTCAGGAGAATTCATGCCCGACAACCCCTGCAGTCAGAGCGAACATTGAAAGAGCATACTTAATGAATATTGGTAGACAGTCAATTCTTGTTACAACGGACCCTGATAATTAGATAAAAAACGTCAGTTTTATACGATTTCCGTAATAACCGAAACTTTCGCAGTTTTGCCCGAAAGGCGAAGCATCGATTACAATGTCAAATTAAGCAAAATAAGCGCGGTAGCAGCAGTGAGTGAATTGACCTTCGTGCTGTCTCTTTCTTCAACGTGAACTAAACGCCGAAAGCACAGCGCATAAAAAGCTACCGGCACTGGGTGCACTTTCGCCACATTGCAGATCGCTTTCAAGATACAGCAACCACGCTGTAAGCAGTAGTCGCCGGAGCCCCCCCCATTTCTCGCGTTTCCGCCCCGCCTTCCTCCGTTGTGCGCACGATATTGAGCCGCGATTGTCGGCTGACCCTCGCAAGTCAGTTGCCAGCCCGTGTCGACACGGCAAAAGTATGTTTTGTACGTCTGACTGAAAAAATTTGCCACTGATTTCGACCGCTGTAGCCAATAGTCCATTATAGCGCAGTTCGTTAAAAGCGAACTTTGTTGCATTAATAACATAGGTAGAACAAACTAAGGCTGAAATATAGTCCATTATATCCGAAAGTCTGTTGTACACAGGTACACGAGTGTAAACTGTACATGCATTTAATTCATTCTGACCCATCTTGTAACTGTAATGCTCTGAAATCGTTTTGCTAGTGTATATGTTGACTGCATAACAAATGTTCCCCGGATGTTTTCTGCATGTGGGAGATGCCAGACAGTGCTAAGCAGGCTGAGTAAGTCGGAATTTTATTGCGTTGCAAGAAAAAGCTCACACTTTTGTGAAAAAAAAAAAGGAAAATGCAGAACCCTAGCTATAACCAAAGATCCAACATTGGTCTATCTATAGCCTTTGGTCAGCTCATCTATCTAGCCAAATGTGCTTGCTTAATCAAGAATTGCTCTTCTGCCATTGTTCTGCATCAGCAAGTTAAATATGCCATCCTCCAACCACAACTTCAAGCCTGATTAACAGAGCATGATAGCAAAGAAGGCTTCATTATGCAAAAAAGAGGTGAGGCGTGCAGACAGGACAAAGGAGTAGAGAAGTGGACAACACGAACGCCGACTATGGCACTTCTCTGCTCTTGTGTCCTGTCTGCACACCTCACCTCTTTTTTGCATAATGAATCCTTACCAACTAGCTCAGCTTTCTGTCGTTCAAAGAAGGCTGTTCTGCTAAAGCAGTCGAATAGTGAATATGCATGGCAATGAGTGTCTTTAGCATTAACTCACTGGTTCGACTAGTGTGCAAGATGGTCAGCACCACATGGACCAAACCTTATCACGAAGGATTGCCAAATTAAGGTGCCTAAACGTGTGGCAGGACATGCACAATCATTAGGACATGTCGAGGGGCTTGGCACAATGGTTACCACGAACGCACGATCCAGTTGCTTTCATTAAGAGAGCTTTTGGACTTCGCAGGTCTTTTTTACCCGCCTCGTGACTGGGACATAGTTTTATCTCTGAGGCCCAGAAACCCAGCAATAGAATTACCCTCACACAAAATTCAAGAGGAAGAGAGACAGCACCCATTTTCTGGGATACAAAGGGGTGTTTATTTACCTGAAAGGACAGGAGAATATCACGCTAACATTCTCTAAAAAAAACAATGAGGACTAGTGATAAGATGCACCCAGTCCGACAATGCCCAGGTTAAAAAATCTCGTTTTACCAAGGCTGCCATTAAAAGTGCTTCTGAAGAGCCTGCAATCCTGATGTGGCCCCAGCAACTTTCTCTTTTTGAATCTGTATAAATCTTCACGGAAACAAGATTTGATAAACAAGACAGGCGCTGGCTAATGCAGGCAAATACAGTCGACTCCCGATAATTCGAATTTTCGGTTAATTAGAAGTGAAGTGCTGGTCCCGTCAGTTTTGCATGTAATCCTATAGAAGAAATCGCTCGATAATTCGAAGTCCTCATCCAGAAATATTTTTTAATTGGAAGTTAATTTTCAGCCGGGATCCTCGAGGTGACCGTCATTCTTTGGTAGAATGTGCAATTTTTCAAGTGTTGCAACAGTTCCGTGCTCCGCGTTGGTGTCATCGCCACCGCAGCTGCCCGCAACGCCATCCTTCTTGGAGCGGCGCGATTATTCATTGCTACGGCTGCCGTGGCCTCCGCGATCAACTCCGGTGGGAGGCGAATCAGCTCCTGCCGGAGGCCACGCGCGGCTGCCGCGCGTGGCCAGAGCTGATCGCGGCGGCCACGCGGGTGCCATAGGTGCACGCAGCGCTGCATACTGGCAGTGGCGAGATTGTGCGAGATTAGTCTTGCAGCGTGCGCAGTGTACGTCGAGGCGTGTGTTGGTCGAGCGCCTTTGTGCGGGAAGCTCGTAGGCTAGGTTGTTCCACGAGTTATTCGGAATTGACTGTACCTAGTCGCGCAATTTATAGCCATGGCAAACCGTGGCTCTTATCGCACGCTCGACCTGGCAATGAAAGTCGAGGTTTTGAAGGAAGTTGAGAAGGGAGGTGCCGCCAAACAAGACATAGCGCGGAAGTACGGGATCAAGCCGAACACGCTCTCTAACTACATCAAGAACAAGCGCACAATAATGGATGCATTTGAGAATGACAAGTTCAAGACTTCTCGGAAGCGAATGCACACCGGCGCTTACCCAGAGTTGGAGAAGGTTCTGCTGGTATGGATTAGGGAGGCCAGGAGCAACAAACTTCCTCTCAGCTGAGACATCGTTGCGATGAAAGCCCGAACGCTTGCAGCAATGTTGGGGATCGATGACTTCATTTCGTCAGATAGATGGCTGACGCGCTTTAAAGATCGCCATGACCTGGGTTTCAAGAGCGTGTGTGGTGAAAAGGCGTCCGTTAACCAGGAAACATGCGCCATGTGGAAGGACGGAAAGCTGCGTGAATATCTCGCCGTATACAGACCGGAAGACATCTTCAATGCAGATGAGACTGCACTCTTCTATCGGCTTCTACCAGAGAAGACCCCGACATTCAAGAACGACGACTGTGCTGGGGGCAAACGCAGCAAGGAGAGAGTGTCGGTGCTGATCGTGGCAAACATGACTGGCACGGAACGATGTCGGTTACTTGTGATCGGGAAAGCCGCGAAGCCGAGATGTTTTAAAGGCGTGAAGACGCTGCCTGTGGACTATGAGGCGAACAAAAAAGCGTGGATGACAGCCGAAATCTTCAAGAGCTGGATAAGCGAATTGGACCGCAAGTTTGCTGCTTCGAACCGCAAGGTGTTGTTCCTTGTCGATCACGGCAGTGCTCACGTGAATGTGCCAGCCTTGAGTGCAATACGCCTCGCATTTTTGCCTGCAAACACAACGGCTGTTTTGCAGCCAATGGACCGAGGCATCATCAAGAATGTTAAAGTCCTGTACAGGCGGCACCTCCTCGAGCGCATGATTTTGTGTATGGATAGCTCCACAAAGTACGAGGTGAGCCTGCTTAGTGCCATCCACATGTTGGCATGAGCATGGGATCGTGTGAAGCAAGAAACAATCACAAACTGCTTCAGGGCTTGCGGTTTTGTGGCAGCTTCTTCGGAGGATGCCTCTGAAATTTCAGCGGAGGAAGCGTCAACAAGCGAGCTTGACGGCACTGATTTTGGTGATGCTCTCGGGGACGTCAATTTTGAAGATTACGTTGCCATAGACAAGGCGGTCGAAACGTGCGGTGCACTGATGGATAGCGAAATTGTAGAGATTATTCAGCCCCAGGAAGCGACCCAGGAAAGCGACGATGACGTTGAAGGCGAGCCGCAACCTAAGGCTGCCGATGTAGCTGCGGGCCTTGCTCTTGCGGAGCGCTTCTTTGCCGCTGAAGGTAACGCGGAAGAAGCGTTCCGCCACATCCACAGCCTGCAGAACTTGCTTTCAGCAGCGCGATTCGGCAAGAAGAAGCAAAGCAAGATGACCGACTATTTTTCTTAGAGAAAATACTCGATTTCGTCACAAATAAAGTGCTGTTTTTTGTGTTTCGTGCTTAATTGGAAGTTCGTTTAATTCGAAGTTTTTTGCGGTCCCTGTGAACTTCGTATTAACGGGAGTCGACTGTACCCTGAAAAATGGAGAGCTACAGTGCTGTGAGAATAGGTTGTCTTTTCCTCTATTTTCCCTTCTTTATTAGGAATATGAAGGTAACAATCTTTGTCTATAATAAATTCTGAGTTTACTAGAGATCGTTCATGCTTTCCTTGGCTTCATTACCTACTGGCATCAATGAGTATGGTACCCTTTGCCAAAGAAAGGGTAATGTGTGTTAGAAATGCATATAACACTAACACAGTGTATTCAGGCATTGGCAACAGCCTACCTCTATAGACAATGTCATGCTGTCATTATCACAAGGTGGTGTTCTTAAGCAGGGATGATGTTTACATTGTTTGACAAACTGCTTAGTCAATGCCCATCTGCGATGGTTGCAATGTTGAAGAAATGCGGAACCTCAATGGATGGCACGAAGAACTTGTGGCCTGGTACAGTAATGATGATGCACGTGTGAATAAATTTTCATTCCACAGGCTACTTTTTACTTTTTTGCAAGAGGATAATGATAACAACTGACCATTGTACGTTGGTGTGGTGCCAACGGAGCGTCCCATGGATGACCGATAGCTGGATCCCCGGTCAAACTCGTCCTCCTCCCATGGCCGAGGTCGGTCAATGTCTCGTGATGGAGCTGCCAGAGGAGAAGACCATCATAGCACCCCAAGCATAGCATGCTATGCCCACACCACTCACAGGCATTGACAGGGTTGTCATAGCGCAGCCGATAGGTGGGCTCCTTGCTGGCTGATGGCGTTCGAGAGGCATTGCGCGGGTCCACGTGTGTCATCTTCCAGGCCCTGTATTTTTCACGCTCTTTCACTGTTTTGAGAAACACCTGCAAATAGAAAAGAAAAAACATGGCGAAGGCGGGAGATGAAAATTCAAGACGATGAGCAAAACGCCTTGAAAAACAAGTCCACTTGTCGGAATGTTGGCTCCCGCTTTCACCTTGTTCTCGTTTTGCTCATCGTTTGCAAATAGAAAGGGTTTTCATATTCAATGGCAGCATGCATTTGATTATTCTTTGGCAGCTTAGTTAAAAAATGAACACCCATACTTTTTTCTTTAAAAACACTTTTATGACTTTCAAAACAAGTTTTCTCATGAATCCTCACACATTAATAGGAACAAAGAATTGTTTTGTGTGGTGAAACACCACACCAAATTTGTCAAATGTGTATCTGGCATAGTACACATGTTTCATGGTTCCCTATTCCTGAATGAATGTGTGGTTTTTATTGGCACGAGGGCCAGGTATTGCCAAAGAGCACCACGCAAGGGTTTTCTATTCTTGTGGTAAAGTATATGTGGGAAGATCTATAAGATGTCCCAACGATTGCCTCAGGGAATGCAAATCGTCAAATGACTCAATTACAAGGGGCTGCTTACAGATGAACCTCTCAAATTGCGCGCAGAGCAGCAACAGCGACTGCTGTTGCTGCTCTAAAGTCCAAGTGCGATAAGACCCTATCGTTCCCTGCACATTTTGTGCTTTAGGTGCAAGTGAAAGTGTGCGAGGGTGAGACAAGAAAGATGGCTTCACGAGTGGTGCCTTCCCATGCGAGCAAAGGGAAAGAGGGGGAGGGAAGCTAGCTAGCGGTAATGCGATCAAGCACACCCAAAGGGTGGATGGGAGTGGTTTGCTGGCAAGCATCGGAATTTCTGCCATGTGTCTCGGCTGTGCATGGCTGTAAGTGTGGCTGAGTGCATGCGCAGCCGTGCGTCCTGCTTTAGAGGTAATTTGCCGCGTATGGAAAGAGTGGGCGTGCCGAGATGGCATCATGTAAGCCGCCTTCCCACGTGTTTAGTATTGAAAGTTGAGTAATTTCAAGTTTCGGTGACCCGTTGGAGTGAGAGACAGACGAAGTATTCACTTCACTTTTTTTATAAACAGAACAGCACATATTTTGACAGGGACTAGGAGGGAGACATGACATGGACCAGTGCTGACTTGGAAATGAAGTTTATTGCTTGGAACGAGGAATGTAGAGCAGCTCCAAACAACAGAAAAAGAAAAAAATTCATAGATTTACAGTCAATCATACATGCTGCACTGAACAAAGGAGATAACTAATCCCCCCCATCATATCCCCCCCCCCCGCTAGAAATTGGACAAAATCGATAAGGAGGGGCTACTGACACATGCACTGCTTCGATGATTACATGCGTTAGTTGGTTACCATGTTTACTTAAAACCTGTGTTTGAGCGAAGTCACGGTGGCAAGCTCTGCTGTTGCAGTCTCTACAGTGGATGCCAAGATGCCCTTTTACAGTATTATGCATATTGTTGTCGTGCTCCTTCAGGCATTCATAAAGCCTGCCACATGACAAGGGAATGGCGTAGACAACACCTTCTTTAAAAGAGGCGAATTGATTTTTATGTTTGATGTTGCACTCTCTTGGAACAAAATCAGTATTAACCATTTTGCACATCTTCCCAAGCTTATCCGGAGCCGAGAAAACGACTTTGACACATACTCTGTTAGTTAAGTACTAAAGCGCCAAACAGACGACATAAGAAGAGACACGGACATACTTTAGTACTTTAGTAACATGCAACAATTAGCCCAACAAAAAGTTCTATTTGAATACTCTGTTAGCTATCTTTTTTATTCTGTGGGAGACATGAATATAGGGCACTACCGTGGTTTTTTCTTTTTCCTTTCGTGTCATCGAATCTACCCGTTGTCCTTTTCTGTTTTTGCTCAAACTACTGAGGCTAGTTTCTGACACTGTCACAAGCAGCTGCTTGGGATAACCAGCCTTTATCAGACGATCAGTTTGATGACTGAAGCAAAATGGTTAATACCGATTTTGTTTTAAGGGATTGACGTAATAGTTCTGCGGCAACCCGCAAGGTCGAGAGAAGTAATTAATAAAGGGAAAATCAGACATCCGCCCGTTCGTAGCAATTGCTACAAAGGAAACCCGTGAAGGGTTTCCTTTGTAGCAATTGCTACGAACGGGCGGATGTCTGATTTTCCCTTTATTAATTGTTTCAAGTGAGTACGACATCAAACATGAAAATCAATTCGTGTCTTGTAAAGAGGGTGTTGTCTAAGCCATTCCCTTGTCATGTGGCAGGCTTTATGTCGGTCAGACGGGGAGATGCGTTAATGAACGCCTGAAGGAGCACAACAACAATGTGCATAATACTGTAAAAGGGCATCTTGGCATCCACTGTAGAGACTGTGACAGCAGGACTTGCCACTCTGACTTCGCTCGAACACAGGTTTTAAGTAAACATAGTAACCAACTAACGCGTGAAATCATCGAAGCAGCGCATATCGCCTGGTCAAAAGACGCATGCGTCAGTAGCCCCTCCTTATCGATTTCATCCAAAGAACTCATTTTTAAAGGGGGGGGGGGATATGATTGACTGTGAATTTATGAATGTTCTTTTTTTAACGTCACTTGGAGGTGCTATATATTCTTCGTTCCAAGCAATAAACTTCAGTTGCAAGTCAGCGCTTGTCCGTGTCATGTCTCCCTCCAAGTCCCTGTCAAAATATGCGCTGTTCTGTTTAAAATGGCTTACCAACTCGCCTAAACATCAGTTTTAATTCGCTTCACGCTGCTGGTGCTTTTCATAATAGCGTTGCCACAGTGCGGGTGACGCTATCAGCCGTGGGGGTGGAGTTCATGCGAAACCATGGCTGGCTTCGCTTAATTCGTGCTGCCGATGTGAAGATGTTGACGTAGCGTGATACCTTATCATTTGTCGCCGACTCCCAAATTCATCAAAATGAGTTTAGTAGTGTGGCTTGCTGGGCCAGTTGGTGCATGGTGAATGTATAAGGGGTTCCAGCAAGTACGGACGCAAGCACAAGTAAAGAGAAATGGACAGGACAACGCTGGACTTACAACTGAAGTTCATTGGGAATACATTCCACAAATCTCCGCCACGCATGTGTATACATGCGTCCTTTTACGTCATCTGTTATACATGACACAGCACTCATGCTTGTCCCGCTCGTGCAGGCAGGAGTGTTTGGGACTAGGGAAAGGGAAAGCTGTGACCTCTTGGTCAAAATGTTTTGCTTTTCATTATTGCAGCTAATTAATCACCTAACAAGACAGCAGGGAGATGCCGCATCAGTGCTGGACCTGGCATTTGTCTCAAACACTCTCAAACTAGGAATTAACATAGAAGATGGCATTTTTGATCATAAAATAATTTTACTGACTTTTTTGAGCTAACATCACATGCGAGCCACCAAAACTATCCTTACATTGATTATGAAGATTATAGAAGAGCAGATGATGCCAGCATCATAGACTACTTAGAAACTATGAAGATTCCACAGTGCTGCCTTCATATGATGTTAGTGGTTTGTGGGCAAAATTTAAAAGTGCCATAAAACATTGTGAAGAATATTTTACTCCCATAATACGTAAACAAACGAACAGAAAAGCACCCTGGGTCACCCGCAGTATCATCCACTCGAAAAGAAAATGACAAAGAATGTGCAGAAAAAAAAAAAATTAATTGGCAATCGCGCATCTGTCAGGTGCGTTAAAGTTAGAATTAAAAACGGCGAGAGATAACTTCTCCAATACTCTGATGAACTTCATGCCCAATAAGCAGATCTGGCGCTATTGGTCAACACCTGCAAACACCACAGTGCAAATTGAAATTGCGGGATCCCTCACACATGATGCACATGCTATAGCTAATGCTTTCAACGCCCATTTCCCATCTGGGTACACACGCTCTTCCTGTCCGAGTGATGTTTCATTTGCACCTGATTCAGTGATGCCCGCTGTCGTTATAACTGAGCCAGGTATACTGAACCTGCTCTTGAACACTGACACACAAAAAAGAATGCCCGGTCCCGATAACATTTCCAATGTGTTTCTAAAACGATATGCTGCACAACTAGCTCCGTTCTTACACAAGATTTTTACGGTGTCGCTTCAAGCAGCTGCATTACCTTAAAAATAAGAATAAAATAAATCGTGTATAAAACTGCACACATTAAAAATTTCTTTTGTCATTTTAGTGTAACCTATAAGATTATTTGTTTGTCTTTCTCACATACTCCTGTCGAGCGGGCAAGTGCACTTAGTGAGAGTGTCACGTGGTTTAGGTGCACTTTGCTAAATCGAAATGTTGCAAGTAGAGTGTTATACCCCTGTTACACGGGCGACCTTAACTGCGGTTAACGTAACCGTGGTTATTGCTAACTGCAGTTAGCGCAGCTACACAGCAGGCGAAGCTGCGGTTAGGCCGCTAACCACGGTTGATCGCCAACCGAGCTTGGCAACCTCGGTTTAGTGTAACTGACGTTTCGGAAACGGGCAAAATGGTGGACAGTACTTCTCCCGAGTGCAGCGCTGGCGCTTCCCAGATATCTTCCAAAAAAGCGTATCATTTGGCCTGACGCGGCAACTGAGGTACCGATTCGCATTCGGGACGATAATCTGGCCACTCTGCACTCAAGTAGTAGAAACGCGCGCAGACAGAACACTGAACGAAAGGGGAACGTAGATGCGACGTAGGAATGTAGGAGAGATAACGGCTTGGGGGCAATGGATTTTGTCACCCGTAAAACCAACTCTACGGCCGACTGCGACCAGCGTTTGCAGATTACTCCCAAATTATGCTAAATACTAACCTACACATGCAAAACACAGCCTTACACATTAAAACTCTCAAATATGACAATTGTTTTGCTGAAAAATAAGATCTTTATACCAATGTAATCAAATCTTGAAAAATTATTCAAAATGAAGCCTGTACACAAGAGATCACGTGACGCACGACCAGACCATTAACCGTGATCGGGATAGCCCGTGTAACTCTGGCAGACTACGGTTCGCGTTAACCACGGTTAAGCTTAACTGCGGTTAAGCTGCCCATGTAACTAGGGTATTACTTACAGAAGAGTGAACTTTGGCCAGAGTGCGTTCATGGAAGACACTTTGCTGACCGAGTGTGTAGCCTTGCCACCAGCAGTTTCCAATGATAGAAAAGGCAAAAAGAAAAAGAAAAACCCGAAAAGAAAGACACAGAAGTTCACTTTAGTTGTTGAACAGCTTTTAACAAATTAATCAGGATAGAACTCACTCATATTCTGTTCTAGCAAGATTAACTGCCACCTTATTGTTCCGGATTGGCTAGGCATTCGTCTTGGCCAGCATTGACTAGCAAGACTCTTATAATAAAAGATCTTTTCGTTTTTTGTTGAGAAAAAGTTGATTAAATTTGTTTTTGTTTATAATACAACACAAAACAATCACCTTTTAGAGAAAAAAAAGATTTCTAAATTAAAAAAAAAAACACGCTTTTTGTCTGTCCCTAATTTTTCTTTGCTGCAAGTGTGCTCCATTTAGAACTGCATGGCCTAAAGTGCCAGTAAAGTTTCGTTCGTTCTCTGTCCTCGCTTCACCGTTGGAACTTGAAGCTTCTCAGACGATGATCGGCAGTTGTTGATCAAACGCAGGCAGGAAGCGACGAGATCAGATGTACAAGAAATATTTATACGTAAACTTTTCTATATACATGGCAGGTAAAACAAATACATTACAAATTTGAACAATTGAGAAACAAAGTCTCACTCTTCGACTGTCTCAATGACCGTTAGAGCCCAGACTAGTTTTAACGTACATAGCACGGAGGCTCACTGATCTATCAGCAATCCTGATTTCAGCCAAGTCTAACGTACATGGTACGGAGCCTCACTGATCTATCAGTAATCCTGATTTCAGCCAAGTCTGAGGGACAGCATGTCGTCCCGATTTTTATAGCCCAAATATACAAAGAAAAAAGGCGGTAGGGCCGTTGGCCCGTCCCACAGGTTCAGTTGCCAATCAGAGTCAACCGTTTGTTAAGCCACAACCCACAGGGGTGGGCTTACTCTTAAAAATAAACATATTGGAAAACAAAGCTCTTTCCCTTCTTTCCTAAAACTCCGTTGCCCTCTCATTTCTCCGTAGTTAGTGACGGGCTCAGCAAAACACGCCAGGCACGCACAAGTTATCGCTAGGCCGCCTCAAATCCCAAGGGCGCCTCTAGGCCACAAATGTCTCGGAAGCAGGGGCATCGACACCACGTATTGCAGCTGTACTCAAAGTTTGTCCGTGTGGGAGACTGATGGCCCTCCTTGTCCTTCAAACTTCTTGTCTACAAGACCAAGTTCTCCGAGTGCGTGTTTACAAGACGCCGCCGTCCGAATGCACTCTTCACGTGTGCACCGCATCCCTACAGCGTGCACTGTAAGCTGGCCTTCGACACCACACAGGCAGTTGCACCCAACAACAAGGCTGGCGATTGCGTTCCGGACGCGTAGAAGAATAGATCCCTGCTCCGTATATGCGGCACGGGGTCAAGGTTGCTAAGCCCTTCTGAACCTCGGCGGCGCCTCCAATTAGTCAGGTACTCGGGAGCCAGACCGACAATACCGTGGTACAGCAGTCCCTTATAAGGCTGGTCTGTGTGGACTCGTGTGACCGTCGGCGGACTGCCCAACCCCGTGCGCACAATACCGACTTCCCGGAATCTGCACTCGCCCTCCTGGCGCCGGCCGCGACGCGTCACCCAACACCGCGCGGTCCCTGTGACCCCACATAACACAGAAACGGTTGCCCCGCTGACCTGGGGGGGGGGGGGGGGGGGAGTGAACCCCCTCTCTATACACAAAGCACGTGGCCGATTCGTGACACTTAAGAACCCGAACAATCAGAGCGACCTTACAGTGCCCCTCAAGGTCCCGAAGTGCACTCCCCGTAAGTGCACTTAACTTGCCCGCTTGACAGGGTACTGAAGAACTTAAATCTGAAATAAAGTGTGGTATTTACAGTGCCGTCTGTCTCTTGGTTTTTATTCCCTGCCTTCTTTGCACTGATGTTTCAGGGACCACTCGCGCCTCCGCACATGAGAGGGTGCATGGTGGTTAGTTTTGGTTTCGTCTCGCGGGGTTTCCGTTCGTTACACTCCTAAAAACTGATGTCAGTCTGGTTTGTAACGTCTCAAAGGGTCACTGTTTGATGCTCGTCTGTTTGTTGCTCACATGGGTGAAATTACACCTGTTCACAGTCGGACGATGGTATATACAAACGATGCCGCTGTATACAAATGGTGCTGCCAGGCCTATGTTTCTGTTCTAGTGATTCGGCTAGCGAAAGCCGATTGCTCCACACTGGCGATGGAACGCATCACTGCAAGTTTCTGGCTCATTTGGTTTTTCTGACGGGTGCCCCACTATCAAGCTTTACACAGTTCAATTACGCTATGGGCATGCATGCTGGTTGATGTAGTGCTGATGAATCCCCCAATCATGTCTCCATAAAACCTCATTTTCGAGCGACTCTTCATGTGCGTATACCAGTTGGTGCACACCTCAATCACTTCCTCTTGTGTAAAGGCTAATGGCATTGTACTGCTAAAGATATTTTGCCTTTTCAGACCGTTCAATGACTGATAATTCCAGCTTCAGGGTAATAAGCAATGAAAATGCAGAGGTATGGTGGCGACCTCGGCACAGCCACAAACAGCTGCACTAAGACAACAAGCATGTTCACCTACCTATTGGAAGCATACTGCATGCTTTTAATAGGCGATAACCCAAATGTGCCATTGTTTTCTGTTGCCTCCTTGATCCAAGTGTGAGTCACAGAAATGCAGTAAGCAAAGGTGCAGTTGCCACACTGTGAGAAGCGATGCAGGCACTGCACACACGATGTCTGCACACAGTAGGCACACAAACAGGTGGCCCAATTGTCACTCAGCAGGTACAAACACATGCATTGGGAAAAGCTTCAAGAGTTTTAGATTATCAGCTCTGCTGCAGTGCTACCTTTCGGAAACACTGCTTGATATAAGCTGTCCTTTATCGCACGGTCATGCACAAAAGAGATGGAGTTGCTTTTAACCCCGCTGGGAAAAACAAGATAGAGAGAGAGAAGAAAAAGGAAAAAAATTCCTATTAGTGCACATTTTATGTAATATGTACTGTGGCATCCCTTTTCTTCTTTGGAGGTGCTGGCTCAAATTAAGAAGATGCAAATTTGTAGTAAATATGCAATGTTGGTGTCTTAACTTGACTCCATTAATTTCCTTTTTTGGTTAGTTCAATGCCTATGAAAGTTCCAGCTGGTGCCCGTACTCATATATAGGCCAAAGCTTTTATTTCAATCCTGAAATAAGCCCTCACCAGATAAGCCCAACTTGAGTGGTTTCCAATTGTTACCTCAATGGCTGCAACGTCTGTTTTGGTGGCACCAAAAATGCCAATTTCTGGCCTGCTTTCAGCAGATTTTGAAGCAAAACCACCAGCTCCGCTGATTCTGATGCGCGTTTTACCCACAAATATTGGTCTGCACATTTCCTGATCACTAGAATTCAATATGAAAGTGAAACAGCATTTGTTATTGTCAAAGTAAGTATCGTCACCACTGTTATAAGATGGTAGCAAAATGAGTTTATGTAGGCAGGAGACATTGACGTGCTGCTTTTAGGCTTTAATTATGAAAGCTAATTCAAAAGATAAGTTATTTTAGATGCTAAGCTAATGAAAGCAGGGTCATGTCATGTGTTTTCATCACTCTGGAGACTTGCATGCTTTGCAGGAGGAATTGATGAAGTGGTTAGTAGTCTAGGCAAGTGCTACCATCCTGGTTGCGATTATAGTAGAGTCGACTTGAATTAATTTGACCCTGACAGGACCGTCGAAAATGATCGAATTACCTGGCAGGCCATATTATACAAGATGCAAAAAAAAAAAAAAAAAGAACGACGCATTAAGGATTCATTTGCTAGTATTTACCCTGTTTTAACATGCCTCCGAATCAAACGGGCGCCCACTTTCTGTGTCCAAACTAGAAAAATAAGGCCAAAATTACATTAAAGCTTCTAAAAAAGTAGAAATTTAACACTAATTTTTAGCAAGAAAATTATGTTTTGCACTATGGCAGCCAGTTTCCTAAAGCCAGCTTCACCGCAACATCCCTGTTTTGCGGTAAAGCATACAGATGCTGCAAAGGCAGTTTTGGTTTCGTATGTGACTGCACAGTGCAGGCAGTTTCCAGCCCAATTTTCTAGAAAAAAAAAAAAGAAAGCACGCATTATAATAGTGCAAATACTGTAATCAGACATTAGGAGTTACGGTTATAGCTTGAAAATCTTCCTGGGGCAGGCCAGAAATAGGTGCTTTCGACAGGAGATGACGTGTACTCAACACATTCAATGTTCTCTAGGCTCTGCCAAGACGAACACTTCCACTAAAGGGGCTGTGATTAGAGTCACCATAGGGTCAGGCAATGGGTGTGCTGCCTGGTTATGATCAAAATATCCGGAGAAGGCCAATTCTTGGATCGAAATACCAAGTTTCGGCAAATGCATGGGTGCTAGCCAGTACTGTCAGTCAGGATTAAGTTGACCAAAAAATCGAATTGACTGGAGTAGAATTAATGGAAGTCTTACTGTTTTGAAGAATGCAAAATATGGAACACAACGGACTGCAAAGAGGATGACATGTTGTGAGACAACGATAAACTGTTGTCTGAGAGTCGTGACGAACATTAAACGTATCCTTTACAAGTGGCCAGTGCCCCGTGCTCAAGTCCGCAGTTGGTACTGGCTCGAGGAGGCCCCTCTTGTTCGCTATGAGTAAAGCTTTCAAGGAGGATGATTGCCACATGCTCTGCTTTTGACCTATTCAGCACTTGAGCTATAGAGCGTTTTTGAACTACAGCAGACTGCTTCATACTCTGTCTTCACATTCTCACTTTGAGGTAAATCCTTGCCACTGTGGTATTTGATATTTTTCAATGCAGGATGTCCCTCTTTTCAATTGGAGAGGCATGCGTGTGGAGCAACTGCAGTTTTTGTCTTCCTTCTGCTCTTTGGGCATGTCAATTATTGGAGACGTGTCTTAAAGTCTGTATGCATAGTCCTTGTAATTTTTCTCACTGAGACACCCGTCATCACTCTCGCCTTCCAGTGGAAGACATGTCCTCAGCAGACTTCATCCACCAAAAGAATGCGCATCCATTACATGAAACAAGCACAACACCTTGCAATTAGTTCAAAACCTTCTCCAGGCTATTAACCCGCGCTCAAAAGCAAACACACAGCCAGACACTCAGCGCTGCACTGCAGCCGAACTCATGAAATTGACGATTCAATGCACTGCCAGTGTCATGACCACAGATGTCAACGGTCAGCCTGCTTATGTCATTTTGTAACCAGAGCTGCTAAATCACGTCCCTATTATATTTGTTTACTTCTGACATAGTTGATTTCCACCTAACCATGAGAGTACAGTTGAACCCAGCTATATCGAACTCGAAAAGAAAAAAAAAAAAAACACGCCTATCAATTCGATATAGAGCATAATTCGATATAAGCCTGCTAAATAATTGGATGTCATAAAAGCACATACCATTTATAAAATCACTTCATTGATGGAATTGGGTTAGTTTCGCATGAAACAGTCCTGCATTTCCTTCTGCTTGGGCAATTTCGCTGTCAGCGACGCACGCAGCTGAGGCCGCAACCTTCCGCATTCGCGCAAAAGCACCGGACTGGTGCAAGCGCACCAATCTCTTCGGAGGATGTAGGAAAAGGACCGTCGTTGCTTTTCTAATTGTGCCCAATTTCACTTGTGCTCGGTACGATGTCGGCCATTTAGTCTTCGATTTCGGGCTCTCCTGTGGTTGCAACACCATCATTTTCAGTCACAAACTCGTCCACCGTTGATTCGTCAACAGCTTCCGGAAATTCTGACAGCTCGCTCCAAACTTCGGCAACACCGGCAATGGCTTCGTTGCATTCATCAGAATTGAAAGTAATCACCGAGCACGCTGAAGCCGGCACGGCTGAACCAATTTCAGATGAACCACTCGTACACGTTGGGCGCCACGGGCCCCGGGTCGCGAGTTTGGCCGCTTTAGCCCTAATCTCCCCTTAATCTTCAAGATTGTACTGAGAGTGCTCCCCTGAATCTTGCATGCTGCACGGACATCCGACTTGTCACCGCGTTCCACCCGATTTATGATTTCGAGCTTCATGACAAAAGGCGTATTTTGCCGCTTCATCACGGCAACAGTGCGGGAGAAGGCCCACAAGACACACACACAATGAACCAGAAAAGCAGTGAGACAACTCGCACTTTCTTGCACGACGAGGGCACAAGAGCCTCTGATTGGCTGTCTGAGCAAGCACTGCGGGTGGGCCAGGATCATTTTTTGCAGGGGGGCGTCGACGGCTCGTCCGACGCAGCGCAGCCGCAGTCACGGTAGGGAGAGCAGTCGGATGGAGCTGCGCCGCCGAGTTTGCCCGCCACCACGAGGGAAAGCAAACTTCTGGGGGCATTTTTCCGCAGCTTGACATTCGATATATCGAGAGTCATTGCTATTTTTGTTCGATGTAAGCGAAATTTTTGCTATATATACTCATTGTAACTATACCTTGTCCAGAAATTGTGCAATATATAGAATAATTTGATGTAAAAGGGTTTGATATTGTCAGGTTCGACTGTACTAAAAGGGGTGCGAATGCATAATGTTACGAATTCGCGAAGGAAAAAAATCTAGGCATTCCGCAGCTAGAGCTGCATTCTAGAAGGTTTATAGTGGTAAGAACAAATGTTCAAAAGTGCAAGAAAAAAAATCAATTTTATTTTACGACCAGTCTTATCTCCTATATATATGGACAATGGAAAAATGTGAAATTGCATGTGCTCGATTAAAGCATAGTTGTCTTGGTGCGTGCTTGCTTCTTGTTCAGAGAGTGCCCAGAAGTGCCAATCTAAATTTTTATTGGAGGTGCCGCCTATGGAGAACACACAACACAAAAACTGAAACCAGCCCATAATTATTTTGCATTCATTGGGAATCAACAATTATTTTTTGTTTGAATTGGCGAAACTGGGCTTTAGTGGTCACCAAGGGTCACCCAGGAGAGCACTGGGCTCTGAAGCTGGCGAAATATGAACACAGTTGAGACAAAACTTTTCAGCCACAACTCATGCAGCTTACCTTGCCAATGCCAGTGGCAATTTTGGAGAGCTCTTCTTCTTCCTTCTTGAGCTGGGGATCCTCCTCAAAGGCCTCTTCCTCCGCTTCCTCTTCTTCATCCACCTCGTACTCCTTGGAGCTACCACTCCAGCGCCGCCGCCGCTCTGCAACGGTGATCAGGTGCAAGCAGGTGACAAAATGAGTTGCACCATGTTGGTTGGAAATGCAACCAGCAAGCAGTGTGTTCGTCCTTTTTTAAGCAAAACACAAATATAACTTGCCACATTGGTGGCTGAATGAGCTCCCATATAAAAATAAAAAAAGAACCTTGCCATTTTGGCAACAGCCGTCTCCAGTTTTAATCTGTGTCATGCACTTGCCAGCTGTATAAGTTAATTAACCCTACAGTGTTCAGCTGCTCTCCATCACCAAGGAGTCGCCAGTCCCATTTGCTACCCTCATGTTGCCCACAGTCCCATCCCCAGCTAACAGGAATTGCCTGTGGCTGCTTCCCACTGAAAAATGAGCACATGCAGCACTCGGATGTGATGCCGCATTGACAAATGTACAAAATATTTTTGTCACACTGCCAACCTGGTGCCATTGCACACTGCCACAATGTGCCTTCACTGCAAAACTTGTTACAAGTAAAGCGACGACAACTTCACCGCAGCTTCTCATCCTCAATCGAATGGACTTGCAGGAAGGGCGGTCCGCACCATAAAGCATGGGCTTGATAAAAATAAAACTGCTTCAAAGCAGACAACTCTAGCAAGGATTCCCCGTAACTATTGTTGGGCGCCATTGCGTTGCAGAAAAGCAACCGATTGGCTGTTAATCGATGGTGAGCTGTGTTCAATGCTTGATAACATGGTTGTGCCCCTACACCCATATGTACAACATGCACCTGACTTACAGACTACCAAAGGGTTTCAGACAGACGACTCAGTGTGGATGTGGAATTGCAGACGCAATGAATCTTGGACACCGACCCGGGTTCAAGCCAGAGATATGGCAACAGTTCAAGGGCGCGATGGTGACACCCTTCGTACTTTTTTACACCTTGTACTACATTCTCATTTTCTTCTGCCATTTCTGCAGACAAAGCAATCTCTTCTGCCTCGGCTCGTGTCAATGATGACTTCATGAGCAACTGTTGACACACTGCTGAATTCTGTAAGCTGCAGACGATTCAACCTCGAAGCATTCGATCAAACACTGGGCCGCAGTTCCAGGTGTCTGTAACTAGATGGATGGCCACAATGAAATCCCTGACCCGGGTAACTTGGTGTGCGGGAAAAATCTATGAACGGGCAACCCCCATTCAAACTGGGTAAGAAATGCAGTTGCAGTAAGGCTTTATGAAAGTTCATTGGCCCTCTTCACCGTGCACTGCCCACTGACGACGTCCACACATTCGCTGCTGCTTGTTTTTTGTCTGATATGCCGGTAGCTTTGAAAACCTCTGGATGTACCTGGTAAGTGCACCACTTACCCTCAGCTTTGTCAAGTGGTGGCAAACTTATGTACTTATGTATCCTGTCATGGTTCCATCCTCATTGCCACTGTTGATGCCATTACAGAAGGGGCAAAATTTATGTTTATTTCTGGTCCAAGCACATATATACGCATTTATAAGCCCTAAGAGGGAGAAGGGCCAAGTACATTTGAGAAGATGAAGATTGTTAATAACTGCTAAGAAAAATACAGGCTACTCTTTCTTTGAATGATGCAAGTGCAGTTTGGTGGTTTTGTCAATGCATCAACAGCCTCTAAAGGATGAAATGTGCAAAGGTCAGTGAGGCAAAAAACATGTATTTTCTCTCATAAAAGGGGTCAATGAGTTAAAGCTAAAGGTCAAATGATGCAATAGCTTAGTTCATCACACTGAGTAGTCAAGCAATTTGAGACTGGCTGGCCATGAGTGTACATGCAGCATGGTGCAAATGCATCACTGGCACTTGGCTGCAAACAATGTGCCTGCACGAGCGTGACAAGCATGAGTGCTGTGTCACGTATAACGGATGACGTAAAAGCAAAGCTTAAGAAAAGCTCTGCCAGGTGCCCTATTCAATTAAAACGCAGCATGCAAAGCTGTTGCCATAGTTCACAGGCAAACATAAGAGGCCTTTGCTTTGATAAGGATGTGCATAATCATGATGCGCATATAAACCTGGTGCTCGTGGTCACAGAGCAGCTGTGTTTCGTTGAAATGAACTGCTTGAAAAGGCGAACACTAGTTACACAATAAATCACATTACATAAATGACTTATTAACAAAAGTTCACTAATCAAGTTTTAATCTAAGTACTTAACAGCATATATTGCAATTTCTGAATTCAGTGATGTTACTACCCCATGCCATTTTTCGCAGCATGTTTATGAAAGCAACTGCAGAACATATTACACGGAGCTTTAGAAGTAGGCAGTAGGTGAAAGCAATGAGTATAGTCGCTGATTCACAGTGAGAACTGCAATGAAGTGGTGGTGTCCAGAGATGTACTTAAAGCACCTATGGGGCTTGCAAAACCATGACAACACTTGGATGGGCTACATGCGGAATTCTGAGCTGCTTGAGAACTTTCAGCATGTTCTTGCAACTAAAAAATAAATAAAAGAGCACCAAATAGACAAAAGACAAGAAAAAAAGGCAACAATGAGAGTGCTTAATTAATCACTTCTATTGTCGCCTTCTTGTTCTCGTCTATTTAGCACTCCTTTATTTTCAACTCGCCCAGCAGTCTATCCACCTTAATTACATTACTAGTCTTTTGGGCTCTTTCCCGTGAAGCGCTTGTATAGTCACCTTCTTGTTCTGGTCTATATAGCGCTTCTTTATTTTCAAATCGCCCAGCAGTCTTTCCACCTTAATTATGTTACTAGTTCTTTGGGCTCTTTCCCGTGAAGCGCTTGTATTGTCGCCTTCTTGTTCTGGTCTATTTAGCACTCCTTTATTTTCAACTCACCCAGCAGTCTATCCACCTTAATTACTAGTTCTTTGGTTTCTTCCTTGTGAAATGCTTGTATGGTCACCTTCTTGTTCTAGTCTGTTAATGTAGGCATAAATACATTGGTTTTCTCAGTTTGGTTGGTGCGAATAGCAAATGGAACGCACTACTTGCCAGCCAGCTGAGCCATCTTACCAAGATGGTCGTTGTTTACTTTCAGTCTGCGAGATGAAATGACGCTGGATCGTTGCTCATGATCACTCCAGTGGTTTAGTAATGAGTGCGGCTTTATGGAACAGGCACACACAGGGCATTTATTTTGTCCCACGAGTTACTATTTCATGTGAAAAACAAACTGTAGGCGATTTCTCTGGCATCGTGAGCGGTGATGAAAGCTATCGCCTTGGCTGGATGATAGGACCAGCAAGGTACCGGCCCTACGGCAATGCTGGTTGTGATGGCCAGTGCAATCTTCCGTGCTGGCCACGGCCACCCGATAGCTCTGGCCATCGTACAAGATATTCAAAGAATTGATCGTTTGTCTGGCATTTAATCTGAGGCCACATTTTGTCAGTGCGAGTAAAAGCAAAAACATTCACTTTCATTTGCACTTTTGTGAGTGACCTACTCTACACGTTTTATTTTGCATGCGGAAATTCATTAACATGTTTAAGTGCATTTATTACATGCACACTACAATTACACAGCTGTGGATGGGCAGTCTGCACATATGAATGTGTGCTAGGCTATCTACACTTCTAATGTGTTGTGCTTTGTAGTGCACCTGCTCGCTCGACCTACATTAAAGGCTTATCCTAATCTAGCTCTCCTACATTTCAGTAAGAAATGGTAATGACGTGCTACAAGCTGACAACAAAATCCAACCTTTCCTTTTTACTGCATTGGCCCATTGCTTGCAATAGCTTTCATCAACAGGAAATCTATGAAAACTTGAGCCTCTTGCGTCTTTCAGTGCAATGCAGCTCGTCGACAAACTGCGTTTCCTTCAATGCAACACCACAGAATAAGGACTGCACACATAGAACCATGTACGCACCTGCAAAGCCCATGTGGTTACTGAGGTAGGCATGTTAGCTTGACGGCAGAGGGCCTACCATGCGAAAGCGACTCCCGATGACAGTGCCACAGCATCTTCGTGATGTAGCGCCTTGGTATAGGTTTATAGGAGTACATTGCTTCATGAACCTCCTGCCACAATGAGTTTTTGAATTCTTTAGGTATAAGTGGAGTTAGAAGCTGCTATCTGTACATGTGAAGAAGAGCAGTGCCAGTGCATCGGCAGCATACGCACGTGCCCAACTGAGCGAGGAAATGGCTGCAAGTGCGCGTGGGAGAATTCGAAGGAAATGGCGAGCGTGGAAGATGTGACAAGATAGCGAAGATGTTGTCCAGGGCGTAGGAGAAGTGGCATGCCAAGTTCCTGGCCAAAGATCACTGTAGGGCTCACCCCACCTTATCAATCTCCTTCCTGCAGCCCACAGTTGGTGAACATAGCAAGGGTGTCTGAACTGGGCCAAGTCAGTGTCTCTCTATCGCCGTCCCCAAGCTCTGGCTGGTGAACAAAAGGGCGTCCAGCTGTTGCCTTCCCCATCAAGCCTGACGGGCTGCACCACCATCGACTGTCGGTACTTCACCACTTCCTGTGCCAACGACGAACCTCGCTGCCAGCATCTCCACCACAAATCCCACAATGTGTGTGTGCCTTTGGTACTACGACTGAGACATTTTTAATGTGCTAGCATCCTTAGGGTACTTCACGCACTATTTATGTTTGTACCCATCTGTTTGCACCTGTTTTCCTGCGTCATAGGGTAGTCCATGGCAGAATGGGTAGCACATTGGGCTGCTGTACTGAGGGAACAGGGTTCGAAACAAACCATCGGACCAAATTTGTTCAGAGAATATTAAGGCAATGTGTACATAGGTGCCACTCAACGAACCTCTTTCCAGGGTTTGTACAGGTCTCAGAGACAGAAATGTGCCGAAGCACAACAACCCTCCCCATCCCTCCCTCCTATCCCCCCACGGCCTTTCACACAATGGAAGACAGCACTTTTGCTCTCCACTTTTTTCCTTCGCGCATGCCAAATTGAGCTGCAATTGTCGGCTTCCCTCGCGTGCTCTCACTTCCACACACAGCACACGACGGGCGACGACAGTGTTATCACTCTTGGATTTTATACGGAACATCACAGTGACGGCAATGGCAAAAATTCAACTAGAATGTCCATATAACTGCTATCGCAATAAAAAGCGAGCCACCGCACCCACTTTTCTGCCGCGCGCCGGATGCAGCAGGATTTTGCCGCATCGCCAACTTTGCTAGTGTTTCCCATGTCTCCTTTCCGCTCTTCTGAAACAAGTCCGACAGTGCCAACGGAGAGGGGTTGGAAGGAAGACGGGAGAAAGCGGGAGAGAGTGTGACTGCGACAAAATCATGCTGTGAGGGGCGAAGAAATTCAAGGGTTCTCAAGGGAAAAAAATAATTCCAGGACTTTCAAAAAAGGGTTTCCATAGGTTTCAAGACCCTGTGTGCACCCCGTCTTTCACGCCAAAAGGGTCTATTTATTTATTTATTCATATTGCCCATAGCGCCTAAGTGGCATTACAGTGTTTGTACATACATATAATAAGGAAAATGGGAGCAGGATACAAGAAATGTTTGAGCATGGCATACAGGAAAGAGGGCAGCATTAGTTTTCAATGCAAAACAACCAAGCATACACATTCAAAGCGCCGCAACAAAGCTGGCATTATAACAACGGCTGATAGTACACGATTCCAGTCACAGATCGTTTAGGGGAAAAATGAATTTTCGAGCAGTTCAGTTCGGCTTTTGTATTCGTACACCTTGTGCGCACAGTAAAAACGGCTGCATAAATAATGTGGTCACAGAATGCGCCTATCGCGGTCTATGCCATTTCTAGAATTATAGATGTTGTGTAAGAACTTAAGTCGTAATTTTTTCTTACTTCCTTGGAGCAGCTCCCATCCCAATGTCTGCTTTGCAGCAGTCATGCTAAGCTGTCTGCTGTAATTATCTAAAACATATCGGGCCCCAAGATATTTCACTTTCTCAATTTTATCCTTGTCAATGTTTGTTGCAAGGATCCCAAACTGTACAACCATATTCTAGGATAGACCTTACATATGTTTTATATAATAGATCATGAGTTTGTTTCAGAAAAAACTTGGTATTCCGTCAGAAGAAACCCAAACTTTTGCATGCTTTTCCCGTGATGTGGTCAAAGTGATAATGCCAAGGCAGGGACCGTGTAAGATATATTCCTAAATATTTGAATTCTAGAATGCTGCCCAAGCAAGATTCATTGATGTAGGTCATGCTCTGTACCGTTTTTTGCATGTTTAGTTGCATGTTCCATTTTTTGCAGTATGTATATATTCCATCCAACTCACTTTGAAAATTTTTAGCATCATCTGAACAGGTTATTTCGCAGTACACAACGTAATCATCAGCGAATAATCTCTAAAGACCCAATCTTTTCCATTACGTTTGACATACTTCCAGAATTCCTTTGGATTGATTTGCAACTGCATGTTAAGACTCAAAAAAGATCCGCTTTGGTTCTATCGTTACCTTTTGTAATTCCTTGGTAATAGCGCATAGTCTTTCTTTTAATAAGGAAGTTTTTTTCTCCCTGAATTTAGCATATATTCTTTGCCTTTTATTTACCAGAGAATGTAATGTTTCTTTGAACCAGGGCTTGCTTCCAGAACGCCAGGCCGTCTGAATCCATGATGGAACCATATTGATCCCTTAGTGCCAAATTTTTTGTTTTAAATGATACCCATAAATCGTTCACACTGGAAGTTTCTGAAAGCAATTCGAACTCTGTTCAACATTTTTGTAGCAAAGAACCTATGCCTGTAACATTGGCTTGCACATAATTGTATATCTTTTGGTCAGTGTTTAATTTTTCTTTGGCATAGGTTATATTCATTTCACACTGTACTACTGCATGGTCACTTAGACCGGGCAATGCCGAAATCAATCGGTTACTCAATCGGTCCGATTTGTTAGAAATACGTCCAAAAACTAACTTTTCCTTGTTGGCGAGTCCCCTTTATACGTTAGATGAAACATTTTTACTACAGTAAAACCTTGTTATAACAAAACGGGATATAACAAACTAATGGATATAACGAAGCAATTGTGATTCCCCTTGAAATTCTAACAGATGTTGATGTATTGAAAACGTCGTTTTAAATACGTCGCGCACTCTTGGCACTATCTCTCGCGCACGGCGTGAGCCTTGCTCTCTTTGCTCCTCCTACAATGCCACTCATGTGCGGCAGCAATCAGAGCGCCGGCTCGGTGGAAGCTAATCTTGAAGATGTGCTGCTGGCCAAGCCGAAACACGTAGCCGCTGCCGTTCACCACTGCATGCGGTGTTCTCCGGTTGTGTTGCGACGCCTGTTTCTCGAACCTCGACCGGCGTTACTATTGGGTAGCATGGCGTTGTCGGCGGGCTGCAGGCGTCCGGTAGACCATGGTGACCGGGCAAGGACGAGACGATTTCTAGTGCGAAACTTGCACTGTTTATTCAATGGTTGGTGAAGGATAAGAAGAAGAGAATGAAAGAATTGAAAAGTACATTGCGGGGCCCCTTAAATTGGCCCACTACAATCGTAGGCGGGATCTTGTTCACGTCAACGTCACGTGACATGCACAGAGTCGTCCTCGTTGCTTTTCGGCTGCTCCCACTTGCCTAGGCGACGTTGCACGTCCCCGTTGGTGCTTTGCAGATGCTCCCACTTGCCCAGGCGACGTTGCACGTCCCCGTTGGTGCTTTGTGGCTGCTCCCACTTTCCTAGGCGACGTTGCACTTGCTTGCCTCGGCTGGTGGCAACCCGCGGGTCCGGGATGGGCGGCTGATCCTTTCTTCTAGGTGGCATTGGTTCGTGGAAAGGGTCTCCCTTGGAGTCCGACAGTTCACGGAAAGGGTCCCTCCTAGAGTTGCACAGTTTGCGAAAAGGGTTCTCCCCTTGGTCACCCACACACAAAGGGGCCTGTAAACACTGCGGGTCGTCCGGCAGACCCGCAACCACTCGAGACAACCATAGCAAATTAGGAATCCATCCTCTGTTTCGGTTGGGCAGGGTCTTTTTAGTATCCTTTTTGCTCGGGGTGTAACACGCCAAGCGTAACAGAATCTCCGGCGGGGGAGGAAGATCCCGACACATAGGGGCCAGCAGCCACTGGGCGAGGGATCGTCATTTCAGCAGCAGAATTTCCCTCCAGGGTGACGAACCCTTGGTTCGCAGCTGGTAGATTCCTGGGAGTCGTTCACCAGTTCTCATGGCGCTCTTGTGCCTTTTCTCTCTGGTCCGGGTCCGGTGAAACTGCACTTGCAAACCTGTCTCGCAACTTTTTATCACCTGTTTGGGCAAGCAATCACCCCAGAACAATGCCCGACCCACAAGGCAAGTGAGCACAAGGCCACCCTCCCCCAAGACACACCAGGCTTAAAAAAAATAAAAACAACCACGCTACTGCTTTCCCACTTCTTTCGTGCGTCCTCCCCCCCAAACACAAAAAACAGCCATTTCTTCAATGCATTAAGACGTGGTTACTGAAATCAGCTACAAAAGCTACAACTTTGCAATAATAAATAACATATGAAATAAAAATACCAACATAAAAATGCCACGGAAACCTGAGTGAGCATGAGGCTTTCGCTACTCTAGGGGCAACGACTCAGTCGTCGGCACTGCCATTAAGTTTACCCTTCTTGTAGCGAATATCAAAGGTGTACTGTTGAAGAGCCAAGCTCCAGCACAAAAGACGGCCGTTTTTCATAGACATGGACTGCAGCCATGTGAGGGGACAGTGGTCAGTCTCTATGGTGAACCTTGAACAAGAGATATAGCAAGCTAGCTTCTGCACTGCCCATACTATGCAGGTGCATTCCTTTTCAGATGCACTGTATGCTTCCTCATGAACTGAAAGCTTTCTACTGGTGTAGAGTATGTGGTGTTCGTTTTCGTCATCTTTTGACAAAGCACCACCCCCATACCCCGGTCGCTGGCATCACACTGAAAAATGAATGGCTTAGAGTAGTCGGGCGCATTAAACACTGGCTGACTTGTTAGTGCTTTCTTCAGAATACTAAAAGCCTTTTCTTTTGCATCATCCAACTTGCCCATCTGCGGTTCTGTTTTTTCTAAGAGCATCTGTTAAAGAACTTGCAATCTCAGAATAATGCAGGATATATCTTTGGCAATAACCTGCCAAGCCAAGGAATGGCCTGATGTCCCGCTTGGTGCGTGGTTGCGGGAAGTTGTCTATTGTGGTCAGTTTAACCTCGAAAGGCTGACGATGGCCTTGCCCTATTACGCGACCTAGATAAGCTACCTCCGCACGCCCTAATTGGCATTTGGGAGCCTTGACAGTCAAGATGGCCTCTTGTAGACGACAACACGGTTCGCAAGTGTTGAATATGGTCCGCCCATGATGAAGGAAAGATTGCCATGTCATCGAGATACGAAAGTTCAAAGTTCTCCATTCCCTGCAGCACCTGGACCAAAAGCCATCGTTGACCAGGTGCAGGAGCTGCTCACAATAGAGATGCTGCACGGCGGCCGCATTTCGATGGGGGCGAAATGCGAAAACACCCGTGTGCTTAGATTTAGGTGCACGTTAAAGAACCCCAGGTGGTCGAAATTTCCGGAGTCCTCCACTACGACGTGCCTCATAATCAGAAAGTGGTTTTGGCACGTAAAACCCCAAATATTATATTATAATAGAGATGCTGCACCACGAGTTGGTTGAACTGCACCCCCTATTGACTGGCGTGCTTTCTATAGAGGACACCTGCTCACTAGAGCATAGAGCACTAGAGAATATACTCACTAGAGTCGAGGAGAACTCGGCAAATTGCCAAGAGTGGGAATATAGTGAGCTAAGTATAATAACGACAGAAATGTCCATTGGAAAGGAAAAAAAGAAACCGAAAAGTTGGTGGAACAGGGAGATACGAGAAGCGATCGCCGAACGACAGAAAACATCTCGAGAGCACAGGCCGGCAAAGAAGGCGCAACTGCCGCAGGATGAAGTAGCCAATAAATGGGAAATATACCAGAAGAAAAAGTTTATGGTTCCAATCCTGGGCGCAGGAGTGGCAACAGCATCATGGCTCACCTTCCGCCTTTTTGCACTTCGCAGGCTTTCCTGGCATCCTTTCTCCTGTGGTCGGCGCTTGCCTCTGATGCCTTAGCTGACCGTTCCAAATATGCTGCACCACCAGACGAACCCGCCGGCCATCACTTCCCAGACAACTACTCCCTATTGAACCCATCCGGACTGCCCTGTCCAATCTACTGCACATTTACGTCATAAACGGTGACGTCAACCCCTGGTGCCTACTTAAACTCTCGGCCGTTCGACACCGTCTTCAGTGGGCGCGGGAGTGGCAACAGCATCATGGCTCACCTTCCGCCTTTTTGCACTTCGCAAGTGTGTAAGCGTTTTTCCTTGTACGCTAGAAAAAGCGATGATCTCTGTTTGTTGCTACTTGCACGCCCACACGTGCTTTGTGATATAATTAGCGAATGTTTCCATATGTCTGTGTTATTACTTTGCTGTGGTGACATCGAAACTAATCCTGGGCCTACCACGCATTCAGAGTATTTTCTTGATACACAGACGTTACCTGATGAACCCTCGGAACAAATGGCCGTCCTCTTCCAGCTTCTGAAAGACGTTCAGTTGCGGTCGGTTCAGTCCTCAAAGCATCAGACAGAATTGGTTGCTGATGTTAAAGCGATCAAAGCCAGCCAAAAACATATTGAAAGCAAGATTGGCTGCATCCAAGAAAGACTGGATGCTCTTGAAGATAAAGCTAATTCACTAGATCAGCTTAAGGAACACGTCACAGGTCTCCAGAAATCTGTAGCGACATGCAACACTCAGCTTGTTTCTTTGCAATCTGGGTTCAACGACCTAGAGGACAGATCGCGAAGAAACAATTTTTCATGGCATCCCTGATTCTCGCGAATCATGGGAAGAATCTGAGGCCCACATCATTAACGCGCTAGCAACTATCATCGGCAGTCTACCCAACATGGCAATTGAACGCGCTCAATGTCTCTGTTCCTATTCACCTGATAAATGCCGCCCCATTATAGCCAAATTCAGCAACTACAAAGTAAAGGAAAAGGTGCTTTCCGCGCGTAAGCTCCTAAAAGATAAAGACATCACGATCTGTGATGACTACTCACCTGCCACCCGCCATATCTGAAGTAAACTGATTTCCTTTGCAAAACAGTTACCGGGCAAACCCCTGTTTCATCTCAGATAGAACAAATTAGCTGTAAACAAGAAGCAGTACACGTACGATCCTGTTACAGACAGTGTGAGTGCACGTCGCAACACACGCGTGCTAACACCGAACCGCATGCTGCGCCACCTAATCGTCCATAGGGAAGCGCGAGGGGCAGTGGAAGTCACTGTGTCTGTCCTTTTCACTAACATTTGAAGCATCAAAAACAAACGCGACTCATTCACTTCCACAGTCGACACGTTTAACCCAGATATCATTGCACTTACCGAAA
This sequence comes from Dermacentor variabilis, assembly GCF_050947875.1. Classification (NCBI taxonomy): domain Eukaryota; kingdom Metazoa; phylum Arthropoda; class Arachnida; order Ixodida; family Ixodidae; genus Dermacentor; species Dermacentor variabilis. Next base: position 8,937,457 of record NW_027460280.1, on the reverse strand, counting down.
CTTGGCTGCATCCACATATTAGAGACCATGAAATCTTCTCTACCGCACATGGCTTCTCAGTTTATCGCTGCGACCGTATGTTGCGTCAAGATGGTGGTGTTCTTCTGGCAATTAATAAACACCTACATTCTCAACCCATTACTATTGCTACTAACTTGGAGATAGTCTGGGCAATTATTGAAATAAACTACGTAAAAATTATAATGGGCGTATGTTATCGCGCTCCTACTGACGTTGCCTCCTTTGCTAACGAATTACAAGACAATCAATATCGTCGTAACACGCTTTCCTTCCTTACCCTTGTTTCTACTGGGTGACTTCAACATTCCAAACATAGTCTGGCATAGTGAACCCATTGTGATACACCCGTTCTCTGCGTTAGCAAAAGATTTTCTTGACTTGTGCGCACTGTTTTCTTTCAATCAACTGATAGCCCAGTCCACCAGAATCACACCACAAGTTGCTAACACCCTTGACCTTCTGCTAACAACACGACCCGATTTTATTTCAAACATTACTTAGCATCCTGAGTGATCACTCCCTTATCCATTTCAACATCAACATTTCACGTCCGAAATCAGAAAAAAAAAAGACCAAGACAATTCACGACTATAAGAAAGCTGACTTTGAATCAATTAACAACGAGCTCTGTATATTCCTTGATACTTTCCCGACTGATTTTGACAACCGCAGTGTTCAATCGAACTGGAATATGTTTATTACTAAAATTCGTGAATTAACAGGAAAATTTATCCCTACCTACACTCTTTCCTGTAATGATAACGCTCCCTGGTACAACACCTACATTAAGCGCCTTTCTAACAAAAAGAAACGTTCGTACAGACTAGCTAAAACATCTGCAAACGCTCAAAGATGGGCAGCTTACAAACGCGCTACATATAACTACATAACAGCGCTTAACAAGCTAAAGATAACTTTTTAAAGAACACATTGCCATCCATGCTAACTACTGATACGAAAAAGTTCTAGCGCACTATTAACCCAAAACATGACGACGCCAGAACCCTTGTTGATAGCACCGATACCGCAATTCCCCCTGGCGCTTGTGCATCTATATTAAGTGACGTCTTTACACGTAACTTTTCTAAACATGCTCATGTAACACACCCAACTACACTATCTTACGACTACGCCGCAATGCACCCTTTAATAATAGAACCCATTGGCATAGAAAAAATAATCGCCTCATTGAAACTCTCATCCGCTCCTGGATGTGACTTAACGCAAAGATTCTAAAGAACACTAGCACATATTGTTCCATTATTCTTGCAAAGATTTTCCAGCAATCACTTGACAAACGTTCACTGCCTGCTGATAGGAAGGTGGGGAAGGTGATTCCAGAACTACAAAACAGGTACTAAAAATTCCACACTGAACCATCGGCCTATTTCCTAAACCAGTATACTATGCAAAATTATTGAGCATATTCTGTTTTCTCATAGTGCCAACTTCTTAGAAGAAAACTCATTTTTTTCTGAGTTTCAACATGGCTTCCGCAAAACATATTCATGTGACACCCAACTAGCATCATTCACGCATTAACTAAACCTATTGCTTGACCACTCTTCAGTTGCAGATCTAATTTTTTTGGACTTCGCAAAAGCGTTCGATGAAGTGTGCCACAGCTTATTAATCTATAAACTGCAACAAATAAACCTTGACCCTAAAATTTTGTACTGGCTTGAGATTTTCCTCGCTAACCGTTCACAGTTTGTTTCAGCTAACGAAGTAACCTCTAATCTGAGTCCTGTTTATTCAGGTGTACCACAAGGCTCCGTGCTTGGACCCCTCCTATTTCGCATATATATTAACGACTTACCTTCCTGTGTTTCATCTCAAATTCACCTATTTGCTGACGACTGCGTAATTTACACCGAAATAACTCGCGACGAGGAGAGAGAGAGAGTAAAACATCTTTATTAATAATATTTTAATGGCGAGAGCAGTGTGGGAGGAACCCTCAGTCCAGGGTCCCTAAGATGATTCCGGCGATGTTTCGAGCCCGTTGTATCACAGCTCGGAGGACCTCGGGAGGTCCGTCGCGGAGGGCATCCTCCCACAGCTCTTTGTTGCGTAGGGGGTAAAGGAGAGTTGGCAAGGGAGGAAAGAGGTTTGCAGTGCACTCAACCGGGACGTGGAAGATTGTGGGCGAGCTGCCACAGCCAGGGCAACGATCTGCTAACAGTGTGGGTAGAATTTATTGAGAGAGACAAGATTTGGAAAAGTTGCGGTTTGTAACTGGCGTAATGCCACTGCTTCCTCCCGCAAGAAGGACGGCGGTGGTGCGGCGTGGGTGCGATGAATGCGTATATAATGACGGAGTATGTCTTTGTAACGGAGCAAGGGATCCCCCCACTCTGAACTAGTCGCCTCACCACGCCGAGTCGCCCAGAGGGAAATTGCTCGGGCAACCGCATGTGCGCATTCATTACCCGGCAGCGAGGACCACGGGTCCAGAGTAAGTGGATTCGGGGAGGTGTACGTGGTTGGTGTATTTTGCGGGATCTGTTTGAGAATTTGGTGCACTGCTCTCGGGATGCCATGTCCTGATAGGAACGCCTGGCATGCCTGTCGCGAGTCCGTCAATATATACACTTCCTCAGGCACACGGATGGCGTATCGAATTGCAAGAGCAATACGGAGAATTTCTCCGTAAGTGGCATTTGTTCCGCGCATTGCAGCAGAGTCTCTCAGGGATTCGGTGCCATCAAAAACTACAGAGGTATAGCTCTCTTGAGTGCGTGATGTGTCCGTGTATAAAGTACGAGTTTCCGGGATGTTTGTAAGCATGCGGCCAATGTATCGTACACGGGCTTTGCGCCGCCCTTTGTCATGCTCGGGGTGCATATTACGTGGCAATGGATGAATACTTGGTGCTTGGCGTGTCGCTGACGAGAATATCGTTGGACGGGTTTCAGACTCAAGGGGTGGGACAGAGTATCCTAGCCGTGTGAGAAGATGGCGGCCAGTAGGAGTGAGTAGGAGGCGCTGGCGATGGCTGACCCAATGTGCCTCTAGCAGCTCGCCTAGTGTGTTATGTGTCCCCAAGTTAAGGAGACGGTGAGTGGAAGTGTAGTTCGGGAGGCCATGGGCCAGCTTTGTCGTTTTGCGAATCATTGTGCCTATGCGAAGTTGTTGCGCTTGGGTCAACCGTTGAAATGGAAGATGGTATGTAAGGCGGCTGATCACGCATGCCTCCACCAAGCGCAGCAGGTCCTCTTCTCGAAGGCCCGAGCGCCTGTTGGAGACCCTCCGGATCATGGCCAGAATTTGCTTAATCTGTCTGGATAGAAGGGAAACAGTGTAGTTGGACCTGCCATCCGCTTGGACGCGTAGGCCGAGGATACGAGCACGATTAACCTGTGGTATCGTTGTGCCATCCACGTGCACAGTGATAGGGGGAGTAGAGGAAAAAATCCGGGGGCGAATGATTATGAGCTCCGAATTTTCCGGAGCACATCTTAAGCCGCATTTTCTCGCGTACTCGGAAACTGTATCGACTGCTTGCTGCAGTCGGTCCTGGATGGCTCCGTCGGAACCCCGTGTCAACCAGATAGTAATGTCGTCCGCATGAATAGCGTGGACGACATCAAGGATCTGGTCGAGTAGCCGGGGGAGCCCTGCGAGCGCGATATTGAATAGAGTAGGGAAAGAACTGAACCCTGGGGTGTCCTACGTCCTACAAGGCGAATCGTACCGGATCGATGCGGTCTCATTCCTACGGTGGCTGTGCGATCTCGAAGAAATGCGCGGATATAGTTGTACATACGAATTCCACAGTGTGAATGTGCAACATTGCGAAGGATGAGGTCATGTTCAACATTATCGAATGCCCCTTTTAGGTCTGAGGCGATGAGTGCTCTCGTTTGGGCGGACGACGGAGGTGCTACGACTTCCTCTCGCAATTGTAAAAGCACATCTTTGGCAGACAGATGAGCCCGATATCCGAACTGAGAGTTAGAAAAGAATGATTTTTCTTCGAGGAAGGGCTGCAGACGCCGCAGGAGTAGATGCTCCATGAGCTTACCAATGCAGGATGTTAGGGAGACGGGTCGTAAGTTTTCAACCTTAACAGGCTTGCCCGGTTTGGAGATCAGTGTGATGTCAGCGTGTTGCCATGCTTGGGGAAGCATGCCCTTGCGCCAGCAATCATTGAAGATATGGGTGAGGTGGTTAATATCCGCGTCACTGAGGTTACGAAGGGTGGCGAATGGGATGTGGTCGGCTTCCGGTGCAGTGTTACGGCGTAGGTCTTGTAGGACCACCTGCACCTCGTCAGATGTGATGTCTGCATCGAGCAATTCGTTTGCCTTGCCTACATAAGGGTAGTCAGGGTACTGCGGCGGCGGGCCTGTGGGTATGAAATGCTTCTCTAGCTCTCTGAGGAGTGTCGAGACATTGTCCCTGTACTCGTGCATTAGGATGTGCAGCTGTTGAAATGTTTTTCCCTTTGTTGTGGTGGGATCTGTGAGTGAGCAAAGAATCGACCACGTTTTTGCTGTGCTCAATGTGCCTGAGAGGCGATCGCAAAATCCTCGCCAGTTATTCCTTGTAAGGATCTCTGCATACTCCTGAGATTCCTGTGCAATTTGATCTATACGTTTTCTAAGTTTGCGGTTGAGGCGTTGTCGTTTCCATCGTCGTGTCAACCCTCTGTGGGAGTTCCAAAGATGAAGTAAATGCGGGTCTATGTCTGGTGTCTCTGTTGTGGTGCACAGTGTGCTCGTGGTGGCCTCTAGATCTTGTGCGAGAGAGTCAAGCCAGCGTTACTACCCTTGGCGTTCAGGTGGGTCCTCTCGACGTTCCCTGAATTTCGCCCAATCCGTTATACGCACTAGTAAGATCTTGATGATGGCTAGTTGGTTCATACTTAGAACTGAGGTGAAACAGTGCGAAATAGACGAGGACACAAGGAAACAAATACCACAGTCAAGCGCTGACTGCCAACTGGAAGCTTATTTGAAATTCACCGGACATTTATACCTTCTTCAGCATAGGCATGCGCACATCAGTCGCAAAAACATCTGCAAATCAAGATTTTAATCTTTCTTCCAAAAATGTGATTTCTTTTCCCGACAAGGCAAGAGAGGGAGTGCTTACGCATTTATCGCCTTCCTTTCTTATATGAAAGGCCTCTACTATTTCCCTTTCCTTCTTACTATTTCCTTTCCCTATGAATTCTGTCTTTTCAAATATGGGGGTGCATTGACACTTGTTACAGTGTCCAGATAAATGACTCCCATAGCCATTCTTTAGGTTAGTGCTGTGCTGACGAGCTCTTTCATTGAAGCATTGTCCCGTTTGACCTATATAAGATTTCCCACAGCTGAGCGGTATTTGATAGATGACATTGCGCCTGCGCATGAACAAGCGCGAAAGGAACCTGTGCACCACTAATCATAAAACTTGTTTCACTGAGTGCAGGTGCAATGTCATCTATCAAACACCGCTCAGCTGTGGGAAATCTTATATAGGTCAAACGGGACAGCGCTTCAATGAAAGAGCTCGTCAGCACAGCACTAACCTAAAGAATGGCTATGGGAGTCATTTAGCTGGACACTGTAACAAGTGTCAATGCACCCCCATATTTGAAAAGACAAAATTCATAGGGAAAGGAAATGGTAAGAAGGAAAGGGAAATAGTAGAGGCCTTTCATGTAAGAAAGGAAGGCGATAAATGTGTAAGCGCTCCCTCTCTTGCCTTGTCGGGAAAAGAAATCACATTTTTGGAAGAAAGATTAAAATCTTGATTTGCATATGTTTTTGCGACTGATGTGCGCATGCCTATGCTGAAGAAGGTATAAATGTCCGGTGAATTTCAAATAAACTTCCAGTTGGCAGTCAGCGCTTGACTGTGGTATTTGTTTCCTTGTGTCCTCGTCTTTTTCGCGCTGTTTCACCTCAGTTCAAGTTATACGCACCATTTCGCTCGGGCCTGCGCATACCCTGTAATGACAAGGTGGTCGCCACAATGTAGTGGTCACTACCAAGGTGCTCCTCTAAAGGCCCGTGCGCAACGACTGGGCCAGTATTGCGCACGAAGGTAAGGTCAGGGCAGGTGTCACGAGATACGCTGTTGCCCATCCGAGTGGGGTGCTCTGGGTCGGTAAGCAGTGTGTATCTCATGTTACAGATGGCATTCCATAAGCGGGTCCCTTTAGCCTGCGATTTAACGTAACCCCATGCAGTATGCGGAGCGTTAAAGTCGCCGGCCACCACACAAACCCATCCAAACCTACCAAATTCTGTTAGTAGGTGCTGAAAACAGTGTGTTTGCGAATGGGGGGAACTGTATGCATTGAGTATAAACAGACTCACTGCGTTTACCTTGCGTAATTATTTCTAATATTTGGTGAGGAATGTCAATGTTAATGGTATGCATGCGACATGTAACATGTTTCGAAACTAAGGCTCCCACAAGAGGAGAGACACCCGAGAGCGTGCTGTAGCCAGATAAAGAAGGCGTGCAATTAGCTTCCTGTAAGAGGATGACATCGGGAGGGTTCGTGGATGTGGTGATATACTGCTGTAGGGAACCTCGTTTTCGGCAGAATCCCCTACAATTCCACTGCCACACCACTAGTTGCTCCGCGTTACGCGGCGGCATCATCATCGCGAGAGGAAACAGGCGGTCGTGCATAGGGATGCGGGCGGCGGGTGCCCACATTAGAAGGTTGCAGCCGAGAGCCTTGGTCGGAAAGCGCGCTTTCGTTGTTACCGCTAAGCTCAGGAACTTGCATGCGTGCGAAAGTGCACTCTATACATGATTTCACTTGCTCCGTAATCCCTATTTGAAGGGCCTCCATTTGGCGTTCTATCCTGTCCAGAGCCGCCTGCATACTAGTGCTCATGTCTGCCACCAGCGCGTCCATTTGTTTTTGCAGGCGCTCACAGCGCGCCTCCATGTCACGACGTAGGCGGGCTATTTCTATTAGAGGATCGGGATTTGGTAACGAATTGGTAATAGGGGAAGGGGTAGGGAGAGACTTACGGGGCGGAGTGAGCTGTGGGGGACCCTCCGCCCGACCTACCTCCCGAGGCGCCTCCATTGCTGTTTTCTTCTCCGGGGTCCGCTGCACCCCTGAAGGGACCAGGGTCACCTTGGCTGGGGTGTTGGTCTGCAGGGCCTTCTTGTAGGGTTCTTGGGAAGATGGGGAAGGAAGGCGCTTCTCTGGGAGGCGCACTGATGCCTCGCGGGATCGGGACAGAGACTTGAACTTGCGACGGGATCTCGAACGCGTCTCCGACCGGACTTTTCTGGTTTCCTTCGTTGGGGCGCGCGACGTTCGGGTCTCTGCCGTATCTGTGGTAGTGGTCGGGTCGCTGGAGGGTTGGAGTTCACGCTGCTCTTTCTCGAGAGCTTTCCGCACCCAAGCTTTGTTCAGTGTCTGCTTAGCACGCCGCGGGCAGTTTGGATCCGCTGTAGGGTGGGTCCCGTCACAGGATCTGCAGTGTGGGGTGCACGGATGTGATGGCGTGGGGTTGTCAGTCCCGCACGTCGCGCAAATGACCACGTGCGGCGTAGGACAGTAATCAGCCCAATGGCCGAGCTTGTGACATATCTTGCAAACCAGTTGGCGGGGTCGATGGGGGTAGCAGCGGAGTTCTGCACCACAGAACCGCACGTAGCGAGGCACTTTAAGTCCTTCAAATGTTACCAACGCAACGTTGGTTTGACCCATCATTCGTGCTTGAAGTATTAGAGTTCCAGGAGCCACAAGCTCATCCACTAGCTTGGAAGACGGTGCACCGGGCAAAAGGCCAGGAACAATTCCCTTGCATGAGTTGTTTGGGGCCGCAAAATATGTCGTGATGGGATAGACCCGCTGACCAAGGTTCAGCTCCCTCACCTTGTACAATGCGTCGGCTACGTGTGACTGGGGTGTGCTGATGATTGCCAAGTTCTGCTGAGGTCACAGTCGGAATATGATGTCCTGACGATCGTCAGTGGTCAAGCCGGCTGCACTCCATAGAGCACTGGCGAGTTCTGGGCGCGTCCACTTATCAAGGCAAAGTCCTCCGTGAGGCCGCAGAATTATCTTTTCATCGTGCAAAGGAAGTTGAGGCAGGTTCTGATTCCGAATGCGCTTCCGTACGGTAGGCTGGGAGGCGTCCGGAATGCCCAAGATGTTCTCGGAGGGTTGAGTCTTAGCGCGCGTTTGCCGGATGCGTCGCTTATGTATGACTGTCTTCGAACAGCCACCTGTGTCGTCATCAGTTTTGTCGTCGTAAATGTTCGGGGCAGCATCTTCCTCCATCCTTTCCCCGGTCGGAGTGTCCACCTCTCCCTGTTGGGAGGGAAAATTGGCGACGATCCCAATCGGCAGCCACTCCCACGGTATCCACTTTGGGCGTCTTCGTTGTTGTTGAGGAACGCGCGGCGGCATTCTCCGTCGCCGATTACGTCTTCTGCTCGTTCGAAAATGACGTTGCGGTAGATAAATGCTCTATCGAAACAGAGCGGTGAATTGGCCGAAGGCCCTTTGCACGCCCGTTTAGAACATGGGCCTCGAAAGAGCTGGTCGCTTGGCGCTCTTGGTTCATGGTGTAGAAAACACGCCAAGGCAGCTATGGCCCCGGCAGGCGCAGCCGCGTTGGAACTGCTTCTTCGCGACGAGGATGTAACCAGGCTTCAAGCTGACCTTAACGCCGTTTCTGCGCGGTGAAATTCATGGTTAATGGAACTAAATGTTAACAAGTGTAAATTCATGCGTGTATCTCGAACTACCAGTGAACCAGCTGTGTACTCCTTTAATAACGCTCCATTAGAATTGGTAACAACTTACAAGTACCTTGGCCTTCACATCACTTCGATCTTACTTGGAATACCCACATCACCCATATAATAAGTAACGCTAACAGAATGCTAGGTTACTTACGACGCAACTTTTCCAAAGCACCTTCTTTCTTAAAATTAGTCCTCTATAAAACTCTAATACGACCTAAACTTGAGTGTGCTGCTTCAATCTGGGATCCTGGTCAAGAAAACCTAATGCACTCACTGGAAATGGTTCAGAATAACTCTACTCGTTCCATTCTTTCTAACTATAATAGGACCGCGAGTATAAGTGCCATGAAATCTAGCCTTAACCTACAGTCCTTGTCATCACGTCGAAAAATGTTCCGTTTGTGCCTTTTTCATAAATTATTTCATCACCCACTGCTACGCAACAAACTTATTTCTCCGCCTCCGTATGTATCGCCCAGACTAGATCACATTCATAAGGTTGGCATTTCATTTTGCAGATCCAACACTTTTTTTGCAGTCATTTGTACCATGCACTTCCAATGAGTGGAATCTCCTCCCCGCCTCGATGGCCAATATCGCAGATCACCAATTATTCAAGGATGCCATAGCTAGCACGGTATAACTAGGAACCTTTTTCTTCATGTTGTTCAACCTGTACTCACAAACGCCATAGCTAACGCTGTATATCTAGGTGCCATTTGTTAAATAGTTTTGTATATACATATATGTATATAATTTTCTGCACTAGTAACTCCTGTTTGTTGAATTTACCCGTTTTGCTTGTAACCACTCCCCTCTATAATGCCGTAATGGCCCTGACGGTATGATAAATAAAATAAATTTAAAAAAAGGTGAAAGTGAACGTTGGTTGTCAGAAATATGTGAGGAATAGAAGGCCGCACCTAGACTATTTTGGAACCACATAAAATTATTAGGCAGGACGTCAACAACAATACAACAACAAATCCTATATGAAGATGGACACAAACTGGAGGGGGAAGCGGCAATAAATTACATCCGAAAAACAACAGCTGAATCTTTCCAAGGCAATGACGAGGTTGTATTTGAAGAAAAAAAGAGCATGAAAGAGAACCAGGTGGAAAAGGAGCTGGTGCTGACAAATTTCAACTGAAAGAAAGCTGAAGAGAAAATTCCTAAGCGCACAGCCACAGGGCTAGACGAGGTTCCCGTTAGGCTGATAAATGAACTAAGACCAAAAAGTAAGGAAGCTCTAGTTAAAGCAGTGGAAAAAACTTTAAAAGATAGATGAATACCAGACAGTTGGTGACAAAGTAGAATGAACTTAGTTTATAAAGGTAAGGGAGAGAAAGATAGAATGCACTCGTATAGACCGTTGACCATTACATCGGCAATATACAGGGTAGCAATGCAGGCAATCAAATTAAAGCTTCAAGCATGGGCAGAGAATAATGGCATTTTGGGAGAAGTTCAGAATGGCTTCAGAATAGGTAGGCGTTTGGACGATAACTTATTTGTTCTTACTCAGCGTATTGAAATATCAAAAGTAGAAAGCAGACCGTTATATGTGGCCTTTCTAGACATTACAGGAGCCTATGACAACGTAGACCGCAACATTTTGTGGGATATTCTTGAAGGGGAAGGCTTAGGTGACGATTGTCTACAGCTTTTGAGAGAGATTTACCTAGAAAATACCGTTTTCATTGAATGGGAAGGGATGAAGAGTGAGGAGAACGTTGATATCAACAAGGGACTGAGGCAGGGGTGCCCTTTATCCCCGCTGCTGTTTATGATGTACATGGTGAGGATGGAGAGGGCGCTAGAAGGAAGTAATATCGGGTTTAATCTCTCATACAAACAGGCGGGTACAGTAGTAGAGCAGCAGCTCCCAGGTTTATTTTATGCGGATGACATTTTGTTGCTAGCTAACAAGCAAAGTGATTTGCAACGTCTGGCTAATATCTGTGGACAGGAAGGCAACAATTTAGGTTTTAAACTTAGTGTTAGAAAACCAGGTGTTATGGTATTCAATGAAAACAGTGAACACACTGTGGAGATACAGGGCCAGGAAATACCTTGGGTAACAGAATATAAGTACCTTGGTATATGAATAAACAAAGGCAATGGATATATGGAAACACAGGAAAAAACCATAACAGCAAAGGGGAAGAGAAATGCGGCCATAATGAAACAGTGATATGGGGATACAATAGGTACTAGGTGCTCTGATGTATGTGGAAAGGTGTAATGGTTCCAGGACTTACTTTTGGAAATGTGAGTGTTTGCTTTAAATCAGGGGTACAGTCAGGACTTGATGGGAACCAAAGGTCAGTGGGTTGCCTCGCATTGGACGCTCACGGGAAGACTACAAATGAAGCTGTGCAGGGTGATATGGGCTGGACCAGTATTAAAGTGAGGGAAGCTCGCAGTAAAATTGAGTATGAAGAACAACTGAGGAATATGGAAGAAAGTAAATGGGCTGGGAGAGTGTTGAGGTATCTGTACAGGAAGAACATTGATTCACAGTGGAGGAAAAGAACTAGGAAGCTTACCAGCAAGTATGCGGCCTGTAGGGTGGGTAACACAGCAACAAAGAACGTCAAGCGGAAAGTCGGAGAGGCTGAATTAATCTCATGGGTGCCGGCAATGGAAAACAAACCTGCCATGAGTAACTACTTAAGAGGAAAAAACGAAATCAGGAAAGAAACAATTTATGATAACTCAAAGGGAAGCTCATTACTTTTCGAAGCGAGATCGGGATGCCTTAGAACACGCACCTATAAAGCGAGATAGAAGGAAGAAGAAGCATGTGCTTGCTGCGGTAAGGCTAGGGAAAATATTGAGCATGTTTTACTAGAATGTGAAGACGTCTACCCAGCGGTCGATTTAGGCATCACTGGCCTCCTTGAAGCCTTGGGTTCAGCGAGAGCAGAGGGAAAGTAAACATGTCCGCAATAGAGATTAGCAAGAGGCGATTCGAAGATTGGTGGAGGCGTACAACGTTGGCGTTGTTTATGGGAATTGATCATTTTTTTTCTTTATTTCTCTGTTAACATAGGTAGGACATTAGGCAATAAAATAAGAGCTTGGTGGCGTAACCTACTGCCCCGTTCCAAAGGGGATGCTCATAACATCCATCGATCCATGTATCGCACACTCTACACAGCATAGTTCGGTGCATGTCATGCATCAGCATCCTACTTGGTGTTCTACAACAAAACCTTCTTTGGCTTTTCCTTCGATTTTTTCCATTGCTGCTGTTGCTGTCTTGCACGCCATGTCGGGGGGTGGTTGGTGTATAATGTACGTGGCAGGGGTGTGTGTGGCTGCAATGCCCTCTGGAGCTCCCTGGCCGTTGCCATAATGCAATCTGGAACTCCCCGGCGGTCAACACAATGCTCCACAGATGGTTTTAATTGCACGTGAGCCCCCGCAAAAGCATTCCAGAAACTGCTGCACTAAACTTTGTACTCGCGTGCAACAGCCCGGAGGTGAGATAGAATGGCATACAGAAGAGACAGAGAATGCGTAAAGCCAACACCGTGACAAAATGTTGAAGAACAACCTTGCCACTCTTCGCTCGTGGCAGCTTGTATACATGGGAGGAACGTGGGAGAAAGGAAAGGTGCCGCCAGAAAGCATGCTTCGTTCGGGGCCACTTCAATAAAAGGAACGTTGCTACTAAACAGTTGTGGACAAACTTTTAAAAAAAGAAAAAATAATTTAAGGTACAGTACGGCACGTTTCTGCTATCTTCTTAAATATAAACATGTTTGTGCATGTGGACAACTGTCGCAGGGCTGTATTAAAGCACCATAGCACCATAGCTACAAAACGACAATATGCAAACAGTCATCCATCAAATCAACACTTAAAGCTGTCACAAAGTCTACACCCTGCAACACTAGTGTGTGCGATGCAAACCTGGGAGGCCAGCGGGTGCTGGTTTGTTGGGCACGTGGCAGCAGCCACTTCTCGTAATGCTTCAATAAAAGGTTTTGTTGCCCCTCTCAGCCCCGACGTATGAACAATGGAGCAAAATAAGAAAAAAAGAAGCCTCACTGTGTGTTCTGTGTACTAAGCACACAAACACAATTGCATGCAAGCTAACGTTTAACATTACATAACAACTGTCCTATGCTGTCAACATCATCGCCAAAAATCGCCTATGAACGCAAACCACGGAGAAAGCTTCGCTGACATGAATTCCCGCAGTGCGTGGAATCTGCATATTTTTTTTTCTTGTTTCCAATACTCCTTGCCTAGTGTTGGCAAGTCACAAGCATTAGTGGTGGTAGATGTCGCCAAACACCTCATGACAAAGAGAAAGGGTGCTCATTCCAGTACGGCACTGGGCTCACTCACCAGGCTCTTCTAGTCAAAAGCTATCCCTGACTCGCTGAAGAAAGGGGCAAACTTCCAGCAAAGGGGATTTAAATTAAATGGTGCTTTTACTGCAAACAAAAATTTTTAATTTTTATTCGCAGCAGAGTCTGAATAATCCATCAGCTACTCTATATCACCTTATATTAGTGCGCATACTTAAGTTCCCTCTCTTGGGTCCCTCAACTGCACCGTCAATTTATAATTGTGACCATCTAACAACCGCATAAATATGGTAAATAGTTGACCATATCTTGGACGTGTTCGCACTTGACTGTGGTAGCGCTACTTACTCCATAAAACTCTGATCAAAACTGACTCATTTCTGTTGATCCAATGCATAACGGTGACTGAAATGTCTGATGCCATAGCAGATCTTGTTGGATTTTTCGGAGATGATGTACAAGCGATGCCACAAAACATGGCCGTGAATAAATGCTGTATTTACTCAAACCTACAGCGCACCTTCTTTTAGGAATAAAATGGGCTAGAAAATTGCCTGCGCATTACAGTCGGATACAAAACCAAAACTTGGCATTGGCCACAGCCTACTGTCAGAGCTGTCATCACTATCACAAAATGACAACAGAGCATGTTTTTCAGAAGGTTGCTGTTGCTTCATTTTGCGCTTGACTGCAATCTGGAGTGGTATTTTCAACCTGTAACTTTAGAAGAAACTGATTTCGCACAACTCAGCATCAGATGTGTCGGTGTAATTGGCCGCAGCATTTCTGGTGCTATGCCAAGCTGTGCAGCATAGTGCCAGGAATGCTGCCTACGTTGAGAAGTCTGACGCCGTTTGTGAACCTGTTTAAAATGAACTTCATAGTTCGGCAAAAAGTGGTCTTTGTATCAGTAGTTCGTTATATGTGGACTCGCCCATCAAAATGAACAAAAATTAATTATGCTGTAGCTCGCGACGACAGTTGCGATTCAATTTTTAACCTTTTTAAAGTTCTGACTGCTTTGTGTTGTACTTATTGCAGTCTAAACACACCTACAGATATACAAATAAAGCATGCAAATAAATAAATAAAAGGCACCACTTTGGTCTGAAAATAGGATCTTTAGTACTTTCACTTTTGTTCCCGGCACTTTTCCACATCTCAAGTTTACGTTGAAGGCGTCCTCTGAAGATCGAAATGTGCTGTTAGGCCCTTCGAAAAGGCACCCGGCTGGTTTCGATCACTTGCCATTTTGTGACTATGACTGTATCCACCGTCATATTTTCTTCGTGAACTTGCGATATACAGTTGAACCTTGCAATAATAAAATCGGCGAGGAATGCGAAAAAAATCGCTTTCAGAAGAATTTTGTTGTTGCAATTTTGTGCAACTCGGCCCCGGACGCAGAGCAACAGCCCTACCCACATGCAGCAGCGTTTCTCCCGCACCCGCTTGTAGCCACCGACGCGTCCAGTGCCGAGCATGGAAGTGATTGTATCGCGTACACCCGAAGGCAGTAGATTACGGCCCCTTCGCGCAAATCTACCTCCGGCGCTGTATCCGCATGCAATGCCTGTCAGTCGTCACCAAAACAAGCATTCTTGAAGGACGGGGTGGGTATTCCCAGACAATAGCTCAATCATCGCCCGATGTGTGGTACTCCATGCTGCTATTGCTACCTTAAGTGCCATAAACAATTCCACGTCAGTGGATTGCTTAGTTTTTGCTACATTTTTCTCACTGAGGCACACAGTATGCACTGCACTAGGTGTGCAAAAACTGTTGTCACGTGTCGGTAGCACCATGCATGCAGCTTCAAATAGGCTATCAATAAAAAAGATGGCGGCCATGACGCATTTGCAGTGAATGCGATCGCTTCAGGCGCTTGGTTGTTTTTGTAATAAAAAAATGCCAGTGCCCACAAAAATGTAATGTGGTGGTATTTTATGCAATTTTAGTACAATTCAATCACATTTGAGCACATTTTGGAGCCTGCTAGCCTTACATGAGTAGGTAATATGCAGGGTTATGTCCCGGCAAATTTTGTTGATACGCGATTGTAGTACGCGAGACTTAATTGTCGAGAGGTACGAAATGCATTGAATCCTATGGCCGTTCACCATGGAAATGAAAATATTTTGTTGTGATAATTTCATTGTTGTGGGATATCGTTATCGTGGGTTTCGACTGCAGTTTACTATCAGCAGGATACGAGTAGATCTGCGTATGATACTATAGTGTTCTAGATGGCTGGAAGTGGAAACCACTGTCACAGGCCAGCATTTTTCATACATCTTGCCATTATGGCTGCAGCATCGGCCACATGCGCGCCATGAGCCGCAAAGTTACATTTTTTTTAATGCCGCTTTGGCCAAAAAAGTGCGGAGTTGAAAGGTAGAACGCAATCACAAACCGTTATCAGCAGCAATGCAAATGAAGTGTCGAAGAACCGTAATCACTGGCTTGTGCCCCGACTTGTGCCATGTTGTGTTCACACTGACTCGAGCCGCGTAAATATCGATAGCAATGCTTGAGCAGCTGCTGCTTCAAATAATCCAAACAGCATGCGGGGCCACATGGAGAACTGTGCAGAGCGCCCAAGACTGCATGCAGTGCCACCCAGGTGCTGCACTAGTTTGCTGTACATTCTGGTGCGTCCAGTTTGGTCGCGCTTCCGTACTTCAGAACTTTGCGTGCACCCTCCTTTTACACAGAGTTTGAAGCGTTCATTGTAATAGTATGGTGCTTTTGAAAATGTCCATTTTACCTGGACAGAGTTTTAATTGGTAGAGTTGAAAAATCATAAATGCCATGAAATGTGGCCATTATAACAGATAGATTGTTATATCTGGAATCGCCATAAGTGGTTTCGACTGTAGAATTTCTGCTAGAATGAGAATGCATTAGAATCGGGTAAATATGGCAATGAAATATTGTTAATCAGTCAATTATGTCTTAATTTCCCATTCACTGCCGCATTGAGTAATCCAGTTCAAGGGGGGAGAACTGTGTGCATATGCAGACCAAGCCCTTGAGAAACGTGTCATTTGGTGTGCATATCCAAACACATTATAGGTGTGGTCCTGCAAGAATGTCCACATGGACTAGTAAAGTTCGTACCTGGATCAGTGTAAGGGAACGGTGGTGCTGGGAAATCATCCCTCTCAATCTTGGGGATCTCAGTGGGCTTGGGTGGCCGAGCACCCGGAAAGTGGGCCAATTCAATGGGCTCTTCATTGTTCATGTGAGGAGACTTGGGGCGAGGCACACTGGACTGGATCGTGTCCACTGGAAAACCAACATATCTCCACATTCAGACACATTGGAGCAACCGCATAAATGAACCGTGCCAGTCATGTGTCGCAGGTACATACCAAGAACTTGCATTCCTGGAAAAAAAGGAAAACTATAACATCTTGCACCATATAAAACAAATTCGGGTAAAGTGCCTCAAAAGCAATCTTGACTGTATAAAATTACTAGTAAATTTAATACTTGCCTTGTTTTGTGTGAGGCTTGATTGGGAGCTTTCTTCGATTTCCCAAACCATCTGAAAGAAGCAAGGCCAGTTTAAACGGACCATGTTTACGGCATGCACAATCCCACTGCAACCAGACACGCAGCTACTGCATCCTGGCCCGGCAAGCCACACAGCCGTGCAATGCAAACCTCTTGTTCAGAAGAAGGGTGCCAACAAAAGTTTGCCCACCGGCAAGCACCATTCATTACTTGTGGCAGCTACTGGCAGCTTAGCTCATAAACGCAATTCTGGTCAATTTTGCTTCGGACTAAATTGGCTCATCAATGGCAATGATTCTGTTTTCAAAGCAATTTGGACCAACTAAACATCCAATTAGTTTTTCTTCTACTATAGACAGCTGCAGTGCCAGCATTTGATATCCGTGGTTATTTCCCTTTTATTTAACTACACAGATGTCAGCACATTTTCAACACCTCAAAGACAGAGCTCATTCAGTCTTCGTGTTCTACAATATAGATGGCCGCCATTTTGTCAGCACTGGAGAGAGGTGTTTATTGCAGTCTGTTTTCTACTACATAAAGTGCACAAAGACTGCATTTTGGGAATAGCACACTTTTTGCACCTCTTGGCAGATTTCGAATGATGGCATCTACCACTGACAGCTCACAAGTGAGTCACATGTGCAAAAGAAAGCTGCTCAAACAGTGAAAGTGATGCCCTAGAATCTTGTTCAAGGAAAGAGGATGACAGTCTTCTACTGAAATTGATCATTACGTTAGTGAAAGTTTGCGGGCACAATGTGAAGAATCCTACTGAAATTGATCACTACGTGAGTGAAAATTTGAGGGCATAATGTGAAGCATCCAAGAGCTTACTCCCACACTTCGTGGTTGCACTCACACAGAGGTGGACATGCATAGCGTGCATGTGGCAGACAATACAGCAGTGGTGGCTTTGCACTTCTGGACGGCACACAACCGTGCGGTCGGAGGGTTTTATTACATAGGCATTCCAGGCACACTTCTGCCGTCGCCGTGATGTTCCATATATAGTTTAAGTGTGATAACATCGTGGCTGTGTGCTGTAGGTGACGTGTGAGGGCAAGCCGACAATGGTGGTTCGATCTCACTCGTGCAAGAAAGGAAAGCAGGGACAAATTGCGCCGCCTTCCATTGCATGCGAGTGCAAGAAACCAGGGGGTTGGGGTTCTACTCCAGCAGCGACCGCGTATCTTGAAAGCAATCTGCAATGGGGACAGAGTGCGTTGAGTGTCAATAGCTTTGTGCGCACTGTGTTCTTGCCCCTTATTTTGCATTAAAGCGAGAGGCAGCACGAAGGCCAATGTGGTTGATGCTGCTGCCGCACTTCCTCACACCAGTGTTTCAACAGCCAGTTTCCGCGCTCATCAAGTGTGATGTGCTCATGATTGGTCACTTTTGCTTGTACATGCGTGACACCATGCCTGTTAATTTAGTCAGTAAGCGAATACTTACAAATTTATATGACCAACAAAATTATTACCCTTACTTCGTATAGCTGTCTCATAATTTGCTGTTGCAATCGATGCTTTGCATTTAGGGTGAAACTGCGACTTACATGAGGCAGTGATTTCAAATTGAATTTTAGGGCTAAAATAAATGCTGAGAGTCCAGTTTTTAATTTTTTGAAGCCATATTGGCACCTTTTCTCTGTGTTACAACATTAAATAATAGTTGCACAATCATGTCATGGCCCCTTTAAGGTAAAGGAAACCATTTCTTCAGGCCTTCCTACAAGCCTCAATCTTGTGGCAAACATAAACACCTCTTAGGTGATTTCAAAAAGAAGCAGTAGTAGAAGGATTTTTTCAGATGCAAGAGCAAATATTCAGTTAATAGGAGATGGCAATATAAGAAACCTGATATAGTCTCAAATAATCTCTTGAATCACTGTGCACTTATTTGTGCCATACATAATCAATTTTTTGATGTTTTCGCTACATTAACAACTGAGCCATTGTCAAGTGTCGCAAATAAACTTGCCATATGTCCTGTGCAACAAAGAATGTGAAGCTGGGATGGAGATGCAACAAGTTTATAATTAATATGGAAGATATATTTAATCACTGTCTAAGACTACATATTAGTGCAGTGAAGCTGATGTGGGCCAACTCATGGGTGAAGATCTCGTTGAGTCTACTCAAGGTCCCCTGAGCGTGGTTGTGTCCGAGGCAGTAATAAGAAATGAAAGGTACTGTCAAGGTGACTGACACCAACTCGACGTAACAATAGCAATAATGCACATGATGGAAACCAAATATATAAACAGTTTACATGCTTGGCCCAACTGTCAAAATAAAACAGACATGCATGAAATTGCAAAACCAAAAGTGTTTAGTGGCCCTGTTACGTTTTGGCCGAGCAGGGCTCCGAGCCGAGACAGGAACACGACGCCGAACGACATTACTTTGTTGTGGCACAGCTGCTGCCGGTTGATACAAAGCACCCACGGCGTGGCTGCGCTGTCCTTTTTATCAGCCTTGCCTTCACAAAGAGAGAGGGAAACACAACCCTCCTCATGATAAGAACCATGCACGACAGCACCTTATCTCACTGACAGGCTCGCCGGGCTTCGGTACTTGGTGTAGGCAGATGCATGTGTGTGAGCACAACAGCCCTTACTCTGCTCCCCCTAGAATTTAATGG
This sequence comes from Dermacentor variabilis, assembly GCF_050947875.1. Classification (NCBI taxonomy): domain Eukaryota; kingdom Metazoa; phylum Arthropoda; class Arachnida; order Ixodida; family Ixodidae; genus Dermacentor; species Dermacentor variabilis. The sequence continues at coordinate 8,918,216 of NW_027460280.1, read as the reverse complement.
CTAGAATTTAACATTGCATGAATGTTTCAAGACATGCAGTTTAGTGTTCATGCCCTTCTGACAAGTGACAAGCAATTCAATTTTACATTTTTAGGACCTGACATAAATCAAGCAAGAACGACATGGTGCAGCTTGCATTGCGAAATTGTTAAATGTACGAGTCATCACAGAATGTCTGTGGGGGCTTAATTGGTGCTTACCCACCAGCAAAGCCTCTTATAGAAGTACCGTTTGTAGTGTCTCGCAGCTTAATCGTATAGAAGAAATCGTACGGTTTCCAACATGATAAAAACTGGTTACAAGGGAAGCCAGATTCAACAGGCCATAAAGATCACCATTTGCATGCCCAATTACAATACAGGGCAGTCCACTTGTAACGAAATCAAGAAGAACGAAAAATTTGATCGTTATAACCGATCATCACTATATCTGGACTGCCGTAAAGAGAGAAAAAAAAAGGCTGCCACATGACTTTGCAGCTCCAAATCCACATTTGCCAATTCCACTAAAGAATAGATACTGTACATACTTATGGAAGAGGCTACAACGCCTCAGTGGCATAGCCAGAAATTTATTTTGGGGGGGGGGGGGGGGGTCAATGTTGACGACTACCTCTATGTCCCCCCTCCCCCCTCTCGTACACACACACACACACACACACACACACACACACACACACACACACACACACACACACACACACACACACACACACACACACACACACACACACACACACACGCACACATTGTTTGGGATATAATTGGCCTTAGTGATATTAGAACTGGTGAGGCTTATACATTGCTGAATAACTGACATATCCTGTGCTATAGAGGTCTCCCAGATAAGAACCAATGTGGGCTAGGATTCCTAATCCATAAGGACTAGCGGGCAACATTGACGAATTCTACAGCATTAATAAAAGGGTAGCTGTAGTCGTAATCAAACTTAAGAGGTATAGATTAAAGGTAGTACAAGCCTATGCTCCAACATCCACTCACGATGGCAAGGAAGCAGATCAGTTTTATGAAGATGTTGAATCAGCGATGAGAAAAGTACAAACTCAGTATACTGTAGTAATGGGTGACTTCAATGCAAAAGTGGGGGAAAAGCAGGCTGCTGAACAAGCAATTGGCAACTACAGCGTCGATTCGAGGGGCGCTAGAGGAGAGATGCTGGTTGAATTCGCAGAAAGGAATAAGCTTCGAATAATGAACACCTTTTTCAGGAAGCGTAGCAACAGAAAGTGGACCTGGAAAAGCCCTAATGGTGAAGTAAGAAATGAAATTGACTTCATACTTTCTGCTGATCCCAGCATAGTGCAGGATGTAGAAGTGTTAGATGGGGTAAAGTGAAGTGATCATAGGTTAGTGAGGGCTAGGATTCACCTCAATTTGAAAGAAAGAGCAAAATTGGTCCAGAAGAAACAGGTAAACCTAGAGGCAGTAAGAGTAAAAGCAGACAAATTCAGGCTGGTACTCGCAAACAAATATGCAGCCTTAGAACAGAGAGATGATTATGGCATGGAGCTAATGAATGAAACCATAACTAGGCTGGCTTCAGAGGCAGCAATTGAAGTGGGAGGCAAGGCACCAAGGCAACAAGTAGGCAAACTCTCCCAAGTAACTAAGGACCTAATAAAGAAACAAAGAATGAAAGTGTCCAAATCAAGAGATAAGATAGAATTCGCAGAACTGTCGAAACTGATCAACAAAGCGAAAATAAATGATATTCGAAATTATAACGTGAGAAACACTGAAGAAGCCATAGAAAATGGACGCAGCCTGAAACCAGTGAGAAGGAAACTTGGCATAGCACAAGTACTGCACTGAAAGATGAGCAGGGTAATAACAGCAATCTCGAAGATATAGTAGAAGAAGCGGAAGAATTCTATACTGACCTGTACAGTACCCAGAGGAGAAAGGATGCCTCTATATTAGAAACAGCAATGAACAGGATAAAGAAACTCCTCCAACTAGCAATGAGGTCAGAAGGGCCTTGCAAGACATGAAACGAGAAAGAGCGGCAGGAGAAGATGGAATGACACTCGATTTAATCAAAGATGGAGGCGACATTATGCTTGGAAAACTCGCGGCTCTTTACACGTAGTGTCTATCGCCTGCAAGGGTCCCAGAAAACTGGAAGAATGCAAACATTATACTAATCCACGAAAAGGGAGACGTTAAAGAACAGAAAAATTATAGGCCCATTAAGCTTACTCCCACCAGTATTGTATAAAATATTTACCAAAATAATCTCCAATAGAATAAGGGCAACACTGGACTTTAGTCAAGCAAGGGAACAGGCTGGCTTCAGGAAGAGATACTCTACAATGGATAACATCCATGTCATCAATCAGGTTATCGAGAAGCCCGCAGAGTACAATAAGCTTCTCTATATGGCTTTAATAGATAACAAAAAGGCATTTGATTCAGTAGAGATTGTACCAACACTCAGAGGCATTACGTAATCAGGGAGTACACACCGCTTATGTAAATACCTTGGAAAATATCTACAGAGATTCCACAGCTACCTTAATACTACACAAGAAAAGTAGGAAGATACCTATAAAGGAAGGGGTCAGACAAGCAGACACAATCCCTCCAATGCTCTTCACTGCGTACTAGGAAGAAGTATTGAAGTTATTAAACTGGGAAGGCTTAGAAGTGAGGATCGACGGCGAATATCTCAGCAACCTTCGGTTTGCCAATGACATTGTTCTATTCAGCAACAATGCAGACGAATTACAATAAATGATTGAGGACCTCAACAGAGAGAGTGTGAGAGTGGGGTTGAAGATTATGTGCAGAAGACAAATATAATGATAAATAGCCGGGCAAAGGAAAAAGAGTTCAGGATCGCCAGACGGCCTCTAGAGTCTGAAGGAGTATGTTTACCTAGTCAATCACAGGGAAGCCTGATCATGAGAAGGAAATTCATGGAAGAATAAAAATGAGTTGCTTTGCATATGGCAGACATTCTCAGCTCTTGATTGGAAGCTTACCATTATCATTGAAAAGGAAGGTGTACAATCAGTGCATTTTGCCAGTGCTGACATGTTGGGCAGAGACTTGGGAGACTGATAAAGAAGCTTAAGAACAAGTTAAGGACTGTGCAAAGAGCGATGTAACGAAGATTGCTAGGCATAACGTTAAGAGACAGAAAGAGAGCGGTTTGGATCAGAAAGCAAACGGGTGTAGACTACATTCTAATTGACATCAAGAGAAAAGAATCGAGCTGGACAGGTCCATCTTAATGTGCCGGGGTGTAATGCGCCGGGTGTAATGCTGGGTGTAATGCGGGGTGGAGGGTGTGATGCGCCGGTTAGATAACCGTTGGACCATTAGGGTTACAGAATGGGTACTAAGAGAGAAGGGAAGTGCAGTCAACGACTGCACAAGACAAGGTGGAACGATGAAATTAGGAAATTCGCGGGCACTAGTTGGAATCGGTTGGCGCAGGACAGGGATAATTGCAGATCGCAGGGAGAGGCCTTCCTCCTGCAGTGGACAAAAAACAGGCTGATGATGATATATATGGAGGTTGTACACCACACAAAGACAAACTCCTAGCACTTCCCAAGGAAAAGCTCTCAAACAATGAAAATGGAATGTTTTTGCATTGTCAAAACACCACTTTGCTTAGCTTCTGAGAAAAATACTTCATTGCTAAGGCGTGCAGCCACTTTGCGTCAAATTATGCTATCATCCTTATGCTATTCTAAATATCACGATAGTAAAAAAACAAAAATATAGATTACAAATTGATGCAGTTATATAATGTATGTCAATGACTTACGGTATATGAGATGGAAAAACAAACAACGCTAAAGTCAGGGCCAAACAAAAACAAGACAAAACACTATCGTGTATCTTATTGTTTGCAGGCTAGACTTGTTGCTGCACAGGTAACAGTGGAGATCACCATTGTTTTCTAGCCAGGACTTCTAATGGGTACGGTCACAGCTACGTACTGAAGAGGGCGGGCACTATTTTGCAAGTAGTCTATCACTCAATCTTGCTTTCAGCATTGTGGGCATGATATATTATTCTAGATTTAAAAATACAGGAAGAAGAGAGAAATACAAAACTTTATTAAATGTTCTTGCTGGGGTAAAGGAGGCAGGGGGCCGGGAGCCCACAGTAGCCCCCTTCCTCAGGTGGCGACCAGACCTTGAGTCTTTGTGGCATACGAAGCTTGGCCTTAGACCTTTGATAGTATCATATGATGCAAGTTTCACTCACTTTCGGTGATCTGCTGTCCGGCTTGTTTGAAGAGATGTTTGGAAGTAACTTGCAATCATGGTATTGCAGTTATCACACAACACATATTGTTATTTGATCAGACTCTAAAATTGACAAGGCAGACAGTCAGGCTGCTTTCAAAGAGGTTGCTTTCTGTTTAGAAGCATTTGTAAAAATTACGGTATCCGTAGTTCGCAGCAAAATAAGGGCCAGTACCTCCGAGAGGTTTGAAAGCGTTGTGCCTTCAGACAGCCCTTTATTCTGAAAATTGTCGAGACGTTTAGTTAAGATGGACTCTCCACAGCAAGCAGCACTTCTTATGGGTCGGTGAGCCCCAGCTAGGTGACTGGTCATGGCCATCTGGTGCTGAGCAATCGGGCAGTGACGAGAGGCTCTCCCTATGTACATAATTATCCACCAACTTTGTTCTTGACGCCTTTTATGCACATCCCCCACCCCCTCTCCCGCCCTCCTCATATTTATCAGCCTACTTCCCTTCTTAAAATTCTTTTCTATTAGTCTCTGTCACTCTTCCCATTCACCGGGTTGTTGAACGGCGAGGCGGCCCCTAACATTCTCCTATTTCTGTTTCTGCTTGGACTTCGAGGCCATTCACCTACCTGTCCTCCCACCTTTTTGTTGTGGCGGGTACTTAGTTTCCGTGGCCCAGCACCCCTGTCCTTGATATATTTTGCTGTGTGCAAATCGGCATCCTGTAGGTCCTTCTTGTGCTGTTTTTTGCCCTGTACCAGCCGTGGTTGCGTAGTGGCTATGGTCTTGGGCTGCTAAGCATGAGGTCGTGAGATCGAATCATGACGGCCCATTTCGATGAGGGCAAAATGTGAAAACACCTGTGTAAAATTTCCAGAGTTCCCCACTACGGCGTGCCTCATAATCAGATCGTGGTTTTGGCACAGAAAGCCCCAGAATTTTTTTTAATTAATTTTTTTGCCCTGTTTTCATTTTTAACAGTGTGTACGAATTAGCCTAACAGCAAGCTCTTTTCCAGTTTACTGACACAGTGATAGTCGGAGACAGTGGAAAGAAAAAGATTGCAAAAAAAGGGGGGGGGGGGAAGGGGTGGTGCTTATGCGTATCTTAGACAAGCAAGTCGCATTATTTTTGGAATGCTTTTCTTCCATGCAGCGTGGTTGACGATTTGGTCAAGTACCAGAAATGAGAAGCTGTTCGACGATACGAAGGCCTGCTGGGGAGCAACAATGCCTCCATGTTTTATGCATGTGCTCATCCTATCTTTATCTATGTGTGGAATTTTTAGCACTGATCCCCCCTCCACAGTTATGGTTAAAATGATCTGGGATGAGGTGGAGGCATGCCATGAGTGGGGCCGCAATGTCCTGTGCACAAGAAAGGGGGTTCGCCCCATGACAAGGGATGAGGTGGAGGCATGCCATGAGTAGGACCGCAATGTTCTGTGCACTAGAAAGGGGTTTGCACCATGACAAGGGATGAGGTGGAGGCATGCCATGAGTGGGGCCGCAATGTTCTGTGCACTAGAAAGGGGTTCGCCCCATGACACGGGATGAGGTGGAGGCATGGCATGAGTGGGGCCGCAATGTTCTGTGCACTAGAAAGGGGTTCGCCCCATGACAAGGGATTAGGTGGAGGCATGCCATGAGTGGGGCCGCAATGTTCTGTGCACTAGAAAGGGGTTCGCCCCATCACAACCCTTCCCCCCCCCCCCACTTCGGACTGCCACTAGCCCTTGCCTTGCTCTCACATTCAAGCTTTCCCCTTCATCACTGACACTCTTTCGAAGCCCACCTCCTGAAACTTTCTGCTCTGTGGGAAAGGAAAAAAAGGGGGGGGGGGTCCTCAGAAAATTTGGAGGGGGATCGACCCTCCCCTTGCTATGCCAATGGCACCTCCACTTTAGAGGGCAATATTTTGAGTGAAAATTCAAAATGTCCCGCTGGAAAGTGAATTTAGTTCCATTGCTGCTAGATGACACTAGCTGCTTTTTTGTCGACACCGCTCAGGCCAGCGCCACCGCGCCATTATTTCTTTGTGTGGCGTATTGTCTCGGCTGTGTTGGCAGCATTTTCCCAGTCAGATTGGTGGAATTTTACCTCTATAGAAGGGAGCCCCATTTGGTCAGACATTCGAGGTCGTTTGCTGCAGTGTTACGCCATTTGCACCTCTTTTACCCTCTTCTACAGACGCAGAAACACTACAGGGCCGTCATCGGCCTGATTGATGTGAGGGCTGCATCCAGCCAAGATTATAGAAAAAAGTGCAGCCCTTATACGACTATATATATGGTATTGTAGAAAGTAGGCTGTGAGAAATGAAACATTTATTTAGACCTGTAAACAGAGCGTCAAGTGTACTAAAATAGTCAGAAATCTGAACTCGCTTTTGTAGCAGTTTTACGTTTACAACTGCAATGGGCATCGTGTCCAGCTGTTGCGCAAACACTGGCAGCAATCCTTTAGCATGCATGAAATCAGTGAGCGACTCAAGTGCGCTTTGTGTGAACGTCAAGGTCAAAGACTTGCCATTGTCGATCTCGTCCCTGCCGCTGCTGCTGTCGACTCCATAGCTGAATGTCAATGTTTGTCACGACAACGATCACTTTGTAGGAGATTTTGCAGAACAAGGGAGCACTAACTGCACTAAAAAATTCCTCCATCGAAGCACCACCTGTTTCATAGTAGCCTGCAACCAGAGCTCAGTAATGTAAGCGGCTTCCACCATGTTGGTTTTACTATCATGGGAGTTTTTGCCATGGTGCACAAAGCCCTACTTTTCCGTTGATCAGCATGGCCACCAATTCCACCTATCGTGATTGCAGTGCTCCCGGTTTTCAGAATTGTTTATATCATTGACTGCGTGAGCTCATACGTTGAGTCTTGCAAAATTTGCAGCTTTGTCTCAAGAGACACAGCTTTGCGCTTTGTCGGCGCCATCTCTATAAACAGGACTATAAGCTGCCTCGGGGCTACTCCCATGGCATATTTCCATGCTTGCTGAGAGAGCCTGTAGAAAGGCGAGGGCATGAATGCACTGCTTTGCTTTTTTTTTTCGCTCTTTCTCTGCATGCATATGGAGCATGACTGTGGATGTGTTATTGTATGTCTAGCCTTGACCTTCTATTAAGTTATGACTTAAGTGACAACAATCAGAGGTGTCTCCGTGTGCCATGCGGTGTGCTGCATCACCATGCATACAATCATGGGGGGTTCCCCCTCTAATGCAGGTAACCAGCGAAGCACACAGGGAACAAGTTTTGGTAGGTTTCGTACTTTGGGTAGCAGCATTATTTTTAAAGTGCTGTTTACCTGGTACCCGGGCATCAAGCTTCATGAAACAAGAAACTGTAAAATAACTAGACAAGGAGGGCTGTTAACATGGAATACTCAGAGTAGTATGGAGTATGCACCAGGCGCTAGGGGCTGTGAATATGCTTCAATCGATTAGACGGATGTGAGGCATCGAAAGAATGTTCACTCGTAAGTCGAGCGGTGCCTGGGCAAGGGCACCTCGCCGACTCAGGAGAGCTGAAAAATGAATAACTACTCTCTGAAACCACAACTTTATTCTCTGGAGCAATAATAGCTCTGGATTACCAGCTGACCACTTTCTAGACGTGAATTTCATTGGGAGAACAGGAGCACTCCAAGGCACGCTGAAAGTGCTCTTTCCAGGCACGGCGTGTTTCAGTGGTCAAACAGGAGTGGGAGCGCTATCATCCAGTGGTAGAACAAGAGCAGTTTCAGCAGTTTCACTGCACTGAGAGCAGCCGGGAGCAGTTTGCGGTGCTCTCGCCTGAAAAGCGGAGTATGGAGAAAATCACGTGATTCAAGGCGTCATATCCTCCTCATTTCTATTTAGTTTGCTTCAGCCGGCAAGCACGGTGGCAATGGCAATGGCGACAGCCAAGCGCAGCCGCTGTTTTGGCCTCAGTTACTTTGACGCTGTTGATATGAACGAGCTCCTCAACGAACGATTCAGACACAGATACTGGTATTTCTAGTCCACCTTGCTTCTAGTCGGATGCATGGGGCACAGCAGCAGCAAAGCGTCTTCGCCTTGCTGAAGTGCTTGCAACACTCGATGGTGACAGCAGCGAAAGTTGCTGAAGCTCAACTTCAGATTCGAGTCAAGTTCAACGAATGACAGTAGTAGCAATGATGACGACTACGAAATGTATGCAGCGATGTCTCAACAGCTATTTTCGTTGCTGAAGCAAAGACAGAAAGGGGACTCGCACATTGCAAAGACTGTTCAGCTTCCAAGGACAGTGAGATCGTTAAAAGTGCCTGTTTCTTCTTTCTAGCTCAAAATAAATTTCCGCATCACATGGCCAGTGGTGGACCTCTTGGCAGCTGAATTGCCCTGAATGCAGGATGCATTGAACTTCAGGACCCACAATTTCAGGTAATTTTCGCAGGCGGAAACGTTGCGAGATGCATCGGCGTTGCACAAGTGGATGTTGTACGCTGACGCAAACCGGTGAACGCCCGACGATCACAACACTGTTACAAGTGTTTGCCGCTGTCCCACAGAGAATGTTGGGACGTCGAGTGCTTGTGTCACATGGTACATTTGTCCTCACGCATCCCCACATCCCCCTCCAACCTGCTCTTTGGATGTACGCTGCATTCCAGTGGCGGGTCAAGTGTTCCGGCTCTCACTGCACTGCCACCTGACTCAGCGCCGCGCTCTGCTCCTGTTCTCTCAATGGAATACGCCATAGGAGTTGCAGAGTAGACCATCCCCTGGGAACACTGGAGTGTTTCCAGGGGATGATTGAGGGGAGGGGTCAAGCCTCCCTTCCTCACCCTTTTCTTAAGGGAACAAAGTTTCAAGAGGCGGGCTCAGAAACAGCGACGTGAATGAAAGGGAAAGGTTGAATGTGAAATTCATAGTAAAATATTTTGCGGGCACAAGTGACAAGGACACAGTGAAGGGGAGACACCTGAGCATTGGCCAGAAAAGGGAATGGTGCAATGAAGAGGCAAAGAATTGGAGAAAGCATAGAGTGGGGCAAAAACATACAGAGGGCCTATTTACAATAATTACAGTGTTTACAATATATTAGAGCAATTTACTTAGACATTCAGGGGATATTTATTCATTTATTCAAAAGAACCTTATAGGCCCTATGGCAGGGCATAAAGTAAGGGGGGCATATTAAACAGTAAAGTACAAATTTCCAACAGGAACAGTGCTAAAAAAAGATTACCGTGTTGCACAATATTGAAGGCACTAGGAATACAAAGCAATATCTGAACGCACACGAACACTTGTTACTGTTAACAGAGCAAAGGAATACCGTTTATGAAAATGATATACAACATGGAAAAAAATGCATGATAACATACACTAGATTGGTCACTCGTGAACGGTATTAATGGAAAAGCATGAGTAACTGAGAGCGGAATGTGTCGGGATTAGATATGGAGGCTATGTTATCAGGGAGGTCATTCCAGAGATGAATGGCACGTGGTAGTGCAGATGAATTAAATGCATTTGTTTTACCGTAGATGCGCATGAAACTGAACTGATTATGTAATCTGCGTGAAAAAGAGTGGGGTATTTGTAGTTGTAACCGGGTTCGTTTATTAGTGTAAATATATTTGTGGAATAAGCACAGAAGAGCAATGTTGCGGCGGATATCTAATGGCGGCAACAGTAGGTCTAGTTTAATTTGTGTAATGCTTGAGTTTATACTGTAGTTACGGGATATGAACCGGGCTGCTATGTTTTGTATCATTGCCGTCATATTTATTAGGTAATTTTGATGAGGGGACCAAATTGGGGTGGCGAATTCTAACTGTGGCAAAATGAATGTTTGGAAAGCGAGTTTTCGAATGTTTGGCGGGGCATTTCGCAAGTTACATCATAGATAGCCAAGAGAATGTGATGCTTTGGCGCATGTAGTAGTGATGTGTGGGGCCCATGAAAGATTCTCTGTAAGAACAACACCAAGGTACTTATATGATGAAGTGTGGGAAAGCATAGCGTTATTAAGATGATACAAATATTTAGAATTTGCACATTTTTGGCTGAAGCACATCACCTGGCACTTTGTAAAGTTTAGTGTCATGAGCCATTTGTTACACCAGTTAGCGATAAGGTTAAGATCTGCTTGAAGTTTCAAGTGATCGTCAGTCGTGTGAATAGGATGGTAGATTATGCAGTCATTGGCAAAAAGGCGCATGCAGGAAGTAATCTGGGTGGGTAAGTCGTTAATGTAGATTAAGAAGAGTAAGGGGCCGAGGACGCTGCCATGTGGCACACCAGAGCTAACAGAAGAAGGCGGGGAAGAGAAATTGTTAACAGTAAACTGTTCTGGAAAATAAAGAAAATTACGAATCCAGGATAATGTTAAAGAGTCAAGTCGTAGGGCAGATAATTTAGAAATCAGGCGACAGTGGGGCACGCGGTCAAAAGCTTTAGAAAAGTCAAGAAAGATACAGTCAGTTTGAAGGTTGCAGTCCATGTTAAAGTGCAAGTCAGTCGTAAGTTCAAACAATTGCATGTCACAAGAAAATCCCTTCTTAAAACCATGCTGATTAGAAAAAAAGAAATTGTGAGCTTCTAGGTGGCTGTACACGTGGGAAGTGATTATGTGCTCGAGCATTTTGCAACATATGCAGGTTAAAGGTATGGGCCGATAGCTGTCAGGTGTATGAACATCTCCAGATTTGTGAATTGGTATTTTTCCTTTTAACCAATCAGTGGGTAACATTCCAGATGCTAGGGATTGTTGAAAAATATGGCATAAGATCTTGCTTGAGGCAGCGATGGTGATATTTAAAATCTTAGAATTAATGTTGTCAATACCGGCGGAAGTAGATATTTTGAGGTTACTAATGAGTAATTTAACGCCTTCAACAGTGATATCGATTGGTTCCATGTATGCGGCATCAAGTTCCGGAAAAGTTGGAACATTGGAAAAGTCCTCCCGAGTGAAAACAGATGAAAAAAACGTGTTGAATACGGTGGGGCAATCGGGGCTAGAAATAGGTATGTTTTCTGTTCCGTGCAAAGTTATGGTGTTAGTATCTCTTGTCGGAGATATGGTTAGCCAAAACTTTTTAGGATTGGAAGTTAGCAGCGATGGTAGGTCTTGAGAGTAATATTTATCTTTGGCGGAAGATATCGCTGAGCAGTAATTGTTTAAACTGTCTTTGTATATCTGCCAAGCCTCAGCAGTGCGCACGCGTTTAGCCCTGTTATAAGAACGCTTCTTTCTATTCCTTAGTTCGCGAAGAGACTTGTTGAACCAAGGGCTAGATTTGTCGTTATGGAGACTATCGGGACGTAACGGTCTACTAATGCAGTTAATTTGTACCTGAAGAGCACTCAGTTGTTTACGGATCAACAATGAAATGAAGGTAGTAGCACTTGGCAAAAAAATTCTTCAAGTTGGGAGTTAATCTCATCGTAATTTGCTCTGTTATAATCACGAATTTGTTTAGTTGTTGTGCCAGACACGGGCTTCGGGATGCTAACAGCTAGTTGGATGAGGTTATGATCACTAAAGCCACTCATATTTGAAATAGAAGTAATTGTGTCAGGAGCGTTTGTGAAAACCAAGTCCAAGATATTGGAAGTGCGTGTAGGGACCTTCACTATTTGGAACAGGTTAAAATCTAATGTTAGATTGATTAGTTCCAGAGACGCGTGACATGAAGATGACATATGTTCCCAGTCGATAAGCGGAAAATTGAAATCACCAAGAAGATAAACGTGGTTGGATGGACACAGCTGGAGTGCTTTAGCGACACTACCGCAAGTCATTCAAAAAGGAATGATTGCAATCTGGTGCCCGGTAACAGGGGCAAATAAGTACAGTACAGGAGGGCACATATGCATACATACTTCCATGCAGGGGACACACTGGCTAGCGGGCATGAATAGGGTGAGCAGACAATTAAGAGCCCATATAAATCAGGAGGCACAAGCAGATGGGCTAATGTATCTAGTAAGATTCCAGAAATTTTTGGGGGCCTGAGCTTTGCTCATGGCCAATGTTGAGGCATTTACAAAGTGCAACGTGAACACACAAGTTCATCCACATCACTGCTCCCCCAAGGGGGAGCAGTATGCAGGTATGCCTATGACAGGCTGCCTTGCTTGTCAATGGGCAAGGAAGGACCCGTGGAATGCAGTTGCACCTAAACCAGTGTCTTTTTCATGCAGGTGTTTGCCTCGTGCATCGAGCCTATTTTTTTGCAACCCATTAACAGTGAATGTGCTGCATCTTGGAATGAACAACATCACCATGTGCCAGTGACACTCTTTCATGCCAACACCGGGATTCACAACAACAGTGATGGCTCTTGCTTTGAACTTTTTCAGCATTCGTGCTGGCCATCCCAAGTAAGTTCAACATCATCAAATCCTTCGGAAACCACCCCTCAAGATGTCTTCGCCAGTGGGCAAGGCAGCATCCATGGGATGCAGTAGCAGCTAAACCTGTTCAGTTTTTTTTGTGTTGGTTAGTAGATATCACAATTCCTGTGAATTCAAAAGATTCCCTTTGTTTGGTTGAGCTGCCTTGCCCAGGCGTCTTGCCTGAATATTGTACAGAATGCTTTGACTCATCTTGTCTACTTGCAGTGTTGTTAAGCGGAGACATTGAGCTTAATCAGGGCCCAGGGATAGCAGAGTAACTCAAACAACTTCTTCAAAATCAAAAGGCTTCTTCATGTGAACTAAAGTTTATCAAAGTTAAGCTAGACTTGCAGATTTCCACAACAAATGAGAGACTGGCTTCATTGAAGGTAAACTGGAAGTGCTCTCGCGAATAGCTGGAAGGATAGATGGAAGCCTGCGAGCAATTGCTTAAAGATTCTTTCACTAAGGACAAAAGCGGACTACAATGAAAATTATTCTTGACGAAACAATCTGCTCGTTTATGGTATTCAGGAGTCTGAAGCAGAGATGGTTAAGTCTTAAAGGGGGAGGCTACCTTCGCATAGCAACTTTTTTTGTTTATTGAGATATCTTAATGAAATTTTCAGGATAGACTCACGACAAAAGCATCAGTAGAACTACAAAATTACATGCAGTTGTGTTCACTGGTTCTTAAGTTACAGCAATAAGTCAGAATGGTGCACATGGTTTTCTCATTCCAGGCCTGGAGAATTTTGAAAAGGTGCTGCAACTGTGAAATTCACTATGATGATTCCCAGATGGATACCTCAGGGCAAGACGGAGCCCTTTTTCTAAATTTCCTTGGTGAAAAATTTTAGCAGACCACCGAATTAAGATTTTATCAATCAAATTTTGATTAAATATCACAAATCACTGACAATATAAAGGGCTCGTCTTACGCTACGAAATTTATTCAGATACACAATAAAAAAAAAAAGACCTGGAAATCTGATGAGCGGTTAGAGAGATACGGCTGGAACAAACAGCCTCACCAGCCAAAAAAGTCGTTTTGAGAAAATGAGCTTTGAAAGTTTTGAGCACATATATTGGTCTAAAATGACCCTGCAGCATAATTGGAGATGTCCTTAGGCACCCTCTTCTTTTGCCGCCTTTCCACCTTCTCTTGCGATTGCTTTTTGGACTTTTTCAAGCGTAGAGAATCTTTCTCAGCTGCTAGTAGTTGAATGGCCAGGTGGCCAGGTGTTAGCCTCACTGATGAACATAGCTCTTGGGTGGCCCTGTTGCAGCCAGCATTATATCTTAAAACTGCCTCATGCAGTGCTGTCTCCACAGCAATCAGCGACGCATGCTGCTCTTTGGGCATCAGGGACCACAGCACGGAGTGAAATGATTCCGATGCATTCTGCGTCTTTGCCCCCAGGTAGCATTGCAGATGAGAAGCCTGTGAGAGGTGCTCATAAACAGGTAGCAGTGCTTCTGCAACATAGCCTGGAAGATTGTACCAATGCTTCGGAGGTGGCACACCATCACTCTTGCTGGTGTTATGACGACACCACGAGTCTGCACCCTCAGGGCACAAGTCATGGTGAGAATCCTCGTCCGTCGATATCATGTGGTGGTACGATGCCATCACTGCTTGCTTCATTACAGCCACATCGTTGGAATTGTTCCATAGGGCCCAGCCATAATAGTCGATCAACTTGTCGATGAGGGCCTTTGTCAGCCTGCCCTTCCCTCCTAAAGCCTTGTCCCTTTTCTGCACAAGGTTGCGTAGTGCTGTCGCCATCCTCATCTGGACATGGTTCAGGCATTCTCTTCTGAAAAGGGGACCAGTCCATAAACATCTTGCACAAGGGCAGAGAACGTCGCACTATCTCTGTCAGACATGAGCGTTGTGTAACGGAGGTTGTGCTTTGGCACCAAACGTGAGAAAAGGATAACAGCTGCCTTAACCTCCATCCTCCCAGACTTAAGAGTTTTTCTGGCACACATGATCCTCCTGCCAGCTTGCGTAGCCTGAGTCTCCAGGCTTTGGTCCTACTTGGCAACCAAAGAACTGGTTTGATAAAACGATGGCGTCCAAGATGAGGCCCATATGATATTCAATTATTGCACCAACTCCAATATGGGACATGTGGCCACACTTGTGCCATGTTCCATCAAAGTTTACTGTGATATCCATGCTGAAATATGGATCCATTTCCTTGAAGGTGGTCTTCACAGCAGAAGCAGAGTCTGCATAGAACTTGTCTATGCACTGTGTCTGCAGTTCCCTGAATTTCTTCAAGTGCTTCTGAAAAGTCTTATGATGCAGGGCACGATGGGACACGTTCATTGGTGCCCAAAAGTCATTGAGGGCTGTTTGTCCCTTCCCTATCTGTTTTGTTGCCACAATGGCTCATATATTCACATCAAAGGCCATTGAGTCATCCTGACGAGCAGAACTCCACGAGCTTGCAACTACTCCACAATATAAACATAGCAGCTCAAGCTTTGTTGCAAGTTCAACTTGGGTGCCTCCTTGAACCTTCATCCTAGTCGCAAAGCACCACTGGCACGGGGTCCCGGATAGCAGGTTGCCTAAGGCATCCATTTGCACAAGGAGAAATTTTTCACCTTCACTTGTAGCGGTGGCAGCTTCAGGATCGCGCTCCATTGCTTGAAATTTTCCCTCCGTCGCTGAAATAGCGCCAAGTCCTTGTTGCACAGCAGCACGTTTTTTATCCGCCGCCTCTTAATTCTCACACAACAGCAAACTTGTTTTCAAGTGCACAGTGGACGACGCGATCGCACTGTCCGAAGCAGATTAAAGAGGATGTGGAAGCCGCTGTCGATGAACACATGACACCAGGCGCACTTGTCACAACAAATTCTTGCGCCGGTGGAGCAGTTTGTTGACCATACTCGCAGGTAAAATAAGTAGATCATGTGGACAGCTCCAGCTCATTTTCCTTAAATCAGTGTGTACAAGGGGTATGCAAAAATAATTTTTTTCTCGTGCACCAATTATTTTGCTGTATAAGCAAGAGAACCCACCACGTTAGTGTAACGTATCTTGTACATCACACTAATATGTGCTTTAATTTACCAAGTGAGATGAGTTACTCTTATGGCTCATTCAGTCATATCACACTGCAAGCTGCATTCATCAATCTTCTATTGAATTTTGCAAATGTTTAATGAAGCATTTCCCTTTTATGCAGATATGCAATGGCAAGCCCTTCCGTGTGTTCCAAAGGTAAAATTTAAGCTCTAAATTAAAGAAGACATTTCTAGTCAGAAACAAGCAAAAATGGTGAATGCAGAGTATCAGAAGCCCAAGGTACAGAAATTATGAGAAGTGTCGAATGATTTTAAGGAAAGAGTCGTATTTGAAAATGCAAGACTCTTTAGTGGAGGTCAAGCAAGTCAATATAGGTAGAATACTCTGCAAAATTATGCGAGTAAGGGGATGTCAAACAATGGGTCAGGAAATGCGTTGTTTTTCTGCAAAACAAAAGCGGATTGCCATTACATAAGGCACTTTAGCATCACGGGACTGCTGCTTGATAAATTCACAAATAAACCAAAAAACAAGACACACAATAAAAAACAATTTAATGATGCTCTCTCCACACTGGGATACATAAAAACAAACACATCACATCTAATGTGGACATATCAGACGCCTTGTGAAACACTAAAGGAAAAATTCAGTTTCGAGCTATGGCGCTTGCCGCATAGATGTGGGGGGCCTTGCACTAATAGTGATAGTTACCACTGCATTTAGAAATTGAAAGCATTCATGCAGACAAGGATTATTCTTTATATTTTTGGCTACCGCTTCAAATGCCTACACCAAGTGTTACAATGCTGCACGCAGCCACACTAAGGATCTCGCAGCAACACCTGCAGGTAAAAAGCAGAAGCAGTCAAAGTGCTGGTGTGTACTGGACACTATGTTTGAAAACTTTTAGGCAAGAAGAGTGCAAGAAGCAGACATAACAACTGCATTTATTTCGATAATTCCCCATTTCAATGGCCTTTTCTTTTTGCTTAGACAATGCCTGCGCCTAGCCACAGCAGCTCCCTCATACAGACTCCGCAAGCCAAGAGGCCGTGGAGGTAAGAGGCAAGAAGCAATAGCACCGGTATTGAAATTCATCTAATTTCTTTCTTTTTCTTTCGTTTAGGCAGCCAGCACACCTCAAACAGCCACCTTGACTGCGGTTGTGTCAGTAGATTCCTGTTGTAAATATGCTCATAAACTTCAGCAAACTTGAACTTGATAATAAACTTGAAGGCAAATGGGACATTGATGCATTGTTTTTTTGAACATTTATTAAACACATACAATATATGTTATACCTTGCAGTGCTACAGAGCGTATTTTGAAGCTTCCCCCTATATTTTGCACCTTTAATTACGGATGTGTTGTGTGGCCCTCAATGCAGTTCATGTTGTAGCAGCTGCTTTGTCTGTGTATCGCACATTGGCTTAAGCTCGTTAAATCCACATACTTCTCTCACATATACAAAATAAAGTTCTATGTAGTCCTCAGTGTTACAACAAAAAATGAAAGTAAACAATCCGATCGTGGAATTGTGTTTACTACAGTGGTTCCTGACAGTTACTGACAAGTTGACACCTTGAACTGGTCAATCCGTCCACAGCCTCCTTTATTTTTCAAAAATAAAGGAGGCTGTGATCTGTCATGGCAAGGAATTATATGTATACATTAAAAAAAAGGGGGAATGTGTGTGTGTTTGTAGTGGGGGGTATAGGATTAGGGCGGTACGAAAAAATGTACCAACACCGTCCTCTAGTCCAATTCCGTTAAGGTACCGTAACAAAGCGTATTATGCATAAAGTTCATACAACCAACTCTGATATTACTACACACGCCAGGCGACGCGAGCTACATTTGCCATGACGCATTCGCGACTGCACCGGATGCCCTCCATATTATTCTCGTTAATCGTGCTCACTGAACCGAGGCAAACGAAAGATCATGGGCGCAGGTGCCTTTAAAGTATCTCGACCTTGCGCGGCACTGCTGCGCGTGCCAGGGGAGCCTGGCACACACCTACCTCGGCGGCCCCAACCTACGTACCGTTCTGTTTCGAGCTTTGATACCCCCACTGTCCCTTGGGTGCCCTGGAGTTCCTGCGCCGCCTGCTTTATTATAATCTCAGGTGCTCTCCTGAGACTTCCGTTTGTCGGTTACATGTGCCCTACCAGCTGGACCAGTACTTATAATAATAAAAAAACCTGATCTAGCACAGCAACGATGGATCGAAAAAGCGGCTTTTGCAACATACCGCGCCCTTGCGAACAGAATTACGGAACGCCAATGAGGTATCTGACCACAGCTTCGAGCTCGTAACCTCGTCGAGTGACACTCCTGCAACAGGCGTGACCGCTGAAAACCGCATACCGCCGGAAACTTCAACAGGATCCTCCTTCGGTTGCATAACTGCCACCTCTACGGCCATCATGGACCACACCCACACCGTCCCGCAACATAGAATAAAAAACCAACTTATAAAGCCCAAACACACGGCTGCACGCACACATCACGACACTACAAGTGAGATGCCATGCTGCTACGCTGCTACGGTTGCCGGATTAAAACTGACTACTGTCACCAAGTCTAGCAAGCGTCTCAGGAGCTGGCAACCTCAGCGCGTAGCAACATAGCGGCGCTCTTGCGGTTCCAGATTTCAATGCATGGGCCCTATGGGTAGCTTGTCCTCTGAGTCAGTATAGTAACTCTATGATTGTCGGCGCGCGGACGAGCGGCGAGTTTTGCCATGTAGGCGAGCTTGATAGGGCGCATCGTGGCCCACCGCCGAACAATCGGCAGGCTAAATGCAACAACGGTCTCGTAATGACGGTTGAAAGTTGTCGCGTGAGGACGGTAGAAACTTGGAGAATATGCGAACGGCTGCAAAGATAGACGATGGGAAGCGGAACACACAAAGGGCGCCGGCGATGGAGGAGCTGAAGTAGACGACAGCTGGACGCATTATGCAGGAGACCACTAAGTCATCGCACGCAGCAGTCAATGGGAGTCGAGGGCTCCCCCGCGTCCTTGAGGAACGCGCGCTTCGCCCAATCACAGCTTCAGGTCTCAGCCACGGGAAACTTGAAAGCTCTTGCGAGTCCTCCAATCAAGAGCAATTTACGCCTCTCCTGCGCTGCCGCCGCGGGTGGTGGGGGGAAAAGAAAGCACAAGAATGCACGAACAAAACAACACCAAAATGGTGGCGCTCGTGGGGGAAGGGTGGAGAAATGGCGTTCGCACCAAGTAGGGGTATTTTTAGTGCTCGCTCGCCACTCGAGGGCTGCAGCGGCTCGTTATAAACTTTATTTGAAATAGTTTCGCGATGAAGTACACGTTGATATTTACAGAAATGGTAGTTTATAAGACATACTGCCCGAATATGTGGTTTCCCAAAAATCAACTTTTTCGCGATTTTTCGGTTTTCAAAGGCCCCGTCCCCCCTTAAGGGGTATGTACGAACGGAAATTTTTGAACACAAACGACACAAAAGTTGAGAGCCTAGAGAGACTACAATGCTTGGGAAAAAAAGCGGAAACTAAAGAGCACCTCGTGATTATGAAGTTTTTTTTATTTCAGTGAAAAGGCGACAGTTCTCATGAATGTTTTGAATTTGAAGGGAACTCAAATGTCCATTTCGGAGGACTTAAATGGACTTCTCGCCTAGGCTAAGAAAAATTAGAAAGCTGCTCTGGGCTACTGTTAAAGATAAGGAGCCCGAGGATATAGGGTACCTTAAGTATGACAATTTAGTCACCAAAAAAGAGGGTTCGCGTGGGACGAAAAGAAAACTCAAAGGTATAAAGTACCTGATGCCGTTTCACTTGGGTATTGAGCACAACTCTGAAAGTAATGCAGCAAAAGCTTCTCGACAAGGAAAAAAATGCAGGTTGTCTATGAAGGTAAAGCACTTGTGCTTTAAAGTGGACAAATTTTGGAAATGGAGGCTAACGGCGGAGAAAAGACTTAGAAAAATGGAGGCGCGAGGGGATTGAAATTAAATTATGGGGTTTTACGGGCCAAAACCACTTTCTGATTATGAGGCACGCCGTAGTGGGGGACTCTGGAAATTTTGACCACCTGGGGTTCTTTAACGTGCACCTAAATCTAAGTACACGGGTGCTTTTGCATTTCGCCCCCATCGAAATGGGGCCGCCGTGGCCGGGATTCGATCCCGCGACCTTGTGCTTAGCAGCCCAACACCATAGCCACTAAGCAACCACGGCGGGTACCGTGCGAGGGGATGACGACGAGTATCTGCCATCGGAGGCGGATAGTATAAAGTCCATTCCTGGATTGTCGGGGGCCATCACAAAGAGGAAAATAGCAGGTAATAGAAAGGCAGCCTCACCTAATAACAATGGAGAGTAATCGTGGATTTAGTGTGTGGCAATGGAATTGTCGTGGGTTTTAACACAAAAAAGCGGCGCTGCAACAAGCGATCAGGTCATCTGAGGCCAGGCCAAAGGTAATTATGCTTAGCCTGGTAACCTTAGCGGACAAAATTATGCTCACTGGGTCAATGGAAGACAGAATAGTCTAGAGGAATTTGAAATCCCACAGGTAACGCCGGAACAAGTAAAGAAAGCCTTGGGAGCTATGCAAAGGGGGAAGGCAGCTGGGGAGGATCAAGTAACAGCAGATTTGTTGAAGGATGGTGGCCAGTTTCTCTAGAACAATCTGCCCACCCTGTATACGCAATGCCTCATGACCTCGAGCGTACCGGAATCTTGGAAGAACGCTAACATAATCCTAATCTATAAGAAAGGGGACGCCAAAGACTTGAAAAATTATAGACCGATCAGCTTACTGTCCGTTGCCTACAAAATATTTACTAAGGTAATCGCAAATAGAATCAGGAACACCTTAGACTTCTGTCAAGCAAATGACCAGGCAGGATTCCGTAAAGGCTACTCAACAATAGACCATATTCACACTATCAATCAGGTGATAGAGAAATGTGCGGAATATAACCAACCCTTATATATAGCTTTCATTGATTACGAGAAAGCATTTGATTCTGTCGAAACCTCAGCAGTCATGGAGGCATTACGGAATCAGGGTGTAGACGAGCCATATGTAAACATACTGAAAGATATCTAGAGCGGCTCCACAGCCACCGTAGTCCTCTATAAAGAAAACAACAAAATCCCAATAAAGAAAGGCGTCAGGCAGGGAAATACGATCTCTCCAATGCTATTCACAGCGTGTTTACAGGAGGTATTCAGAGACCTGGATTGGGAAGAATTGGGGATAAAAGTTAACGGGGAATACCTTAGCAACTTGCAATTCGCTGATGATATTGCCTTGCTTAGTAACTCAGGGGACCAATTGCAATGCATGCTCACTGACCTGGAGAGGCAAAGCAGAAGGGTGGGTCTAAAAATTAATCTGTAGAAAACTAAAGCAATGTTTAACAGTCTCGGAAGAGAACAGCAATTGACAATAGGTAGCGAGGAACTGGAAGTGGTAAGGGAATACATCTACTTAGGGCAGGTAGTGACGGCGGATCCGGATCATGAGACGGAAATAATCATAAGAATAAGAATGGGCTGGGGTGCGTTTGGCAGGCATTCTCAGATCATGAACAGCAGGTTGCCGTTATCTCTTAAGAGAAAGCGTATAATAGCTGTGTCTTACCAGTACTCACCTACGGGCCAGAAACCTAGAGGCTTACGAAAAGCAGGTTCTACTTAAATTGAGGACGACGCAACGAGCTATGGAAAGAAGAATGATGGGTGTAACGTTAAGGGATAAGAAAAGAGCAGATTGGATGAGGGAACAAACGCGAGTTAATGACATCTTAGTTGAAATCATGAAAAATAAATGGGCACGGGCAGGACACGTAATGAGGAGGGAAGATAACCGATGGTCATTAAGGGTTACGGACTGGATTCCAAACAAGTTATACAAACAGTACAAGTTCCAAACAAGTACAAAGTTATATGTAGAGACAAAAAAATGGGGAGGGGGTTGGCGACCCTCAATGACAAAAAGTTGCAATACATTGAGCATGATATTCACCTAGACATTCCAGAGTGAACTTATTCTAGTTGAGATAATACTTAAAAGGAACAGGGGCGCTATAACGTAAAACTATTCCAAACTTTTCTATTCCAACTCTGCAATCAGCCTACCGCGATTGGTCAAAAACGTTTTTGGACCACCCCTACTTCACCTGTCTGTCACGCAACATCCCGAAAACTGCGATAGCTCCCCATCTGATATGACGTGCACACAATGATTATGCATAATTTGACTGAGCAAAACAAAAATAGTTATTTCTGATTCAATGCCTTTTTGCCATAAGCCCTCGGCTATTGGTCAAAAGTTTTCGGGCTGCACCCACTTCACCTGCCTCTCACGCGGCGTCACAAAACCGCAAAACTTACCACGTCAAAGTGACGCGTACGAGTTAACAATACATTGATATGCCGAACAAAACTGAATTTTCTACTGAATAGGCTCAGGCTGCCCCGTTCCGAAAGGAATAAAAGATGGCTGCCGCCGATCGCTCCGGCACTGGCTACTCGCTCCTGCCAGAGAGCATGGGTGTATTTGCGTGTAATAAACCTTTTTGCGTGGCCGTGTAACGTTTTCCAAAAATTTCTGCACGTTTACGACCTCGTTCTGCCAACTATTCTTTGCGGAGGATCCGTTTAGCGTCATTCTTAAGTTTCCGTTGCCTGCCGCCGCGATAGTCGACGAGCCACCGCAAGCTAAGTAAGAGAAAGCGAACCAATCGCAGGCACCGGCAGCATCCTCTTCATCCGGTTATCGATATTCAGTGCACTGGCTCGGCCCCATTGAATCCCTCTCCACTTGAGCATGCTCCTCGCCTCTTGTGAGCCAATTAGATAAGACAAGCCACTCACTGCAGGCAATGTTATTCGTTTTTCAAGCAAACAAAAGTGACTTCCTATGAACAAGGGGAGCATTTGATTGGTCTGTTCAGACAACCCTGCGGGTGACCGCCCGATGCTTGCGTCGGCGGTTACACAAATTTGACGTCAGGAGATTGGAATAAAAACATATTGGAATAGTTTTACGTTATACGGCCCCAGAGGTAAGACGCAAAGCATTTCCTGCTTGAATATTTACAGCAGTCCTAACGACATGAGACATGAGACAGAGGTTACCGTATTTACACGATTGTAAGTCGACCCCTTTTTTAAAATTTGAAAGTCTGAAGTTGGGGGGTCGACTTACAATCGAAACCAAAACATGGCCCCGCCAAAAAAAAGCCATATTAACGAGAGCTACAACGTAGTTACAGTTTTATGTTTGCTCTATGGCCCTACCCGTATCTTTTCGCTATCCCGCGTGTTTGTTCGCTTTTCGGAAGGGTTTTTCAACATTTTTGAGAGTCTTACAGTGCATGCAACACTCATGGGGGGGGGGGGGGGGGTGTCGATAGGTGATAAAAGCGCCGCTGTTCCCATTTGCGGCGGCACCCTCAGAACGGCGGCACTTGCGGGGAGTATCGGTAGTTCATGGAAGAGCAGACACCGCTCGCGGGTTTCTCTTTCTCTGTTTAAAAGCATTGGTTTGATTAACTTCTTGACGCGCTCCACTTCGGCTACTTCTACGCTTCCCCAGTCGTCATGAGTGCTGCAGGCCCACTAATCTTTCGGCACTCGTTCACAGCAGCGTTCAAGAGGGCTGCCATCCTTTACACCGAAGAAACAAATCACTGCGCAGCGGGCCGCAATTTCGATGTTTCTAAACGGGTGGTGCGAGAGTGGCGACTGCAGCGAAGCGAAATTTTCACCCTGTGGCGGCAAGTGAGAAATTTCCCACGTGCCGAAGTCTAGACGCTTTCCGGAGCTGTAGGCTAAGCTTGCGGCGTACGTCGCTGAAATGCATGATCGGTCCCTGCCAGTGAAGTGCGACGTGGTCATGAAATAAGCCCGGACCTCCGCCTGAATTTTAAGGTTCTGCTCCGCCGTGAGTACAACGAGTGGCTGGCGGCAGAAGACTGCGAAATTACGCCAACCGGACCTGTCAAAAGAGCCTCCCTGACGGCTGCGTGTGGTTGGGTGCATTTGGCGTGGGCTGCTGTTCTGCACGATGACCTGGTGCGGTCGTTTGCCAAATTTGAAATTTCGCTGGACCATGACGCGCTGTGGGACCGCAGCAACTATGACGATGGCAGCACTAGTGAAGACGAGTAGTCCAATGACCATGTCAGCTACTAATAAATTTTCGTTATCGAATGCGCTCTCGGGTTTTTCTTTTGTTTTTTTTTCCCCGGTCTAGCGTTATGGGGGGGGGGTCGACTTACATTCGAGTCGACTTACAATCGTGTAAAAACGGTAACAGCACTCTTCAACAAGGTGCTTACGGTTGCCAAAAACTCCCCGCTCATTATTGGAGGGGACTTTAATGCTCCCTATCACACATGGGGATACACTTGGAACACAAAGAAGGGAGAGGAGCTATGGAGTCTTGCCATGGATCTGGCGTTATGCTTGATTGCTGATCCGGCGTATCCCACCCGTTGTGGCACGTCCACAAGCAGGGACTCCACGCCAGACCTTACTTTTGTAAACAATTTAAGAGGAGCCAATTAGGAAAAATTCAAACTTGGATCTCGGAAGCGATCATTACATCACACACATAACCATACGCATACCGAGACAGGAAACTAGAATCTTCAAGTTCACTGATTGGGATCGGTTCAGAAAAAATTAGGGCAAACAGAAGGAAAGTGGGGCCTGGGGCCTCTAGATGCCCAGCTGGAGCCCCTTCAGACATGAGTCATCCAGCTCAGAGAGGACGTCAAGGAGGCCACTAAAGAAATCAGGACAGAGGAAAATATTGAAGCTATGGACAGCAGGCTGGGGCATCTGATTGAAGCCAAACAGGCTATATTACAGAGATGGAAAACGCAGACTTAACAGAAGGCTAAGGAAAAATATAGCACAATTAAACAGAGAAATTGATGATCATTCGAAGACCCTCGTGAAGCAACAGTGGGATGAGATCTGTAATTCGGCTGATGGCAGACTCAAACGTGGAGGTAGCTGGAACCTCCTCAAGCACTTGCTCAATGAGAATGAAACAAGGACAAGCAAGAGAACAGCTATAGCTAAGTTGGTTCATCAGGAAAGCCAAGATAAAACAGAGAGGGATATCATGGATAGTCTCGCAGCCAAATATCTCCCATTTAAACAACCAAACGAAGGAGACGAGAGCCCCGAGTATACGGGAGGCATGTGTGAAGAACTTGACCAGAACTTCACTGAGAGTGAAGTGAGGGCGGCTCTTCACAGTCGTAATGGTAGATCGGTGGCTGGACCTGACGGAATAACTAACAAGATATTAAGAAATCTAAAGGATGAATCAATCTCTTATCTAACTGAACACTTCAATGAATGTTGGAGAAAAGGGGTATACTCAGAGGAATGGAGGGAGGCCAATACTATCCTCATACCAAAGCCAGGCAAACAACTCACTCTAGACAACCTCCGTCCTATTTCCTTAACGTCATGTCTAGGCAAAGCTATGGCACATGTCATCCTAAATCAACTCACGAAATACGTTGAGCAGAACGACATCCTCCCATACAACTTGATCAGCTTTCGTCCAGGGCTGTAAACTCAGGATGCTATGGTGCTGATCAAACAACTTATACAGGCCAGCCCAGCGCATACGAAAGCTCTTTTGGGATTGGATGTGGAAAAAGCTTTTGATCATATAAAGCATAAGGCAATACTTGACGTTCTCTCCGAGATGGGTTTAGGTAAGAGACTTTTTGACATGATTAAGGACTTTCTTAGAAATAGAACTGCACAACTCATGCTGGGTGAGCTTAAATCAGAGGCTAAGAATTTGGGAAATAGGGGCACTCCACAAGGGGCTGTACTCTCACCCATGCTATTCAATTTAGCAATGTCCAAGGTTGCAAGAAATCTGGAGAAAATTGAGGGTATACATTATGTGATATATGCCGACGAGATAACCATATAGAGCGCCAAGGGCAATGTAGGACAGACAGAGACCAGATTACAGGAAAGTTTATATGTTGTAGAGAACACACTGAAAGACATGGGGTTGAAATGCTCGGCAGCCAAATCAGAACTCTTAGTCATTAAACATCGCAGAAAAGGTCATAAACCAAGAGGTTACATTCCGGAAGATGAGCCAAGAGTGTGCTTATACACTCATGAAGGATCCGCAATCAGGCTAGTTGAAAAAAATCAAGGTTCTTGGGTAACGCATAGACGGAAACAATACTAACTATAGAATAATACAACATATCTCCAATAAAACAGATGAAGTCATTAGGTTACTAAGGAGAATTAACAATAGACACAGAGGCTTAGGAGAAGACAGCGCTTTGAGGCTAATACACGCCTTTGCTCTCTGTCACTTCACTTATGTGGCTGGATTATTCAAATGGAAGCAGGCAGAACTTACCAAACTTAACGTGATGCTCAGGAAGCTCATTAAGGTAGCCCTAGGGATACCCAGTAACTCTGCAACCGACAAACTCATGAGTCTAGGGGTGCAAAACACAATGGAAGAAATCGCAGAGGCCCAACATCTAGCTCAACACGAAACATTGACAAAGTCACGAACTGGCAGGAACATATTACAGGCAATAGGTGCAGAACTGAATACATCAAGGAGCCAAATAGAGGCTGAAGTAGAATTAAGGACTGAAGTTAGGAACAAGAACAGAACCAACCCTCTCCTCAGAAACATGCATCCGGAATATAAATCGAAAGGAGAAAGTTAAATGGGGTTTAATGGCGCAAAAGCGGCTAAGGCTATGCTGCGCCAAACACGAGATGTTTTAAAATCCAGTTTGTGAAGGAAAGGGCTATGGTAATAATCTATATTTTATGTAAAAAGCCAGTGTCATCATAGAATTTTACGGATGTCACATATTGGGACTAGCGGATCATCACCTAAAATTAGAGCAGGGTGTAAAGGTATGTGTAGTTGATATAATTTGTGCAAAAGTGCTCGTCTGTGTGTTTCAATATGCGTACATGTCAGTAAGATGTGCATAACTGTTAGTGGCTCTTGATATTTCTCGCATGTTGGTGTGTCTTCTTTCGTAAGTAAATAATGTGTGAGGTGTGTGTGCCCAATGCGTAGTCGGCATAAAACTACTTCGATGAACCGCTCCTGATGACAGCATGACTTCCATTCGCCAACTATGGGTTTAGTGAGATGTAGCTTGTTGTCAACACAACGGTCCCATTCGCGTTGCCATTTTGCCGTTAAGGCTTTTCTAATCGCACGGATGCTATCTTTGAATGGAAGTATTGTGTTTCTTATCTCTTTCTACGCTGCCATCGATGCACATCTATCAGCTGCTTCGTTACCCAGTATCCCAACATGACTTGGAACCCAGCAGAAACGAATTGACCTCCCGTATTTGTTAAGCGCCAACATATTTAAAATGTCTCCTATCAGGGGTTCACACTCAGATTTCAGCTGTAGAGCCTTTAGTGTGCTTAAAGAGTCAGTGTATATTACTGTGTTTTCGTGTTTGTCGGCTATGCTCTTTTTAACTACAGTCCATATTGCGTATACTTCGGCTGTGTAGACAGAGGCTTGTTGTGGTAATCGAATACTTGTTTCCCAATTTTCCGTTACGGCCCCCACACCCACGTGATCTTTTGTTTTAGAACCATCAGTGTAATATTGCATGTTATTTTGATATTGTCCTGAAGTGCACGGAATTCTTGTATAATGTGTTCGTGCGGGATGTCTCTTTTCTTTAGATGTGTTAACGTCCAATCACATGTGTGTGAAATTGTGCCACGGGGCCAACCGTTGTGGTTTCTTGGCAACCATGAGGACTTCGTGGGGAATGTCATAATCCCGACAGTGTTGCTCATACCGCAGGACAAGTGGCCTAATCGTGTTCAGTTTATTTGTGTAGTGTAAGCGTGTGTTGCATGGTGTGAAGATGTTGTAGCATATGTGTTGGGGTGATGACTGAATTCTGAGTACGTAGGAAAAAGTGAGGAATGCTCTGCGCTGCTGTAAGGAGGGTTCATTACGCTCGATGTATGAACTTGGAATAGGGGAAGTTCTGTAGGCACCACTTGCCAGTCGCAGTCTCAGGTTATGTACCGGGTCAAGTCGTTGGATGTAGGACTGTCTGGCTGAGCCGTAAACCACGGAGCCGTAGTCTAAAAGGCTACGCACAAGAGACCGGTAAACATGTAAAAGGCACGTTCGGTCGGAACCCCAGTGCTTATAAGACAAAATTTTAAGGATATTTAGAGCTTTATTTGCTTTATTCTTTAGTGCTTCTATGTGAGTTAGGAAGTTAAGTTTGGTGTCAAAGGTTACTCCTAAAAACTTATGGTCTTGTTTCACCGGCAGTATGGTGTCGTTCAGTTTTAGGACTGGATCACTGTGTAGCCATCGTTTCTGAGAGAACAAAACAGTAACTGTTTTTTTGTGTGGAGAAACGGAAACCATTTTTGTTGGCCCATTGTATAAGTTTGTTTATTGTCATATGAAGCTGCCTTTCGCAGGCTGTCAAATTTGAAGCATGGCAAGCCACTTGGAGATCGTCTACGTAAACGGAGTGCATAAGAGACGACTGTATAATCTTATTAACTGAATTCATCTTTACTATAAACAGCGTCATGCTGAGAACACAGCCCTGCGGAACGCCATTTTCCTGCGTAAATGTATTAGAATGAACTGTACCCATACGTACCTGAAATGTTCTATTAGACATGAAATCAGTTAGGCAATTCAGCATTTTACCACGGATGCCGAGGTCAGCCAGGTCTCTTAAAATTCCATATCTCCATGTGGTATCATAGGCTTTTTCTAAATCGAAGAAAACTGCAAGACAATGTTGTTTGTGTAAAAATGCATGTCGAATTTCATGTTCAAGACGGACAATATGGTCAGTAGTTGAACAACCCTTTTTATATCCACACTGGTGAGGGTCTATGAGGTTTCTTGATTCTAAAATAAATGAGAGTCTGATATTGATAATGCTTTCATATGATTTTGCCAAACAGCTCGTGAGGGCAATGGGTCTGTAGCTGCTTGCAGATATTGAGGATTTGCTGGCTTTTAGAAATGGAACTACTATAGCTTTTTTTCCACTCTTCGGGTATTATACCTGATTCCCAGATTATGTTGAAAAACTTAAGGAGAGCTTCTACAGATGCCTGAGATAGATGAGCCAGCATGGCGTAATGAATACGGTCGTGTCCTGGCGCTGTGTTTTTCCCTGCAGAAAGGACTCTGTTTATTTCTTGTTGTGTGAGGGGGGAATTGTATGGTTCATTTAACGCGCCAGTAGTGGGCAGCTTCTGTTTTTCAGCAGACTGTTTGTACTGTAAAAATTCCTTTGTATAATTCCCTGAACTGGATACATCACGAAAATGTTCGCCAAGGATATCTGCCTGTTCTTGTATTGTTGTTTGTGTGTCCGGACTTGCAAGTAACGGTATTGTATAAGATGAGTAGTCTCCCCGAAACTTTCTAACCTGTTCCCACATGCGTTTAGATTTGACTGAACTGTTTATGGAAGATAAGTATTTCTTCCACAATGATTTTTTCTGCCTGCCTTCTGATAAATTGTGCCTTGGCTTTGGCCTGTTTAAAGCATAAAAGGTTGGTATAGGTGGGGTGTCTTCGTAACATACCCCAGGCCCTATTTTGAAGCTTTTTTGTTTCTGTGCACTCAGGAGTCCACCAGGGGAAACTTTTTTTTTGTGCACAAGACTGGATGTTTGTGGTATTGCGCTTTCTGCCACTTAAATTAAAACTACAGTGAACTTCTCATTATTTCATTTATATTGAGTTCATTTGAAAAGACTTCTTTAAATTTTGCATGTTTCATAAAAAGGGGCCAGTCGGCAAGATGTATTTTCCAGCGACGTGGCGCATAGTTTATGGTAGGTAATGGGGATGTTAGCTTGATAAATGCCGGCAAATGATCACTTCCATATGAAGTGTCCAGAACTTCCCACTTAAAATTGCTAAAAACAGACTGTGAGCAGAAGGCTAAATCTAGACAGCTAAATTTGCGTGAGCTTGGTGAGAAATATGTTGGTGAACCCGAGTTTAAAAGACATATGCTGTTACATAAAAAATCTTCGATTACTTGCCCTCTTTGGTCTGTTCTATCGCTGCCCCAGAGGCTACAATGGGCATTAAAATCTCCTACTAGAATAAAAGGATCCGGCAACTGGTGTATTAGATTTTCCAGTTGTCTAGTAGTAAAATGAGTATGGGGTGGAATGTAAAGTGAACAGATGGTGATGGTTTTATGCGATAGAACGGTGACGGCAACAGCCTCGAAAGAGGTATTCAGTTGAACATTTCGTGTAGGGGTGCTGCCCTGAACGACTATGGTGACTCCTCCTGACAAATGGCTAGAGTGTTCGCGGTCCCTTCAGACAACGGTGAAAATTTTGAGAATGTTACTATTTTTTGGACCAAGATTCGTTTCTTGAAGACACACTGCAACTGGCGAAAAAGTGTTGATAATGTCTTTGATGTCACCTATATTGTGTATAAGACCTCTGCAATTCCAGTGTACAATGAAAGCCATGTTTGTAAAATGAAAAATGTACTGGTGTTTGCGAACTTAAAAAACTAAAGGTGACATGCGATATGGGACAGTACACGTTCAATGGGCGGGAACCGTTCAGGTTGCCTGTCCCTTTTTCTGTATAGTTATAAGGACCTTGTCCTTCTTAGAGCGCTCAGAAGAGCGCTGTTCTTTTGGCGCCAATGGCGCCGGGGTTTTGGTATCAACCTCCATCGCCTTCTTTGAGGCGCTGGATGATCGAGAGCCAGGCGCAGAGACACGCGCCTCGGGCCTTGGCGTTCTGTTTAATCTTGGGACCTGCGGAACAGCTGTCTGCAGGGCCGTCTTGGATGATGGTGGAGCAGCACTAGCTGCTGCCACCGAGGGGGCGGATGGAGTTGCCACAGGACCACTGACTGTGACCTCTGTAGACTCCTGAGACCGATGTGGTGCTGCCCCCTGCCGCGCCACATTGGCATAACTTATTTGAGGTAAGAGCGAGAGTCTCTTCCTTGCTTCGAAAAATGAAATTTTCTCTTTTACTGTGAGAGCAATCACTTCCTTCTCCTTCTTCCAACAGGGACATGATCGTGAGTACGCTGGATGATCCCGTTTGCAGTTCACACAGCGTGGGGGAGCGTTACAGTTTTCAGATGGGTGATCGTTGGCACTACATTTCGCGCATGTTTCTTTGCCTCTACATGATTGTAATGCGTGGCCGAAACTCTGGCCCTTAAAACACCGCCTTGGGTTCGGTATGTATGGCCTGAAATTTATCTTTAGGTATACTGCGTTGAGAGAAGTGGGGAGAATGCTAGTGCCAAATGTGAGGATCACATGTTTGGTCGGGAGTTGTTCATTGTTTCTTCGGATTGTAATTCTTTGCACTTTGATCACATTTTGTTCTTGGAACCCCTCGAGGAGTTCCTCGTCACTCAAGCTGAGAAAATCTTCCTCAGAGATAACGCCCCTGCAAGTGTTTAATGAACGATGGGGATAAATTGTCACTTTGATTTCACCGATACTGGCGAGTTCGGACAGCTTTTGCACTTGTTCTTTCTTCTTCAATTTAATTAACAGGTCTCCGCTGGTCATTTTTGAGGCTTTGTAGTCTTTTCCAATTTTTTCTATGAGGCATTTCGCCACCAAGAAAGGCGACAGCTTACACATACTTTGTGTTCCTTCACTATGCATGACGTGGTAACGTGGAAAGTTGTCTAGGTCGGTTCGGAGGGTAAATTGAAAAGGTGCATCGGTGCGGCCTCTTTTCAGAGGCCGATCTGGAAGTCGCGGAAAAGCTTCGGCCATAATATGGTTTCAAAATTCGGCGGTGGTGGTAGCCACCCACCACCGAGCCCAACAAGGAGACGCTACAGGTTGTGTGCAACCTGTACACGCCAGCTATGCACCGCCACTATAACCTAATGCATATAACCAAGACTGGATATACTACACATGGTTAACCCTTGCCGCCAGGAAATTCGGAAGTAAGAAGTGAAAAGAAGACAGGAAAGATGAGAAAGCTAGAGAGAAAGACGAAGATTGAAGAGGAGGACAGGAAAAGGCGACTGCCGATTTCCCCCGGGTGGGTCAGTCCGGGGGTGCCGTTTACGTGAAGCAGAGGCGTGTCAGTCGTTGTGTCAGTCGTTCATGAAATCTCCGAAGTACTTGACTCGTCCAGACAAGTTGACATACTCTTTTTAGATTTTAGCAAAGCGTGCGATAAGGTACCCCACGGAAAATTAATCTACAAGCTCGAGTGCATTGGTCTTCCATTAAATATTATATCATGGATCCAAGCCTATCTCTGACACAGGCAGCAGTTCGTAGAAATTAAATGTTCCTCAAGTGTCCGTCAGGTAACTTCAGGCGTACCGCAAGGCAGCGTATTAGGACCCCTTTTATTTTTGATCTATATTAATGATATAATAGACGCAATCCCCGATGATGTGCATGTCAATCTATTTGCGGATGACTGTGTCATATTTAAAAAAATCGCTTCACGAAACGATCACGCATGCTTGCAGAAATCAGTCATGGCAATTTCCAATTGGTGCAAGCTTTGGGGAATGGCATTAAATGTACATAAAACAGTCTTGCTGCGAGTAACAAGGAAAAAGGAACCTAGTATATTTGCCTATGTTCTAAACGACACAAAAATAACTGAAGTTGAACAGTACAAATATTTAGGCGTCACATTCACTAACAGATTCTCCTGGTCAGACCATATTTCCCTTACATGTTCAACAGCTTTGCGGAAATTATGGTTCTTGAAAAGGAAACTTAAAAAGGCACCGGTAAACACAAGAATTTTAGCATATAACACATTCGTGCGACCGAAACTTGAATACGCAGCTGTTGTATGGGATCCTCATACCGAAAAGGACATAATGAATTTGGAACGTGTGCAAAGGAAGGCCGTTAGATTTATCTTTGGAAAATATAAAAGAGAGGATTCCCCGTCCTTACTAATGCTTAGGAATAAAATCTTTTCACTAGAACACAGGCGTAAAGTTAGTCGTCTCCAGTTTTTACATAACATCATAAATGGAAAAATCTGGCTTCAAATACCTCAATATGTAACGCCTCTTAATGCGCGAAAAACAAGACATAGACACAACTTTTCCCTTACGCCATTATTTGCTAAAACAAAATGTCACATGAATAGTATTTATCCGCGTACTATAAACTAATGGAATTCTCTCCCTGTTGAAGTACTTCAATCGGGGAACTTCACAAATGCGTTGGAAAACTATTTTTCACATAAAATAACACAACCATAAACAATTTTTTTTTCACTATTTTTCTCGTTTTCATATGTGAAATTTCCTGTATTTAGTTATGTTTAGTGTCCGATTGTTGTTTGGCACAGCGTTTTGATCCACATATAAATTCAAATGTGCGATTATTTTGTTGTAGTTACTGTGCTAAGGGAAGCATTGTGATTTTTGTAACGTGGCTATGGGATGCATCATTTTCATGCACTGTTTATATATACATTTTTTTATTATCTTTGTTGCATTGTTATTACCTTGTCAACTGTATTACCCCTCCTGCATGGGCCAGTATGTTGGCCTGCAGTATAAATAAATAAATAAAAAAGAGGTGTGTTGCCTCCGTCGGGGGGCATTAACGGTCCGAACACCCGTCATTGGCTCAACCCCCAGGATCCCCTTTTCCCCGGACACGGCTAAGCCGCGCACGGCTACACGCGGGAGGGTCCAACCCTCGTGTGCTCGGGTACGTGGTGTTGCAACACACCAAACGCCTACGCCTCTGCGGGGCGAAAGGAGAAAGGCAAGAGCTAAAGCACTCTTGCAGGAAATAGAGCAGCAGAACCAACTGGCAGCTATAGTTGATGCTGCCTGGGTGAAAGGTAAAGAAGCATATACGGCCATTGTATCAAATTATCAAGGGAAGGTGCAAGACGCTCTCACTATTTTTACCAAGGACCCCATGGTGGTGGAACAAGCGGCAATTGCTCTAGCCATCAGGAGTAATAAGTGGGCCTGCATTTACAGTGATTTGAAATCCGCTATGAAGTGTTTTGATAAAGGCTACGTAGCTGGAGTTGCAGCTAAACTTTTTGAAAACATTGGGATTATGACAACTGAAATCCGATGGTTTCCAGCACATATGGGGAAAGTGGACGAGACTCGGATAAACCTCAATGAGGTTGCTCATAACTTGGCACGAGGACTTGCTAACCATGACAGTCACAACCGAGTCATTCACCATCAAGCCAGGGAATTTAGAGATCATTTAATAACATACCGTAACGTTACCAAGCATTACTATTCAGGACGCAGACAATTCCCATTGCCACATTCAAAATTGAACAGGGCTCAGGCAGTCTCAGTGCGCTTATTGCAAACGGGTACATATCCCACACCATATACCATTAATAAAATATATCCAGAGAGGGAGATTAAGATGGACTGCAATGATTGTAATGGCATCATTGGAATTAGACATATGCTGGCGGGGCGTCCCGCGACTCTCCCCAACCTCGAAGAATGGACACAGTGGGAGAAAAGGATTCAAAGCCCATTGTTTCAGGACCAACTAAGGGCAGTCCAGAGGGCCCATGATGTCGCTGAAAGGCTTGGCCTGACAGTGCTAATGTGGGAGCGGCCCGCCTTGGCTTGAGAAGTCGAGCCTCCGGACCTCATGACAATAAATGTTTTCACACACACACACACTTGTGCTTCTGGTGCTTGACAAGCCACCTGTTCAGAATAACTGAGGTCTTCTTTCTACGCTTACGACACTCAGAATCAAGCTATGCATAAGCTAAAAGTAACACTAGACATTCTCTTGATGGCAAGATGACACCCCCGCCAGATATGTGCCAGTTACGTGTGCTAGCCTTGAATGCTAGAAGCATTGTAAACAAAATGATAGCCTTGAAGTCCTGCTGTTTCTTACAAACCCCACCTACTGGTGATTACCGAGACATGGTTACACAGTGGTATTTTTGAGGAAGAAATAGTCCCACCGGACTATGTCACGTACAGACGAGATCGAGGCTCACGTGGTGGAGGTGTTGCGATTGCAAAGAGAGTAGTCAACAAAACACTGCTTGAACAAATTGATCAGCATGAAAGCTTTTTTGCTCGTAACTGCATGTTGTTTTACATTTTTATCTTTCACTCCGGGCGGGCGCGCACGCCCACCCGTCTGCTGTATCTTGAAAGCCAGCTGTGACGGGGACAGAGTCTGCCACGCGCAATGTTTCACGGGTTAGTTCGTGTTGCTGCGAGACACAGAACGAAGGTCAACTAGCTCCCTACTGCTGCTGCGCTTCCTCACTCCAGCGTATTGACAGCGAGTTCTCGCGGTCATCAAGCGAGATGTGTTCATGTTTGCTTGTGTTTGCGTGACAACATTGTTAATTTAGTTAGTATGCCTATGTTTACAACTTTATATAGCCGATCAAACTACTATCTTTACTTCGTATAGCTAGCAGCTGTCCTTTAATTTGCTATCACAATGAATGCTTCACCTTTCAGGCGAAACTGACTTTTTTTGATGGAGTGTTGAAATTAGAATCTTGGACCATCATCTGTTGTTCTTCAGTTTTGCTTTGCCAGTTGTTTCTGGGATGTGACCAATTAAAATGATCAAAGACTATGAACATGCTGCCGATAACGCAATTATCAACTCTTTACAATTACATTTAAAAATCCCTTGCAGCAATAACCTTGACACTTTATGGCTGCACTTTAAGAACAGGTGTACGGTAGCACGATTAAAAGACAGGACAAAAGAAGACACAGAGGGATGCACACAGCGCTTACAAACTATAGCGCTCTGTGTGTCCCTGTGTGTCTTCTTGTGTCCTGTCTTTTAATCACGCTACTGCATACCTATTCAAGATGCATCACCAACAAGCCCACATTGCAACCTTCGAGCACTTTAAGGATACAGTACAATACAATATTCAACGTTTTGTTTCCTTTAGGAAGATTCGTATTAATCGTCGTAATCCTTGGATAAGTTGCGAAATTATTCAAATGAAACGCAAGATGTAGAAAGAAAAAAAAGAGGAACTAACCTCAAAGTTTAAATTAGCAAAGTCGCATTATTTTAACACGATGCTCCCCGACCATCAGAAGCGATCCCCCAAAATTTTGGAATTTTCTAGGTCGCAAGACTGATCACTTGACCAAATTCGAATGCATAATAATGTTGCAACCGACTCCACAATCATAGCGCAAAATTTTAACTTGTATTCTAAAAGCATGTTCCTTATGGAGCAGGCAACCACAGCTAGAATTCCAATTGAAGATCCTGGTGATGTACCGTATTTACTTACATAATAATCGCACTCACGTAATGATCGTACCCCTGAATTTTGTAGTCAAAATTTGATTTCTTTTATCTTTGCCGCGTAACGATTGCACCCCGAACTTGGTGCAGCGATATGTCATGTGCCAAGTCTAGCTAATCATGATCGCGCTTAGCATCTGTCGAATGCTATGGAAACGACTATTCAAGACATACCAAGCGGTCTGCACACACCGAACATTGTTAGCAGATGCCCCATTTCATTTCTTTCATCACTTTCCGCACTTCCATGAAAAAAAAAAAAGAAAGCTACAACCAAACTTGCCTTGGCTTTATTATTTGTAGGCTTTATAATGGTTGTGGTCAACAACAAAAAAGGTGCTTTTCGATTCTTCTTGTCTGCACTCGCGGGCACGCAACAAATCGCGAGCGGCAACGATAGTAGCCACGTTTACACTGATACGTCAGAAGTGTACCCTATTCATACGCCGACGCTTGTAACGCAGCTAAGGTATTTGCCTACCCTAGCGGAAATGTGCGGTATTAGGATAGTAGTGAAGACAAATGCCGCAGTTTCCGCAGCATGCCCGCCTTGTGTTTATGTCACAGGCAGCTAAGCACGCCTATCTGTTTCCGTCCCCTCAAAGTGGGCATGACTACGTTATTGCCGCTAACTTGCCAATATTAACAATATTATTTATTACTGATACAGAAAAAACTGTTTCAATGCATGTAATGTACTCATGAGAAAAAAAAAAAACACGTTTAGAGTGTTCGGCTTACTCTGCCAGCCGCCATTTTTGTTTTACCACCATTTACCAGCTTGAGATGGTGCAAAGGTAAGCGATTAGGTTCATTTACAACAAATACAGAAGGTTAGATTCACCAATGACACTAACGAAAACCAATCACATTTCATTACTTCAAGTACACCGGAAATTGACCCATTTGTTGTTCATGCATAACCTTTTAACATAAACTAAACATACTGCATCAGCTATCATCAGTATGAACAAGCCACACAGGAAGTCATCTGCTTGAATCAATTTTTAGCTTTTTCCCTTGGACAGTTTCTGACAGGAACTGTCTTTCCAGTCCGCAATTTCGTTAAAGCTCTGGAAGAGTATTTGATTGAGTGAACGAATGGTGTGCGTGTGTGTGTATTTGTGTGTATGTGTGTGCTTGTTGTTTCATTCATGGAAATCTCGAAGTGCCATTTATTGTGCCGAATTGCACTTTCCTGCTTTGTGTAGCCCCTCCACATGGTGTTGGCCTGCCATATTTTGTAATACACAAACAAATAAATAAATAAAACAAAACAACAAATAAATAGATACAACAGCAATTACAGGAGCGGAGAGATAGAGAAAAATTTTACTGAGGGGAAAATTGACAAGCATGCAAAAAGCTGTGTGAAACAACCCCACAGTTTTCGTTCTTGAAAGAATGATGACTTTGTCGTTCTCTGGAGAACGACGAGACCTTGCATTGTGCCTGTCACCAGTGCACCAGTGATGAGATTCTTTGTGGATTACAGATGCACAGCCTAACTTTGCTGCTTGCAAGTAAACTTGAGGCATGAACAGAGAGATGAAAAAAATTGTTTCAGCTGTAGAATCCCCCTCCCCTGAATCCGATGCTTAGGACCACTATATTTAGGAACACATTCCTTGGGCAAAATAGGCACAAGGAGTGTGCCACTTTCAGAGAGAAATGTAGGAGAAAGGTGTTGCCCAGCACTTGTGGCAGGCAAAACATTCATCATCACCATCATCAGCCTGGTTACGCCCACTACAGGGCAAAGGCCTCTCCCATGCTTCTCTAATAACTCCGGTCATGTACTAATTGTGGCCATGTCGTCCCTGCAAACTTCTTAATCTCATCCGCCCACCTAACTTTCTGCCGCCCCCTGCTATGCTTCCCTTCCCTTGGAATCCAGTCCGTAACCCTTAATGACCATCGGTTATCTTCCCTCCTCATTACATGTCCTGCCCATTTCTTTTTCTTGATTTCAACTAAGATGTCATTAACTCGCGTTTGTTCCCTCACCCAATCTGCTCTTTTCTTATCCCTTAACGTTACACCTATCATTCTTCTTTCCATAGCTCGTTGCGTCCTCCTCAATTTGCAATTCCTCAACATTGCAGCACCACAAAAGACGCACCTCTACCACATTCCAGATCATGTTAACTGTAACTGTTGAGGGGGGATCAGAGCTAAAAATTACACACAGAGAAAGATGGGACAAGTGGGTGCATAAAACTTGGGCCATCGATGCTCTCCAGCTGGCCTTCGTGTCGTCGAAGAGCTTCTCGTTTTTGGTACTTGACCGAATCGTTGACCACGCTGTGTTGAAGAAAAGCATTTTGAAAATATTGCAACTTGCTTGTCTAGAAAATGCATAATAAGCATTCCTCCACCCCCTTTCTTTCTTCTTCCCGTCTCTCTGACTTTCACTATGTAAATAAACTTGAGAGCTTGCTGTTGGGCTAGTGTAGTGTGTACATGTTAAGAATGAAAACAGTGCAAGAAACGGGATAAGAAATGAAGACATAAAGAATGTTGATTTGCGCACAGCAAAATATATCAAGGACAGGGGTATAGCACCTGGAAAGCTAAGAAACAGCCAAAACAAGCAGGTGACAGGGCAGGTGAATGGCCACAATGTCCACACAGTCGCACCGCCTTGAAAAGGTAAACAGAAACATAGGAATAGAAACATAGGCAATTCAACAACTCGTTGAATGTTGAATGTAAAGAGCTTTAAGAGGGGAGTGGGGTGATGGATACGAGAAAGGGGGGGAGCGGCATAAAAGGCATCAAGAACGAAGGTGGCAATATATTATGGACCTAGGCAGAGCATCTTGTCACTGCCCGCTCAACACCAGACAGCCAGCACCTAGCTTAGGTTCACCTACCTCATCGTAGCACGTGCTGCTTGCTGCCGAGAGCCCATCCTAACTAAACGTCTTGGCAATTTTCAGAACAGCCGGGTGTTAGGAGAGACGACACTCAAATCTCTCGGAGCCTCTAGCCCTTATTTTACTGCGATTTACAAATGCCGTAATTTTTACAAAGGCTTCTAAACAGGAAGCAGCCCTGCTTCGGGCTGTCTGCCTCATCAATTCCCAAGTGTGATCAAATAACAATATGCAACGCCTGATGACTACAATACCACGATTGCAAGTTAGTTCCAAACATCTCTTCAAACAAGTCAGACAGCAGGCCACTGAAAGTGAGTGAAACTTACATCACATGATACTATCGAAGTCTAGTGCAAAAATTCGATTAAATTTAGATTAATATAGTATGCCCACAAAGACCAAAGCGCAACTTAGCGATAGGCAGCTTTCAAAATAGTGCCCACTCTCTCCCATTCATAGCCATGGCCGAACCACTCTTGAGAAGATTTGGCTGAAAAACAACGCCCATTTCCACTGTTGCCTGGGCTGCAACAAGTCACTTTTTGCTCTTTGCCTTTCTTTCCAGTGCTTTCCCTTTAATTTTTCTGCGTCAAGTAGGAATTAAAGGAAATGCCAGTTCTTTTTTCATTCACGAAAAACGGATAAACGGATTTTTATTGACCATTTGCAAAAATCCAAGTTTGCTGTCGTGCCCAGCTGTTCGGAGTTTTATTTTTTTCATACATAATGCCAATCCCAACAGGTATTTTAGCTTTTCTCTGCAGACTATCCATTTAAGTGTAATCTCTCAAGGGGAAGAGCACAACCTCAACGGCTTTAGAATTTCTGGGATAATTTGCTGTCCTCATGGTTCCCGACCCTATAACCTAGCGGCTAAGAGAAAATATATTGTTGCGATTTAAGTGCTTTTGCCATCACCGTAACTTAGAAAATCAAGTAGCGCAGTTAGGAGTGGTAAAGGCAAAGCTGTTCAATGGTAAGAATACATACTTCTGCTAGTCTGTGCATGAGAATACTGTGGTTTGGAAAATACAATCTCTCACTAATGTACAGAATATATCTGCAAAGGGTTTGCGGCTTTGTGCACAGCTTTTAGAGAAGGCTGTCTGCCACCGAAATGAGGAGGTGCTGAGGATATTCGGCACTCAGCAGTCTTTTGGCTTGACGATTGAATGCATCCAAGATACAGTGCGGGCAAGATTTGCCGAGAGCATTCTTTACGCACAACGTGGCAATAACTCGTTAAACAAGCTTAGTGCAGGCGGACTTGAAATCATCAAGCCGAAAGACTGCTGAATGTTGGCTATTCCCAGCACCTCCTCATTTCGGTCGCAGAGGGCCTTCTCAAAAAGATGTGCACAAAGCCGGAAATGTGCGAAGCTTGCGCACAGCGTATGCAGAAGGTAGCTGTGATACCTAACATCCAAACGCTACCACCCAATCTGAAAAAGGTGGCTGAGCATCCCGACGTACAATTCGTGTTCTCTGCCCCCCACAAGCTTTCAAAGCGTACGCATTTCGATGCGGGCGAAATGTGAAAACACCCGTGTACTTAGATTTAGGTGCACGTTAAAGAGCCCCAGGTGGTCCAAATTTCCGGAGCCCCCACTATGGCGTGCCTCGTACAGTCGACTCCCGTTAATACGAAGTTCACGGGGACCGCAAAAAACTTCGAATTAAACGAACTTCCAATTAAGCACAAAACACAAAAAACAGCACTTTATTTGTGGCGAAATCAAGTATTTTCTCTAAGAAAAATAGTCGGTCATCTTGCTTTGCTTCTTCTTGTTGAATCGCGCTGCTGAAAGCAAGTTCTGCAGGCTGCAGATGTGGCGGAATGCTTCTTCCGCGTTACCTTCAGCGGCAAAGAAGCGCTCCGCGAG
Source organism: Dermacentor variabilis (assembly GCF_050947875.1). Classification (NCBI taxonomy): domain Eukaryota; kingdom Metazoa; phylum Arthropoda; class Arachnida; order Ixodida; family Ixodidae; genus Dermacentor; species Dermacentor variabilis. The sequence goes on along the minus strand of NW_027460280.1, from coordinate 8,877,429 downwards.
AGCAAGGCCCGCAGCTACATCGGCAGCCTTAGGTTGCGGCTCGCCTTCAACCTCATCGTGGCTTTCCTGGGTCACTTCCTGGGGCCGAATAATCTCTACAATTTCGCTATCCGTCAGCGCACTGCACGTTTCGACCGCCTTGTCTACGGCGACGTAATCTTCAAAATTGACGTCCCCGAGAGCATCACCAAAATCAGTGCCGTCAAGCTCGCTTGTTGACGCTTCCTCCGCTGAAATTTCAGAGGCATCCTCCGAAGAAGCTGCCACAAAACCGCAAGCCCTGAAGCAGTTTGCGATTGTTTCTTGCTTCACACGATCCCATGCTCGCGCCAACATGTGGATGGCACTAAGCAGGCTCACCTCGTACTTTGTGGAGCTATCCATACACAAAATCATGCGATCGAGGAGGTGCCGCCTGTACAGGACTTTAACATTCTTGATGATGCCTTGGTCCATTGGCTGCAAAACAGCCGTTGTGTTTGCAGGCAAAAATGCGAGGCGTATTGCACTCAAGGCTGGCACATTCACGTGAGCACTGCAGTGATCGACAAGGAACAACACCTTGCGGTTCGAAGCAGCAAACTTGCGGTCCAATTTGCTTATACAGCTCTTGAAGATTTCGCCCGTCATCCACGCTTTTTTGTTCGCCTCATAGTCCACAGGCAGCGTCTTCACGCCTTTAAAACATCTCGGCTTCGCGGCTTTCCCGATCACAAGTAACCGACATCGTTCCGTGCCAGTCATGTTTGCCGCGATCAGCACCGACACTCTCTCCTTGCTGCGTTTGCCCCCAGCACAGTCGTCGTTCTTGAATGTCGGGGTCTTCTCTGGTAGAAGCCGATAGAAGAGTGCAGTCTCATCTGCATTGAAGATGTCTTCCGGTCTGTATACGGCGAGATATTCACGCAGCTTTCCGTCCTTCCACGTGGCGCATGTTTCCTGGTTAACGGACGCCTTTTAACGGTTAACGGTTAACGGAACCGTGGTTCACACTTCTTGCAGTATAGACATTGTTTCTGCCACTCGGTCACACGCAGTGCAAGTTGCGCAATGTTGCGAAACATGCGGACCTCCTCCTTTCAGCGACCGCACATGTTCAGCTGCAAGAAGCTGCAAGAAGTGTGAACCACGGTCCCGAGAGATATAGATTCTTGGCAGATGCAGAGAAACAAAGGCACGTGAGGTTTTGGAAGCATTCTATATAAATAAGAGAGGAAAACACTGTGTTACTGATATTTCCGTGACCCTCTTCAAAAGCGAAATGTCTTATCTTCAACAGTATGGTAGATGATGCATTATGGTCCTTGTGCGCATGTATGCGATTTTCCTTATATTTGCAGATTTTTTGGTGAATAAAGATAGATGAAGTTGGCGACTGTCCTGTGTCATTCTCCCTCTCGTGATCGCCTTAGTTGACGCTGTTCCTTCCTAATTTGAGTAAACCATATCTGCTGCTAAACATTGGTCACAGCCAAATAACGTTGCTGTGGAGAATACGCAGTGAAAAGGGGGCCTGAGGAGCACTGGATATATTGCAGTTCGCTGGGAATGGTTCAAATGAGATACACAAGGTATGATCTACACACGGTAAACTACAACAGTCTGCAAGCGCACTCTCTCAGGGACTGACGCGCCGGTCACGGTGCACAAGTGAGAAGCCAGACGCAGCCACCAGATACTATGACCATGAAGCGATGCGCACGTGTGGGGTGCGAGATCAAAAAAGAATGGTAGACAGCAACTGTGAGAAGGAGAGCAGACGGGGCCAGCGCGAAAGCAGTCATCGTCTGAAAAAGATATGCGTAATCTTCCTTGAATATAGCCAAGGTTTTTCTTTAATCATTAGTTGATTTTGTCCGCGTGTGATTTATCCGCTGTTATTCAAGCCCTAAGGTTTAAAGTTGTAGCACCATCGTTCAATTCAAGAGCTACTACAAGGTCACTTGTGCACAAAGGCAAAATCGTAACAGCAGTCATGGCCTTGCATCGTTCCCACGTGCTTCACCCTTTCCTTCTTTCAGGCAGAATCAAAATGCTGCTTTCGTCTTTTCTTTTTCATGGCTTTGCACAGTTTATCGCTTTGGCAATGCTTGGCCAGCAGCATGCATTTGCACCGTCAGGCAATAAGAGCCGCATGGCCAGATATCTACGCCAGGCATAACGCCCTGTTGTGGGCCTGTCTCGCAGCAGCCGACCTTGTTCATACATCGCACGCTTGAGAGCAGCACAAGAACAGAGTGCAAGCGCTCCGTCCCATGGTATTTTTGCATATTTCGTGGGGTTTCTTTGGAATGTAGAAAAAAGGACTACGTGAGGTATATTGCATTCGAAATAATTTATTGAGAGGTTTCTCAAGGTGCTCTACAACTTTGCGTATCACACTTGGGGTCTGCAGCGAATACTTAAAAAGTTGATTAATTAAACATAACTAATCCGTTAGTTAAGGGGAAAATAAGAAATTGCCTGAGTAGCACTAGGCCAGTGCCAAAATTATGCATTCGGTTCAACTCGTGTCCAGCGTGCCTTTCATTTTTAAAACTTTGGCTCAAGTTATGTGGGACAACTTATATATAAATATAGATATATATATGTATATATATATGCACACACACACACACAGACACACAGTTAAACCTCGAAATAACGAACTTCAATATAGTAGCTGACCGATTTTCCGGACCTGGAGAGGACCAAAATATAGTCCAAATAAAAGAACAGTCCGAAAAATCCGTGAGCCGATAAACCGAACTTTATTCCAGCTAAACTGGACTGAAAAAGTCGTGGATGGTCCCCTTTTTTAAATTCCTGCTTTTTGTTACGACGTCTGCTTGCATCTGTGCAAGCGTCATGTTCTCGTCATACACACTAGACTACAATATTAAAGCATTGACAACATCTTCCGTTGATGATTGCGGGCGGATAGAGGTGTCACCTGCGTCCCGAGTCGCTTTGAGGCAGTGCAGTCACCTTGCACACGATCTTGTCATCCGTAAGTGCCGCGCGCAACTATGTTGTTGTCAATCGCAGCAAACTCATGAAAAGTAACAGCAGCGGAAAGTCCATCCCACTGCTGCACAAGTCGGCCATTCAGCTGCTTGGCAGTGTCTGTGTCTTCAGCAGTGCCATTTGCCTCTTCAGTCACAGGCTCTTCAGAGTTGCAAAATCCAGCATGCCTAAAGCAATTTGCAATCGTCGAAGGCTGAACAGGTTTCCAGGCATCCGCTATCGTGCCAAGTGCCAAGAACTGGTTAACAGAGTACGTCTTCCCATTGTCAAAGCACATGAGTGTGCGGCCAAGTTAACGGGGCCGGTAGTGCACTTTGAGGTCCTTAATAACCCCTTGGTCCACTGGCTGGAGCACACTTGTTGCATTTGGCGGCAAGAATTCAAGACTAATAGCTTGCAGGTTATTTAGGGCGCCGTGCGCCCTGCAGTTGTCTATGACTATTACCACTTGCCTCTTCTAGCGCTCAAACATTCGGTCCAGATGGCGGATGTAATCTTCGAACATGCTTTGTGTAATCCAGGCCTTTGTATTGCTGCTGTACCACACAGGGAGGTTCTTCCCTCCCTTAAAGCAACGCGGGTTTTTCACCTTCTCTATCACTAAAAGGGGCAGCTTCTCTGTGCCAATTGCGTTTGCCCCGACCATGACTGTTACCCTCTTTTTACTATGCTTCCAACCAGCGCAGGCCTCATTAGTAAAGGAAGGTGAACGATCCGGTAGCATTTTGAAGAATAGGCCTGTCTCGTCACAATTGAAAATGCCTGCAGGAGCGTACACTTGTAGCAGAGCCTTCAACTTACTCGTCCAGTAATCCATGATAGTAGATTGATCCACGGCACTGCTTTCCCCGCAAACTTTCTTGAAAGACACTTCGTGCCTTTTCTTAAACCCACGGATCCACCCATCGGTGAACTTGAAGTCCTGAATGCCCATTTTAAAGCTAGCATCTCGGCTTTCTGCATGAGCGTGTTGCCCAAATAGGGAAGGTTCTTTGCTAGCACTCCTTCCAACCACAGCTGCAGGGCCTCTTCAAGCTTCGGACGTTGTCCTTTCCAGTCATTTTTTTGTAGTTTTGTAGTGCGACTGGTGAACTGCAGACAAGATCTTTTCTTTGTTTTTCACGTAATCATACAAGGTCTGTTTGGAGATATTAAACTCCTTCACGACGTTGACTTGGGTCTGTCCTTGCTCGATAAGCCTGATGATGGTGGCCTTCTTGTCTAGCGTCACGATCGAATATTTTTCACGCTTCTTCGACACATTTGGTGGAGGCGGGTGAAGAGCAGGGGCCATGGCATCGAAAACACGTCCCTTGAATGGACGGCTGCAACACACTGAAATAGCGATGATTTTAATTGCAGTGTATTGGATGAAAGCCGGTGGATCACTGCTGGACGAAAACATGCGCGACACCACCTACGACACCAAGGCAAAACTGATGATAATAGTGGTTACTGCGAGCATCATCAGTGTCCAAAACTGGCTGCGCATGACCGGTTTCCAGCTCTCAAAATCGCTTTCGCCGCAGGCTACAGGCAAAAACATGGCTTTTAAGATCAGCGTTTCTTACAACAGGCGCAACTGTTGCCACGTGAATTTGGATGCCTCCTTTACTTGGTAATCGAATTACTATACCGATCCAAGCCACTTCACGTCCAATCCAAAGCTATTCAGGCTCAAGATTCAAAATGGCATCCTCCCTGACTCGTAGCGCTGGTCCATCGCGGCAAATTTTGTCTAGAAAATCTAACTTCTGGCTTTATGCTGTCCGAAAAATTGGTCGCGAAAATGCATTAGCTCTATGAGTACTCTGATGGTGCGTTTATGAAGTCGGGAATATCCATCAAGTCCGAATTTTTTTAGTACGAAAAATCGGTCGGCTACTGTATAACGGAATTCTCGATATAGCAAAGTACTTTTCATTACCTCTTGTCTATAAAGCACAATGTATTTAGAATCTCAATATAAGGAAGTGTGTTTGTATGCGATTTCAATCTAACAAAATTTCCATTCTGCCGTAAAGGAATGCTGAGACAGTTGGGTGTCACAACAACTAACAGTGTACTAGGTCGTGCATACATAGTAAAGCGTGTGAGCACAAAATGAAAATAGTTGGCTGGACGCAATAGTTGAGAAGGGGTGATTTGCACGTGAAGGAGCCGGTAGTATGCTACTCAGCGCCATCATATGCGAGCTTCTGAAATTGTGTAGCCAGTATCAGCCACCATGAAGTTAAACCACAAGCTAGAGTCATATCTTTGGCCACAGCAACATTGAAAAATGCGCCCTTCTGGACATGCAAGAATATGCGAGAACATCCTGCAAAGGCCATACAACCCGGAGCAGACGCTACGCAGCTTTTGAAAAGTTGCGATCACACACAAGGGACCGTGTGTGCTCCTGCGTACTGCACTTGCGCCTCTGCAGGCTTCCTGTGTACACAGAGCTGTTGCGGACATTCAACTAAAACTGTCTAATAAACGTAAACATCCACGAACGCAGATGGTCAAATGAATTAATTACAGGCGGCTGCTTGCAAAATCACCTCTCAAATCGTGCGCGACAAGAGTGATCGCTGAAGTGGAGCCGCATCACGTTCCGTATTAAGTCCAAGTGCTGTAAGACACTATCGCACCCCGCACACTTTGCGTGAGGGCAGTTGGCACAAGTTGAAATTTTTGGCACGCGTCTCGGCTGCACATGACTGTAAGTACGGCTTAGTGCATACGCAGCCGCGCACACTGCTTTAGAGGTAATCTGCCTCGTGTGCCAAGAGTGGGCATGCTGAGACAGCTGGCATCATATAAGCTGTCTTCACGCAAGTTTAGTATTGATGGTTGCATAATCTCGAGTTTCGGTAACTCGCTGGAGCAAGAGGCAAATGAAGCATTCGCTTCCCACTCTCGGCGCTTTTCATTATAGCGCCATCCCAGTGTGGGTGACGCTATCAGCCACAATGGCAGAGTGCACGCAAAAGCATGGCTGGCTTCGCCTGATTCGCACCGCCGATGTGAAAATATCGACGTAGCATGAAACTGTACCATTCGTCGCAGACTCCAAATTTCGTCAAAATGAGTTTTCTTCCGATTCAAATTTGCTCTTTTCGACTGCCCAATAATTAAGAAAATTCCGCGGCCCCATTCCGTGTAGAAAAAATTGATCAGCGACTGTACTTATTTGCATAAAAGGTCGAATTTCAACACAACGAAATTTTGATATAACGAAGCAAATTGCCAATTTTACCTACTTTGTTATATCGAAGTTTAACAGTATATATATGAACGAGGAGAAAGGGAACCGAAGGGCTTGATGTTTATTAATCATATCGTAAGAAGCCAACAAGCAAAGACACCAAGAACAGCATAGGAGAAATTACTTGTAAAAAAATATTAATTAATGGAAATGAAAGTGGATGAAAAAACACCCGGCCACAGGTGGGATACGAACCGATGGTTTTGCATTACGTGTGCGATGGTCTTAACAACTGCGCTACCGCAGTGCTGTTTCCCCATCCACTTTCCGGCATTTATATTTTACTACTAGAACTAACCCTGGGGGTGTCAGCTAGCACCACCACCCGCAAACGTAGGCGGTGGGTGCGGAACATCTTTTCTGCCGCAGGCGTCACGAGTACACGATCCCTTTTGGTGACGGCAACTGGTCAATAAACCCACACATGCTACCTGTAGTTATCAATGTGGCCTGATTTCAGACCCTTGTAATGTAATGAACGAGAAAAAAGGAAACTGAGGGGCCCGATTTTTATTACTCATGAGAAGCTAACAAAGACACCAAGGACAACATAGGGGAAATTACTTGTACTTACTAATTAAAAAAAACTATACATTTTCCCGATTTCCATCCGTCTCCGCACACATGATCACTTTCCTTTTAATTGTGGCATAACGTGTCTTCGCAGTCGGCACTACATGCTGACAGAGCAAACGCAGAAAACGGGAAGACAGACGGTGTACTAACTTAAAGGGCCCCTCACCAGACCCCACAGCAAATTTTGGTTCTATGCTGAAAATTGTTGCGTGTGCTCTAGGGAGCGTTCTGCTGACAAATTTTTTCAAATCAGCTCCATTAATAGCAGAGCTATAAATATTTCAGTGTTGCGAACCCATGATTTCAGGAGGTGAGCTCCACTGCATAGTGAGACACTCTCTCCCCTCACCCAGTCAATTGTTGAACAATTGTTGAGCTTTGGCCTCAGTGATAAATTCTCAATTTTTCTTCTCTCCATTGGTGATGCCATCCGTGAACTTGACCACTCCGACTGCTTGAATAGTGGGTAACAGTACCAGCTGCGAACGTACCACATACAGCTTCTGCACTGATGACTTGTTTTTCCACCGCAGGTAGCTGTTAAAGCCCCAAGGACTACGAGTGGTTGACCCGCTGCAACCATAAGCTCACCCTTTTGAGCTTCGAGATGAGACAGTATTCCGGCGAACATGGTAGGCGCTACAGAGACCTCAGCACCACTGTCCACTCTGAAGTTCAATAGCGTGCCGTTCACCTGCACTTAACGTACTTCGCGTTGGAGCACTCTACTGTCACAGTGTGCATTTCTATAGAGCTCACGGAAGGCTTAGGTCGTTGCTTCTCCGAAGACCGCTTCTTTTTGAGACAGACACTTTCGAAGTTCTCGGAGCATAAATTGCAAACAGAGCGGCTAGCAGGGCATTCATTGCACAGGTGTAACGCAAGGCCGCAACAGGGGCACATATGAGCATGCTTTGGAGCTGGTTCTGTCTTGCTTTTGCGAAAACGAGTCATGTCAACAGCAAGAGGCGACAAATCCACACAGTCACGGGCTTTGCGCTCGTTTTCATCGTATTCATGCTGTCTGGCGTGTGTGAGAGATTCTTGGAGCATCATTTGCGGGTTCTGACACAGCTGGTCGGAGAACTTCCTGTATTGCAGCGATTATTTCTACTCATCTTAGCGGTATTCTCATGCACAGCTTTCTTATTGTGATGCCTCCCTTACTCAATGCTCCTCACGGAGCCTGTAAGGTATCTTGAAATAAATGAATAAATAAATAAAAAGTTGACCATAGACCGGTCTCATGCGAGCCTTGCCTCAACATTCGGTAACAGATAGTTGCAACGCTTTACCAAAGTTTTGAGAGCGGTAAAAAAAGTGGTTTCTCCTGACTGCTGAATACGGCAATGAAAGCTAGTCGACTCATATAATTCTTTGAGCAGATGTACGAAGTGAGCCAAGAAAGCCTTCTTAACAGTGGTGACGTTCTTCACGTCGGCTTCCCCGAGTGCCATTGATGCAAGAATCTTGCGCGCTTTTGGTCCCATGCAGGAGAGCATTAAGCGTACCTGCACTTCAGGAAGAGCAGCACAGAGTCCTGTAGTGAATGTGTAGTCCTCGAATGGAAGCCATGCAGGCAAGAAGCCTTGGTTTTTAAAGTTGAACTGCGGCGGTGCATGGAGCTGAGCTGCTAAGCCTTGAAGTATCAGCGGGGCTGTCGTTGCAATAGCGGCTGATGCCGAGAGATTTACCCTTGCATCGTCGTTCATGACTGGGCGAATGAGCACTGGGGCGGCAGTAGCAGAAAATGGGGGTCCGCTCTGCTGCTAATGCTAATGGGGGTCCACGAGGATTCACAGAAACTTGCACATTTCTACCACTTCTGACACTATGCAGTGCACTCCGATCACAACATAGTTACTGTGGCGGGAAAAGAGTCCCGAGCCTTTATTGCCAGGCGTATTTATACAGGAGGCATCTCTTACAGGAGGTGTGACCGAACAGGTATAGAGAGCACAGTATGTAGCACGCCCTACACTACACCGTCCACAGTAAATGTAACTTATTAGTTCGCATGGAGTTGCTCATACAGCCAGACTTTTATGGCTGAACATGAACACTCGCAATAAAATGTTTAGACATGGCATTCAGCAGTGGGCACTATTCATACATGCAGTGCACTTGTGTTAATTAAATCAAAATGCATTTCATTGCAGCATATTTAATACAATAGTGGCATCATCTGCCATGACAATTTCAACTAGAGAAAAACTTTTCACTCTACTGTCACCCCTAATCGACTTATAAATTATATAACCAAATTCACTTATAATGAACTTAAACATTTGCGATTGCTTGGATGGACGGAACAACATATTTTTTAACAATATTATTTGTAGTAGGCAATAATTCTTGCTTCTGCATTAAGCTTTTTATGACAGCACATATAAATACAGTCGAAATCTGCGATACTGAAATCCGCAACAACGAAATTCTCGCAAAAACATTTTCGTATCTTTTTCGTAAACATTTCGTAACATTTTCGACACCCCTGGTGTCGAGACTGACGCCTGTGCGTCACCCTGAGACTGCAAGCATTCAATGTTTCCATGCTTCCTCCTTGCGCGTCGGTGATATCTAAATGTAGCCGCGAGGTGCCCCTCTTGTGACTGGCGCTGTAGCGGCTTCGATGAGCAAAACTTTGTTTACATACAATGGAAATCAAGAGTTCATTTCTGTCTTGCCTGTCTCCTTTTCTAGAGCGTGTTTTCTGCCACGCTCTTCTGCGAGAGAACGCTCAGTTCGTAAAAAGAAGCAATGAAGATTGGCCACGAAACGGTACAGTGCAGAAAAAAAAAAAAAAAAAATGACCCGTTGCGTTAGCCACCAGGCCACCCTATGCGCCAGCGCTCGTGACTCGACCAAAAACGGCCGCAGCGGCATAGGCAAGCTCACACTTCTAAACACGCTTCACATAGTTTTGCCCGTCGAAGCCGCCACAGCGCATATCGCAAGAGGGGCACCTCGCTGCTACATTCGAATATCGCCGACGCGCAAGGAGGAAGCGCAGAAACATGCACGCTTGCAGTCTCGGAGGGACGCGCATGCATGCAGGAGTCTGTCTCGACACCAGGGGTGTACTGCTAGAAGGGGAGGAGGGGCTTTTTCGCGATGCGCTTGCGCATGCCGCAATATTTTGTGGGAGAGTGTACATACAAACAATGACTAACTGATCGCAGGCAGCAGCTTATCTGTAGCTTAAAGGAGGCATTGTATAAGCGCTTTCCAAGAATAGAGCAAGGCCGCTTGCAAGGCGGCCTATTTTACCTGCAGCTCAGAACTATTGTTTGGTGGCCCGTCTCGCCAATGAGAATTTGCCTTTGAGCAAAAGTCTCAGTCAATGCACCCTCCTCACATCCGACGTCTCAGCCTTGCACGGCACTCTCAGTACCAGTGCCGCCTCGTTCAGAAAGACTTCTCCGATGCATGAGACAGACAGCCGAGACCGTGAACTGTTTGATGCACCTCCCTGCAGGTGCGACTAGTGAATTTGCGGCAAGGAAAGACTTTTTCATTTTCTAATTTTCTTTTTTTTTTCTCTGCTACTTTCAAGTGCTGTTCACTTCCACCGAAAATATATAGCGTATCTAGCCACGTTCATGACCGCTTGCGTACGGGAGACTGAGACCACAATGTTAGAACCATTGAGAAATATTATGCCGTGCCACCTGCCGCGATATCAAAACCCGTATACCACGGAGGACTCAAGCATGTATTTAGGAATTTCAGATATACTAAATGGACTTAAACTGACTCTACCGACATGCCTTGCGCTGACTTTCGCAGAAAGGAATAAGCTTCGAATAATGAACACCTTTTTCAGGAAGCGTAGCAACAGAAAGTGGACCTGGAAAAGCCCTAATGGTGAAGTAAGAAATGAAATTGACTTCATACTTTCTGCTGATCCCAGCATAGTGCAGGATGTAGAAGTGTTAGATGGGGTAAAGTGAAGTGATCATAGGTTAGTGAGGGCTAGGATTCACCTCAATTTGAAAGAAAGAGCAAAATTGGTCCAGAAGAAACAGGTAAACCTAGAGGCAGCAAGAGTAAAAGCAGACAAATTCAGGCTGGTACTCGCAAACAAATATGCAGCCTTAGAACAGAGAGATGATTATGGCATGGAGCTAATGAATGAAACCATAACTAGGCTGGCTTCAGAGGCAGCAATTGAAGTGGGAGGCAAGGCACCAAGGCAACAAGTAGGCAAACTCTCCCAAGTAACTAAGGACCTAATAAAGAAACAAAGAATGAAAGTGTCCAAATCAAGAGATAAGATAGAATTCGCAGAACTGTCGAAACTGATCAACAAAGCGAAAATAAATGATATTCGAAATTATAACGTGAGAAACACTGAAGAAGCCATAGAAAATGGACGCAGCCTGAAACCAGTGAGAAGGAAACTTGGCATAGCACAAGTACTGCACTGAAAGATGAGCAGGGTAATAACAGCAATCTCGAAGATATAGTAGAAGAAGCGGAAGAATTCTATACTGACCTGTACAGTACCCAGAGGAGAAAGGATGCCTCTATATTAGAAACAGCAATGAACAGGATAAAGAAACTCCTCCAACTAGCAATGAGGTCAGAAGGGCCTTGCAAGACATGAAACGAGAAAGAGCGGCAGGAGAAGATGGAATGACACTCGATTTAATCAAAGATGGAGGCGACATTATGCTTGGAAAACTCGCGGCTCTTTACACGTAGTGTCTATCGCCTGCAAGGGTCCCAGAAAACTGGAAGAATGCAAACATTACACTAATCCACGAAAAGGGAGACGTTAAAGAACAGAAAAATTATAGGCCCATTAAGCTTACTCCCACCAGTATTGTATAAAATATTTACCAAAATAATCTCCAATAGAATAAGGGCAACACTGGACTTTAGTCAAGCAAGGGAACAGGCTGGCTTCAGGAAGAGATACTCTACAATGGATAACATCCATGTCATCAATCAGGTTATCGAGAAGCCCGCAGAGTACAATAAGCCTCTCTATATGGCTTTAATAGATAACAAAAAGGCATTTGATTCAGTAGAGATAGTACCAGCACTCAGAGGCATTACGTAATCAGGGAGTACACACCGCTTATGTAAATACCTTGGAAAATATCTACAGAGATTCCACAGCTACCTTAATACTACACAAGAAAAGTAGGAAGATACCTATAAAGGAAGGGGTCAGACAAGCAGACACAATCTCTCCAATGCTCTTCACTGCGTACTAGGAAGAAGTATTGAAGTTATTAAACTGGGAAGGCTTAGAAGTGAGGATCGACGGCGAATATCTCAGCAACCTTCGGTTTGCCATTGACATTGTTCTATTCAGCAACAGTTACAACAAATGATTGAGGACCTAAACAGAGAGAGTGTAAGAGTGGGGTTGAAGATTAATATGCAGAAGACAAAGATAATGATGAATAGCCATGCAAAGGAACAAGAGTTCAGGATCGCAAGTCAGCCTCTAGAGTCTGTGAAGGAGCATGTTTACCTAGGTCAATTAATCACAGAGAACCCTGATCATGAGAAGGAAATTTACAGAACAATAAAAATGGGTTGGATCACATAAAGCAGACATTGCCAGCTTCTGACTGAAAGCTTGCCATTATCATTGAAAAAGAAGGTGTAGAATCAGTGCATTTTACCAGGGCTGACATAAGGGCCAGAGACTACTGACAAAGAAACTTGAGAACAAGTTAAGGACCGTGCAAAGAGCAATGGAACGAAGATTGCTAGGCATAACGTTAAGAGACAGAAAGAGAGCGGTTTAGATTAGAGAGCAAATGGGTATAGACGATATTCTAATTGACATCAAGAGAAAAAATGGAGCTGGGCAGGTCATGTAATGCGCAGGTTAGATAACCGTTGGACCATTAGGGTTACAGAATGGGTACCAAGAGAAGGAAAACGCAATCAAGGACAAAAGACTAGGTGGAACGATGAAATTACGAAATTCGCGGGCCTTAGTTGGAATCTGTTGGCGCAAGACAAGGGTAATTGGAAATCGCAGGGGAGGCCTTCATCCTGCAGTGGACATAAAACAGGCTGATAATGATGAATCAAATTCCAGCTATGTTGGCGGCACGCGTGCAGCGTTGGGCCTTGCAGATTGTTGCTTATGACTACAAATGGGTTTATCACAAATCACGGGATATCGGCAACGCTGACTTACTTTCACGCCTGTCACTTCAGAACACAGGTCATGTGTACACAGATGAGGGGTATGACGCGTACAAAGGTTTTTCTATATGCTGGACGAACTCCCACTTTCGGCAGAAGACATTAGAGGGGAAACAAGCAAAGACAAGCTGTTATCAAAGGTGTTTTACACTCAGGTCGGTTGACCTTCAAAAGTATCTGATCACGCTATGGCACCATATCTTGTGCGACGAAGTCAGCTTTCTGTTGACAGAGAATGCGTGACGTGGGGAAATCGGGTGACAGTGCCAATTTTTCTTCGTGTAAAGGTGCTATCGCGGTTGCACGAAAGCCATCCGGGAATGGCACATATAAAAATGCTTTCTAGAGGCCATGTGTGGTGACCGCACCTTACGCAAGACGTTGAACAAACAGTGAAAGCATGTGTCACATGCCAGTTGACCTAAAATGCGGCACCCGAAGTTTCGGTAATGTCATGGGGAGTGTCTAGGTGCCTGTGGGAGAGTGCACACTTAGATTTTGCTCATCATGATCAGCATTGGTTTCTAGTGCTTAATATTTGCCGCGTACGGATTACCAGAGGAAGTGGTAACAGACAATGGCCTGTAGTTTACACCGGCACTTTTCGAGACATTCACGAGACGGAATGGCATTCGGCACACTAAATCGCCTCCTTATCACCCTGCATCGAATCGCAGCGCCGAGCTTCGCGTACAGACTTTAAAAAAATCTTTTTAAGGGGGGAGGCTACTTTGGAGACCAAACTGTTTTATTTTTTAAGATATCCAGATGAAACTTTCAGGGTATGTTCACACCACCAAACTATGAGGAACTGCAAAGTTTCATGAAGATGGGTTTATTAGTTCAAGAGTTATTGAGGTCTAACTAGGTGATTCATGTACATGCCTGAGGAAGAGCCTGAAGAAATGCCAGGACATTGTAAGAAGCTGAAATTCACTGTGATGATCCCTTGATAGATATCCCAGGGGACTAAAGAGCCCTTTTCTTTCATTTCTCCTCCAAAAAATTTTAAGACAACTTTGAATTTGATGTAGCCAGTAATGACCACATTCATCAAAAATTAATTGCTTATTATAAATTAACTGCACCAGCTTTCAAAAAAAGAAGCCTGTTACCCCCTGTAAAGTCATTCAGGAACAGAATAAAAAAAAAAGAAAACGGCATACAAATCTGAAGGGCGGTTCTTGAGATATCGCCTTCCCCAGCACCACTACTAGCAAAAAAATCCATTCCGAGAAAACAGGCCTTAAAGTTTAACACATGTGTTTTTTTTATTAGAAAGCTCCTGCGGGGCTTTTAATTAACTCTTGCGGCTCCAGGCACACTCAATGTGTCGGATTTTCGACTGGCGACAGCCGAAAGCACAGTTCCGCCGTTGAAAAGCGTCTACGCAGTCGGCACTCGCTGTGGAAGATCGATGCGCGTACAAGACGCAGATCGCGCTCCCACGCACCGAACATCTGCACTGTATTGGGCTTTGCCGGCATCGCGTGCGGCAAAGGACTAGCGAAAAAAAAAAAAAAAAAGAAACTGAGAAAGTAATCTAAAAACACAACATGCACCCCACACTTGTCGCCAACCTTCTTGAGGCGGTGAGAAACGTGGTGCCAATAGAGCACTATGACAGGATGCTTAGCGGGCGTGTTTTCAGCACCGGAAAAGCTGGGACGAATGTGTCGTCTAGTAAACAAATCCCAGAAGAAGCCAGCCTGCAAAATAAAGCCCACCAAAGCCCTCGTTGAATGTGACGTCGGTGTTATGTACAGTATTCCCCTCGCCTGTGGGAAATGCTATATTGGCCAAACCAGGCGCTGTCTGAATGAACGCCTGCTAGAGCGTCGCAGGAATGCTACTTCACGAAGTTGCACTGATCATTTAGCCGACCACATTCGCCGTTGCTTGCACAAGCCAGCATGCAAGGCGTTTTTCGAACGAACACGTGTGTTACGCAAATATAGCAATAAGAAAAACCGGAAAATTTTTGAAGCATTTTGTATCTCCAATGAAAACGATTACTGTGTGGGAAAAAAGAACATGATTATCTTAGGGCAAATGGGTGTGTCGAATCAGCTAGACAGGGTGGGAGATGAGCAAGATTGTACTGAGTGATGTAAAAAAGAGGGGAAGGAAAGAGAGGGGGAAAGGTTTTTTCACTTTTTGCTTTTATTCCTTGCTTCTTTTGGTTTGACACTCCTGATGACTGTTGCCTGGACCAAGGAAATATTTTTGGATAGTCCTGTGCACTAGCAGCCCCCCCTCCTCCCCCTGTGTACATAAAGCCCTGTTTTCCATGAATAAAATTCAGTTGAAGTCTGGCGTTCATGTTGTCTTTCTCTTCTCGTCCGTGTTTAATTGTGCGCTGGAACGATGTTTCATAATGCTAATCCCAACCAACTAGCCCAGCTGTCCACATTTAGCGATGTTCTGGCAAGTAGGCTACTGCGTACTTGAAGACACAACAGTAGCCATTTACTGTTAGCCATTTACGACTGTTAAAACGCGCTGCACTGATATGTGGACGATACCACATTTTTGTACGAATTACAAATTTCAGTCACTGGCTCACAATGTTCCCCTAACACTTAATAAGCACCAAAATACTGCTAGATATAGTAGAAGGCAGCTTCGAACATATCTTGTGCAATTGTAACTAAATAAAAGATCCAGCGTATTGTGAGTGACCTCTTGGTTTGATACTGTGTTTCTGGCCTATTGTGTATTGTTTATGTACAGAGTGTTCGATTGCTTATGTATCGTGCTGTAAAGTCATATTGTTTTGTTTTTGTGTTTTCATGCCTACTGATTGCGTACAGTGCACTTGAAATTGTTATTTGAGAATGAACTTCAACTTGGTGTCTTTTCGTTACCTGTTCTCAACTTTGTTTGTTTCTTCCAATACTTAATTTGCTGATCTTTGGCGTATCTTGTAAAACTGATTTCTTAAAATGAAATAGTGTTTGATTCCATTGCTTGCGATTATACCTGTTTTTTTTATGTGTCTTGTCCGCTATGCCTTGTAACGGCTTCCTGCGCCTTTTGTCTAGCTGCTCTAGCAGCTTTTAGCCAGGAAGCCGTCCAGATGCTTCTGGGAAATAAATTGAATTGAATTGAAAAAATTGAAAATTTAAAGATTGAAAGAGTAGTACTGCCGGACTATTATTAGCTGCATGAACGAGATACAGGCAAACTTCAACATAACCAAGTTGAATAGGACATGAAAATACCTTCATTATATCCAATATTCATAAGCATACATGCAAATATAGGTGAAAAAAATTCTTGATCAGGTCTATGCATAAAGAACGCAAGCAGAATGCCTTGACGAGCAAGCAAAAGGTCTACTTCCGATTTTGATGGTCCATCGGTAGCTTGCCATGTCACGTAGTGGCATGGGAACAAAGATAATTACATATGTGCACTATGCACCTCTGTAAATACACAACCGCGCAATCGGTGCTGTCATACAGGATCTGCACAGTGACTTCCAAACTGTAGCCCAACCAAGCTAAACTGCTGGACAAAATACATGCAAGCATCTTGGATGTGACGTTTCAATATTCTATACCCAATGACCACTTCCTGTTGCAGCCCAGCCAAAGCTACAGAGCAGCATGTAGTCAGACATTCTAAACATCTGTAGACTATGTAGCATGAATAAAGGGAAAATCAGACAGCCACCCGTTCGTAGCAATTGCTACAAAGGAAACCCATACGGGTTCCTCGAAAGAAAAGCCTCATAGTTGCAGAAAAAAGGCGGTGGTCCCGGGTTCGATTCCCGGACCAGGACGAATTTTTCTTCAGCTATGAGGCTTTTGTTTCAAGGAACGCGTATGGGTTTCCTTTGTAGCAATTGCTACGAATGGGTGGATGTCAGATTTTCCCTTTATTCATTACTTCTCTCCACCTTGTGGGTAGATGATGGCGTCGCCCGCGATGATGGCGTCGCCCGCGATGATGGCGTCGCCCGCGAGCTGCTGTGACTGTCTCATTTCGTGCAGCGCACGATTCTGCACGCTGTGCACGAGGACACCTGACTAGAGGTATAAGTAAACGCTACACAAATACTGAGACAGACACAAGTGGATCGCAGAGCATGATCACGCGCGCTGGAACACGGTAGAAAATGGCATAGTTTGGGTACCTGCGCACATGACTGCTCGGCCATGGGAACAAGCAGACAAATGCAGCTCTCTTGCTTCGGTGCGAAGCAAAACAAAAATGCACAGACATTCCGTTTGTGTAATTTATTATTTCTCTAAACTTCAATTCGTCAATTCAAGCAAAAGATCACACAAATAACAGATGTTCATTTGAATAATTCTCGAAAGTCTCGTGTCATTACGAGCGATGTCACACTACAGACACAACTACGTCACCATCGGGCTTGGAGCGCGGTCGCCATAAGGAAAAGAGAAAATGCCGTTCAGATTGAAATTTCAGACCTTTCCGCCGTTCATAGCGATGTGATTCTTCACAAACACGATTGTTAGCATACATTGTATGCTCTGCACTTGTCAGCTCAAATAGCCCGACCTGGTGAGGGGCCCTTTTAAACGAAAACTTCAATGATCCAGAAGCAAGTACCTGGTGGCCGGTGAAACTGGGGCGACTTGGGTGGGTGTGGCTCGAGGGGCCTGCGCAAATAGCCCTGGGTTGGCTCTGCAGTCAGGTAGCTGTAGGCGTACACACGACTGAGGTCACTCAGCAGGGGCTCTTTGTCCAGCAAGCTGCCAGGGCTTGACGACCGGCCATACTGCCAGTATCAAGAATGTTGTAAACAGATATAGACAAACATCATAACAATACAAAAGACGCAAAAAGCTTAAGTTTTCAATGACACTTGCTTTCTATAGCAGCAGTGGCTTGGTTCTTCAAAGAAATGTAGATTATTCTAAGCAGAGGACCTCTTAGCAAAGAAATGACTGTGCATAACATGAAAATAAATCTCTCTGGTTTACATGGTAGACAACGTCTATAGGTGCATGTGTGCATCACAATCCATGTACAGCAAAATGCACAACAATGAAATTATCAGTGACACAAATGACAAAACCCAAGTAAACAAGGATTCGTGAGCAGATGTGGGCAGAAAAGAGACTAATTGCCACTGCTGAAATGAGTTATGTATAAGGCATGTACTGCAGCGCAACTCCTCTTTTGCGCTTCCCTAAGAACACTAGACACTGTTAAGAACGGCCAGCTGCAGTGCAACTTTGCCAGCCAGTTACGCCAGCGGTGGCAACCTCACCTTGGAATGCCGCCGCCAACCTCTGGCCACGGCGTGGCCAAGTTGACTTTCTGTCGGTAACAATACGCGCATCCTCCACTCTCCGTCGCTTCAGCTAGGATGCGTTGTGACTGAAGGAGTTCGACGAAGCAGGCTTTGTGGGCAACACGACAACGCGGACCTGATCTCCTACGGGCGGGGGAGTTGCCACGGGAACGCCGACGGAGGCTCCTTCCCACGCACCGACCAAGACGCAAGACAACGCGCTACCCGGAACGGCTCCGAGTTCTACGAAATTCGTGTGGTGTCGGTTTCGGACCGTGAACACGTGTGTGTGTAAACCGTCCTGCGGAGAGGCGGCTAGTTTGCGATGACTAAACGAACGTTCGCGTCACCTTGTATCGCGGGAGGACCGAGTGTTTCAAAACTGCTGTTGTGCGGATGCTCGACACTTTTCTTAAGCAGTCATGTTGGACTGAGACTCTCTCTCAAGCAGTCATGTTAGACTGAGGTACTTTCTCAAATAGTCATGTTAGACTGATATAAATACTGTAAATAAACCCATACTCCTCCTTCTCGATGAGAAGCAGTCCTTCCCTTCATCAACGTCCTCAGCGTGGATAAGTTGGACGACAGCATGGGCCAGCTACCTTCGAATTCATGCCGGACTCCAATCTTGACAACGGATCACGAGCGATGGGATTGAGCCCCCCATCCTGACAACACCAACTAGCGTTGCCGCTGCGAAGCCAGAGCGTGGCTTCTGAAATGCATGGCACACCAGTGCGCGAGAATGCGTAAGGTCCAACCACTGGCATGCTTCGCCACGCACCATCAAACGAACACGTCGTTTCGTGTCGGTTGGAGGAAAAGGGCACACAACCACTGCAGACAAGCTCTGACGTGCGCCTAGGCTCATTCCTCGGCTGCAGCACACTGTTGCTGGACTATTTTGTCTGCAACCGTCCAAGTCCAGCCTAAAGCAGCTTACTGTAAAATGAGCTTGAAACAATAAGTTAATGATCTGTAAGCTCTCTTAGATATAACAAACATGTTTGATTAATAAATGTACGCCTACCGCAAGTTTCTTTCTACCTTTGAAGTAACAATAGTGCACAAAATATCGCCATCAGCACTTGCACTCGCATAGTCGTCTGTCTACAAGATCACTTTGCTAAAACCTGCACGACAATGCCATATCATATCAAAAGGTGTCGTACAAGTTCTTTTTTGGTAGCTTATTGCAAAGCCAACTATCTAAGAATCAGGCATGCCAAGTATCCTTGAAAAATCGTTATAGTGAAACCTCGTTAAACCGTAGTTGGCCGGTGCCCGGAAAAAGTACATACTAAACGGTAGTACTGCTTAACCGCAATAGTGAGAGATTGCCCACTTACCTGTCAAAAACGGAACTACGAGAGAGTGCGATGAAAGGGCAGAAAACATGCAGTATTTATTCACTTCGAGGGATGAAAGTATGCTATTTTCGTTTGATGCCGCGGCAGGCTAGCAGCGACGATGGCGGCCTCAAACTCACTCAAGCTATGAGCCAGCTTTTCCACCAGCCCCTCTTCTTGGCAAACATCCGCATGAGTAATTTTGTTATAGCGCAAGCTTGACACGGACAACAGAAGGCACATATGACACACACAGTGCTCTGCGTGTGTCAGATGTGCCTTCTGTTGTCTGTGTCAAGCTTGCGCTATAACAAAATTAGATATGCCTTACCAACAAGCCCCTATTGCTATCCTCCCCCGCATGATGCTGATGCAATGCACAGCATCTGCCACTGTCGGGCCTGAATCGCCCGTGCTGTCACTTTCTGCATTGCCCTCATCACTGTTGCTAGACGACACTTCCGCAATAACAGAGGCAATGATGGCGAAAAGTCGAACCTTGAAAAGCTGAACCTTGTAGCCGACATATTTTCACTGTCGCAGCAGTATTGCCGACCAACTTCTACACATTCCAAATGCCACACACTGACTTTTTCATGCCATATTCGACAGCAAGAACGATGTCCAATATTTCTTCTATGCTGAGCATCCGGTTTTTCTCCTAGCTTGTACGACACCACAACATGGGCCACAACGCTCAGACTCTGCCACGGTGCCGAAATCATGCTGATGCGGCTTCACCCTTCCAAGTGCATTCTGTGTTTGCACTTGGAGGCCGTTCCCATCTCTGAGGCTTGTTCTGCCAGGCTGATGTACCGCCGTGATTTCACGATGAAAATAGAAACACTACATGTTAACTGATACGTATGCATTAAGCTGGTACAGTTTATGCAGATATAAAACGCATTATGTTCGATGGCCACTGAGTCGGGGATCTGACTTTACTACTTTTAAAACCCAACTACTGTTTAAGAGGATATGCTTTAATGAAGTTCTATTGTATTAGAAATATTGTCACATTGTAGTGACGGTGAAGAAGGATGCAGAACCAAAACTGGGAGTTACAATTCAACTCTTTATTGGGTGAACTTGTGCCCAGCAACACAAGTACTAAGTATCACTCAATCGCAACAATATTAGTGAGCAAAGACGGTGATAGTCGAAAATCTGATCTGCAGGTCCAGTATGTTGGCTCATATATGAGTCATCGAAAGTTCCAGCGTATTTGCTAGTGCCCGTGTGCCCTCCAGAAACTACTACACAATTCATGTTGCGTATGCAATCAGATTATACAAGGTTTGTTGACAACAGACAACGGAGAGAGCCATCGATAACATTCGCAAAACTTCCCATACGTGCAGGTGCATTCTGCGCTGAGCGATAAAGATCAACATTTGTTAGCCAGTGGAACACAGTCACCGGATACAGATAAAGAAGTATGCATGTCAATATAATTATGCTTATTGGCATATGAAATAAATGTGAAAAAGTGGGTTTTGAAAGAATAAGCAATTTAAACACCTGCAGTGCTCACAAAAAACAACATCTAGAACAGTAAAAATTTATGTAATTCGTAGCTTGTCTCCGCCTGATTCTTGTTTCTGTCTAATCTTGCTCATGAAGCACCTCATTTATTTTTCTAGGTTGTTTTGAAGCATCAGCACCGCATCGGGAGCCCTTCACATTGAGCGGAATTGAGTGTATTGGCAGAAAAATGTTCACTGTGTAAAGGCCATGTTCTACTTTAACTGGTTTCAAATTGTCGTGAAGTTTACCTTTTTCGACATTAGTGAAATGACATATCGCCAGAGAACACAAACTTGAGAATAGGAGAGTTTTAATAGGTGTCTTTCAGTGCCCTTTGCCAAGTCGTACTATTGAGGCACTTATGTTGAATTCCAATGGCAGAGTCGGAGCAAGTTTTTCTGCTCATTTTGGAGCAAGTTTGTTACAATGACAGAGTGAGGGCGGAAGTAAGGTGTTCCAATGAGAGAGTGAGTGGATTCAGAGCGGGAATCACTCCGTGGAGCAGAAAAAGATGCTCCACCAAAATCGGCGGCGTGGAACGGAACCCTGCGTGACGTATTTCCTTTACCACGTTTGCCTGCTGGGAGGCGCCACTGGTCACGACTCGAGAGGAAGCAAAAGCTGCTGCCTGCTTGGCGAGATATCCATTCCGCACTTTTAAAAAACCTCCAGGTGAATGGCGCTGAAGAGACAAGTGACCGGTGCGGCGGTACTGGGAGCCAACAGCGGAAGGAAATGACAACACGCAAGGTATCCTGGGTAACTCGGCAATAGTTCTGCTTCCGCCTTGCTCCGGCGGCGCAGGTTGTGTTCCACTTGCAGATCTGGAGGCGTTGCTCTACGCCAGAGTCGAGTGCTCGCTCGCGGAGTCTGTCGGCTGCTCCGACTCCGCCATTGGAATTCAACATTAATCAAATGTATATATTTATGTGAACGAGCTGCTCCCATACAACCCAGGAGACCTGTGGACTGAGCTTGCAGAACTGCTACCCGCTGTTTCTTCCCTTGAAGACTATGTGGAGAGTGACAGGGCAGCACTAATGACGGCGGACCTTACAACCAAAAAGATTAACTGCATTCGTGACTGTAACAGAGCTGAGTCAGCCTGACGTCACTCGCTCCTACATAATCTGCGCACGACCTAACATGTCAGCGCACTGTACATATATGCCGTCATATCGGGAATAAACGTTGTTCACTGCCCGACGCGGGACCGTGCACATGGTGGCAGCGGTGCCCATTCACTATGTCCACCCCGTCTACGTTGCTCGCGCCCCCGAAATCATTGGATGCCTCGGAAGACGCATGGATTGCATGGAAAGTGAGTTCTTGCTATTTTCTACGGCCACCCATTTAAGTAAACAGCCTACAGAAGTGCAAGCAGCAACGTTACTTGTAACAATTGGAGAAGACGGCAGGAAAACTTATAGCAATTTCAAATTCGAGACTGACGAGTACAAGAACAACGTCTACGTTTTGCTTGAAAAAATTAAGGAATCCTACCAGCGATCAATAAATTTGACATTTCATGAGTTCCGCTTCGGATTAAGAGAACAAGAACAAGCAGAACCTTTTAACGACTGGCTGATAGACCTAAGGCTCCTAGCAAAGAACTGCAAGTATGGAGACTTGAAAGACCGCTTGCTTTGCAGCCACATTATCTTGGGAGTGCAGGACAAATGTTTACAGGAAAAGCTTATAGCCGAAAACCCATCATATGAGACGACAGTCGCAATATGCCGAGCCCATGAACAAGGCAAAGAGCAATTTAAGGAAATCGGCGAAGGCACCGAAACAGCAGGCAACACAGTAGTTCATGCAGTCGCGCCGCAAGAGCGACCTTGTAGCCGTTGCAGGTTTTTCACTCACCAAGGCATAACGTGCCTGTCTCTAGAGAAGGTGCACATGAAGTGTGGTAGGCGTAATCACTTTGCCCGAGCATGTAAAGCATCGGCGCCCGTCAGAACAAAGCTTGAAAAAAGAACTGTGTGAACTGCAAGGCGAGGATGGCGATGATTTCATTTTTGAAATTTCGACCGTCGGCGCGCTAGCCTCAGACCACTGGAGCACAACAGTTGACATTGAAGGATGCCCATTTGCATGCAAGCTGGAAACAGGAGCTAACTGCTCAGGATGTTGGCAAGCTGCTGAGAAAGCCTCAGCAAGATTGTTGTGTAACTTTAACAGCCACAAAACTGCGGCCAAAACAAAAATTTGACTAAAGTTGTTTGCAAACAACAAAGTACACGAAGATACTCTTTCCGTGGTTGACCAAAACGTGCCCGTGACTGTCAGTGGATTAGTAGCTGAACACCTTCGTTTTATTTGTCACATGCAAAATGTCCACATCGACCAGTTGTACCCAGCAGCACAATCATTTGCAGATGTTTTCAGTGGACTGGGACAACTAAAAGGTGTTGAGTACACAATGAAGCTAAAGCCTGAAGCTGTGGGAGTGGTTGTGCCGGCAAGGAGAGTTCCGGTGGCCCTTCCGAAAAAAAGTCGAGGAGGAGCTCCAGCGCATGGAAGAACAAACAAGGCATCACATACAAGGTAAATGAGCCAACAGAATGGTCCAGTCACATGGTCACTGTAGTTACGAAAGAAGAAGTATGTGTCTGCCTAGACCCCACAGCACTAAACAAAGCTTTGCTCCGGGAGAATAACCCCATGGTGACCCTCATAGATGTAGTGCCTAGCCTTGCCAGAGACAAGTTCTTTGCAAGTTCAGGCACAGCATCAGGATTCTGGCAAATAAAACTAGCTGACACAAGCTCGAAGCTCTGCATAATGAGCACACTGTACGGACGCTATCACTTCTTGCGCATGCCTTTCGGCAATGCTTCAGCCTTGGAAGTGTTTCAACCGTAAATTAATGGAAATTAATGTGGATGAAAAAAGAACTTGCCGCAGGTGGGAACCGAACCCACAACCTTCGCATTTCGCATGCGATGCTCTACCAATTGAGCTACCGTGGCGCTGACTAACATTCCCAGGGTTCTACTAGGGCACATAAATACCCAAGAAAAGTGAATGGGGAAGCAGCGCCACGGTAGCTCAATTGGTAGAGCATTGCACGCGAAATGCAAAGGTTGTGGGTTCGGTTCCCACCTGCGGCAAGTTCTTCTTTCATTCACTTTAATTTCCATTAATTTACGGTTTCTTTATTTCATTTATTAAGCACAAGTAAGTTCCCCTATGTTGTCCTTGGTGTCAGTGTTTGTTGGCTTCTAATTATAAGGTTTGCCAAATGTCGCAGTACTAATGGATGACATCCTCTTATAAGGCAAGGCTAAAGAAGAGCATGACTACCACTTGCACCTTCTTTTAACACGCTGTCGCGAATACAACCTGAAACTAAACCTGAAGAAATGTTCATTTTTCCAGCCCAAAGTATGCTACCTGGGACACGTGCTCACTGCAGAAAGCCTCCGAGTTGACCTGCAATGCGAGCAAGATATTCTTCAAATGCCAGCTACTAAGAATAGTTAGGAGCAGCAAGTCTTTCTGGGCACGATAAACTTTGTGCAACGTTTCATCCCTAACATGTCGGAGGTGACCGCCCCTCTTCAACCTTTGTTGTGCCAAGAAATCGCGTATGGACAGTAAAGCAGGAAGAAAGCTTCGAAAAGTTGCGCGAGGCACTGATAACAGCCCCGATTCTCTGTTATTTTGACCCTAAGAAAACAGTTACCTTATCAGTTGACGCAAGTCAGTTCGGGGTAGGATCTGTTCTGATACAGGGTGCGCACCACACTGTGCTTTCGTCACGGTCACTCACAGATGCACAGCAAAGATATGCTCAGATAGAAAAGGAAACTCTAGCGATAGTGCACGGCTGCACGAAATTTCACGACTATACAGTCGCTGACCGTTTATTCGGACCTCATGGGGACTGTGTAAATGTCCGAATAAACAGGTGTCCGAGAAAGCAGATTAAAAACAAAAAAAAGCCTTTATTTCCACGCACTATATACGTCTGAAGACACCCCGCTTTCCGCCTGCTTGCCTGGGCGCAAATGGCAAAGAATGCTCCGGTATCCAGTAGCCCGAGCTCCTGTACCCGATGCGTTGCGCCGCAGAATTGTCGGCTGCAGCTCTATCAACACCCCATGAAATAATTGCACGAATGTGCGGGCTAAAAAATTTACTTTGCAAAATGGTCGCTGAACTGCTCGCCTTGGCAGAACGTTTCATGAAGGGTGCGCTCGTGCCGTGCATTCATGCTGGGAGCACGCGTCGCTAAACATACAGTCAGGCTTTATAAGGCGTTGAGGCTCCTTGGGTCTCTCTTCCGTTCCGAACGCGCAGCGAAGACGAACAAAGACAGCAGCGAGAGGGCGTTCAACGAGCGCGCCCGGCGCTCGCATTTACGGCGAAGCATTCATTGAGAGCGACATTGCGTAAGTGCAGCCGGGAAAAGTCGCGAATGGGATTCACTGGATCGTATTCAGACTCGGTGCCTGCAGTTTCTGGAATTTATCGCCAAATGGAACTTCTTACTTACTTACTGTTATCTTTCGCTTTTTCCTCACGATCTGCGTGTCAGTTGCATCATGCGAAAGAAACTTTTCCAAGTTAAAGTTGATCAAGACGTCTCTGTGCTCCCCCATGAGTGATGAAATGCTGTCAAACTTGGCGATACTGACCATAGAAAAAGAACACGGAAGAAATATATAAACTTTACTACTGTAATTAATGAGTTTACAGAAGCGAAGTGTCGGAAAAAGAACTTCTGAAGGAAATGTGTCCTTACCGGTCATTGATTTAGTACAAAAGGCTCGGTGTCCCACCAGGGTTTGTGCATCGGCAATATGTATACCACGTTCTATTTATCAATTTTGAATCGTTGTATTCGTTCTTTATCAGTTTCGCGGTGTTCAATAAAATATATTTCTCCTAGTCCTGGCTAACCGTTTTTTTATCATTTTGTTGTTGTGTGACTTCATGTCACAAGTACAGTGTCTGTGTCAGCTACACGGAATTTTATAAAAAAAAGATTAATTTTGTAATAATATTTCCCGATATCTTATGACATTATGTGTCTTTGTAATTACTAGGAACTCGGTAGCGTGAAAAATATGGCAGATACGTTATAACCATATCCTGAATAATCCTTTAATTAGTACTTATAGATGAAGCACTTCAATTCGAGAATCGAGGACTCAAAATCATATTAACTCATGAAAAACTTTTTAAACAAAATCGTTTTGGGTGCTACAGCCTCCAGTACTTTGGCACTGCAGGCGGCGCCCAGTATGGCAGCAGCGACAGAAATATTAAGTAGTGGACCAGTGACGTTGATCCCTCAATCATCTCCATTGCGAGTGCAGACAAACAGTAGTTAGTGCAAGCTTTCGCTGGCACGGGCTTCATCACAGCCTTTTTTTTTTATGGTGACGCCAAGAATCGACGCGAAGCGTGCTCTATTCTGTTCCCAATCTTGTGGTGGTACCTCAGCTCGGAAAATAACGTTTGTCTGTATAGCAACAAATAAAAACAAGGCTTTATTGATCAGAATAAACAGAACTCGCAATTGTCATAGCATTGGTGCCCACACCGCAGGGAGGCAGGTGGAATTTTCTAATAGGGTGGGGAGATCAGCGTCACTGACACACAATTTTCGTTTTCGTTCAGGGCTTCCCACAGCCAAAATACTGTGCGCTATAGTACCTGCGACGATTTTTGCGAAGTTGTTGTAGGGCAAGATATGAATGTCGGACTTCAATTTTGCAAATGCAATATTGCTGCTAAAATTGGTAATTAAAACTTTAAAAAGATATTTTCTGTTACCTGTGATGTGAGCCATATTTTCCACGATGCCGCATTTGTATTGGCTGCCAAGCCTTACAGTCTGACAGAAGATGTGCACACACACTTATCACAAGTTATCAGTGCAGCACCCTGTGTTATTTGGCGCAGAAAAAACAGCATGTATACCTGCTGCATTCGCGATCTCTGGGAAAGAAAGTGAAGGAGAGGTGGACCAAGGGGATGTGCGCTGTATATAAGGTGGCTGTAGTGATGCAGAAACCCGGAAATTGTCGACATCCTCGCCTTCCTCGACTACACCCAGGAGGGGAAGGGGGGGGGGTGACAGAAGACCTATGGGCCCCAGGTGCAAGACCAGCTAGCTACGCCACTGACTGTCAGTGCCATTACACACTTGACGCTATGTTTCCGTATGTCACGTTGCATCACCGCAACCTCGACACAGCACACAAAGCGAACATCACCACGCCGTCACGCCGATACCAGTCGCACAAACGAAAAACGTGGCCTACTCGCAACGTTGCACACGAAGAAACAAACAAATCAGCTGCTGGATTGTCTTGACACGGCTTACTAAGCTGAGACCGGAACTGCTGTAGCCACGAACCAGGCAGAAACGATGATGATGAGCGAGGATTTTCAGTAGCGCCACTTCGTGGGGCAGCAAGGAGGCTCCGTTCAAAACAAAAAATGGTGTTCAGCAAGTCGAACCATGCACCGGTCAGAGTCAGAGCATGGTGCTTTCGATTGAGTTGGTTCAAAGAGTGTCCGAAAAATCAGACGAGAGGTTGCAAGGTGTCCGAACTTCTGGCAGTTGTTATACATTATGGTCTATGGGGAGAATGGCGGTGCTGCGAAGCAGACTGAATAATCGAGCATGTCGAAATCTTTGGAGTCCGAAAAATCAGTCAGCGACTGCATATCTGGACAGCATGCAGTAACATTTGAGAGAGATCATCAGCCATTGCAGGCCATATTTAATAGCCTCGTCGATCACCTTGCTCCGGAGTTGCCCTGAAACCAGAATGGTGCGCTTTGCACCGCGGTGGTGGCACACTGCGGAGGGTCAAGATTGAGGACAAAACTACACCGCGTTACAGTGGCTAGAATGGGGAAGTGTGGCGACCAGCACGCAGTGCCTACGAGATGCAGTGAAGCCGCCCACAAAGGAGCCGCGAAGGGGCGCGTGCTGACGTTTAAATTATTAGGCAGGAAGTCAACAACAATACAACAACATATCCTTGACGAAGATGAAAACAGACTGGAAGGAGAAGCGGCAATAAATTACATCCAAAAAGTAACAGCCGAATCTTTCCAAGGCAAGGACGAGGTTGTATTTGAAGAAAAAAAGAGCACGGAAGAGATCCAAGTGGAAAAGGAGCTGGTGCTGACAAATTTAGACTGGAAGAAAGCAGAAGAGAAAATTCCTAAGCGCACAGCCACAGGGCTAGACCAGGTTCCCGTTAGGCTGATAAATGAACTGGGACCAAAAAGCAAGGAAGCTCTGGTGAAAGCAGTGGAAAAAACTTTAAAAGATAGACGAATACCAGACAGTTGGCGACAAAGTAGAATGAATTTAAATTATAAAGGTAAGGGGGAGAAAGACAGAATTCACTCGTTTAGACCGTTGACCATTACATCGGTAATATACAGGCTAGCAATGCAGGCAATCAAATTAAAGCTTCAAGCATGGGCATAGAATAATGGCATTTTGTAGCTTCAGAACGGCTTTAGAATATGTAGGCGTTTGGATGATAAATTGTTTGTTCTTACTCAGTGTATTGAAATATCAAAAGCAGAAAGCAGACCGTTGTATGTGGCCTTTTTGGACATTACTGGAGCATACGACAACGTAGACCGCAACATTTTGTGGGATATTCTGGAAGGGGAAGGCTTAGGCAGGGTGTCTACTAAGTTGACATTTCCAAATTCCCTGAGTTTTCCAGGTTTTCCCCGAGTGCCTTCGCAAAATTCCCGTAGTGATGCAGAACTATGTTTTATGTCAAGACGGGCTGAAACCATTATTTCCCGATACTGTCACTCTCTAGTAAGCATATGAAAAAAATTTTAAAAAAGAACGACTTAATCCAATTTGAATACTGAGGAGTAGTGTTAATGTTATTCAAAAACAGAATAAAGGGAGGGGTTAGTAAAATGCACAGCGAATAAAATGTCTTTAAAAATATGCAAATTGAGTCGGATATTCTCAAATACGAATAAAAAGGAGATACATATAGAAGCAAATATTTTCAAATATGAGCTATTTCTATCAACTGATAGCAAGCTCAGTGGTATGAGGCCCGAAGTTTGTCACAACTGAGGCTCTCTCTCAACAGCTCGTAAGTCAACTTCAACTGTCCTGACATACTCTCAGCCCGTCCACAACACCTCATTGTTTTGTTTCACTGTTTTAAAGAGTTTATATTGGTTTAGATAAGGGACACCTGCATCTCGGCATCAGCCAACACTTTGTTTTTTGAGCTCAAGGTCCTTCAAAACGGCGGCAACACGCTTCCTTTCCCGTTCATTCCTCAATGTGTAGGTATTTTATGTTCTTGTGTTCCTTCCGCCAGTCGTTCGTCCTTCGGACCATTTGAAGCATCTTCCTGGTCAGTTGCACAGTTCACGTCTGATTTTTTGAACTTCTAGGAGCTGCGAAAACATCCGAAAAATCGGCCAGTTGGAAAAAATAAATGGTTGTCATTTACTGCCCTTAAAGGCTCAAACCGCCACAGGCACATACGAAAACGCTCTGAAGGCCTGTCGGTACACGTATTAGGCATATAGGTGCCCGTACTGTGACAGGAAATACCGGGTGCAAGCGTGCATAATTAAGGAATGCATACTGTGTCCCGTGGCAACAGCCCCTTCCCACGCCTGTTATGGTTCACTGCAATACTTTTGCGTATGCTTCACCAAGTAACATTTCTGTACGGAGGCGAAGGTGACTTTCGGGAACCGGCATTATGCAACGCACCGTGCTTTCCAAGCTTCTGAGCCAATCGCTAGGACCACAACGGCGGAATCCGTGCCATTGCAGTGGTGGTGGCTTCGATTAATGCCGTTTCACAGCTGCTGTCACGGCAAAACTTCCGGAACATCGTACGGTGAAGAGTTCTTGCGTCCGAAATTTCAGACGTTCTGATATATTGACTAAGGGGTACGTGGAGGTGCCGCATGGCCGTCCAAATTATCGGGAATCTGGAAAGTTGGTCGTTGACAGCACACTGTCAAGTCCTCCAGCCGACGACAGGGCGTCAAAGACGATTCATTAGGATTCCTGTCTGTTACTCACGCCAGCATTACCGCGACTTTCAACAATTTCAATAAAATTACAGCTAATTTTCCCTGATAGAGGCACAAATTCTCCGAGTTTTCCCTGAGTTTTTCCAGACTACTAAAAATTCCTGAGAATTCCCGGTTTTCCCGGTTGGTAGACACCCTGTTAGGTAATGATTGTCGACAGCTTTTGAGAGAGATTTACCTAGAAAATACTGTTTGCGTTGAATGGGAAGGGATGAGGAGCGCGGAGAAAGTTCATATCAACAAGGGACTGAGGCAGGGGTGCCCTTTATCCTCGCTGCTGTTTATGATGTACATGGTGAGGATGGAGAGGGCGCTAGAAGGAAGTAATATCGGGTTTAATCTCTGATACAAACAGGCGGGTACAGTAGTAGAGCAGCAACTCCCAGGTTTATTTTATGCGGACGACATTGTGTTGCTCGCTAACAAGCAAAGTAATTTGCAACGTCTGGCTAATATCTGTGGACAGGAAGGCAACAATTTAGGTTTGAAATTTAGCGTTAGAAAATCAGGTGTTATGGTATTCAATGAAAACAGTGAACAGACGGTGGAGATACAGGGCCAAGAAATACCTCGGGTAACAGAATATAAATACCTTGGTATATGGATAAACAAAGGCAATGGATATATGGAAACACAGGAAAAAACTATACCAGTCAAGGGGAAGAGAAATGCAGCCATAATGAAGGACAGAGCGCTATGGGGATACAATAGGTACGAGGTCCTCCGAGGTATGTGGAAAGGGGTAATGGTTCCAGGACTTACTTTTGGAAATGCGGTTGTTTGCTTTAAATCAGGGGTACAATCAGGACTCGACGGGAACCAAAGGTTAGTGGGTCGCCTCGCATTGGGCGCTCACGGGAAGACTACAAATGAAGCTGTGCAGGGGGATATGGGCTGGCCTAGTTTTGAAGTGAGGGAAGCTCGCAGTAAAATTGAGTATGAAGAACGGCTTAGCAATATGAAAGAAAGTAAATGGGCTGGGGGAGTGTTCAGGTATCTGTACAGGCAAAACATTGATTCACAGTGGAGGAAAAGAACTAGGAAGCTTACCAGCAAGTATGCGGCCTGTGGGGTGGGCAACACAGCAACAAAGAAGGTCAAGCGGAAAGTCGGAGAGGCTGAATTAATCTCATGGGTGGCGGCAATGGAAAAGGAACCTGCCATGAGCAACTACTTAAGAGGAAAAAACGAAATCAGGAAAGAAACCATTTATGATAACTCAAAGGGAAGCTCATTACTTTTCGAAGCGAGATCGGGATGCCTTAAAACACGCACCTATAAAGCGAGAAGCATGTGCTTGCTGCGGTAAAGCTAGGGAAACGATGGAGCATGTTTTATTCGAATGTGAAGACGTCTGCCCAGTGGTTAATTTAGTCACCACAGGCCTCCTTGAAGCCCTTGGATTCAGTGGGAGCAGTGGTAAAGCAAACAGGCCTGCAATAGACATTAGTAAGAGGCGATTGGAGCATTGGTGGAAGTAGGGAAACGACAAAAGACAGACGCACAAAGGCACAGTTCGCAATAGGGGATCAGAAAATTTGGACGTGGTAGTTCATAGTTTTTTTTTTCTTTTTTCATTGGTTAACCTAGGTAGGATATTAGGCAGCATAGTAGCAAGAGCTTGGTGGCGTAACCCACCGCCCCGTTCCAAAGGGGACGCTCATAACATCCATCCATCCCCGTCGCCCGGTGTGAGTTGCGCCGGCTCTGCTGCTTCAGCAACGCCACGCGCCCTGACCTCTGGGAAGTAGTGCTCGTTTCTTTTTCTGCTGCAGCAATTTCAAAACGTAGAAGAGCGCACGCACAAGCCACTTGCCGGCTCAAAGCCTAGCTGTCACTTTACACTCAAACTATTGAGAAACTGAAGAGACAAAAATGCAGAACTTGAAAAGGGCGTCCTCGGAGACCGGTTACACGCCCTTCCACCGAAGCAAAGACTTGCTGTTATGCAATGCTTTCAAGCTGCTTGCCAAAAATCAACGAAAGGTATGTCATACCATCCGGACTGGTTGCTGGATTGCGTGATAATGCTAATGAAAAACTCGAGGCTTGACGAGCATGTCGGGTGGGAAGGCATACTCATCCTCCCAAGCGGAAGCTGTTTGAAGGTGCCCATGTGGAAATACAAGGATGGGTTTGGCATCAACCCTGCTATTATCACAGGCATTGAAAGAAGAACAAAATCTATAGAGGAATTAGAGTGCCACAGCGGCCTGATTGTGGACGAAATGAAGCTGTCAGAGTTCTTGAATGTTGGCTCAGGAGGGAAAGTGGAAGGACTGGTGGACTTGGGGAAAATTCACATTGGAAAATGACAAACATCTTCCCTGCAATCACGGTCTCGTGACCATGTTTCAGCCTTTCACTGGTTCCTAGTTGGCACTAGATATTCGGCGTTTTCACTTCCAGGGGAGATGTGAAGGCTGCGCGTTTGTGCAAGATCTTAACAGAAGCCGTGTAGCTCGCAGAAAATGCTGGGCTGAAGGTAGATTATATCACGGCGGACGAATTTTGCGATTTCCACAAAGCCATCTGCACCATATATCCTGTTGGCACTGGAAGACGCCTCTTCATTTCGGATTTCCCGAACCTGATAAAATGTGTTCGAAATGGTCTTCTTAAAGCAAGGTACAAAAGGCCTAAAGGTTCTGTTTACACTGAGCACATCAGAGCAGCACACATAGAGGATAAGTGTCCACTTAGCCTTACAGTGATGCCGAATATCAATCTTGCTCACGTGAGACCTCAGAACTTTGAAAAGATGAAGGTAAACCTGGCATTGCACATTTTCATTCTGCAGGTGCTTCGGGGCCTGTTTTTCTACAAGAAGCAATTGAAGGAGCACTGGGGTGACCCCGTACCAACTGAAGCCTTTGTTCTGCTGATGTGGAAGCTAGTAAAAGCAATGACAACACAGATTCCACCTGAGGGGTTAAAAACTGACTCTGCACATGAAAGGCACGTCAAGGATCTATTAGACTGCTTAAACCGATGGGAGGCTCACACGGGAACGTCACCAGCCGGATGTCTTCCAGCAAGCACTGCCAAGGGACTAAGGGTCACCCTTCAGGCCACACTTGATCTAATAAAGTACCTTTGTGAGAAGCTTGGCTTTAAGTAGCTGCTGACGTGCCGGCTGAGCCAAGACTGCCTAGAGAAATTGTTTGGTATCTTTAGACGATTTTCTGGTGGCAACGACCATCCCACTTCTGCCCAATTCTTGCTGTCAAAGCGCCCAAGAGTGGCAACTGTCAAGGGGGCGATCTGACCTTTTTCCTCAGTGGTGAGGATGGAAGATAGTGGATGGAGGATAGTGGGAAGGTAGAAGAAGCTTCTCAGATTATAAAGAAGTCTGCAATGCTCCCCGACCATGAGTACGCTGAAAAGATGAGCGACCCGTGGCTAATCTTCTACATGGCAGGGTATGTTGCACACAAAACAATCCTGAAGACTGCGTGCAAAGAATGCTTCGACGAGCTCCTTGTTTCCACCGACGAAGCCAACGAATAGCTGGCGATGTTCATCAAGCTCTGCGGAGCCTCATATACCCTTCTGAGAAGCTTCTCTCATATGTAGATGCCCTTGAAACAACTTTTTCGGTGTGGTTCAGTTAGAACGAGCTGCACAGTGACATCTTGGCAAAGCTTGTCTTCTGCCTACAAAAAAAAAAAACAAGACGCCATGCTAGGCTGTGCACAGCACGGCCCCAACCTCACCAACCAGGTTACAAAAATTTTTTTGGTCACCCGTTTGCACTTCTACACGAAGGCACTCAACGAAGAGAGCGTGTCTTCCCGTGAAAAGAAGCACCGGAAGCACAGGTGCGTCACTTATTAGCAGAGGCTGACAACGTTCTGTTTGAACTGCTTGTGAACTATTTAAACAAAAAGTTTTTTTTTTTTTGTTCTCGTGAAAAAAAATAGCACCAGCTCAGACGTGTTGCATAGCAAGATATTGATGACTGAGAATGGTTCGCTTTGAACAGATTCTAAGCCATTCTTCAAAAAATGAGTTGTTTGCGCAAGCAGTGTGTTGAAAATGAAATGCTTGCTTCCGAGTTACCACTGGGAATTTTGTTGCTTTGCATTCGATAACCAGACAAAACAAGCTGCATTCTACCATCGACGTGTGCTCAATCGGATTGTTACCTTGGCGCCCTGTAATTCGTAAGGGGCTATGCTACTATATAGCAATTTGCAGCAATGAACGAGCGAGCATATATGTAGTGTGATGCTCTCTTATTTGTTATTGCATTCTTGACTGCGCGCACGTATGATTGCATTCCGCGCAGGGCCCCTGCGCTCAGCTGCTAGCCGCCGTCGCGGCCGACATGTCTGCGGGTGGCAGCGCCCCCTGGAAGTTTCCTTCCAAAGCGCCACGCGCACACCGGCGCGTTCATCACACTTTCCTATTCTAGCCATTGTAACCGCATGCAGGGTGCTTGCATGCAGCTCTACTTTGCCCCTGGCACGCAAAACATGCGCGAGCACGCATGCACGCACATTTTATTGTTTGCAGGTGCTGAGCATCCGCGGCAAGTGCTCAAACCTCGTCAAACTGCGTGCTCCGACATACCTGGTTGCAAGCAAAGACCAATATATTTTATAATTAATTCTGATGATGTGTGGTGTTTTGTGGCGCAAGGGCCAAGTTTGGCCAAAGAACGCCATGACAAGTGGTAATGTTGACGATGTATTATGGAAGATGTGACTTGGCTGTAAAGTGGCCTAAAAATAGTCGCTGTAAAGTGCGTAAAATCTACGTGCTATAAAATTATGGCGATGACTAATGACGAATACTATGAACATTAAAATCCATCGTAGAATGATGCAAAATAGAAAATATATTAGGGTGGTTGCTTGGGCTAGTTGGTAATTCATGATCAAAAATAACGTACAGCGCAAAGGACCAGGACAGCGATAGACGACATACACAGCGCTGTGTATGTCGTCTATCGCTGTCCTGGTCCTTTGCGCTGTACGTTATTTTAGAAAATATATAAGATAGTAAAATTACTTGGAGCACTGTTGCCTCGCCAGAGCCCTTGAAACACAAGGGCTTAGAGGCATGTACTATACGGAAGAGCTATCACAGCGGCACCCTCTGAAGAGAGGACCCGCTACGAACATGTGGGGCTAACAACATGCAAGACAACATCTTTCAGAAAACTTAGGACTGCGTTGGTGTCAAATAAAGGTTCTGGGCTGAGTAGCATTACGGGATGTAGGGGGATGTGCTGCTGGAATGCTAGCGAAAAATGTTTTCTTTCTCTCAGGTTCGGCTGCCCGACACTCCAGGAGGACGTGGAGGACGGTCAGGCTCTCCCCGCATCTACCGCAGGTTGGAGGATCATTTTCAGTGAGTAAGAAGTTATGCGTGCCAAATGTGTGTCCTATTCTGAGGTGACAGAATAGGACATCTGTTCGCCATGATTTTGTTACGGAGGGCCAAGAACCTAACTGTGGCTTTATCACATGCAGTTTGTTATTTACTTCTGCGTCCCACATACGTTGCCAGTGGTTTCGCAGTTTCCTTCTTAAGAAAGACTTCAGGTCTGTGACAGGGACCAAAGCAGTAGGATTAACTGCATGCAATGAAATTGATGTGGCCATCTGGTCCGCTAGAACGTTACCCTCGATGCCCCTATGTCCAGGCACCCAGCATATAATCACACGTTGGTTGGATATATATGCTTTGCACAGGACAGAGTAGAGTTCATTAATTACCGGATATTTGTGGTTACAGAATGACATCAAGGCCTTCACAACACTAAGGGAGTCCGTGTATATAACTGATTTCTGGAGTTTTGATTTCTTTATATGCTTTACAACCGACAACAGCGCGTAGGCCTCAGCTGTAAACATACTGGTTTCCGGATGTAATGCATCGGATTTCGAGAAGGATGGACCGACGGCTGCATAGGACACCCCGTCGTGTGACTTCGATGCATCTGTGTAGAACTCCGTGCAGGAGTATTTGTACTGGAGTTCCCGGAAATGCATTTGGATTTCAATCTCCGGAGCATGCTTTGTGACTTGCACAAAAGATATATCGCATTGTATGAGCTGCCACTCCCAAGGAGGTAGCAGCTTGGCTGGATGAATTAGGCGGAGCTCGAGGAGTGGGACATGCATTTCATCATTAAGCTCCCTGACACGCAGCGAGAAAGGCTGTCTTACGGAGGGACGATTACGAAAGAGTGTAGCATATGTCATATCGTTAATGGTATTAAAACACGGATGTTGAGGATTAGAGTGGTCTTTCAGAAAATCTGTTTGGCTGATGTATGTTCTATGCAGATGAAGTGACCACTCATTTGATTCTGCATATAAACTTTCAATGGGACTTGTTCTGAAAGCTCCAGTGGCCAGCCGGATTCCTAGATGGTGGACCGGATCTAGCATCTTTAGCGCGCTCGGGGCTGCAGAATGATAGATCATGGCACCGTAGCCCAACCGTGATCGAATGAGGCTCTTGTAGAGATTCATTAAACATTTCCTGTCACTGTCCCATGTTGTGTGGGATAAAACTTTCAGTAAGTTCATTGTTTTTAAGCATTTGACCTTGAGTACTTTATGTGTGGAATAAAAGTTAATTTAGAATCAAGTATGATGCCTAAGAACTTGTGTTCTTTGTTCACAGGAATTCGCTGACCATACATTTCGATACTGGGTTTTGCAATGAGCCCTCTCTTTCTTGTGAAAAGCACACAAGAACTTTTGTTGGGGTTCACTTTAAATCCATTTTCTTCTGCCCATTTGGATACTTTGTTCAAGCCCTGTTGTACTTGCCTCTCACATACTGTAAGGTTGCAGGATTTGAAACCCATCTGTATGTCGTCTACGTAAACAGAATAAAAAATGGATGGCGGTAATGAAGCACGAAGGGTGTTCATTTTCACGATGAAGAGCGTGCAACTAAGTACACCTCCTTGAGGTACACCAGTTTCCTGAATAAAAGGTCGCAACAATACATTGCCGACTTTCAAGCGGAATGTACGGTTGGACAAATAGCTTTCTATTAGGACGAGCATATTGCCATGGATGCCAATTCTGGACAAGTCTCTCAAGATTCCATAGCGCCACGTAGTGTTGTACGCCTTCTCCATATCGAGAAATACGGATAGGAAATATTGTTTATTCAGGAAGGCGTTGCGAATGTTTCCCTCAAAGCGCACAAGGTGATCGGTTGTGGACCGCCCTTCTCTGAAGCCACACTGAAAGGGATCGAGCATATTGTTGAGTTCAAGGAAATGTACAAGTCTGCGGTTAACAATTTTTTCAAAAAGCTTACAAAGACAATTTGTAAGAGCTATCGGACGGTAACTTGCCGCCAAGGAAGGGTCTTTACCCTGCTTAAGAACAGGGACCACCATCGCTTCTTTCTATGTAGATGGGAGGTATCCCGTAGCCCAAATAGCGTTGAAAAGTGCGAGTAGTGTAAGTTTGGTGTCAGTATGTAAGTTTCTGATCATGTCATACATGACTATCAGGTCCCGGTGCAGTGCTTTTGCATGTGTTCAAGGCAGCACTCAGCACAGCAATACTGAAAGGCCGGTTATAAGGTTCATTCTGTCTGGATTTTCGTATTATTGGCTTACATTGTTCTATTTGTTTGTATTTCAAAAAGGATTGCGAATAATGGTTTGAACTCGACACGCTCTCAAAGTGTTCCCCAAGTGAGTCTGCCTGATCTTTCAGTGTTTCACCTTGTGTGTTTACCAAAGCAAGTGAATATGTTTGTCACCCTTTTATC
The DNA here is from genome assembly GCF_050947875.1 of Dermacentor variabilis. Taxonomy (NCBI): domain Eukaryota; kingdom Metazoa; phylum Arthropoda; class Arachnida; order Ixodida; family Ixodidae; genus Dermacentor; species Dermacentor variabilis. Next base: position 8,839,433 of record NW_027460280.1, on the reverse strand, counting down.
CTATTAACCCTGTTCCAGACTTTGGCCTCATTTGTATACAAGTTCATACCGGATAAAAACTTCTGCCAACTCTCCCTTCTAGCCTGTCGGCGTGTTTGCCTACCTTGCGATTTCACTTTCTTAAAGTTAAACAGATTCTCCGCAGTGGGAGAGGCGCGTAGCAACCCCCACGCTTTGTTCTGTTTCTTACGAGCGATCCTACAGTCGTCGTTCCACCACGGGGCACGCCGTTTGCATGCCAAGCCATTTACTTGCGATATACATTTAGTTGCGGCATCTATTATGGAAGCTGTAAAATATTCCACAGCAGCATCGATTCCTAACGAGGACATGTCGTCCCATGAAATACTACTGAGAGTTCGGAATTTCTCCCAGTCAGCTGTATCAATCTTCCACTTAGGAGCCTGTGGTGGATATTCATTTTCTTTAGGTGTTCGTAGCACTATGGGGAAGTGGTCACTTCCGTAAGGATCGCTTGTAACTTCCCATTCGAGTTCAGGCAGAATAGAAGGAGAAACTATGCTGAGATCAATTGAAGAAAAGGTTTTGTTGGCAAGACAGTAATATGTGGGTTCTTTCTTATTCAGAATGCACGCACCAGAAGAGAAAAGGAATTGTTCAACAAGTCGTCCTCGCGCATCTACACGAGAGTCGCCCCACAGGGAGCTGTGCGCATTGAAATCGCCAAGAACAACATAAGGTTCTGGCAATTGATCTATAAAGGATTGGAATTCATGTTTCGTTAATTTGTAGTGTGGGGGTATGTAAAGCGAGCAAATGGTGACGAGTTTATTTAGAAGAACAGCTCGAACCGCCACTGCTTCAAGGGGCGTTTGTAGCTGTAAACGCTGACAGGAAATACTTTTATGAATAAGAATGGCAACACCGCCTGATGATACGACAGCATCATCGCGATCTTTGCGGAACTTGACATACGGTCGGAGACAGTTTGTGTGTTGTGGTTTTAAGTGTGTTTCCTGCAGACACAGCACTTTTGGACTGTGTTTTTGGATAAGCTCTTGCAAGTCATCAAGGTTCCTAGGAAGACCTCTAACGTTCCATTGAATAATTTGTGTATCCATATTGAAAGTAAATAAGTGCTGTGTGTATGGAAACGGAGGTGATGCCTTAGGTTACAGAGCTCTTTCGACGCCCTGTAACGGGGGTTCTGCCCTTTCGGGAGTTTGAGGGAGCCTCGCCGCTCCTTAGGCGTTTGGTGCGCCTTGAGGACAGCTGTAGTGTCCATTGCCTCTTGTGAGGCGCCGGACACGTGCTCTTGCGAGCGAGAAGTTACAAGAGAGAGTCCTGCCTTGGAGGGCAAGAACCCTGCGCCCACCAGCCCGGGGGTCGATGGGGCACCTTGCGGGATTTGGATGCGCCGGCTGTTGCCAGCGCTGGAAGGGGCCGGGGGGGGGGGGGGGAGGTTGGGGTTGGGGCAGCCTCGGCTGCGCCCACCTTCGCGGTCGATGGTCCCCTCTGCTGTGTTGACGGAGCAGCGCTAGCTGCAACTGCCGCGGGGGCAGATGGCGTAACTGCCGACTCACTGCCTGTGGGTCGGACAGCTGCCGGAGGCTGTTGTGACGCTGCCCCCTTACGCGCCACATCGGCAAAGCTGCTCTTAGACAGGTATGACACTCGCCTACGTGCCTCTTTGAAAGATATGTTTTCTTTGACTTTGATTGTCACAATCTCCTTTTCTCTTTTCCATAACGGGCAGGACTGCGAGTATGCGGCATGCTCGCCATCACAGTTGACACAATGTGGAGTGTTCTGGCATGTTTCGGAGGAATGTTCAGTGTCACTGCACTTGGCACATGTCAGCCGGCCTCGACAGTTCTGTGAACTGTGGCCGAACCTTTGGCACTTAAAGCATCTAAGAGGATTGGGCACGTATGGCCTAACACGAAGTTTGATATAACCGGCCTCGATGGACTCGGGGAGGACACTTGAACCGAAAGTGAGTATCAGGTGTTTTGTTTGGATTTCTTTTCCATCTCGCCTCATCTTAATTCTTTTGACATTTATAACATTCTGTTTGCTGAAGCCCTCCAAGAGCTCAGCCTCAGTGAGCTCCAGCAAATCATCGTCCGAGACAATGCCGCGTGAGGTGTTCATCGTGCGGTGTGGGGTTACTACTACTTGGGTGTCCCCAAATGATACTAGCTGAGGCAGTCAGTTTCTCAAATTGCTTTTGATCACGGAGCTCCAGGAGGAGGTCACCGCTAGCCATCCTCGACACCTTATATCCTGGACCAAAAAGTTCAGTAAGAGACTTAGATACAAGGAAGGGGGAGATTGTTCGCACTTGTTTAGCTGGTTTTTCTGCGTGTATCACATGAAAACGAGGAAAATTGTGGACTTGGCGTCCGAAAAACTGAAAGATCTCTTCGGTGCACCCTCGTTTCTGAGGGCGATCAGGGAGTTTAGGAAAAGCGTTTTCCATGAGTACAGTTGGGTTTTCGGCCGCGATGCCGACCACCCACCATGGAGCCCAACAGGGGGACGTGACAGAAGTTCCTCCTAGAGAAACCCTGCCAACCCAGACGTACATCGCTGCTATAACCAAATACAGCATAACCAAGGCTGGCTAGCTACACAAGGTTAACCCTCGCCACCGGGAAACTAGGAAGTGAGGAGAAGTGATGAGAAGACAGGAAAGGTGAAATTGGCGAGAGAGAAAGACAAAGGTTGGAGAGAAGGACAGGAAAAGGCGGAAGAGAAGAGATGAAAGGACAGTAAAAGAAAGAAGATAGGAAAGAAAAAGGTTGAAGAGGTGGAAAGGAAAAGGCGACTGCCGATTTCCCCCTGGTGGGTCAGTCCAAGGGTGCCGTCAACGTGAAGCAGAGGCCAAAGAGGTGTGTTGCCTCCGCCGAGGGGCCTTAAAGGTCCGAACACACGGCATTGGCTCAACCCCCCCGGATCCCCCTTTCCCCGGACACGGCTAAGCCGCGCACGGCTACACGCGGGATGGGCCAACCCTTGTGTGCTCGGGTACTATAATTAATTCTGACGGCCCGTTCCTGACGACCAGTTCAACGAATCTGTGCACTTTCGGCCGCTCTTCATCACATTGTTTTTGGACGATGTCAACCAGCATGTCGTCTTCACTGTCAGACGATTTTGAAAAAAAGCTCATAGATTGCGGCAACTAGCCGCGTTTCCTTTCTCATTGCGATGTCTCCACTAGCTAGCTCCGTCAATTCCGCTGCAACCGCAGCTATCGCAGGCCAGAGCATCCGCGGTTCTCTAGTCGGCAGTGCTCGCGCACGTCCCGCAGTGCTTGCTGCGATTGCACCCCAACGCACCGCCGATTTTCTCGGTGCGAGACAGGGCAACGGAAAACCGCTCCAACAGGGTGCGCTTCCGGTGATCGAGGATGGTCGGTGCACACCGGTGCGGTTGATCGAGGATGAAAGTGCGCACCAAGGCGCACCGGTGCAGGTGATCAAGGACATTATATTAGACCACTTTACCAGTGACAATGCAACGTTACCCCATCATTGTGACGTATAAATGCATCTGAAAGAAATGCAGATGCATTTTTCGCAGATGCATTACCTCGTTTTAGCAGTAAAGAACACCTGGAAGAACATGAGGACTTTGAAGTTAATGTTCTTGATTTTGTTTCAGCCTCAGAGCGCTGCCTGAAAGACCTACTTGCAGCAACCAGTGAGGTCAGCTACCTGACAAAGCTGTGTGAATACGCAGAGACAGCATGGCCTCTTCACAAGCTCAAAGTCCCAGAGCAACTTGGAACCTACTGGGCCTACCAAGACGAGATACACATGCAGGATGGCCTCGTATTTCACAGCAACATGGTAATCATACCCAAGTCAAAAACATGCAAAATGATTTGCCTCCTTCACGCGGTGCATGCTGGAGTGGATAAAATGAAGGCGAGGGCTGGGAACATGATGTTCTGGCCGAATATAACAACCGACATTGAGCAGTTCTGCAAACGCCGCAAGGCGTGCCTAAAGAATCAGCTGCGAAACACCAAAATGCCCCTCTTAAGTCACGATGTTCCCACCCTACCCAGGCAAGCTGTTGGCATCGACTTGCTCTCTTATGAAGGTCGTGAATTTGCCACTATCGTAGACTTTTACTCGTTCTTTTTCGAGATTCGGGAACTTCACACTGCCACAGCAGCCTCGCTGAACGCCTGCTGTTCTGAAATATTTTCTGTTCATGCTTGCCTATGAAGTTGTGCAGTGTTCATCATCATCCTCATCATAATCAGCCTGGTTACGCCCACTGCAGGGCAAAGGCCTCTCCATTACTTCTCCAACTACCCCGGTCATGTACTAATTGTGGCCATGCTGTCCCTGCAAACTTCCTAATCTCATCTGCCCACCTAACTTTCGGCCGCCCTCTGCTATGCTTCCCTTCCCTTGGAATCTAGTCCGTAACCCTTAATGACCATCGGTTATCTTCTCTCCTCATCACATGTCCTGCCCATGCCCATTTATTTTTATTGATTTCAACTAAGATGTCATTAACTCGCGTTTGTTCCCTCACCCACTCTGCTCTTTTCTTATCCCTTAACGTTACACCCATCATTCTTCTTTCCATAGCTCGTTGTGTCGTCCTCAATTTAAGCAGAACCCTTTTTTTAAGCCTCCAGGTTTCTGCCCCATACGTGAGTACTGGTAAGACACATCTATTATACACTTTTCTCATGAGGCATAATGGCAACCTGCTGTTCATGATCTGAGAATGCCTGCCAAACGCACCCCAGCCCATTCTTATTCTTCCGATGATTTCAGTCTCATGATCCGGATCCGCCGTCCCTACCTGCCCTAAGTAGATGTATTCCCTTACCACTTCCAGTGCCTCGCTACCTATCGTAAACTGCTCTTCTCTTCCGAGACTGTTAAACATTACTTTAGTTTTCTGCAGATTAATTTTTAGACCCACTCTTCCGCTTTGCCTCTCTAGTGCATTGCAAGTGGTCCCCTGAGTTACTAAGCAAGGCAATATCATCAGCGAATTGCAAGTTACTAAGATATTCTCCATTAACTCTTATCCCCAATTCTTCCCAATTCAGGTCTCTGAATACCTCCTGTAAACACGCTGTGAATAGCATTGGAGAGATTGTCTCTCCCTGCATGACACCTTTCTTTTATTGGCATTTTGTTGCTTTCTTTATGGAGGAATACGGTGGCTGTGGAGCCGCTATAGATATCTTTCAGTATTTTTACATATGGCTCGTCTACACCCCGATTCCGTAATGCCTCCATGACTGCTGAGGTTTCGACAGAATCAAATGCTTTCTCGTAATCAATGAAATCTATATATAAGGGTTGGTTATATTCCGAAGATTCCACTATCACCTCCTTGATAGTGTGAATATGGTCTATTGTTGAGTAGCCTTTACGGAATCCTGCCTGGTTCTTTGCTTGGCAGAAGTCTAAGGTGTTCCTGATTCTATTTGTGATTACCTTAGTAAATAGTTTGCAGGCAACTGACAGTAAGCTGATCGGTCTATAATTTTTAAAGTCTTTGGCGTCCCCTTTCTTATGGACTAGGATTATGTTAGCGTTTTTCCAAGATTCCGGTACGCTCGAGGTCATGAGGCATTGCGTATACAGGGTGGCCAGTTTCTCTAGAACAATCTGCCCACCATCCTTCAACAAATCTGCTGTTACCTGATCCTCCCCCGCTGCCTTCCCCCTTTGCATAGCTCCCAAGGCTTTCTTTACTTCTTCCGGTGTTACTTGTGGGATTTCCCATTCCTCTAGACTATTCTCTCTTCCATCATCATCGTGCGTGCCCCTGGTACTGTATAGATCTCTAGAGAACTCCTCAGCCACTTGAACGATCTCATCCATATTAGTGATGATATTGCCGGCTTTGTCTTTTAACGCATACATCTGATTCTTGCCAATTCCTAGTTTCTTCTTCACTGCTTTTAGGCTTCCTCTGTTCTGAGAGCATGTTCAATTCTATCCATATTATACTTCCTTATGTCAACTGTCTTACGCTTGTTCATTAACTTGGAAAGTTCTGCTAGTTCTATTCTAGCTGTAGGGTTAGAGGTTTTCATAAATTGGCGTTTGTTCATCAGGTCTTTCATCTCCTGCGATAGCTTACTGGCATCCTGTCTAACGGAGTTACCACCGACTTCTATTGCGCATTCCTTAATGATGCCCATAAGATTGTCGTTCATATCTTCAACACTAAGGTCCTCTTCCTGAGTTAAGGCCAAATACCCGTTGTGTAGCTTGATCCGGAATTCCTCTACTTTCCCTCTTACCGCTAACTCGTTGATCGGCTTCTTATGTACCAATTTCTTCCGTTCCCTCCTCAAGTCTAGGCTAATTCGAGTTCTTACCATCCTACGGTCACTGCAGCGCACCTTGCCGAGCACGTCCACATCTTGTATGATGCCAGGGTTAGCGCAGAGTATGAAGTCTATTTCATTTCTAGTCTCGCCGTTCGGGCTCCTCCACGTCCACTTTCGGCTATCCCGTTTGCGGAAGAAGGTATTCATTATCCGCATAGTAGAGTTTGCAGAACAGAATAATAATAACTCTCCCCTGCTATTCCTAGAGCCTATGCCATATTCCCCCACTGACTTGCCTCCAGCCTGCTTCTTGCCTACCCTGGCATTGAAGTGACCCATCAGTATAGTGTATTTTGTTTCAACTTGACCCATCGCTGATTCCACGTCTTCATAGAAGCTTTCCACTTCCTGGTCATCATGACTGGATGTAGGGGCGTAGACCTGTACGACCTTCAATTTGTACCTCTTAAGTTTCACAACAAGACCTGCCACCGTCTCATTAATGCTATAGAATTCCTGTATTTTACGAGTTATATCCTTATTAATCAGGAATCTGACTCCTAGTTCTCGTCTCTCCGCTAAGCCCCAGTAGCAGCACAGGACATGCCCGCTTTTGAGCACTGTATATGCTTCTTTCGTCCTCGTAACTTCACTGAGCCCTATTATATCCCATTTACTGCTCTCTAATTCCTCCAATTGCACTGCTAGACTCGCCTCACTAGATAACGTTCTAGCGTTCAACATTGCCAGGTTCAGATACCACCCTTTATCAGCCGGATGTTTAAGGAGTTTCTGAGCACCTTAGGTATCACCCACGTCACGTCAAGCCCCCACCACCCACATTCTAACGTCATGACAGAAAGAGGGGTACAGGAAGCCAAGAATCTTCGAAAAACTTGCTCCTTTAAAAGGCCCTTTGCTTGAATGCCGCAATACTAAGCACGATGATGTGCTAAAGTCCCCTGTGCAGAGGCTTATGGGTCGCCAAACCCAGACTCTTCTCACAGTACCTACCAGTCACTTGGTCCACAGTTGTCTTCGGGAGATACGCTAACACCAAAGGACCTGCTACAACCATGGCAGCTGGTACTTGCCACCAGGCCAGCAGGTCTCCATGTATGATACAATCAAGCGAACCTAGTCTCTAGTGGTCTTTCTCAGGCCAGCTAACAAACCTCGGTCAGCGATCGTCAAAACTGAAGACTGCAGTGAAATTCGGTGCACATAAGACCACCTATGACTGATGGGTCTGCAACCTGAAACCAGTCCCACCCCTCAAGAAGGCCCCTGCACAGAGCCCGCCCAAGAGCTACGCCAAAGCACAAGGCAGCAACGCCAGCCCTGCCGGTACCCTCTACTCGAACGATGTTGAACTCTGTTTTTCCATAAAAGGGAAGATGTAGCAGAGCTGAGTCAACGTGACGTCACACACTCCTGCATAATCTGTGCATGACTTAATACGTCAGCGCACTACACATTTGCCATCATATCGGGAATAAACGTTCATTGCCCTATGTGGGATTGTGCACAGCGACATCTCCAGTGACGATGACGACCCGAAGGAAAACGACTGTGGGTCACTGAACACAGAAGAGGAGATTGTGTCAAACATTGATGTTTTAGCACACATAAACAAAGTCCACACTTTCATAGCTCAGTGCAATGATGTACTCGATGGGGTATTGCGCAAAGTAGAAAATGTAGACTCATGCCTAATGGGTCGTGCGTGCAGTGCGTGCCAGAAGAAAATCGCTGGTTTCTTCAAATAAAGCAGCTTTGAAGTGAGTTAAACATTATTTGAGAGTATGCTTGCCTGTACACGCGTCTACTGCCAAGGTACATCATTTTCATTCCTAGGTTTGCCCACTGGCTTATAACCGCAAGCTTTTCATCACAACGATATTTCAATATAACGAACGATTTTTGGCAGTTTTTCGCGATTCATTATATCAAGATTTGACTGTATTATTGTAAGAGCAGGAACATTTGAGACTTCCGAAATATTCTCGTGTGTCCATTTTTCTAAGCCTCTGAACTATGTGCATAACATGCATCAATTTTTTTTAATTCTTACAAGTTTATTTCCTTTCTTTATTGTTGTTATTCATGAATAAAGAATGCATATATACCAGAGCAAAATATATTTTTGTCACTTTACGGTCACCCTAGAAAATCTACGGTAAATTGTTTTCGAAGTAGGTTCTTCTGAAGAATTTCAATCTGCAAAAAAAAAAAAAAATCAAAACTGGGTGGTCGTATATGGCAAAAAAAAAAAAAAAATCGGCAAAATGCGCACATGAAGCTATCAGCCATCTCGGCTTGCCCAAGCATTACACGTAACACATTAAACAAGTCCTACGAGGGCTATAATTCTAACAACCATGTGATGATTACACTAAGGTAGCAGCGCTCCAGAATTATTTATTCCTGACCTAGCTGGATTTGTAAAAGACATACATGCAAGAGATGAGTGCTCTTGTAGGTTTGCACCCACAATCAAATATGCAAGTAGCAGTTGTATAGTTTAACACTATGAGAGTCGCTGCCAAGTAGAAGCAAGTCCCAGTCCCAAGCACTCACAGAATGCTTCAAGAAATGTGCCTTTTTGGAACGAAACTGCACCTGCTGCAACCTTCCTTTTTAGTGTACTGCTGCTTCTTTCACTTTGGTGTGCGGTGGCTGCCAACATGACATAGTTCGGGACTATTCTCTCTGCATGCTCATGCCTACGTTTGCACACTTAATTCGGCGTCCTCCCAGAAGTGATTTCAAGCTATGGGCATTGAGAAAACTCATTTCTATAACCTTATCATTTTAACACGAAATGCTAGCCCACATGGCTTTCCCACACGCACGTGCACACACACGCGCACACACACACACACACACAGGCTTGCAATTAGTACTTTGTTTACAGACGTGGATCTCTTTTTGCAAGACGCATGAAAAACTGATTGGATATCGTTAGAGATAAAAGATATTGTTACATGAAGCTGAAGCCGAATACTATTTATAATTTATTTACAGGGAAGCTCACGGAGGCCAAAATGGCGACGCTATATCAAGCCAGCACACATGTCATCTTCGTCCTCCTTAATGCAGCCACACTGTGGCGGCTGTTCCATAGCATCACCCCCGGCTGTAGAAGCACCGTCCCGGTGCTTAATCTACACATCCGTGGTGAAAGGTGTGTGGTATGGTTTTAGTCTTGCCACGTGAACGATGTCACTTTCAGCTGATGATGACGCTGAGAGATCAGCGGGGATGATTTCATACGTGACATCGGTCACTTGTCGTACCACACGGTAAGGGCCAGTGTAGCGCGACAGCTGCTTTGCGGAAAGGCCCACACGTCGAACGGGTGACCAGAGAAGCACCAGAGAACTCGGAGAAAAGTGCACGTCACGATGGTGGCAATCACAGAGGCATCTCTGATGCTCTTGTGAGGCTTCGAGACGGGTGCGGGCGGTCTGGCGCGCATGGTTGGCGTGCGCTATCGCATCGCGGGCGTATTAAGTGGCGGAACATGTGGCTGAGGGCAGAAAAGTGTCCAAGGGCAACACAGGTTCTCGGCCATATAGCAGATAGAATGGTGAATAGCCGGCGGTGTGGTGACACGATGGATTATACGCGAACGTCACATATGGTAAGTGAAGATCCCAGTCGTGGTGGTCGGTCGCAACGTACTTCGAAAGCATGTCGGTGATGGTCCGGTTGAGGCACTCCATGAGGCCGTTGGTCTGTGGGTGGTAGGATGTGCTGAACTTGTGCTTTGTTGAGCAGGAGCGGAGGATGTCCTCGACGACTGCTGACAGAAAGCTGCGGCCACGGTCAGCGAGTAATTGGCGCGAAGCACCGTGCACTAAAATGATGTCACAGAGCACAAAGTCAGCAACGTCAGTAGCGCAACTTGTCGGGAGGGCTCTGGTGATCGCGTACCGCGTAGCATAATCGGTAGCGACGGCGACCCATTTATTTACGGAGCCCGAGAGAGGAAATAGTCTAAGAAGCTATAGACCAACAAAGAAAAAGGGTTCGGGTGGGATGTCGATCGGCTGGAGACATCCAGCTGGAGGTGTGGAGGGCTTCTTCCAGCGCTGACAGGGCTTACAAGCGGCAACGTAGCGCCGCACGGAGCGGGCGAGACCCGGCCAAAAGAATCGATGGCATACACGGTCGTATGTGCGCGAGACGCCCAAGTGCGCAGCCAAGGGAGCATCATGAAGTTGCTGGAGAACAGTCGAACGCTGGTGCGATGGAATGACGAGCAGAAGGTCAAGGCCGTGTGGATCAAAATTGCGGCGGTATAATGCCCCCTCCTTAAGGAGAAACATCCGGAGAGAGGTGTCACCAGGAGTTGACTCCAGACGGTCGATGAGGGCTCGTAATGAAGGATCGCGCCGTTGCTCATTGCCGATTAGGAGCAACTGGGACACAGAGAAAACGCAAGCGAGGGCGTCCGCATCAGCCGGTTCGTCGACGGGGTAGCGGGACAAACAATCGGAATCCTGGTGCAAGCGTCCCATCTTATATACCACGGAGAAGTTATATTTTTGAAGGCGTAACGCCCAGCGAGCGAGTCGTCCCGTGGGGTCCTTGAGCGAGGATAGCCAGCAGAGAGCGTGGTGATCAGTGATGACACAGAAGGGGCGTCCCTACAAGTATGGACGAAATTTCACAACAGCCCACATAAGAGCGAGGCACTCGCGCTCTGTGATTGAATAATTGCGCTCGGCGGGTGATAGAAGTCAGCTGGCATAGGCTATAACGCGATCATGTCCACGCTGGCGCTGTGCTAACACTGCTCCTATGCCGTGGCCACTGGCATCAGTTCGAACTTCCGTTGAGGCAGACGGGTCAAAGTGGTCCAAAATTGGAGGCGTGGTAAGGAGAGTAGTCAGCTGCGAAAAAGATGCGGCATGGTCAGGACCCCAAGGAAAAGGGGCGTCTTTCTTCAAGAGGTCGGTAAGGGGATGTGCGATGGTCGCAAAATCCTTCACAAAGTGTAGGAAATAAGAGCACAGCCCTACGAAACTACGAACATCCTTGGTAGACTTCGGAACAGGGAAATTCGTAACGGCACGAATTTTGTCCCGATCGGGTTGCACGCCTCTGGCATCCACGAGGTGTCCAAGGACGGGCGATTTGGCGGTGAGCGAAATGACATTTTGACGAGTTCAACTGGATACCGGCGCGGCGGAACACATCAAGAATCGCTGAAAGACGGTCTAGATGAGTGTCGAATGTGTGCGAATAAACGATGACATCGTCCAGATAGCACAAACAGGCGGACCACTTGAACCCCTGAAGCAAAGAGTCCATCATTCGTTCGAAGGTGGCGGGCACGTTACAGAGACCGAAAGGCATCACCTTGAACTGATAAAGGCCGTCAGGGGTAACAAATGCAGTCTTCTCTCGGTCCATGTCATCGACGGATATCTGCCAGTAGCCGGACCGTAAGTCGACAGCAGAAAAATAAGTGGCACCGTACAGGCAGTCTAGAGCATCATCAATCAACAAAGCAAAGGGTACACGTCCTTCGTTGTGATTTTGTTCAGGTGGCGATAATCTACACAAAAGTGCCACATTCCATCCTTCTTTTTGACAAGTACGACGGGAGATGCCCAGGGACTACAGTAAGGCTCGATAATGTCCTTTGCAAGCATCTTTTTGACTTCCTGTTGGATAACAGCTCGTTCTGACGCAGAAACACAATATGGACGTCTGTGAATAGGGTTCGCATCGCAAGTATTTATGCAATGGGTCACGACGGACGTTTGACCTAAGGGTCTATTGTCAAAGTAAAAAATGTCTCGATAGCCTTCAAGAACGCGGCAAAGAGCTTCAGCTTGAGCAGGTGTAAGATCAGAGGAAACCATCTTCTTAATGTCGATGTCAGTAGCGTGCGATGACGTCACGGTATGGGCTGAGCTGTAACGACCTTCCACTGTGAGTGGCTCGATCTCACCATCCTGCAAAGCTCTAATTATAGCCAATGAAATCCCCTGAGGCAGAACTTGCGTGGTTAGCGCGAAATTGACTAGTGGAAGGCAGGCACGGTTGCCAGTAATTTTCAGCACAGTGTGTGGCACGGTAACACCACGTGTAAGTATAACGGCCGGAATTGGTGCAGCCACGTAATTGCCGTCAGGTACAGCTGGTGAGGACAAGTCGACGTGTGTCACAGAGTGAGGCGGTAGGCGAATAAAATCCCTGCAGCTCAAATGGCGTGGAGGCGGGTCCGCAGGGTCGGCAAGAAGAGGCAAGTCAAGGCGAAGTGAGCCGGCCGAACAGTCAATGAGGGCAGAATGATTGGCAAGAAAATTCAGACCGAGAATGAGTTCGTGAGGGCAATGCTCGATGACGGCAAAGAGAACGACGGTGTGTCTCTCAGCAATCGTGAGTCGGGCAAAACAGATGCCAACAATAGCGACAGTCCCTCCGTCGGCGACTTGTACAACTCGGTTCGGGGCGGGCGTGAGAACTTTCTTGAGCCAACGGCGAAGAGCAGCACTCATAATGGACACATGCACCCCGGTGCATGCGCATACAGGAACATTGTCGACGAGAACGCCCAAAATATTCTTGTTCGTGGGTAAGGTGAAGCGAGGATTTCGTGCCAATGTCATCAATGCAGCTTCACCTCCAGAAGCTGCACTGTCTAGTTTTCCGGTCGGGGGTGCAGCGAGTAGGTCGGAGAAGGAGCACGGCGTGACGGGGGCGAGTGAGATTGGAGGCGGGAGGGGGAAGTTGAGCGGGAGTAGCGGGGTCGTGTCAACGGTGTTGCAGGGTCAGATGATGGGGCGGGCATAGCAGGAGCAAAGGAAAAGGACATGCTAGAGGGGTGAGGGTGGTAATCAGGAATGAATGTCGGACAAGTCCAGCGGCTGCGGCAGTGGGGAGCGACATGTCCAATGCGTCGGCAGTTAAAACAGATCGGCTAGTCGTCCACGGTTTGCCATTCGGAGGGGTTGCGCTGACCATAAGAGGAGTAAGAAGAGCGCAGTGGGGACATGCGTGGAGACAAAGGTTCCGAGCGTACGGAACGAATGGATTGCAAGCCGACGTTGAACGACTCTTGACGGACGACGGCCTGGATCAAGGAGATTGTCACCAGAGAATGATCAGGTAACGGGAATTAAGGGGCCGCCGGTTGTGCCGCTTCGACCTCACAATGAATGATGCGGTCACATCGCGACGGCTGGTGGAAGAGGTCGTCACAGGATGACGTAGCAGCTGTGTAGGGAAGTCGCGTGATGTGCTGGGATACCCGGCGGCTTTTAGCATGCTCAAGACGGCGGCACTCCTTGAGGATGGTATCGATGCTGGTGACGTTCGTAAACACCAGTAAATTGAAGCCGTCGTCAGCAATGCCTTTGAGGATGTGATTAACCTTATCGTCCTCAGTCATGTTCGGGTCTTCCTTGGCACAAAGGGCCAAGACGTCGAGAATGTACGACACGTAGGACTCGGTCGACGTCTGTACATGTGTGGCAAGGGCTTTCTTGGCATTGACTTGTCGACCAAACGGATTGCCAAAAAGGTCGCGTAGCTTGTCTCTGAAAAGATCCCAGCTCGAGATCTCCTCTTCGCAAGTCTGGAACCACGCCAATGGAGCTCCGTCGAGGTAGAAAAGAACGTTGGCAAGCATAATAGTCGGATCCCACCTGTGACTGGTGCTGACACGTTCGTATATGTGGAGCCAGTCGTCAACATCAGGACTGCCGACTCCTTTGAAAACACCAGGAACCCGAGGTGGGGAAACGGCGACGTAGGTCGGGGCTGCAGGCGGAGATGCTTGCGTAGATGAAGTGCCGCCAGCAGGAGCGGAAGTTGCAGTCACTGTTGCGACCACTGCAAAGCTCCATGACGGGTACGGAGAACTTCCACCTCCACCAAATTAATGTTGCGTGAAGCTGAAGCCGAATACTATTTACAATTTATTTACAGGGAAGCTCACGGAGGCCAAAATGGCGACGCTATATCAAGCCGGCACACACGTCGTCTTCGTCCTCCTCAGTGCAGCCACACTGTGGCGGCTGTTCCGTAGCAATATGATTACTTCAAGTTTCTCACTCACTTTATATTGATCACTGGAGCACACCATTGAATTTTCTTGCGGGCACCCGCATAGCTAGCCTTGCTTTTGCTATGGCCCTGGACCATACATAACATTTACAACAATACATAACATTTGACATTCTGGTTCTCGGTTCGGGCGTGGACCAGAGAGCACCGCACTGCCATCTTTGCCACGATGAGAACCTTGACATGACACACGACAAATATGGAAAATGAGATGGCATGTCACAAAATATTGGCCCGAGTTTGTGTGAATTTTATTACCTTTGTAAAATTATTTGATAGTTTAACCATGTATTCAACAAGAAACCCTGTATATGGCACTGCACACGTTAAAAAAAATTTGCCACTTCAATGACACCTCAAAACCTATCTGCTTGTGGTTTTTTGAAATAAGTCAGCCATTCTATATAAGTTAAATCTGCATTAAAAATGTGACCGTCAAAGGGTTAAGAAGCATGGCAGCAGTACAAATATTACAGTACAAATATACAGCTAGTACAAATATTAAATAGTATTAAGCCATAGTATTTCAAGAGGTTCCCGTGACACACAGAAAGAAGACAATGCTGCCACCCAGTGACTTTGTCTCCTGAAACATGCCAAATGTCATAGCAGAAACTGTGACCATGCCATACAGAATGTGTCCTATCTGTCCCAGGAGACAAAGCCAGCTGAGTAAAGACACAAAGGACACATTGGCAACAGACCTGGTTTTTCAAAGAGTCGAGTGGGCTGGCAGAACGGAAGCTCTTCGGGCTGGGAGGATGCGTGCCAACAGTCTAACAAGCAAGGAGGAGGTCCATGCACCAACAAAGGGTACAACACCATCAGGCTCTACAACACACTTGCACAACCCATGGGCTTCCAAGCATCAATCCATGCCTTCTAGGCTTCTAATTGCTTTTTCAAACTGCGCGACAAGACACAAGGTAAGAAAGGGATCAGAGGAATGCATACCTCGTACAGCCAGAGTATCATGTCACCATCACAGCTCCAAAGACGCAAGCAGAGCCTAACTAAAAAACATCATGACCCCCCTGGTCACCCCCGAGAGATGGCACACCTCTTATTGTAGTGGTCACTTGTTTTTATAAGCGACTCCAAAATGGCGGACAATATCTGAACTGGTCTCCTCATTTACCCCGCCTCTCCTCGGGGCGGAAACCTTTCATTATTTGAATACATTACACAATTAATGGAAGAGTGGCTTGTGATATGGATCCCACCTACTTTTCTCTCTTCATGCAACTACAGCATCGAAGAAGTCTTGGCAGCGCACTAGCAAGTCCCCGAAACTCTTCATCTCCGGTTAATACACTTTTCCTGATGTACCAGTTGCCACATGCACATATCAATTTATTATATGCTGCAGCCACCATATGGCCAGGGCTAAGAAGCCACAGTCATATTATGCATCAAGCTACTCCAAAGTTGTAAAAAATGGAGTAGCATTCACTTACACTGACAATTATCGCAGATGGTTTTTGCACAAATGTGTTTTCTTTTGCAAAGCCAGGCTGCATCAGCCTCCTTTGGCTGATGCAGGAGAAAGCATGCTCATGCACAGACGGCGCTTCTTCCAGGCCCTCACCTCCTCGTGCGTTTATGTAAAACTTGAAAGCAGTTGAATAATAAGAACATGCATGCATATGAATGGAACGAGCAGCCAAGTGTTTGTTAAACATTAGGATCTGACGATAGTGAGAGGGCCATTCACTATACACCTTTTTCGCGGAGCAGTTTGCTGCTCTGCGAAGCCCCTAGAGTTTCTTTATGATTATTTGAAAATAAAATTTTTTTTTTTTCAAATAATCATAAAGCAAACTCTAGGGTCGGCTTAGCTTCCAGTATTTTAAAAAACACGCCAGTCTTTAATTGAAATTTATAATTACGGTGCATAGCTACCACCAAGAAATGTCAGTATCACAACCGCTATTCGCTGCACTAGTAGCAAACTGAAGTACACAAGCATTCTGAGTACACAGAGCAACCGAGTACATGAGCATGTCACCATTTTGATCTGTGTCATATTGGCACAAGGCGTGGCATTATCATAATGGCACCAAACAAGTGATGTCACTATAGCGCTGCTTCCAAATTAAAAGTTGTGGTAGTTGCCATTCCAGCCAAACGGGACTTCGACCTCAATGAGAAAAACGTACATCGTTGCAGGGGGCAATGGGTGATCCTTTCTGCATGCGCCACAACGAAGAAATGACAGCGATAAGAAAGATAGGTCTAGGCTAGCAGCCATGATGACGTAGAATGAGCTCGGCATGTTCATATTCAATAAATGCTGTTTTTTCATTTTGTGAACGCTGTCCTCGACACTTCATGTTGTTTTCATTGGCTTTACTCAACAATGAAATAACAAAAACAGACGTTTCGCCACCTATGCGGGTGACATCTTCAGTACATAAATGGCAACAAATAAGAAATACATCCTATTTGAAGTATTCCAACACGTCGAAGTATGAGTTCCCCTGGCTTTTGGAACATTTTATCACGCTGTCCTCGTTTTCGTTTGGCCTACGTTCGAGGCAGTATCATTTTTTTTTTTTGCTTCGGATTTTCGGGGGTTGGCTTAGAATTGGTGACAGCGATAAGAAAGATAGGTCTAGGCTAGCAGCCATGATGACGTAGAATGAGCTCGGCATGTTCATATTCAATAAATGCTGTTTTTTCATTTTGTGAACGCTGTCCTCAACACTTCATGTTGTTTTCATTGGCTTTACTCAACAATGAAATAACAAAAACAGACGATTCGCCACCTATGCGGGTGACATCTTCAGTACATAAATGGCAACAAATAAGAAATACATCCTATTTGAAGTATTCCAACACGTCGAAGTATGAGTTCCCCTGGCTTTTGGAACGTTTTATCACGCTGTCCTCGTTTTCGTTTGGCCTACGTTCGAGGCAGTTTCATTTTTTTTTTTTTTTGCTTCGGATTTTCGGGGGTTGGCTTAAATTTGAGTAAATGCGGTAGTTAAATTGGTTTTAGTGGCACAACATCGACTCAAGCCATGCTGTGCCAAACACAAGGTGCTGAAAAAATGATGGTAGAGGCTGCAAAAGCTGTGTTGGTCTAAGGCCTATTCATAAAACTGGTCTCTTCAAGAATGTTGAGGACTTCTGTAAGGGGCACAAAATGGTTTATCTGCCAAAATCAAAGTGGGACGTAGACGTATACATAATTTGCATAATTTGTGGAAACATTTTCTTCTTTCTGTTTTGATATGTGGACATGTGATTAGAATGTGCATCACTGGTAACAGTTCCTGACAGTTATTGTATGTTGGTTGTCACTGGTTATCGTGCGTTGGTTTTCAGCTACTCGAAGTTGGCAAAAAATTACTTTAATGAAGCATTCTTGATGGTAACACGTTTCCATTCAGCAACATAAGATTTAGCAAGTTGCAGTTTGTTGTTTTCTCTCAAATTCAATTCACTTTGCCATATGAAAGTCAGCACTTCACAAATAGCTTGAAGCCCGTCACTAACTGGTACCTTTATGTTCAAAATAGTCTGATGTCTTTTTTTTTAGCTGTACACTCATTCACCTTTTCATTTCCTGGAATCCCAACGTGGCGTGGGACTGTTACGATTGACATTTAGGCACTATACTAAATCAGCGTAATCAAAGCTGATGGACGAAATGAGCGCCCGCCTGGATGAGAGTTGACCCAACGTAGACGGTGACACGCTAACAAAGGCGCTCTCGTCGAGGCAACATAACTGCTGTCCTTAGTGGAAGCAATCTCTGCCACTCTACCGGAGTGTGACCCTGGCAAACAGACCATCATGAATGGATCACTAATTGATCAAAGGGGACAAGGCCTAGGACTTCTGTGGGAACGACTTGCAACATAGTGTTCCCAGCTTGCCATGTCGTTGCCTCGTATACGAGGGGGCGTATGTGCAAGATTGGAGGCAGAGCCAGGCAGGACGATGCGAAGTCATGGGCAAGATTTTTCGAACGGTTCAACATTTGTGGTTGGCAGCGAAGAACTGTGCCTTAACGAGGGAAAGGGGAAAAGGAAGTGAATAAAAAGTGGGATTGAGTGCTGTGAACATCAGCTATGACTCGTACGTGTGCTCTTACTCTGGCTCATACTACAACTTGTGCTAGTACATGTAAGCTTTCGCCATGTAATTGTGTAAATAAACCCTTTTCTGATTACTTGGACATAGCCCCGGACCTCACTATCGCCCGGCACCTGGCACCTCACCAGCTATGAAAAAATAATGACTGCTCGCACACCCGACTCGCAACAGGACCCAGCAGAAATGGATGGATTGGCCTTGGCGGCACTTGTGACATGTTTAAAATATCGTCTATGAAGGGTTCGTGCTCAGATTGCAAATTAAATACCTTTGTATTTGTGTTTACCTGTTGTAATTTTTTTTCCACTGCCATCCACAGAGTATAACATTGAGCTGTGAAAACAGACAAACTGTGGCAGCCTAACAGTACATTCTCATGTGCACTCGACCACAAAATATTGTGTGGTGCATGAGCGCGTGGCGAAACGGCCCTCCTCCCCTTCTAGCCGCGCACCCCTGGTGTCAAGACCAACACCTGCACATGCACGCCTGCAGTCCCTCCGAGACTGCAAGCGTGCATGTTTCCGCGCTTCCTCCTTGCGCGCTGGCGATATCCAAATGTAGCCGCGAGGTGCCCCTCTTGTGATTGGCGCTGTGGCGGCTTCGATGGGCAAAACTTCGTTTATATACAACGGAAATCAAAAGTTCATTTTCGTCTTGCCCATCTCCTTCTATAGAGCGTGTTTTCTGCCACGCTCTTCTGCGGGAGAACGCTCCATTTGTAAAAAGAAACAACGAAGATTAGCCACGAAACGGTGCAGCGCAGAAAAAAAAATTATTCGTTGCGTTCGCCACCAAGCCCTATGCGTCAGCGCTTGCGACTCTACAAAAAGCAGCCGCAGCAGCGCGTGCAAGCTCATACTTCTAAAGACTCTTCACACAGTTTTGCCCGTCGAAGCCGCCACAGCGCATATCGCAAGAGGGGCACCTCGCGGCTACATTCGGATATCGTCGGCGCGTAAGGAGGAAGCACGGAAACATGCACGCTTGCAGTCGCGGAGAGACGTGCATGCGCGCAGGTGTCTGTCTCGACACCAGGGGTGCACTGCTAGAAGGGGAGGAGGGTCGTTTCACCACGTGCTCACGCACCCCACAATATTTTGTGGCCAAGTGTATTTTTGACGACACTGCTTCCCACGTAATTTTGTATTTTTGACCTGTTGGTGTGAAATTTGATGTAAGTGTAGCATGTTTCTTGTACTGCATGAAACTTATGTTATGCGTCCATGTGGGTATCCCACTTCTTCGAGTGTGTTAACAAAAACTCAAGGAACTGTGTAAAGTCACTCCAAGGGGTTATGTAGTTGGCGTATTCGCAACATTTTTCCTTGCATCGAAGTATGAGAGGTCTAATTGCATGTGGTTTCTGCAGTGTCTGTAGTCTAGCAATGTACTGCAGCGGGTGAAGCTATTGCGAATGTGCTCTGGCGATGGTAGAACTCTGAGAACGTGGGTAAGCATGAATTGTGTTCTATGTTCCGAGGACAGCTTATTACTCTCGGAGTACAAACTGATAATAGGCAATGTCCTATAGGTACGACTGCCTGGCTGAGACATAAATTGTATAACCATAGTCTATTGTACTGCGTACTATGCAACAATATATACGTAGAATACATTTAAGGTTAGAGCCCCAGTGCTTCCAGCACAGGACATTAAGAATGTTGTCTTGCTTGCTTAACCTTCAGACTATTTATCTAGGCTAGGAAGTTCAGCTTCTTATAGAATAAAACTTCTAAAAACTTGCGATTTTGTTTGACTGGGAGTACGGCTTCATGTAATTTCAAGATAGGGTCCTGTTGTAATGCCCTTTTTTGTGAAAAAAACCAATGCAAGTTTTTTCAGGGGAGAAACTGAAGCAGTTTTTATTTGCCCTTCTGTCAATTGATTTAAAGTGATTCGAATCTTCAGTTTGCAAGTTACGTTGCAAGATGCATGCGTGCAACTTGGATATCAACATATAAAGAATGCATTAAAGAGGACGGTATACAGTAACACCTCGTTAAGACAAGACCCTGGTTCAGAAACATTTTCTTATTTCTGTGCAGATATTTATGAAAATTTCACAGCTTATGTATTTTGATGTGTTGTAGTCCATTATATAGTTTTTAAGATATCAAACATTTCATGTGTCTTGCTAGGAGCAATTTTTTTCTTCTGAACTGTGAGAGTTACAGAACAAATAAACCATATATCACAATAACAAATAAACAAATATCACAATAATCTGGAGTGAAGCCTGTATGCAGCAAAACAGAAATAGATGTTCTAAGCCCATTTGAACAAAAGTTACGGTATGTCAAACTTCCACAAGTGAAATCCAATCCCAGCTTGACATCGAAACATCTAAGTTATTTTATTAAAATTTCCCCATTACTAATAATATTAAATTTAGTCCTATTTACTTCTACATTAGTTTACCAACCTGAAAAATAATTATAGTAATAGCATGACTAGAAGCTGAAATATCGCTCCTCCAAAACTACAAAAGTACCAAAATATTGAGAAAATGAGGAAAAATGTTTTATAGGTTGTTTATTAGGAGAAATGTAGTGCAAATCTCACCAGAGTCATTTAAAATGCCCCAGGTGCATAATCAGGATGCATTTAGTCCTTGTGCTTCTTTGACACTTTTGCAGAGTCCTTCCGAAGCTGTGCGCCTCTTGCTGAAGGTGGCACTAGGATGTGTGCTTCTCTCTTGCTCTCTTATAGCCAGTGCTGGTCACATTCATGCTTAGTTCTCATAGAACTGATGCTGCGGCATGCTGGTATCCCGCATTGAAGCGCAACACATATTCTGCAAGGGATGCTTGAACTGCAAAACGGGAAGAGTGCTGCTCTTTGGAGACAAAACTCCTGATAACCGAATGCAAATTTTCATTCGAGTTTTGGGTCTTCCCTCTTTGACATCTCTGCAGCAGATTCCGGTCAGACAGGCGCTGGTAAACAGGCAACAATGCCATTGCAACATCTCTGGGCAAGCTGTACTTGTGCTTCGGGTCAAGCGCACGTTTAGCTTTTGCTGCATGTGCCGGCACCATGGCTGCTCGCCAGTTCAGCACAAGCTCTGAGCACTGGTCAGTGGATGTAATGTGATGGAACATGGCCATCACAGCACACTGCATTGCATCCACATCCCCTTCATGCGACTTTAGTGCATGACCACAGCAGCTGCTCAATCTGGTGATGACGTCAGCAGCGAGTCGCCCCTTTCCTCCTAGACCGCGCCCTTCAGTTTTCTTTTGCACCTAGTTTCTTCGGGCCATCCCCCTTCGCTTTTAAGGACGGTTGGCACAATCTTCTTTTTCCATGTCAATAAAGCCATGAACTTTTACATCCTTTATAGCATTGTACGTTCTGCTATCGCCGTCACACAAGACTGTTGTATAGGGGAGATTGCGCTACTCAAGGGATGTTTAGAAAAGAATGAGGCCTGTTTTTACCTCCATTTGCCCAGATTTATGCCGCCCAGATTTACGCCACCTTGCACAACAATAGACTCCTCCTGATAGACTGCTGTAGTGTTCGCGGTCCTTTGGTACGACAGTAAAATCGCTTAAGAAAATCTATTTTAGGTGCCTAAGTTCATTTCTTGAAGGCAGAACAGAATGCTACTGGCTATAACTTAAATTCATGATGCCTTTCATGTTACCTACATTGTGGATCAGGCCTCTGTAATTCCAAAGAACGATGAAAGCCATTTTAATGGAAATTAAAATGCTTATGTCTGTGAGCTTAGAAATTATAGGTGACATGTATTAAAAGGTTGACTACTCTCATCAAGGGCGGCAACTGCTCAGGTTACCTGTCCCTTTTTGGCGCAGTTACAAGTTTGTCCTCCTTGGCGCAATCCAGGGAGCGCAGGCCTCTCGGCGTTGATGACGCCGGGGTTTTCGGGTTTACCTCCATCGCCTTCTCCAAAGTGCTGCACGATCGAGATGCGCGCCGTGCAGTTCGGTTCGGCTGCGGGCTCTGCCGACCAGTCTTCAACGATGATGGAGCAGAACTTGCTGCTGCCACCAAGGGGGCGGATGGAGTTGCTACAGGAATACCGTGCGTGACCTGCAGACCCCTGAAACTGGTGTGGCTTTGCCACCTGCCATGCCGCACTGGCATAGCTTATTTGAGGTAAGTGCCCTAGCCTTTTCCTTGCTTCATAGAATGAAACAGTTTCCTCTACAGAGATTGCAATTCTTTCTTTTTCTCTCTTCCAGCAAGGGCTGCTCCGTGAGCAGGCTGGATGGTCTCCCTTGCAATTGACACATTGAGCAGGAGCATTGCAGTTATCAGGACGGTCGTTTGCACTACACTTCATGCATGTTTCATTGCCTCTACATGATTGAGGCATGCCTAAACTTCTGGCACTCGAAGCACTACATTGGGCTCGGTATGTACGATTCGACATTGATTTGCACATATTTTGCATCAAGCAAATTGGGCACAGCACTGATACCAAATGTGAGTATCATGTGTTTCGTGGGGATCTGTTGGGCATTTTGCTGGAGTGCTATTCTTGGTACCTTAATTACGCTTTGCTTTTGGAATCCTTGAAGGAGCTCTTCATCACAAAGGCTCAGGCAATTTTTTCTGGTATTACTCCCCTGCTTGTGTTAAGCGAGCAATGTGCAGAGAATGTCACATTAATGTCACCGATACTGGCAAGTTCAGCGAGCTTTTCAATTTGTTCTTTCTTAGCAAGTTTGAGGAGGAAGTCTCTGCTTGCCATCTTTGGGGCTTTGTAGCCAGGCCCAATCGTGTTTGCTAGTCATTTAGCTACTAGGAAAGGTGAGTTTCCTTACAGTTGTATTACCTTCACTCTGAAGGACATGGTACTTTTGGAAGGTGTCTTTGTATTGTTTCAAAAAGAACTGGAAAGTTGCTTCGGTGCATCTTCTTTTTAGGGGGCGATTTTGAAGGGGAGGGGAAGTGATACATAAAGGTCGACACCAATGACTGCAAAACGAGCTTCAGGACATGTACAGGATGGAGCTGTCTAGCCGGAGGCGAGGTCAGTCATTTGCGGTGTCGGCAATGGGAGCAGGAAGCCACGTATTTCGCTACACTGGTTACAAGCCCAGGCCATGAGAAGCGGGTGCGGATACGCTTATTGGTTTTATGGTAACCAAAGTGACAGGCCGTGGGATCATAATGAAAGGTCTCCAGTATCTGGGCCAAAATATAACTGTGACGAAGCACCGTATCGGTATAGCATAGAATTTTCGATTTTGGAGTTGTTCAACAGCCGACAGAGCTAAGCGTTAGGTGGGAAAGGTGATTCACGAAGATGTCCCATAATGGAATGGCAGTAGGTGTCGCTACGTTGGCAAGATGCAAATGCATGAGGATGGTTAGATGGGAGCCAGTCGAGAGCTGCAATAGAAGGAACTGCTGAAGATGCATCCCAAGGTTTACTTATGGAAGGTAGTATGCAAGCAGCGTTTGAAGACTGTGATAGGGGACAGTGAGAGAGAGCATTGGCAACCTGGTGGTTCTTTGCAGACTTGTAGGTGACATCAGTATTCTTGTAAACATAGTATCCAAAGACCAAGATGTACCGATAAATTCTTCAGCGTCGCCAACCAGCATAAGGCATGGTAATCTAACGACCATAGAGTGTCGGCTGTGCAGAAGAGGCCCAAAATTTTTGGATGGATGAAGCCAACAGCGAGACACTCTTGTTCAGTAATCATATAATTTTTCTCTGCAGCTGTTAGCATGCAACTGGTGAATGCAGTCACACATTCTTCAGAATTTTTCTGGCGTTGCAGAACAACAGTGCCGTTAGCGTGGCCGCTGGAGTCGGTATGTAGACGAGTGGGTGTGGTGTAGTCAAAATGACAAAGCACAGGTTCGGATGTGAGGGCACGCTTGAGGACATCAAAAGCAGTTTGGCATTCATCCAACCATACGTAGGGAGCTCCAGAAGGAAAAAGTTGATGGAGCAGCACTGATATCCTGGAAAAGTTACGTATGAAGCGCCAGAAACACAATGCTAGGTCAAAGAAGCTACGAAAGTTTTTGGCTTGTTGAGGCCTGAGGAAGCAGAGGACAGTGGTAATATCATTGAGGGTCAGGTCAAATACCCTCCTTGCTGAAAAGGTGTCTCAGTACTTTAACGGTTTTGCTGACGAATTGGCCCTTTTTTGTATTCAGCTGAAGGCCAGCAGCTGAGAGGCATGTCAGGACTTCATCGAAGCACTGCAAGTGCTAATGGAGGTTGGACGAAAATATGACTGTGTCCAGATAGCATGAACAAGTCTTCCACTTTAGGCCTTGAAGTACAGTGTCAATGGCTCACTCATATGTTGCGGGAGATTGACATAGGCTGAAAGGCATTACTTCAAATTTATGATGTCTATCAGGTGTGACAGAGGCAATTTTTTTTCCTTGTGGGCTTCGTGCATGAGGATCTGCCAGTAACTGGAGCATACATCAAGGCCTTAAAAATGCCATATTTTAATCTAGGCTGATAATTTTTTCTTGAAATACAGAAGAACCTTGTTGATATGTTTCCGTTATGCATTTTTTTCCCGGCACCAACGTTCAAAATCCACAACACAAAAAATGAGCCTAGCGTTACACTCATTCTTTACCGGTTCATATGTTCCCAGAAGACATGATTTTTCGGCACCAACATTCAGTACATTGCTGAAGTGTGATCGTATGATACGTTTCCTAGCCACTAGACTCCACGTAAACAAGAAAATGCGCAAGGCATGTGTGATTGAGAACAGTATATAGCTGCTCGCTGTGGCAGCTTCACTGCACTACTCGCCCACCTGTTTCGCGTGAAAACGCCTGCACGCACTCAGTTTCTCACTTCAGTACCAGCACATGTTCTCCGGGGTCGTTGCACACGGCATTCACAGCTATTACCGCCAATCCTATTGCAATAAGCATCTTCGCCTATCTGTTTCAGAGCATGTGGTGCCGTCGGAAGCATGGCGCATGCTTTTAATAAGTGATAACCGAAACCCGCTTCCATTCCCTGCTGCAGACGGAGATGGTATATGTTTTAGAAAAGGCGCGAGGCGTACGCCAGCCTCATGTGAAAAAGACGGCACGCACAGTTTTATTCCAGTACCAGCAAATCTCTGCCCAGGTCGTCGCACGCCGCATTCATGGCTATCGCCGACAAACCTATTGTAATAAGCATCTGCACCTATCTGTTTTACAGCGCGTGGTACGTAGTGCCATTGGTAGCATACTGTACGCTCTTAGTAGACAATAATCCAAATGCACCGCCGTTCCCTGCTGCAGGTGGCACGATGTGGGCATCACATTTGTGGGGTTCTCACACCCATGCTCTTGGGACAAAGGAACAACACAGTAGTACGAACAATCACAAGGGCATTTATTGCACCTTTCATAGATCAGTGCCTGCTAGCCGAGTTGTTATCCACAAAACATGCCGATGGGCGCGCGACAAATCTAGAAGTCCGACTCACCGCGACCGGATAGCGAGCGAATATGTTCGCCCCATGCTGGATCCCAACGCCTGGTAGTTCCCGTGTACGGTCACGCCAACGGTGGCGCGTTCGAAGACGGCCATGCGAGACGGTCTCGCAGAAGCATGGATCGGCGCACACGCGGCACGGCGCACACGCGCGGCACGGCGCACACGCGCGGCACGGCACGTCCGCACTGCTTGCTGTCCCGAACCAAGAGAGCAAGCGCCTTGTCTTTCGGTGCCCAAGTAACCCTGCCTGTCGGCGGCATTAGCAGCGCAACACTCGCACCATCTCTCGTACTGCGCCTCAACCACTCCTACCGCCGCGGGCACCAGGCCACGCGCTATGCGGGAAAAACATATCGGGAGACGTGCGAGAGTCACATATCCCCACACATTTTACTTCAGTAGCATCCCACATTGCCCACCAACTCGATTTCAGTTCAGTTTCCTGTTTCCCTCCTAAAACACCATGCAATAGGACTACAACAACATGCGTCTCGCTCCGCCGCATGCAACCAGCTCGACACGCATCGGCGTCTCGTGCCACAGCGACCAGCGCGACACTTCGCATTACGTAGACGTCAACAATAGTAGAGTTTCAAATTTGTTTAATTAATTGGGATCATACATTTTCTCAGGACGTTTTTTTCTCGCGGATTTTTCCAAAATGTACGAACAAGGTTCTAACATACTGATATACCAAACTCTACGGTTGGCTTAGATTCAAGGATTTTTAAAAATGTGTGTTTTTAATTGAAACTGATAAATATGGTGCATAACTAGCACCACCTAAACAAGTCAGTATCATAGCCACTACTCGCCATGGCAGTAGCCAACTGAAGTATGTGAGCGACATCTCCATTTTGACCTGTATGCTTTTGTCGTATCAGCATGTGGCATGGCATTATCGTAATCAAACCAGACAGGCGATGCTACTATAATTCTGCTTTCAAACAAAATTTCTGATAGCCACAGAGGCATCATCAAACATTCAAGCCAGGCGGGACTTCGGCATCAATGAGAACAGCGTCAGCCGTTGGAGGGGGCAACGGGAGATGTTTTTATGTGCACCGCAATGAGGATGGCATTTATCAGACCACAACAGCGATGACACAGAATGATTTTGGCATGCTCATATTCATTAAATGCGATTTTCATTTTGTGAACGCTGTCCTCTCTTTTTTGTTCGGCCTACATTCAAAGCAAGTTTTTTTTTTTCTGGCTTCGGGTTTTCGGGGGTCGGCTTAGAATTGGGGGCAGGCCTTGACTCGAGTAAGTACGATACTCCACACCTAGTAATGGATCTAACGCATCATATATTCAGAGAAATGGATATACAGTGCCGTCGTGCCTCGCAATAACCGGCTCCGTAGCTGGGGGCCAGCACGCTGCTCTAGCTGTTTGCACTCCTGGCGCCATCTCTCGCGCATGGCACGAGCCTTGCTCTCTTCGCTCCTCCTACAACGCCACTCATGTGCAGCGGCAATCAGAGTGCCGGCTCCGTGGCGGCCGATCTCGATGTAGCAGCTGCTGCCCAAGCCGAAATGCATAAACACCGCTGTTCGCCACTGCGTGTAGTCCTTCCCCTCCTCCGTGGCAGCGACCGCATGAGAGCACGCGGTGTTCTCCGGCTGCTGAAGTGCCGGCTCGGTATCAGCGGATCACGGTGCACGCTTCCCAAGTCGAAAGGCAAAGCCACCTTTAGTTGACTCGTTAGCAGCGTCAGCGGTGTCAGTCAGTCGCTGCCATCTCTTCGCCGCGCAAAGTTTCTATGCGCCTACGCGCTGCTTCCTGCAACCTCCCGATAAGCTAGGCAGCTGTGCCAAGCTACGCTCCATTTGCGGCGGCTGGAGCGAAATTTTCCGCATTAGGCGGATTGTCCGAGGCTCACAGACGGTTTATATTATAATATAATTCGTCTGCATATATAAGTAGTTTATTCTCAGCCAGTTCTCTCTGAGCCATCAGCAAGGCAACCGGTGAAAGTCCGTCTGCTGCTGCTAAACGAGCTGCCCAAGCAGAGGCCCGGCACCGGCGCCACCAGAATCCACAGGTGCGCTACGCCGAACCAGGCATTGGTGCAGCAAGTCTAGCATATCTCCATCTATTTCTTCGACCACAAAGCTACCTTCATGACAACCAAGAACTGGGAATGGAGTGTTTCTTGAAGTAAAGAATAAAAAGTTGTAACTGTACATACATGTCTTGCTCGAATTATTTGCCTCAGTATATAGAAAAGCTGAAACAGCTGAAGAGCTGCGCTCAAATTTCGCATTAGGAAGTAATGTAATCGTCGGCAATATTTTTTTTCCCCCAATGAGCATTTACTGACCATTTTGGTACCCGTCAGGTCAAAGTCTTGTAGCGCGCGACGTCGGCGTCTCCCGGCCTCCCATTTCCCGTGTAACTGGTGAACCCACCTGCTCTTCTGCTGCGTGTGTGGGGCGGCGCCGACTGAGGTTTTGTTGTTGCTTGTCGTTGCCTCCTTGCGCATCAACAATATCAGTGTTTCTATCAGTTCCTTCGTGCGAGGAGTTCCCGCCGTCAGAAAGGAGATGGACGACGACAAGCGAAAGCGCAAAACGACGTCAAGCAAGCAGAGGTGGCTATGCTGAAAGCCGTTGAGTCCAGCGGGAAGAAAAAAGTGGCCGACGACTTCGGCATAGTGTTGAGCACGCTGTCGGCGATTGTGAGCAGCAAAGAAATTGTCAACAGCGCTATCACACATAGCGTAAAAGGCGACAGAAAGAAGCTGCGAGCCCCCGCTTTCGAAGCTGTAGAGAAGGCGGTCTTCAAGTGGTTTTTGACACAAGAGCAAGCGGCCCTCCTGCGAGTGGGGCACTGTTGTAGCGCAAAGCGAGGGGCTTTGCATGCATCATGGGGCACGACGATTTTGTGGCGAGTGTCGGCTGGCTGCAGAGTTTCAAGGAGCGCCACGACATCGTCGGCAGGGCTGTAAGCAGGGAAGCGCAATCTGTCGACCGTGAAGCTTCAGTGGCGTGGGTGGAGACAAACGGACAGCTGCTAGAAAAATACAGTGCCAAGGATTTGTTCAACGCAGATGAGACAGCCCTGTTCTACCAGATGCTGCTGCGAAAAACCCTGGCCCTCGAAGGTGAGCGCTGCCAGTGTGGTAAGCAGAGCAAAGTCCACATAACCATGTTGCTTTGTGCCAACATGGATGGGTCAGAAGAGGTGCCGGCCCTCGTGGTTGGCAAAAGTGCGCCACCACGATGCTTCAAAGGCAAACGAAAGCTCCAAGTGAGTTATGTGTCCAACCGTAAGGCTTGGATGGCGAGATAAATTTTTGCACAATGGCTGCGGGAGTGCGACGAGCGGCTGAGCAAGCTGAACCGGAAGATATGCCTCGTATTGGACAACTGCGCGGCCCACCACACTGCCGCTATGCTCAGAAACATCAAGCTATGCTTCTTGCCGCCAAACTGCACTGCAGTTGTGCAGCCCCTCGACCAAGGAGTTATCATGAATTTTAAGTCGGGCTACCGCAAGAGTGTGATCGACCATATTCTGCTCAATATGAGCATGACGCACGAGTCTACGATCGACTTGTACATGGCGATCCGAGATGCTACAGGCTGCTTGGATGGCTGTACCGGCAAACACGATCACCAATTGCCTCCGGCATGCCTCATTTGGTGCCAGCAGCGGCGGTTACAACTATCTCGGTTCTGCCGTCAATGAGGGTGCCGTGGGTGACCAAGCCCTGGCATCGTGGGACGCTCTCCTAGACGCCGTTGTTGTGTCAGACTTCGACACCTTCTGCATGTACGTCAGTGCCAATGCTGACGCAGTGACAATGGAAGAGCTAACGGAAGCGGAAATTGTGCGCGCAATGACGAGGGTGCCTGATGACGACAGTGACGATTGTGTCGACGACAGCCCGGAGCCCAATATTGGCGCACCCGACATACCGAAGCCCGCACAAGCGCTGGATGCGGCAGACCTGCTGCGCCGCTTCTTTGGCACTCACGATGACGGCGAGGATGGACTTGAAATAGCGGCTGCAGCTGAAAAAGCCATCATTTGGCTTAAGGAGTAACAGCAAAAATCTATCAAGGACTTTTTTCTGCAAAGTGAGCCGCCAGCTGGTGTGCTGTTGATCAGTGACGAGCCATTTAGCACGAATTAAGGAGCAATTCCTTGCCCTCTTTTTTTCACTTGTTTTCTTCCATGCGATGGCCGTTTTCTTTTTTGCGTGTTGGGCTCCTGTGAGATTTGGTGGTGAGTACATCCTCTTTTGCTTGCTAATTGTGGATACGAATGGATAGTGGCTATAGCGAACCAATGGTTATAGTGAAGTAATTACGACCCCTCCAACTTCATTAAAACAAGGTTTTACTGTATATCGAACTGTTGCGCATATCGAACACTTTCTATTTCACCTGGAAAATCAAATGCATTTAAAATTGTTTTATTTTGAACGGGCTCGGGCGTAAAATGGGTATTATCGAACTCCACCACCCCAGACCGCGTGTGCACTGTTGACAGGTAGCGAGATTTCTCGCAACACCCTTGAAGACAGCGGTGGCGTGATGGGTGTTCCCCATTGCTGAGCACTATAGCCAAACACATCAATTGCGCCGGGGGCGCCATTTGAACGTAGCGGTGTACGCACGTGGTGGCTTTCAACGAGGCATTGCATTTGCCGCACTCTCGGTGCCATGCTCTGCACCTGGTGCGCCTCGCGAGGAATGGCAGTTTGCTTCCACAAAGACGTGCGACAGCGTGTGTTCACTGGGCTCACTCAGACTCCATGGCAGACGTCCCTTATTACTTTGTTATTCAGAGTGTTTCAAAATGCTTCGATTGATGGATGTGGCGAAGGAAAGAAACTTTATTGAATAAAACAAAATATTAGGGCACGTGGTTGGGGCCCCTAGTCCAGGGCTGCACTGGCCTGCGGTTCGCTGGGCTTGAGCTAGGAGAGCCAGTTGGCTATCCTGATGTTATGCTAGTTGGCTATCCCAATGCCGCACCTCCCACTGTCTGTTAAAATCTTGTCTTTGTAGTTGTGTGGAATTTATATGCTTCGGTCTGTTTGGGCACATCCACGTGATATGCAGTAACGTTAGGTGGTCGCCACACTACGGGCATTTGTCAGTGTATCGTGTGTGGTAAATACAGCTAAGTGTATGTAAGTTTGGGTAAGTGTGTGTGTTTGAAGTCTGTGCCAACTCCTCGCCTGCTGACTGTTTAAATTTGGGTGCAGGCATCCATATTGCCTGCACTCCTCTCTTTGGTGTTCGAGGATGTCACGTGGTGTAGAGGGGGCTCATCATTTGGGATGTAGAGATCGCAATGGAAGTAGCGGCAAAACGAAGACACTGCCGAGGTTTACCCCACCAAGTGCTGATTTTGCCCCACTCTCAACTTCAACTGAGGCTGTAGCTGCTGTGGCCCTCCTCTGCCGCTACTTCGGCACAATAGAAGGCGCCGGCCTATCGCTAGTGGATCGTTTAGAATATGTTGAGGATGCCATGGTTAAGCACGCGGGTGCCAATAAGAAGCAGGGTACACTGCTGCAATACTTTCAGCCAAAGAAATAAACACTTCGTGTAAAGTTTCAAGTGAGTATTTACTGCGCCACGATTGGTTCATTGATTGATTTGTACAAGTTCTTAACATATTTTTTTATGTGATCTTATATATTGAATTCTGGCTATGTCGAACTATCTTGTAATCGCCACACTGTTCGATATATAGAGGTTCGACTGTATATCTTTCCGAGTTGCAGGGGCGATCGAGTTTCGGAGAGGGGAGGGAGAGCAGCTGTGGCACCCTGGACGGTAATTGCAAGGCACTTCGGGATTGTAAGGCGAAGAAAAAAAGTGTGGTAAAGGCCAGTGCTCGTATGGACTCGCAGGAAGCGATGGACCTCTTTCATGAACATTGTGGCCATGGTGTTCGTCCTGTTGGCGTTTTTGATAAAACTGCGATATATGCCCACGAATACCGCAATAATAACAAATTGTGTGGCATGAACGTCAGGTAAAGTAAAACGCAGGGGAAGGTGAACAGAATGCTAGAGATGCCAGATAGCTGTAAGCAGGGGCAGGGGCAGGAGGAGTTGTCTGAATGAAGGCTGGTTGCATAGCAGCAACCTGGACATTCGAGCTTGACGCTGTAGGAGGGGCACAGCTCGTAGTGCAAGGCATGGAGGACAGCTCCTCTTCGGCGATGTCACGGAGGCCAGCAACCGAAGATTGAAACCCGAGTGACAGGAGGATGGAGCAGGCTATGCTCTTGAAGCTCTTCAAGTATTAGAGCCCGAATCAGTATAGGCGGTTCCGTATACAAAGGACAACAAGTGTCAAAGGCATCAGGCTGTAAAAGGATGGCCTGCAAGTGCGTCCATGTGTCGGCAAGTCGCATGACATCGTCAACAGTTGTGGGAATCTTGACCGCCAGTGTGCTGAACGTAATGTGCCCAATGCCCTTTAGAATAGCAAACACAATCAGATTCTCTCATGGTGGCGTCAACACAGCAACAAAGGGTAAGAACATCTTTGATAAAAGAAGTGTATGTTCCGCCAGGATGTTACATGTGTCCACCTAGCTTTTTCTCGACCTCCTCAGAGCGGATGTTTGAGGTGCTGAAAATCTGCCGAAGCTGGTGTCTGAACGCCACCCAGTCAGGCAAAGTGCTCTCAATGTTAAGAAACCAAGTCTTAGCAACGGTGAGGTAGAAGGCAATGTTTTGAAGCTTGTGAAAATCATCCCAACGGTTAAATTCAATCACTTGGTAATACCATATTTACTTGCATAATGATCGCACTCGCGTAATCATTGCACCCCTGAATTTTGTCGTCTAAATTCAAATTTTTTTATTTCCTGTGTAATGATCGCACCCCGAACTTGCTGCAGCGATATGTCGTGTGCCAAGTCTAGCTAATAATGACTGCGCTTACCATCTTTCGAATGCTACGCGAATGACTCTCAAGATAAACCAAGCGATCTGCATGCACCAAGCATTCTTAAGCAGATCCCCATTTCATTCCTTTCATCACTTTCCGCACTTCGATGACAAAAAAAAAAGCTACAGGCAAACTTGCATTTATGTGTAATGGTTGTGGTTAACAACAACAACAACAAAAAAGTAGTCTTTCGATTCTTCTCGTCTGCACTCATGGCCACGCAACAAATCGTGAGCGGCAACGATAGTGGCCATGTTTACACTGATACGTTAGAAGTGCACCCTATTTATACACCGATGCTTGTAACGCAGCCAAGATATTCGCCCACCCTTAACGTATTAGGATAGCAGTGAAGACAAATGCCACAGTTTCCGCAGCATGCCTGATACACGTACGTACTGTACTCACGAGAAGAAGAAAAATTGCGTTCGGCTTCCTCTACTGGCTGCCATTTTTGTTTTGGTGTCCTGCACTACATACAGTGGCAACTGCCTATTTGTTGACCTGTTGTCATTCCGCAGCAAACGTGGGATGAAAAAAAAAAGTTTTTCTTTTCGCGGGACATTTGACCCGCGTAATGATAACACCCCTGAATTTGCATCAATTTTCTTGACGAAAAAGTATGATCATTATGCGAGTAAATACAGTAATTGTCCAGCCAGACTTCAACATAGTCACCCTGGAGGCCAGAAAACATGATAGAATTGCACTGCCTAACGCTGACAGTCCATGCGGGTGTGACCAGTTGGGCAGAGATGGTGACGATGGAGGCTGCTAGTGGCTCTTCTTCGGGTATGGCAGCGGAAAAGTGAAGCAAGCAGCGACCTGAACGAAGCTCCAGGGAAACTCAAAGTCGCAGAGGACCAAGGGATCGAGAGAAACCTCCACCACTTGCAAGGTGGCTGTTATACCTTGGCACTTTATTCAGCAGGGCTGCATGCCGAGAAGAATGATGCTGGCCATAATGATGAATATATACAGATGAAGAAGAAGGGTGACTATAATGCTCAGAGTATGTGCACCTGTGCTGAACGTTGTGCCCTTGTCATTGTTGCCTTGGAAACGTGGATCACTCCCCTGCAGTCGTATCCATAGAGGCTTCTCTGGGCGCAGGCGGTGCCATTTGGAACTCGGCTCACCAAAAGCTGACCATTGTCACTTACTAGGATGATGAGGGGATCAGGCAAGGGTATATCGCCGTGACTTATGGAGGGAGAAGCAACGGAATCGAGCCATTTCCCACATTTGCAAAGTGAGAGTTGTGCATCAGTTATGGGAAATTGGGAGATGCATTAAACTCGGATTAAGAGAGCATGAGCGATCTCTTCCGGGGCGTCCTGGTTATTACACTTGGACTGTGCACTGCCGAGACTGAGTGCGGTTGATTTCATGACTGCAGCAGTCGAGAAGACCCATAAGGCACATGAAATTTGAGACATTCCATATCGGGTCAAGGGGTGTGCTAGCCACCCTTCAATTAATCTTTCAGACAAGGAATACCACGGTGTCTACCAAGTTGACATTTCCAAATTCCCTGAGTTTTCCAGGTTTTCCCTGAGTGCCTTTGCCCATTTCCCTGAGTGATGCAGAACTATGTTTTATGTCAAGACGGGCTGAAACCACATTGCTTGATGATGTCACTCTCGAGTAAGCACATGAAAAAAATTAAAAAGCGACTTAATCCAATTTGAATACTAAGGAGTAGTGTTTATGTTATTCAAAAAGAGAATAGAAGGCAGGGGTTAGTAAAATGCGCAGCAAATAAAGTGTCCTCGAAAGAAATTGCGAATAAGTTGGACATTCACAAATACAAATAAAAAGGAGACGCACATAGAAGCAAATATATCCGAATATGAGCTATTTCTATCAACTGATAGCAAGCTCAGTGGTAGGCCCGAACTCTGTCACAATTGTGATTCTCTCTCAACCGCTCGTAAGTCAACCTCAACTGTCCTGACATATTCTCAGCCAGCGCACAACGCCTGAGTGTTGTGTTTCACTGCTTTAAAGAGTTTATTTTGGTTTGGATGCGGGACACCTGCATCTCGGCATCAGCCAAAACTTTGTTTTTTGAGCTCAAGCTCCTTCAAAGCGGCGGCAGCAAGGTTCTTTTCCCGTTTATTCCTCAATGCGTACATCATTTTTGTTCTTGTCCTCCTTCTGGCACTCGTTCGCCCCAATGACCATTTGAAGCATCTTGGTCAGTTGCACAGTCCACGGCCGATTTTTAGAACGCCCTAGGGGTCGCGAAAACGTTCGAAAAATCGGCCAGTAGGAAAAAAATTAATGCGTGTCATTTACTGCCCTTACGGGCTCAAACCGCCACAGGCACGTTCGAAAACGCTCTGAAGGACTGTCTGTACACATATTAGGCATATCGGCGCTCGTACTGTGACAGGAAATACCGGGTGCACGTGTGTATAATTAAGGAATACATACTGTTTTCCGTGGCAATAGCCCCTTCCCACGCTTGTTATGCTTCACTGCAATACTTTTGCGTATGCTTCACCATGTAACATTTCTGTACAGAGGCGAAGCTGACCTTCGGGGGAACTGGCATTATGCAACGCACCGTTTTTTCTAACTAAGTTTCTCAGACAATCGCGAGGACCACAAACGCGGAACCCGTGCCATTGCTGAGAGCAGCTAATTCTTTCAATAAAAAACTCGGCACCCAACGGCAAGAAGCTTCATAGCGAACGTCGAAGCAGCTAGGCCTAGCGTTACCGCAGTGGTGGCAACGGCTGCCAGCGGATCTGCATGCGAGAGTGCTGGTTCGAGGTGGCGAAGTTATGATTATTGCCGTTTCAGACCTGCGGTCACGGCAAAACGTCCGGAAAATCGGACGGCGAAGGGTTCTTGCGTTCGGAATTTCACACGTTCTGATACGTTGACTCTATGGGGTACGTGGCGGTGCCGCGAAACTATGCAAATTATCAGGAATCCGGAAAGTCGGTCGTTGACTGCACACTGGCAACTCATCCAGCCAACGACAGGGCGTCAAAGACGATTCATTGCGATTCCTGTCTGTTGCTCGAGCCAGCATTACCGCGACTTTCGACCCTTCCAATAAAATTGCCGCTAATTTTCCCTGATATTGGCCCAAATTCCCCGAGTTTTCCCCGACTTTTTCCAGACTACTCAAAATCCCTGAAAATTCCCGGTTTTCCCGGTTGGTAGACACCCTGAATACATTTATTTATGCTCCACTTGTAACACAAAAATGTAAATCATGCTGTTTATGTACGCTTGTGTCTTTGGAGCCGTGACGGTGACATAATATTCCATAAGGTTTTTTTTTTAATTTTTTCTATAAACTCAGTCTGCACTCGCCTCTTACCTTGTGTCTCTTATTGTTCCGCCTTTGTCCTATGCATCCATACTACCTTGCCCAGCTATCAACCCTATTAAAGGGATTACTTAAGAACATAATAACACGAGAGATAGTGTAAAAAACTAAAAGAACGCCTAAGAACATAAGGTCACTATTTGAAATTAAAACTGAGGATTGAAATAAGGGCAAATTGTCTAACGTTACAAAGCACAACACATCAATGCCACCCCTCGCTTTCCTGCTCCATGCATGCAGGGTTCTACACTAAGCAGACCCACCAATGACTTAAAAAATACCTTTAGTATTACATGGCTACCACAAAGTGTTGATAAAAGTAAACACAGATAATACATTCAGCTGCTAGTTCCCAATTTGCTCTGAATACCAACAAAAATGAGGTATAAAATAATGGCTTCAAGTGCATATGGCTTCATTTTAAAATACACAGCACAATAAAGACAGTGGCATGCAACAAGCGGACATGCTCTCTACCTGCTCCTCAGCAACCGTGTCTTTGCATGTGTCATCCAGTTTCCTATCCTCCACTTTGCCATCAGGCCCTGGACCACAGCGCGGATGCCAGATGGCACCTCCTGCATGTTGATAAAATCAGCATTGCTGGCAACTGCTTCAGTTTTCCAATACCATGTCACATGTGCCCACTTTGTTCAAGCATCTCAATTCAGCAACAAACATAGCACGAGCCAAGAGGATCTAGTAGAACATCCTGGATGCTTTTGCTGTTTATACAGTAGTGCAGTGCCAATCAATAATAATAATTTCTTTATTTCCATCAGTGATGGAGGAGACTGTGGGTAAAAGTCGCTTTAGAGGCAAGCGACTTGACTAGAGCCCGCAGCCTCCTTTACAAGGCAAACAGCGATTCAACAGGAGACACATATATACATAGCAATTGACTATATGTGAAATATGGACAAAAAGTAAACGCAAAAAACACAACTTATCTGAAAAACGTTCTTCAATTATTTAAGAAAGATTGAGTGACAAAATGTTCACGTAAAGCTCGTACACCAGTTATATAGATATCAAGACCTGATTTCAGAAACAAATTTAAAAGTGTTGGTAGTGTGTATGATATCTTTTGTGTAGAATAATTGGCACGCGGAGTGACCACCTTCCACTGTTCCGTACACCTTGTGATGCAAGAATGTGTGTTCCTGGTGAGATTAGATAACTCATGAAGAAACGTTAAGTTCTCTTTTACCTCCCACTTGTGCTGTTTCATTGCATGCAAGCATGTTTTTCATTGAACTATAAGTCATAAGAGGACAATATCCTTCAACAGGCAAAAATTTTGTTGTAGGAAAAAGTAAAAATAAAGGTGGGGGGGGGGGAATGCATCCAGCCTCACACAACACACACAGAAGGCTAACAGTACAGATTGCCTACATCGAGAGAGAGAGAGAGAGAGAGAGAGAGAGAGAGAGGACGAAGGAAAGGCAGGGAGGTTAACCAGACAGTGCCGTTTGCTACCCTACACGTGGAGAGGGGGAGTGAAAGAGAGGAATACATGAGTATATATCACACTTTCACATGCACTAAGTTAGGTGCAGGATGTCTACAGTTGGGCACTCAAGTCTGTTGCCTTCAGAAGGAGCGTCCGAATCGCTTTCTGGGCTAATGAACTGTGAGGCCAGGCTCCCAAGATCTTTGCTTCTGTGAGTGGCCTATCGTCCAGTCTATTCAAGGCACATTGGAGAGTGACATTGGTTATCAAAGCGAGAACAGTGGTACTGAAGATGACTGATGGTCTCTTCACACTTGCACTTAGTGCACATCGGTGAGTCCGTCATTCCAATACGAAGCTGTAGGAGCTAGTGAATGTTACTCCTACCCACAGCCAACACAGCAGTGTTGCGTCACTTCGTGCAAGGTTTGCTGGTAATTTCAGTTTCAGTGATGGGTCGAGGCTGTATAAACAACAGAGTTCTGTGGTGTATGCCAGTAACTGAACTTGATGGTACGAGCAAGACTGCGAAGCTCTCTTGCTGAGTCTACTCTCGATAAAGGTATAAGGAGTGTCGGTGCTCCAGTATGGGCATGTTGGGCAGCATCATCAGCGAGGTAATTACCAACGATGCCACAATGTCCCAGCAGCCACTGAAAGATTATGTCATGTCCTCATTCAGAAGTGCAGTGGCAATTTCATTGATTTGGGACACCAGCTGTTCGTAATTACCACGTAGTAAGCCTTGCAAGCTTTGGAGGGCTGCTCTCGAATCACAAAATATTGCACATTTGCTAGGCAGTTCTTTTTCAATGTATTCAACACATTGAAAGCTTACATCAAAAAAGGTGTTGGACATTGGAGCTATCCACGAAGGTTCCTCATCATCAACACAAGATGTTTTTCCCTCACTAGAGCCCAGAGTCAAAGAAAAAGGTGTCCTCTGATTTGCGGCACTGTATCCTAAGGATTAACAAGAACCAATAAGCTTTAGAATAGTAAGCTGTTGGGCTAGTTGGTTTGACATATTGTAGCACTCTTCAATGAAGCACACTAAACACACTGGTTTATTGTGGGCGAACTTGTGCCCGGAAACTCCCCCCCAATATTAAGCATTCACACACTTTAAAAGAGTTAACAGGAGCTTATTCCACAGTCAACCGCGTCTCTTCGCCGAACGCACTTTTCACGTGCCCCGAAGGCCAAGAGCCACGCCGTGGCTTCTCGTTGGACGGCAGACTCGGGCACTGCCGTGAGCGCGTGCACGGGAGACGCGCGCTGTATCGCCATGCGTAAGGCGTTGCTGGCGCTCTTCTAATGGCGATGCGACGAGTAATGGGTTTTAGCGATGAGACGCTTGGAAAGGTGCCTCAAGAGAGTGCTCGTAACTGGCATGTGGAGAGCTCTCTGCAGCAATATCTTGCAAAGGGAGCACGGAAGTGTGGCCTCCTTTTGGTCTCTTTTCTGCCACACTTCTGCGGTCCCCTTTGGAAAATGTAACAAGAACAAACTTCACCCCAAGAGTGTTTTGATACAGAGAGAAAAAAAAAAGATGAAAAAAATTAACAGTAGAAGCATAAATGTAATGCACCCAGCCCACTAATTTTTCGAGCACAAATGAGAAATTAAAGTTTTATTGCTCTGCCAGGAGGCTTATGCTTTCTCAGTGTTCCATCCAAGTACTAAAATGACAAATTACAGAAAGCAGATGTAAAATGCTTGCATATGAAATAAGCATTGGTGCCTAAACATTTGCACCAGCATAACATGGCAGACTTGTACATATGCACTATCTTCTGGAGTTGAGATTTGTGTAGCTTGAGTAGCTAGCGGTTAAGACATGGTGGTGTACATTGCACTTGCTTCTATCTTAATTTACCATGTTACTTGTTCTTCATTGCATTAAAAAAAAATAAATGGTGTAATCAGCTTTCATTTATTCTCATTCCACATCAAGAAAGACAGTGGTGATGTACTGCTGTCCTTGGAGTAAGTTGTCACGTATTGATACTGTTACACATTAATGAAATATGATGCTAATGTTTTCGTTAAGTGCTTTGATATCCGTCTATCAGGTGGAATTACAGCAGGCACTGTGTTAGCAGATGCCAGAATGTTCTACTAAAAGCCTTCTTGAGGATACGCATGTAGTGGGATGTAGCTATCTTGTGCTCATCCATGCAAATGTGACAATATGCGACACTAACCCAGGACAGGAATCTGAAAACACCACACAAGCCACACAAAAATAATGCAATCTTCCCACCAACTGTCACTTAAATTGTGGGTATTAAAAAGCAACCATCAGAGCATTACCAACGCCATGCTTACACAGCCAGCCACCTCATATTGGCTAATAGAACCCCACTTGGCTCCACCACAAAGGTGACTTCAAAGTGCATCAAATAGCAGTGCCTAGGTCTGGTTGCAAAGTTCCCGTCATCTGTGAAGAGCGGGGAGTTGAAAAAAAGCAGG
Organism: Dermacentor variabilis; assembly: GCF_050947875.1. Taxonomy (NCBI): domain Eukaryota; kingdom Metazoa; phylum Arthropoda; class Arachnida; order Ixodida; family Ixodidae; genus Dermacentor; species Dermacentor variabilis. The sequence continues at coordinate 8,799,290 of NW_027460280.1, read as the reverse complement.
CTGGACATCCAACAGGCCCAGGTGTGCTACCTGAAACTTTGCAAAGCTGTCACCTATAAAAATTGCCACCCTTACAGAATGTTGGGTCAGTGGCACCTGTTGCTTTCTACGACAAGAACAGTGCACTCCTCAGATACATCAGTGGCGCCCTTCTCTGTCCCAATGTCGTCCACCTTCGCAATGTTAGGGAAGGCAGCAACTGGGCGCAAGGGAAACTGACGATCACGGCTCAACCTCGCGTGCCATCTATGAAGGAAAGCGGGGAGGTAGCGTGGGAGCAATGGTGGGTCGCTTCGACTCTGCCAACAAGTGCGTACTTTGCACGGCCATGTGCAGTCGCATGCGCCTTATCTTTAAAGGGACCTGAAAACAGCCCACACCTTTGTGCGAGCCGTGTTCTAGCCGCTCTTGCAATAAAGCGATTGAAGGCACGAAGGTCACTTCGCTCGCTGCTGCTGCCGCATTTGCTCACAGCAGCAGTTTGACAGCGTGTCCATTCTCATCGAGTGTGATGTGTTCATGTTTGCTTATGTGCGCTGACACCATGCTTGTTGTTTCAGCTAGTAAGCAAATGTATTTGATAAATCTACTATTCTTACTTCATATAGCTGTCTACTAATTTGCTATTGCAATTGATGTTCGCGTTTTAGGTGAAACTGCGACTTTTTTTTCTTTTTCACGAAAACTAATTGTTTCCAGATATGAGAATATAAATTATCGAAAACCCGTTCTTCAAACCATTTCCATGTTACCGCTTTTGGGACTGCACTATTACAACCCTCGATACTACAGTATAGTATATCATTTTAGTGCGAGAACAAAGGGTGTCTATTTCTACTTGCGCATTGATTTTATGATGTATGCTCGTCATTTCGCCTGTTTGTATAATTACAGATTCCCATCCTAAATGAACTCACAGGACCAAATCGTACGACCAAGATAAATGCATGTGCACCAGTGGAAAAACAACAGCACAAGCAGTGGTCACTGATTCTCTCATTGGAGAAACAAAGATTGCAGTCTTTTATTGCTTATACGTGGCAGCTGATTAGACCCCAAGAAGGTGAGGCTGAGGGTAGAATAAGTAAGTAAAAAAAAAAAATTCTTTACTTACAGGCCGGGCCTGGTCACGCACACATGGGCCATGGTTAAGCTTAGTAATGAGCGCCTGGGCCCCACCATGGTGTTGCGGGCCCGGGCTGAGAAATCAGGCCTGTGCAGTGCTCTAGGCAAGACTTCAAAGTCTGAACAAAATGTCGAGATGAGTTAGATATCTGCATTGCGATGGTGTGGAAGAGATTGGAAAACTGCTTGAATGGTGGAAAACTCGGCAAAAGGTTCCCTAGACTGTCTTCAATTTCAAAAAGTAATCTTTTCATAGCAATCAGAAGTGCAAGCAGTGAAAAAATTTCAGTCAAACTGGTTACATTGTTTTAATAATAATATTTGGGGTTTTACATGCCAAAACCACTTTCTGATTATGAGGCACGCCGTAGTGGAGGACTCCGGAAATTTTGACCACCTGGGGTTCTTTAACGTGCACCTAAATCTAAGCACACGGGTGTTTTCGCATTTCGCCCCCATCGAAATGCGGCCGCCGTGGCCGGGATTCGATCCCGCGACCTCGTGCTCAGCAGCCCAACACCATAGCCACTGAGCAACCACGGCGGGTGGTTACATTGTTTTCAAAAGCGGAGGTTGTGCTTAAGGCCGAGTTGTTGAACAATCTTGTTTCTGCACAAAAATATGTACTTTCAGCAGCAGTGAATGTGTGCTGCCTTGCACTGCCTTGTCTGCGATCCCTTTAAAGCAAGAAAAAAAATTATATTTTACATGCTTTTCTAAAATACCAATGATCATTACCATGACAGCAAATAAATACCAGAATATTCAGTTACAATTTAAGGAACAGTGCAACTTGCTATTTGTCTCCACTTTTTTCTTCATTCAAGCAAATTGAGTAACATGCAACGACTTAAAATTATTTTAACACAATTGAATTCCAACTACTCCACAATTTTTAGATAAAAATTTAAGCCTACCCGGATGCTGCAGAATCTTTCAAAGTTGGTGAAAGGGTGTGGTCCTTACATTTCTATCTAACAAAAGCAATGCCAAAAGAACATGACAGAACAGAAACGCGGAAACGCACCAGTAGTCAGTGACACTGTAAGGGTTAAGAATTTGCAGTGGTCATTGACATTCCCATTGCTTTGGTTATATGAGACATACACTGTCTCCGGTATTCGCCCATTTTCATATGGCACTCACCTGTCAGGATCGGCCATGACTATGACAACATGACGACTGTATGACAAAGATACAGTGACAACAACGGAACGATACAGGTGATATAACAAAAACATGACAAAGGGGTGACTGTTCTCAAAAGATGGCGATAGTAGAACAACGATAGCGTGACAACAACAGAAGACAAGGAAGGCATGAAGACAATGAGATTACTACTAGATGACCATGGTGCAACAACGACGGTATGAGAACAATTTGATGAAGATAAAATGACGATGGAACAACCACAATGACAATGATGACGGTATGACAATGAATGCATGACAAAGTGTGTATGACAACAACACAATGAGGACGATAGAATGACAATGGTGGCATAATCACAACTGAATGATGGTATGAATACGAGAGAATGAATTCGATGAAACAAAAATGGTACTACAGCATCAGGATGACGTTTCTGAAGTGATAAGACGACAGTATGACAATGGCATAATGATGATGGGATAACTGTATGACAACGAAAGTGAAGGCATAACAGGAGTCTGATGGCAAATTTGCAATGGGGACTAATTAATGACCACAATGGAATCACAACAACACTATGACAACGAAGGCATGACAAAGACTGTGTGACCACACAATGATGACGATGGCATGCCAACAGTATGAGAGCAACAGTGTGGCAACTGCATTGCAATGGCTATTACTATGTGATAACTGCGCAGTCCTGGGCCATGCCGGCCAACAAACTGAAGATAATGCACGCAGTTGGGTGCATTTCAGACTGAAAAAACCGGGACGCATGTGCTGTGTTTATTCGCTTGAACTGCGACGCCACCAGAAAAACAACTAATCTTGTCACATCCCTCCCTGCTTTATTTAGATAGGGTCAAAACCGTGTTTAAGGCTGTTAAGGCGAGCAGTGCAAGACGGGTCCTCGCACCCCCGTACTTCGAAGTAAAACAGGATTGCTGGGAGCTATGATAGCAGGCTGTGTGGTTTTCCTTGGCAACCCTTCCCCAGAATCTTGCCTAGGATTGGTATGGTCAGGGCAGTCTGGAGTTGCCTGCCTCTGTCGTCCCGAGGCTTGGAGCTAACTCCGAAGCTACGAGACTGTTGGAATGGTAGTCTTGGTGGGGCAGCCAGGTGTGATCCAAGTGTCATGTAATCCAGGTGTCATGAACAGTCTCTTGTATTCCTGGTAATAGGGCACATTAGAATGGTTGCCACTATGTCATTATCCAAGGCACGATACCAAACATGGCTACACACAACAGCCTTCATTTTGGCCACTCCTGGGTGACTCATGCAGCAAATGGAGAACTTCACCTTGCAAGGAGGTTGGCACAAAGGCCCTGTTGTGCCACAACACAGTTCCCTCAGACACTTAAGGAATGGAAGTCAGCTTCGTATGTTCTTCCATGTGACCCATGGTTCGGCTGGCAACCTGATCATAATGCTGCTCTTACTTGGGACAGTACTGGATCCCAGGCAGTGGCTGTAGGAATGGCATTTGGAGACAACAGCCTGGGCCAGACTCCTTCAAGTCTAAAAACGCCCGTGGGACAGCCAACAAGAAAATGGGCAATTGGTAGTGGTAGCCGGCTTAACCGGCACGGGCAGTTTGGGAACCAGGACTGTACCTCAGGATATAGCTGTACCCAGACAACAGCAGGGTCTACCTCATCACCCTTGGAGAGCAAGATTCTGGATTGCCTCAAAACGCCAGCCCCGCAAGGTATTGCCTCAACTTTGCGACTCCAATACCTAAGTGGCTATAGTTTTTCTCAGGGGTAACCAGGCTGTGACAAGCAAATGCAATGGGGCACTCTTCTACAGATGGTTCCCATTGAGTCAGTACTGCTCGAATGCCAAGGGGAGATGCCTCAGTGATAAGCACAGTTGACAATTTGGTATCAAAGGGCACCAGTACTGCAGCAGAGGCCAATAGCTCTATGCTTTTATGGAATGTGAGGTCTTTATCAGCTGTCCAGGGCTGACACCAACTCACTTTTGGGAGCATAAAGCACTGCAGATAGCTTTGGCAAAGACTTTCTCTAAAAGGTAACCAACCTTTGGTTAACTCAGACTTTCCTTGACCCCTCGGGATGCAGAGGCTTCCAGCCCAGCCTCTGTTTTGGATGGGCTTTTACACGGACCAGCCACACTAATGATATGGCCCAAGTTATGGTTTCGAGAATTCGCACATGAATAACTTCAGTCGCAGTCCCACAATTTTCAGGCGGTACAACACCTATTTGGCACACATTTTCCCAATGCTCTTTCATTAGCTCATTTGGTCTGAACATCACCAAATTACACTGATGTAGTCAAGGCCATGCAGAAGATTTTCTATCTCTCACTGAACTAGAGCTGGCAAAGCACTGAACGGCAGCCTTGTGTATTGGTACAAGCCTCTCAGATTGTTGATAGCGACTAGCTTTTGACATTCTTCACATAGTGGGACGGTTTCGCAAATCGAGCTTTGCAAACTTCTCGCAACCAGTCAGCCTTGCAAGAAGTTCCTCAATCCTGGGAATGGGATACAAATCGATCTGGGTTTATGGTAGTCCTGAAGTCGCTGCACACCCTAACTCGACCATCACGCTCCAATACAGTACGATGGGCGCAGCCTACTGGGACGTCTTCATGGGTTCAATAGCTCCTTTCCATTCATCCTATGCAGTTCTTCCATGAACTGATCGTGCAAAACAAACTGTGCCTTCAAAAAACAGCTTCACCTCCTTCTGGCAAGGATAATGAAGCAGCAACGCCATGAAATGAACCCAAATGCTCAGAGAAAACTTCGCAACATTGACTCAACACATCTTCTGCAGACTTCACAATGTTGACTGCCTCTGACAATACCTTGGTCAAAACCCTTCATCCAGCTTCTAAACAGCATAGGACATGGCCCCTTCCAAACAGCAGCAGCTGACACTCATTATTGCCAAGTTTGACAACTGCATGCAGCTTTTCTAGGGTAGATTTCATGTCGCCGAAGAAAATTCTCAGCTACATACTCGATCATTCCAAAAATGTTCATGGAATAAACTTAGTGAACTTGCACTCATTAACAGCTGATACAATTCTGCCCGTATCTCACTCCATATCAAGCAACATGCAGTACTCCTTCCATGCACATTGGGTCTGAACTTGTCTTTTGAACCATCCAAAGGTAAAAAACTTCGTGCCCCTCAAGCGGCACAAGCAGATTGTCCATGCTGTATACATGACTTGATCCACTACGAGCGTTTCTTCCCGAATGAACTTTCAAAACTCTTGCCAGGTGGCCTTTCTGGCCGCAGCTGTGACAAATGGTACTCCCATACCTGCACTGACGTTTCAGATGGCCTCTCCAGAAATGAAAACAGCAGCAGTTGTCATTTTGACTACCACTTGCTCTAGAGCTTCATCAGGTAGCACCTAAGCTTGCAGACTGCTCAATGGCTAAAACGCTGTCTTTAGATGAATTGAAGTACACGCCCATCCCCTCCAACAGCCTAGTTCACATGGGCACATCATTGATGCCACTCGCAATCTGGTCATGCAACATGCACTCTCGAAATGTTGCAAAATTGCAGTCTTTGGCCAATTACCTCGGCAACACAATGTAGTGACTTACGGTCTCCCCCTTTTTCTGATGCATCGAGAAAGATGGGAAATTCACAACCACTTCTGACACACAAGGGGTGTAGTGCTTGCCTAGTACAATGAAGATCTCTGTCAGTTTCGCTTGGCTGGTGTTCGGAGGTACCACACCAAGAAATATGACTGTAGACCGCAGCATGTCAAAAACACAGCTGTCTGCTCGTCACTTGGAATGTTGTTTGCGGTGAAGTACAGCTCGAATCGCTCACAATATTCTGCCTAATTCGATGTACTTGGGTTGAAGGTGTCCAGCTTCCCGATGACAGGCATGCTGGCATTTGATGTGCTCTGCCAGTTGGGTTCGTTAGTCCTCCTTGTCACCACTTGTGATAACTGCACAGTCTCCGGTCATGCTGACCATTGAACTGAAAAAATCACAAGCAGTTCGGCAGGTTTCGCACTGACCAAGTCGGGTCAAGTGTGCTGCATTTACTTCCTTGAACTTAGATGCCCCTTGGGTGCCAGAACAATGGGAATTGAATCGCGAAGCTGGAGCAATGGTGACAGAATGGCTGCGACAGCATCACAAAGATGGTATCACAACTAATGCACGACGGCAATCCCATGACGACAACAGCCCAACGAGTGTCTGATGACGAAGCTGGAATCCCGAAGATGCAACAACCACGAAATCAAAACCCTGAGCACATACCTAGTGGCCCAAGCTAGTAGGAAACTAGGGCCATTGGGTTGACATAAAAAGCTAGATGGATAGATACACTCAAAAGTGCTTGAAGTGGGTTAAGAAAGCCAATCACATTACATTTATTTTAAATGCATTTTTTCTTTTGGATGAAGGTCTGGCATGTTAAATTGAGCGGCCCTTATGTTGAAAGGAAAAAAATTGTTGACTACCTGACTGTGGCATGAAGCTACAAAGAAACTCAAGTTCAAACCCTAGAACAAAAAGAATTTTTACTTTACTGAAGGTTGCTGTCTGAGAAACGCATATAAATTTTCTTTGTTACTTCATGGCTAAAGTCAGGTGGACTACAATTTTTTCCCTTTCATAACACTTCCTTCACCTTGAGGGCTTCCGCAGAACTGACCTGGCCCTTGTGTTCATTACTTTCTGGCACTATGCCGCTCACTGGGAATTGAACAATCGCATCTCAACACTATGGAGAAAGAAAGCCATAAAATGAAGCTGAATAAAGCTATAAAAATGGCTTTGATGATGTGAGAACATGGTTGCATGTGAGCATTACTCTTTCATGCCACAATTTTATAATAGAGATAGCTTCTAGCGTCAGTGTATTATGAAGTTTTGAAAGCAAACAGACCAGCTTATTTAAAGTTGCATTTCTGCCATGTTTGTTGGCTCGAGTTCTCACATTGTATGTTGCAGTGGCTCACTGCAATTCAGAAATGCGATGAAATGGCTAGCGGTGTGCACATGAGAAGACACCTACGCATCTACGCACCTACGCAGACACCTGTGCGCAAGGCTATGCGTGCGTGCTTGCAATGGCCATTGCGATCATAACGCTTGTGCGATGAATGCTAGCAGTGGTGAACGCACACGTGTACATTTCCTAAAACAAACGTTCCATGCTACTGCTTTTTTCACGATTTCACAGTACCATGGCTCAAACTCGAATGACGCGACCTCCAATACCATGCGCGCGGGCTTTCTAACGGTTGCACCTGTGACAGCATGGCACATGCGCTAGAAGTGTGCTTGATTTCTATCCCAATAAAGCAGCCTAACCTTCTGTACTATGTTATCTATGTTGTAGGGGTGCGCAAATCGAAACTTTTGACACCAAACGAAAACTGCCAATGAGAAATTGAATTAAATCATTATTATTCGATTCGACACCAAATCAAATAGACCTTTATTATGTACGCTATCCAGATTTTGCACACCCCTACTAGTATTTAATTTCCGGAAAACTTATCTCCACAGTACGCCTGCAACCTTTCACTTTCCCTTTATTTGCTTCGAACATTCGAATTTATTGCTGCTGTCCCATCATAGAGTTCTACGACTGCAATATATTTGGGTAAACAACCAAATAAGTGGACATCAGCAATTGACAGATGGCAACTGTTGAAACAAATCCATATAATGAAAAATGTGTTTTGTGTGTGTGTGTGTGTGTGTGTGTGTGTGTGTGTGTGTGTGTGTGTGTGCGCGCGTGCGTGCGTGCGTGCACACGTATACATATGTCGTTAAGTGGCGCTTATCAGTTCAATCATAATGACTTCTTTTACTCCTTTTTTTAGCTGCAGAGGATACAGTGACATGCAAGCTGTATTCTTTGGGTTGCATTCCTTCTTTCAAGTGTTTGCTTGTCGAATTTCTTCGTGAATCTGACAAGTAAGCTGCTTAAGTAAGCTTCCAGTCAGAAGCTGGCAATGTCTGCCATATGCGATCCAACCCATTTTTATTTTTCTGTGAATTTCCTTCTCATGATCAGGGTTCCCAGTGATTAATTGACCTAGCTAAACATACTCCTTCACAGACTCCAGAGGCTGACTGGCGATACTGAACTCTTGTTCCTTTGCACGGCTGTTCATCATTATCTTTGTCTTCTGCATATTAATCTTCAACCTCACTCTTACACTTTCTCTCTTAAGGTCCTCAATCATGTATTGTAACTGTTGCTGAATAGAACCTGTCATCGGCAAACCAAAGGTCGCCGAGATATTCGCTGTCGATCTTCACTCCTAAGCCTCCCCAGTTTAATAGCTTGAATACTTCTTCCAAGCACGCAGAAAATAGCATTGCAGAGATTGTGTCTCCCTGTCTGACCTCTTTTTTTATAGGTATCTTTCTGCTTTTCTTGTGTAGAATTAAGGTAGCTATGGAACCTTTGCAGATATTTTCCAAGGTATTTACGTAAGCGTTCTGTACTCCTTGGTCACGTAGTGCCTCTATGACTGCTGGTATCTCTACTGAATCAAATGCTTTTTCGTAATCTATGAAAGCCATAGAGAGAGGCTTATTATACCCTGCAGATTTCTCGATAACCTGATTGATGACATGGATATGATCCATTGTCAAGTATCCCTTCCCGAAACCTGCCTGCTCCCTTGGTTGACTAAAGTCCAGTGTTGCCCTTATTCTATTTGAGATTATCTAGGTGAATATTTTATATAATACTGGGAGCAAGCTAACTTTTTAACGTCTCCCTTTTTGTGGATTAGTATAATGTTTGCATTCTTCCGGTTTTCTGGGACCCTTGCAGTCGATAGACACTTCGTATAGAGAGCCGCCAGTTTTCCAAGCATTATGTTTCCTCCATCTTTGATTACATTGACTTATTCCATCCTCCTGCTGCTGCTGCTCTTCCTCGTTTCATGTTTTGCAGGGCCCTTCTGACCTCATCGGTAGTTATAGGAGGAGTTTCTGTGTACTGTTCATTATTGTTTCGAATAGAGTGCTCCTGAATCCACTGGGTACTGTAAAGGTCAGTATAAAATTCTTCCGCTGCTTTTCTATATCTTTGAGATTGTTGATGATATTACCCTGCTCATCTTTCAGTGCATACATTTTGGTTTGTCCTATGCCAAGTTTCTTATATACTAGCTCTCATGTACTAGCTCAGACAATGCTGCTTAGCTTTGGCGACTGCAGAAGCTGGCGCGCATGCACCAGGACATGGCCGATGGCCTAGGAACATTTGTTTGCCACCCAAATCCCCATTCATTTTCATGCAGTCTACAAACAGTGCTAGGAAAAAAGAAAAAGGCGGTGCCCCTAACATAAACAAGATCTGTTTTAGGATGAATGAGGCTAATAGTAAGTGCTTGTCCTGTGTCGTTCTCCCCACTTGTGATCGTCTTCGTTGGCGCTGTTCCTTCGTAATTCAAATAGTGCTTTAGTTGGCTACACGCAAAGCCTTTTCATCGTGCATGTATATAAAAAGCACCCCTTTTTGGCACATTGTAAGGTGCGCAACAGGGGCTCTGCGTATTGTTAGCACCTAAGTAATGCAAACAAGTTTGCTGGGTGACTTATGAACGTAGAGGAATAGGCATCAGGTCACGCGGCACGTGCAGTCGAAACAAAACTGGTGTCAGCGGTGCCCACAACTCTTATTTCTATATATGTGCATGTGGTCCGAGTGCATTTTTACAATTGCTAGTAGGTACAGCGGGCAGTGGCATTTCTTGCGGTGCTCGATGTTTCTGCGTAGGTGCGAGTAAGAGTGGGTGCGAGAGACAAAATCTGGAGGCCTTTGCTCCTTGAATATGTGGCTCTGCCTAGGCACTACGGAGGAGGTTTCTTAGCGCGTGTTGTATGCGTTTGTCCCCTAGACATGCCGGCATTGCCTAGTGCAATCGAGTTTGTTTACACTCCGCCGCTGGCTGCCCGCACTGTGAGGCAGTGGGCACAGACGTCCCATTTGGTGATTGCTATGTCTGGAGGGGCAAGGTTCTGACTGGTGTTGTATAAGTCATGGGTCGCTTTTTTCGTTGCGACGATAGATTGCATTTTTTACAAGCACTGCTCCAGGAAGGCCCATGTAACCGGCAAACCGAGGCTTCAGGAGAGCACCTGAGGTTATAATAAAGCAGGTGGCACAGAATCTCCAGGGCATGCAAGGGGTCACAGAGGAATCAAAGCTGGAAGCAGGGCGGGCTGTAAGTTGGGGCCGCGGAGGCCGAAGCATGCCAGGGGGTGTTCGCATAAAAAATTGGCTGTCTGTGATAGCGGACAACCGATCTTATACACCCCTGGCACGTGCAGGCCTCTGCGAGCCCAACTCATGGACCAGTCTGGGTTCAAGCTTTGTTGTCCCCGTTGCTGCTCTGGTGTCCTGGAGGCACCACCAATAATACGAAATAATGACACGCTGTTTCATTAGTAAAAAACCTGACTGAATAAATATATTTACGTCCAGCTGCCAACTTGTGACGCTAAGTTCAGCACTACCGCGCGTCGCAGCTACTGCCCACACGCCTAGCGACAAATACATACAACACGCGCTAAGAAACTCCTCCGTAGTGCCTAGGCAGTGTCATATATTCAAGGAGCAAAAGTCCTCACATTTCCTCTCTTGAACTCGCCGTTACTCACGCATTTGCACGCACATCCAGTGTCTCCGCAAGCGCCACGCCCTGCTGTAGCTACTAGCAATTGTAAATATAAGTCCGGGGCACCTTGCAAAAGCACTGCTACTTCTTCGAGCAGTCAGGCCTCGCCACCCCGCAGTTGTACGCAACCTAAGAATGCCGGTGACAACCTTTCTCGAGGCAGTCACTCCACAAACGAACTGTCTTTTTTTCTTTTTATTTAGGCGCTCTGTCGTAAATATTTCTTATTTACCCTATACTCTCTACTAAATTTACGCCTTCTCTTTTATCGCCACCCCTTCTCCACTACTGACTGCTGTTCAGGTGTTAGCAGACTGCGATAGACAGCTACTGTGGTCAATAGCAATTTCCTTTCCTTTCTATCTGTGTGTTTATATGCATAAAGCTACAGTTACCATTTCAAGCCTACAACCTTCTTTTAGCGGGCCCATACTTTGCAGAATGCTAGGAAGAAAATAAAGAAAACTAGTTGACGATCAACGTCACTCAAGGTTCTGTCCATTTCCGTTTTAGTCCGTCTTTATTGTTACAAGTGTTGTGTTCTGCTGAGGTAGGTGGCACTGCAGTCAGCAGGCCATCTACCAAGACTGTTTTCGAAGCAGAGGCCTGCACTCACATGACAGCCACGTCAATAGCGACAGTGATGAACCACTACCATGCTTATAGTCACCATCAGTAGCACTGAGCGTTTTACATCGAGAAAGGTTCGACCAAGCAATTGTTGAGAAAGTATCAGTGTAGAGAGGGCCACCACACGCAGGAGCAAAACAACAATGGTGCCAGGCACAACTCGTCCTGACAAGACCGGGTGAGGGGGCATTGTCCTCAACTACACCAGATCACCTGTCCCAGCATTGCAACAGGGACAGATCGGAGCATGCTGTGATGGCAAAGAGCAGATTTCTTCCTCTTTTTTTTTTTTCAGGGTGATTATTTCATGGCATCCCCTTTGAAACGGTGCGGTGAAAAATAGTCACCTAGCCTGCTTTATTTAATCAGGTATGCTACACGTTTTTTTATCTAGCATTTTTGTGTACATCGGGATTGTTAAAAAAATTATTTAAATTGTCTTTTTTGCACAATTCTAGTAATTGTACATGCTCTTCGGATGGATATTGGCACTTTGCAGCTTACAATGAACTAAATAAGCTACAGCACGATGTTTTTTGTGAAAACTTTGTACATAAGAAAGCGTCCACAAAGATCACTATAATTTGCCATTGTGTAGGAGATAATTAAAAAATATATAGCAGCCACACAAAATCTATGAATGGCAGCATTTTCTAATCTTTAGTACAAATAAAAAAAAAGTTTCGAGGAGCATCTCCCCTTAACAGCACTGTACCACATACTGGGCGATAAGTATGAAAAGAATACCAAACCATGTTTGCCTGCAGCATACACTCTGAATGCTCCAATGGGTCACCCGTGCCCTCCACATCAAACATTTTAACTAGAAATGGCACAAATGGGAAGCCATGAAATGCAGGGGCTCTATGTTGAGTTCACACAACTGCCTTGTGATGTCAGTCACCAAAAGCGTTACCCTGAGAAGATTTGCTGAGTGCATAGAAAATCTGTCTTTCACTGGAAGAGACTTTACCTCGGGAAACAGTGAATTCATCACTGAACTGAGCTTCTCTTATTTGCAAAGAAACTAACAAAGCTCCAACTGCCAGCTGCACCATTTTTAAAGACCGCCACTGCCAACTTCCTCCACAAGAATAAACTTGCACTGCCATCTACAAGAAGCATGACAAAGCACTGGGAGAAACCAGCTCATCCATGGCTGATTTTATTAGAAACAAATGGACGAACCCAGTTCATTGAATGCATGGAAGGGGTTAAATGCGCTGATGGTGCCAAGGCTATGAAAATGCAGCTTCACTCGTCCATCTGAACTATCTTTAATACTAGAGGCTGTGCCACTAGAGACAAGCAGGAACCAGACAAACCTTGCAGGTACATTTCCTCGCCATCACCAAAGGGGTCTCCACATTTCGAACATCGAGCACATGTGGGATGAAAGTGATGGTTTTCCCCAGCCTGGAACACAGACGAGTCACAGTTAATGCTGGCCAGAGCAGCCAGCCACATATATTTGTTGATGCCACAGGCTCCCACACAATCTAAGTGCACCTTAACCAAAACTAAGAAGCAGTGGGTTAAGAGAATAAGCTCACAGGAGAGTGTGTCATATGGCCAGTGCAGACAGAACAATTCAATTCTGTATGCTGCTGTTGCGATTGATGGCCCTTTCTCAACTGAACAACATTGGAAGGAAACAGATTATGAAGCCATTTGCACATGGAAAGCCTCTGCTGATCTTGGAATGCCCGACGCAGTGGCGCAAACACTTGTCAACCGCCATGCACAACATGAATTAATGGTGTCATCTCACTTAGGCATTCTACAATAATAGTTTTTAAATAACAAGTGAGGTGTAGTGTGGACAGAGAACAAGGACCACGAGGAGGCATGAAAGAATACACACACGTAGCACTTATTGTTTTGCATGTTCTCGTGGCCTTGTTCCCTGTCCGCACTACAACTCGCTTGTTTCAAGGTCAACAACCAACATCCTACCATCGCCTCTCATTTAAATACCATTCTCAATTCTTGGCACTTTTAGGACAGAGGAACACTGGCAGAGAAATTTGCAGCTTTCCGCTGTTTCTCTCCTTTCTAAAAAACACTTTTGCACTTCAAAGGCCCTGTTTTAGTAAGAATGACATTAGTGATCAATGACTAGTTTTAACACTAGAGTGCCTGCATACTTAATAACATAGTGCAGCATTCTTTAGTATGTCACAGGAAATAGTGCTGTGCTATTATTTATTTATTTACAGGATACTGCCGGCCTTAGTCTTAGGCCTTGGGCAGGAGTGGACAGTGCGATATACAGATGAACAAAACAAAAACTAACAGCAAAAATCATTACAAGAATTCAATACATTGCAATAGACATATTCCCTGATCCGCACAAGCCGTACAGAGATGTACAGAGATAACTAGCGAGATGCAGAAAAAGAAATTGGTTTCTGAAAAATTCCAGCAAAACCTATCTCACGTTGACTGTCGGCGTTGTCTTTATTGAGTGTTGCTTGCAGGCAACATACCAGAAGAAAATTTACTTTCTTGCAGAGCTTGGGTACTGAGCACAAAGTTTCTGGCTAAATGTCTTTGACCGAAACTGAATGCAAGCAGCAAACGTCATTCGTTGGTTTAGAGCAGGAACGAAGAATGAGGAAAAAGAAGTTTGGCCCACACCTCAATTAAAAAAAGTTTTGTTAAGCATGGCCAGAGGAAGCAGACTGATGCAACATATCCGGCTGATCTGGTATCACACACAGGTAAAGCAAATTAAATGTACATCTATGCTTCACAAATGACATGACCTGTCGTACAAATTGCAAACGAAGCCGTCGATGGCTTGGGGTGCAGGTCACTTCCACTTTTCTGGCTGGCGTTTCCCTCCTATTGCTGAAAAATTAATGGAAATTTTTTTCCCTTTTATTGATTATGCTTATTCTCAATGTGTTTCACACATTTAGATAGCAAAAAAAAATTTTTTTCCGGGTATTTCTATGTGCCGTCATGAAAGGGTTAATCCGATTAGCATTTGAGAAACGTAGCAGCACACCGTATTGCTGAAGATACCTTTATTAGGAATTTGTATTAGTCATTCTAACATTTCTATTGCTTCGGCTACATGTGACATACGCTGTCTCTGTTATCAGACTTCTTTGCTACGACACTCGCTTGCCAGGATTGGCCACGATCATGACAGCATAACTATGTCGCAGTGACAATGTTGGAATGACGAAGGTCCTACGATGAGGAGGGCGCGATGACAAAGGACTGCTCTCAAATGATGACTATGGTATAATGAAAGTGTGGCCACGAGTGTTCACAACTGATCACAACTATCGCGTGAGAATGATGGTATGACAACACTTGGATGACGAAGATGAAGTGATGATGATGGGGCGACCACGATGACATGATTATATGACAATGAATGCATGGCGATGACGCAATCAAGCTATGGCATGTAATGCTGGCATAATCATGATTGAATCACAACAGCATGATTAAGATAGACCGATGAAGACAGAATGGCGTCGATGAAACAACAGTGGTATGACGACTACGGCATGATGACGCAGGGATGACTTACCTGAAATTGTGACTATAAGATGTGAGCATGATCATGACAGCATGAAGACAATGAGATGACGACGAATGTATAACAGAGGCCTGATAAATTTGGAATGACCACGACAGAATCACGACAATGAGATGACAATGAATGAATGACAACAACACAATGACAATGGCATGCCAATGGTATGAGGACAATGGGGTGACTTTCCTGAAAAGATAAGACACCAGCATGACGATGACTGCATGAAGACGATGAGATGACGCATGTATGATGGCTAAGGCACAATCGGAGTCTTATGACAAATTTGGAATGATGAAAATGGAATGACTACGACAGAATCATGAGAAAAGTATTGTTATGAATACATGACATGAATAGCATACCAATAGTATGACAACAAAGGGCTGACGATGACTGTCCGACAACAATAATGCAACATACCTAGTGGCCCAAGCTATTAGACAAGATGGGGCCGTGGTGTGGGTGTAAGAGGTGTGACGACGACAGCATGACAAAGGTCTGATGACGAATCCGAAAGGGCTAAATGCAACAACCATAATGACAACAAGACCATGAACACAAACCTAGTGGTCCAAGCTATTAGACAGGATGGGGCCACTGTGTGGGCATAAAAAGCGTGAGGACGACGGCATGATTAGGGTCAAATGACGAAGCTGTAATGACCACGATGACAACACGCAAGACCTTGAGCACAAACCAAGCGGCTCGTGCTATTAGACAAAACGGGGCCACTGTGTAGACATAAAAGGCATGACAGCAATGGCATGACTAGAGCCCGATAACAAAGCTGGGATGGCCAAGATGGAATGGCAAAGATGGAATGACCAAGATGCAAGGACCACAACGTGAAGACCATGGGCACATACCTATTGGGCCAAGATAGTAGGAAATTTTAGCCACTGGGTTGACGTAAGAAGCTAGATGGATAGATAACCTCAAAGTACCTGAAGAAGGCAAGGAATGCTAATTGAATTTAAAAAATAAAATGCCATAGATAGGCCAAAAACCTCCATATAATGAAATCTGATGTAATAAACCATTTTCATTTCGCAATCTTCGTCACATTGAAAGCCATGTATTTTTCACAACTTGAAGTCACTTCGTGACAGTTTCGATTTAATGCAGTTTTCGGCCATTTCAGTTAGGTACTGGAGCCTGTATGGCTAGCGAATCTAGCAAAAGACTAAGTCGGCCGAGGCAAACGCTATTTCAAGCATCCTTCTGCATGAAAAGTTTAAGTGGCAAAACTGTTGTCTAAGCGCACATGCAGGGACGCAGTAGGCAGGAAACACCGCTGCACCATCTGTCGCGTTGGTAAACTCGGAAAACATAAGAGCTGACGATTCCTTTTGTGCAAAGGAGACAGAAGGAGTGAACATGTGGCAACCTGATTAAGTACGTACTGAGGTGGAGGGCAGGAACCTGTGCTATTCTGCCTTCTCCTCCTCAGGGACGTCCGTGCACAGGCCACATGCTGTATCTATCTTTGAGGTAAACTCTCCGTGACAAGCCGAAAAGAATGCTGCCTTCATGCACATTTTGTTGTTCCCGCGCAACGGTAAGAAGTGCTCACTCGTGTTACGACTAAGTTTGTGGTCATCGAGAGAAATCAGTTAATGTTTGCCAGAGCGCACGTGACGCCGACAAAACTATGAACCTTACTTCGTGTAGTCTCTTTGCTATCCCCATCAATGCTCCACCTATCTGGCAAAACCAACTTTCTTTGGGGGGCTCAGGACCAATATCCGTATCGTTTTACACTTCTGCTTTTAATTTGTGGGCACCGGCTGCCAACACTAATCGCCGCCAGCTATGGCATCAAGATTTACAGCGCCATGCGACGCAACACCCACAAATATCAAATCTCGGATGCCATTTGTTATGTCGATACATTGATCTCAGTGTGATCTGCACCGCACGCGCTGGCGCTTGTAACGGCGCTATTATGGCCCAACCTTCTTGCGATTTCTTTCCAAGTGCTTACTAATGAGATTATCTACCCGGAATGTTCTGAGAATTTGTGAAATGTTTTTTAATGCTGAAACTTTAAAACCTCAAATTTTCGCTGCAAGTACAACTTCGTTATATTGAGGTTCGGCTGTACTAGCAATGGTTGAAATTTTGCCGGTTGGTGCAGTTGCATCTTTTTTGTGCTAGCATGATGACAGAACGTGAACAAGGTAGAAGACAAAGGAACAAGATTGAACAGGTGCAGTACTAACTATCAACGGGCATTTATTTGAAAAAATATGGCAGAATAAAACAACAATAGAATGAAAAATAAGTTGTAAATGTGTGGCCATGTGACAGTCTTCAATTGCTACTCAGAAAATCCACTTCTTGCCTTGTCAAGCTGACAGAATGGGCACTGACACACTCGCCTGCAGTTCTGGATAACATGGCAGACACAAAATTTCCCCATTTCTTTATATTCATGATCTTGCTAGAATTACCCTGCAATGTTTCCCGGGGCATTAATGAGGCCACACACATATTTGTTCCCCGAGCCTATGCGTGGTTCAAACAGCATCCCGTTTGTTCAACGAAACTTGAGTGATAGTGGTATCCTGTACACAGCTTTCATAGGTGCATTCCATGAACCATGAGGCACGGGGCATGCTACAGCTTTGCTTTTTGGTTCAGTCTGTCACACAGTCATTTATTTTCTGCAAAAACCTATTAATTTGCTTGGCAGTAAAACTGGGATGCCATGCTTACCAGCCAGTTTCTTAGATCTGCGAGATACTGTGTGTATATGTATACGCAAGGACTATAGGCCGGTCTGTTTCCTTGCGACTTCTGCTTCTTTTGCCTTTTACTATTGCTACTATTTAACTATTGCCCTTTCAGCCATGTAAACTAGCAGCTGTGGTGGGTATCTGCTGCCTTTCAGTCAAAGCATGTGTGCACCTAAGTCGTCCTTTTCTTAGTGGAATCACGACTTCTTGACTGCCTGTGTCATATTAGATAATGCTATGCCTCTTTTGGGGAGTTTAAAATATGTAGCTCCGACCCTTTTCACAACGAATACTATACTGCGAAGGTGTGTTTTTTGTGTATGCTTAATCGGACATCCAGAAATTGCAGTCTTCAGGTACTTCAAATGTTAACTGCAACCCCCAATGGTCCTTCGTCAACAGTGCCAAAATTTGACTTGTCTGCTACCTTTTCTGCAGGTAAACAAGTCAGGTAATCATTGACGCACCTGAAACACTTGATGACGTCTAAGGAAATCTCAAGTATTCTGCTGCCTTATGCCAGGTATAGCATTCGGCAAGAACCTATACACATTCGGTTTTTTTGGACACAGACATCACTGTTGTGCTCAATGTAGATTCAAGTTAGGCAAGTCCTTACAAGTTCAAGGAACTGCATGACACCTGCCCAACATGCATTCTAAAAGTGTTTCCATAATCTCACAGGCACCACCACTGTGGGATTTTGACATAATGCCTTGAAACATTTCTTTTCCTTACTAATTCATGTCATTATGTAGTGCGGAATAAAAAAGACTGCAACACCTTAGAAAATGTCACAAAATGTGGATGGTATATTTGCCAGGTGCCAACCAGGCTGTCTACCAAGTTGACATGTCCAAATACCCCGAGTTTTCCAGGTTTTCCTTGAGTGTTTTTGCGAAATTGCCTGAGTGACACAGAATTTTGTTTTATATCAAGACGGGTTGACACCATCTAACCCAATGCTGTCATGGTAGTAAGCATGTTAAAAAATACAAAAACGACCAAAACCAGTTTCAATGAAGGAGGACTGTTTATTTTGCTCAAAAAAGAAACAGAAGGCCGGGGTTAGTAAAATGCACAGCAAATAAGATATATTCAAAACAAATGGTAAAACACTGTAAATTGAGTTGAACATTCTCAAATACGAATAAGAAGGAGATGCATACCGAGGCAAATACTTTCGAATAAATTTCAGCATTGCCATTTGTTGGGCGTGTTGGTAAACTGAAAGCATATTTAGTGCCAGCAAACAAGGACAGAAGGGAGACGACACCACAATGCGCTAACTTCAACAGCTTGATTTTCAGGAAATTCAGGAAATAATTTCCTGAAAATCAAGTTGTTGAAGTTAGCACATTGCGGTGTCGTCTCCCTTCCGTCCTTGTTTGCTGGCGCTAAATATGCTTACTTTCGAATAAGAGCTATTTCTATCAACTGATAGCAAGCTCACTGGTATGAGGCCCGAACTTTGTCACAAATAATATACTCTCTCAACAGCTGGTAAGTCAACCTCAACTGTCCTGACATACTCTCAGCCCATGCACAATGCCTCAGTGTTGCTTTTCACTGGTTTGGATGAGGGATGGTTTGGAGGTTTGGATGAGGCACACCAGCATCTCGGCATCAGTTAACACTGTTTTTTGAGCTCAAGCTCCTTCAAAAATGGGGCGGCTAGCTTCGTTTCCCTCGTCAATGCACAAATTGTTTCTGCTCTACTCCTGCTTCCGCTGCGCGTTTGCCCCACAGACCATTTGAAGCATCATTTTAGTTGTACAGTCAACGTCAGATTTTTGGGACTCCCTAGGGGCCACGAAAACGTCAAAAAAATCGAGCAGTTAAAAAAAAAATGAATCCATTTCTCTTACTGCCCCTAAAGGCTCAAATCACCACAGGCACATTCGAAAAAGCTCGGAAGGCTCGCCAGTACACTTATTAGGCATATCAGTGCTCATACTGTGGCATGAGATGACGAATGCACGCGTGTATAGTTAAGGAATACATACTGTGTCCCGTGACAATTGCCTCTTCCCACGCTTATGCATCACAGTAACACTTTCGTGTATGCTTCACCATGTAACATTGCTGTACCGAGGTAAAGCTGACTTTAGGAGACCAACATTATTCAACGTGCCGTGCTTTCCGAGCTTCGAAGCCAATCACAAGGACCACAAAGGTGCTCGGTGCCATTGCTCACAGCGGCAAATTCTTTAAATGAAAAACATGGTACCGAACGGCAAGAAGCTTAATAGCGAAAGTCAAAGCAGCTAGGCCTAGCGTTGCCGCAGTGGTGGCTACGGCTGCCAGCGGATCTATGTGCGAGAGCATTGGTTCGAGGCGGCAAGGCAATCAAAATGGCGGCAGTGGAGGTGGCTTTGATTAATGCTGTTTCGGACCTGCAGTCCCGGCAAAACGTCTGGAAAAATCGGTTGGCGAAGGGTTCTTGTGCCCGAAATTTTAGACGTTCTTAACATCAACTATGGGGTACATGGTGCTGCTGCGAAGCCGTCCGAATTATCGGGTATCCGGAAAGTCTGTCATTGATTGTACACTAAAAACTCTCCCAGCCAACGACACAGCGTCAAAATACGATTCGTTACGATTCCTCCTTGTTATTCGATCCAGCCATGCCGCAACTTTCGTTCACTTTCCACAAAATTACTGCATATTTTCCCCGATAGAATCACAAGTTCGCCAAGTTTTCCCTGAGTATTCCCGGTTTTCCCGATTGATTGACAGTCTGCGCAACACTCATGTCAAAACTGATGCCTCTGTACTGCAGTAAAAGCGGTTGTCAGCAATTAAGGATGGGGATATCATATGAAAACTGGTCCAATATACAGGGTGTCCCAACTATCATGCACAAAGATTTAAAAATATCCAAATGCCACGTAGCTGGACAGAACCAAGGTAATGTTTGTCGTAGCTTGGAGATACCCAGATTATTGTATGCATTCCACCTAATTACATAGTCTTCACTAATCAATTTCTCAAATACAATTTGATAAAAAGTGTAAATAGAAAATTGTAGAGCAACATGAAAAACTCTCGACACAGCTTTCTGTTGCTCAATGCATGCTACATAAATGTTTTTCAGAGCAAAAAAAAACAAGCCCACGAATACACGCGAAGTGCCTCGAGTGGCCAGTCGTGCAGCAATTCTGTGTGTATTCGCGCGCTTCACGCTCGGAAAAACATTTATATAGCATGCATCAACAACAGAAAGCTGTATTGGGAGTTTTTCATGTCTGGCAGTTTTCTCATTGACACTTTTCATCTAATCGTAATATTTGAGAAGTTGATTAATTAAGACCACCGTAAAATAGTGAGCAAGCGTGTCCCCCCCCCCCCCCCTAAACTTCATTGCTAATTTCAAGTTCATTTCCCCTCAGGACCTAAATAAAGTTCTAACTCGCTCACTCACGTGCTGTTCCGCGAAAGAGCCCTCCCCCCCCCCCCCCCCCCCAACCTCCCGCTCCACGCCCTTATCATGCACCGCATCCAGGCAACACTGGCCTGCCACATCCAGTTCACGAAAAGAAGTTGCTCGCAAAAGACGAGATCTGCCTGTTACACAGTACAGAGGATCTCCCTGCGGCACAGCGACATGGGCACTCAGCAACAGAGGAGTGATCGCGGCTACGCTCACCGCCGCTGATCACTCGCCACCGATATCGTCACTAAGCCTTTTCCGGCTCGCTTCGAATCTGTAGCAAACGCCGCTTCAGAACGAACTACCGAAACTCGCAAGCAGCAGCGTTTTGTTACCATTGTTGCAGCTTTACCCTCTCCTTGCAATAATTTCACATGAAGCAATAATTTCACGATATTTACAGAGCCGCCAGCTGCGATGCGAACGTGGCCAAGCCCAACTTGTTTTGAGAATGATGAACAGCAATAAAAAATCTTTGGCTTAATAAAGTTCATGGTAAATAACATTTCAAATCCATGCCCACTACATTTTTTTTCTTGTGGGAAAGTTTTTCCGTCGCTATCTTGAATTTTGGTGCCATTCCGGACAATGTTACTAGACCAGTAATGTTGGTTCCAGGATAGCGTCCACCCCCTCCCCCCCACACACACTTTGCCGGTAATTTCAATTTGCTAGAGGAAGGCGGAGGGGGGTGCTTGCTCTGAATTTTATGGTAATTATGTCATTAGGCAGCATGCAAAAAATAATCTCCAAGCGTATCTCCATGTGACGGCAAACATTACCTTTGTTCTGCCCAGCTACGTGGCATTTGCATATTTTCAAATCTTGGTGCACGATAGTTGGGACACCCCGTATATAGTACAGTGTTCAGACCTATAAGAACTATCCATTTGTTGGTTTAATAGAACTGACAATAATAATACCCAATCTTTTGTAGTTCAACAAGAAGCTTACCAACGTAAGTGGACCTACAGTGGATACTTTGGAAAGTATGTGTACTGTGCAGGCACATAATATGCATGCTGGCCCTGGTAACAGTGAAAACCGAGCAATAATAATAATAATAATAATAATAATACTAATAATAATAAAATTATTAATAATTATCATCATCATCAGCCTGGTTACGCCCACTGCAGGGCAAAGGCCTCTCCCATACTTATCCAACTACCCCGGTCATGTACTAATTGTGGCCATGTTGTCCCTGCAAACTTCTTAATCTCATCCGCCCGCCAAACTTCCTGCCGCCCTCTGCTACGCTTCCCTTCCCTTGGAATCCATTTTGTAACTCTTAATAACCATCGGTTATCTTCCCTCCTGATTATGTGTCCTGCCCATTTCTTTTTCTTGATTTCAACTAAGATATCATTAACTCTGGTTTGTTCCCTCACCCAATCTGCTCTTTTCTTATCCCTTAACGTTACGCCTATCATTCTTCTTTCCATAGCTCGTTGCGTCGTCCTCAATATAGGTAGAACCCTTTTCGTAAGCCTCCAGGTTTCTGCCCTGTACGTGAGTACTGGTAAGACACAGCTGCTATATACTTTTCTCTTGAGGGATAATGGCAACCTGCTGTTCATGATGTGAGAACGCCTGCCAAACACACCCCAGCCTTATTCTTCTGATTATTTCAGTCTCATGATCCGGATCCGCCGTCACTACCTGTCCTAAGTAGATGTATTCCCTCACAACTTCCAGTGCCTCACTACCTATCGTAAACTGCTGTTCTCTTCCAAGACTGTTAAACATTGCTTTAGTTTTCTGCAGATTAATTTTTAGACCCACCCTTCGGCTTTGCCTCTCCAAGTCAGTGAGCATGCATTGCAGTTGGTCTCCTGAGTTACTAAGCAAGGCAATATCATCAGCGAATCGCAAGTTACTAAGGTATTCTCCATTAACTCTTATCCCCAATTCTCCCCAATCCTGGTTTCTGAATACCTCCTGTAAACACGCTGTGAATAGCATTGGAGAGATCGTATCTCCCTGCCGGACGCCTTTCTTTATTGGGATTTTGTTGCTTTCTTTATGGAGGACTACGGTGGCTGTGGAGCCGCTATAGATATCTTTGAGTCTTTTTACATACGGCTCGTCTACACCCTGATTCCGCACTGCTTCCATGACTGCTGAGGTTTCGAGTGAATCAAACGCTTTCTCGTAATCACTGAAAGCTATATATGAAGGTTGGTTATATTCCGCACATTTTTCTATCACCTGATTGATAGTGTGAATATGGTCCATTGTTGAGTAGCATCTACGGAATCCTGCCTGGTCCTTTGGTTGACGGAAGTCTAAGGTGTTCCTGATTCTATTTGCAATTACCTTAGTAAATACTTTGTAGGCAACGGACAGTAAGCTGATCGGTCTATAATTTTTCAAGTCTTTGGCGTCTCCTTTTTTATGGATTAGGATTATGTTAGCATTTTTCCAAGATTCCGGTACGCTCGAAGTCATGAGGCATTGCGTATACAGGGTGGCCAGTTTCTCTAGAACAATCTGCCCATCATCCTTCAACAAATCTCCTGTTACCTGATCGTCCCCAGCTGCCTTCCCCCTTTGCATATCTCCTAAGGCTTTCTTTACTTCTTCCAGCGTTACCTGTGCGATTTCGAATTCCTCTAGACTACTCTCTCTTCCATTATCATTGTGGGTGCCACTGGTACTGTATAAATCTCTATAGAACTCCTCAGCCAATTGAACTATCTCATCCATATTAGTAATGATATTGCCGGCTTTGTCTCTTAACGCATACATCTGATTCTTGCCAATTCCTAGTTTCTTCTTCACTGCTTTTAGGCTTCCTCCGTTCCTAAGAGCCATGTCCAATTCTATCCATATTATACTTCCTTATGTCAGCTGTCTTACGCTTGTTGATTAACTTCGAAAGTTCTGCCAGTTCTATTGTAGCTGTAGGGTTAGAGTCTTTCATACATTGGCGTTTCTTGATCAGATCTTTCGTCTCCCGCGATAGCTTACTGGTATCCTGTCTAACGGAGTTACCACCGACTTCTATTGCACACTCCTTAATGATGCCCATAAGATTGTCGTTCATTGCTTCAACACTAAGGTCCTCTTCCTGAGTTAAAGCTGAATACCTGTTCTGTAGCTTGATCTGGAATTCCTCTATTTTCCCTCTTACTGCTAACTCATTGATCAGCTTCTTACGTACCAGTTTCTTCCATTCCCTCCTCAGGTCTAGGCTAATTTGAGTTCTTACCATCCTATGGTCACTGCAGCGCACTTTGCTGAGCACGTCCACGTCTTGTATGATGCCAGGGTTAGCGCAGAGTATGAAGTTATTTCATTTCTAGTCTCGCCGTTCGGGCTCCTCCATGTCTACTTTCGGCTATCCCGTTTGCGGAAGAAGGTATTCATTATCCGCATATTATTCTGTTCCGCAAACTCTAGTAATAACTCTCCCCTGCTATTCCTAGTGCCTATGCCATATTCCCCCACTGCCTTGTCTCCAGCCTGCTTCTTGCCTACCTTGGCATTGAAGTCGCCCATCAGTATAGTGTATTTTGCTTTGACTTTACCCATCGCAGATTCCACGTCTTCATAGAAGCTTTCGACTTGCTGGTCATCATGACTGGATGCAGGGGCGTAGACCTGTACAACCTTCAATTTGTACCTGTTATTAAGTTTCACAACAAGACCCGCCACCCTCTCGTTAATGCTATAGAATTCCTGTATGTTACCAGCTATATTCTTATTAATCAGAAATCCGACTCCTAGTTCTCGTCTCTCCACTAAGCCCCGGTAGGTAGCACAGAACGTGCTCGCTTTTCAGCACTGTACATATATGCTTCTTTTGGCCTCCTAACTTCACTGAGCCCTATTATATCCCATTTACTGCCCTCCAATTCCTCCAATAGCAATGCTAGACTCGCCTCACTAAATAACGTTCTAGCGTTAAACGTTGCCAGGTTCATATTCCAATGGCGGCCTGTCCGGAGCCAGGGATTCTTAGCACCCTCTGCTGCGTCGCAGGTCTGACCGCCACCGTGGTCAGTTGCTTCACAGCTGCTGGGGCCTGAGGGCTGGTGTTTGATTGTTGTGTTCATATAGGAGGTTGTGGCAAAGTACTGCACCAGGGTGGCCAATCCTGCTCTGGTGAGGGAGTGCGTTACCGGTTCTGGTCACCGGGATCAGGCCCCACTCCAGGCCTGTTTATGCAATTTTATCAACACGCGGGCTTTTTTTTTTTTAATCCGATGGGAAATTGTGCGGCACCGGGATTCGAACCATGGACCACTTGCACGCGAGGCGGGTGTTCTACCTCTACGCCACCACTGCATTCTGAGCAATAATAGTGTGCTATAAATAGGGAGAAACGCTATCCATTTCAAAATGATGTAATGCAAGTCTTGAAAAAATGTCTAACTTGTGACAGGCTTTTCCAGTGCCTTACATTCATAGAAACTCATTTGAGATATGGGAGTGCAAGAATTTCTATAAGTGTTGGAGCTCAAGAAAGTTGTGTCACACGGCCACTAAGAAATCTAACAGAAGCAGCTGTAGTCATTTTATGCGCACACATAGAAAGTTTACCTCAAATTACACCTAAACCTATTTTACCCAATCTTGTTTTTACGAAAAGAAATCATGTTTTTGTCTGGCTACCGATTTCGTGCATTTTTGCTGTAATCATGGTATGAGTAATTGCATAAGAAATATTGAAAACAAAGATTGATGTTTCAGTTATGTGTGTGATTGAGAGCGTTCCCTTCAGCCGTCAAGGGAGATTGCCCACAAAAACCTCCATCAATATCTCTTACCATGCGATACCATCGTAATAAGGGTGAAGAAGTTGACAGGTGTCCGTGTGGCAGGGGCATAGAGTTTCTCACTGTAACACCTAAAAGGGAATCTGGTGCCACCGTCTTAAAGGGCGCCGTGCTGTCATGGGAATGATGGTACATGTGTCTGCGAGGCTTGTGTTGGCTGGTGTTGTAAGAGGCTTCGTCTAAAACATGAATATGGCTACACAAATAATGCGTTCTTAAAGTAAAATTTTCATAGAATGTTCCCATTCACGCACATTATATTTTTACTCAACTACAATGCATGACCAAGCAAAGAAAAGCAAGAACAGACGACAAACTGTTTCAAAGCAAGCGCGAATCTTGTCTGTCCTCCAACTTTAGCAGCCCGCTGATACCTTTTACATTTCATATAATTGTACATGCAATAAAAAGTTATCCTAGTTAAACAAAACATGTGTTTGTGTTATTTGTTGTGTTATTTGTGTTTGTGTTATTGTTTATGTTATTTGTCTCAACTGCGGTTCAAGTTGCGACATGAAAAGCTTATAGTAGGTGAAAAAACCTACTACTTCGACCACACTACTAACCAGGTCATTGAGGAACGCCTTTAGCCATCATTGAGACCAAAATGTACACCGCAACCACAGAACTGTCAGCCTTTATCATTCCTGCTCGCTAACATTCGAAGTGTTGTTCCCAAGCGTGATGCCCTGTGCAGTCTAATAGGCTCATCTTCTTGCGATGTCTTACTACTAACAGAAACATGGCTTAACACATCAATCGGTGATACCGAAATTCTCCCTTACCTCTCGCATTTTGACATTTTTCGGAAAGATAGACCCAATAACTCGCGCGGTGGGGGTGTATTAATCGCCACTAAACGTAACCTACATTGTTCACTTGTAAACCTCTCTTCACAACTGGAAATGATTTGGATTCAATGCATTGCTACACACCCGCACATTCTGGTTGGTATTTGCTATCGGTCCCCTAGTACCAACAGTTCTTTCACGCCTTCACTTCATGAAGCCTTAAATACGTTAACTAAAACATATCCTAACAGTCCTGTCCTTCTGTTTGGCGATTTTAGTTTTCCAACTATTGATTGGTCCGATCCTGCCTCTACATTATCTAAAACCAGCCCCGGTAGTGGCTTCTTAAACACGTGTATGACATTCGGCTTAACGCAGCTCGTCACTGACTCAACACGCGTCACTGCTCACTCGTCCAACGTTTTAGATCTTGTATTAACAACTCACCCTGATAACTTTACCCCTGTCACCTTATTGCGCTGTTTGAGCGACCACCTGACAGTACATGTTTCGTTTCGTTGCAATGTACTAAAGAAACAAAAAAATCGGAAAACACTTACGCTCTATGATAAAGGGGACTATGTCAGCATGAACCGAGAATTATCTGAGTACTTCGATACGTTCGCCGCTAACTTTCAACTAAATTCTCTCGAGTCGAACTGGCTGCTTTTCAAATCAGAGGTGCATCGCCTTATACGTCTTTACATCCCCACCATTACAATAACAGAAAGAACAACATCACCATGGTTTAATGTATCCCTCAAACGACTAAACAATAAGAAGAAACGGTTGTTTCGACAAGCCAAACGATCTAATTCTTCTTGCACATGGCAGAAGTATTACGCAGTCGAGAAAGAATATGACAAGTTAACCTCTCAAACTAAACACAAGTTTCTTTCTACCACTTTACCAGCTATGCTACAAACTAACCCGAAGCGATTTTGGAAAACTATTAATCCTAATCAGCGGAATGAGATATCACTTATCAATAGCTCCGGACTCCCGATCCCTGAGACTGAGGCTGCGGATCTTCTTAACAGAACATTTAGTTCAGTTTTTACTAATGAATTACTTGATGGCTTGCCCGATCCACCATACTTCGCATATCCGCTCATGCAAAATATCACATTCGATCCCATCGGCATTGTCAAAGTAATTGAATCATTGAAGAACTCGTCATCTACAGCAGTAGACGGTATCAATGCCAAAGTTCTAAAAAATACTAAACATGTGTGTAGCCTGTTTTTATCACTCATATTCCAGGAATCTCTTAACAGCGCTTCAATTCCACATGACTGGCAGGTGGGCAAGGTCATCCCAGTCTTCAAGAAAGGAAGCCGATCATCACCGAGTAACTACCGCCCTATTTCCATAACAAGCGTGTCTTGTAAAATAATGGAACACATTTTATACTCGCATATTGCTAACTTCCTAACATCCGTCAATTTTTTCCACCCAAGTCAACACGGTTTCCGCAAAAATTATTCCTGTGACACTCAACTTGCTCTTTTCTTGCACGACTTACATTTAAACCTAGATCGTAACATCCCGACTGACGCAATATTTTTAGATTTCGAAAAAGCATTCGATAAGGTCCCTCATGGTCGTCTCTTAATAAAGTTATCGCGTCTTAACATTCATCCTTGTGTTCTAAGCTGGATTCGAGGGTTTTTAATTAACCGAGAGCAATTCGTATACGCTAACTCACACTCTTCATCCTTAACACCCGTGCTTTCAGGCGTACCTCAAGGTACCGTACTTGGTCCCCTCCTTTTCTTAATATACATCAATGACCTACCTTGTAATATTTCTTCTCATATCCGACTCTTCGCTGATGATTGTGTGGTTTACCGAGCAGTTACTAACCCCAGCGACCATTTGGCGTTACAAAATGACCTATCGCGCATACAAAACTGGTGTACCACTTGGCTCATGTCATTAAATGTTGCTAAAACCGTATTAATGTCTATTCATCGTCGCCGTAACTACGTTATCCCTAATTATAGCATCAATAACACGCAGATTGCAACAACGGATTCATTCAAATATCTTGGTGTGTACATCTCGCGTGACTTAACTTGGACCTGTCATGTTAACCACATAATAAACTCTGCTAATCGTACTCTAGGTTATCTACGCCGTAACCTCTTCCTCGCTCCTCCCTCTATTAAACAACTTGCTTTTCTAACCTTTGTGCGGCCTAAGCTCGAGTATGCCGAAGCTATTTTTGACCCCCACCACAATAACCTTATTAAAGCCCTCGAGTCGGTTCAGAACCGCGCGACACGATTTATCCTGTCAACTTATTCATACAATACAAGCATCTCGGCACTAAAAGCCCAAATAAACCTACCCTCTCTAGCCTCACGCCGTAGAATAGCCCGTCTTAATCTTTTTCATAAATTCTTTCATTCCTTGCCTTTTGACAACCCGTACATAAAAAGAGCGCATCGCATTGCCCGCACCAGTCACTCTAATACAGTATATCCCCCACAAGCCCATACCGTTACTTTTCAGCAATCATTTTTTCTGCGCACAACACGAGACTGGAATGGCCTGCCCGCCGAAGTTGCCACTATCATCGACCCACTTGCATTCAAGCGACTCATCGGAAATATCTCTTTGTAATTTGTAGTATCTCTTTGTCACTAACTCCCCACTCCCTCATGTAATGTCTCAACAGAGACCTTTGAGGAAATGAATAAATAAATAAATAAATAAATTATAATAAAGCTAAAACAGCTTCTTGCGTGCTATTTTAGTAGAAAATTAATCATTGTGACAGAAGAAACGTTAATTGCCTGGCTCTCCGAGAACGATGCCAATCCAAGTCTCATTATACAGGCATTCCCATGTATACCACAGCACAGCAGCGCCAGATTTCCCTCTAGGATTATAATATAGTGAGAAACTCTATGGGCAGGGGTATACGCAATGTGCACATGTATTTCTGCTAGACACTTGGCACAACAAACAGAGCCTCTGGTCATCAATGAGTGGCCAAAAGCAGGTGATAATAAGGTAGAAAAGCTCAAATGTGAAATGTAGTCAGCCTGGGGTTCAAGCAAAGCCAACCCAGAACAGAACGAATTCCATCATGGAGACTCAACTTGAACCATCCGATCCGTCTTCCAACTATCAATACATTTATGAACAAAATATAATGCCACATGCTAAAAACAAAACAAAACAAAACGAAAATATTACTTAATTGGGCCTAATATCAACCCTACACGCGCAAGACAACATTAATGCATCTCTAAAGCGCACTTGCACTCCTTCACGAGTCTCACTCATACCCTTTGAAATTATGAATATTTTTTGAAAGCAAACAGTGCCAACTATGGGAGAAAACAACAAAACAGTAAACTGACTACCAATTGAAATGCTTATACGATTTCAAGGGGAAGAGAATAACGATGCCAGTTGGAAACAGAATGCCTACCTTAATCGCAAAGTTTTCTCTGCCACTCAGTCCTAACACACGAGATGACAGGTGTGTTCAGGTGTCTCGTAGGTGCACTGTCAGGGCAGCATATGCTCCTTCATTCTCAACCCAACAGTTCCCAATTTTTGCACCGCAAACATGTTTTATCAACATAAGCTTAAGCCTGATTTCTCCCCAAAGTTTGCCCCTTTTGTAAAGGACAACAATAACTGCACACGCTATGAAACAGACACTGCCCACCTTGCGTAAGCATTTCAAGTGCCACGAAAACTCCATTGTTATAACCGATAATTGTTACAACCAGGTTGCATGAAAAAAATCAAAAATAGGGGGATGGCAGAGGTGTTGCGAGAAAACTGTAATGGCGGGGAGGCCAGTGCCTCTGCCCACCAGCTTCCTCCATCCGGCTACTGATTGCGTTCACTCGTTTAACTGCTTCCTGGGTGCTCCAATCCTCTGTAACAAGCCGCGGCTGTTGGAGTTAAAGAATGGCACTGCTATAACAACGGCAAAGAGGGGTCACCGGTGGCTAGCAATATGCGATATGTGACCACAAAAGGGGCCTTTTAAAGAATGTGGGAAGGTTGCCATGGCAACCTGCAAGTTTCAAAAATCCATGAGGAGCCAGCAAGCAATCTGGGAGCAGCACAGCTGGCATGGTACATTCGTGTTCCAGAGGGTGGCATGGCATAGAGCTATCGGCGCAGCTCATTTGTGTTCAGAGGGGTGGAAGGGTGACGGGAGAGAGGCGCACGGAGAAGGCTGGAAAATGAGTGCGCAGCATCTGTTGGAGCAGTGGGCAATCATTCAGCGGCTCAAATTTCTAGTTTTTTTTTCTTCTCAAGGATTCCGCATTTCTCTACCGTTCGGCAAAGACACCCAGCAGCCAGACTTCATAACCAATAATGCGGCATCATGGCATTGTAGTAAGCAGGTTATTTCACCATGGAAAACATCCAAAAGTTGACGGTGCAGCAGCTTCTCATTGTTATAACAGATATATTGCTAAAACCGGTACCATTATAAGTGGGTTCGACTGTATTACAGTCGAACCCACTTACAGCAGCATTCAAGTGCCCCTTACCACTTACTACAATGTTCCCATGCTGCATTATTTATTTATTTATTTACTTATTTATTTACAAATACTGCTATCTCATTTAGAGACATGGCAGAGGTGGGTTAGATAACTTATGAACACAAAATGTCAATAATAAAATAACGGTTAAATCTGGCTACTGGATGTCTGTGCCAAAAGGAAAAGGAATGTGAAATCATGGGGAAAAAAACTCAAGCAGTGGCAGCCCCCATCCCTATGTTATGGCCAGCCTCATGCACCAATCTGCCGTCTCCCTTCCAATCCAGCAAAACATGAATAAACAGCACAGAGAGGTGGAAGGAAGATGGGAGTAAGACACACGGAGGCTAGCCATGCGCAAAGGCTTTTTCATTACTTTTCCTTTTGGCGCAGACACCCAGTAGCCAGATTTAACCAAGTATACTCAGCAGTTTATTTTACCACAGAACACATACAAAGCTTCACAGTACTGCAGATGCTCACTGTTATATCTGATATATTGTTAAAACTAATATTGTTATAAGTGGGTTCAACTGTATTCATATGTAAATACGATATACTTTTTTTGTGAGGCGCTCAAGCAAAAACCCGCATATGCAATATATTACACGCCTGCCAACCTGAGTGAATAACACCTTATTGCTTTTTTACTCGCCACTTTTAGAAGAATGTGATAATGGCCCATTAGGTCACGTTTCTGGCACCTAAATAGCATGTCGAATTTCCTGCACTTCTAAATTGCAATAGTATGCAAGGAAGCGAATACAGCACTGACACTGTTTCGAACTGCAAATGGAAGCTCTAACGTTTAGAGGATGTTTGCTTAACTATGTTCAAAGAAGGGTGGCAGATTGGACAGGCTGGTATTCCATCAATTTTTCTGGAAGAACAGGACAGCCATAGAGGGTGGACACAGAAATGCACACAATGCATAATACGATGCTTGTGCACAAGGAAAAGCATCTACATTTTTGCGAAGCAAGCATGTCCATGTGCACTATTAAGCTCTTCTTTTTGCTGTGTTAAATAAGTGCAGAGAACAAAAAGAACACATCTCCAATGGTTGTTTTAGTTTATGTGGTTTCTTTTCAAATTATAAATAATGCCTGCCAATGAATATATGTATGGGTTAGTCACATGTTCGCATGAATTTATTGTGTTTGGCATCCAAGAAGATACCACTGCCTCCGATAATAGATTAAGTTTGCAAATTACCAAAAGTATTCTCAAATATGGGCTGGCAAACAGCGAAGAAAGAAAAAGAAATCTGATTTCTGTGCGATTTCCATCTTTAAAAGTGACACCCAATTGTTTATATAAGCTAAAACGATGTGTTATCCCAGGGAGTCAGTCAGCGATACCCCTAAAGCCCCAACATTCAACAGTATTTTCACCTTAATGAAGAATTCCTCATACAAAACAGTGTATGACAAACATACCTGCAACACTTTGCCAGAGATAAACCGATCACAATGTGCACACTTGACACCGAACTGCTTTTGGTAGTCTTTTTCACAGTAGGGTTGACCTTCCCTGAAAATTAAAGGGAAAAGTGCACTGTACGTGACATCCTCACCAACAAACAAGCAAGCAGGCCAATAAACCAACCACTTGACTTGTAGGAAAAGGCAGCAATTGTTCTATTACACTTCAAGGCTCAGTGAAAATGGCAGCAGCATATGGTATTGTTTTAGCAGCTCTGACAGCACAACTTTCCTGCCTGAAGTGAACGTAATCGGCAAGAAAAACTGCTCTTTTTGACACTCGGTAACCTGTCGCCACAAGAGATTTAACCCCTTCCATGCCTTGGACGAGCCGAATTCGTCCACACATTCCTGGTAAAAGCGGCCAAGAATAAGCTCATCTTGTCAACTGTACTTTCAATTTTCTCGCAGTGTCATGGATCAACATGGTTTCATCTCAGTGCTTTGTAGAGCTTTTGGTAGACAGCAGCACGCAATTCATGGGGCAGCACAAGCAGAAGTGAATTCACGCTTTTTGAGGAAGTAAAGGCATGTTGGCAACTGGGGTCCTCAAAAATAATTTTGCCCTTCTTGGTCAGAATTGGGGATAATAGCATGGTATGAAAGGGGTTAACTCAATGTACCACATGAAAAGTTCATGCTCATGGTGCTAATATTAACATGGATGCAAACATACAGAAAAACACACAGTATTCTTCTGGTTGCTTACATTTCCACACAATAGAGAGTTCATCTTAAGATATTTAAAAATACAGAACACAATACAGCAGAACCCCATTGATGTATTTCTTCAAAAACAGGAGGAATACAAGATGATCCAAAGCCGCGAGACGACTTACCTCTCTCAGCATTCAGGGAAAACAGAGGGAAGGAGGGGGATGGAAATTCAAGACTGAGCAAAACGAGAACAAGGTGAAAGCGGGAGCCAACGTTTCGACAAGTGGACTTGTTGAAATGTTGGCTCCTGCATTCACCTTGTTCTCGTTTTGCTCATGTTCTCTCAAAATTGTTGCAGGCATGAAGTGCCTCACATTTCAGCCTCGATTCTTGCCATGCTTTGTTAATTGCATCATGTGCGATTTAGCCGAACAAACTATGTTACCATAGTGGACTAGTACACTGCATGAGTGCCATGGCAGCTTCAGAAAAGTATCCGTCACATGGCTCCAAAACAAGCCTGCCTAGTTAAATGTACGGAATGCTTCCTTGCCATTTTAAATACAAGCAATGCCTGAAATACCATGCCAAGTGCTT
This sequence comes from Dermacentor variabilis, assembly GCF_050947875.1. Classification (NCBI taxonomy): domain Eukaryota; kingdom Metazoa; phylum Arthropoda; class Arachnida; order Ixodida; family Ixodidae; genus Dermacentor; species Dermacentor variabilis. The sequence goes on along the minus strand of NW_027460280.1, from coordinate 8,765,141 downwards.
GTGTTTGGAATTTCCAGGGTATTTTTTAACAAAACTTATCAGCCATCACACAAAATGTGGAGGTTCATATAAACTGGTGGACTGCAGCAGAATGCTTTTTTTTTCTTGTCCACATAAAGGGCAACTCTGGCGATTTCTCGACACCAATGGAACTCTATGAAATTTGCCAAGTGCATTCTCCAGCCCACTTTCATCATTTCTTCAAAACGTAAGGCTTGAGAGTTGCACAGATTTCATATGAATTTTGTAAATTCTTTCGATCCACCTGTCTTGCCTACTTCTCACCTACTGGCCACACTGTACTGCGATGTAAAAGGTGGCATATATGCAGAGCATGCTGGGAATGAATGGCAGACAAAAGGGTTGAGGAGTGAGCTGTAGTGACAGTTCCTGTCCCAAAATAATGTTCTTTATGGAAAGGCACGATATGGATGGCAAGTGGTGTTGGCTGTACTAACATAGAGGGAGCATTTCAGGCGACCCCAGCTTCGCAGGACCGACGTATGGCGAACTGCTGATCGCCGACCATTGTGTTTTCAATGTGGCGAACCAGGGCACATTTATCGTTTTTGCCCTCATCACCAGGGTGGCATCCAGGAAATGTCACCTGCCACTCCACCACAGTTTCCAGAGAGACATCAACGCTTCGACGACAGTGTCACTCGGGAACAAGGCAGCTCAGCTAATCTCCGGTCACGCTCGCCGTCTCCGTTGCGTTATTCTTCGCCAAACTGTCGCAGTTTTGCCGACGTGGTAAGAGGCCGCTCTCCAAGCCCATGGCGGGGAAACTGAAATCAGCGACCGCCGAGGGGAAGATTGCAAGTCATCAAACCGCCAAAAGTCGCCCATTATTACTGAGAAACGAGCAGAGCAAGCCGGAGAAACGGAACGCCGACGAATTTGTGAGTGCCAACCTACTCTTAATGATTGATGGGCACGACGTGACAGCTTTAGTTGATACTGGCGCAGACTTTTCCATAATGAGTGAGCAGTTGGCAGACCGGCTTAAAGTCAAAATGCCATGGACGGGCCCTTATATTTGAAATTCCCGGGGCCAGATGATGACACCTACAGGAAAATGTACTGCATGACTCCAGATAAGCAATACAGCTTTTGTCGCAACTTTTATGATTTTAAAGGAGTGCTGCAGATCACTCATCCTTGTAATGGACTTCTTGGAGGAGTACGCCGCCATGGGACGGCGCATACGGGACGGCGAGATAACCTTATGAACTAGTACAGACACGAGCCACGACGAAGAGCGCCAACGTACATCGTTATGTGTCGCCGACAACGTCTACATACCACCACTATCATGCAGTCTTGTCTCCGCCAGTTGCAGAGAGAGAGAGAGTAAAACATCTGTATTAATAATATTTGAATGGTGAGAGCAGTGTGGGAGAAATGTTGAACAAGGATGGTGTAGCCGAACAATTAACTGCACTTCTGTTCCATTAGGGTGTTGCCATTGCTCGTGGTATCGTAAGCTTAATCGGTGGTCGCACCGCACAGAGGTACTTCCGGCAAATTTTACCAATGAATGCCAGCACATCAGTAAAGGCACCGCTGTGGCATACTTTGATGAAATTGACCACGTTCAACACTGCTTTGTTGTAAATGAGGAATCGACCACCGATACGATGCCACATGCACCTGTCGTCGACATTGACCCAGGTTTAGCGCTGCAACAGAAACAAAGTCTCTGGGAACTGCTTGACGATTTTAAGGACTGCTTCTCTACAACGTCCAGAGTGCGTCAAACACCACTGACGAAACACCGAATCATTACGGAGGAAACAGCAATACCCATCTGACAGCATCCGTATCGCGTGGCTGAGAAAGAGTGGGAGGCAATACAGCAGCAAGTCAAGAAAATGCTAGAAGATGTCATCCAGCCGTCAAAAAGCCCTTCGGCATCGCCCGTGGTACTCGTTAAGAAGAAGAATGGTAGCCTGCGGTTTTGTATCGATTATCGCAAGCTCAATCGGGTTACAAAAAAAGATGTGTATCCCTTACCACGCATCGACGATTCCCTCGACAGGCTACGGCATGCACGGTACTTCTCATCGATGGACTTAAAAAGTGGATACTGGCAAATAGAGGTCGATGAGCGGGATCACGAAAAGATTGCTTTTGTAACGCCTGATGGGCTCTATGAATTCAAAATTCTCCCTTTTGGTTTGTGTTCCGCCCCAGCCACGTTTCAAAGACTAATAAATACTGTTCTCTCAGACCTTAAGTGGAAGACTTGCTTAGTCTACCTATACGATGTCATTGTATATTCTGCCACATTTGATGAACATATCAGATGGCTACGGTCAGTTCTTCAAGCTATACGGTCCGCTGGGCTTACCTTAAAACCTGAAAAGTGCCATTTTGGCTATGAAGAACTACAGTTTTCGGCCACATAGTAAGTCACACAGGTGTCAGACCTGATCCTGAGAAAATCGCAGCTGTCGCAAAGTTTTCAAGGCCTACAGACAACAAGGCAGTCAGACGCTTCCTGCGCCTATGCACATATTACCGGCGATTTATTGCGGGTTTTGCGCACATTGCCTCACCGCTCACCTGCTTAAACCAGAGAAGATGTCATGTTTGTGTGAGGCGAGGAGCAGGAGGCGGCATTTAATGAGTTGCAGCACCTTCTACGAACTCTGCCTGTTCTTGCCCACTTTGACGTGGATGCGCCGACAATGATCCACACCGATGCCAGCAACATAGGTCTAGGCGCCGTGCTTGTTCAGCGGCAAGACGGCGCTGAGCGAGTCATCGCTTACGCAAGTAGAACATTGTCACGTGCTGAATCGAACAACTCCACCACCGAGTACCACATAGGCAGTTACCAAGTTCCGCCCGTACATATACGGCCGCCCACTTCAAGTTATAAGTGACCACATTTCTTTCTGTTGGTTGACCAACATGAAAGATCCATCTGCACGTTTGGCACGCTAGAGCCTACGGCTTCAAGAGTACGATATGACAGTGGTCTATAAATCGGGAAGGCAGCACTTAGACGCCGACTGCCTTTCCAGATCACCGATCGAGTCATCAGGCGGAGATGATGACGAATCCGCAGGTTTTTAAGGAGTTGCTGATGAGGCCACCATCTCTCAACAACAGCAAGAGGACCAGGAGCTCGCGTCACTAATTGATTTTTTAGAAGGCCGCACCACAAACAAGTCCGGATTGTTCTCAAGGCACCTGTCATCATTCTGTCTACGCAACAGTGTTCTTTTTAGGAGAAACTTCTTTTTAACAGGGAAGAGATACCTACTAGTCGTCCCTAAAACCCTCCGCAATGAAATTTTGCAGGCCTGTCACGATGAAGCTACCTCCGGTCACTTGGGCTACACAAGAACATTAGCACGGATCAAAGAGAAGTGTTACTGGCCACGGCTCGCAGCACAGGTGAAGTACTACGTTCGAATGTGCCTTGACTGTCAGCGACGAAAAGTGCCAGCTACGAAACCTGCCGGACTATTGCATTTGCACCGTTTGCACAAATTGGGATGGACCTTTTGGGCCCATTCCCAATATCTGCTGCTGGAAATAAGTGGTCATAGTCGCGACAGATTACCTCACGCGATATGCTGAAACCAAGAGACTTCCTAGCAGCACGGCAGCCAAGGCCACACAGTTCATCGAAAACGTCGTCCTGAGGCACAGTGCTCCAGCGGTCATCGTAACCAACGGGGGAACCGCATTCATGGCTGAACTTCTGCAAACTGTACTCACCCTCAGTGGCACGGCACACAGAAGGACGACAGCCTATCACCTGTAAAGCAATGGACTTACAAAGATTGGGACCAAATATTACCCTACGCAACGTTTGTTTACAATACGGCTCGGCAAGAAACAACAAGAATGACGCCATTCAGTCTCCTCCACGGTCGAGAGGTGACTACAATGCTGGATGCTATGCTTCCTCATGATTCCAGCAATTCCGAGACTGATGCCGCAGATTTTACAGAGCATGCCGAAGAAGCAAGGTAGCTCGCGCGCGTTCGCATAGCTAGCCAGCAAGACCGTGATGCCCGACGTTACAATCAACACCATCGATGCGTCTTCTACCAGCCCGGCCAGAGAGCCTGGGTTTTGGCTCCAGTACGCCGCCGAGGCCTCGCGGAGAAACTTCTGCGCCGATACTTCAGACTATACAAAGTTCTACGACGCCTTAGCGACGTCAACTATGAAGTCGTTCCTGACCACCCATCCTGCTTGAGGCGCTGTCAGGACCTGCCTGAGACTGTGCACGTGGTGTGCATGAAACCTTATTTTTCTGAATGACATGGACACTCTCTGGTTTGCTGGACACTGGATGCTACCCGCCGAGCATCGGGACGATGCTCCTTCTGGAGGGGGGCAAATGCCACGACGCCATCTGTGCCCAACCACGTTTACGATGAAAAAGACCACCTCGTGTGTGCAAGCGAGGCGCTAGAGAAGCCTGGAGTCAGCATTTGCCCTAATGCTCTCTATTAAATAGCGCTCTCCGCTACTGTCTCCAGTGAGCCGTGACAATATAATATACTCGCACCTCATTGAATTCCTTGAGTCCAATTCTTTCTTCAGTATTTATCAGCATGGATTCCGTAAAGCAGTTTAGTGCGAAATGCAATCGCTATGTTTTACTAACAATTTGTTTATTACTACGGATCATGACTTTGATACTGATTGCATATATTTAGATTTTGCTAAAGCATTTGACTGCGTCTCACACGATCTACTTATCTTCAAGCTTAATCAACTTAACATAGACCCCAATGTACTTACACGGATTAAGAAATTTCTCTAGCCATAGTCAGTATGTGACGGCTAACGACTTCTCTTCACCTAATTCTGCCGTAACATCTGGTGGTCCTGCAAGGGTCCGTTTTGGGCCCTCTGCTCTTCTTTATTTATATTAATGATCTTCCTACTTGCCTTCGTTCCTCAACTGTTCGACTGTTTGCAGATGTTTTCAAGCATCTATCAAAGAGGGGTCCCCGCCTAAAGATTGGAAAAGTGTTAACGTAGTACCTGTATTTAAAGGCGGCGACAAGACAGACAAAAAATTACAGACCTATTCCACTAATTGTAATCTCATGTAGGCTACTAGAGCATATAATTTATACCAACTTAACGAGTAACTTACAGAGCAACGGATTCTTTTGCCCCACACAAAATAGGTTTTGCCGGGGGTTCTTGTGTGACACTCAGCTAATCGAATTCTATATCGCATCATCAATAAATAACGGACACTAGGTTGACTGTGTATTTCTGGATTTTCAGAAAGCTTTTGACTCTGTTGCACATAACCTTCTAATGACAAAATTGTTTGCCATCAAAATTCCAGCATCATTGATGAAATGGCTCGAGGCATATCTGACTGGTAGAAAGCAGCGTGTTGTCCTTCAGGGACTGACCTCATCAGAGACTGAAGTCTTATCGGACGTTCCACAGGGGTCCGCCATGGGCCCCCTGGTATTTCCGATATTAATAAATGACATAGGAATGCATCTTTCCAGTCACATACGCCTGTATGCTGATGACTGTTGCATATATTGCGCCATTACGTCCCCTGCCGATTCAAGTATCTTACAAAATGACCTAACAGTGTCCCCGTGGTGTGACAGCTGGAGCATGAAACTAAACTCTGCCAAGAGCAATGTCATTCGCTTCACTAACACGAGGGTACTGCTTGTTAAAAATTGCTTTTTTAACACTGAACCATTGATTGAGGTAAGTGGTTGCAAGTACTTAGGCGTTGTCTTTAAAAATAATCTTTCTTGGAATGACCATATAGAGAGCGTGGCACCTAAGGCTAGTCGTATGTTAAATTTTCTAAAACAATTTCTGGAGAGCCCCCCATAAGGTAAAGGAAACGCTTTATTTAACAAACCTTCGTTCTATGTTAGAGTACAGCAGCTCTGCCTGGGACCCAGAGACAAGCACAGGCATTAATCAACTGGAACGAATACAAAAACGCGCCGACCGGTTGGTTACCGCCAACTATGATTTCACTCAGAGCTCACCACAAATACGTGTTAACTTTGGATGGCCACTTCTCGAGAACCGACGAAAATATTTACAACTTAAACTTTTCTTCAATACTTACACAGGCAAGATAGATAGCTAGATAGATAGATAGATAAACTTTATTAAAAGAATAATCACAAAAACCGCTAATGGTCGGGGCCCCTAGTCCAGGGCTCCGCTGGCTCTTGCCATCTTCTCAGCTCTCTGTATCAGCTTGAGCTGGTCGTCGAGGGCCGAGCTAGACAGCAGTGCCTCCCATTGTTCCCTCATGGTGTTCGTGTCTGGGTGTTCTATGTTGTGTAGTGTGCACTCCCACGTAATGTGGTATAGGGTTGGTGTGGCCCCACACCACGGGCATTGGTCCCTGTAGGCTGTGGGGTGTATCCGATGTAATATGTGTAGGTTCGTATAAGTGACTGTCTGGAGCCTACGCCAGGCAGCAGCATCAGGCAGCAGCGTCTTTAGATTTCTATGGGGTGGTGGATATCACAAGCGATGCCCTCTGTGGTAGTTCACAATGGCTGAATACTCGAGGTCGACAGGGTCCAGGTCTTGTGCAGCCGGCATGATGAGTGCTCAGTTATGTACGAATCCTTGAGCTGCTCTGTCGGCCTGCAGGTTGCCCGTGATGCCAGTGTGGCCCGGTATCCAGATGATGGTTTGGGTGGTAGAGTCCTCAGGATCCCCCTTGAGTATTCGGGCGAGGACTTGTGCAGCAGGTCTTCCAATTCTTCCCTGTAGGAAGCTGCAGCAGGCCTGTTCGGAATCCATGAAGATCGTCAGTGGTTGGTTTGCGTGTAGGCCCTTGCCGATGGCTAACGCGATGGCCAGCTCTTCGGCTTCTGCAATCGTGCAGGGGCAGGTCGCAGCGGAGGTAACGTGGCCTCGGTGGTCGCATGCCACTGCCACTGCACCCTTGTTGTTCATCCCATACATGGCGGCGTCCGTAAAACGGGCCGTGGTATTGAACCTGAACGCCTGCTCCATGTACTGGGCCCTTGCTTTCCTCCTGCCTGAGTGTAGGTTAGGGTCCATGTTGCATAGCATCGGGGCAATGTGAAACCTGTCCTGGACGTGACGAGGTATCAAGCAGGTTTCTTGGGTTCGTATTGTTATAGCTGGGAACTCCAAGGTTTGTAGGACGTGCCGGCCGGTGCGAGTCCGCGCAAGTCTGTTGTTGTGAGCCGTAAAGGGCTTCTGTCAGTTCGCTGAGGGTGTTATGCAACCCTAGCGCCAATAATTTTTCTGTCAATGTACTCATTGGCGGGCGGAGAGCGGTCTTGAAAGCCATCCTCAAGTGTGTCAGCCTGCTTCGTCTCTGGACTGTGTGAGGAGGTAGTAGGGCAGGCTGTATGTGATTCTGCTCATCACCAGGCTTCTGAACAGTTGGAGGGTGTCCCTTTCCTTCATGCCTCTTTTCTTGGATGTTACGCGGGAGATCATGCGTGATATCACCTTGACACTGGTTTGAAGTAGTGTAAGGGTGTGTGTGGCCCGCTAGTTGGACTGCAGCCACATGCCCAGCACCCTAAGCAATAGCTTCTCTGGTATGAGGCCCCCGTTGAGGCGTACCTCAAGTCTTCTTGTTGGGTATGTGGGGACTGTATTTACCTCGGCCTCGATAGACTCGTAGGAGCTCAGATTTCTCGGGGGAGCATTGTAGTCCCGTTGGCTGGCGTATTCTTGGACGAGATTTGCTGCAGTTTGCAGCCGTTCTTCTTTTTCAACGAGGGACCCTGTTGTGGTCCATAGTATCATGTCGTCTGCATAGATTGCGTGGTGAAGACCTGCTACGTCCTGCAGTTTGCTTACGAGGCCGATCATGGCGTTGAACAGCATGGGAGAGATGACAGCACCTTGTCGTGAGCCCTTGTTGGGAGGGTGGTACACTGGAGTCTGGATCTCTCCCATTTTCAGCTCTGCCGTGCGGTTGCTCACGAAGCTCTGAACATACTTGTACGTTCGCCCGCCGCAGTTGGTGTTGGTCAGCCCTTCTAGGAGGACGTGTTCGCCGCTGCGGGAAAAGTTGCCGAGGACTTCTTCCTTGATTTGGAGTAGCACATCTTGTGTGGACAGGCCTGTGCGGAAACCGAACATGGTGTCCTGCAGGTGTTTGTTATCTTCCAAGTGTCTCTGTAGTCTCGTGTGTATAATTTTTTCGTACACCTCGACGAGGCAGGACGTGAGCGACATTGGTCCGAGGTTTTCAATTGACAATTTCTTGCCTGGTTTGGAGATCATAATTATTCGTGCCTGTTTCCACATCGCTGGCATCGTACCTTGTTCCCAGTGTTGGTTGAGAAAGGCCGTGAGCGCGAGATAGACTTGTCGCTCAGGTTTCTGATCGTGGAGTTCTTGATCTGGTCCGTGCCAGCCGCTGTGTTACGGGTGGTGGCTGCGATGACTGCTGTCATTTCGTTTTCTGTGATAGGCTCGTCTATTAGTGGGTTGGCTCTTCCTGTGTAGGGTGTTCTACATGGTTGTGTGGGAGCGGGATCTCCATAGCACTCGGTCTTGATGGCATCGATGAGGTCTTGTTGGCTGCCTGGGTAGGTGTGTAGTAACCGTTCCAGAGCCCAGTGTCCTCCTTTGATTTTGGTGGGGTCCAGGATGGCTTTGAGGATGTGCCACGTCTTGGCCGTGTCCAGCGTGCCACCAAAAGAGTCGCAGAATCTATACCAGTTCGCAGAGGTGAGTTGCATGGAATGTTCTTCTGCTTCCGCTGTTATTTGTGCTATGCGCGTATTCAGTTTCCTGTTATATTTCTGTTTTTTCCAACAACGGGTAAGGCCCCGTTTGGCATCCCACAGGTGTAGTAAGTGGGGATCCACATCTGGAGTCTCTTCCGTTCTGGCGATTTCCTTTGTGTGGCGTTGTTTATGATGACGGAGGTTGTCGCACCAGTCTTCCAGGTTCGAGATTGTGTCGGCGTCCTGTTCTTGGGCTTTCTTATTTTTCGCCAGTCAGTGAGTTTAGCTGTGCCGATCTGCCTGCGTAGACGTCCAGTCTGCAGTGTTATGTTTATTAAGTAGTGATCGCTGCCTATGTCGTCGAGTGTGTTGAGCCATTCGGCTCGCATGGTTTGAGTGATGAAGGCGAGGTTGAGTGGTGTCACGTGTTACACTGTTTCCTTCCCTCGTTGGTATGTTCGGGTCTGTGATGAGTGTGAGGTGACAGTGCTCAATTAGTGTTTGTAGCTGGAGAACCTTCCAATCCTGCCTCTGGTACCTCCACAGCATGTTCTGAGCGCTAAAGTCGCCTATGATTACCAGGGGACTGACTGTAAAGAGTTTTCCTATGTTTGCCCGCCTTTGGCTGGGGGGCAGTATATGTTAAGGACGAAGGCGCTCGCTCCGTTTCTGGTTGCCTTTGTATACTATTTCGAGAACTACATGTGCTAGGGAAAATGAGCAATCACGAAGATTGCTCATTGCACAGGAGCGTGGTGGTAAAGAGCACAGGAGTGTGGCGCCAGTGATGCTAACACGTGCCATACACATTCCGATGATAGGCACAGTACCACCATCTGCAACGCGGACGTCACGTGCCGACGATGGGATGAGGAGCTTGTTCGGTCGTCGTCAGAAGGCAGCACTCATAATAGAAAGATGTGCTCCTGTATCGATGAGTGCTGTGACAGGATAGCCGTCAACGTCAACGCCAAGAAGGTTTAGGTTCGTAGGTAACGTGAGCAGAGGATTTGAGGGCAGGGTCAACAACGCAGCTTCACCTCCAGAAGCTGCAGTGCCTAGTTTCCCCCGGCTGGATCCGGGAGGCGATAGGTGGCGAAGAGAAGCGACGGGGTTGGGGCGAACGAGACTGATGGCGTCGAGGTGAGGGCGAGTGGCTGTAGCGAATGTTCGGAGCAGGAGCATCAGCGGTAGTGGGTTCATGGCGGGTAGTATAGGGAACAGAAGGGCCAATGGTGCGGGAATAAGCGGCGGCGTATGTCCGAGGAGGTGGTGGCCATCGGTTGTGGCAGTGACAAGCGACGTGGCCAATGCGACAGCAGTGGAAGCAGATTGGCCTGTCATCAGGGGTACGCCATTCGGACGGGCTGCGGTGAGATGTGGCAGAAAAAGAGTGCCGGGGACGAGGAGGGCCGCTAGAGAACTGGGGAAACACTGAATGAGAAGTTGAACACACGGAGTTCAGACCCATGTTCTCAAAGTTCTGTTTGACGACAGCCTGAATCATTGCAATAGTAGTTGCTGGTGGATTGGGAGGCGTCGCCGAGAACACTGGCGAACAGGCGGCCTCGAGTTCGCGGCGAACAATAGGGGTTACGTCGTCACAGGTGGTAGGCTGACAATGTCGACCCTCACATGTCGACATAGCAGCAGTGTTGGGTAGCCGTGTGATGTGGTGTGAGATACGGTGGCTCTTCACTTGTTCAAGGCGACGGCATTCTTTTATGATGGCGCGGATAGTCGAGATGTTGCCAGAAACAAGCAAATTGAAAGCGTCGTCGGCGATGCCTTTTAGCACATGTGCCACTTCATCTGCTTCAGACACAGCATCGTCAGCTTTGCGACAGAGCAAAGACGTTGAGTATATATAAAACGTATGGCTCTGTAGGTGTCTGAACACGAGACGCAAGAGCCTTTCTCATGGCAACCTTGTGCCCAATGGGGTCGCTGAACAGTTCCTGTAGCTTTTCTTTGAAACTGTCCCTACTACGTAGTTATCTCGTTGTAATGCGTTGGGTGCCACACGCATGGGGTGCCACCAAGATAAAAGATGACATTGGCGAGCATAATGGTTGGGTCCCACCTGTTATTAATGCTGACATGTTCATAAAGGTTGATCCATTCGTCAACATCCTGTCCCTCCAGGCCAGAGAACTCACCAGGGTCGCGATGTTGGGCAACCGTGACAATTGGAGCAGTCAGACAGGCCGAAGCCGTTGCAGACGCGGGCTCGTCACCGGAAGGCATGGTGACAAGCTCGATGTACCGACCCCTTTGGAGTTCCGTGGAGAGGACGGGGATCGCTAACCTCCACCAGAATGTTACGTGTGGAAAGACACAGACGAAAGAGGCTATTTACAGGCTATTTACACTGGAGCCAGAGAGCCAGTCCGACACTCACTCACGCCAAGGGCACAGACCCACTTCGTCGTTCTCGCAGCGGCTTGTATCTTGAGCATCTCGCGATAATAAAATAATATAGTTCTCCTCCTTCACATCTGATAGCACAGTATGTCCGTAATCCGCATGGAAGGTCTAGAAAATGGTGCTTCAAACCATCGTTAGTGGGCTAACGATGCACAATGGGCACGCTAGGGACAGAGTTAAGGCACTCGAACCCACGACCTTTGGGGGGACTAAAATTCAGTAGCACCAAAATTCATGGTGCCACCACCAGGGTATCTACCAAGGTGGCATTTCCAAATTCCCTGATTTTTCCAAGTTTTCCCTGAGTGCCTTTGCAATATTCCCTGAGTGACACAGAACTTTGTTTTATGTCAAGACGGGCTCCCTACATCATGTCACCCAATGGTGTCCCTCTCTAATAAGCATGTTAAAAACAAAAAAACAACTTAATCCAGTTTGAATAGTAAGGGATAGTGTTTATTTTATTCAAAAAGAAAACAGAAGGGAAGGGTTAGTAAAATGCACAGCGAATAAAATATCTTCGAGAGAAATAGTAAAACCTATTGCAAATCGAGTCGACCATTCTCAAATGCGAATAAGAAAGAGATGCATCCAGAATATTTTTGAATATGAGCTTTTTCAATCAAGTGATAGCAAGCTAATTGGTTTAAGGCCCGAACTTCATGATTCTCTCATAAAGTGAGATTCTCTCACAACAGCTGGTAAGTCAACCTCAACTGTCCTGACATGCTCTCAGCCCACACACAACGCCACAGTGTTGCGTTTCACCGTTTTAAAGAGGTTTTTCTTTTTTTCTTTTTTTTTTTTTTTTGCTTGGATGAGGGGCAGCTGTATCTCAGCGTCAGCCAACACTTTGCTTTTAGAGGGCAAGCTCCTTCAAAAATGCGTCGGCATGCTTCCTTTCCCGTTCATTTCTCAATGCGTAGGTCCCTTGTCTTCTTATTCTCCTTCGGCTGCGTATTCGCCACACGGACTATCTGAAGTATCCTCTTGGACAGTTGTACAGTTAGCGACCGATTTTTCGGACTCCCTAGGGGCCACGAAAGCATCTGAAAAAATGAATGCATGTCTTTTACAGCCCTTAAGGGCTCAAATTGCCACAGGCACATCCGAAAAACCTCTGAAGGCCTGCCAGTACACTTATTAGGCATATCGTAGCTCATACTATGATGGGAGATGGCGGGTGCACGCGTGCATAATTAAGAAATACATGCTGTGTCCCGTGACAGTTGCCCTTCCCACAATTGTGCTTTACAGCGTAACATAGCTGTAATGAGGCAAAGCTGGCTTTCGGAAACCGGCATTATTCAACGCACTAAAGAGGAAGACACACAAACTCGTCGGCAGCCTGGTCGTCAGCCGAGTCATCTACTCGCTACCGTACCACGCGATGACCAAAGGAGAGAGGGAACAGGCGGACACGATAATCAGGAAAGCATACAAGACTGCTCTCCATCTGCCAAAAAACACTTCAAACGAAAAACTGCTCCAACTGGGGGCATCAGCAACACTTTCAGCGAACTGGCGGAAGCCCTGCTTGAAACGCAAAAAGCCAGACTCAAAAGCACCCCTGCAGGGAGAGCGCTCCTGACTAGGCTGGGACAGGACACGAGTGAACACGTAGATAGATACGCAGACGTGCCCGACTGCTTAAGAAAAACAATAAGCGTTAGGCCAGTACCTAAGAACATGGACCCCAACCTCCACGAGAGCCGAAGGCAGGCGCGAGCCGAGTACGTGGAAAAGACACTTACGCTACTAGAGAACACGGTGTACACGGATGCTGCCACGTACCCGCGAGAAGGGAAGCGCACGGCCACGGCGGTGGTGGTGGACGGCGACGGGAATCTGATCACATGTGCGACGGCAAAGGCAGCCGACACAGCGGAGGCCGAAGAAATTGCCGTGGCACTGGCGGCAGTAGAAGGATATAGGACAGGCAGGCCTCTAAACATCTTAACAGACTCAAAGGAAGCGTGCAGAAATTACACGAGGGGCAGGATTAGCAAAGCCGCCCTCAGAATTCTTGGCGGAGCCAACTTCGCCGAGAGGAACGTTACGCACAAGTAAATTTGGATTCCGGCCCACGCAGGCATACAGGGTAACGAAAGGGCAGACAGCCTAGCTCGAGAGACCACGTGCCGAGCAGAGCAGTCGCACACCCCAGAGTATCACCCACACGCTTGTGAGGGAGGATACACAGAAATCTTAAACTTATACAGAGGGACGAGAGCCAAATATCCCCCACCCCACAAAGCTCTAACGCAGGAGGAAGCAACGAGTTGGCGCAGATTGCAGACAAACTCCTTCCCAAATTTATACATCCTAAACAAAATGTACCCAACACAATATAGAGACACCTGCCCATGGTGCGGGGCCACACCCACACTATACCATGTCACATGGGAATGTAAACACAATAAATCATTCCACCAACACAATAACCCGAGTGCGGAGCAATGGGAGAGTCTGCTTACCAGCTGCGAGCTCACGGCCCAAAGGGCCTTAGTGCAGCACGCTAGTCAGGTAGCTAGGCTCAGTGGAGCCCTGGAATAGGGGCCCACCCTTGCTGGAAGAGGCTCCAAGTCGCCGGCGCCCAAGACGACCGAGACCTCGAGACGCTAAATCCTTGAAGGAACCAAAATAAAGTTTCTCTCGCTCTCTCTCTCTCTCAACGCACTGTGCTTTCCGAACTTCAAAGCCAACAGCGATGATCACAAAGGCAGTGACGGTGTCATTGCTGAGAGCGGCTAATTGTTTCAATGAAAAACATCGCACAGAACTGCAAGGAGCTTAATACCGAACCTCGAAGCAACTAGGCCTAGCATTGCCGCGGTGGTGGCTACGGCTGCCAGCGGATCTGCATGCGAGTGTGCCGGTTCGAGGTGGCAAGGTTATCAAAATGGCAGCGATTGTGGCTTTCATTAATGCCGTTTCAGACCTGCAGTCACGGCAAAAAGTCAGGAAAATCGGACGGCAAAGGGTTCTTGTGTCCGAAATTTTCAACGTTCTTATACATTGACCCTATGGGGTACGTAGTGGTGTCACGAAGTCGTCCGTCCGGAAAGTCGCTCGTTGACTGTACTCTGACAACTCCTCAGCCGATAATGTGGCATCAAAAACCATTCGTTACGATTCCTCTGTGTTACTCGAGCCAGCATTACTGCGACTTTCGTTCCCTTTCAATAAAGTTATTGCTTATTTTTCCTGATAGAAGCACAAATTCCCTGATTTTCTCCCGAGTTTTTTCAGACTACTTAAAATCTGAGAATTCCCGGTTTTCCTGGTTGGTAGACACCCTGTACCACTGACGGTTCAACCCATGACCTTTGGTGTTAAGGCAAAGTTATTTAAATGACAGTTAATTAAGATAGAGTTAACGTACTTGAACCCAGGACCTTTGATGGGAGGAAATAAATAATAGGATGTAATAACAAATTCGAATGAGAATGTCCAGTAATTTACTGAATGTCTTGCGAGTGTGCAGGCTTTCACCTTTATCCGTTTTAGCGTATGCTAAAGTGACTCAACATTTCGCGTATTGAATGCACATATAAGTCGCAAAAATCTGAATTTATATTTTCCTCACGTAAAGAACGAACCCCAAACTCGGCACTGCGATAGTACTCACTGGATGTTTCACTGGTGATGATGGTATGGGTCACCAACATCTGTTCATCTAAAGTCAGGTGAACTGTCAATCTGTGTAGGGGCATGCAGCGTAAATCATCATTAATTGAATGTGGCAATCTTGGAGGATGCGTGCGCTTCGCTGTGGCAGCTCTGAAAGCTGCAAGAATCTCGGAAGCCACACGTGCAATATCAGGGGGCGACTCGACACAAGTCAGAATGTCATCACCATCAATGCGCCACATTTCGCCATGATGAAAGCGGTGCGCGGACTGGTGCTATTCTTTTGTGTTCCACAACAGGAAAGCACGCAAGCTACATGGCTGCATTCAAGCTAAACACTGTACAATATGCACTGGAGCATGGGAACCATGATGCGGGCAGACATTTCAGGGTTGAAGAAACTCTCATTCATTACTGGCGAAATGAGCGGGAAGAACTTCAAACCACTAATAAGTCATGATAGGCCTTCCATGGGCCCAAGTCTGGAAAGTATCCGCAAGTAGAGGTGTGACTCGTTCAGTACATACGGGACCCACGACAGGATGCTTGTGCGCTGTCCCTGGAGGTAGTGCAGCATGAGGCGCGCAGAACTGCCCGTGAGCAGGGTATCGAAGATTGTCAAGTTCCGGCAGGACAACGCGCTTCACGCAACAGTATGGACTCTTCCTGAGAAGGCGAACAATGACGTGTCAACACTTGCCCTCTGCCTACGAAGACAAGGTGGAGAATTTTGACCACTTTGTTATATGCCTTCGACAACAAAAAAACTTTATTCAGTCTCAGATTGGGAATGCAGACCAAACTCCTCTCTGCTTCAACATGCCACAAAACACGACTGTAGAACAGAAAGGTGCATGAAGTGTGCTTATTAAGACATCTGGTGTCGAGAAACAGTGATGCACTGTTATGTTGGAAGTGACAGCAGGTGGGGGTAAACTGCTGCCTTTCTCGACTGCAAGACGCTTCTGCAAGAGAGTGCAAGACGCTTTTGCAGAAAAATTTCCCTTGAGACATCTACGCGAGGGCGCAAGAGAAAGGCTGGATGACCACGCAGCTAATGGTGAATTGGAATGAAACAGTCTGGGGTCGGCAGCCGGGTGTTTTCCTTTATCCGTTGATGCTTGTTTTGGACAGCTTTCGCGGGCACCTCGTAGAAAGTGTACAGAATAAGTTCAGAGACCTGTGTACTGACATTGCTGCAATTCCAGGCAGGCGCACCTAAGTGCTACAGCCTTTGGATGTGTCTTTGAACAAGCCCTTCAAGGACAATGTCTGAAGGCTGTACACAAACTGGACGTCTGGAGGACAGCATGCACTCACTCCAGGTGGCAAAATTAACAGGCCATCAGTAGAAATGCTGTGCAGCTCGATTTCTGAAGCGTGGTTTCCAACGATGTCCTCAGGAAAAGCTTCAAGGAGACAGGAATATCTAATGCACTAGATGCAAGCAAAGACATGTTATAGAATTCAGAAAAAGGTGAGTCCGCACTCAGTGATGATCAATGCATGCTCACCGACTCTGACTCTGGATAGGGGGGAGAGAGGAGGATGCATAGCATTTCTGCCAAATTTTTGTATGCGTGTGTACAGTCGATGTTTCTCACCCATTCATCAAAAAAAAGATAAGTAGGTAGCCTTTGGTTTTACTTTTCTAACACATTTATTGGTGAATTATGTGAGAGTAGCCATATATGCTTGACATACATTCAAATTTGACGCGTGAGAATGTGAGCCAAAAATTTTACCCTGCTTAATGAACACACCCCAAACTTCAAGCCAGATATTGTGAAAACAAAAAATGTGTTCATTAAACGAGTAAATACGGTAATTACATGATATCTGTAGTCTTGGAAAGTCATCTACTGCTGTCACTGTCAAGAGCATGGCAACCTGTCCGCCGGGAGATGATGTGGTACGGTGTTAGGAAAATTGAGGGGTGAACGCAACTGAGCTCCTCTCTAGAGATACGCACAGGTTTCACATTCAGCAAATCAAGTTTATTAAGTATGGTACAGTAATGGAGTGAAGTAATCACATGATATCTGCAGTCTTGGATAGCCATTTACTGCTGTCGCTTTGTCACTGTCAGCCTGGAGGTGATGCAGTGTTGTGGTGTTAACAAGAAAAATGGATGAGGGGTGAATTCAACTACACTTCTTTCTAGGAATAACCGCAGGTTCCACTATCAGTAAATCAAGTTTATTACGAATGGCATAGTCACGGAGTGAAGTAATTACATGATATCTGCAGTCTTGGATAGCTATCTACTGCATAGCCACTTAGCCTGTGCTCTGTGGATATTGCAATGAACAAGAACCATATTACTGTAACCTGGGACAGTATTCCAATTTCCATCCATTAGGGTGAGTGGTCTGATGCAATGGGAGCAGCATGGCTCGTTCACAGGTTACAAACACAGTGATTATGCATCCTCCGTCCTGTGTGCACAATGTTCATAGTTTGTTATCATTATGCCAGACCATCTGAGTGGATTCCATATACATATTCACACCTAAATACAGCACCCCAAAAAAAAGCAGCACTGCTCACAAGTGAGTCCTTCAGCAAATTGGACAGGGGGGCAAAGTATGATGCACATGAATCCGGAAGTGCTTGTGCTTCACACATGTAGCTACAAACTTGTCTCACGGAATTTGGAATTTGTTATGCTCCCCGAAAACTATACAAGGGACATGGAGGTATTAGTTACCACTTACTTGAGCATGCTTTTGTGTGTTGCAATTCCTGATTTAACAAAATTTCTTTTTGTGATCAAATTAAATTTATCCAGGTTCAACTGCAAATTCACTGTACAGTGCAGTCCACTCATAATGTTATCGACAAAGACGAAAAATATGACCGTTATAACCGATGATCGCAATATCTGGACTGCAGTTATTAAAAAAAAATTTTTAAATAAGAAATGCGGAACATACCTTTGCAGCTTCGAATTTGCTACTTGCTCTAAAGAACAGATGATGTAGAAAGTAGGCCGTGAAAAAAAAACTATTTCTAGCGCCAATGACCGTGTGAAGGGTTAGGCGTGCCGAAATAGTCTGAAATCTGCGCTTGCTTTTGCGGCAGCTTCAGCTTCACAACAGCGGTGCGCATGGATTCCAGCTGCTGCGCGAACACTGGCGGCAATCCTTTAGCATGCATAAAATCAATTAAGGAATCGATCGACGACAGTACACTTTGCGTGGACATCGAGGTCGGGGTCAAGGAGCCACTGTCAATCTCGTTGTCACTGTCGCTGCTACCGTCGAGACAGCACATCTTCGGCAATCGCCTCGTCAGTGACCTCATCGCAGAATGAGGCAGCACTGTCTGCAGTCAAAGACTCCTTCGACGCACCACCTGTGTCACCAGTAGGAACGAGCTCCCAGAGCTCGGTTATGTCAGCGGCTTCCACCGTGTTGGTCTCGGTGGGTTGGGGAAGTTTGTCCTTATGCACAAAGCCCGCCTTTTTGAAGCAATTGGCGATGAACCATTGGTAAAGCGTCTCTTCAACATCGGCGTACAAAGGGTCTCTAACCCTTTTCCACTGATCGGCATGGCCGCTGATAGCTCCTGCCTTCGCAATCGCAGTGCCCTTGGTTTTCAAGATGGTTGATATCGTTAACTAGGCGAGCTCATACTTCTTCACAATGGCACTCACCTTGAAGCCGCATTGAGAGTCCTGCAAAATATCCATCTTCGTGTCAAGCAACACAGCTTTGCGCTTTGTCGGCGGCGTCTTCGAACTGGGTTGAACCGTTGGTTGCACGCTGCTTCGGTGGCATCAGCCTGCTATCGCGAGAGAGAGAGACACGGGACGGGCGCCACCGCACCGCTTTGCTTGTCGCTTTTCTTTGTCTCTTTCGGAGCGACCGTGGCCGACGACGCACATGAAGCAGCTAGTGCCATCTTCTGGCGTGCTGGGCCTACTCAGCTATTCTCCGGTGCGCGGGCAGGGCGGCACGCGCTGCGCGGTAATGGCGGCAGATACGAACTTACGGAGCTAAACATTGCCTTGTCTCGACATCGTTTGTTTCAGGAAACTAAGCAATGCAAATGTTACGATTATTTGGCACGAAAAACGCCGCCCAGACGGCAAAATTTTGATTGTTATATCCGATATGCGGTGAATAACCTATCGTTATGTTTTCCCCATGGACCTAATGCATAAAATGACATTCTCATGTCGACCCATCGTTATAACCGATATATCGTTATAAGTGAAACCTCGTTAAACCGTAGTTGGCCGGAGCTCGGGAAAGGTACGTACAAACGGTAGTACTGTTTAACCGAATAGCATGAGATCGCCCACTTACCTGTCGAAAACGGAACTGAGAGAGAGTGCGATGAAAGGGGAAAAAACATGCAGTATTTATTCACTTCGCGCGACAAAAGCGTTATTTTCGTTTGATGCCGCGGCGGCCTAGCACGCCGACGACAGCGGCCTCAAACTTACTGAAGCTGCGTGCCAGCTTTTCAGCCAGCCCCCTCTTCTCGGCAAACACTCGCATGGCAGATTCCTCGTTGGCGTTACGTATTCACCGTGCACGTGCGCAGTAGTGCTGCAGAAGTCCCGGGGGCGCCTTTTCCATTACGGGTGCCGGAGTTTGGAATAATTTTCATTTGGAATAGAGTTACGTTATCGCGTCCCTATTGTCGCGACGATTGCATTCATGAGGCTGACGCAACGCGCAGCTTATGCCACTGTCGGGCCTGAATCGCCCGTGCTATCGCTTTCCGTGTCGTCCTCGTCACTGTCGCTAGGCGACACTTCAGCAACAACAGAGGCAACGATGGCGAAAAGTCGAACCTCGTAGCCGACATATCTTCGCGGTCGCAGCAGCGCTGCCGAGCAACTTCTTCGCATTCCAAATGCCACACACTGTAGTCAACAGCAGATCCCTGTTGCGTGTCAGCGCCGACTTCTTCGTATCACGTTCGATACTACGGACGATGTCTAATTTTTCTTCTATGCTGAGCACCCGGCGTCTTTTTTATCCAAGCTTCGGAACGACGCGAGTCCTCGCTTGCACGACGCCATAACGCTCTCTGGCACCGCGTCGAAATGTTGTTGATGTTGATGTGGCTTCACGCGCAAACGCACAGGGCGCTTGGAGGCCGTTGTTCCGATCTCTGAGGCGTGTTGTTCTGCCGGGCCGCCCGATGGAGACGGCGCAGCGCCGTGTTGCGCGACGAAAAGTTCAAACGCTACGTTTTAACCGATGCGTACGCAGTAAGCTGGTACGGTTTATGCGGATACGAAACACATTATGTTCAATGGCCGCTGAGTCGGGGATTTGACTTTACTACTTTTAAAACGAAACTACTGTTTAAGCGGGTACGGTTTAACGAGGTTTTACTGTATGGGGTATTGCTATAAGTGGACTGCACCGTATTGGACTTTGCAAGATGTTGGTCACAAATAAACCTGATCAATTACGCTCAATGGAAGCATACCTCCTGCACTTCACTTACCTGCCCATATACTCTCCATGAAGAACAACATTGCAATGTGTGCACTTGAAGCACCAAATGTGCCACTGCTTGTCCAACGCAATCAAGGCTTGACCTTCCCTAAGATCATCCGAGCATCCTGCACATTCTGCACAAAAAAGCAAAACAAAGGGTCCTTCAGCACACACCACAGGAAAGCACATTCATAACAAGTTGTCACTGGGAATACAATCCCAGAGATACTACAGAGCTACATTGCGCACTGCATTAGCACACTATTTAATACTCCCTTTTATCCACTGACAGTTGGAACTTTTTGCATCACTTCAACACACTGTTCATAAAACTCACTGGCACAAAATTCATCTATGGAAAAACACCCTGGGCATGATATGCCTTTTGCAAAATTTCAATGACCTTAGGCAAGTCTGGTGATAAAAGCATGGCAGCTAATAGGCTTAGCAACTACTTAACTGAAATCAGTTTTGACAGATAACAGCAAGCAGTCAACTTTATTTATATTCTACAATAAATATGTTATCTACATAGAGCTCTGTATTTACATATACAGAACACTCAAAATCTCCAATGCAAGCACTTTCACTTTCCCTCCATGCAGTTGAGCAATCCCTCTTGCGAAACCAATTTCACGATCGAGCAGTAGATGTTGATCACCCTTGATAACACCTATGTCTGCAGGTGTTTTGGTGCCGAAGGAAACGGGAATGCTGGAGCAAAGTGGGGTGCTTACTTTATCTTCCAGCACTCTCAAGGTGCAACGGTTACAAGAGCTCTCCGGCAGTATTGCTTATCTTCCGACAGCATTACTGATTCCGACTTCAGGCCTATGAATGCGCCGTGTTGGTTCAGGAAGTCTATGCCGAGAATGATGTCTCGTGAACACTGTTGGAGGATAACAAAGGTGGCAGGGTACGTCCAGCCATGAACAGTAATGCTTGCCATGCAGATTCTAGTCGACGTTATTAAGTGTTCTCGAGCGGTCTGAATTTGAAGGCCTTCCCATGCAGTCTTAACAATTCAACTGAGCGGCCATGGGTCCATTCATGACTGAGTAGTTGGCTCCTGCGTCCACTAGAGCGGTGACTGCGTGGCTGTAGAGAAGCACGATAAGGTCCATGGTTTTTTGTCTTGCACTGCAGTTAGATCTTGGCATCAGATCACAGTTGCGTCATGTTGACCTGCGGCTGACCCATTGCAGTCATCAGGTTTTGTCGGCGCATTGTTTGCTTCTAGGCTTCGTCAGGATGGCTGCATTTTGTTGAAATGTTGTCATCGTTGAAGCGTCTTCATTGTCGGCATAAGACCATCAGTTTGACGAACAGCTACCGAACCCCCATCGGTTGGTGCCTTTAGTTTATCAGATACAAGCTGATGTACTGGCCCTGGGCTGAACCAGTGCATGGTCAGCACTACAGCAACAGATAACGGCCTGGTGAATCCGAACAGGATAGTCGTCAAGGGCTCTAGTGAGTGGCAGCAAGGTAGTCAGCGATATCATGAGGCTGTTTACCTTTCTGCGGGTGCAATGCATTGATGGTGAACCCTCGCAGCCCGAAGTCGCAATATGCGCATTGGGGTTAGACGTGGCCCACTTCTCCGCAGTGATAGCAGAACAGATGGTGCTTGGGGGCACGGCAAACATTGGTCTTACTTGGAATGCTGCGCTGGGCGCCAGTCGGGCGTGCTGCGGGGCCCTGGCACGGGCGTGCAGGGCGACCATGGCAGCGGGCGACAGCTGCGTATGTCATCGCTTCTGGCTGGGGTTGCAGTGATTGTGGTTGCACCTGAGGAACTCCAAGTGATCACTGTAGTTCCTTCTTGACCATGTCAGTGACAGAGGCCACCTGAGGTTGCGACGAAGGCAAGATCTGGCACAGTTCTTCATTCACAATGGCTCTCTTGGAGGTCGACTGATCCCAGATGCTTGAATTGCGCACTGCAGCACGAGCACTTGGCGGTTATATTGCCTAGTGCACATTTCCGAAGTTGTCGCACTCGTTGCCTCCGTCAAAAACTCTGCTATCGTCTTCGGCAGGTTGCGGATCAGTCCAGCGAAAAGTAGTTGCTTGACGCCCCGCATCAGAAAGCAGACTTTCTCCTCCAACATTTTCGGGTTGGCGTGCCGGAGGGTCCTCTCTGCCGTGAAGGTTGCGATAGTCTCATTCGGCAGCTGCAGCCTGCTTTCTAGTAGAGCACGGCCTCGATCTTTGCACACGAGGCTTGTGAATGTCTGGAGGAAGCCGCTGCAGAACAGGTCCCACATTGTTGAGGTGGTTTCTGGATTCTTGAACTAGGTGTGCTGGCGGCTTCTTTCAACGCGAAAAAGGAACATCGCAGCTTGTCGTCACTGTTCCAGTTGTTAAATGTAGCGATCCTTTCATACATCTCCAGCCAGCTTTCCGGCTCCTCAAGTGTTGATCTGTAGAAGGTCGGTGGCTCCCTGGGCTGCTGCAGCCCAATCGGCGTTGGCGACACTGGGGCTGCATATTGCAGCTGCCATTGTGGCCATGCACTTCCTGATCTTTTCAGGTAGAAGTATGTACTCTGGTAGCAGTCCTTGCTGCCTATGGCTAGCTCACTGGTCCTTGGTGACGTTGGCTTTCGATCACGGCATTCGGTATATGAATGCACTAGCACCTCCACCAGATGTCACATAGTAGAGACTGTGAAAAAAACACAGCAGAAAAACTCAATAGATGAACTTATTGGGTGCACCTGTGCCCACAAAAGCAAGTTTCACTCAAAGCACAACAACAGTGACGAACACAGTTGGCGATCGGCGAAAATCACATCTGCCGGTAGTTGGAGCCCACGTGTCTTGCAGAAAGTACTATGCAATTCGTGTCCCACATACTATCAACTTACAGAAGCATCAGTGACAACAAAGCATATAACAATCAATAACATTCCAGTAAGTTCCAATCACACAGGCGCATCTTCAGCAAAAACTACGCTAAGTTGTCAGTGGGTGAAATGCAGTCCCACAGAGAAAGGTTAGTACCCGGGTCAATATTGTGAAAAAGATGCTT
This sequence comes from Dermacentor variabilis, assembly GCF_050947875.1. Taxonomy (NCBI): domain Eukaryota; kingdom Metazoa; phylum Arthropoda; class Arachnida; order Ixodida; family Ixodidae; genus Dermacentor; species Dermacentor variabilis. The sequence continues at coordinate 8,741,872 of NW_027460280.1, read as the reverse complement.
CAAGTAACCTTCCTTCTCAGTCTGCACTATATGTACGCTAGCAGTCAATGAAGATCTTGCTCTCAAGTGTATAAAGCACCCAAACCTTCCTATGTGGCGCTGATGGCATCAACGACGAATTGCATAAGACGTATGGAAGCACACTTTTCTCTTTTCTCACAAGCACCTTCAATAGTTCCCTGAAGTCTAGTACGTTTCCTAGCGCTTGGAAGGTAGCAAGGATATTGCCTGTGCAAGTGCTAGAAATGCAGTTACTAACTACTGGCCTACTGATAGTTTGTACTGACTACCAATGGTAGACAGCAACTCGAACTAAATGCTCACCCCCTAGTGGCTACGCCTAGAAACCGCCCACCCAGGTTCAAGCTTGAAGCGAAAGAGGACTTCCTATCACTGCGTGTGCTGAATGCCTCTTAGTTCTCAGAGTCGTGATGCTGCTTCGCACAAACCCCCCCCCCCCCGCCCCCCAAAAAAAATGGCGAAAGATTTTATGTGTACCATTATGCGTGTGATCGTGGCAGAAAAACAGCAATGTATGATTTCATCTTTTAGCAAAAGAAGCAGACATCTCTCCTATCGGATAGAGACTTGGATAAGAAACTTCTCATAGGAAAAAAGTGACGACTGATACTTGATTTGCCTCCACTGGCTCAATGGCGGAAGTTGGCTAGACTTGCATTTCTTTTTGGTTATCAAAAGGCCATTTCAATATTGAAACCACACCCCGCCTTGCTCCCAGGCAGGCTAGAAACCACAGGTCAGGCAATCATTGCACGTTGTCAATTCCAAAAGCATACCTGGACATGTACGCTTAATCATTTTTTTCTGCGAACGATTAAGGAATGGAACAGTTTGCCGGCATCTGTTTTGCAGTCGAGTAGCATTAAAGGCTTTAAGGAGCGTGTTAAAAACCTTTTATGAAATTGAATCTTAGTGGTGTCCTGCAAACGTTGTCACACTGTTCTGGAATACATACTATAGTCTTTCTTTTATTCTGCTTCTGATATCACTGTCACAATGTTACGAACATGTATTTCTTAGCCAAATATTTATGTTTGTATTTGGTTATTTGTTTTGGTGGTTAATGCATTGTATTTCCTACATTCATTGCTTCATGTCCTATTTACGTTTGTAAGGTGTTTACATTTTTTACGCTATGTGCAAACTTGCTGTACCCGCCCTGTTACAGCTAAGACAGCCAACAGTATCTGTAAATAAGGAATAAAAATTAAAATATACCAGTTTGTTCAAACTCTTTACTCGAGACTTCTTTCTTCCCAGCGAGTAGAACATTGCTTTCAATATCTTGCTAGCATTTCAAATCATGGAGTGTGCTTTGTTTAGGTAGGTGCTTTAATAAATTATAGTGACGTATGTTTGAGTTTCACTTGGTTTTGTTCATTGTGGAAATGGCGCGGTCCCTCAATCCCCACCAGCAGGCCCCACTCCTGGCCGGCTGCTCTCAAGAGCGCCCAGCCGAGCCTCAAACCACAGCTTACGCTCACGAGTCACTTTGTCCTCCACTTCTTAGACTGCTGGCTTCGATGGCAGAATTCCCATACTGCCCCTCCCTCTGTGAAGGCGATGATGGCACTGGCCCACGGCAGCTTGCAGTGACAGCACCACACCCCCAGCGGCGGGCGAACCTTGCAGACTGCTGCACCAAATGAGAATCGGCGGAGCAAGCAATGTCCGAGTCGCCAAGATCTTCCAGGAACCTGAAGGCCCTAAACCTGGCTGGCATCCCGGACATATGCTTTGTGAAGATGTGGCAGACCAGGTGGTGGAGCCCCTGAGTTGTCGAGGTCTTGCAGGAACCAGAAGGCCCTAAACCATTCCCGGAGGCACACCTGGTCCGGTCTTCCTCCTCAACCTCGTTCTGACGAGTGCATACAGCAGGTCGCCGGAAGCAGCAGCCGCCCGCTCGCTGCTATCCCACCACACATGGAACTGCACCACGCAGTTAACAGGGGAAGATCGCACATGATGATCATCGCTCGAACTGTGCCGCTTTTACTAGCATTGGCGACTGACCTCAAGCGCCCATGAGGTTCTCATCAGAGCAGTCGTTGAACTCCTCTTCTTCGGAATTGTCGTCATTGTCGTCTTCGCTGCCACTGGTGCCCAGGCACCGCTGCCAGTTTCCGAGACTTCGCCCTCCTAGGGCTCGGACGAGGACGACGTTCCACTCCTGTTCTCGGCTTTGCTACCTGACAAGCACTTCTTCCAAGCCGTTTTCTGTGACAGTTTGCCTTTGCGTGCCTTAGCGGCTCCCTTACCATCAACGGTCCAGTCGTCGTCGCTCTCCGACATCTCGGAGCCGCTGGACGCGGCTGCGCCACCGAGTTTGGAGCCACGCGTGGTCTCCATGCTTTGACAACTTGTTGCGTTGACACAGTAACCGCGCTGGCAGGTCTCAACTAATGGTGGCACCGGGAGCTTCAGCAGCCCGTAAGAGACCGCTCCGCCCCCGTATCCTATGCCAGACCCAATGACTGACAGGGGAGCAGCCGGCAGAAATGCTCCTCAGCGAACGCCAGAGGTGCAGCTCGCACCGCAAAGATGGTCACGCACCAGACCAGGCAGGCGTCGCTACTGGCCATGGAACGGGCACTGCCCGCCTTCCCCATGATCATGGTCGATCCCGGAACGCAGCCGGGACCCCACATTACGGGCGCCAATGCGGGAATGGCACGGTCTCTAAGTCCTGGCTGCCCGCGCTGAATAGTGCCAGCCGAGCCTCAAACCACCACTCGCAGTCACAAGTCATTTTGTCCTCCACTTCTTCAACAGCTGGCTTCAATGCCAGAGTTGCAATATCATTGATAGCTTTCTACTCCAGCAGTAGTGTTACTAATGCTTTAAGCAGCAGGAACATTCTCACTGATGTACTTTTGTCTGCAGGCATGGTAGCAGGAATGATAACCGTCTCGGAAGGTCTGAAGTTGATCAATGCATGTTATGCCGTGAAGAGACATATCGTTTTCACATCATGCTTTAGTATAGCGATGCAAGCAGAAGATACTGTTTTCTCATTCAACACACCTTGAGTTGTCAGTTTATTTGCTTGCAAGAAATTTAGAAGCAACAGCAAACAGTGCTCGCTCCAGCTTTGGAGCGTTCGACTTGCACACAACGCCAATAGTTCGCTTTCCGACACTGTGCACACACCTAAATTCGATTACAACTGGTTCAGTTAGTTTCTAAGTCATGAATCTACACTAATACAAGTGACTTTGCCCAAAAGAGAACCATTAAATTCTGGAAACCTGCAGAAAGAAACTCAACTTCGTCCAATGGTCCAATTGGTTATTCACTTTTCGCATTTCACTAGGGTTTGAGAATTTCTACGGCGGCGGGCATCTGCCGTGTTTGCAAGCCTGAGACCTACCTTGAACACTGCATACTGCAAGCATCAACAAGCACCAGTCATCGAACGCAAGCGACCTTATTGTACGTATCAGCTAACTATAAAAAGGAAGTTGCAACCCCGACTCACAAACGGAATTATTTGTTTTTATCCCAAGATATACCGACTGGGTAACATAAGTTTTTAGCCTCAGTGTAGAATAACCATATTTAGATTTTGAAAGCAAGACATTAATATTACTGCCTATTATTGTGAGATGCTTAATGTGATATACAACACGAGTCACAGTGCAGAGTTACCTATTAAGGTCGAAAACAGTTGAGCATCATACCTGTAGCAGTGGAGCAACACCGTGAACAAGTGCTTGCTCCTTTCGGAGGCCTGATAAGCACAAACACCTTTCTTTTTTTTTAACTCCGGCTCGTTTTAAGTTAGTTAAATTGGGTCTATTGGCGCAAAAGCAACTTAGGCTTTGCTGCACCAGACACAGGGTGTTAGAAAAGAAAGTCAAAGGTAGAAACAGTAAAACCGGCATTATTTAGTCTGTTCTGAAAGCTTACTTCATCTAAAAAATTCACTACGTCTGTAAAAGGACCAAGTGAATGGTCTCCCAAAATGAGAGTAGGGTATAGTGGCACGTGCAATACGCATAGAATTGAATTGAATTGAACTTTATTCTCCTTGAACAAATACACAAGGAAGGAGCAGCCACAAAAAGCTACTGAGATTAGTAGCTTGACGAGGTGGCTGCCCCTTTACACAGCAGCAGCAGCAGTAGTTATGAAACAATTTTCTTACAAATGACTGCTTTCATACATATGCACGGACCATGATTGCACAACGGAACATAAGCATTTTGCAAAATACAAAAGAGCACTTCACATTAATGAGCAAAATATATGAAAAATAGATAAATAAATGCATCATAGTTCACAGGAACTGATCTCGCATTGTTTTTTTGGACAACTGTGACACATCTACAGATTTGTTGGCAAAATTATTGAGCAGAGCTGGGAGAGTAAAAGCGATCGATTGTTTCGCATAGTTGTTTTGAGGTGTAGGTATGTGCCAAATATTATGGTGACGCGTAGGGTATACGGCAATATTTTCTCTTAATTCTGAAATCTCGCTGTAAAAAGAGTTGTTCTTTTTTGTGGCCGAACAGTATGTCTGAAGTAAACGATAATTATAAAAATCATGGACATTTATAACCTTAAACTGTTTAAAGAGTTGCTGCGTGTGAGAATCATATGGGACGTTTGCAATTATTCGCATAAACTTCTTTTGAATTAGGAACAGTCTGTTTAGATTCGTTGTTGTTGTTGTGCCCCATACTAGGTGGGCATAGGATAACTGAGAAAGGGCTAACGAGTTATATAGTAGTAGTTTTATACGTTGAGGAATGATATGTCTACATTTGTTTAGCATACCCGCAGTTTCGCACAATTTTTTATGAGTTTCGCGGATATGGTCATCCCAAGTTAATGTACTTGAAAAATATACGCCCAGCACTTTCATGCATTCTACTATTTCAATCACATTGTGACCAAGTGTAATCAGTGGCAAATTTACAACCTTATTTTTTGGTCTGAAGAGTATTGCTTTTGTTTTTGCGGTATTATTAAGTAAGGAGTTGCACTTTGTCCATTCCAGTAACAGCGGCATTGTTTCATCAGATATCTTTTGTATTTCGTCAGTTGTTTTACCGGTGATTAATAATGTAGTGTCATCAGCATAGCAAATTGATGTTACATGTGTATTTGAGGTAAAGGAGTGCAGGTCGTTAACGTAAACACAAAATAAAAGTGGCCCCAATATGCTGCCCTGAGGTACTCCCATCTTTATGCATTTAATATCTGAAGATGATGTTCCTATTGATACATACTGCTTACGATGCCTTAAATAAGAAGCTAAGAGGTCATACGCAATGCCGTGTACACCGTATGACTGCAATTTATCAAGTAGTATTTCATGCTGTAATGAATCAAAGGCTTTTGATAAATCTACATATACTGCCAGTGTTAAATTATGGTCTGAAAAGTTTTTTAAGATTATTTCCTTTTGCTTTAGCAGCGCGGTTTCCGTCGAACAATGCTGACGGAATCCATGCTGAAAATTGTGTAGTAATGACTGCTTAGAAAAATAGTTAGACAATCTTATATACAAGAGCTTTTCTATCGCTTTGGAAAAAACTGGTAAAATTGATATAGGTCTATAGTTCTTCAATACATTTCTGTCACCGCCCTTAAAAATTAAGGTTACTTTTGCAATCTGCATGTTTTTTGGAAATACACCAGTGGAGAGGATAACATTAAAAATGTGCGTTAATGGACGCGCTATCTCATGCACTGCATACTTTAGTGGTCCTAATTGCAGGTTGTCTACGTCGCAAACGCTACTGTTTTTAAGGTTTGTTATTGCGGAAGCTACCTCTTGAGCGTCTGTTGGGCAAAAAAATATGGTGTTTGGGGTTGTGTAAGGTCTGTGTATACTTTTGTGTTGTTGTACTGCATTACTTGTGAATTGGTTAATGAAAAAATTGTTGAACAGATTGGCTAAAGCTGAACCAGAAACATAATCGTTACCGTAACATATTCGAGTCAATTTCGTTGGAATCTTGGTTACGCCCGAGCACAGCGTTTATTTTTTTCCAGGTTAGGTCGGTACGCTTAGTGTCATGTGAAAAAAGATTAGAGTAATACGCCGACCTCGCTTTCCGGAGCAACTTCACAACGTTGTTTCTAAGCCGCTTAAATTCAGCAAATACATTTAGGTCCTTGGTTTTAAGGAAGGTGGCGTAAAGTTGTTCTTTGGTTTTAATTTTATCGTATATATCCTTGCTCACCCAAGGTTTTCTTATTTTGTGTGTCCGTTTAGCAGTTTTTGTGGGAAAACTTGCGTGATAGGCATTTTTTACTACATTAAGAAATTCGTCATATGCCTTATCTGCATCTTTGATTTCATATATGCACTCCCATGTAACATCCTGAAGGGATTCTTTAAATCGCGTCAAGTTTGCATCCGAAATATCTTGATAAACGCGTTGACGTCTTGCTTTTTCGCGGCAAACTGTGTCTAAAAGTAGAAAAACGGGTAAATGATCACTGATATCACAAGCTATGGTGCCAGCGGTAGTTTTTTCAAGCATGGTATTCGTTATGAATAAATCTAACAAAGTCTCTGATGTGTCTGTTATTCTCGTTGCGCTTGTCGGAACAATATCATAGCCATACATACTCACAGTCGATAACAAAGTCATTTGCTTAGAATCACGTTGAAGTAAATTAATATTAAAATCACCTCCGACAACAAGTTTGAGATTCTGCTCAGTTGAAAAACATAAGCGTTCAAAAAAGCTAAAGAAGTTGTCAGAGCTGCCAGCGGGCGGCCTATACAAGCCAACAAACATGTTTTCATTTGCACGGACCGCTACAGCTTCATAGTCATCAGTTACACATGTGTACTCTCTTTCAAGGTGGCAATCGATGCATTTTTGCATAAGGATAGATACACCGCCCCCTCTTTTGTCGTTTCGCGTCACAAAGAAATGAGCATACGGTGGTGGCGCATACATTTCCGAGTCCTTTTCATACCAGGTTTCTGTTAATATAATCACAGAGAAGGGGAAGCTTACGCGATGAAAAAAAAGTTCCAGGTCATCTATTTTTGATTTTGCAGACCGACAATTGAGAGTAAGAAAAGACAAAGAAAAATTTCGTGGTTTTACTTTTTCAGAGAACTGGTGGGGTAAGACAACCATATCGGATAATCACACGAGCACTGCTACTAAGTCAATGATTGCAACCGCGTGTCTTCCTTGACAACAGTCGCTCGATCCCCAGTGGCCTTCCGCATAAGAATTTTGCCGTTCGCATGCCAGACAAAACGGAAGTTGTTCGCCGCTGCCCAGTCTTTTGTTGAGCGTAGAAGTTCTCGGTTCTGTTTCGTTATATTTTCTAGGATTGAAGCGCGATTCCCGACGTCTCTTAGCCTCTTACGTGTGGCGTACCACATTTCTCTCTCTTTTTGACGACTGAAACGAACGATTATACCGGGGGTTTTGTCTGGCCTTGCGGGAAGTCGGTGTATGGCAGTAATATCATTATCTTTCAGGCAAGGTACTTCAAGAACAGGTGCAAGTTCATTCACTTTACTGAGCAAATCTTCACCAGGTGTCACAGGAATACCATGGAACTCTAAATTTAGGCGCCTGCTGCGCCATTCGAGTTCATTGATGGCCTCCTGTAACTGCATCTGTGTTTCGCTCAATCGCGCTTCGTCAATCTTGTCTACTCTTTTCTTGAGCGACTGTATATCTTTGTCCTGTTTATCTAGACGTTTCATGATGTCGTCAAACGTTTGTGACATATGGTGAATCGATTCCTCTATTACGAGAACAGATTTGCTTAGTGGTAATAGTTTCTCTAGCTTTTCTCCTATCATCGCTAGCTGTAAGGCAACATCGGTTGCTTCGTATGCTGAACTGGAACTTTTTGCCGATATGCCAGCGGATTTTGCTTCCCGACAAGATTCGCGCTTCCATGTTTTCCGATAGGTATCACTTTTCGAGCGGAGTACCTTTTGTGTTACATCGCAACAGCTTCCAGCATGGAAAATGTTGTTGCACTTAGTACAAGCAAGAGTCAATTCATCACGTGTGGTAGGCTTTTCACAGACAGAGCACTCTGTACTAGACATAACTGCAAGGGTTCAATGGCAGCAGCGGCAGGCGAGACAGATTAAGGGCACTAATAGTACAAAGCTATGGTTAACTGACCTGCGTAAAGCAGCAAGCAGATTTATGATGCGCTCTGGTCACCGCCGCTGCTGCCAGTGGAAAGCCATGCAGACATCGCTGGGTTTATATCGGGCCAAGCAGTGTCCAGATGTCGCTGCAGTGCCGTGACGTGTCAGTGCAGTGCCGTGACATTGAAGTGTTTGTCTTTCAATATGAGTGCATATACTTAGAATGTGTAGTACTGTAAATGGTTCTTGACATTTATCACATATCTGCTGTGCTTCCTTTGCGAGTAGATAAATGTGTGCGAGGTGTATGCCCTATGTCTGGCTAATATTACCTCAGTGAAGCGTTCTTCGTGATAGCAGGTTTTCCATTCACCTAGCACCAGTTTGATGAGATGCAATTTGTTATCGTTCATGTTCCACTGACACTGCCATATTTTATTCAGTGCTCTGCAAATAGGTTTAAGCCCATCCCTCAAGGGTACCTTTATTTTAGATAGTTTTCTGTTTTACATTAGCAGCTCACATATCCGCCTTTTCATTTCCCGGGATCCCAACATGACTTGGGACCCGACAGGAACGAGTTCAGTGGTTCAGAGAGTGTTTAGGATGTTGCTAATGAGAGGTCCTTGCTTGAATTTTAAATTGAGGCTTTTAAGAGCACTTAGGGAGTCTGAGAAAATTACTGCTTTTTTGCGTTTTCCAGTTACTACTTCTTTAAATGCCATCTACAGAGCATAACATTCGGCTGTGCAAACGTATAGCGGGAGTCTAACAATCCGTTCCCAGCTTCCCCGATATGACACTGCTTCCCACAAATTCGTATGAACAATCTGTGTAGAACTCTTGAGTGCTATATGTTTGTTGTACTGCGTGGAACTCTTGCATCATGTGGTCCTGTGGGGTAACCAGCTTCTTAAGGTGAGTCAGTGAAAAATCTAGAAATCGTGTAAAGTCGCACCAGGGGGCTATCTGAATGGCTTATCTGCAACCTGAAGTTGCTCTTTTGCGATATCGCACTCACGACACTTTCAGGGATGGAAGCAGCCAAGGAAGTTCTGGAGCAGCTCTGGGAGCAGGAAATTTGGCACTTTGGAGCAGGTTTGGAGCATGAATTGTCTATTTTGGAGCAGCTTGGTAAATGCCAATATGAGTGAAATACGACACGAAACATGAAAAATCTGAGAAATGTGAAAATGCAAAATATGAAGAAAAGGGATTCCTTATTTCACTTTGCGGAATACTATTAGGTTACAGCAGATCAGTACTGCGGAAGCCCTTAAGGCGAGGAATTCATGACAGGGAAAAACTGTGCTGCACCTGACTGTAGCATGAAGCTACAAAGGAAACCCAAGCAGGTTTCTCAGAAACCACTACTGAATAAATGAATTAATGCATGGTGTTTGGCCATAATTGCATGGTGCATGGAGTGCATGCAGTGAATTAATGCATGGTGTTTGGCCATACCTGGCCCAAGGGCCAGGTATGGCCAAAGAGCGCCAGATCCGTGGTGATGAGTTTGCAATGTAGGTATGAGTTCTATGAAGTTGATGTGACGTGGCTGTAAAGGGGCCTTAAAAATAGTCGCTCTAAGTGCGTAAAATTTATCTGTAATAAGATTATGTCAAGGACAAATGACGTGTTCTATGAGCTTTAAAATCCATCGTGAAAGAATCATGCAATATAGAAAATATGTGAGATGGTAAAATTACCTGGAGCACTACTGTCTCGCCAGAGCCCTTGAAACAAGGGCCTAGAGGCATGTCCTATACAAAACAGCTATCACAGCGGCATCCTCTGAAGAAAGAAGACGCTACGAATGTGTGGGGCTGATAACATGTAACACAACATCTTTCAGGAAACCTAGGGCTGCGTTGGTGTCAAAGAGTGGTTCTGGGCCGAGTAACATTACAGGATGAAGGGGGGATGTGCTGCCGGTATGCTAGGGGAAAGTGTTTGTTTCTCTCAGATTTAGCTTCCCGACACTCCAGGAGGACGTGGAGGACGGTCAGCCTCTCCCCGCATATACCACAGGTTGGAGGATCATTTCCAGTCAGTAAAAAGTTATGCGTGCCAAACGTGTGTCCTATTCTGAGACGACAGAATAGCACATCCGTTCGCCATGATTTTCTTGCGGAGGGCGAAGAACCTAACTGTGGCTTTATCGCATGCAGTTTGTTATTTATTTCTGCGTCCCACATGCGTTGGCAGTGGTTTCGTAGTTTCCTTTGTAAGAAGGGCTTCAGGTCTGTGACAGGGACTGCAGCGTTAGGATTAACTGCATGCGATGAAATTGATGTGACCATCTGGTCTGCTAGAACATTACCCTCAATGCCTCTATGGCCAGGCACCCAGCATATAATCACACGTTGGTTAGATATAAATGCTTTACACATAATAATAATATTTGGGGTTTTACGTGCCAAAACCACTTTCTGATTATGAGGCACGCCGTAGTGGAGGACTCTGGAAATTTTGACCACCTGGGGTTCTTTAACGTGCACCTAAATCTAAGCACACGGGTGTTTTCGCATTTCGCCCCCATCGTAATGCGGCCGCCGTGGCCGGGATTCGATCCCGCGACCTCGTGCTCAGCAGCCCAACACCATAGCCACTGAGCAACCACGGCGGGTATGCTTTACACAGTACGGAGTAGAGTTCATTAATTACCGGATTTTTGTGGTTACAGAAAGACATCAAGGTCTTCACAACACTAAGGGAGTCCCCGTATATATAACTGATTTTTGTAGTTTTTATTTTCTTATATGCTTCACTGCCGACAATAGTGCGTAGGCCTCAGCCGTAAAGATGCTAGTTTCCGGGTGCAGTACATCGGTTTCCGAGAAGGATGGACTGACGGCTGCATAGGACACCCCGTCGTATGACTTAGTGCAGGATTGTTTGTGGTGGAGTTCCCGGAAATGCATTTGGATTTCAATCTCTGGAGCGTGTTTTGTAACTTGCATGAAAGATATATCGCATTGTATCAGCTGCCACTCCCAAGGAGGTAGCAGCTTGGCTGGCTGCATTAGGCGAAGCTCAAGGAGTGGAACATGCATTTTCTGACTAAGCTCCCTCACACGCAACGAGAAAGGCCGTCTTACGGAGGGACGATTATGAAAGAGTGTAGCATATGTCATCTCGTTAACGGTATTATAACACGGATGTTGAGGATTAGAGTGGACTTTCAGAAAATATGTTTGGCTGGTGTATGTTCTCTGGAGATGAAGTGACCACTCGTTCGATTCTGCATTTAAACTTTCAACGGAACTTGTCCTGAAAGCACCCGTGGCTAAGCGGATACCTAGATGGTGAACAGGGTCTAGCATCTTTAGCGCACTCGGGGCGGCAGAATGATAGATCACGGCACCATAATCTAATCGTGAACGAATCAGGCTTTTATAGAGATTCATTAAGCACTTCCTGTCACTACCCCACATAGTCTGGGATAGAAGTTTCATTAGGTTTATTGTTTTCAGACATTTTTCTTTAAGATGTTTAATGTGGGGGACGGAAGTGAGTCTATAGTCAAGTATAACACCTAGAAATTTGTGTTCTTTGTTTACAGGTATCTGTTGTCCACATAGTTCTAAGCAAGGATCTGGGATCAGGCCTCTTCTAAAAAGAACACAAGAACTTTTGTTAGGATTGATCTTAAATCCATTTTTGTCTGACCACATTGACACTTTGTTCAGGCCATGCTGTACCTGTCTCTCGCAGACTGCGAGGTTACAAGATTTGAAAGCTATTTCAATGTCGTCCCCGTAGACAGAGTAAAAGATGGCCAGTGGTAATGAAGCGCGAAGCGTGTTCATCTTCACGATAAAGAGCGTGCAGCTGAGCACGCCTCCTTGGGGTACACCCGTTTCTTGCGTAAAAGGACATGAAAGTACACTGCCGACTTTTACCCGGAAGGTACGATTGGACAGATACCTTTCTATTAGTTTAAGCATATTACCATGGATGCCCATAAATGTTATCTATGCCATATTTACATGCCATAATCAGTGTATGTTGCATTTTCACTTAGCAGCTTACTAGTGCTGTTATTGTGTCCTCATTTTTGTTTGGTTGGGTACATCTAGGACAGCTTTCAAATTCCATTTAGTTGTCTTTACCCGAGACTGAATTGAATCTATATAGTGCATATTTCAGGTGTCTTTTTTTATGTAACCCCCAGCCTCCTACTGTAATGCCTGAATGGGCAAAATGTCGGTATACTCATAAAAACATATTGTCTGAAATGTTGCATTTTCGGTTTTATTATAATCGGTAGAAATCTCACTAAAAAAGCATAGCCAAGCAACTCCGAAGTATACCTTGTTATTGAGATTCGAATATAGCCACCTTGCACAGCATTGCCAATGTTGAACTGCAACCTGGAAATCGCCTTGTGTAAGTAAGTGAACGAACCCTTGCGATTGCTAAACTCTTGCTAAACCTCGGGAACATGCGACCGTTAAAGGGTCATACATGGAGGGCAGTGAAGACCTGAAGTGCTTCAGGAACTTGTGCTACCGCCCGTCAATCTTTCCCTTGCTACTATGGCATGGGTTCTCAAAGTGGGTTCCACGGAACCCAGGGTTTCCGCAGGCCCCTCCTCAGGGTTGCACAAGACACTGATAAATTTTCCCTGGTTCCACGCTCGCCAAGTGACTAAGATGGCAAACACAAGGTGCGCTCGATCCACGGAACCTTCATTACCCATGCCCAAGTGTCAACAAGCACATCACAGTGTGTAACACAAATGCACGAACTGTGTAGTAAATTCACCAGCAGTTTGTAGCGACCAAACCTCTAGAAATTGAGCATCACACGCATGCTTTTGCACTCATATGTCGGAGGCCACAACTTATCACCAGACGCATTTCTGCCGTTTGCAGATAGGTGCTGCTAGCGTGTGTGCTGACGTATTCGTCGGTGGAATGAAAAATGCACAGAGCATCACAACCCAGTTGGCTCTAGTACGGTAGCTTGGCGAGCGCGGAACACCGCAAATGTGCGACGCAGAAGAGCAAACACACGCTACTTCTGCTGATGGCTATTTCAAGGAGTCTACCAAGTTGACATTTCCAAATTCCCCGAGTGACACAGAACTTTGTTTTAGGTTAAGACAGGCTGACACAATGTCGCCCAATGCTGTCACTCTCTAGGAAGCATGTTAAAAAATAAAAAAATAATTAATCCAGTCTGAATGGCAAGGAGTAAAGTTTACTTTATTAAAAAAGAAAAAAGAGAGGGGTTAGTAAAATAGACAGCAAATCAAATATGTTCAGAAAGAAATTCTAAAGCGAAGTGCAAATCGAGCCGAAGATTTTTAAATGTGAATAAAAGAGATGCATACAGAGCCTACAGAAGCAAATATTTTCAAATATGAGCTATTTCTATCAATTGATAGCTATCTCATTGGTATGAGGCCTGAACTTTGTCACAAGTGAGTTTCTCTCTCAGCAGCTGGAAAGTTCTCAACTGTCCTGACATACAGTCAACCCATGCACAATGCCTCAGTGTTGTATTTCACTGCTTTAAAGAGTTCATTTTGGCTTGGATAAGGGAAACCAGCATCGCGGCGTCAGCCAAGCTCCTTGAAAAAAGCGGCGGGCCACTTCCTTTCTTGTTCATTCCTCAATGCGTCAGTCCTTTCTGTTCTCGTCCTTTTGCTGCACGTTTGCCTCACGGACCATTTGAAGCATCCTCTTGGTTAGTTGTACAGTCAATATCCAATTTTTTTTATTCCCTAGGGTCGCGAAAACATCAGAAAAAAATGAATGCATGTCTTTTACTGCCCTTAAAGGCTCATATCACCACAGACACATCCAAAAAAGCTTTGAAGGCCTGCTAGTACTTATTAGGCATATGAGTGCTCGTACTGAGATAGGAGACAGTGGGTGCATGCGTGTATAATTAAGGAGTACATTCTGGGTCCCGTGACAATTACCCCCTTTTCACACTTGTTAAGCTTCCCCGCAATACTTCGTTTATGCTTCATCGCTTAAGAACACTGTATTGAGGCGAAGCTTACTTTCGAAAACCGGCATAATTCAATGCACCGTGCTTTCCGAGCTTCGAAGCCATTGGCAAGAGTTACAAAGGCCAAGTCAGCGCCATTCGGACGTCAAAATAGCAAGGCCTAGCGTTGCCGCAGTGGGGGCTACAGCTGCCAGCGGATCTGTGTGCGAGAGTGCCGGTTCGAGGAGGCGAGATAAAATGGTGGTGGTGGTGGCTTTGATAAATGCCGTTTCGGACCTGTGGTACATCACGGCAAAACGTCAGGAAAAATCGGACGGTGAAACGTTCGTGCATCCGAAATTTCATACCTTATGCATTGACTATGGAGCGCGTGGTGGTGCCACAAAGCTGTCCGAATTACTGAGCATGTCCCAAAAATCAGGCATCCGGAAAATCTGTTGTTGACTTTACACTGGCAACTCCTCTTGACGACACGGCGTCCAAGACAATTCATTACGATTCTTCTCTGTTACTCAAGCTAAAATTAACGCGAGTTTCGCTCTCTTTCAATAAAAATACAGCTAATTTTCCCTAATAGAAGCACAAATTTCCTGTAGACACCCTGTATTTCACGCCAATAGCTGGGGTGGTGTACAATCTGAGCTCCGCCAATTGCTGTTGACATATATGTTGATCCCTTCTGTTGCCAAGCTCGAGCGTTTGCTTTTTGACGTGCAGGATTAATAGACTGTGTACATGCGCTCTGTCCTAGACAAGCGTCAGACCTTTAGTATACGGTCTCATGAGCTTTGAGGATATCAGCGGGTGCTTTCTGCGCAAACAGTGACGTGGCACGACCGCAATATTGCTTATATTTCTGTGTGGGAATTCCGCTTAAATTTCACTGGCAATGAGCTAGCTTAAACGTAGTGTTTAAGAGGCACGAAGAGCGAGAGCACGACATAAACTGCCCTTTGCAAACAAGTTCTATGCACTGATGTTGAAATTCCACTATGCAAACTTTATGGTTGTGTTGGCGACGTGGCCTCAGAAACTGCACCATTTGAGAGGCCACGCCAATGAATTTGCTGGGGGCTATCTACGAGTAGCTAAGAGCACACGACAAGAGCCAGGAGAGTGACTGCCAGTCACAATGTTTTCGAACGAAAACTCAAACAGTCCCCGACAGCTGGATCATGTGACAAACGTGCTCTTCTGTCACGGCTAGTCAGACAGGAAGCTGTAGATGGTTTGTGGACAGTCCGGGACTATATGATCGAAGAGGCCCATTGTAAACTGGCAATACTGATGAGCGTGCATCTGCTTCTGTGAAGACTGATAAAATCTAGTCTCAAATGATATTACCACAAGTTTCTTACTTGATTTGTTTTTCTGATGGGTACACACCACTGAGTTCTCTTGCGGGCACTCGCATGGCATGCCTTGCTTTCATATGGCCACATGTCGCGGAGGCCGTATTCTACCACAATACACAATTTTTCATTCTCCTGACCCTTGGTCATTTGTTCAAAAGTGGATCTAATATGCCACACTGCTTTTTTGGCTGGCATGCCAGCCTTGGCGCAACCCATGGTAAATACAAAAAATTAAATGGAATGTGTCAAAATATGGACCATAGTTGCTTCAAACCTATTTATGTGATCCATGTATAAAAAAACATGCATAAAACTAGAGATATTTTAAAAATTCAGCATATTACATTAAAAAATTGCCTTGTTTTTTGCCCAAATAAGTCACAGTGAAGAAATTAAATCTGCAATAAAAGCATGTGGCCCTCAAATTGTTATTAACGCGAGGAATGTATGCAAAACCTATTTTGATTCTTTTTTTTCCCTAAGACAACAGGAGATGCTCACAGGCCTTTTGACAGCCGGATGATTTCTGTCGGGCAGCTTTTCCATCTACTTGTTGCTTATGGACGCTCAATCTTGCATTGAAACTTCACAGACTTTGGTGGAGCAATTGAGTGCATTTTTTGGTTATTATGTAATGCTTAGTAACTGGTGCTTGATGAATCTGATGACGAAAAGCAGCCCTTGCACTGAAAAAGGAGACTTCGGAGTTCTTCCTGCTTAAGCCATGATCAATGCCAAAATAAGCTCATTGCTAAAACATGGAGAATCCAAAAAGACAACACTGCTGACTGCCACAACCATGTGGTAATAGTCAGGCTCTTGCTGAGATGCTTATATATTTCTGGTTGAAGTCTCTCACCTTTGCTTTCCCTCCGTGCCACAGACCCTTTTCATTATGTGCAAATGTGTTTTCCTGCACTGCACACTTGCCCAAATGAAGCTGTAGATGAATGCATATGTTGGGGCTAGTCTGTAGCGCATGGTATCATCATGAGAACCGCATTCACATTTTCCATGTCTTACTACAAGCAAATTGCGCTTGTACACGCTGCCTGCAAAAAATGACTACAGTGCCATTACTTGGCCAAACTGAATTGCAGGCAAGATAGTTTGGCAATGATAAAAATGGTCTACAGTGCAATTCTCATTCATTTTGAACAGCGCCGAAAAAACACACGGGCAAGAAAGAGCACAAGACCAGCGCTGTTTTTTTTTTTTTAATGCTCTTGAATTTTTCAAGAACATGGTCAAACAGAAGTGGCTTCATTTGGGTGGGCAGACAGGATCACCAAAAAATCGTCAACATAATGAAGCACTTTCACAGGGCATGCATTGCTGAGCTGATCCCGGAGGGGACTTATCGTAGCGAACCAACAATAAATCACTCTTTATAGGTGCAATGCGAGAACCAATACCTATCCCATTTTTTTGCATGCAGAACTCATTATCAACACCATGGTGGATCTTAGGTAGACCTGCAACAGATCCAGGATGGCGACATTGTTGCTAACTGCGTTCTGGAACTGGACCTCGCCTAATGCACAATGGCAAAGAGGTCATCTTGAGGTAGGGAATAGGGTAAGTCCTTGATGTCCACAGAGAAAGCCTCTGCTCTTTGGATGCTTGACTCCTTCAGGAACTGACTACCTCTGTGGAATTGCGCACTAAGAACAGGTCTTTGACCGGCAGCTGCCTCAAACCTTGCAGGAGGTAAGACCTGAGGCACTTCTGCGAAGTGCCCACTTCACAGGCAACGACTCGAAAGAGGTTGCTCATCTTGCGAGTTTCAAGGGCAAAAAACGCGGAAAGGCCTTGGAGCAATTCATTGCACTAGAAAATTTCTATAGACTGGCTTCCTCAAACTTTCTTACTTCAAGCTTCTTGTCTTCGAAGGGTTGAGCCCATCGGCAACTCTGAAATTTTCTTTGAGTGCGCAATCAGCAGAAAGGCGAAATTGTGCTCTTCCTTGTCCGTATTTTCTTTTTTTTTTTTTGCACTGTTTGAAATGAATGACCCATACCAACTAGCTCGCACAAGAACCCTTCCAATTCTCATTGCCCTGCAGGTTTCAAGCTGGAATTAAAAATGTTGGTCGCCTTCGATGACGACTTCGATGTCTATGGTTCCTTTCGTACCAAAGGTGAACATGACGTGAGCATGTGCTGTAACAGCATCTTCAAGTATGTTCAAGATGTAGTAGTTGGGAATATTAGACAGTCGTATTGCTTTGTCCGCGGACATTGCTTATATTAATATAAATATGCCGTGTTGGCTCGTGAGGATCATGCCCAGCATGACATCCCACGAGTGCTGCATCATTACAAAGCTCGCAGGGAAGCCTGGTTATGAATCGTAACTCTTGCACAGAAATTTCCAGTAGGCATTATAATGTGACCTCCAGCTGCCTAGATTTTAGGGCCCATTCATGCTACTAGAAGTTGGTTTTTTGCTATCAATTTCTTCCATTGCAGTATTGGTGAACAGTTCGAAAATTTCATTGTCTGCTATAGTATGGACGTATGAATGTACCACACCCTGGCCATGGCTGCCCTTCCGATACACAGTCCAGACCTCCTTCACATGTTTATTCAGGCAACGCCTCGTAAACAGCACAACAGCAGAGTACTTCGATTCATGATGTCACACCACCTCGACCAACTGCCATAGAATGAATGAATATGTGGTGTTTATTGGCGCAAGGGCCAGATATGGCCAAAGAGCGCCATTTTCGTGGTAATGAGTTTGTCGTGTAGTTGAGTTCTACGAAGTTGATGTCACGTGCTGTAAAAGGGCCTTAAAAATAGTCGCTATAAGGTGCATAAAATTTATCTGTAGTAAGACTATGACGATGACATATGACGTGTACTATGGGCATTAAGATGCATTGCAAAAGAATGATACGATGTATAAATCATGTCAGATTCTAAAATTGGCTAGAGCACTGCTGCCTCATTAGAGCCTTTGAAACACAAGGGCCTGGAGGCATGTGCTATGCAAAACAATTATCGCAGCTGCATCTTTTGGAACGAGGATGCTCTACGAATTTAATGGACTTATAACATGTACAATAACATTCTAGAAACCAAGGACTGCTTTGGTGTTAAGGAGCGGTTATTGGCCAAGAAACACAGCCGGGTGAAGTGGGACACAATAGCACTATGCCAGAGGAAAGTGTTCCTCTCAGCTTCGCCCTCCCGACACTCCAGGAGGACGTGAAGGATGGTCAGCCTCTCAGCCCATCTACCACAGGTTGGAGGTTCATTTCCAGTAAGTAGAAAATTATGAGTGCCAAATGTGTGTCCTATTCCGAGAAGACAGAATAGGACATCTGTTTGCCGTGATTTTGTTGCGGTGGGCCAAAAACCTAACTGTGGCTTTATCACGCACAGCTTGTTACTTGTTTCTCCATCCCACATGCACTGCCAATGATCTCAGAATTTCTTTCGAAAGAAAGGTTTCAGATCTCTGACAAGGACAGCAGCGGTAGGATTAGAAGAAAGCAATGCAATTGAAGTGGCCATCTCGTCTGCCAGAGCGTTACCCTCGATGCCCTTATGGCCAGGCACCCAGCATATAATGGTATGGCGATTAGATAGATTCGCTTTACACAGGTAGGAATAGAGTTCATTAAGGACTGGATTTTTGTGTTGCAGAGTGACATCACTGTCTTCGTGACATTAGGGAGTCTATATGTATAACTGCTTTTTTGAATTTTAATTTCCTTACATGCTTCACAGCTTTACTGCATAGACCTCAACCGCAAAGATACTTGTTTCCGGATGCAGAACATCGGATTCTGAGAAGGATGGACCGACAGCTGCATAGGACACACCGGCATGTTACTTGGAAGTATCTGTATATAACTCTGCAGGAGTGCTTGTACTGGAGTTCTAGGAAATGCATTCGGATTTCGACCTCTGGAGTATGCTTTGTAACTTCTAGAAAGGATATGTCACATTCTACCACCTGCCACTCCCGGAGGTAAGAGCTTGCTTGGATGCATTAGGCGAAGCGCAAGGAGTGGGACGTGCATTTCATCACTAAGATCCCTCACACACAGCAAGAAAGGCTGTTTTACAGTAAGAGGGATGATTGCAAAAAAGTGTAGCACATCTCGTATCGGTAACGGTAGTAAAATATGGATGTTCATGAT
Source organism: Dermacentor variabilis (assembly GCF_050947875.1). Classification (NCBI taxonomy): domain Eukaryota; kingdom Metazoa; phylum Arthropoda; class Arachnida; order Ixodida; family Ixodidae; genus Dermacentor; species Dermacentor variabilis. The sequence continues at coordinate 8,722,281 of NW_027460280.1, read as the reverse complement.
TGTCACGAGGATCCCATCCTCGTCGCCAGTGTAACGATCCACCCCGGGTCGTGAACAAGGGAGGGCTTGTGGCACCCTCCGATAGACGGACGCTCCACAGCGTGGTGGTGCCGAACGATGACTGACCAGCGAGCAGCCGTGCTCATCGGTGTTTATTGTGGTGCGGTGACCAATGTTGCCTGCCAAGCTTGGCGGGCGAACCAAGATTATGCCCGAGGGGGTGTCACATACCGTATTTACACGATTGTAAGTCGACCCCTTTTTTAAAATTTGAAAGTCTGAAGTTGCAGGGTCGACTTACAATCGAAACCAAAACATGGCCCCGCCAAAAAAAGCCATACCAACGAGAGCTACAACGTAGTTACAATTTTATGTTTGCTCTATGGCCCTACCCGTATCTTTTTGCTATCCCGCGTGTTTGTTTGCTTTTCGGAAGGGTTTTTCAACATTTTCGAGAGTCTTACAGTGCATGCAACACTCATGGGGGGTGTCGATAGTTGATAAAAGCGCCCTGTTCCCATTTGCGGCGGCACCCTCAGAACGGCGGCGCTTGCGGGGAGTATCGGTAGTTCATGGAAGAGCAGACACCGTTCGCGGGTTTCTTTTTCTCTGTTTAAAGGCATTGGTATTGGTTTGACTAACTCCTTGACGCGCTCCACTTCGGCTACGTGCTACTTCTACGCTTCCCCAGTCGTCATGAGTGCTGCAGGCCCACTAATCTTTCGGCACTCGTTCACAGCAGCATTCAAGAGGGCTGCCATCCTTTACGCCGAAGAAACAAATCACTGTGCAGCGGGCCGCAATTTCGATGTTTCTAAACGGGTGGTGCGAGAGTGGCGACTGCAGCGAAATGAAATTTTCACCCTGTGGTGGCAAGTGAGAAATTTCCCATGTGCCGAAGTCTGGACGCTTTCCGGAGCTGTAGGCTAAGCTTGCGGCGTACGTCGCTGAAATGCGTGATCGGTCCCTGCCATTGAAGTGCGACGTGGTCATGAAACGAGCCCGGACCTTCGCCTTAATTTTAAGGTTCTGCTCCGCCGTGAGTACAACGAGTGGCTGGCGGCAGAAAACTGCGAAATTACGCCAACCGGACCTGTCAAGAGAGCCTCCCTGACGGCTGCGTGTGGTTGGATGCATTTGGCGTGGGCTGCTGTTCTGCAAGATGTCCTGGTGCAGTCGTTTGCCAAATTTGAAATTTCGCTGGACCACGACGCGCTGTGGGACCGCAGCAACGATGACGATGACAGCACTAGTGAAGACGAGTAGTCCAGTGACCATGTCAGCTACTAATAAATTTTCGTTATCGAATGCGCCCTCGGGTTCTTTTTTTTTTTTTTTCCGGTCAAGCGATATGGGGGGGTCGACTTACATTCGAGTCGACTTACAATCGTGTAAATACGGTATTTGCTACACCCCTTACTCCCAGTTTGTTAAATGAAAAACAAACGTCCATGGTTCACAATATGAGGCTCTGCCTCCATCCTAGCCGGGTCGACGCTGCCTGCTATCCAAGCGAGTAACAGTCCAGTGGCCTCCGCCGATGAGTACTCCGCCTGGGCACCGATGTTGACGGGTCGGGTGTGGCAACGCCGGGTGCTGCCTGAGCCAGCCTTGCTCCATCCGGAGGGTTCGTAGTAGTCGGCCTTCCGAGTGGTGCTGGGCTCGACACCGGTCCAACGGGTGCCGCACCACTGGCAACGGTTGCCGCCTCCGAGGTGGGTGGTGCTCTGCTAGGAGCAACTGGTGCCGCCACTAGTCCTCCTGTGGGCTTGAACTCAGTGGCAGTCGAGGGTGCTGGCCAGGTCCCGAGGCGAGGCCTGACATGGTCGGCGTGTCTGTGCCACATGGCCCCATCTGGCATGCGGATGAGCAGCGATGAGGCACTGGCAGGAGACACCACCTGTCCAGCAGATCAGGGTGGGCCAGGACGGAAGTTCCTGGCGAAAACTGGAGCTCCCGACTCTGGCAAAGGCCCGGGACGGCACCCTTGGTCAGCAGACAGCTTCTGCTTCAGCTGCTTCAAAAGCAATGTGGATCGGAGGTCCGGATGCAAGACGTCCAAGGGTGTCTTGACCATCCGACCCAGCAGAAGCTCACAGGGGGCACGGCCAGTGACACCATGGGGTGTGGTCCGGTACTGGAATAGTATCCGGGCAATCCACGTCCGGAAATCCCCAGTCTGGCTCTTCTTGAGCTTGTCTTTGATGGTTTGCACCACCCGCTCGGCTGCACCATTTGAAGCAGGGTGGTACGGTGGAACTATCATCCGGCGGATTCCGTTCTTCGTCAGCCAGGCCAGGTACTCTGCGCTGGCGAAGGCAGGACCATTGTCGGACACGATGACATCCGGCAACCTCTGGGCGGCAAAGACCTGTCGTAGCGCTGCAATGGTCGCGCCTGCTGATGGTGTGGTGACAGGTAGAAAGAACCACCACACACTTCGAAAAGGCGTCCACCACTATAAGGAAGTAATCGCCCTTGAAGGGTCCCCCAAAATCCACATGTAGGCGAGACCAGGGTCTCTGTGGGCACGGCCAGGGGGTGCTTTCCACACGACGCGAAGCTCGCTGATGCTCCTGGCAGATTTGGCAGCTCTGCACCACATGCAGGCTGGCTTCCGGGTACTCTGGCAGACGAACTCCCAGTGCATGAATCCAGTTTCGGCCCAGCAGCGTCGGCGACGACCCCTTCGTTAAGTAAAGAGGAAGGGTTGCCTCCCTGTCGCCAAAACGAACGCCGACCTGTGCCTGACCCTGGAACTGGGAGAGTTGCCCGGAGGAGTTGTGCAGCATCACGCCCGAAGCCTCTACGGACACGCCGGGGAAAGTACGCTTGAAGAGTTCCCTGGCCATTACTGACACGCTGGCCCCTGTGTCCAGCTCCATGGAAATGGGGTGCCCGCAGATTTCGACGGTCAGCATGTATGGAGGCACAGACGTTGGTGTGTGCCGCATGTCGAAAATCTGCGGGTGGAGCCTCGCCACGGAAGAACTTGAGCTTGCTGCCGCATGCCTCCACCGCGTACCCTTGCGACGGCTACCCTGACCGCGGGCTTGTGTTGTACCTGGGCTTGAATAAGGCTGCTGCTTGCTGTTCGTCCTCCCCCTTCGGATTACACGTGCCAGGTGCCCTGTTTTCCCGCACGTAAAGCATTGTGCTTGAGAGAACTGGCACTGTGAAGGGGAGTGGGCACCACCACAGCGACTGCAGGTACTGCCCTTTGTCGCGAACTTGTTGACCGCCGCTTCCACCGACGGTGAGCCAGTCACATGGGCAATCTCGCCGGCGTCCTTGGCGGCAGCTTCCATTGCCAGCGCTGCCTTCACGGCGTCGTCCAGCGACGGGTCGGGAAGCTCCAGCAGTCGCGTCTGCATGACGGGGTTGTTGATTCCGCAGACGAGACGGTCCCGGAGCAGCGAGTCCAGTTGGTCCCCGAAGGCGCAGGCACTCACTAACCCTCGTAGCGCAGCAACGAATTGCCCGAAGGTCTCTCCTTCCCGGCCGCTCCGGTTGTTGAAGCGGAAACGCTCCATTAGTGTGGACGGTGCTGGGTTAAAATGCGAGCACAGTATGGCAAGCAGCTCACCCAGCGTCTTAACGTGCCACGTGGCTGGCTTGAGAAGGTCGAGCAAGAGGCTAAAGACGCAGGTCCCGCAGCAGGCCAGGGAAATGTCCCCCTGTTTGGCCTCGGGTGTGTCGTTTGCCCGGAAGAACACGTGGACTTGCTCCTCGTATATTTGCCAGGCGGACCCATCTCCCTCAAACGGTTCGAGCCTTCCGTACAGCGGCACGGCCACAGCAACGGGGGACGGTGTTTCGCCGCTCGCGGCGGCGTGGGACGATAATGTAGTGAGAAACTCTATGGTCACGAGGATCCCATCCTCGTCGCCAGTGTCACGATGATCCCGTTGGTAACACTTTAAAGGGAAGCTGAAAGGTTTTCCAGAAAAAATGAGTGAACATGTGTACATAATGGTTTTCAACCCTCCAAATTCGAATATCGTATCGAAATTGAGCGAAAGAAAGCGTAAATATAATAGGTTTGTTCGATTCAGAAAAAGGTGCACGGCACCTCAAATGATAAAGTGCAGGGGGTGCCGGGTTGCACCCACTCGCTGCAAGGTTCAAGGGTGCAGTGCACCACGGCGGCACCTTGCCTTGCACCCCGTTCAATCGAGCACTGGGGTGCAGGGTGCACTGCTGCACCTCGGGGAATCGAGGGTCTAGGTGCAGTGCACCGTGAATAGGTGCAGAAGGTGCAGAGAAACTTGGCTGAATCGAATAGACCTATTTTATTTCGACGAAAAGTGCAGCAGCGGACACGCCCAGCTTGCGCGTCTCATTTCCACCTGCGATTGGTCGGGCACCTCGTGACGTCAACTCTAGTGACCGACCACTGCCGCTACACATGAAGCGCGGTGCCAGGTAGTTTGGTGCTGTAATGGAAAATTAAGAGGTAATGGAAAATTTAGCCGATTGCGAAGAGCCGGCCTCTCGAAGAAGCAAACGATGCTGGTGCGAGCAGTGCTTCAACGCGAACGAAAGCGAGGTCTTGGGATCTCGTGTTGGAAATGCTCTTTGGTGAGTATGTTTTTTGCAAAGCGATCTAGTGATCTCGCCGATCTTTCGCCGATCTAGTGAGCTCGTTTCCGGTCAAACAACTGTAGTGTTGTGTTCCTGCATGCCTCCTCGTGGAACGTAAGCGGGGATGCGATCGTCGGCATTTGTGCGCTGTCCAAAGCTGTCGGCAATCTACAAAGACAGTTTAAACGCGTGAAAAGCTTCCCAGTTCATGCAGTATGTGAAGTGACCTTCATCTGTGCGCCATCCGCACAATACTCGTAACCGAAGTCGTAAAGGCGGCGAATTCCGTCGGCTACGTGAGACTGTCGGTTTCTCGCTGTGCGCGAGAAGGGGGGAGCGTAGCATCCTGGCGTGCGGCGGCTTTCCAGCACATGCAAACTCTACATTTGCACTGCGTTATGGTAGCTGCATGCAGGCTGTTTTACAACACACGTGCAAATAGAAAATTCGCGGCGCTTCGCGACGAAACCTGCATCAAGGGCGGGAGATAAACATGCACCTTCCGTTCAGCGTGCTAACACGAAGGAGCTCGCAGTAAATCAAAATCTTGGTTTGGGCGAGTTCGTGTATTCATAAGGCCTTCCAACACCAGTTATCATCAGTCAGTTCGCACTCGTGCCGTCTATGTTTTCGTTGCTCCGACCTTTTCGCGCTGCGTTTAGAAAACCTGCTAGTGGCAATTAGTCCTCTCTCATTCTGTGGCCATATACAGCAACTGCGCAGGCCGAACTGCAGGGCTGGCCGTATACTACCACTCTACATACACGCAGACCCACCAACAAAGGAATGCAGGGTCGATCGAAGCAGATTACGATGGCACAGACGCAGAAACAAGCACGGTCAGGCACGGTCGCGCAGGTTGCGAAGAAACAAACACTAGAGTTGACATCAGAACACCGCGGTTTCCGGTCTCCGCTCGCATCGTCAGTAGCAGCGCGCGGCATTCAACGGGGGGCGGAGCTACAGCACAATTTTAACCTACGATTACGTCGCTCCTAATTGAAAAAAAAAAACCACAAATTTTACCTACATGGTTTATAATGTTCCCGCATCCGTATATGAGCGTCTTATTGAATTCGACAGACTCTTCAGCTTCTCTTTAAGCCCCTGCATCCCTGCATTTACGCGCCACTGCCGCTAGTCGGCGGAAACGTGTATGGAGGGGCTTTAGTAACACTGAGCTTGGTGTCACACATTACTCTCCCCCCCCCCCCTCCTTTGGCTTCTGGATTGGATTAGCGCGGCTCGCTACGTACTTGCGCGCGCTTTTCCGAGTGCAGATTGATGTGCACCTGGTTTCTGCACTAGGCTTTTACACAATCGCTTCTCCGCATAGAGTTTCTCACTACAACACCTAGAGGGTAATCTGGCGCCACCGTCTATAGGAGTTTCTTAAAGGGGTTGGGACGCCACATTTTGAGGCTATAAAAAGCATGTTGTAGGCTGCTTCCGTATGCAAGGACACCCAGAATGAGGTATCGGACGCTGCAAACATTTCAAAATAATTTTAATTCAGCTCCAAAAAGTCATTAAAAACTCCTTCTCGTAGTCGAGACCCATCGCTAGCGCAGCAGTTACTACATCACAGAGGAGGAACGAAAATATTGGCGTCATAGCACACTAGCACAAAAACGTGACGTATGATGAGTAGCGATGAAATGCCGATTACGGAGCCTGCCGAGCCGAGCGACCGAGCATAGCCTCCACTATAACCGAGCTACAGGCATATAGAAATTCTTTCTTAATGCAAAGAAGGGTAAGGCGTGCAGACATGGACACAAGAGGAGAGAAGTGGACGACACAAACGCCGCACGGCGGCCCGCGAACGGCAAATTTCGAGCGGCGAGTTGCCGTGCGGACGCGTTTTAGAGTAACACTAGCCGGCCGACTCCGAAAGGGACCAGGATATGCGGCGTTCGTGTTGTCTGCTTCTCTCCTCGCATAGTCGCATAGTTCGGCAGCTCGGAGCGGTCTCTGGTTCGCTTGGCCTTTCTCAATGTGAGGGCCCGCCCACGTTACCGGCACGGAAACTCGCCGCACGCCGTTTGCCGTTCGCAGGCCTCCGTGCGACGGCGGTTTCGCTCACGAACGGCGAGATTTTCTTGCCGTAGAGAGGACGGGCCCAGGACCCAATCAGCAACCGAGGAGTGGTCACTCTGGCACCGACGGCAGCTTCACCGCCTCTGATCGTTCGGCGCCGCCGATATCGTCGCTAGGCCTTTTCCGGTTCACTTCAAAGCTAAAGCTTACGGCGCTTCGGAATGAATCACAGACTCTCAAAAGCCGCAATATTTTCTTACCGATGTTGTCGCTCTTCGCAATAATTATAATAATCGCGACATGCACTTCGAATCGCCAGTTGTTGACCTCTGCTGGCAGAGCACGCACATGCGCGAGCAGACGACGCAGCATAGTTTTACGACACTTTTTTTTGTGGCGCACGTGACCAAGCCATGTTGAATTTCCTCCTCTGTGACGTCATAGCATCCCCTGGAGCCCAGAAACCGAAACCGAAATCGCTCGGTATAATAATGCTATTATTAAATTATTTATCGGATATATATGAATCCCACTGTGTGTATCGTGCTCCCCGAAGCATGACGTAAAGTTTGAATTAAAAAACTCATGAACAAAAATTTTGATGTCTCCACCCCTTTAAGGAGGCACCGTGCCGTCATGGGAATGACGGTATATGTGTCTGCGAGGCTCGTGTTGGCTGGTGTTGTAAGAGGCTTCGTCTAAAATGTGGACATGGCTACGCAAATAACGCATTCTCAAAGTAAAATCTTCATAAAATGTTTCCGTTCACGCATATTACATCTTTACTCACCCACAATGCATGACCAAGCGAAGAAAAGCAATAACAGACGACCACCTGTTTCAAAGCGAGCGCGAACCTTGTCGTCTGTCCTCCAACTTTAGCGGCCCGCTGATACTTTTTACGTAACATGTAGTCGTACACACAATAACAAGTTCTCATAGTTAAACAAAACATGTTTTCGCGTAATAATAAAGCTAAAACAGCTTTTCACGTGCTGTTCTAGTAGAAAATGAATCATTGTGACAGACAGAACAGTACTTACCAAGCACATCTTCAAGGTGTCCTGTCTCTACGAGAACGATGCCAATCCGAATCCACAATATACCGGCATTCCCATGCATACCACAGCGCAGCAGCGCCAGATTTCCCTCTAGGTAATGTAGTGAGAAACTCTATGCTTCTCCGAGCGCAGATTGGTGTGTGTCTTCTGGTTTATGCACTAGGCTTTTATACGATCGCTTGTGGCTACTTTCATTTCCTCTGGTTTGATTCGGCACAGCTTGGTGCAGGCGCACAGACTTGGTGTGCGCCTGCATTTGTGCACTGGTCTTTGAACACATCGCTCGCTACTCGCGCTTATATGCAAGCAAGTGCTGCGCCGCGGGCGTGCCGTGTATGTAAGCGTGCAGCAATACAGGGAAACATTCATACAAAATCAAAGGGTCAGAAAACTGCGCTTTGTTTTCCATTACTTTGTCATGTACCTTCACACTGGGTAGCGCCGAGCGATCGCTTCTAACAAACGCAGCAATGATTGTTTGCAGCGCATGTGGAGAGGAGGTGGCGCTTCACTTTCTGCATGCCAATAACTTTCCATTTTTTCGCATGTGAACGCCCGTGATCGGGTCCACAAAGTTCACGGTGTGGTTTAGTTTCCCATTGCAGATTGAGGCTCGCTCCGTTAGCATCCACCAAGTTCGAAATGCAGTTGTATGCGGCCCATTCATCACTGTGGATGGTGCTCCCCGACTCAACGTTGGCTGCAATAATGGGGCCTAGTGTCGCCGCGTCTCGTCTGTCGACCTTGAATAGTCGGAGCTGCCCGGTGGTCATGCAGATCATGCCGAATACCCATGGTCCACGACCTGCAATGCCGCCGTGATTTTGGCGGCTCGGCGGAACGTTGTCGCCCGTCATCAGGCGGCCTCGATTGTATTTTCACTTGCCGCGAAGATGGCATTCATCAATCTGCACGATCCTCCCAGGGCCACCAAGTGGGGGTCGCGCCAGCAGCTCGTCCCGCACGACCTCACGAACTATCACAGGCGTTCACACGCAAAAAATAGAAAGTTATTGGCAGAAAATGCAGCGCCACCTCCTCTCCGCCGGCTGCAGGGTAACTGCACCGCTGCTGGAGTCGCACCTCACATGGCTGTGGTGGGAGTCAATGGCCACACGCGCTGCAAAGACTCATTTCTGCATTTGTTAAAAGCGATCACTCGGCGCTACCCAGTATGAAGGTACATGACAAAGTAATGGAGAACAAAGCGCAGTTTTTTGACCCTTTGCTTTTGTATGAATGTTTCCCGGCATTGCTGCACGCTTACATACACGGTACGCCCGCGGCGCAGCGCTTCCTAATATATAAGCGTAGAGTTACTGTATGTGCTACCGCAGGTAGCAGAGTTGCGCGTCTGTTTTATCACGCCGCTAGCGCCTCTATTGGCAGAACATCATCACGTGGTAGCCAAGCAACCGTGCATTGCGGAGAAGCAGATGTTCGGGCCAATTTTTGTATTTCCCGACGCCGCCGCTGCGGCGAACTGGATTGACACAAGTTATCGCCAGTCAAATTCAAATCCAATCCGGCCCATCTTGGCGTTCGCTGTCCACGTGCGTGCTAGCTGCGTAGCAACAATGCAACGTGCGCAGCGCATCTCACGTTTGTTTCGTCGGCCTGCCTCATGACACCTTACTGCAGTAATTGTTTTTCTTCCTTTGTAAAACTAGTGAAAGGTGTTCAGGTAAAGACACCTGAACAAACAAATTTTCAACCAACTGCCTATTGCGTCAAGTGTGTATGAGATGAAATTGCTTGACTAACAGCTACATGCTTTTTGGGCTGTGCTAAAAAATCCACAGCTGGAATATTAAAAGCTACTGCAAGTCTGGATTTTTTTTAAATAATGGAAGCACGTAGAGTTATACAGGAGATTTAGCTGGAATCACCAGTTTTCTGCATGTGATGCACCACACTGCTTTCACAGAAGTGTCGTAAAAAAGCCAGCTCACATTTTCATGATTATGCACTGCTTAGGTTGTTTCTGAATATGAAAGAGATTACTACTAAGTAAATATATTTAATCTACTACAGCTTATGTGAAGCAGGATGCAAGAGGAATGAATGTCGTCATTTAACATACGGTAAGGGCCTAACTGTGTTTTGAATTATTCCCTATAATGTAGCTATGTCACTCCTGTGAGAAAAACTTTCGCTACACTCTCACAGAAGGCTACTTTTGGAATCCCTGCAGTGAAATGGCACATAATGAAATCACACTTGCAGGTGTAGCTGATATCCATTGCTTGCTGGTAGATGGATATGTTCCTACACAAGATCTAATGGGGTACCAGAGTCGAAATATCAATGGTTGGTCATTGATTGACCAGTAATATTTTAGACTGGCTACATGTTGAGAGCTATGGCACATAAGCAAGTATGGGCCTCATTATATTTAGTACAGTTCCCTTTGTAAAAGAGCACCACTTGATAAAGCTCACTACATCAAAATATTTGCACGCACATACACTAGTGTTTTTGTTTTTTTCTCTGAAATTCGCATTGCGATTTTATTGCCAAAAGAAGAGGCAGTTGCGGCTCGGTGCTTTTTGTTACTGTTTACATGTTAAAAGAGCACTGCTCTTAGTAGCGTATTTATCTCTGTTGAAACAAAACCTGAGTGCCAAGCAGTATTCAAGCGAATGAAGGTTATAAACGTATCTGATTGTTCACCTCAATTACTAACGTTTGTCCAGTTTTTAATACGCTGTTATTTCGAACCTTATACTACCTTGTGAAGTAGCTTTTCGCACAAAACTTCTTGTAGGATTTCTGGAATCTATAAAATAACATCACCATATTCCCTAAGTTTATTCCGTGCGATCTAATCGTTACCGTTGCGGTTCACGAATGCTGCATCTGATCGGTGTATATAGAATACACAATCTATTCTAGATACGCGAGTGCCCATGCGTTATTAGGGCGGAGAAAGTGCACAGGTGAATGCAAGTCCAAAAAACAACTAATATATGCGCTGCCATCTTACGCCGCGCGCTAAAAAAGGGCAGCGCCTTTTTTTTTTCCCAATCTAATCCAGTCAGCTGTTTCGATGCGCTTTGTGATTAGGCGGAAAAGCGGTGCACAGCGATGCAAAAGCGCGCACGGTCGATCGACGATACGCTAGGCATGTCGCCTGCAAAAATGGAGTGCGGTTTCGCCGCATAGACTTGGTTGCTTCTCAGGCAAGATGGCGGACCTACGCGCAACTCTGCTACCTACGGTAGCATATACAGTAACTCTATATAAGCGCGAGTACCGAGCGATGTGTTTAAAGACCAGTGCAAAAAAGCAGGCAAGCAGGCGCACACCAAGTCTGCGATGAGGCTCTTGCATTGCCCAGGGGGCGCTGAGAAAAGGGTGATAAATAGCGCCCTCTGTCCTAAAATGGGTCGTACCAAGCTCGGTCGTCTGCTTTGGAAAGCACGTTTACAATATGGACCCGCCACTTTCGGTTGTGTTGTATCACGGCCTGCAGCGAATATCGGGCGCAGAAGATTTTTTCAGGGGTGGCACGCTGCGTAAAGGCAAGAAATTATGCAGTGCCGAATACGTGTACACCGTTCAAGAATTAAGCGGCGAAGTTTTAGCGCGGTGTCAATAGCAAATGAAGCGAGTCGCGTACGAAGTGGAACTTCAGGTAAGGGTTGCACGCTGCTAGATTCAGGCGCACAAACGCGAGGAAATGCTTGCTATAAATGAATCCACAGCAGCGATAAGCAGACAACATGTGTACGGAACTGCTCGAGCGCACGATCGTACGCGCCGCGACGGCAGCGGTCTTTTGACATGCCGCGAAACTGCGGGCCTCCTGCAATCTTTGTTGACTGCATACCGCTAAACAAGTAGTTATGCCTGCGTTGTAGTAGTGGTCATCTGTCCCTTTTAGTAACTGGTAATAACTCATGCAATGCATGTGAGCTCGCACGTATACGTGCGAATCGCGCTGCACCGCGAGCTCGTGCGCTGCTCGCTTGATGTAGCTTTTAATGACAGCGCTCGAACATCGATCTGCTGTAATCAATACTACCTTGCTGCGCTGTCTCAACATGCTGGCTTGAGGTCAAGTATGAGCTCATTTAACTCTCTAACCTATGCAGCTCGTAGTGTGGTAGTGAATTGTCACCGAATCAGTCGGGTCATTTGTGGTCATATTTGCACACACCTGGTCACTTCACCACTTCGCATCGGTCGAATTGTTAATTGTCGCTGTGACCGAGTCTCTAATCGTGAATTACCAGCCATGCCTGCTGCTATGTCGCTCTGCTGTCGGGACTGTAGGTGCAAAAGACCGAAATTTAGAACACAGATAATCAAGCAGGCTTCAAGATAGGCGAAGCAGTCAGCATGAAGTTTCGCTTACTCAGCGCGACGAACTGCAGCTATGCAGCGCGCCCGTCGCTCCACTTCGTGAGGCCTTGAAGGAAAACGGTAGAATCTGATGTTGGGATTCAGGCCTTCTTGTTCAAGGCACGGCATGGCCACAATTAGTACACGACCGGGGTTGTTGGAGAAGTACGGGAGAGGCCTTTGCCCTGCTGTGGGCGTAACTAGGCTGATAATGATGATGATGATGTTCATGGCAGCCCACGACGCAGAAGTAATGGCGGTGACACATTTTCGAGGCTGGGCTAGGTCTCTCCGGATCGGCGTCACCGATTCCTTCTGCTCCCAGCATTACGTCTCACGGCACACGGAGAGTCTGTTTTCGTTAAACTATAGGCTGCGGCGAGCTCGCAGCGTGGTCGGCATGGTCTGTGAGAAGTGACGAGCCTTTTCGCACTCGCAACAGGGCAGAAAAAAGTGCGAATCGAAGCAAAACTCGGCCTAGAAACGTGCTTTGCCACAGCCAGGGCTCAATACCACCCAAGCTGGTACGACCCAGATGTCGTTTCCCGCGCCGCCACCAGACGCCGCTACTATACCTCAAACTCCAGCGCAAGACGCCCATCTGCGCTCGAAAAAGCGACTGTATAAAAGCCTAGTGCAGAAACCAGGCGCACATCAATCTGCGCTCAGAAAAGCGCGCGCAAGCGCGTAGCGAGCCGCGCCAATCCAATCCAGAAGCCAGGGGAGAGAGGGAGTAATGTGTGACGCAAAGCTCAGTGTTACCGATCCCATCTTCGTCGCCAGTGTCACGATCCACCCCGGGTCGTGAACAAGGGAGGGCTTATGGCACCCTCCGATAGACGGACCCTCCACAGCGTGGTGGTGCTGAACGATGACTGACCGGCGAGCAGCCGTGCTCGTCTGTGTTTATTGTGGTGTGGTGACCAATGTTGCCTGCCGAGCTTTAGCAGGCCACCGAGCTTGGCGGGTGAACCAAGATTATGCCCGAGGGGGCGTCACATACTTGCTACAATGATTAGAGTGTATTTTGAGAAAATATGTGAGGCTGATGTATGTTCTCTGCAAATGGAGTGACCACTCACCTGATTCCGTGTACAAGCTTTCAATCAGGCTTGTCCTGAAAGCACCAGTGGCTAAATGGATGCCTTGATGGTGCACAGGATCTAGCATCTTTAGGGCACTCGAGGCGGCAGAGTTATATACGACGGCACCATAGTCCAATCGTGACCGAATGAGGCTCTTGTAAAGATTCATTAGACATTTCCTGTCACTACCCCATGTAGTGTGGGATAGAAGTTTCAGTAAGTTCATCGTTCTTAGGCATTTTTCTTTAAGATATTTAATGTGTGGCATGAAAGTGAGCCTGAAGTCAGTATAATACCTAGAAATGTATGCTCTTTTTGACAGGTATTTGTTGTGCACACAGTTCTACACAAGGATCTGGAACAAGGCCTCTCTTGTAAAAAGAACACAGGAACTTTTGTGAGGGCTGATTTTAAATCTATTTTTGTCTGCCCACTTGGACACCTTGTTCAAGCCATGCTGTACCTGCCTCTCGCACACTGCGAGGTTAGAAGATCTCAAACCTATCTGAATGTCGTCCACATAGACAGAATAAAATATGGCCAGTGGTAATGAAGCACGAAGCGTGGTCAACTTAATGATAAAGAGTGTGCAGCTGAGCACGCCTGCCTGGGGTATGCCAGTTTCCTGTATAAATGGACGTGACAGTACATTGCCGATTTTTAACCGGAAAGTACAATTGGACAAATAGCTTTCTATTAGATTTAGCATATTGCCACGGATGCCCATTTCAGACAAGTCTATAAAAATTTTGTAACGCCATGTTGTGTAGTACGCCTTCTCCATATAGAGGAATATGGATAAAAAAATTGTTCGTGTACAAATGCGTCACAGATATTTCCTTCAATACGTACAAGATAATCGGTTGTGGACCGTCCTTCTCTGAAGCCACACTGATAGGGATCAAGCGTTTTGTTCAGTTCAAGGAATCTAACAGGGATGCTACAGAGTAAGCCATGGCGATTTTGACGTTACCACTTTCGTCACGCCAGGCTTCGCAATGCAAATTTAGAAATAGCATGACGTCAAAAACCAAGATGCACAGGCCTGCTATCTAGGAGATGCTGGTTCAGCTGACATTTCATGTTACAAGGAGCTGGCTTTTTGTCAATGATCTCTCCTATTTCAGTATTTGTGAACAGTTCATAAATTCCTTTGTCTATCACAGTATGGACAAATGAATGTGCCACACCCTGGCCATGGCTGTCCTTCCGATACTCAGTCCCGACCTTTTTTCTTCACCTGGTTGTTCAGACATTTAATGTTACTAGGAGCTGGTTTTTTGTCATCAATTTCACCTATATCAGTATTTGTGAGCAATTCATAAATTCCTTTGTCTCTGAAAGTATGGACAAATGGATGTACCATGCCCTGGCCATGGCTGCCCTTCCAATACTCAGTTCCGACCTCCTTGGTTCTTCACATGTTGATTCATCAGACATTTCCCGTTACTAGGAGCTGGTGTTCTTGTCATCAATTTATCCTATTTTAGTATTTGTGAGCAGTTAATGAATTCCTTTGCCTCTCAAGTATGGACAAATGGACGTGCCACACCCTGGCCATGGCTGCCCTTCTGATACTATGTCCCAACCTTACATCACATGTTGGTTCATCAGACATTTCACATTACTAAGAGCTGGTTTTTTGTCATCAATTTCTCCTATTTAAGTATTTGAACAGTTCAGAAATGAAACTGCAGACAGAGCAGCCACCCTGGTTTGCCATGGCTGCCCCGCTGAAATAGTGACAGAGCACTACGACATTGGCTGCATTTGTCATCAGAAATTACACTTAAATGTATTTGTGTTTAAATGACCTTTTCATAGATGGCACAACAGTTATGCAATGTTCTTTTTGCACAAGCTGCTTTTAGAGAGGCAGGCGAAACGAGTGCAGTCAATACCGCTTATAGCGAACTTCCACAAAAAGTGGTCATTATATGCATAGTTAAAATATGTGGAGCCACCTGTTAAACGTGAAAAAAATTAGTCAACACATTCTTCTGTCACAGCCTTACTTGAAAGCGCTGACGGCTATAAGTCACTCGCTAGAATAGCAGCTTGGGCTTGTTGGTTTTCCATCCTGCAAAATGTAGACAAGAGACGAGACAAGAAGACACCACAAGCGCTGACTTTCAACAACGTTTATTCCAAAAGAAACACAGCTTCTTATAACCATTGCCCACACGTGTCGCAGTCACGTGATCGCACATCATGTGAAACATGCACTTTTTCTTTTTTGCACTCAAGATAGTGGTTGCACGTGCAAAAGCTCAACTTCTTTTTTTGTCAGTAACAAGGACGGCGTGCTAACGCATTGGTCACGAAGTCTGGTAATCTCGGCTGCCTCAATTATCTCCCGGACCAGCTGGTCATTGTGTTTCTTCAGCACTTTACAGCATCTGAATTCTGCGGCACAATTTTTTGAGGGGCAATCCCTGATATGGATGCCTAGATTCCTGTTAGCCTGCTCGACGCTAAGCTTGTGTTCCTTTAGTCTTTCATTTGTGCATCTCGAAGTTTGCCCTATATACCTTTTTCCACATTTCAGAGGTATTGAATACACCACGGCTTCTGTGCACTCCATAAAAAGATTCTGGTGATTAATCGTGCACCCTTCCTGGTTTATCGGCTCTTCAGCATTGACGCGTCGGCAGAGGCTTTTTAGTTTTTTCAGGGCAGTAAGCACTACATTACCTCCAGCTTTGCGCCCAATCTTTTTCAAGCGGTGAGATAAGTTGTGCACGTATGGCAGGGCCACGGTCCGTCGCTTTTCTTTCATTTTTGGCTTCTCGCCACCTGGCTCGCCATGGGCACGCTCAAGTTTTAGGTTCTTGCTCATTTTTTCCGCAACGGACACAAGAAGGTGCGACGGGTAACCAGCCCTAGTAAGCCGGTCAACCTGCCGATGAAAACTTTGTTCCATTGAGTGGATGCACGATTTTTTGAACACATTTATTAGACAAAGCCTTGCAATTGCTCTCTTCACCAGTTTTGAATGCGCTGATTCGAATTGCAGTGGCGCCTTGTCGCCTCTGGGTTCATAGGCCCAGCAGACCTTCTCTTTGGAGAGCTCGAGTCAGATCAAGGAATTTAAAAGACCCTTGCGTGGGGACTTCGTGGGTAACAGCAAGCGGCTGAAGCGCATGACTAAAGCATGTTACTGCCTCCGAAACTGCGTCATCTGAATTCGTGCCAGAGCCATCACATAGAACCAAGTAATCGTCAACATACCGAAAGACTCCCCGGACGCTTGTTCTGGTTAGGGCGTTCTGAAGTAATCTATCTTTCTGGGCAAGAAACAAATCGCTAAGTGCTAGCACAATACATGACCCTATACAGATGCCGCGTTTCTGGAGGTACACATTCCCTTCCCACGTAACATAAGTGGACTTCAAATATACAGAAAGGAGTTCCAGGAACCCACCAGTTGAAACCCCGGAGGCATTCTGAAAAGCGACAGCACCGTGTGCATCTATACATCCTTCCACGCACTCCAATATTTCATGTTGGGGGATCGAATAATATAAATCTTTAACGTCTACAGAGCATGCTGCAATGCTGCGACGCGTCAATGCTCAAGAGCCGATAAACCAGGAAGGGTGCACGATTAATCACCAGAATCGTTTTGTGGAGTGCACAGAAGCCGTGGTGTATTCAATATCTCTGAAATGTGGAAAAAGGTATATAGGGCAAACTTCGAGATGCACAAATGAAAGACTAAAACACAAACTTAGCGTCGAGCAGGCTAACAGGAATCTAGACATCCATATCAGGGATTGCCCCTCAAAAGATTGTGCCGCAGAATTCAGACGCTGTAAAGTGCTGAAGAAACACAATGACCAGCTGGTCCGGGAGATAATTGAGGCAGCCAAGATTACCAGACTTCGTGACCAATGCGTTAGCACGCCGTCCTTGTTACTGACAAAAAAAGAACTTGAGCTTTTGCACGTGCAACCACTATCTTGAGTGCAAAAAAGAAAAAAAGTGCATGTTTCCCATGATGTGCGATCACGTGACTGCGACACGTGTGGGCAATGGTTATAAGAAGCCGTGTTTCTTTCGGAATAAATGTTGTTGAAAGTCAGCGCTTGTGGTGTCTTCTTGTCTCGTCTCTTGTCTACATTTCGCGCTGTTACTAGCAGGCTATAAGTCAGCCATTTGGCTGCATGGAGTAATGGCTGTTTACAAGAAAATTGAACTGCCTTTGCAAGTAATTCAATCTGTCATAACCATTTTGCATGCTGACTGCAGATAAGTTTTTTTTACTGTGTTTCACGTTCAGTATGAGCAAATGGTGGCTGCGGAACGAAGCTTTGGACAACAGTTGAAACATAAACTGCAAAGTGCCGCCATGCTCTCGTTAATTTGCACATATTCTACCACATTATTGACGATAGCAGTCCTAAAGACAAGAGATAATTTGCCAATTTTTCATCCCAAGGCAGTAGTAAAGTCCCTTAGGACAGCATTTGCGAAGTTTGCGAGTTCACAACAGCAACAACAAAAATGGCTATGTTTTAGTCTTGTCCAATAGTCGCCCACAACAAGTGAAAATCTGCCAAAGGCCTTATAACAGTTGTTGCAGAAATTAATTTTATTATTTATTTCTTTAATTTTGTGAGGTCAATGCCAGAATATCGAGGGCGACACTTTAACACAAAAAAGAACTGCCTACATTTTGGTTTTTACAGCAGCTGCAAATTTTCATTACAAAAATCCGCCTAATCCGCAAAATGTTGCCCGATTCCGACCACCTGCCATTTCGCAAAAGTGAGCACAGCCAGCATTTTCTTCAGAGAGCTAGCTAGTACTTTACCATTGGTGGGACCTGAGTGAATTCTGCATACAAGAACAAAGCGTTTTAGTTGGCCGGAAGGGAAAACAAGTGTGACATAAATGCAGGCATTTGTAAAAGGTATCGCCATAATGGCCTTCATAGCTGTCCATCAGCCATGCGAGGCTGAGTGCACCAAGCAATCAAGTTTCATTTTCTGATGCCGCTTCAGCAGAAACAGCATGAAGTTCCATAGGTTGAATGGCATTGCAATCTGTTATCAGCAACTACAAAAAGAAAGTGTCAATGAACTGTGACCTCCAGATAGTGAACTAGTAACCGCCTAAGCTTGGCATCTTAGTGGCACTGTTCATGCCAACTCGGATCATGCGAAGATAACAGCAACAATAGTATAAGGACCGAGGTTAGGTCCACTACAACAATGAGTGAGCCTGCAGGCCAAATACTTGAGAACCGTTCCAACCGATAGCAGGAGCAGAAGAAATTCTCTTTTATTGTTCTGCCCTTTTTCTTCTAATCTCGCAGCACGAGACACGTGCCAGAGTGTCTGCCATCTATAAAAGGCGGCCGAGGAAAATGATGATGGCTGCTAGAGGGCTCCTCCTGCCCCTTTTAGAAGAGCAGCGGTGCAGTGGTGCCCATTAAACAGCCATTGATGTCAGGCGATCGAGTACACCTGTCGTTTCAGTGGTTGTGAAGTCATTGAAAGCAGATAATGATGGCCAAGTCGCTCAATAGGCTGGTTTGACCCTGTCTATCGCCACGACTTCTTCACATCCGTTGAGGTTGATGGTAACAATTTTTTCTGTCCGCTGGAGTACCTTGAAGGGCCGTCAGAGAGGCATAAGAGATGGTTGGATGCCTTCACGCAGTACAAGAACGTGGCTAGCTGAAGGCATGTCTGCTGACAAAAACATGACTAGAGGATGCAAAAAGAACAAATTTATTTCATAGCAGCTAAAATAAGGAGCTTCAATAGCCGGTAAATCACAAAACTTGTGTGGTTGAAACCAGTAGCTTCAACAAAAAATAAAAACTAGACAACACGCTGGCCGTTTTACTTTATGTCAACTCTACTAGGATCCTTAACCCTTCGAGTGTCAATGACGTAAATATATGGCGCCATGAACAAGTCCAAAAATGGTCGATGCCATATCTTTACGGCACCGTCCATACGTTTAAAAAGTGCGCTAATTACCTAACTTCTTTTCTGTCATGTACTGCCACTATGTGGGAATACAGGGAATTTTTTTCGTGCGCGTCCCTCTCTCACTTTTTGTTGCATGGTTTGTTTTAGAGCTAGTTTGCTCCGGCGCGTCTATATACTACCGTTCGCGCACTAGCGCGCGCGCGCCGGCAGCCGGCACTTCGAGTCTTGTTCCGCGGCCGGTTTTCGGCTTCTTGCGTTTGTAAAACTGATGGCTATCTCGTTACTAATCGTTCAAAAGGCAACCACCTCTTTTTCGCTCGTTTACTGCTCAGAGGGGTGCGCATAGGAAGGATGCTGCCGTGCATGCATTTCCATTGCTTTTTTTTTTTTTTTTGACACTCACGAAAACTAATTGCCTCTGGTTGGCGATAAGACGAAGATTGGCTGAAGTTTGTCACACGTTGTGCTTTTTTGATGGGCACACAACCACACGGTTTTCTTGAGTGCGCACACCTACGCAGTTCGATTACGCTACGGATGTTCACACTAGATATTAGTGTAAGAGCAGGAACATTTGACTCTTGCAAAACATTCTCGTGTGCACATTTTCAAGGCCTTGAACTATGTGTATAAAAATCCATCCAATTTTTTAATTCTTATAACTTTATTTCCTTTTTTATTGCTGTTATTCATGAATGACGAGCACATATATACCAACAAAAAATATATTTTTTTCACTTTATGGTCACTAAAAAAAGTGCGGTAATTTTTTTTTTTTTTTCAAAATAAGTCCCTAAGAATAATTGAAATCTGCAATAAAAAAAATTTACCCTGGGTGATCGCATATGGTGAAAAAAATCGACCCTCATAGAGTTATGGACGCAGGCATGCAAACAGTGCAACTGCTGAACATAGCTGTCTGGATCGGAAGTGGCAACAGTAGCTGGTGCAAAAAATTCACCAGGCAACCGCAACGTTGTGCAATAGACCAGCACCACAGCTGTGCAGTCGAGAACTTCCTTGAAAGAGGAGCGCACACTGTAAGAGTTGGTGTCAGGCATGTCGAAAAGGGGCAGTTGGCTCATGCCTTCATCAGACTCATCCATGCTGAGGAAGTTGTTGAAGGAACATGTTCTCATTGAGAAAGAGGAGTACTGGGTTTATTTACTATATCTACATAAGGAATAGAGAATGTTACATCTCAACAGTCTAGCATGAGTGAATTGAAGCACACTGAGGTGCCGAAAAATTCTGCTTAAGTCCCCTCTGTCCTCCCTAGATCCCTAGGGCAGAGAAATCTGCCATCCCACCTCCGTCCAATTGGAGCGTCCAAAGTCACTGAAGTACACGCGTTGAGGGGAAACGTTCACACAATCACACCTGCACCTTTTTTCACTGAACACGGAGAAAAGAGGGTAGCTTCGTAGATGGGGATTGCCACGCTTGACTCAAGCTGGCACGTCTTGGTTCCTAGGATGACCCCGCAGTTAGCTGGAGAATCTCTGAAACGACCGTGTCGGTTACCGGAGTCGGTGAGGACATACACGATTTTCCAGGTGTTTCTTGCTCCCGTTGGTCAGTGAAGGCGACAATGAACGAACGAACAATACTCAGTCCACCAAACGTGTCTCGCCTCGCTGGCGCCGGTGGTCTGTCCGTGGGAGATGCATTGTTAGCTTCATGAAGCAATTCATCACAGTGGGGCAGGAGAGGCTAGAAGGTCACTACCCCCACTGGCCAATCGTAACACCTCCTCCGTAGCATCGGAAAATCTCGTTCAGCCAGTGCCGATAACCGCTGGGCAGGAACAGAATGCCTGGTGGCAAGGGGGAGGACTTGGCTTGCAGCAACCAGCTGCGAAATGCTGACTACACCCCAAAACACCTCACAATGACAGGCAGCACCAAAGCGAACTTCACAACATGGCTCAGCGCAGCAATGAAGCATCTTGGATCTCACTTTAGACCCGCCAGGCTTCAAAGAAAACATGACTGCAGAAACAACATGTAATGCATTTCGCTATGCAAATTTCAACGGAATTTTGTGCCGACAAAGTTAGCAATTATGGATGGAGTTCTACTAAATGAAAGGGGATCGTCTCGGCTTAAAAATTAGTCGGGATCCCTAAATGCAGAATGAGTTTCAAATTAGCCTGCTCAAGCCATCCGCATTGCTATGCAACTCCCTTTCCTTAATTCTAAAGGACAAGTTGTACAGCTGGAGAGTGAGGCTCAATCGAAGCAAGCGGCCATTTTTTTTTTTTTTCAACATTCAATTAAGCCATGTCAGAGGGCAGTGGTCGATCTTGAAGATAAATCTTGCACCATACAACACAACTTCTGGGCTGCCCAAGCCAAACAGGCACATTCGTTATCTGAAGCACTATAGGTTTCCTTTCTTAAAGTTAGTTTACGGCTGGCATAGAGAATAGGATGTTCCTCATTATCATTGCCAACCTGACTAAATACCCCGCCCATTCCCCTGTCGCTTGTGTCGCACTGAACTATGAATTCCTTTGTATAGTCTGGCATGCGAAGGACAGGATGAGAAAGTAATAACCTTTCCAAACCTTGGAAACCATTCTCTGTTCTCATCCCAGTGCATGTTACTCTGTGCTCCCTTCCGGAGTGTGTCTGTTAAAGGGACACTAAAGGTTACCAGAAAGTCAAGTTAAAGTGGTAGAGCAATGTTCTAGAACGTCTAAGGCGTCAATCTAATCGCGAACAGAGCTTTAGTAACCGAGAAATTGAGGTAAATGCATGACACGACTTGAGACCACCCCAGCGACATTTCGGTACAAGCCCGATGACGAAAGCACTCCTCATAATTTGTGTCACTAATACTCAACTACTCGTATTAAAAATATCATTTCATTCGATTGTATGACGGAAAAAAGTGCTACTTGTCTACGTCTATTCGATTCTAAGAAAAAATAACATTTTGACGTTACCCTTCAGTAGTATGGGTGGTCGAAAGGTTTCGTTTTCGCTCGACTCTGCGCGTTCGACTCTGCGCCGCGCACGCTTTGGAGTTTCAGTAGTTTCGTTATCACGTCGTGCAGTGCGGGTTCTGCTGGCTCGCGAAACTTTCATTTCGAACAAGCAGTGCGAATGCCACGTCCTTGTGATGTCGTGGGAAGCCCTCGTTGCTTTCCCGCTCCGGAGAGCCGGTGTCGAGGCCGCCGTCGTAGTACGCAACGACGCCGGCAGCGCGAGCCCTCAGCAGCAGGTCGCGCTCGTCAGTGCTCAAATCGCTGAAGTTGAGCCCAGCATCGCAAGCCAATCTGTCGTTGTCAGGGTCCATTGTGACGAGCGTCGAAGTTTGCATCATAGAATAAAGTACCAGTTTATGGTCGCGCGTTTCTCCTTCCGCTAGCCACCATACTCCCGCTTTCGCTCTGCTGTCGGCTCTGTCTTCGCTCTGTTTCTGGCCGCGCGTATGCGTTTTGCGCAGTAAAGCAGTAGCGCCGTCTGCGGACGCCGTTCTACTCACCGATGGCACAACGTCACTATGAGACCATGATGTCAGTACTCCTCGATCGGAGGGCGGGCGATTTGAACTGCGCTAGAGGTACGCGGAGGCTTCAGAACGCATTTTCTCTTAAAATAAATTTCTCCTTGGCACGAAACAAGCGTTTCGAGGTTTCTGGGATGGTATTTCAACAGTCCACGCTCACTTAATAGTAACCTTTAGTGTCCCTTTAAAGGACTTACTATTTGTGAATTCAGAATGTACTGTTGATATTACCCAACAAGCCCCAAAAATGAACGAATATCTGTTTTCGTGCATGGCTGTCAAAAATCTCCAATCATAGCTGGTTTCAGCTTGGTCGGTGGTCTCATGCCCTGGCGAACATGACCCAGATAAGTAACCTGTGAGCAATTAAACCTACATTTTTCCGCCTTCATCGTTAACCCAGCTTCCCTCAACTGCAATAATGCCTGCTTGAAGTGCAATACGTGCTGTTTCCGCAGTCACAAAAAATTGCAACATCATCTAGATATGGCAATGCAAACTCCTGCAAGTCTTTCAGGACAATATCCATGAACTTACAGAAACTAAACGCACATTTTTCAGCCCGAAGTTTCCTACGTCTTTGAAACAGCCAGGCCAGTAGTATTCCATAAGCAATCTTTCTTATTTGTTTATGCCTAGGTGGCCAGACCGCCCATTTCCATGACAGACCCAAAAGGTCCTCCCTGTACTTAGTAGGAACGACTAACTGATCCAGAATCCTGCCCTTTCAGTCTCTGTAGTACCGATTTAACAAGCCTCCTTTCTCTTGCATCATCACATTGCACCTAGCAATGCCTTCTTCAGCTGTTAAATGTAATTTAGCTAGGTTGACGTCATTCTTTTACTCGGCTGCCATCGACTCTCCACACGTAAGAGCCAATCAAAGTTCTTTGAGTTGAGTTGAGTTGAGTTTAATGCACACGGACACGGAAGCCACTGTAAGTGCCATTATGTCAGTGAGACGAAATGCTTCAGGCCAGTGGGTATAACTGTCTACACAACATAGTATGTAGCGAGCACCTCGGGATGGAGGCAGCGGGTCAACGATGTCTATTTGAACAGGGCGTCAGGTGGACGAAAGGAGTGAATTGGTGACTGTGTGCCGTGTTGTCTTGAAGCGTTGACAGCAAAGCCATTCGCAAGCCCAGCTGCGCACACCAGAGTGCACACTCGGCCACACAAAGGAGGAAGTAATTAGACGCCGAGGGGCATGAACTCCGGGATGACTTCCACCACATAGCTTGTCAAATACTTGATGGCAGAGTCTGAATGGATGCGTTCGACTCCTTGATACGTCCCAAGTGATAGTGCCTGAAGAAAATGGAAGGGGCATGTCAGACAGCACTAATGACACAGCAGAGGACTGGAGGTCCCGAAGCACGACGTCTGAACACTGCGCTATGGCAATTTCTTCAAGTCCAGTGCAGCCATGGATATTGCTTCAATATGAGAGAAGGCATCTGTGGCTGCGTTGACTGGGCCTCCAAGGTATCATATGTCCACGGTGAACTCGGATGAAATTGAGGTGCCATATTTCTCATGTGGTACAAGCGTCGCGATTACCACGAAAAGCAAACGTCAAAGGCTTGCGATCCGCGAGGACATGAAAGCTTGTTCCTTCCAGCAGGTGTTGGAAATGCTGAATGCCCAAGTATACCACAAGCAGCTAACAACTGAAGCGTGTTTCTGCAAACTCCGGCTTTTGGGAGAAATACCTGAGCGGGCACCAGGAGTTGAGCTGGAACCATTGTAAAACTGCACTGACAGCTGCACTAGATGCATCGGTGAAGTCGCACTTGTGCTACATGTAGAGGATGCACCAGCAGGGTGGCATCTGCCAGCAGGGTGGCATCTGCCAATGCGTTTTTGGCAGCTTGGAAGGGCTCTTCGGTGTCGGATGTCCAGGACAGTCTAACAGATGGAGCTTTAGTGGTCTTGATAAGCTCGGTCAGTGGTATAACAATTCGGGCAATGTTAGGAAGAAAACGGCAATGGAAGTTGAGCAGCCCAAGGAGCTCTCAGAGCTTTTGCAATGACATGGCGACAACATGATGCATGAGATTGAAAAATACTGGTGGCTCAAGATTGGAAGGTTTTGTGATGGTCGGGAAGTCTGACAGAATTAAGGCAAACGCAGATGATGATTTCTGTGGCACTATTCTAGTGGTTGAAGTCACAGGCACAAGGATGCCTTGTATAGACATCCTAGTCATCAAGGTGGCAAGAGCAGAAGTTAACACTACGGGTGAAGTAGGTCAGAAAATCCGCACCCAATATGGCCATGCGTACGTCTGCAACAATGAACACCCATGAGAAGGTGCGTCTGAGAGTAGTGACGGAAGTTGATGGTAAGAGAGCGCTGTATGTGGATAGAAGAGCTGTCGGCTGCTTGAAGGGGAGTGGGTTGCTTGTTTCGTTTTTTTTATTTTATTATTATTATTGTCTTTTTTTTGCATGATGCCAGTCTAGTCATGCAGCAGGAACGACACTGATGTTTGCACCGGTGTTTATGAGAAATCATCCAGCAATCTTGTCAGTGATGTGAACAGGCGGCTTGTCGTACTAAAAGAGCCACTGGCCGCCATCAGCAACTCTGCGGCATGTTTCCCAGCCAGCTGCAAGGAGAACAGCACTGACGTGTGCTGGCACCAAATTTGCTACGATACCAGCAATGTGTGCCATGATGAGGGTCGTAACGAGAGCTGGACCAAGAAGGGAATCTGAAACAGCAATTGCTGTCATGCTGACGACGATCGGGCAATGACCGTAGTGCAGTAATGGTTTAGTAAGTTCGGCAACCATTTCCTCAAGCTGAGACTGCTGATCTTGGAGGTGTGACAGCGGAACAGTTGTTGCCACAGTAACTCTTGCTGAATAATTAGTGATGCAGTCGACCAGCATTGCAAGATTGTCGAGGGACAAGTCTTCTGGTGTGGTAGCCAAGGTGACCATGAAATTCTGCGGCAGGTGCTGAAGGAACAGTTCATGCATCAGCAGGCTGTTTGCATGCAGCCTACAGTCACCGAGAAGCCACCGCATAGGACGTTGAAGTTCCGATGTTCAATGGTCACCAAGCTCCTCTTCGTCGAGAAGCTGCTGGAGGCACCTATACACGCACACACGAACTTGCATTGCAGCATCATCGTTTTGAAGTGGTCACAGGGGGTGGTCACGTGGAGCGTGTCTTGGAACTCCTCAACCACCTCTGTAGGGAGTGCCGAGACAGCATGGAGGAACCACACGTGCTGCGAGGTAATGCCCTGAAGGTCGAAGATGGCCTCCACCCGATTAAACCAGGCTGCAGGATTTGTGGCCGAAAAGACGGTAGATGAATCTGCACCATGGTGAGGCCCTCTGCGCTGGTCATTGGTTTCTCGTTCGTGGCCTTGTCCATGATGTCGCGCTCACCGTACAATCACGTCTGGGTCACCACGTTACGGGACCAAGGTTAGGCCCATTACAAGAATGAGTTAGTCGGCGAGCGAAGGACCTGAGAACCGTTCTGACCGATAGCAGGAGCATAAGAAATTTTTATTCATCCCATTTCCTTCGGATCTCGCAGCACTAGGCACGAGACACATGCGCCAGAGTGCATCATATACAAAGACAGCCGAGGAAAATGACAATGGATGCTGGAGATAGCAATGCTAGCAGCTTCCGAAATGTGCATGTGGTGCTCGCTCACCAGGAGGTTGTATCTTCATCAGGGTGGAGCAGGGCGAACAGGCTCCCCCTCGTGCTGCTTCAGAACGCCCATGTTGATATTTTTCACTTCACGTGTGGCCTATTGTTAACCGCAACTATGTTTGAAGTGTTTGTTTACCAGTATGGCTCTCTAAAAAAAAGATTCTTATATGTGGATGCAGTTTCAATAGGCAGGGTTAGAAAAATCATAAGTTCACATAATTCAAGTGGTCATTATAACCAATAGATTGTTATACAGTCAAACCCATATATATCGAACTTGAAAAAAAAAATCTGGTATTACTCAGATATGACAATTACGTGTGTATCAAGGAAAAGCAAAAGTATTTATACAATGAGATGAAGCAGCCAAACCAACTGCCAGTTCCTGCAGCGCTTCAACCTCTCGTCTTTGCGCTCAAGGCACGATCGTTGCGTCCATGCACAAGTGCCGCGTAACATGACTCCCCGGAGGACTGAGTGCTGTCATAGAGGTTGCCAAGTTTGCTGTGTACTGGCGGGGGAACGGTGGCCACAACACATGCACTACATCACTTGGAAGTGAAGTAGGAGATGATGTTTGAAGATAAAGTGGTGCGATCACACAGTTGACATTGCTGACCTTGCGAATAACCTTGTAGGGTCCGGTGTAGCAGCTGAGGAGTTTCTTGCACAGGCCTTGACATCGACAGGGCAACCAAAGTAGAACCAGAATTCCAGGAGGAAAGTTAACATTGTGTTGCCAGATGTCATAGTGTTCTTTCTGAGACACTTGCGAAGCACAGAGTTGCGCGTGAGCAAACTGACAAGCAATTTTGGCTCACGCAACGACGTCATGGGCATATGCAGTGGAAACAGTAGCTGAAGGTAGCAGTCTGTCGAATGGCAACGTCAGGTGGCGGCCATACAAAAGGAAGAACAGCGAATAGCCAGCAGTGTCATGACAGAATGCATTGTATGCAAATGTAATGTAGTATAGCATTCCAATCGCGGCGATAAACAGAGACATACATGGGCAGCACATACATCAGGGTTTTGTTGAGCATCTCGGTAAGGCCGTTCGTGGATGGCACACAGTTACCAGTTGATGCGTTGTACAGCAACTGCGAAGTATGTCTTCAGCTTTGAATAAGAACAAGTGGCTGGCATGGAGCACCGTGGTGAAGGATGACATCTCTAAGGCGGGACACCCGCGTCTTTGGTACCGAAAATCGGCCTATAATTTGAATTTTCAATTTTTATTTTCCGCATTCCTGACGCATTTCCGTGCCTATCTCCAAAATTTGGTTACAAAATACCGCGTAGTTCTTTCGTTATCGTGATCTAAAGATCCAAATCCGCAAGCGTTGTCCTTTAAATTGGGGACAAACCACACCCGATTTTCGTCGCGCATAACTCGATAACATGCTCTGCCAGCACACCATTTTGGTATCATTTGAAAGCTCACGCTTTTTTTTTTTTAATTCATCGGTCAGTAACATTGCTGGTGTTGGGGTCACGAAAAGAACAGAAAAAGAAACTCGTGGTGCACGCTATAATTTGCCAGTTTGAGCATGTAACCAAGATGGCAAGTAATGATTGGCTCCAAGGACCATGAGCGCTCAAACGACAAAAACAGCCGCCATTTGGTCTTAGTCTCGCGACTGCGACGGTGGATATGCTGGAGGTCCGACAAAGTTTTGTTCCGTGAATCATTACAGACAGAAACGTACGAGACGCAATAAACTTCCGAAAGCGATTCCATCGTCACAGTCAGCACAGGATACCCAGCATCTCGCCTCTGAAGTCGTACTGCCGGCGAACGTCGACACCTCAACTGCTTTACCGGATCACACATATTCACATGCTGGTTACACTCGCGTGAGAATTGGACATGGCTGTCGCAACTGAAGAGGAAGTGGATAAGATAAGAGCACATGAGAAAGTTACGCTGAACAAGATTGCATCTACGACAGCCATGGAGCGAAAAATTCAGCGTTTTGTTGAAGATCTGACCGCCGATAGTGCAACAGCCTAGGTCGTGAAGTTTGCTACTCTGTACGTTGCCATCGGATTTGCATCAGTGAACATTCTTCTCTGCATTTTCTCTGTAATACTTGCGGTGGTTCTGCGTAGCTGGTGCAGAGCGATCAGGATTACGACATCACTACTAAATTGACTGGTTTGCGAGAGCTGTGGTGAAGTTGCATCAGGACAGAGCTCGCAAAGAACTGAGGGCACGAACAACTAATTCTTTTGAAGTGAACATACTCGCAGTGCATGCTATGTCGTCGACCGGCAACGGCGAAACAGCCATGAATTTTACGTAATGCCTACTGATGGTCTTTGGTGCCATTTTTTCAAACTTTCACTATATCAGTTGTGAAATGTTTTTCTGTTGTTTTCTCAAAACCACAATTATGATGGTGATGCTGTATTGGAGGTGCATTATTTCTGCTTGCATTTGTGCTATCACAAATTTTTTTTTTCTAGAAAGGCAAAGCTGTGTAGAGTGCAAATAAATGACATAGCGTTGTTGCATTTACTATAAACAATTTTTTAATGTTTTTTTAGCAGTTAGATAGATTTCTTTCACTGAAGTTTGCAATGTTCTCATTTGATATACCATATTTACTCGCGTAATGATAGCACTTTTTTGTAAAAAAAAAAAAAATTGCCGCAAATTCAAGGGTGCGATTATTACGCAGATTAAATTTCCCACAACAAGAAAAATTTTTCATCCCGCATTTGCTGTGAGATGACAACAGGTCAACAAATAGACTGCTGCTGCTGTATGTAGTGCGGGACACCAAAACAAAAATGACGGCCGGCGGAGCAAGTTGAACGCGCCGAATGCGATTTTTTTTCTTCTCGTGAGTACATTACGTGCATTGAAACAGTTTCTTCCGTATCAGTAATGAATAATATTGTTAATATCAGCAAGTTTGCGGCATTAACGTAGCCATGTCCACTTTGAAGGGACAAACAGATGGGCGCACTTAGCTGCCAGTGACATAGAAACACATGGCAGGCATGCTGCGGAAACAGACATTTGTCTTCACTACCATCCTAATATGGCAGGTTTCCGCTAAGGGTGGGCGAATATCTTAGCTGTATTACAAGCGTCGGCGTATTAATGGGGTACACTTCTAAGGTATCAGTGTAGACATTGCTGGTATCGTTGCCGCTCGCGATTTGTTGCGTGCCCACGAGTGCAAACGAGAAGAATCGAAAGGCGCCTTTTCTGTAGTTGTTAACCACGACCATTATAAAACCAACACATAATAAAGGCTTAAATTTGGTTGTAGCTTATTTTTTTTGTCACGGAAGTGCGGAAAGTGATGAAAAGAATGAAATGGGCCAACTGCTTAAGAATGTCTGGTGCGTACAGACCGCTTGGTTTGTCTTGAGTCGTTCGAGTAGCATTCGACAGATGGTAAGCATGATCATTATTAGCTAGACTTGGCACACGACATATCGCTGCAGCAAGTTCGGGGTGCGATCATTACACAGGAAATAAAAAAATTTGAATTTAGACTACAAAATTCAGGGGTGCAATGATTACGCAAGTGCGATCATTATGCGAGTAAATACGGTAACATTAAGTTAGAACACCATACTTGCTTATTTGCCCTCTTTGTTAGTTCCACATCATTTTCGTATGTCGATATTTATTATGCCATGCTGTTATGATAGCTCACCTCCAAGCAAATTGTGCAGTAAAGCTGAATCTCTTCCATTTCTGGAAAGTTATTTACTCTGCAAGAAAACTGGATGTATATTTAAAACACATTGAAATACATAAACTCAGCAAGTTTCATCAAAATCAACAAAGAATTAAAATGTTTCCAGGCGCAGGGTCCCCCCTTAAGCAGAAAGTCTGCGACGTCTGCAGTGCAGCTTCTTGGAATGGCACGCATGATGGCACATCTGGTCGTGTAGTCCACTTATTGGAGACAGATGTAGGAAAAGGCCCCAGCACATCAAGGTCGACATGATAGAATGGCTCTTGTGGGATGTCTACCAGGTGCAAGAAAAGGACATTTGCGGTGCTGACAGCGATCGCAGGCGGCAACGTGGCACACAGAACAATAAAGGCCAGGCTAAAAGAATCCCCACAGCATGTGGTCGTAGGTGTGGGGGACACCGAGATGCCCAGCTGTCGGTGCGTCATGGAGATCATGCAGAACAGTAGTACGCAAGTGTCGGGGATGAACTGGCAAATATTCAGGGTCATCTGGCTGAAGGTTGCAGTAGTACAGAACGTCAACATGTAGGACAAAGCTGTGGACAGAACGGTCGGAATGGCCAAAGCAGAGATGATTGATAATGAAATGAAATAAACCATCGCGGTGCTGTTTAGTGCAGATATTGACCAAATAAGAAATAGCCAGTACACAAGCACTGGCATTGTGGTCAGGAGAGCCAACACTGTCCACCGGGTGACGTGAGAGACAGTCTGCATCCTAGTGCAATTGGCCAGACGTATATTACAACGAATTAATGCTTTTGGAGCCAGAGAGCCCAACTACCAAGGCAGCCACTCGGGTCCTACAGAGAACACAGCCAGCAAAAGCAAAGGCTGTGGTGGTCGGTAAAGACTGAGAATGGACAGCCACACAAGTACGGGTGCAATTTTGCGACCGCCCAGACTAATGCTGGGCACTTGCACTCTGCTATTGAAAAGTTTTGTTCTGGAGTAGAAAGAAGGCGGCTAGACGTCCTTGCACGTTATCTTGTGCAAAAAGCAATAGTTGACGCAAAATCTCCAGCTCCCATCCTTCTTGACCAGAACAGGAGAGGCCCATGGGCTGGAGGATGCTTCGTTGATATCTTTAGCATGTATTTTATCTACTTCATGCCGAATGACTTGACATTCAGCTTGAGACATGCGATAGGGATGTCGCCAGATAAGACTAGCAGCACTGGTATGAAGACCGTAAGTCACCAGCGATGTTTGCCCTAAGGGACAGTCGTTAGGTCGAAGATCTCCAAGTTGCTAGAAGACTACGGAGCTCAGCAGCTTCGTCAGGCTGAAGGTTAGTAGCAATCATCTTTGTAAATTCGATGGGGCGCTAGATGCAGTAAAGGTTGATTGTCTGTATCTAAGACAGATATGGCCCATGCATCAAGTGCACACACCTTTGCCACCGAAACGCCTTGCAGGAGAACTTGAGTCGAGAAGCTGCAGTCGGACAGGAAGGCGTGCTTGCCTGTCGATGACAGGCTCAAGTGTGTGCGGACAAGTGGAGACCCTGTGTAGTCAACATCAACAAGTGGAGACCCTGTGTAGTCACTGTCAGTAACAGATACATATGTGGCCGGCTTGTGATTGCAACTGTAAACAATCAACTTAGGTAAGTGAAGAGGTGTTACAGCTGGAATACTGGCAAGACAAGGAAGCTCAAGTTGAAATACAGTCGCGGTCAAAAATATTCAGTGCACGGCTCCGGGCGCTGGAGCAGCTGCGGGGCCACACCGCGGCGCTGCTATCTCCATTGGGTGCTCGTTGCGAGGGTGCACCGAGTTACGCCAACGTTTGCCCTCACTCTCATGCTGCCAAGTCACACGCTTGATAGCTTCCCGACACCTGGGGTTCCGACCGCATGCCTCTGCTCTTTACTCCGTTCCGAGGCAAGTCCCACAGGAGTAGAGTGTGCTTCACGGTCAATTGGAAGGCCTTCCGTGAGCTCTGCCAGCAGGCCGCAAACAGTGGAGATCTGCTGCAGCTGGTCGTGGAGTGCGCCAATGCTGCTACCATCCACACTACAGTCCCGGAGGGCAAGGCAGTTCCGAATATTCATCATTTGGAACTGCGAGCTGCTCGGTGTTAGGCGGAGCGCAAGGCTCCGCCCACTATGTTTCCGGAACTAAGGATGGCCTACCGTCAAATAGACGCTGTCTGCCGTTGCCATGCCCAACAATGCAGATGCCAAAGTTGGGAAAACCTTTTCACTTCCATCAGCCGCAATCCAGATGGTGCTTGAGCTTGGCGCCTGCTGAGGTCACTATTGGCTGCTCCAAGTGTACAACGCCAGTTCCTTGGCCATGGCTGTCATGATGGGCATCAGCAAGCAGGCCCTGGTCAAGCGCCTAGCAGACTGGTTTGTTGAGAGACCCCAGTCCCGCAGAACATGCCCTCGTCGGCTGCCGCAGGACACTGCCTTCCTCCCTGCCATCATCCAGAGTAGGTGGCAGCACATATCTCTGCCCTGTTCAACAAGCCTCTCCGCATGCACGAGCTCGAGTCTGTGCTGGCTCTCACACAATGACTGAGTGCTCCAGGAGCCGACGGCATAACCTGCCAGATGCTGCGAAACCTTGCAGAGCCACAACAGGAATGACTCCAGGAGCAGTTCAACGCCACCTGGAGCAATGGGGCCTGAGAGCTGGCTGATGGCTGTGGTGGTGCCCTTCGTGAAACTATGGAAGCCTGCGACATCGCTCTCTGCTTACAGGCCAGTCTCCCTTACGTCTGCAGCACGCTAGGTGATGGACAAGATGGCCCTGGCATGGCTAGAATGGATAGCTGCCCAGCTGGAGCACTTTGCAGAGCAGCAATCTGACTTCTGACAAGCACTCAACGACGAATTCCATGTATGATGTGGTGGCCACCCTGGACAATGCGAAGGGCAGCGGGGTGTCTCCATGCTGCTGCTCCTGGACGTCCAGAGTGCTTTTGACTGGCTGCCGCACTGGGTGATCGATGCTGCTCTGTACTGCTTAGGCATCATGGGATGCCTTCAGGATTCATCTCTGCCTTCCTAGTGGGCTGAAGCTTCGAAGTGCGTGTTGGCAAGGTGCTCAGCAACCCCAGAGACCCCAGAGACATCACTTTTTGCGTCCCTCAGAGATCGGTGGTGAGCCCCTTCCTCTTCAACCTAGCTCTGGCAGGACTCACAGCAGCACTACTAACAGACACCTACTACCTGCTGCGCTATCTATGCAGATGATGTGGGGTTGTGGGTTCGAGGACCCAGGAAAAGCATCGCTGCCATCCAGGGCTCACTGCAGAGGGCCCTAGAAGCAGTCATCTTTGGTGGAATTGGCCTCTGTTTCCATGGAAAAGATAGGGCAGTACTTGAACCCCCGTTGTTTGTAGCATGCCACTACGTCAAGCAGCTGTGGACTGCAAACACCACCTTTCCAGAGAAACGGGAGGTCACCTATTTGGGTCTAAATATCGATCACTGGCTCTCCTGGATTCCTGCTACAAAACTGTCACCACCTAGGTCCGAAGAGTCAAGGGAGCAGTGAACAAGCTGCAGCAAAGTGGCCGGGGCTGCACCGTCAAGTGGGCGCTGCGGATGAACCAAGCTATGACCACATCCATCCTGCTGTATGCTCTGCCACTGTTCTGTCTCCAGCCAGGAAACCGTAGCTCTAGAGACTGCACAGGAATGCAGTAATGAGCATCCTCGGTCTACCCAAGCACTACTCAGTTGCTGCCACACTGGCTGTCGCTGGATCATAGCCACTGTCGCTGCACATGCTCCACCGTGCCCTTGGGCACACTGACCATCTGCACCATGCTCCGGATGGTGGGGCTCAGCTCTTCCGACTGCGGAGCAAACTGCTATCTCACATGGGGGGCCTCTTCCAGCTCTACAAGGATTGTGGAGCGACCAGTGCCGGTGGTCACATCTTCACCACACCAGAAACCTCCGGAGGTGCACCTATCCCTAAATAGAGCAACAAAATGCCAGATGCTAGCAGCAGCACTGTAGCGGACTGCTGCTAGCGAACTCCTGGAAGAGCTAGACTGTACTGCAGCAGCAGCCTGTACCATCCCATCTGAGAGCCAGAGCAGGCAGTGCCGGCTACCTTTCCATGCAAGCTCAACAGCAGCTGAGCTGACGGGGCTCCACCTGGCTGCAGATCTCTTGGCTGACGACATCCCGAGGCAAACAGTGGTGGTGCTGAGTGACTCGAGACCAGCTCTCCAGGCACTCACCGATCACCATCGGCACGGAGTAAGAGACCCTCCTGAGAGCGTAACTCTGCTACCCCTACCGCAGAGAGGGCAGTCTCCTTCCACTGGCTGCCTTCCCACGTGGGGATCGTCGGGAAGGAGTAGGCGGATGCCCTTGCCAAGGCCGCCCACCACCCGACCGTTCCACTCACAAGAGGAGTCGCAGCATCGGACTTCTACAGTCCGCGACTGAAGCAGCTGCTAACTACCAGCCATCCAGACACCTGGGTAGCTACCAACCGAGCCCCAAAGCTTCTTCCCGAGAATGGTCTCTTGCGACGGGTCTGTTCCATGGTCCTGCGTCTGCGCACGGGCTCCATATGGAAGGCAGCCAAACTTCATGCCATGGGACGCATCGTCTCGCCGGCCTGCAGAAGCTGTGGCAATGCCGAGACCCTCGAGCACCTCCTCTGCACATGTCCTGCATTAGCTCAAAAATGCACCCGTCTAGCACCTACTGACGGTACGGACTCCCGGCTGCCTCAGCCACACACCTGCTCTTCCCGGCCCATTACCCCCTTCCAGCATTGGCAAGGCTGCTAGAATAAGTGAAGACAAACACGCCCCTAGATCACCACTAGACATCGGCCTCCCATGGGCCCATGCCTCCCTCGCTGGTCATCTCCATCCCTGAGCGATGCTGTCCAATGCTCACTGGCACCTACTCTCCTTTTTCCCCTCTATCCCCTCATCTCATCCCCCATCCCCTTTCCCTAGTATGCGGCACCACGCTCCCATATGGGCTGCAAAATAAGCGCCTTTTCTCCTCACCCAAACCCCCCAGAAGTGCGCCATTTGGCAGTTTCGCAGCTGACGATCAGTTGGAAAGAGGGTTCATCAGTGCGCACTTCCCTTCCTCCGCGCACCAGTGCCTGCTCGCATCACTTGCATACATGCACCAGCTCTGGCAGGCCCGCGTTTGGCCATTCGGCTAAGTGCACAGCACATGTACCTGGCTGTGTCTGATTTGGGTTCACCTCCCACCAGTGTGTGCTGTGCTTCCGTGCCTGGTGCCTGAATGGTCGGCGCACATGCATGCAGGCTCTCAACGAAAGAAGCGATGGCAAGGCACTGGCGCAAAGGAGTAGCAAGCAAAGAGCCACTACTTTGTTGGTGTCAATGCCCGTCCTGTCTAATGTTCCATCCTCTTTACTAGGCTCGTTACAAAGCGTTACCAGGCTCACACTGCAGAAACCATCTGAACCTGCCAGCTATGCCTGGAAGCTGTCCACCGCCGCCGTGCAAAGAACTACGACAGCACGGCAAACGAAGAAAAATGGAAGCGCCCTCCTGTACACTGACCATCAGCAGCGAAACAGCCGAGTGCCGCACTTGAAATTTATCAAGCGGGTGACACAGCCATATGAGAGTGAGGGCGAAGTTTGTCGTCATTCGATGCACCCTCATAGCAAGTGCCCGATGGAGATAGCAGCGCCGTGGCCGGCTCCTGTATCCAGAGCCATGGGCTGCGTATTTTTGGCCGCGACTGTACGTCGGTAGCAGAGTCAATGAAGGCCAAATGCATAGACAAAAAAGCCAAACCAAGAATGACGTCATTGGGGCATTGCTCAAGGATGGCAAATATGACAGTAGTATGGCGACTGGCAATGATGACACAAGCTGTACACATCCCCAAGACTGCAGGACTTATTCCGTCAGCAACACATATAGAATTGGAAGTGGCAGGCGTCAATACTTTTTTGAGGTGGCAGCGAAGGTGAGCATTCATTACGGAATTTGTGCACCAGTGTTGACAAGTACAGGCACAGTCACACCGTCAACATCAATCAAGCTTTGTCTTGTCGGCAGTACGGTTAAACCTGGATGTAACAAAGTTGACAAAAGCTTGCAATTTTTCGTTACATGCAGGTTTTCATTACATAGAGGTTTCGCGTGAAGGCTCGTACGAATAATGCAGAAACCAAACCAAATCACTCAAGACATCTGTGAAGGTGAACTCACCCTTCAAGCATTCTACAGTGAAAAAACTGCGCAATTTCTGCTTGCTTCTTCTGCACGAGTGAAGGCACAACACACCACTCCAAAGATGCTAAATCATGTAAAGCTCCTTCATCGTTGCGCGAGCCAACTAAACGATGCAAAATGTCCATTGAGTTCACCTCCTTTGCAGTAGGCACATCACACGGACTTGCCTCACAAGCACCATCATCACCGCCATCAAAATTTTGCACGCTTTCAGCTACTGCTGCATCAGTCATTTCTTCTGTAGCTACGGCAGCATTGTCGGCAAACAAAAAGTCACTCAGTTCAACGTCGTCGGGTACACCACCGCTAGTGCGTAGCTCATTCTATGCTTCGGCCACATCGGACGGAGTAGAAGGTCTTGTTCCTCCTCCTCGTCGGCACCGGCCTGTGCGTTTTTGGCTATTCTGGCCTTTAAAAAGCAATTCGCGATAACTTCTGCCCTGACTTCTTGCCAGGAGGCAGCAAGCATCTCGACTGCTTGATAAATGTCAATCTTCATCTTCCATTCCATACAGACGTCAAGAAGTATCTTCAGGATTAGTGGGCGCCGGTATTAGGGATGTACAGTTGGCCAGGAAGTAATGCAGTTCGATGTTCGACAGCTGCAGGCCTTCGACGTGGTGCACCGAGCAATTGTGCAGCAGTAGGCAAACTTGACGGCCTTGCCACTTGACGTCCTGGTTAAATTCCTTTAACCACTCAGAAAATATTGGACGAGTCAACGACGCATTGGAATTCGTCACATACTTCATGGGCATACGCTTCGTTCCCTTAAAACACCTGAGACGGGCACTTTCGCCGACAACTAGCGGGACTTCCTTGTCTGTGCCATCAAGGTTGGCGCACAGCAGAATTGTTATGCGGAGCTTGCTCTGCTTTCCGCCACGGCAGTCGCCTTTTAATGCCAGCGTGCGGCCCGCAAGCATTTGACAAAATAGGGCTGTCTCGTCGGCATTGTACATCTCAGCCGCCTCGAAGCAACTCAGAATTCCAAGCGGCTTGTCAGCCAACCACAAAGCAGCAGCATCGCTGTCTGCAGCGGCAGATTTGCCACTGAATACTCTTCCGACGACACCGTGCCGGCTCTTGAATCCCTGCAGCCACCCGTTCCTTGCCTTGAAATCGTCATAGCCCAAGATATACGCAAAATCCTTTGCCTTCTGTTGTAAAATCGCGCCACTTATGGGCACATTTCTGGCTCACGTTCCCAAAAACCATGTGAACACTGCCTTGTCCACATCAGCGTGTGTGGACAGCTTCAGTCTTTTTTCTTCGTGCTTGTTCCCGACTCTACTGCACTTCCGATACTGTGTTCTGCACTCAAAATCGTTGATGATAGGCTGCTACGTTAGGCACGGAGCGGCGCTAGGAGCCTCAATCATCATCATCATCATCATCATCATCATCATCGCCAACTTTGCTTGGTCGCAGCGATCCCAGGCGTTCGCATAGCTGCTGGTTCCTTACAGTATTAATATTCACTAATCTAGTGCATTTCTTCGGTCGAATTTTCCTTAAAGTGCAAAAGGTAATGACTGATCAGCTTTGAGAGTTACATGAAGATTAACCGCTGCAACGCGTTCGTTACATCGAGGTTGAAAATACACGGGCTTCAATGGGGGCAGTGTTGGGGAATTCAAAAACTTTGTTAAATCGAGGAATTCATTACATAGAGGGTCGTTACATCCAGGTTTAACTGTACAAGGAAAGGATTTGCAGCGGAAGTCGATGCAGCATTTCCTCTGAGATATCTATCACCAAGTTTTCCAGTCCAGAGTTCAGTGGCGAGGTCTGGCATCTACGTTGAGGGGAAGGAGATGAACAACGTGGTGGCGGTCAACGGGATGGACTACCTCATAGCAATGGCTATCGGCTGTGGAGCACAGTATAGGCGACAGGGTTGTTGCCAATAGAGGCTGTGAGCGGACAATGGCCTGAATGAGAGGAACTTAAGGCGCAGAGGAATCACCGATACCGCTGTAGAGAGCAGGAGGAGCCACCGCTTCAATTTCTCGGCGCACCACCCATGAAAGCTTAGGTGCAGGCAGAGGTCATAGGCAAAAGCCGTCTTCGCACGAGGCTGTCGCAGTGGTCTTTGGAAACTGTGCGAATGGCTTCTCAATACAGCGCCTCTTGGCCCGCTCGAAGCACCAGCATTTCTAAATGATGCCTTTTGATGGTCATGCAATTTCGGTAATTCAAGAGGTTCAATGCGTCATCCAGTACGCCCTTAAGAGGAAGCTTTAGCTCGGGCCCAACTCCGACGCAGCCTATTCAAATACATGTAAAACGCAAAAACGTTTTTCTGAGATAACCCCTGCACTAATTTTGATGAAATTTGTTGCATTTGAAAGAGAAAGTTAAATTCTAGTGACTGTTGGAAGCGGAATTTCGGTTTAGGGCTTAAATTTTCTTAACACGATTTTCAAATATTTGACCGTTTGAAAAAAATAGAAGCACAAAGTTTACAAATTCATAACTCTGCATCAAGAACTGATATCGCGGTTCTGTAAACGGCATCCATTAGATCATTGAAAGCGGACAAATTCAGTATGTCATTTTACATCTTACGTGAATTTTTACGTTGGTTACAACGGTTTTGCAAACGTTGTATGTCCCTATGATTAAATTTTTTTATATTCATGTGTAACATACCAATTTTGTCCGCTTTAGATGTACTATTAGATGCAATTCACAGAATTGTGATATCATGTTTCATTGCTGAGTTACAGAGTTGTAAACTTGATAGTTTCGTTTTTTGAAATTTTTCGATTTTTGCCAATTTTTAATAAAAAATTCACGATTAACTCAAAAATTCGAAACCAACAGTCACTAGATTTTGAGTTTTTCTTGTAAATGCAACAAACCTCGTCAAATTTGGTGCGGTGGTTGCTGAAAAAAACTAATTCTCCTTTTACATGTACATATTTAGATAGGAGCCCCCGAGCTAAAGCTTCCTCTTAAAGACATATCCAACCTTGTCGGACGCGAACATGTCAGTATCAACTTATCGACACAGCGCCAATGCATTCTGAATATAGGATATGTATGATTCAGTGGGTATCTGCACAAAAATGGCTAGCTCTTCTTTTGCAGCGGCCAACTGCCCTCCCACCCAATTCACCCAGCTTTTTCTTGCAGGCA
Organism: Dermacentor variabilis; assembly: GCF_050947875.1. Classification (NCBI taxonomy): domain Eukaryota; kingdom Metazoa; phylum Arthropoda; class Arachnida; order Ixodida; family Ixodidae; genus Dermacentor; species Dermacentor variabilis. The sequence continues at coordinate 8,682,938 of NW_027460280.1, read as the reverse complement.
CCCCAGCTTCCCAGCTCCTCCTCGTGGTTGTTAAACCACATACTTTTGCCATTCCTTTGAGGTAAAATAACATGTTCACAAGCAAGGGCATCGGATCCCAGTTGCGCCGACTCGAACGTTCATAGTAGTCCTACTGTAATATGTTAGTGCCGTGAGAAGACTGGGGCAGACACCCAAGCTCCATGAGGAAGGAAGTGAACAGGTGCATGAGCATGGAGGCACGAGGCGTAATCTCGCATTGTTCAAACCAGGCGGACAGCAGTTCCGAGCGCCTGGGATAAAAGAGGTTCTGCCGGACAAGACGTGTGTGGCAAGGTGCAGAGGGCTGTGGAGTCAAGGACGGACAAGTGTGTCCAAGGGACCAGGGCTCCAGCTGCCAGTGCTGGAGACGCTGGCTGACCCGAGAGCCACCGGTCCATGAACTGCCGCACCTGAGGTGTGTGCTGAGTAGCGTTCCAGTAAAACAGCCAAGTTAACTGCCACCTTGAGCAGCACTTCTTCCCCGCCTTGTCTTCGCGCTCAAGGCACCATTGTCATGTTGATGTGCAAGCGCCACATAACAGTATTGTGTGATTCAATATAGAACTTTTAAAGAATGCGACAACATTAGTGCTGTTACAAATTGTATGTGCTTTTTATTAAAAAAGTATACTTAATTGTGGCTTACTGTGGAACAATATAGTGCCAATTCTGCTGGGAGAGCACAAATTTTTTCACGTTATCCAAAGACTACGATCAGCTGAGACAGCAGCCTTCTAACGTTCTTGCAGAAGTGCCGGAATAGGACGAGCACACACATCAAGTTGGAGCAAGTGGGCACAGGATCCATATTGTATTCACTGTTACCTTCACTTTGTAGTGATTCATAGCATCAGTGGTGAAGTCCTCATTCTCTAGCTCTCCCATGGCCCCGGCGTCTTCATCTTTGGACACAAACTTGTCGACCATTGACTCATTAACAGTTTCTCAAAATGCTGACAAATAGCTTCGGACTTTGTCGAAACCAGCTGTAGGTTCATTTTCACTGTTGTCAACGGGAATGCGAAAAGCAGCACAATGAAAGCAGTTTGGGTTCATTTCCTTATTGATATCAGCCTGGGACACTGGTGACAGAGTTCTTTTCTCTGCACATTCAACTTGATAATTTCTAACTTTAGGGTGAATGGCAGATTTGCAGCTTCGTCCTAGGCATCAAGCAAAAACAAAGGCAATATGCGAGTTAACAATGCGCACGAACCTCCATAAGCGTGTGAGAAACAGACCAGGATTATTTTTTTAAGGGTGCCCAGCCATGTTGCAGTAGTGCTGCACAGGCATGCACACAGGTGCAGCTGGGTGAAAACACTTCTACGGAGGTGTTGGCAGCTTCTGGAGAAGTTTAGCACTGTTTCATGTTCAATATAAAAGCAGTGCCTGCTATTTTTGTTCAATGTAATACTTTCGCTATATATTCCGACTGCAACCTTAGTGTTCGGAAATTGTTCGATATAAGAGATAATTCACAATGTAAAGGGGTTTGATATAGTAGAGTTCGACTGTGTTTGGGATATTCATAAACGGGTTCAACTGTATACTCGGGAATGACAAGAGTTGTGCGAGAGTGAGTGCCCAAGTTATCTCGGGAGTGGCAATGTAAAGCCCTAACCACTGGCACACATCAGTAAGTGCAAGCGGGTGCTTTCGGGCTGAAACATGACCTTCAGTCACTCTGGCACTTTTTTGGCAGACCTAATAACTTACACCCTCCCTCAAATGACGTGGAATGACCTTCATACACTCCTTTCTGTGGACGACAGCACCACTGTGCCGCAAGTGACGTCTACAACTCTGCTGCTGCCATCGCCTAAGTTTAATAACATGGGCAGAAGAGCTGGTATAATGTGAGAACTGACATAATGACTCCATCCCATATGGATTGGAGTGCTACAATCACCACCATCAGTGCGATCTTGCTCGTGTACGTCAACTTGCAATGATTGTGCTGCAGCAGGTCTGTGGTTAACACTGCTGCGAAGACATTGGACATGGCTGTCATATGGATGGCAAAATAGATCAGTGCACGTGCTTTTTATTTTTGCTCGTTCTGTTTTCGTCTTTCTGTGCGCTGCTATCCTGGGGGGCTAATATTTGTTTAGATTTGGAATACTGTCGCAAGCACCTAAACAGCTTCAAGCAGGATTAACAAGATGCCCTTAATCAGCTCAAATGAGATATGTGATGAGGTCAACTTACTGATTGCTCCATTGATGTGTGGCTCTTCCACAGATTGGGATGTCACCACAGGTATTTGGATACACTTTGAACAAAGGCACTCTTTGCCAGTGTAGGTCACTTTTTCCCCACTGGGAAACTGTTGCCTGTAAAGAAGAAAGGAGTGTACAAATGACTAGTTATTACCCTCTGCCATAAAACTTTAGTACACAGCATGACTGAGATAGACAAAACTTCATGGACGCCCATGGGACAAAGAAGATTCAATTGGTGTCACATGGTCACCCTGTAAGTAACCTTTCAGGGTCAATGACGTAAATGCCGTGAACAAGTCCAAAATGGTCGATGCCCAATGTTTACGGCGCCGTCTGTACGTTTAAAAAGTGCGCCTATTTCCTAACTTTTTCTTTTCTGTCATGCGCTGCGACTATGTAGGAATACAGGGAACTTTTTTTGTGCGCCTCCCTCTCTCGGTTTTTTTTTTTTTTTTTTTTTAGAGTTAGTTTGCTCCGGTGCGTCTATATACTACCGCTCGCGCATTGGCGCGCAAGCGTGCGGACGGCGGCTTGAGTTTTGTTCTGCGGGCAGGTTCGGCTTCTTGCACTTGCAAATCTAATGGCCATCTCATTTCTAATCGCTCAAAGGGCGACCGCTGTTTCTCGCTCGTCTAATGCTCACGCATAGGAAGGATGCCACCTTGCATGTGTTTCCGTTTCTTTTCCTTTTCTTTTTTTTTTTTAGACTTGTGAAAACTAATTGGATCTGGTTGGCAATAAAATTAAGATTAGCGGAAGTTTGTCACATCTTTTGCTTTTTTGGCAGGCACACAACCACACAGTTTCCTTTAGTGCGAACACCTATGCAGTTCAATTACCCTATGGACGTACATAATGTAACAGCAGGAACATTTGAGACTTGCGCATTTCCAAAGCCTTGAACTATTTGTATAACAATGCGTCAACTTTTTAATTCTTATAAGTTTATTTTCTTCTTTATTGTTGTTATTCATAAAGAGTACATATATACCAACGCGATACATTTTTTTCTCACTTTACGGTCACCGTAGAAAAATTACGGTCAATATTTTTCGAAACAGGTCCCCCCCCCCCCCCCCCCAAGAAGAATTGGAATCTGAAATAAAAAAAAAAAATAGACTGAGCGGTTGCATATGGCGAATCATATGGCGAAATAAATTGACTTTGAGAGGGTTAAGAGAGTTTAATGAAGCTTGTTGTGAAAACTACTTTGGCCAGATCCTTTGACAGTAAGGGAGCCCTAGCTTGACCATGGTGCTTGAGATCCAATTGAAGTTAATTCTATTTGAATTAGGGCTACACTTCATTGTGATTTTAACAATGTTGATTGCATAATGGAACGGTTCAACTACGGCTTAATCCCATTTACGCTTGCTGTTGCCCCAGAGCATCTCTCGATTCTGTGTGTGTGCATTATGCCCTATGGTGCTTTTTAATTACATACAAGTGGCCATCCCAGAAGCTGTGAAGGGTCCTTGGCCAAGAAGGCATACAAGATTCACTGGGCCGTCAGAGCATGCAATAGAAGGCCCGCCACAGTGTACTCAAAAACAGGGGTAAGCACAAGGTTGCCAGTGTCACTGTCAGCATTTAGGCCAAACTACATGTACGCGTGCCGGTGTGCAAAAGCTCGTGCCCACACGCCTTGCGTTTCCCTTGCCTCGCGAGTAATGGCAGTTTGAACCTACATGACGTGCACCAGTGTGCACCCACTTGGCCCTCCAGATGTGCTCATCCATCCTGTCGGTACATGCTTGCCATCCTGTTGGTACTGTTGCGTGCTCCAGGGTAGCGTACCGTACTGCTGCCGAGAAGTAGCGGCGCCTGCCTATCGAAGCTCGACCGACATTACTTATTGGGTAGCGTGGAGTTGTCGGCGGGCTGCAGGCATCCGGTAGATCATGGCGACCTTAAATAGGCTCTCTACAAGTATGGGCGGGATCTTGCTTCCGTCGAATGTCACGTGACAGGCACGGAGAGAGGGCCCCCATGGGCTCCGGCTCAGGGGGGGCTGAAGGGGATGAGGTAAGCACACACGATGCCACGACCATGAGAGGCGACGGGGATGAGGTCGCTCGTGGGCTCCGGCTCAGGGAGTAGGGTGAATGACCTCTCGCCACGTGGTGTCAGACGTCAACCTTAACAGCATCTCCGGCGGGGGAGGAAGATCCCGACATGTAGGGGCCAGCAGCCGCTGTACGAGGGATCGGCGTTTCGGTATCAGGATTCCCCGTAGAGGTCACGAACCCTTCGTTCGTAGCAGGTAGATTCCGGGGAGTGGTGTTCCGTCCTCGTGGCGCTCTTCTGACTTTTCTCCTTGGTCTGGTCCGGTGAAATTGGTCTTTGCAAGCAGGTCTCGCAACTTTTCGTCTCCTGCGTGGGCAAGCAATCACCCCAGAACAGTGCCGGACCCACAACCACAAAGCAGCGAGCACAAGGCCACTCTCCCCAAAGACACACCCGGCTTTTAAAAAAAAGAAAACCCGCTACACCTTTCCCATTTCCTACGCGCGTCCTCCCCCCCTTAACACTAAAGACAGCCATTTCTTGAAAGCGCCAAGACGTGGTTATTAAAATCAGCTAACAATTGGCTTCACTTCGGAAAAACATATGAATGCACGAAAAATATGCCACGGAAACCCGGATGAGCATGAGGCTTTCGATACTCTAGGGGCAACGACTTAAACTGTCGGCATTGCCGTTAAGCTTACCCTTCTTGTAGCGAATATCGAAGGTGTACTGTTGAAGAGCCAAGCTCCAGCGCAAAAGACTACCGTTTTTCGTAGACATGGACTGCAGCCATGTGAGGGGACAGTGGTCAGTCTCTATGGTGAATCTTGAGCGAGCGATATAGCAAGCTAGTTTCTGTACCGCCCAAACTACACAGGCGCATTCCTTTTCTGATGCACTGCATGCTTCCTCACGAACTGAAAGCTTTCTACTGGCGTACAGTACAGGATGTTCGTTCTCGTCATCTCTCTTTTGACTGAGCACCACCCCCATACCCCCGTCACTGGCATCACATTGAAGAATGAATGGCTTAGAGTAGTCGGGCGCGTTCAACACTGGCTGACTCCTTAGTGCATTCTTCAGCATACTAAAAGCCTTTTCTTTTGAGTCATCCCACTTTACCGTATGTGGTTCTGTTTTTCTGAGAGCATCCGTTAAAGGACTCGCAATCTCGGAATACCGTGGCATATATCTTTGGTAATAACCCGCCAAGCCAAGGAATGATCTGATGTCCCGCTTGGTGCGTGGTTGCGGGAAGTTGTCTATCGCGGTCAGTTTAACCTCGGAAGGCCGACGATGGCCTTGCCCTATTACATGACCTAGATAAGCTACCTCCGCGCGCCCTAACTGGAATTTGGGAGCCTTAACAGTTAAGTTGGCCTCTCGTAGCCGACACAACACGGTTCGCAGGTGTTGCATATGGTCCGCCCATGATGAATCGAGATAAGGAAGTGCTAAGTCCTCCATTCCTCGTAGCACCTGGTCCATAAAGCTAGAGAAGCAATATGGCGCATTCTTCAATCCAAAACTCACGACTTTCGGACGAAAGGCTCCCATCGGGGAAATAAATGCTGCAAGCCTGCTTGCCCTCTCGGTCAATGGAACCTGCCAATACCCTCTGACTAAATCGAGCGTAGAGATGAAATTAGCACTGCTCACTTTCTCAAGCCTTTCCTCAATATGCGGTATTGGATAAGTCTGGTCCTTCGCGATTAAATTGAGCCTGCGGTAGTCGATACATGGCCGCGGCTCTTTTCCTGGGACCTCAACCAAGAGGCGAGGTATAATCACTCTCTCCTGGCTTGATTACACCTATCTCTAACATCTTGTTTATTTCAGCGGTCATGACTTCATGTTGACGAGGCGAAACGTGATAAGCTTTAGAATGAACAGGGTCCGACGAGGTTAACTCGATATCGTGAACGATCGCAGTCGTCCTGCCCGGTGTGTCTGAAAATACGTCTTTAAATTCAAACACGAGTTCCCTCAGTTCGGCCCTCCGATTGGGATTCAACTCTGCCTGTTCTACTAACTTATCAATGGTCTCGTCAATGTCTTGTCTCCTTCACTGCTTCTAACTCTCGAAAGTCGACAGGCATTTCCTCAGATTGGTTATTCAACGAGGGTTTCTCGATCATTCGCTTTTCCCCAACTTCGAAGCGTCGCGTGCGAGCCGTCCTGTCATAGTAATGCTCAGCATTGTTTTGTGCTTTACACATTTCCTGCTCAGCAATCATTATGGCAGGGCTTACGTTTAACAATTTTCTCCTACATTCTGCCTCTCGCGACATTTCAGGCTCCGCTGCTTTCCTGGTTTTTTTTATTGGCTGGCGTACTTTCCGCCTCATCCCCTATAGGGGCTATCCCGTTCAGTACTAGTCGACCAATCAGCTGTCAAACCAGTTTCTTTCACCACTGGACTTTCATCCACTGCTTTAGCCACGAGCTCCTTTGCCTTGGAACGAGTTAGGGCTTGCACTGTTCCCTTGCGTCGTAGCAAATCCTCTGATTTGTTAGAAAACAAATACGGATACTGCGGCGGAAGATGTGCCGAGACGGCGGCTTCAGTGTCCAGTACTCCGAAAGGGCCTTCAATACGAATTTTGGCCACCGGGAGACAAACACTGGAGGCCTCTACGGCTTGCCTTATCGAAGCACATTCCCCCGTGAACTGGCCTGCCTCTACGTACGACGGATGCACTACGTCCATTGTGGCTGCCGAGTCGCGAAGCACTCTACACGGTTTGCCGTTTACCACGAGGTCTCGAATGTACGGTTCAAGCAAGTTCAGATTCTCTGCGTTACTACTTAGTGACATCAACACTAGTTTGGGATTTCTGCATCCACGGAGATATGCCCCGTTTGCCGGCAGTTGTAGCAAACTACTGGTTTCTTGGCCTCGAAAGCCTTTTTCTTTTGCTTTTCTGCCCTCTGTTCGGGTGACTCCTTTTCTCCTTCGCTGTCCTCGTCACTACTTTTCCCTGAATCTGATCTTTCCTTTGTTTTATACCGACTCGACTTTGACCATCGTTTTGGCTTGTCGGGTCTGTATTTATTCATCTCCTCCTTAGGAGCTTCGCTGCCTTCGTCCGCACGGCGAGTTACGTACTCCTCAGCCAGATCGGCTGCTCTCGAAACAGTGTCTACGCCTGGCCTATCCTGAACCCAATGCTTGATGTTTACTGGCAGCCGGCGGTAGAACTGTTCTAAGGCAACGCACTGCATTGTCTTTTCGGCATCGCCGAGTGCACCCTCTTCTCTGAGCGATTACTTCAGGTTTACCTCCAAAGTGTATGCAAAATCTGAATACGACTCACTTTTGGTCTTCTCGACTTCCCTGAATTTTCGCCTGAATGCTTCCGCTGATAATCTGTACTTTTTAAGCAGATTTGCTTTGACTTCATCGAAGTCCTCTGCTTCTTTCCCCATGCGGGCGATAATATCAGCTACCTCACATGGCAGTAACGTAAGCAAGCGTTGCGGCCACGTGTTTCTCGCGAATTTTGCCTTCTCACACGTCCACTAAAACTACCAGAAAAAGACCTATGTCCCATCCTACTGCGTAGAAGTCTGTCATTCTGCGCTCGCTTTCACGTGCCTCTGTGCTTTCAGAAGCTCAATCTCTAGGCGCTTCATTTCGAGTGCGTCGCGTGCAACACGGTCGCGCTCTTCTTTGGCCTCACGTGCGGCGTGCTCGCGCTTTTCTTTTTCCTCTAGGCGCTTACGCTCTTCTTTTTCCTCTAGGCGCTTACGCTCTTCTTTTTCCTCTAGGCGCTTACGCTCTTTTTCCTCTAGGCGCTTACGCTCTTCTTTTTCTTCTTTCTCGAGGCGCTTACGCTCTTCCTCTCTCTCGTTAATGCTCTCTAGGCATTCCGTCAGTTCCTCGTCGTCTGCCCCGGTCGCTTCGATCGCCTCAATGATCTCCGGCTTTCTCTTTGATTCGGCAATTTGGAGGCCCAACTCTTTGGCCAAGCTCAACAATTCCGGCTTCTTTAGTGCCTTCAAGTTCATGGCTGCCCTTAGTGCTGCTAAACCTTCACTCTATACAACCTTGACGTACTCAAACTTCCGTCAACGGTTTAAAGAAAAATCACTGCAATGTACTTTCCAAAAAATACGTAAAAGCCAAGTGATATCTCAGTGAAGAAAAGCCATGCACTCACCACATGCAGTCATGATCCAGACACCTTCCTTCCGAACGTTGTTGCCAGGACGAAGAGGCTACGATCTTGTAGTTGTCGTCCAAGTTGGGGTCTCCAGCATTCCGTATCCCAATCGCTGCCAGCCAGTTTGTTGCGTGCTCCAGGGTAGCGTACCGTACTGCTGCCGAGAAGTAGCGGCGCCTGCCTATCGAAGCTCGACCGACATTACTTATTGGGTAGCGTGGCGTTGTCGGCGGGCTACAGGCATCCGGTAGATCATGGTGACCAAGCAGGGGCGAGACAAGCAGGGGCGAAACTTGCACGGTTTATTCAAAGGTAGTTGAAAGAAAATAAGAAAAGCATGAAGTATGAAGCCTCAAGTCTCAAGTACATTTCGGAACCCCTTAAATAGGCTCTCTACAAGTGAGGGCGGGATCTTGCTTCCGTCGAATGTCACGTGACAGGCACGGAGAGAGGGCCCCCGTGGGCTCCGGCTCAGGGGGTAGGGTGAATGACCTCTCGCCACGTGGTGTCAGACGCCAACCCTAACAGCACATGCTCCATCATTAGTGGATTGACAGAAAAAAATTTGACACCATAACCTTGTTTACATGCATGCAACAGTGGGGGCTTCGGTTCACCTGTACACTTTTCCTGCATTCACCTTGCAGGCTCCTTAGCCAGTGGCAAGGACCAACGTCCTCATAAATGTTCACCTGCGGCACAGCGTCTGCTCGGCGTCTATACTTGGCATTTGCTCGCTACTATCATCACGTACCATGCCAGAGCAGGGGAGTAAATTATGCAGTGAACTATTAGGCCTTCACAGCGTTCTGCATCGTCAATGCATCACCAGTGCTAATGATGTGGCGCCATCTGCTAACTAGAAATCAAGCCAATTCTAAGGCTCAACGCCGTGTCTGTAGTCCTAGCAGCATGAAAACAAACAGCCAATCTCAAAAATTACAGCAGAACATACCTAATGCTTTGACTTCAGCTTGAGACAAGATTTAGTGATGACGGATTGTGCCATTTGATTCTTGCTGACAGGGCACAGAGCCAGTAAAAAGCGCGAATTCGGATAGAAGGGGGTGGTCAGCCCTGTATGGGCGCTGCCATGTTGCTATAGGTGATCATGGTTAGGGTGGCTATTATGGTTACTGGCGGTAACTGTCACTAATTTCCAGTATATGACGTGCATGTGCAAAGGCCATAACATGTCACGTATTGCTATATCGCATCCTGTAGCAAAAATAAAACTAGTGCAGCTAATCATCAGTCAGTTACACCCTGAATTATATACCGCTACACAAGGATATTGCCTGTGTGCGCCTCGTACATTTGGCAGAGCTCTGAGGTACTCGCGAGATAGAGTATATATTTGTCTGGAGAATATATATGGGCTCACGCTGCACTTCGACACGTAAAATCTGTCCTGCACCATCTGTGCATGCGTGAGGTGCAGAGGCATGAGCTTTCACATGCCAGCAAGCGAATGTGCAGTTTGGCCTTTACTATGCTCAGCAGGTTCACATTATTTTCAAAAAAACAGTCAACTTTTTGCATAAAGCTCTTACGACATTTTTTGTGCATGTACATAATTGTATAGCACCTAATTGGCCCCTGACACCTTCTGTTAGTTGCCATGGGACATGACCACAACTCCTGGAGGTACCTCAAGGGAGTTGACAGGTACTCTATGAAAAGGGCACAAAACAAACAAATACTTTTCACAAATTCACAGCACTTAGTTTTGTCTTTCCTGTCCCAATTCTTTCGTTGCTCTAACATGAATGAATGTTGGGTTAAACAAAGACGATATAAACGACATGGAATTACTGATTCGACTGAGGATTATTTCTAGAGCTGCAAACCAACTTTTCTGTATGGTATCTCCCACCCAAAAGCGTGCTCTCCAGGATGGCTCTAAGCCAGAGAAGAAAAGCCTCTGTTTGGTTCTCTGTGTCCAAAATTTGATGCTAAAACCATGAATGCTGATGAAAAAGATCACTTTCTTGTAGTCATCATTCTTCCATTACTGACAGTATCATGATGCAAGCACTCATTTAGAGTTGCTACTCTCAATGTCTGGACACTTGTCTATTATTTACTTGTTGCAAGTATAGCTTTCCTAGATGGTTCATGCATCCCATCTAGTTTATTATGCTTGGGAGTAAGCATGTGCCTGTAATTTTTTGTTAGCAATGAACCATTGGTATGGTGCTTGCAAAACAGAGCGCCCTCTGCAGCACCTAGTCCCCAAAACTGCAACGCCTCAGCAGTCAACAACATGCTTTGTTCTGCAAGTTACACAATATAAAAGGATGCAACAATCCCCCACTGTAATAAATGCATCTATTAGTTTACTTTAACGAAGCTAGACTCCCCTACAAAATTGACGAAACAACCATTTCATGGTGCATGCCCACTTGGAAATGGCCTTGGACACTGCCATGCATGGCATTAAAAGATGCAATCTCCTACACTGCATGGCAAGCATCCACCTTGATGCTGCGATCTGCAGTGCGAAGGTCAAGCATCCCCACTGCAAGTTACGCCTGGAGCAAGCTACAGAAAAGAGGAGGAAGAACGAACTGGGCTCGCGCTGTGAATCTGACCGGTCAGCACTGAAACCGTTGTTGTAAATATAATCTGTAAATAGTTTGTCATCTGGAGGAAGAACGAACTGGGCTCGTGCTGTGAGTCTGACCGGTCAGCGCTGCAACCATTGCTGTAAATATAATCTGTAAATAGTTTGTCATCTTACTGACTCGTCCTTTGCGTACGAATATCTACAGAGGTTCTACAGCTACCTTAATTCTACACAAGCAGGGAGATACCTATAGAGAAAGGGGTCAGACAGGGAGACAATTTCTCCAAAGCTATTCACTGCGTGCTTACAAGAATTCAAGCTATTAAACTGGGAAGGCTTAGGAGTAAAGATCGACGGCAAATATCTCAGCAACCTTAGGTTTGCCGATGACATTGTTCTATTCAACAACAATGCAGACGAGTTACAACAATTGACTGGAGACCTTAACAGAGAGAGTGTAAGGGTGGGGTTGAATATTAATATGCAGAAGATGAAGATAATGATAAATAGCCAGGCAAAGGAACAAGAGATCAGAATCGCCAGTTGGCCACTAGAGACTGTGAAGGAGTATGCTTACCTAGGTAAATTAATCACAGGGAACCCTGATCATGAGAAGGAAATTCACAGAAGAATAAAAATAGGTTCGATCGCATACGGAAGACATTGCCAGCTCCTGACTGGAAGCTTACCATTATTATTGAAAAGTAAGGTGAGCAATCAGTGCATTTTGCCAGTGCTGACATCTGGGGCAGAGACTTGAGAGCAAGTTAAGGACCGCGCAAAGAGCGATCGAACGAAGATTGCTAGGCATAACGTTAAGAGAGAGAAAGAGAGCGGTTTGGGGGGGGATCAGAGAGCGAACGGGTATAGACGATATTCTAATTGACATCAAGAGGAAAAAATGTAGCTGGGCAGGTCATGTAATGCACCGGTTAGATAATCGTTAAAAGCACTTTTTGTTGGGCTAGTTGGTAGCTATTCATTATAAAATATGAAGACGCCAAATCAACAGACACACACAAGAGAAGAAAACGGGACAGGGCACCAATCGCAACTGTTTTATTTACAGAACGCAGGCACATATATACTGTAGTCAACACATGCGCACAGAGCAAACATTCTTTCACGCATCTAATCAAACATTCATGACGCACCATGCTCAAGAAACCTAATCTCGGCCTTATATAATGATATCGAAGTATTGCTCAAGCACAAGCTGCCTTTCTTGCCTATGTGATAGGCTTCAACCAGTTCCCTTGCTCTAGTATCTTTACTTCGGGCAAGAATCCGCACATTTGAAAAACTTGGTTCACAAGAGCGTGAGGGACAGGTCCCGATGTGCTTAGGCAAATTGGGGCCCTCTTTGCCAATTTGGCGTCTTCATATTTTATAATAATAGATAACCGTTGGACCATTAGGGTTACAGAATGGGTACCAAGAGAAGGAAAACGCAATCGAGGACGACAAAACACTAGGTGGAGCGATGAAATTAGGAAATTCGCGGGTGCTAGTTGGAATCGGTTGGCGCAGGACAGGGGTAATTGGAGATCGCAGGGAGAGGCCTTCGTCCTGCAGTGGACATAAAACATGATGATGATGATGATGATGGAGGTGGTACGCCGTGGTGGTCCGGTGAACTATGCGGCATTGAGCAAGCAGAGCTTCAACCACCTGCAACAGAAACACACGGGCTCTATCACTCAGCAGCTCCCGAGGTGGGCCATGACGAAGAATGAAACGATGGAGCAGAAACGATGTCTACCAAGTTGACAATTCCAATTTCCCTGAGTTTTCCAGGTTTTCCCTGAGTGCCGTTGCACACTTTCCTGAGTGACGCAGAACTATGCTTCATGTCAAGACGGGCTGAAACCATATCGCCTGATGCTGTCACTCTCTAGTAAGCACATGAAAAAAATAAAAAAGCGACTTAATCCAATTTGAATACTAAGGAGTACTGTTTATGTTATTCAAAAAGAGAACAGAAGGTAGGGGTTAGTAAAATGCACAGCAAATAAAGTGCCTTCGAAAAAAATTGCAAATGAAGTCGGACATTCACAAATATGAATAAAAAGGAGATGCACATAGAAGCAAATATATTCGAATATGAGCTATTTCTATCAACTGATAGCAAGCTCATGCAGTGGTATGAGGCCCGAACTCTGTCACAATTGAGATTCTCTCTCAACAGCTCGTAAGTCAACCTCAACTGTCCTGACACACTCTCAGCCCGCGCACGATGCCCGAGTGTTGTGTTTCACTGCTTTAAAGAGTTTATTTTGGTTTGGATGAGGGACACGGGCATCTCGGCATCAGCCAAAATTTTGTTTCTTGAACTTGAAAGTCTTCAAAACGGCGGCAGCAAGCTTCCTTTCCCGTTTATTCCTCAATGCATACATCATTTCTGTTCTTGTCCTCCTTCTGCCACTCGTTCACCCCAAGGACTATTTGAAGCATCTTGGCCAGTTGAACAGTCCACGACCGATTTTTAGAACTCCCTAGGGGTCGGGAAAACGTTCGAAAAATCGGCCAGCTGGAAAAAAATAAATGCGTGTCATTTACTGCCCTTAGGGGCTCAAACTGCGACAGGTACGTTCGAAAACGCTCCGAAGGCCTGTCGGTACACATATTAGGCATATCGGCGCTCGTACTGTGACAGGAAATACAGGGTGCACGCGTGTATAATTAAGGAATGCGTACTGTGTTCCGTGCCAATAGCCCCTTCCCACGCTTGTTATGCTTCACTGCAATACTTCTGCGTATGCTTCACCATGTAACATTTCTGTACAGAGGCGAAGCTGACTTTCGGGAACCGGCATTATGCAACGCATCGTGTTTTCCAAGTTTCTAAGCCAATCGCGAGGACCACAAAGGTGGAGTTCGTGCCATTGCTGACAGCAGCTAAATCTTTCAATAAAAAACTCGGCATCCAACGGCAAGAAGCTTCATAGCGAACGTCGAAGCAGCTAGGCCTAGCGTTGCTGCAGTGGTGGCAACAGCTGCCAGCGGATCGACGTGCGAGAGTGCCGGTTCGAGGTGGCGAAGTAATCAAAACGACAGCAGTGGTACCTTTGATTGCCGTTTCGGACCCACGGTCACGGCAAAACGTCCGGAAAATCGGACGGCGAAGAGCTACTGCGTCCAAAATTTCACACGTTCTGATACGTTGACTCTATGGGTTACGTGGCGGTGCCGCGAAGCTGTCCGAATTATCGAGAACCCAGAAAGTCGGTCGTTGATTGCACACTGGCAACTCCTCCAGCCGACGACAGCGCGTCAAAGACGATTCATTATGATTCCTGTCCGTTGCTCGAGCCAGCATTACCGCGACTTTCGACCCTTTCAATAAAATTGGCGCTAATTTTCTCTGAGAGAGGCCCAAATACCCTGAGTTTTCCCTGACCTTTTCCAGACTACTCAAAATCCCTGCGAATTCCCGGTTTTCCCGGTTTTCCCGGTTGGTAGACACCCTGAGAAAGGATGCATGCAACGTCACTGGCGGTCGCTGCAGGTAGAGCAGTGGTTTCGGCATAGCGTGTAAGGTGATCAACTGCGACAATAATCCATCGTTTTCCAGCGGGAGTTAGTAGTAGCGGCCAGTACAGGTCAATTCCCACACAGTCGAAGGCACGAGCAGGGCACGGAAACGGCTGTAATAATCCGTGGGCCGGATGAGGCAGAGATTTGCGGCGTTGGCATTGCGGGCACGAGCGGAGAAACTTTTGGACAAAAGTAAACATTCCTCGCCAGTAGTAATGTTGCCGCAGGCGCTCATACGTCTTCAAAACGCCTGCGTGTGCACATTGTGGGTCAGTATGGAAAGACGCGCACATGTCGGAACGCAAAGTCCTAGGGATAACCAGGAGCCACTTGCGACCATCGGGCTGGTAGTTCCGTCGATACAAGAGTTTATCCCGGACAGCAAAATGGACAGCCTGGCGACGCAGCGAGCGGGAAATGGGAGATGCAGGCGAGCCAGAAAGGAGATCCAAAAGAGAGGCCACCCAAGGATCCTTGCGCTGTTCTGATGCGAAGGTGTCGATGTCGACCGAGGATACCGCCTTAATGGTGGAGAGGGAGGCCATGTCAGCTTGCAGCGGAGAGCGGGACAGAGCGTCAGCGTCAGTGTGCTTGCGACCTGAGCGGTATATGACGTGTATGTCATATTCTTGAATGCGCAGAGCCCAGCGGGCAAGGCGTCCAGACGGGTCTTTTAAAGAGGATAACCAACAAAGGGCGTGATGGTCAGTAACCACATTGAAAGGCCTACCGTATAAATAGGGGCGAAACTTCCAGAGTGCCCAAACGATGGCCAGGCATTCTTTTTCTGTGACACTGTAATTGCATTCCGCTTTGGTCAGCGCAGGACTGGTGTAAGCAACGACGTACTCGGAGTAGCCAGACTTGCGCTGCGCAAGGACAGCGCCAAGGCCAATACCACTGGCATTGGTATGCACTTCAGGTGGGGCGGTGGGGTCGTAGTGTCGCAGTATAGGCAGAGACGTCAGGAGACGGCGTAAGGTCACGAACGCGGTGAAGCATGCAGGAGACCAGGAGGATAGGTTGTTGGCGCCACTTAAGAGTTGTGTCAGAGGTGATATTATCGAGGCAAAATTGCGAACAAAGCGCCGGAAGTAAGAACAGAGGCCGAACAGAGGCAATATATATATGCATTGATACATGCATATTGAGTGTTTCTTGTGGTCGATGCATGCGGGCGCCCCGACGAAGATGAAGAATGCTCTCTGGCTCTCAAGATGGTGTATTATACCGCCGCAATGTACCCCTCGATGATCCTGCCCTACTCCTCGTCATTCCTAAGCACCTCCGGTCAGCTGTTCTCCAAGAACTTCAGGATTTACCAATGGCAGGTCACCTCGGTGTCTCTTGCACCTACGACCGGATTCGCCAACGCTTCTTTTGGCCAGGCCTTGCCCGCTCCGTCCGGAAATACATTGCGGCATGTGAAAAATGCCAGCGCCGAAAAACACCATCGACATTCCCTGCCAGCTGCCTTCAACTGCTCAACATTTCTTCGGAGCCGTTCTTTTGCATTGGCTTGGACTTACTAGGCCCTTTCCTTCTATCCACGTCTGGCAACAAGTGGGTCGCTGTGGTGACAGATTACGCCATGCGCTACGTCATCACCAGAGCACTTCCAACAAGCTGCGCCACAGATGACGATTTTCTCTTACATGACGCGATTCTGCAGCATGGTGCTCCACACCAACTGAAGTCATCGTTGACATCCAGCAGTCCTGCTCCACCAAGCACAAGCTGACTACGTCTTATGATCCACTGACCAATGGTCTCACTGAGCGTCTGAATCGTACCCAAACAGACGTGCTTGCAAAGTATGTCTTGTCCAACCATACTGATTGGGACCTTGCCCTGCCCTATGTCACTTTTGCATATAATTCTTTGCTGTCACGATACTGCCGGTTATTCCCCATTCTTTCTGCTGTTCGGCTGAGAACCCACATTGCCACTGGTCACATCCCTTCCATCCGCCACAGCAGAGACCAGCGAGTATGCACTAGACACCATCGCCAGGGCAGCCCAAGCACACGACATTGCCGGCGCTCGCCTCCTAGCCTCTGAAGAGAAGCAACACTTGAACGATCGCCAACACAGAGACGTCCACTTTTAGCCTGGGTCTCTGGTACTGTGATCCTCGACTCGTCCCGTTGGCCTGTCAGAAAACCTTCTGTCTCGGTACACAGGCCCATGTTGAGTGCTGCGGGCCGCGACTCCAGTTACCTACGAAATCACCCCAGTCAGTACCAGTGCCTCATCTGCCCTAAATTCCACTGACATTGTGCATGTCGCACGCCTCAAGCCATATTACTCATTATGCAAAATAGAAGTGAGGCGTGCAGACAGGACACAAGAGTAGAGAAGTAGACAACACAAACGCCAACTATCAACTGAAGGGAGCACTGAGGCGAAAAAAGAAAGAAGACACAAAACTCATCTGCGCATGCTCAGGAATGGTAACACCACGTGTCAATCGGGTACACGTGCCGGTCTACGCAAGAGATAACTGTTAAGGCACTTAATCTCTTCCTTACGTAAAGTAATCGAAGGCTGACTCACGCACGCACTTCGTAGATATGCCATGTCTCTACCATAAGACGCATATCTTCATTCTTGTGCCTGTACAATATCACGCATTTATCTAACTCTGGCGTGCAGTTACAATCTCTGCAATGTAGCGAAAGATTAGAAGGCGATCCACCGGTTAACGACCTTTTATGTTCCATTAGCCTCTGATTGATACACCATCCCGTTTGCCCTACGTAGAACTGGACACAGCTAAGGGGAATTTTATAAACCACACCCATACGACAGTGAGTAAAACAGTTGCTCTTATTGTGCTTCACTGGACAAATATCTGTTCGTTTTTTGCCTTTTATCCGCTCCTTTTTATTCTGTACGGCAGCGCATATCTTACCTAGCTTATTGGGAGCAGTGAAAGCAACATTAACATCATATCTACTAGCAACTTTTTTAAGCCTGTGCGACACTGAATGTACGGAATAGCCACTACTCTTTTTTTGATATTACTGCTTTCGGTAATCACGTCCGTCCCTCTCGAAACCAACTTCTTTAGGCGCTCAGCCACAGTGGCCACCACTACACTAGTATAACCTGCGTCTAATAGGCGCCGGACCTGCGCATTAAAACTGGCGCTCATTTTGTGCATGCACGATCTGGTGAGGGAAGACTTAAGGCACGACATGGCAATTCCGGTTTTTTTACTAATTTAGAATGCTTGGATTGGAAGTTTAGCAACGGCTTCGAACATCTTGAGGATTACTGCCAACAAACATGATTTCGTTCGAAGATCAAGGAAACGTCAAGAAACTGAATTATGCGTCGCTGAGGAAATTTCTTGGTAAACTTTAATCCTCCCCCACAAAGTTTAAATTGCTCACTCACTAAGGTAGCAGCGGAATCGAATTCTTCACTATTGCAGAAAATCAGGTAATCATCAACGTAACGAAATATCTTGATAACGCTATCACCTAAGGCTTTCTCTAAGCAGTTGTCAACCTTACTCAGGTAAATGTTGCTAAGAATAGGGGCAACCTTTGAGCCAATACAAATGCCTGATTTCTGCAGAAAAACGCCATGTCTCCACCCAATCAGCATTGACTTCAAGTACATAGAATTTCTAGAAAAGCTCCCATGGAAACACCGCATCTGTCAATAAAAGCCGACTCTTGCACTTGTTCTTTAATGCACTCATTTACGGAATTTAGCAACCCGTCATGCGGCAAAGAATAATACAGGTCTTCGATATCCCTACTAAAAGCTGTACAGTCACCAGGATTTTCCTCTCTCAAATACTGAACTAGTGCCTGAGAATTACGTAGGCAAAAGGGGTCTGAAAAAACTAGTGAAGCTAGGCAGTTCTGTAGGCAACTAGCGACACAGACCTGCCACGTCCCTTTCTCTGACACTATAGCACGAAAAGGAATTTCTTGTTTATGGGTCTTTGCCGAGAAAAACAGTTCTAAGGTGAGGGATTTAGCTTTCTTGACATTACAGACAAGCCTATCAAGATTATGTCTTGACAAGAGGTCAACCGCACATTGCTTAACTACCGAAGGCTTGAGTTTTACTGGTTGCAAATTCTTTTCTATGGCTGAAATCACTTTTTCTGAAAACATGTCATCTGGCATAATTACGAAATAACCTTCCTTGTCAGATATTACTGGTCTAAGTTTATGCTCCACAAGGTAATCAACTAACGGTCAAACAAGGTCAGGCGCCTTAAAGTGAGACTGATTGTTTAATGCTAGCAATGCAATCCGAAATACAGCGTGAGCGTTCTTCTTCCGGGACGAACCTGGTTATGCAGCGCGGTATGCTTAAAACGTCAACGGGTTTTATGTTAGGCTTAAAACAGTGCTTAGGACCTAAAGCAAGGGTTCTTCTATGGTTATCACTTACTATGGCGTCTCCAAGAACAAGTACGTTATTTGACGGTAAATTATTAGAAAGGTGATTCTTCTTACTTTGTTGAAACTCCGGAAGTTTCATCCTCCATAGGAAGTCCGCATGTTGCACGGCTAACTTATTCCACTCGGCGTAGGGGCGGTTCCAATGGCGACCGTCTCCCAGGGCCGCGCAATGGACCCTTAGACACTCCTGGTAGAACCTAACTTGGCGCCATGATTCAGTGGAAATAATAGCTCCAATCCTCCTGGCATGCCCAGTTGATGGTTGAAGAATGAAGATACGCGTCTTATGGTAGAGGCATGGCATATCTACAATGGTGGAAGTGCGTGTGCGAGTCAGCCTTCGATTACTTTACATAAGGAAGAGATTAAGTGCCTTAGCAGTTATCTCTCACATAGACCGGCACGTGTACCCGATTGACACGTGGTGTTGCCATTCCTGAGCATGCGCAGATGAGTTTTGTGTCTTCTTTCTTTTTTCGCCTCAGTGCTCCTTTCAGTTGATAGTTGGCGTTCGTGTTGTCTACTTCTCTACTCTTGTGTCCTGTTTGCACGCCTCACTTCTATTTTGCATAATGAATCCTTACCAACTAGCTCAGCTTTCTAAGCTCAGCTGTCGTTCTAAGCTCCATATTACTATCCGGTTATAGATACTTAGATGCCTCGGGGCAGTGCTTCTGCCGCCGGGGATAATGATACATGCATATTGCGTGTTTCTTGTGGCCGACATACGCGGGTGCCCCGACGAAGACGACAACGCTCTCTAGTTCTCAAGCTTTCGCTGAACTGGCCAGCGCTGCATTATCCTTTGTAAATAGTCTCTAGCCTTAATCCTTCGTTCGCGTAACAAAACATACTATATATATATATATATATATATATATATATATATAGAGAGAGAGAGAGAGAGAGAGAGAGAGATATGAAGGTGAAGGAGTGGATGTTGACGTGTCGACAGCACATTCAGTGGAACAACGGGGTAGGCAGAACACGTCCGCTGAGTTGCAACTATGAATGTGGCCACCTGCGCCGAGGCACCGCAGCGCCGCGTCACAGCAGAGCTTCAGTGCATACACCCTTCTTTAAAGTCTCAAATTTTGGGATCGGCACTGTCTACTCATTCAATTCTCATCATTTTCTTTTTTTTCCCTGAATGCTGGCAAGTCAGAGAGTGCACAAAAACCATGATATAGTGTCTTGGGACACTGAAATATTTTGAAATCCTGTCGAAGCCACCAGCAAGAATTCACATTTGTAAAGCTGCAACATTAGAATTTCGTAACTTTGGCTATAGTATAGATACAAACATCCAAATGCTAACCTGCAGTCTTTGAACATCCAGGAACATACCTGCTTGCTTTTAGTTATCTGGTTGCAGTTATTTTTTTGCGAATTGCATCCCAAATCTTTGAACACAAGAAGAATTGTTACTTTTTATTGACTTAGAAAAAAGCCTAATTGAATATTTGCAATCAGCACACAAGCTTAGAATTAAAAATTAAATTATGGGGTATTAAGTGCCAAAACCACGATTTGATTATGAGGCATGCTGTAGTGTGAAACTCCGGAAACTTGGACCACCTGGGGTTCTTCAACATGCACCTAAAGTTAAGTACACAGGTATTTTCACATTTTACTCCCATCGAAATGTGGCCACCGTGGCCGGGGTTCGATCCGGCGAACTCGTGCTTTGCAGCCGAACACAATGCACAAGACTGTGCGTCCTGAAAGTTTCATGTGTCTAGAGCAAACAACAAAAATGTTTGTTCTGGACGCCAGGTCCCCCATATTTAGTGCTGTTTGTGTTTCATAGTTTTCTTAAAAATTTTGGGCTGCAGGCAACATGCGGGCCTTGATATTTATTTATTTATTTATTTACTTATTTATTTTCAATACTGCTGCTCTCCTTCGAGAGCGTGGCAGTTGGGCAGTACAATAATTCAGCTGTACAATGCAAGGAAATCAAAGTACAGGTTATACAAAAAGTATAAAAATGACATAAGCAGTGCAAGTTATACATACTATACAAGTACATATCTCAACACCAAAAACATACACAACAAAAAAGAACCTTTTTTTTTTTTTGCAGAACTCAAGCCTAATGTATACTCTATGAAGTAAAGCAAGCAAATGTTTGTTTTCATCTTGGAAATGATTTATTTTGCTACACTTTCAGCCACACGGTTGCCACATATTGTGGGCTTGTATTCAATGGGCCGTAAAATATCTATTATTGGTCAGATAAAAAAAAAAGTGCTTGCTATCTTTCATTCCTTATGCTTTATGCTATCTAACCATGCCTTACAAGTAATTTTTTATTGTGTGTGATACCTTTATTGAGTATCCTGCAAATTGATGGCCTGGGTCTAGGCCGCACCGGGGGCAGCAGAGAGAGGGTACCCTGTCTCTTGGTAGCTTCCCGGGCTTGCTGGATGGCCCAAGGTTGGTTCTGGAGATCCAGCTCTAACTGTGCTCGATTTGTGGTAACGTGTGAAGTTGGTAAGCTAGGAGAAGTGACTGCAGTTATCGCCTTCTCTCAGCTAAGATGCGCAATGAAGACTGATTCGTCTGATGCAGCTGATTGCGAAATCGATTGTCGATTTCATGGCTGGTGGAGGCATGTTAAGTGGCTTACTCAAAACTAAACGCAACAAATTGCTTGCTGGTAATAGAATAACCTCTAAATTGTAATTGAACGTGAAAACACAAGTCATAATTACTCTTATCACAAAATGGTATATTTTAATATTTATACTACCTTTGATGCCGTAGTGGTGCTGCAAGCACAACACACTATCCGTAAATGCAAAGCAAAGCCCTATTCTAAAACACTTCAGTCCTGCATGCCCTAATGCTAATATCCTCACAGCTCTTTGGGGCCCCAAAGTTTTGAGGCCCCATTCAAAAACTCTCTATTGAGGAAAAGGAGCACGAGCTTTGGGGCTGAAGACAACACTCAGTGAGTGGCCTGCTGTAGACTCGTCATGTCAATCGTGTACTTACTGTAAATACATTTCCCGTCCCGCTTCTTTCCTCCACATACATATTGCTGTGTGTCCACATACTGCTGTGTGTGACAGAGCTCCAAAGCAGACGTAGCCTGGCCACTAATAATATGACGATCAACGGAGCCGGTGCAGGGACAGCTGCCATGCCAACAGAAGCAACTGCTACCACGATGCGGACAGTCATATTGTCTCGGCGACGCAACCCAGGAACGTTTTTCGGGGGGGCTGACAATCTTGACATCTATAAATGGCTCCAAATGTACAAGCACGTCCGCACCCATAATAGGTGGAAACAAACCGTTATGCTGGCAAACAATTTTCTACCTGAAAAGCACAGCATGTGTCTGGTTTCAAAACCACGAGGAAGAACCGACAAGCTGGGAACAATGCAAGCAAAAACTCCACGAGTTGTTCGGAAAACCTGTTGGCAGTCGGCGAGCTGCACAAAAGGAACTCTAGTCCCGTGTCCAGATGTCGACCGAAAAATGTGACATACATCCAGGACGCTCTCATCCTTTGCCACAAGGTTAAGGAGCAGATGTCAGGAGAAGCCAAAGTGAACCATATACTGACGAAAATAGTGCTGTGGAAACCTGCAAGGTGGAGAGAGGTAATTAATAACGGGAAAATTAGACATCCACCCGTTTGTAGCAATTGCTACAATGGACGAATTTTTCTTCGACTGCGAGGCTTTTCTTTTGAGGAATCCATGTGGGTTTCTTTTGTAGCAATTGCTACGAACGGGTGAATGTCTCATTTTCCCTTTATTATTGAACCACATACTGAAAGGCATAGTGGACGACGCTTTTAATTTTCTGGTATACAGGGTGTCCCAGCTAACTTTAGCCAGAGTTTAAAAATATGCCGATGCACTTTAAGACAACGACCGAATGGATGTTGCCGACTATTGTATAGAGTAAGTCACATAATTTTTTGTAATCTGTTTAACTGCATAATTAGTCAATATTAATTAACGAACTTCGAAAACAACTAAGTTAGGCAAGAAATTCAAATGAGAAAGTTGTAGAGCACTTTGCAAAACATCCGATTAAACAGTTTCGAACATTTTATCTACTATTAGGCATTAGTGTTTTTCCACTTACTGTAGATGCCCACGAAATACAAAAAATACCACGCGACATGTCTGCTTGCACGCCGCGATTTCAGCACTCCCGAACTCTCCACATACACACCAACATAGCATTTAGCCGGGTATGCTGCCGCTGTGCCTGCTTATCGCTATCACAAACCACCGCGAATGAAGCTCATCGGTGGCGTAAATCGCACAGCGAACGCCTGCGTCACTGCCCTGTCGCGTATTAAGCGGCAGCACACCCTGCTAGATGTTTTGTTATGTTTGTACGAGAAATGTTCGGGAGTGCTGCAATAACGACGCGCAAATAGGCAAGTCACACTTTTTTTTTTTACTTTGCGGTCACATTTGAAGTGGAAAACATTAATACTTCATAGATAGAAAGATAGAAACTGTTCAATCGGACATTTTGCAAAGGGCTCTACAACTTTATAATTAGAATTTTTCACCGAACTATGTTGCTTCTGAAGTTGGTTAATTAATATAGACTAATTATGCAATTAGGCAGAACACAAAAAAGGTCCGACTTACTCCATACAATAGTCAGAAACATGCATTTGCTCAGTAGAACAAAAATGACCGCATAGCGTCCTTCCTTCTCAGTGCTAAGCGATCACATTTTTGGTCTAATGAGCAATATGAACTGACTGGCCAAGCAACTTGTACTTCTGAACATGCATTTGGTTACATCGCCTTAGAGTGCATCAGCATGTTTTTAAACTCTGGCTAAAGTTAGCTGGGACAATCTGTATAACAATTTTTCCACCATCGCAGACGTCGTTAATGAACACCAGCTGAGTATTCAAAATACGGGCGTTTCGTCGTCGTGCAAGGACCTTTACTCTGTGCATCAGCTGCCAACATCTAAGAGCCTCGTTCGCCACGAGATCGAAGCGGCGGCACCAGTTGGCTTCCCAGCCTATTCTAACGATTCTCAACCAACTATTTCCCTTGTGTCGTGTGCGAAGAGTTGGCAAACCTTGGAATTCAGTCTGTCTGTCCTGTCAATCAATCGAACACCTACACCTTTCCTACGATTCCTTCGCAACACCAGTACCCCCCTCGGCTTTTTGACATATCTGCGGAATGGCGAACATCCAATGACCAGCCAATTTGTTGCAACTGCAGATACATTGGCCACATTTCCAGTCACTGCCACAATACCTGGATGGCATCTCAATCTGTGTTCCCACCTTACTGTCGCTCACCAGGTACTTGTCCACCAGTGGAAGGTTCACCCTTTCCACTTATACAAACTTTTTCTGGGACACAAGTCACTCAATCTACCACATCAATACAATCTAGCTCTCATTTTTTTTATACTATTGAAAGAAGTCATTCCCTAGTTCCTGGTGTTTCAAACGGGACAGCCAAAATTTGCATTAAAAACCCTGATGAAGTCGTGTCATCATGCTATGTTTGCTAGTTTTTAAAGGCAAAGCAAGCAGTTGTCCAAAGCAGGATATTCGATACCAGTGCAGGTGCCTGTGACAAAATGTTTGCTAAAAGATTCTTGGAAGCCCAAATGGCAGGAGAGCGACGTAGCGGCCGCTGGTAGGAAAACCAGTGTGATGCCGTATATTCATGTTTCCCACCATTTGAAGAAGGTTGCCCAGGCAGTGGACATCCGAGTCGTTTTCTCTGCTCCTGATAAGCTGGGCAAGCTGGGCAAGCTTTGCAAACTTACTAACCCTAAGAAGGAAAAGCAACCAGTGTGAAAAGACATGTGAACATGTTGATTGCACTGGAGCTGTGGTATACAATTGCCCTTGTCATGCAACGATGTCTACATTGGACAGGCCGGAAGGTGTATCAACGATCGCTTGCACGAGCATAGTTACAATGTTACCAACAAAATCTCATCAAGTGGGTTCCTTGCCATGCAATACAAGACTTGTTTGTGGATGCAAACCAGTTTTTTAAAAACTGCATCATCATAGGACGCAGTCACAATCAACTGACGCACGAGATTATTGAGGCCGATGCCATCATAAAATGCGTTAAGTTGTGCGTGAGTACACCCTCCTTATAAAGATCTTTATAAGGCAATGAACTTGACTTTCTAAAGAAGTTGGCACGTGCTCAGTGAACTGCAGTCATGTGCTCTTGTGAGGTTGCTGTTTCGACTGTTTTTGTCACGTGTGCTATGGGCAGCCCATATATGCAATAGGGTCATGGAATAAAACCAGTTGGAAGTTTATGCTCATCCCATCACCTGTCCTTTTCTTTCACACTCAAACCAAGTTGCCCTAAAGCAAGACAATAATACCAAGGAATCTCATATCTTGGAGAGCTTGCTGTCAAACATGCAATTCAAGCCAGCATCTTAAATGCGCAAACAAAGCATTGTATCCCTACTGCAGATGTGGAATTCGTGGAAATAAACTGTCGCCAGTTAGCTTTGCTTTACAGCAAAGCTGTATATGGCCAGCCGATTCGTCCGTCTGTCGCCTGTATGCTGAAAACTTTTCCAGCATAACCCTATGCACATGCAGGGAAAAAAAAAAAGAAAAGAAAGAGGCGCCCGATTGGCTGTGCTAGTAGTGACGTCATTGCTCTCCGTCGCAGCCGAGCATGCACGCAGCAGTTTCTCTCTGGCTCCGAAATGGGTAGGCCAGGCGCCATACATTCTCCTGAGGAGCAAGGCAGCTTTCGATCAGCAACGTTTCGAGCAGAACCGGGAGCGAGCTTACCTACGCCATGCCAATGCTGCAGCCCGGGCACAAGAACAGGCTCATGCAGCCAAGCGCAAGCAGCAACTGCGTACCGAGGATGCGGCAGCCTACAAAGCCGTCATTTAATGAACAGTCGGGATTAACCCAGAGATAACCACTGGGGCTGCATGTCTCAGCTTTGCTGGTTAACCATCTATACAGAGTGCTTGGGCAGTGATTTTTTTTTTTTACGGAGAAGCTCTATATGGTTACCCGGGCAAATTTTCTGCTACCATGCGTGTACACAATCGCATTGACAAAGAAAAATTTTCCATCTCCAGAGCTAGCATAAAATAGTCTAGTCTTGTAGGTTCATTAGCATAAGTACCAAAACCTACAATGGATGACCCACTGTTCCTCCTAGTGTGCTCGTCACAAGTGTCAAGTCGAATTATTGATGACCCATTGTTCTCAGCGCCGCCATCGCTATAGCAGCAGTGTCCGTGTAAAGCCCGTAATAAATGTACACATATGAATCGTCCTATGTGTGTTCGTATACAGGGTGTTTCAGCGAACACTTTCAAAAATCTTGAAAAGTTGCCTGTGGCAGATATCAAAGTTCTAGTTCATGAGCTGGTCTACTTGAAGCGGCAGACAATACTTGAAAAAAAAATTTAGATGCAAAATTGATTAATCAATAAAAATTCACTCATTAAGTTTTGAACTGATTACCTTATGGCCCATATTGCAATTTACAAATTCTAGCCGTGCAGTTCGCAAGGCGGATCCACTTGAAACGAATTCTCAATATGACACCAGTTTCGAGATACTAATTCCCGAACTTTGCGGAGAAATGCATTAGCGTTCCAGTTAAGTTGTTAACCAAACATCGTTTCATGCACTGAAGCACACAAGTAATTGGAACGCCAATGCATTTCTCCGCAAAGTTCAGGAATTTATATCTCAAAAGTGGTGTCATCCTGAGAATTCGTTCCAAGTGGATCTACCTTGTGGAGTCCACTGCTAGAATTTGTAAATTGCAACATGGGTCATAAGATAACTAGCCAAAAAGTTAATTAGTGAATTCATGTTAATTAGTCAATTTTGCATTTCAATTTTTTGTGCAGCTAGTGCCCGCCGCTTCGAGTGGACCGGCTCATAAACTAGAATTGAGCTATCTGCCACCTTTTTTAGGAAACCTTTAAAAAATTTTGAAAGTGTTCACTGAAACATCCTGTATAGAATGATGTCAGTGTCACCTAGCGATCTTATCGGCAGTTCTTGAGCGGTTCCATGAGGTGGACTCTATCGTGCGCATGGAAGAGGAGCAACATGTCCTACAGCAATGACGGGAGCGACAGTGAAAATGGGCGTGCCAGCAGCGAAAAGCTGCGAAGGCCGATGGTGAATCGGTCGATGAGCCTGGCCCGCCGTGTGGCCCGACTGACAAAGACCCGCAGTCAAGAATGGCAGCCTGAGCAGAACCGGGAATGTCAGTGCCGCCGGCGGGACGCCGCTAAGGCTCGTCGTAGCAATCCCCTATCCGGCGACAATCCGCAGCATGCCTGTGACGAGCGGGCACTCGAACAGAACCGGGAACGTGAGTGGCAGCAAAGCAGCACTGGTGAGACACAGGCTTTATTTGCACACGCACGCACGCACACACACACACACACACACACACACACACACACACACACACACACACACACACACACACACACACACACACACACACACACACACACACACACACACACACACACACACACACACACACACACACACACATATATATATATATATTATGGGCATGTTCATATAAGAACTGTAATCAAGATCCCATGACCATTTCTTGTTTTTGTTTTTTTTCAAATAAATTTTTATATGTGATGGGTAAATGTGTCCAAAGGAATGAACCTTAGTTTTGCAAGAAACTTCGTAGTTTTCTCGGAAAAAAATCGTATGTCACAAAGGTGGAGAATGTCGTTTTTGTCACTTTGCAAATTTGCAAATTTGGAGCCTCACTGCATGCACAATACATTTCTTCCGCACATAAGTATGTTTTCGTTACGTCTTTGCAACTTGTACTATACGAACAAATAATAAACATTTTCTTGCTGTGTCAATCTTCTAAATAAAAAATCGCACACTTCGCTTCCGGAGCTGTGCGGTGTAAACAAGGCACTTTTCAGGGCAAGATGCATAAAGATCTCCACACTGAATCTTTTTCTCAATATTTTTCAGCTACTTTTACTCACTTTAGGCAAGTTTTGCAGCTCTACACTCGACAGACATTTTTCAATATGGCCTCAAAATTGGCCAAGTTCAAAAACGTCAAAGAAGTGACAACTTTGACTTGGATTTAAAAAAAAAACATCGAATTTCATTAAAATTTGCCTGAATAATCTTCAATACTCAATAATTATAAGGCACGAAAACAGAGTTCCTTATATTGTTTTAAAGTATGAAAATAAATACAAAACAGACTTCATGATTTCAAGCCCTACGACTGCTGAGAAATCCCTCTTAGGATGTGCAATCATGAGAAGATGGATTTAGTATTGGTCTTTTGTGGGTAAATTTTAAACGCTACAGTTGCTGAGTTCATAAGTGTAATCTGTAACTTTTTTTCTTTTACAATCAAAGGTCTAAATCTTACAATCAAAGGTCGCTTTGGTAATCTTCTAACAGTGGGACTTCAATTATTGTAAGCATATATTAACACATTATTTTGGAGTGACATGTGCTTAGTGGTAGTTTATGCAAACATTTAATGCACCAGTCGCTACTGTCAAGATGCCTTTAACGAGCTGCAAACGCTCCAGGGATGACGTGACCCTGAATTTCATAGCACCATGTGTGCCGCCACTGCACCTAGGCTTTAGCCGCCACTATCATCTTGCCATCGCTATGCACCCAATGCCTGGCAGTTATGCCTCAGGCTTCGACCTTTGACCGAGACAGCCCCCATGAGCGGATGTTATTCGGATCTCGAGTTTCGCGTGTCGTTTTGCAGGCTTGGTAGATGGTGGGGTCGTTTTCTGTACTTGTGTGTTTTCTATGTGCTGGAGGGCTTTCTCGACAAGCATACTTGGTATCTCAGTCTCAGCTCGTACGGAACCAGCGTCAGTGTCGACGGCGGGCAGCCTGTGTTAAAAATCTGTCCATCTGTCCATTTTTTTTGGGGGGGGGAAAGCAGCCCTGGGCCCTGCATCCGTCACCTGCTCTTCTGTCCCACGATAATCTTCGGAAGTGGTTAGCTTTTGCATTCATGAAGAGATTTCTGCAGCGAACGTTTTGTGCTAACTACTCAAAAAGGCATAGACAGAGGATTGAAAAAGAATGCAATTTTCGCAGTGTGAAGACACTCAATGTCGCTGCTCTCAAAAAAGTCCTATTTCCCGAAGAAGCTCTCCGAGTACGAGAAAGTGACTTCATCTGTCACAATTGTTACCATCGGTTCAAGGAAGACAGATAATATGCAGGCAGAGTCAACCGAAACATTCGAAGAATTCCGCCTTGGGGAAGAAATCGTAGAAAATTTAAACTCCCAGTGCGAGCCTTACCTCCGAAATGTAATGCCCTCATGTAATGTCTCAACAGAGACCTTTGAGGAAATGAATAAATAAATCTCGCCCCTAAAGCCACTGAGCGCTTTAAAAAACGCCTCAGACTTTCCTGTGCAAAGCGAAAGCAGGAAGAGGTGTCAAGAGCTATGGTGACAAAAATCCGATCAGGGATACACGCAGCATATAATATCCCAGAGACTTCGCATGCGTCACAAGAAAAGTGTGCGCAATGCAGCAGCTAGGAAGACAACCAACATGCTGCCTACAATAGGTGTACGTCCTTTCAAGAGTGTTGCCAGCTGCTGACACTGCTACCACGCAACCTAACCGTGGAATATGTGCAGGAAGTTATTCCAGAGGCAACAAGGTACATTGTCCAAAAATCGAAGAACATGGTGGATGAAGAAGGCGTATGGTCAACACAGGAGAGATATACAAGATGTAAACTACAACACGAAGACATTACCACCATTTTAGAATATTACACCATGGATGAACTCGATTGCTCTAGACAGACACCAAACAAAAAGGATGTTGTGAGAAGTGAAAAGGAGGGAGAGAAGGAATGTGTACCTAAACGCTTCATGACGCGGTCCTTGTGAGAAGTATTCCGCCTCTACAAGTAAGCTCACCCGGCCTCCCAGGTTGGCCTCACAAAATTCATATCGTTGCACCATAAGTGGGTGAAATGCTCGCCATAGTGGCAAGTGTGTGTTTGCGTGTGTTGCGCAAACTTTCAGTTGTGCCTCGTGGGACTGCAGAACGCCTCCAGAAGGTTGCTTTCTCCCGGTGATATGCAGAGTCCTGCGTATGCCAGGAACCTACTGCGTCATGTTTCCTCAGGAATTGAGCACTGTCCACAAGATGGCATTTTCACTTTGGAAAATTTCGAAATGAGCAGCGAGGATGAGGTATTGATTGCTTCATGGGAATACGGTGCGCTAGTTAAAAAAAACTGACCACTTCATCATTTATGGGGGGACGTGGCTTTGAAGATCAACTTCCTTATTCATTCATGGATTTTGATGAAAATTGGCACAAACGTTTAGAATGCCTCCCTGATGCTTCCATAAAAGTTTCAGAGCGATATCTTGAAAACATTTTATTCAATTTTATTGAGCAGAATTTTTCTCCCTCTAACTTTCTGGAGAGCCTGGGGAACTTAAAAAATGTGATAGAAGGCTTGTTAAGTATTCACTGCATAGCTAAATGCGTGGTAAAGGTCGTGACAGTCTTGCATTTTTTTTTTCGCAACACAAGTTTTTTGGAGTACCATATTTTATGTTACCTTCGCCTCAAGCACACTTTCGGGGTAGATGAATAGCCATATCGTAAACTTACAAAGGGTCATGATAAGAAAGTGAGAATGTCGCGACCTGCACTGTAGCCCAAGGAATGTGACAAAAAAAAAAACGGTGTCAAAATATGTTAAACGGTAACAAAGAAATCAGCTCCAGAAACTGAGCAGAAAGGCAGAAAAACAGTTTTGAGAAAACGGCTCTCAAAGTTTCACCTTCTCCTCAGTTCTCTAAAAGGCACCAAATTTGTAGTCTTTGGGGTGTTTTGTGATGTGGGGCTTCTTGTACATATGGCCTCTAGTCTGGTGTGCTTCCCCCCCCCCTTTTTTCTTTTTATAGGGCATTCTTTGCTGTTGCTGCTCTACAAAGAGCATGGTGCCTAAGTTTCAAACCAATTAATGTGCAGAACTCTGTGTGGGCATGAATATAGTTCCAGCTTACATTCAGGCAGCCTGTACCCACAGCGTGCCCGATTGATAGCAACCTCCAGTACAATCAGTGAGGCATTTTTTTTTTCTTTTCGTAGAATTGACCATGTTACTGAATAAAGGCTCTGGGTGTCAGCAGCCTCCTAAGTCATCTTTACTTGACAATGGCTGTAGAACTTAGGATAAGAGAGCCAGGGATAGATTTGCAGCTGCTAGGTGCTTTCCAGAATTGTACTTTTGTATGATGCCTCAATCACTTCTGCAGCCAGGCGTCTGTGCTAGCCCAAGGGGCCTAGTGAACAGAGCTCATGATGAGGTTCCCTTTATGACGGAGTGGTATGATAGATATTGTTAGGAGCTATCGTGACAATATGATAATAGAGTGAACGCGCAATATGCTAAGTTGCGGGTCCGAGGTGCCGATATGCGAAATGCCTAGCCGCAGATACAAGGAGCCGACGCGCGATATGCTTAGTCGCGCAGTTCAAGGTGCCGACGCGCGATGCACCTAGTCGCGAAGTCCGCGGTGCCGACACGCGAAATGCCTAGTAGCGGGCTCGTGGAGTCGACACTCGACGCGCTTATTCACACAGTGCGAAATGCCGACGCGCGAAATGCCTAGTCACGGACTCAGGGAGTCAATACTCGATGTGATTACTCGCGCAGTCCGAGGTGCCGATGCACAAAATGCTTAGGCGAGGGTCCGAGATGTCCGCGCCTCATGTGCTTTATCGCCGAGTAGGAGACTCCCTAGGCACGAAATGCTTAGCCGCGTGCCCGAGGACTGCGTGCGCGATGTGCTTCTTCACGAATTCTGAAACACAGAGTGCTGAAAGGCAGAGCTGCATGTCCGAGGATTCCGCGCGTGAGCCTTGGTCATGAAATTGGCGTCGCCGATGCTCGGAATGCTTAGCCGCGAGTGTGAAACGTCCACAAGCATAGGGATCGGCCACGCTACAGCGATGTCCACGTAGCGCCCGTTTTGACTCGTCGAGATTGCGGCGAGTGGAGATGTCCAGACTCGCGACGTGCAAAGAGCCGAGCAGACGACGCGAGCGCCGGACCAATGGCGAGCCGCGCTGGAGTCACGTGGCAGGCACGGCCAATCGCAGACTCCGGCACGGCCTTCAATCATTTGCTTTTTGTGCGCTTGTTTCTGTATGGAGGAGATAGCTGAAGAAGCAAATTTAAAGACGGGAGAAATGCGCTTCCTACGAGACCAAGATGGCGGCGCTCGGTCACGCCGTTCCGAAGATATTGTGGCTTGAAAAACGCTGTTTCTTGATTTCCGCGAGATTTTTCGCCACCTTGGCTGATAAAACAATTTTTTAGAGCACTTCTAAGTGGTTTAAAGTGATATTTGGATTTCAGATAGAAAAAGGGTTATGGAAACTGAAAATGTGATTTTCAAAAAATCAATTTTTTTTTGGCAATTTTTCGCGAGTCGAAAGCCGCGTCCCCGCTTAAGAATTTTTAAGAATGACCATGAAATGGATTCCCCACAACTATATCAGATCTGTGCAAGCAAAAGTAATACATGAAGAAAAACACAGCTGCGAGAGAGGTGCAACTGTTTTGCATTTTGATTTCGCTGAAAACTGGACAGTTGTGCTTAGACACGCAGTACAAGCATACCATTGGCAGAAAAAGCAAGTCACCGTGTTTACCTGCGTTGTCACATCAAGAGAATTGACTTGGAACTACGCCGTTATTTCCGACAATATGTCTCATGATTCAGCTCATGCATGCTTGGCTCTGTCGAAAATCAAAGCACACCTCGAAGACAACACGCCAATCTACACCAAGATAACATATGTGAGCGACGGGGCTCCTGCTTACTTCAAGAATAAATATAAGTTTCATGAGCTGCAACGCAGTGAATGTCAAGAGACGAAATGGATGTTTTCGGCCACTGGACATGGCAAAAATGCTTGCGACGGCGTTGGTGGGCCTGTGAAACATCGAGCATCACACCACAACTTGCGGAAGCCGGCAAGTGAGGCCATACAAACAGCCAGTGGCTTCATGGACGCAATTCAAGGAACGCTAAAGAACATAACCATTCTGGAGCTCCCACAGAAGGAGCTTGCAGGCTTTCGCGAAATGAAGGAAGAATGGAAAATGGCAAAGTGCCTGGAGTTCAGACGCTCGACATATGGAAGTATGTTCAATCAAATGAAGGCAGTGCATCCTACGTCCACCGCTGCTTCGGAATGGAAGAGACTGATCTGGGGGGGGGGGGGGGGGGGGTTGTGCTTCGGGCTGGACAATATACTGTGCGCATACCAAAGTCAACTGCTGCCATTTATTTCTTGTTACGATTTTCTGAATTGCAATCTGCACATAAAGCAGCATACCATTTGTAAATTGCGTCCAGATTAAAACTCCTGCTGATTAAAAACCTTGCAGATAATAATAATATTTGGGGTTTTACGTGCCAAAACCACTTTCTGATTATGAGGCACGCCGTAGTGGAGGACTCCGGAAATTTTGACCACCTGGGGTTCTTTAACGTGCACCTAAATCTAAGCACACGGGTGTTTTCGCATTTCGCCCCCATCGAAATGCGGCCGCCGTGGCCGGGATTCGATCCCGCGACCTCGTGCTCAGCAGCCCAACACCATAGCCACTGAGCAACCACGGCGGGTAACCTTGCAGATAAGTTGTCC
The DNA here is from genome assembly GCF_050947875.1 of Dermacentor variabilis. Taxonomy (NCBI): domain Eukaryota; kingdom Metazoa; phylum Arthropoda; class Arachnida; order Ixodida; family Ixodidae; genus Dermacentor; species Dermacentor variabilis. The sequence goes on along the minus strand of NW_027460280.1, from coordinate 8,649,261 downwards.
CTCTCAGAAGACGACGTTTTGTCTCCTGACAGTGCCCTGTAGAACCATTGAACACAGAGGTAAACAGATGCAGGTACGGAAACGTCGGCTTTAGAAACACATTAACATAAATTTTTATATATAAAAATTTTTCTAAGCACCGAGAAATGATTAATATTTTTAAAGAATTGATTACACACCAATGTAACTTAGGATGATAAAATAGAGAATACAAAAAACATTTGACCGCCACCAGCCAGTTCTTGAGACATCAGGTGAAAGTGAATTTATTCCCATTTTGACGCATTAAGAACGCCGCTAACAAGAGAGTAGAAGCTCTACAAACATTGAGGATGGTTTGGATATTGTGGTAAATAATATGTAACCAAGTTCAGCGAGTGCTAAAACAAATTTCTGACAGTTACTATTTTTAAGAGGCAGTAATGAGCAACTCTAGATAACAAGAACATGAACTCAGCTTTGTATTCATTTTCATACTTTAAAACAATATAATGCAGCACTTTTTGGGTACCTTAAAATTATAGAGTATGTAGGATTATTCAGGCAAATCTTAATGAAATTTGTTTTTTTTTAATTCAAGTCAAAATTGTCACTTTTTGATGTTTTTGAACTTCGGCCAATTTTGAGGCCACATTGAAATATATCTGTCAAGTGTAGAGCTACTAAACTTGCTTAAGTGAGTAAAAGTAGCTGGAAAATACTGATAAAAAGATTCAGTGTGTAGATATTTACGCATCTTACGCTGACGCTGACCTGAAAAGTGCCTTTTTTGCACCGCATAGCTCAGGAAGCGAAGTTTTCAATATTTTATTTAGAAGATTGACACAGCAAGAAAATGTTTTTTTATTTGCTCGTACAGTACAAGTTGCAAAGAGGCAACGAAAAAATACTTATGTGCGGAAAAAATTTATTGTGCATGCAGTGAGGCGCCAAACTTGCAACTTTGCAAAGTGGCAAAAACGGCATTCTTCACCTCTTGTAACATAAGATTTTTCCCCGAGAAAACTTCGAAGCAAAACTAAGGTTCATTCCTTTGTGTGGACACATTTACCCATCAAATATAAAAATTTCATTGAAAACAAAAAATGGTCATGGGGCCTCAATTACCGTTCTTAGCTGAACATGCCCCATTATATATATATATATATATATATATATATATATATATATATATATATATATATATATATATATATATATATATATATATAGTCATACATATGTATAATTTTGTCATTTTAGAATGTAGAACAGCTTCTTTGGTCATTCTTCACGAAGTGGAAGGGCCGATGAAGCTATTTTGGGGGGGGGCGGGGTTCTTGCTTTCTGCAACAACAAAATTCTCGATACAGTGGAATTTTTGGGCACCGATGAATTTTGTTGCAGGATTAGAGTTTACTTGCAAAGTGCAAAGGAACACAGGCAATGTAGCCCATCTGTGCAACCTGTTGGCAGACCACCATTTTGATTTGCATTCACAAAATTTTGTGGAAGTTTTCACCTGCAAATTTCGTGGTAAATATGGAAAGCTGAGAGCACCCCAAGCATGAAGGCCCCTTGTGGCCAGAAGTGAATCCGAAACCAGACCCTACATGAATGGGAGTACCGTAATTTTGCACATAACCCGCACCAAAATTTCAAAAAAAGAAATTAACAGTAAAGTGCGGATTACCCATATGCGAATTTCGCCATTAAGTGTGGCTTCACAGCAGCGTGCACTTCACTGCTGTGAAGCCACACCTCAATGCAAGGTGAACCACACCTCAAGGCAGTGAACCAAACCTCCCCACCCCTGTGTGTTGAAGTTCCCTTCTCCCCCTTTCATGGTCGCCCATTCACTTACGCTTTACGGGTTGCCATTTTGCATTTAGTAGTTAGCGAGTAGCACACGTGGCGCCAGCAAACTCATATGTCACCTGTTCCCACGGCGCTCCCTCAGTCTGCGCGAAGCGCTTCGCGATTCAGCTGTGAGCCAAATCACCGTTGGGATTTTCGGTTCCGTCGCATTTGCCCCGTTGCCGATGCGAGGGCTTCTACATCCGTGCTGTCATCTGCTGTCATGCGAGTGCTAGCTGCGAAGCGATCCGATTCACGTCCGATATCATGCGACTGATTCGTCTGCGATTTGACCGATTCGTCCGTGAATCCAGCTTTGTCAGCATCGCGAATAAAACAGAGCTGCTTGTCGAAGACACGACATAAACGAGTCTTGCATTCACAAATGGAGCCTGTTTTTGCAAACACTTGAGCAGTGTTGTATGCAGTTACTTCAAAGGATTATAAGCAGAGATTTTTTTTTTTCCTTTCCAGGCTGCTGTAATTGGGTGTGCGGATTATGCGCGGTGACTGGTTATATGCACAAAAATACAATATGCATTGGCATGTGTTAGAATTAAATTTGAGAGCTGGCATCTTCCTTGGCATGCAGAAGCAACACTCCAGCTCTGACGCCTGGCATCTCTCTATCCATGTTAGGAAACACTAGCTGAGCCAACTAATAGATCTGAGCAAACTCTGGAAGCAGCATGATGTAATCACCAGCTCACAGCTAAGACAAAAATTTTGTGGCCCAAGTGTCTTTTTTACTTTTTTATTGACTAAATAAATTACAATACCAAACCAATTCCTCAAGAGCGCCATAAATAATTATTTACAGAATTTTATGGGAACACTTCAAAAAGTGCGCCAAGTGCAGTGCAGTTTCAGACATGAAAAAGGATACTACCGTATTTACTTGTGTAAGGCAGGCCCATGTGTAAGAGTCCCACCACCACTTTGGAGTGTAAAAATTAAAAAAGAGAAAGAAAGTTTCCCAAATTGTCAAGCACGTAGCCACATGCTGGTTAATTTCTGCAAGTCATTAATAGCTGGCATTAATTGGTGTACTGCTGACGATGGCATCATCAACATGTGCCAAATCAAGTGGCATAGAAGGCATATATCCAGCACACTATCGGCTGCGCTGTCCTCCTATCGTGCTATCGTGCTATCGTGCTATCCAGTCCTATCGGCTGTGCTGCTGCTCGCTGTTTAGCTGCCTCATGCTTTCGGGTGCATGAAAAGAGCACTGCTGCAAAAAGTGTGCCTGTAGATATTGAACACGTGGCATGCATTTGTGTCATCGAGAGCTTCAATGTAATGGGAACTGCACGGAGGATGCCAATGAGGTCAATGATGATGATGAATACCATATTTACTCTCATAATGATCGCACTTTCTTGTAAAAAAAAAATTTGACGCAAATTCAGGGGTGCGATCATTACGCGGGTTAAATTTTCCGCAATAAAAAAAGTTTTTTTTTTTTCATTTTGAATTTGCTGCAGGATTACAACAGGTCAACAAATAGGCGGCTGCCCCTGTATGTAGTGCGGGACACCAAAACAAAGATGGCGGCCGACGGAGCAAGCCGAACGTACCGAACGAGATTTTTTTTTCTTCTCGTGAGTACATTATGTGCATTGAAACAGTTTCTTCCCTATCAGTAATGAATAATATCGGCAAGTTTGCGGCAATAATGTAGCCATGTCCACTTTGAGGGGACAGAAACTGATGGGTGCGCTTAGCTGCCAGTGATGGAGAGCATGCTGCAGAAACTGCAGCATTTGTCTTCACTACTATTCCAATATGGCACGTTTTCACTAAGGGTGGGCCTAGCCGTGTTACAAGCGTCGGCGTATGAATAGGGCACACTTCTAACGTGTCAGTGTAAACGTGGCTGCTATCGTTGCCGCTCGAGATTTGTTGCGCACCCACAAGTGCAGACGAGAAGAACCGAAAGGCACCTTTTCTTTTGTTGTTGTTGTTGACCACAGCCATTATAAAGCCTACACATAATAAAGGCGAGTTTGGTTGTAGCCTTTTTTTTTTTTTGTCATGGAAGTGCAGAAAGTGATGAAAGGAATGAAATGGGGCATCTCCTTAAGAATGTTTGGTGCTTGCAGACCGCTTGGTTTGTCGTGAGTCGTTCGCGTAGGATTCGACAGATAGCGCGATCATTATTAGCTAGACTTGGCACATGACATAGCGCTGCAGCAAGTTCGGGGTGCGATCATTACACTGGAAATAAAATAAGTGAATTACGAAAAAATTCAAGGGTGCGATCATTATGAGAGTAAATACGATGATGATGTGTGGTGTTTTGTGGCGCAAGGGCCAGGTTTGGCCAAAGAGAGCCATGACACGTGGTAATGTTGACGATGAATTATGGAAGATGTGACATGGCTGTAAAGTGGCCTAAAAATAGTCGCTGTAAAGTGCTTAAAATCTACATACTATAAAATTATGGCGATGACTAATGACGAATACTATGACCATTAAAATCCATCGTAGAAAAATGATGCAAAATGTAAAATATATAAGATCGTAAAATTACTTGGAGCACTGCTGCCTCGCCAGAGCCCTTGAAACACAAGGGCCTAGAGGCATGTGCTATACTAAAGAGCTATCACAGCGGCATCCTCTGAAGAGAGGACCCGCTACGAACATGTGGGGCTAAAAAACATGCAGGACAACATCTTTCAGGAAACTTAGGACTGCGTTGGTGTCAAATAAAGGTTCTGGGCCGAGTAGCATTACGGGATGTAGAGGGATGTGCTGCCGGTATGCTAGGGAAAAATGTTTCCTTCTTTCAGATTCGGCTGCCCGACACTCCAGGAGGACGTGGAGGACGGTCAGCCTCTCCCCGCATCTACCGCAGGTTGGAGGATCATTTTCAGTGAGTAAATAGTTACGCGTGCCAAATGTGTGTCCTATTCTGAGGCGACAGAATAGGACATCTGTTCGCCGCGATTTTGTTACGGAGGGCCAAGAACCTATGTGGCCAAGAACCTAACTGTGGCTTTATCACGTGCAGTTTGTTATTTACTTCTGCGTCCCACATACGTTGCCAGTGGTTTCGTAGTTTTCTTCTTAAGAAAGGCTTCAGGTCTGTGACAGGGACCGAAGCAGTAGGACTAACTGCATGCAATGAAATTGATGTAGCCATCTGGTCCGCTAGAACGTTTCCCTCGATACCCTTATGTCCAGGCACCCAGCATATAATCACATGTTGGTTAGATATATATGTTTTACACAGTACGGAGTAGAGTTCATTAATTACCGGATTTTTCTGGTTACAGAAAGACATCAAGGCCTTCACAACACTAAGTGAGTCCGTATATACAACTGATTTCTTGAGTTTTGATTTATTTATATGCTTTACGACCGACAGCAGTGCGTAAGCCTCAGCAGTAAAGATACTAGTTTCCGGATGCAGTACATCGGTTTCCGAGAAGGATGGACCGACGGCTGCATAGGACACCCCGTCGTGTGACTTCGATGCGTCTGTGTAGAACTCCGTGCAGGAGTGTTTGTGCTGGAGTTCCCAGAAATGCATTTGGATTTCAATGTCTGAAGCGTGTTTTGTAACTTGCATGAAAGATATACCGCATTGTATCAGGAGGTAGCAGCTTGGCTGGATGCGTTAGGCGAAGCTCGAGGAGTGGGACATGCATTTCATGACTAAGATCCCTCACACGCAGCGAAAAAGGCTGTCTTACGGAGGGACGATTACGAAAGAGTGTAGCATATGTATTCTCATTAACCGTATTAAAACACAGATGTTGAGGATTAGAGTGGACTTTCAGAAAATATGTTTGGCTGATGTATGTTCTCTGGATATGAAGTGACCACTCATTCGATTCTGCATATAAACTTTGTATGGGACTCGTTCTGAAAGCTCCTGTGGCTAAACGGATACCTAGATGATGAACAGGGTCTAGCATCTTTAGCGCACTCGGGGCGGCAGAATGATAGATCACGGCACCATAATCTAATCGTGAACGAATCAGGCTCTTATAGAGATTAATTAAGCACTTCCTGTCACTACCCCACGAAGTATGGGATAGAAGTTTCATTAGGTTCATTGTTTTCAGACATTTTTCTTTAAGATGTTTAATGTGGGGGACAAAGGTGAGTCTGTAGTCTAGTATAACACCTAGAAATTTGTGCTCTTTGTTTACGGATATTTGTTGTCCACATAGTTCTAAGCAAGGATCTGGGATCATTCCTCTCTTTCTTGTAAAAAGAACGCAAGAGCTTTTGTTAGGATTGATCTTAAATCCATTCTTGTCTGCCCACATTGAGACTTTGTTCAGGCCATGCTGTACCTGTCTCGCACACTGCGAGGTTGCAGGATTTGAAAGCTATCTGAATGTCGTCCACGTAGACAGAGTAAAAGATGGCCGGTGGTAATGAAGCGCGAAGCGTGTTCATCTTCACGATGAAGAGCGTGCAGCTGAGCACGCCTCCTTGGGGAACTCCCGTTTCTTGCGTAAATGAACGTGAAAGTTTATTGCCGACTTTTACCCGGAAGGTACGATCGGACAGATAGCTTTCTATTAGGTTTAGCATATTCCCATGGATGCCCATTTCTGACAAGTCTCTTAGAATTCCGTAACGCCACGCTGTATCGTACGCCTTCTCCATATCGAGGAATATGGATAACAAAAACTGTTTATGTGCAAATGCGTCCCGGATATTTGCTTCTACACGTACAAGATGGTCAGTTGTGGAGCGCCCTTCTCGGAAGCCGCACTGATAAGGATCAAGGATTTTGCTCTGTTCAAGGAAATGAATGAGTCGCCGATTTATCATTTTTTCAAACACCTTACAAATGCAACTTGTGAGTGCTATCAGACGGTAGCTTGTCACTGAGGAAGGGTCTTTGCCTTGTTTTGAAACAGGGACCACAATGGCTTCCTTCCACGCTGTTGGAAGATACCCTGCATCCCAGATGGTGTTGAAAAGTGTGAGTAGTGTAACTTGCGTGTCATTGTGTAAGTTTTTGAGCATTTCATACATGATTCTATCAGATCCTGGTGCGGAGCTCTTGCATGCGCTCAAGGCAGCTCTCAATTCGGCAATACTGAAAGGACGGTTGTAAGGCTCATTCTCTCGACTTTTTCGTGTTAATGGCTTACGTTCTTCTATTTGTTTATATTTCAGGAATGATCGCGAATAATTATTTGAACTTGATACGCTCTCAAAGTGCTCCCCAAGTGAGTCTGCCTGATCTTGTAGTGTATCGCCCTGTGTATTTACTAGAGGGAGTGAATATGTTTGTCGCCCTCTAATTCTATTAACCCTGTTCCAGGCTTTGGCCTCATCTGTATAGGAGTTGATACCGGATAAAAACTTCTGCCAACTCTCTCTTCTGGCCTGTCGGCGGGTTCGCCTGCCTTGGGATTTTACTTTTTTAAAATTGATAAGATTCTCCGCAGTGGGCGAGGCGCGTAGCAACCCCCACGCTTTGTTCCGATTCCTACGAGCGATTCTGCATTCATCGTTCCACCACGGGACATGCCGTTTGCATGCCGAGACACTTATTTCACGTATGCATTTAGATGCGGCATCTATTATGACGGCTATAAAATACTGCACAGCAGCATCAATTTCTAACGAGGGCATCTCATCCCATGATATACTAGATAAGTTTCGGAAACTCTCCCAATCTGCTGTGTCTATCTTCCACCTAGGAGCTTGTGGAGGATATTCGTTTTCTTTAGATGTTCTTATGAGTATGGGGAAGTGGTCGCTTCCGTAAGGATTGTCGTTAACTTCCCATTCAAGTTCGGGCAGTATTGACGGGGAAACTATACTAAGATCAATTGAAGAAAAGGTTCGGTTTGCGAGACAGTAATAAGTGGGTTCCTTCTTATTCAGCAGACACGCACCGGACGAAAAAAGGAATTGTTCAACGAGGAGACCTCGCGCATCAGTACGAGAGTCGCCCCACAGGGAGCTGTGCGCATTGAAATCGCCAAGAACAACATAAGGTTCTGGCAATTGGTCTATAAAGGATTGGAATTCATGTTTCGTTAATTTGTAGTGTGGGGGGTACGTAAAGCGAGCAAATGGTGACGAGTTTATTGAGAAGAACAGCTCGAACCGCCACTGCTTCAAGGGGCATTTATAGCTGTAAAGGTTGACATGCTATAGTTTTATGAGTGAGAATCGCAACACCACCCGATGATGCGACGGCATCATCGCGATCTTTGCGAAACGTAACATAAGTACGGAGAAAGTTTGTGTGTTTGGATTTTAAGTGTGTTTCCTGTAAACACAGCACTTTCGGATTATGTTTGTGGATGAGTTCTTGCAAATCATCAAGGTTTCTAAGAAGACCTCTGATGTTCCATTGAATAATTTGTGTATCCATATTTAAAGAAAACTGGTGCTGTGTTTACGGAAACGGAAGTGATGCCTTAGGTTACAGAGCTCTTTCGAGGCCCTGTAACGGGGGTTCTGCTCTTTCTGGAGCGTTCGAGCGAGTCTCGGCGCTCCTTAGGCGTTTGGTGCACCTTGACGACAGGTGTAGTGTCCATTGCCTCCTGAGAGACGCCGGACAAGCGCTCTTGTGAGCGCGAGCTTTTCCAAGAGAGTCCTGCCCCGGAAGGCAAGACCCCTGTGCCCACCAGCCCGGAGGTCGATGGGGCTCCCTGAGGGATTTGGCTGCGCTGGCCGTTGCCAGCGCTGGAAGAGGCCTCGGCTGCACCCACCTTCGGGGTCGATGGTCCCCTCTGCTGTGTTGACGGAGCAGCGCTAGCTGCAGCCGCCACGGGGGAAGATGGCGTAACTGCCGACTCACTGCCTGTGGGTCGGACAGCCGCCAGAGGCCGTTGTGACGCTGCCCCCTTACGCGCCACATCGGCAAAGCTGCTCTTAGACAGTAATGACACCCGCCTACGTGCCTCTTTGAAAGATATGTTTTCTTTGACTTTGATTGTGACAATCTCTTTTTCTCTTTTCCAGGAAGGGCAGGACCGCGAGTATGCGGCATGCTCGCCCTCACAGTTGACACAATGTGGAGTGTTCTGGCACGTTTCGGAGGAATGTTCTTTGTCACTGCACTTGGCACATGTCAGCCGGCCTCGACAGTTCTGTGAACTGTGGCCGAACCTTTGGCGCTTAAAGCATCTAAGAGGATTGGGCACGTATGGCCTAACACGAAGTTTGATATAACCGGCCTCGATGGACTCGGGGAGGACACTTGAACCGAAAGTGAGTATCAGGTGTTTTGTTGGGATTTCTTTTCCATCTCGCCTCATCTTAATTCTTTTGACATTTATAACATTCTGTTCGCTGAAGCCCTCCAAGAGCTCAGCCTCAGTGAGCTCCAGCAAATCATCGTCCGAGACAACGCCGCGTGAGGTATTCATCGTGCGGTGCGGGGTTACTACTACTTGGGTGTCCCCAAATGATACTAGCTGAGGCAGTTTCTCAAATTGCTTTTGATCGCAGAGCTCCAGGAGGAGGTCACCGCTAGCCATCCTCGACACCTTATATCCTGGACCAAAAAGTTCGGTAAGAGACTTAGATACAAGGAACGGGGAGATTGTTCCCACTTGTTTAGCTGGTTTTTCTGCGTGTATCACATGAAAACGAGGAAAATTGTTGACTTGGCGTCCGAAAAACTGTAAGATCTCTTCGGTGCGCCCTCGTTTCTGAGGGCGATCAGGGAGTTTAGGAAAAGCGTTTTCCATGAGTACAGTTGGGTTTTCGGCCGCGATGCCGACCACCCACCATGGAGCCCAACAAGGGGACGTGACAGGACTTTCTGCTAGAGAAACCCTGCCAACGCCAGCCGTACATCGCTGCTATAGCCAAATACAGCATAACCAAGGCTGGCTAGCTACACAAGGTTAACCCTTGCCGCCGAGAAACTAGGAAGTGAGCAGAAGTGATGAGAAGACAGGAAAGATGAAAAAGGCGAGAGAGAAAGACGAAGATTGGAGAGGAGGACAGGAAAAGGCGACTGCCGATTTCCCCCGGGTGGGTCAGTCCGGGGGTGCCGTCTACGTGAAGCAGAGGCCGAAGAGGTGTGTTGCCTCCGCCGGGGGGCCTTAAAGGTCCAAACACCCAGCATCGGCTCAACCTCCAGGATCCCCTTTTCCCCGAACACGGCTAAGCCGCACCTCGTGTGCTCGGGTACGTGGTGTCGGAGAGTAAATACGGCATAGTGTTTTGTGGAGCAAGGGCCAAGTATGAACAAAGAGCGCCAGGCCAATGATAATGAGTGCGAGGCCAATGGTAACGAGTTCAAAGTGAAGCAATAAGTTACAATCAATGGATGTGAAGGGGCTAAAAGACGGTCGCTGTGAAGTGCATAAGAGCTACATGTAATAAAACTGACAATGACTATGAAGCGTGCCAAGGATGCGAAAAATACCTAGTTAAAGGGCCCCTCACCTCACCATAGAAAATTTTGGTTATAAGTTGTTATAAGTTGTTACGTGTCCTCTAGGGAGCGTTCTGCCGCAAAAATTTTTAAAATTGGCTCATTAGGAGAAGGAGGAGGAAATAACTTTATTGAGTCCCAAGGAACCCCTCCCAACCTACTCTTGGTTTAGTGGTCGGCAGAGGTCACGGGCCGCACCCACGTTGGAACAGGAAGCCGTGAGCCTCCGCCCTTTCGCGAGTCCTCTGGACGGCCCGGAGCTGGGTCTGGTGGTCGTCGCTTCGCAGGGCGTCCATCCAGTCTTCTTTACTGACATGGTGCCGCTTAACACAGAGCATTGCCAGAGCATGTGCACTAGCAAGCAGTACAATTCGCCACAATCCGGACATTGCGGCTGTACCTCTCGTGAATAAAGGCTCAGTCTGCCTCTCGAGGGGAACAACCCTGTCTGAAGCATTCTGAATATTGATGACTGGTCCATTGCATTTAGCGTGGGGGAGCGGGAAGGTCCTCTTTAACAGCTGATAGTGCGTTATTTCGTTTAAGGTGAGCAGCAGGTCTCGGTGCTCCCCTCCCTCCCTGCCACTTCGCTCGCCACTATCACCGCGGTGCACGAGTCCTCGCGCGCAGCCGTGCGCCAGCTCATTGGTGTTGGGAAAGTCGGGGTGCACGTCGGCCCCCATGTGGGCCAGAAACCATTTGACGATGTGATGACCCGCGGCTCCCTCGTTGCCGAGGACGGCCACCGCTTCCCGTGATATCGAGCCCGAGGCGAATGCTCATGCCGCCGATCGCAAATCTGTGTACACGTAAGGACGTTCAGGGTCCCTCATTGCCATGGCTATTGCCACCTGTTCAGCCCCTTCGGATGTTGCCCCCTTGACTAATGTCACGTTAATAATCGTCCCATCCCAGCGTTTCGAAACGGCCGCGTACCGGTCGCTGTGCCCATACTGCGCCTCCAGTCCCGGGCAGTTGGCGGTCGATTTCAGCAGTGCTTGGGCCCTCGCCTTTCAGCACCCGTCGTTGAACAGCAGGTGGACGTTTCTCGGAAGCGGCTCTACCTTGAAAGTGCCCCTGACCACTGCGCTGAGCGCGACCTTGCGTGTGTTGCACTCTGCCTCTGCATTTATGCCTGCTTCTTCTAGGATGCATCTGCCAGCCCTGGTCAACAGCCACACGACTTGTGCCTTCGTCTGTGCTTCGATGATTTCTGCTAGTGAATTGCGGACTCCTAACCGATGAAGCCACTCCGTACTTGTAGTGATCGAAAGACCTAGCACCCTTTTGATGCTCTTGCGCATCAGTGTGTCTATCTTGGCCGCGTCTCTCTTAGTCCATTTTTGCACCGAAGCTACGTAATTTACGTGACTCATGAGGAAGGCATGGTAAAGTCTGATGAGATTGCTCTCGCTGAGCCCATTCCTGCACTTGGTCACCCTGAGGATCAGCCAAAGTATGTTCTCCGTTTTGGATGAGAGTTTCATGACCGTTTGTGTGTTACCGCCTTTAGCCTCAATTAGCAGTCCCAGGATTCTTATAGTGTCCACTCTGGGGATCGGCTGGGTGTCACTTGTGTATAATTTGATCAGTATTTGATCGATCGGCGTCAAATTCCTCATGCCTTGTTTCGAGGCCCTGTACAGCAACAGTTCCGAGTTGCTGGGTGACAGGCGGAGTCCAGTTTCCTTCAGGTACCGTATTTTCCGGTGTATAAGACGCACCCTTGTATAAGACGCACTCGCCATATATGAAGGCTCTCATTGAAAAAGTTGGTATATAAGACGCACCCGTGTATAAGACGCACCCCAATTTACCCACTTAGGCTAGTCAGGGTTAATTAAACACGCTTGATCGACCATCACCACTCAACCACTGAGCCACCGCGGCGGCCTGAGAGAAGTTCTTAAGCAACGCTAAGTGATCGCAAAAGGCAACACTCACGCCATACCCGCCCACGTTTTAGCAAAAAAGAAAGAAAAATACGACGAAAGAACTCTCCCATATGTCCATAACAACATTTTATTTTTACTTAAAACCATCGAAGTCTTCATCTTCGGATGCGCTCTCAAAAAGCTCGCCCATTTCTGGAGGCAACGCGGCTGAAGCATTCTCTTCATACTCAGAACCGCTGGTCTGATTGTTGTCGTGCTCGGTTGGCGATGAAGCTAGCAGGCCAGCCTTCCGGAACCCTGCAGTTATGGTTGCCACTCTAACAGCACTCCAGGCCTCATGGACCCACTTCGCTGTAAGAAGCGCGCCTCATGCGTCCAGTTGCGGTGTAGCTGTGCTCGCCTTCCGTCATCCACGCCTCCCAAATACGTCGCAAAATAGCTTTAAAGCTGCGGTTGACGGAAATATCCAAAGGCTGTAGAACCTTCGTCAAACCACCGGGTATTATTGTAGGGGTACAGTTCTTCGCCTTGATTTGCCTCAGTGTCAAGTCAGTAATGTGCGCCCGCATGCTATTCATAACCAGAAGGCCTTTCCGGGAGTGAAAAAATCCATCCGGGCGCTTCGAAAAGCACTTTTCGAGCCAAACTCCCATCATTTGCTCATCCATCCAGCCCTTCTGGTTAGTTGTGACAATAACACCAGGCGGAAAGCTTTCTTTTGGCATCGTTTTCCTTTTAAAAATTATCATCGGCGGCAGCTTTGTTCCGTCAGCACAGCACGCAAGTACGACAGTGAAGTGAGACTTTTTGTGCCCAGTTGTTCGTACTGTGACAGTCTTATCACCTTTCTGAGCGACACTTTTTGACATAGGGATGTCAAATGTTAGAGGCACTTCGTCCATGTTTACGATGTGGCTGTCGATGATGTTATTCTTTTCGACTTCCTTCTTCACAAATTCATGGAACTTCTCCACTTTCTCTCCGAAATTGTCTGGTAGTTGTTGAGACATTGTCGTTCGCGCTCTTATTGACAAGGCTTTGCGCTGCATAAATCTATAGCACCATGACGGCCCACCAACAAAATCAGCGGCACCGATTTCACTCGCCAAAGTGCGTGCTTTCAAGCGCAACTGCACGGTTGACAGAGCCCTACCTTGAGCCCGTTGTTCAAGAGCCCACTTGAGGAGCCGGTCTTCAAGTTCAGGCCACCGCGCCTTCTTCCCGCGGTCAGCCTTCTTTCCGCTCTTCATCGCCTGCAGTTTGGCGGACGACTGTCGCCACGTGCGAATCATCTTCTCGGTGACGTCGAAATGGCGGCCCGCAGCCCGATTTCCGTTTTCGGTAGCATACTCGACCGCAGATAATTTGAACTTTGCGGTGTAGCTCTTGCGCAACTTCGGTGGCATACTGTAGTAAGACCGAGCACGACAGGTGTAGGTAGTGGAAAACACACGCCGAAGTCACCAACACAGACGTAATACGTACACGGTTGCGAAGTTGCAAAGAATGACTAAAAAAGAACGCCGGCTTGGCTTGTCTTGACAATGTCGAGAAGCGCGACTGTCGCCATCTTTGGGAATTTCACATTACTTTTGCTTGCGCCTCCGAAACGACCGCGTGTTTGCGATTCTGGAAGTCGTCATCCCCGCGGTTTCATGATAAAGTTCACCTAAAAAAAGTTGCGCACGGCGGTCCCCGTATTGAAGTATTAACCGTGCTACTACCGCATCATTGGTAGCGATATTTTTTCGGTGAAAAAAGCTTGAGCATGAACCTGAGTAATTTCTGAACCCGCAAGAAAAAAAAACGAAAAATTCGCATATAAGACGCACCCTTGTATAGGACGCACCAGCAAGATTTTTGGAAAAAAACCGCGTCTTATACACCGGAAAATACGGTACTCTTTTGTTGTGTCCAGCGCCTCTTGAAGAGCCCACTCGACTTCTGCGTCGGACACTCCCGGGCACCACACCGTAATGTCTGCGTACAGGGCGTGATTGACATTGGTCACTCTCGTCAGCCGGTCCGAGAGCCCTTTCATTGCTAGATTGAATAATAGTGGGGAGAGCACCACCCCTTGTGGGGTGCCCCTCGCGCCCAGCATGTACCAATCGGACGTGGCCTGCCCTATTTTGATCGTGGCCTTCCCGTCTCTGAGGAAGGAGCCTATGCAAGAGTAGAATTTCCGGCAGAGTCCCATCATCGAGATCGTTTCCATTAGAAATCTGTGTTTGACCATGTTGAACGCTTTCATTAGATCCAGGGCCAGTATGCCCCTGGTGTCTCTGGTCATGCCGTCGATTATATGCTTCATGAGTAGCTGAGAGAAATATTTCCGCGCCACGAACCCATGATTTCAGCAGGCGGGCTCCACTGCCAAGCAAGATGCTCTCTCCACTCGCCCAGTCTAGCCTACGAAAGCGAAGTTCCTTCCCTGCGTTTTCCCATACCTGACCTCGAGGATCGCTTGACGCATATGTCACAGGCCCCACAATGAAACTGTGCACAATGAAACATGACTAACGGTATATTTCAGTGCTACACAAATACTGAGGCAGAACAAGCGGATCGCAGAGCGTGATCACGTGCTGGAAAACGGTAGAAAATGGCATAGTTTCGGTACCTGTGCATGTGACCGCACGACCGTGGGGACAAGCAGACGAAGCGGAAGTACAGCTCTCTTGCTTCGATGCGAAGTAAAACAAAAAACAAGCAGACATTCCGTCTGCGTGTTTTATTATTTCTCTAAACTTCAATTCGTCAATTCAAGCAACAGATCATACAGATAACAGATGTCGAATAATTCTCAAAGTCATGTGTCACCATGAGCGACGTCAGACTGCGGACACGATTACGTAGGCACAGAGGCACGATTACATCACCATCTGGCTTGGAGCACGATGGCTGCGAATGAAGAGGGAAACAGCGTTCGGATTGAAATTTCAGATCTTTTCGCGGCGTGTAGCAATGTAATACTTTGCAGACACGATTGTTATCACACAATGTATGCTCTGTGCTTGTCAGCTCAAAATGGCCAGACCTGGTGAGGGGCCCTTGAAAGAATTAGAATGTGTTAAAATTGGTCACAAGCTAAAAATTCCAAAAAGCACTACTGCCGTACCAGAGCCCTTGAGGCACAAGGAACTGAAGGCGTGTGCTATATGTCGACTATTACCACAGCTGCATCCTCTAGATAGAGGATGCAGCTACGAAAACTATTGGGCTATGAACATGCAAGACCACATCGTTCAAGAAACCTAGAACAGCTGTGGTAGTAAAAAGGGGTTCTTTACCAAGAAACATACCATATGGAAAGGAGACAATAATGGTATGCTAAAGGAAAATGTTTCCTTCTTTCTCTTTCGGCTTCCCGACACTCCACGAGAATGTGGAGGACGGTGAGCCTCTCACCTTATCTGCCACAGGTCGGAGGTTCATTGCCGTTCAAAAGAAAATTATGAGTACCATACGTGTGTCCTATTCTGAGTCGTAAGAATAGACATTAGTTAGTGTTTTTGTAACAGAGGGATAGAAACCTAACTTTGGCTTAATCAAGTGGAGCTTATTATTTGTTTCAATGTCCCACAAGCGTTCCCAGTGGCTGCGCAGCTTCGCTCGCAAGAAAGGCTTGAGATCTGTGGTAGAAATAGATACGGTAGGATTAATAGCTTGTGACGTAATTGATGTGGCCATTTGGTCTGCTAGCATTTACCCTCAATGCATCTATGGCCAAGAACCCAGCATATTGTCATGTCCATGAGATTAATAAATATTGCACAACTAAGAGTAAAGCTCAATGAAAGCAGGATTTTTGTGTTTTCTTAGGGATATTAGTGCTTTTACAACACTTAACGATCATTGAAGATTTTTGCATTCTCTAGTCTTAATTTCTTTATATGTTTAATCACAGACAGTACCGCATAGGCTTCCAGTTCAATACACCCGATTCAGAGAAAGAGGGACCAAGAGCCGCATAAGACAGGCCAGCATGCGACTTTGATGCATTGGTGTCAAATTCAGAAGAAGAGTACTTCGATTGTAGTTCTCGGAAATGCATAGAGATTTCAAGCTCAGGAGCGTGCTTTGTATCTCTACAAAGGATACGTCACCCTGCCACTCCCAGGGCGGTAATAGCTAAGCTGGAGGCATTAGGCGATGTTCGAGAATTGGCACATCCATTTCTTCGCTAAGTTCACTCACACGCAGTGAGAAAGGTAGAGTCATAGAGGGTCTATTACGAAAAATTGTAGCATGCATCAAGTCATTAACGGCTGTGAAACACGGACGTTCCTTATTAAAGCGCACTTTGAGAAAATAAGTGAAGCTGATGTATGTTCTCTGAAGATGCGGTGACCACTCATCTGACTACATATAGACTTTCGACGGGGCTTGTTCTATATGCGCCAGTAGCCAGGCGGATACCCAGATGGTGGACAGGGTCTGACATCTTTAGCACGCTAGGGGCAGCACAGTGACATACAACGGCACCATAGTCCTACAGTGATCAAATTGGGCTCCTGTAAACATTCAATAAACACTTCCTGTCGCTACTCCCTGTTGTGCCAGATAGGATTTTAAGTAACTTCACTGTTTTTAGACATTTTGCTTTACGACATTTTATGTGTGGAATGAAAGTCAAATACAACACCTAGAAATTTGTGCTCTTTGTTTACAGGTATTTGTTGTCCGCACAGCTCTACAAAAGGATCTGGAACCAGGCCTCTCTTGTAAAGAGAACACAAGAACTTTTGTGGAGGTTGATTTTATATCCACTAACGTCTGCCCACTTGGACACCTTGTTTAGGGCCTGCTGTATCTGTGTCTCACACACTGTGAGGTTGTATGATTTGAAACCTATTTGTATGTCGCCTACGTAGACGAAATAAAAAATAACTGGTGGTAATGATCTACGAAGCATGTTCATCTGAACGACAAAGAGCGTGCAACTGAGTACGCCACCCTGGGGTACCCCAGTTTCCTGTATGAATGTATGTGACAGTGCATTACCTATTTTCACCCGAAATGTATGGCTGTGTAGGTAGCTTTCTATAATGTTTAATATATTGCCGCAGATGCCCAGTGCCGGCAGGTCGCGCAGGATTTCATACCGCCAGGTTGTATCGTACGCCTTTTCCATTTAAAGAAACACGGATAAGAACGATTGTTTATGTACGAAAGCATCGCGAATGTTTGCTTTGATGCGCATGAGATGGCCCGTTGTAGATCGCCCTTCCCTAAAGCCACATTGAAATGAGTCAAGCATTTTGCTGTACTTTAGGAAATGTACGAGACGGCGATTGATCATTTTCTCAAAAAGCTTACAAAGGCAACACGTAAGCGCTATAGGACGGCAGCTGGTCAGTAATGAACTGTCTTTACCGTGCTTCAAAACGGGGATCACAATCACTTCTTTCCATTTAGATGGGAGATACCCAGCAGCCCAGAGAGTATTAAAAAGTGTGAGCAGCGTGATTTGTGTGTCGGAGTGCAGGTGCTTAAGCACATCGTACATTATTCTATTGGGGCCCGATGTAGAGCTCTGACATGCTCATGAGCAAGCTTTAAGTTTGGCAATGGTAAAAGGATGGCTATAAGGATCGTTTGGTATACATTGCCTATTCAGTGGCTTAAGTTCTTCTGTTGCTTTGTGTTTCAGAAAGTTCTCCGAATAGTGACTGGAGCTAGACACGCGCTCGAAGTGTTCACCGAGCGTCGGCTTGGTCTTCCCACTTGTTTCTTTCTTTATCAACCAGGGCCAACGGATGTATTTGTTGTCCCTTAAGTCACCTTAGCCGGTCCCATACTTTAGCCTCTTGAGTACTATATGAATTTATAGCTGAAAAAAACCTCTCCCAGCTTGCCCTCTTTGCTTGTCACGTCCTTCTTCCCTGGGATTTAACCTCTTTAAATTGTATTAGATTTGCGGCTGTAGGACATTCGTGTAGTTTGCCTCAAGCTTTATTTTGTCTCTTCCGTGCCTCTTTACAATCATTCCACCAGGGGACCCGTTTTTTGAATGGGGTGCCACTTGTTTGAGGGATGAACTTTTCTGCTGCATCAATGATAAAAGTGGTAAAATATGATACGGCATGGCCTATACTAAAATTACTTATAAAATCTGGTGTTATGTAGGTAGATTCCTTAAAACATTTCCAGTTAGCCTTGGCTAGTTTCCAGCGAGGGACATGCAGAGGGGAGTCATGCCGTGTTACTAGGTTTCAAGTTAATGGAAAATGATCACTTCTGAATGGATTTTTAATTACACACCATTCTAAATCAGCAAAGATAGAAGCAGAGCCAACTGACAGGTCGATAGACGAGTATGAATTACGATGTGGATTATAATATGTCGGTTCTTATTGAAGAGGCATGCACAGGAGGTTGAAAGGAAATGTTCAATAAGTCGACCTCTGGCATCGCATCGAGAGTCTCCCCACACCGTGTTACGAGCGTTAAAATCTCCCACAAGTATGCGAAGCTCAGGAAGCTGGTCAATGAGGTTATAAAAGCATTTTTTCGAGATGATGGTTTGGGGCTATAGTGCAGTCCACTTATAACAATACCGCATGTAACGATATATCGGTTATAACAATGGGTCGACATGAGAGTGTCATTTTATGCATTAGGTCTATGGGGGAAAAAGAACATTTATAATGACAAGGTTATTCACCGCATATCGGATATGACTATCAAAATCTTGCCGTCTGGATGGCGTTTTCCGTGCCAAATAATAATAACGTTTGCATTGCTTAGTTCCCTGAAACGAACGATGTCGAGACGAGGCGATGTTTACCTCCGTAAGTTCGTATCTGCCGCCATTACTATGCAGCGCGTCCCGCCCCGCCCACGCACCGGAGAGTACCCGAGTAGGCGCAGCGCGCCACAAGATGGCGATAGCTGCTTCATGCGCGTCCACCACAGTCGCTCCAAAAGAGAGAAAGAAAAAAAAAAGCGACAAGCAAAGCGGCGTGGCGGCACCCGTCCCACACTCAGTCTCTTTCTCTCGCGATAGCAGGCTGACGCCACCGAAGCAGCGTGCAACCAACGGTACAACCCAGTGGCCCAGTTCGAAGATGGCGCAGACAAGGCGGAAAGCTGTGTCGCTTGACACGAAGATAGATATTTTGCAGGACTCTCGAAGCGGCTTCAAGGTGAGTGCACTCGTGAAGAAGTACGAGCTCGCCCGATCGACAATATCAACCATCTTGAAAACCGGGAGCACCGCGATTGTGAAGGCAGGAGCTATCAGCGGCCATGCCAATCAGGGGAAAAGGGTTAGAGACCCTTCATACGCCGATGTTGAAGAGACGCTTTACCAGTGGTTCATCACAACCCGTGTGCATAATGTGTCTATTAGTGGGCCAATACTTGCCACCAAAGCGAAAAGCTTTGCTTTTCTTCTGGGACGCCCAAATTTTCAGCCTGGGAGAGGCTGGATTCAGCACTTTAAAGAGCGGCACGGAATCGTTTACAAAAACGTGGTAGGCAAAGGCAAACACACAGGCAAACACACACACAGGCAAAGCAGCAGTGGCTGCACACAAAGCTGCCCGGCGTGCTGGAGCACTACGCAGAGGAGGACATATATAATTGCAACGAAGCTGCTCTTTTTTTTTTTTTTTCAAATGTTGCCACCGATGACTCACGCTCTTAAAGGAGATCGATGCCCCGGCGGGAAGCACTCAAAACTTAGGGTGACTGTGTTGCTGTGCGTTAGCATGGACGGGAGCCATCGTCTCAAGCCTTTCATGATCGGGCGATCAAAGAAGCCAACATGCTTTAAGAATCTGCACATCCCGGTCCGCTATCACAGCAATAAGAAGGCGTGGATGACCCGCGACCTGTTCAAAGAATGGCTGCTCGAGTTCAACGGTATAATTGAAGGCCAAGGAAGAAAAGTAGTGTTGTTACTTGACAACTGTAGCGCACACAGCGTTAGCCTGAAGCTAACATCTGTCGAATTGATGTTTCTGCCTCCGAATACTACGGCAGGCCTGCAGCCGTTGGACGCCGGCGTGATCGCCAACATTAAAGTCCTGTATCGGTGGCGCATGCTGGAGTGGCTAATTTTAGCCATTGACCGCGCAGCTGCTGGCACGTCGGGTCATGCAGACGGGCTCCCTGACCTGAAGATCAGCTTTTTCAAAGCCGTGCGGTTCATTTATGGTGCATGGTATGAAGTAAAGCAGTCAACCATATACAACTGCTTCAAAAAGGCGGGCTTTGTACGTCAGGACGAACTTCCCCAACCCACTGAGACCAACACGGTGGAAGCCGCTGATACAACCGAGCTCTGGGAGCTCCTTCCTACGGGTGACACAGGTGGTGCGTCGATGGAGGAGTTTTTGATTGCAGACAGTGCTGCCTCGTTCTGCGATGAGGTCACCAACGAGGCGATCACTGAAGATGTGCTGTCTCGACAGATGGCAAAGTTGTGCAACGGTGGCGACGGCAGCAGCGACAGTGACGAGATTGACAGTGGCTCCTTGACCCCGACCTCTATGTCCACGCAAAGTGTACTGTCGTCGATCGACTCCTTAATTGATTTTATGCATGCTAAACCATTGCCACGAGTGCTCGCGCAGCAGCTGGAATCCATGCACACCACGGTTGTGAAGCTGCAGCTGCCGCAAAAGCAAGTGTAGATTTCGGACTATTTCGGCGTGCCTAAAGCTTGACACGGTCATTGGCGCTAGAAATAAAGTGTTTTTCACAGCCTACTTTCTACATCACCTATTCTTTAGAGCAAGTAGCAAATTCGAGTTCGGAGCTGCAAAGGTATGTTCCGCGTTTTTTTAATTTTTTTTGTTTATTTGTTTTAACTGCAGTTCGGATATAGCGATCATCGGTTATAACGATCATATTTTTCGTCTTTCTCGATATCGTTATAAGTGGACTGCACTGTATAAATGGAACATAGAGTGACCAATTTATTAAAAAGAATATGCTGAACTAACACTGCCTCAAAGGGCGTCTGAAGGGTGACGTGTCTGTAAGCTACAGATTTATTGGCTACTATGGCTACAGTGCTGGAGGCGTTAGCCTCAACCCGGTCTTTTTGGAAGATGCTGTAATTACAAAGAAAATTTGTGTTCGTAGGTTGTGTGTCTCCTGAACACACAGCAACTTTGGATTGTGTTTGTGTAGCAGTTCTATGATGTTGAGGTTATGAACGAGTCCTCTAACATTCCATTGTATTTGTGTCTCCATGATGATAAATATGTTTTGTTCTGTCTGTTTTAAGAGATTGAGATTAGCTCACGGGCCCTTTCCAGGTGCTGTGACGCGAGTTTTGTCTTTTTTGGAGCGATCGAGAGAGGCTCGCCGCTCCTTAGGCGCTGGTGGCGCCGTCTGGCTGGTTGTTGTCTCCATTGCCTCTTGCGAGGCGCAGGACATGCACTCTTGAGATCGCTGTGTTTAACGCGAAGGCCTCGTCTCGGTAGACGAGACCTTTGAGACCACCGGTCCGGAGGTCGATGGTAAAGTGACACAGGTAATTAAGCAAAAGCTTCTACAGCGGTAGAAACTGCTGCAGCACGTATTGCTGAGAAGACAAGCGAAACTACATGAACTGAAGTTAGCAGAATGTAGATAAAAACTGGTGTTTATACATCTGTTGTCATATTTGTTGCTGCAAACATATCAATGACAAAACAAAACTGCAGCCGTATTCTTCTCTCTATATATGCAAAACGTGTGTGCGTGAATGCAAAGGCTACAGATCACGCAACTAAACTATGGTCACTGTTGGGAAAAGTGCATTTGCCACCTAAGCATACTTGATGAAAAGAGCGCTACGAAGACGCGGACTTCGTAGCATCTTCGTAGCGCTCTTTTCATCAAGTATGCAAAACCAACTCGCCCACATCAAGCTTCTGCTGCACCTAAGCATGTTTGTGGCTGGCTGTCAAAGAGCAGCCAACATTAACCCATAGCAGAACTGGTCAGACGTGATGCTTAACGCTAGCAGCCTTTTATTACTGTATTAGTTTGATTACTTGATTGCCATATTTATTCGAAGATAAGAAGAGGTTTCTTCCTAGAATCCTTAGCCTCGAAGTCATCCTCATCTTACATGTGAGGTTGATAGATTCAGTTAGTGTTTTATTATGGCAGAAGCAGCAGCACATTTCCGGCGATCCAGACTTCCAGAACGAACGACAGCGCGAATTGTACTAACTTGACAGCCAATGCAGTCTGTATTTTTGCATGTATAACCCACACTGAGAATTTAGAAAATTCAACAGTAAAGGCGGAAGGCAGTTAATATGTAAATTGTGCCTTATTGTGTAGCTTCATAGCATTGCGGCGCATACTACTCTGAAGGCATAGCTCATTGGAGTTCTCACCAATCCGATTTTAAGATTTCCTAGGAAACCCTACCCTTTCCCCAACTCCGCGTGTTGAAGCTCCCTTTCGTCATTTTGCATTTTGGCAGTGTTAGTAGTTCAGGCAATCCTCGCCGAGCCTCTGCCTCAAATTGCAGCAGAGGCCCTTGTTCCCGATCTGACACAGCAGCACATGACAGCCATGAAAGGGGAACGCATCAGCACGAGGTTGCTCATGTTGCCATGCATTCTACTAAATGGCCCACTGTTCCTGGGCAAAATGTGCAGTGGAAGCCTTGAGGGCAAGTCGACCCGGGTCATGAGATCAGTAGTCACTGTGCTGCCTATTAACGCGGATTCCAACAATTCCTGCTGGTATGTGCCATTGCCTGGACATTTCACAGACATTGTCCATCCCATGATTTTGCTGCTGTAAGCGAACACTTACAGTGTTCATGACCGGACTTGAGTTTGCAAACGGACATGCGCAATGCACAGAGGATGTGCAGCCAGTCGCATCTACAAAGTACCAAACTGCTGCATGGCAAAAAAACAGGCAATTTTGTAACGAAAGCCAGTGTACCTTTACTCTTAAAAGGAGACGCTCCTCGAAGCAACTTTCCCTTTTTTACTTGTATTAGAGGTTTCAAAATTCAGTCAAGTATAGAGTTTTCTATGCAGATTTCAAATATGGCACTACTTTTTATGTAGCTGTTATAGTTTTAGAGTTATGCGATGCACAATGCCAAAATATAGTCGTCTTAGTGGGCACTTCTTTATGTAATAAATTTTCACAAAAAGCACCGTGCTATAGCTTGTTTAGCTCTTTGTAGATTGCAAAGTGCCGATATCTAGCCGAACAGTGTGTACAATTACTGAAACTATGCAAAAAAAATTAGAACATTTAGACAAATTTTTTTCTCAATTCTTTGAAATTTAACCATGTACTTTTGCAACTTACTGTTTCGAGATATTGTAATTTCAAGTAGATATTAGCAGTCTACATATCTTCAAAAGCATGTATGCCAAATTCCGTTACTATAAGGCAATTGTAAGTGTATAAGGTTATTTTCATGTGATCGTGAAAAAAATTAGTTGAAGTGTCCCAATTCATTTTTTATAGTTCCAGTAACTATACACACTGCTTGAATAGATATCGGCAGTTTGCAGTCTACGAAGAGCTAAATAAGCTACAGCACAAAGCTTTTTGCAAAAGTTTATTACCCAATACAATGCCCGCAAAATCGCTATTTTGCCATTGTGTAGGACTTAACTCAAGACCGGGTTCATGCTGGTCTATGCGAGTAAAATTCAAGGGTTTTCAAGGACTTTCAAGGCCCTGTGTGTGGATTTTCAAGGAGCACATTCCGTGTTAGAAATCCAAAGACAGATGTTCAGGGGTAGCTATAGGCTTGAAATGATGAGAATTCACTGAAAAGGCGATGTCACTGGAACCAACATTTTAACAAAGAAACTTGTCTTCGAACAAAATGACGGCTCCAGCGATATTTCCTTTTTCGACCACTTCTCACCATTGTTTGTTAGAGTTACACGGATGACCACTTTCAGTGTGTTAGAAGATGCAAACATTTATTCACTAAAGAAGATCAACCAAGCAAACACTCGCTCAGTCCTTAGGTGGCCTCATTTTGCTTCTCCTGAATTTTTACATCAATGTTCAAGATCCCCTGCTGCTTGCTTTTGGCAGTCTTCCTTAGGCTGTTTGACTTCATGATGTAAGTCAGGTCACTGGTTGCTTCCGCTTTTTCTGCATACGAGTCTGCTGAAGCTGTCAATTCTGCAACAGCGACTTCTAGTTTCTTTTTCTTCCTTCCGAGAGTTTCAATCGATTCATCAATGCGGCGTTTCTTCCTCTGTTTCGCATCTTCACGCTCCTGCTTTTTCTGTGTTTCCAAAAAGGCACGGTATTGGGTCCTCGCAGAAGCCACAGATGTTCTCAATTCCTTTGTGATGGGCACATTGAAAATTCCACCTGCTACATGTACAGAATCACAGATAATGCGCTGTGAAATGTTACTTCTTTCATGTTCCCTACTGAAAACTGGCAATTCACACTGAATCCTCTCTCTACACTTGCTTGGCCATGACAAAGTGTAAGCAGCAGTTTTAAAACCCTCTAAAGATCAGCATATGCTGACCTAACCTTTAAAAGTTCATAGAAAAACTTGTCAAGTGTATGCAAGCTCCTTTCAAATAGCTGCAACTCATGTTTGCGCTCCTGTAACAGCTCAATGAACTGTGCAAGCACAGTATCCCTTGAATGCTCATGGATCCTCTCTGCTGAAAGGAGTGCATCCAGAACTTTCTTTAAGCCTTCCAGACACTCATCCGGCTTCGATGACATCTGCCTGGGGTCTAGTGAAGAGAGGCCTCTCACAATGGGATATCGCAGGGGGCTCTTCTCCAGGATCTTTTTTGTGACACTTGGAAGAAACTGCTTGCACTGCATTCGAAATGTAAATGCAGCTTTCACACTTACTTTGTGGCTTTTAAGAAGCTGCTCGGCTGTGTGACCAACATCTATCTTCTCGAGTGGAACATGGTTGTTTAAACCTTCAAAGTCAATCTTCAGGAGGCCAGTGATTCCTACTGATGAACAGAGAACAGAAGACTTCAGAAACTTTGTTAGCAGTTTTCTGACAATATGCTCAAGGTGCTTTGCCAAAAAGAACATAACTGGCTTATCTGTCTGAAAGTCTGTCAAAAATGGCTGGAGGGTCATCGCAATAGCAAGTGCAAACTTGAGCTTTGCTACCACTAGTGGGTCACAGCAAAAGTCACATACATTCTGAAAAGAAGCACACTTGGGAAAGTTCACTTTCTTGTTTCTTGCCACTTCCACATACTCTGACGTCAGGCCAGAGAAGCACAACCCGCTCTATCACTGGGACGTTCTCAATCCACCGATGTGCACAGAACTTGAGAGGAAACAGAGTTTGTCCGGTGATAGCTACAAAGTCTTCTCTCCGGGCAGGTGCATCAAGAAACAGCCTACTCACACTTGAGAGCAAAATTTCCAAGCTCCATTTGCTTGTTGTAAGACATGCCTTGTAGGCATTATGCACAGTGTGCAAGCTACAGCTGCCCAAGTCTAAGCACCTCACCTGATAGTTCTTCTGTAGGTGCTCCTGCAGGCCTCTGAATGCCTTGAGATTCACATTGGGTCCATCCATTGATAGTTGCACTATTTTATGTAACGGAAGTGGTTCTAAGGCACCAAGCAGTTTTTCTTGCAGGTCTTCAGCCCTGGCATGGCCCATAAACAGATGTGAAGTAGCGTACGGTGACCGACTGTGATGCATCCCAGTACCTTAGATGAAGATCCATTTGCTTTTGCTGGCAATTGTTATTCAGAGACTCGTCGAACAAGACAACATAGCAGTCGCTGTTCTCTATCTCTCGCCGCAGAGAGGCAAGAAAGAATGGCCTCAAACCATGGCACGCTATATACGAGCACTTCTGCTCTCCACATGTGAAAGATTGTGCCACCTCACTGTCTGGAAACATCCTCTTAAACAATTCATTCACCTGTGATGACGAATGATAGGAATAGTGCGATGTTATAACCTTCAATATCCACAGAATTTCTGCGTCCATCACAAGTTCATGCTTCTTGCATGCATCCATCAAGTTTGACGACTGCGATGGCGCTGGCTGTGGTTCATTCGCTTGACATTCAGACATCGTCAGGAAGCTCCTTATCATGCAACTAATCCCGGCGGCTTGCATGTGCTCTCTATGCTTTGAACTTCTTAGGTGGCTTTTTAGTGCCGACTCCCCCATGGCAGTGATGTCGAGAAACACTTACAGCAAACTTTGCATTTTGCCTTGTGCGGATTTGACATGTCCAGTGCAAGCCACTCTCGGTAGTTGTCGTTGTTCAGCCACAACCTTCGAAATTTGCATTTTCCGGGCATTGTTGGCACGCACGTTTACTGGCACACACTACACTGCAGATGCACAAAATGTCACGATGTTGCCGTACACGCAGACCCAAGCACTAGACGTGCACTAAATCTCGCGATACAACCGCACATACACATATGAGCGCTACGCGCACACAAAATGTCACGATGGAACCGCACACGCATGCATAACCATTACACGTGCCGAAAACGTGCGATACAACCGCACACGCAAGCGCTAAACACACACAAAATGTCACGATTCGACTGCGCAACTGCGCACACAGCAGCGGCCATTTCTCTGCTCAAAATGGGCGAGAGCATGGGCTTCAATGGGCTTCGTCGATTTTCCACTTCTGGCTACCCGCAGGCTGCCAGAGCCAGCCAGAGCGTCTTCATTTTTCTCTGGTTGCTCCGCCCACCGCGCTACGCACTTCCGCCGGGCGTTCGTTTTGCTCGCGCTGGACGGTTCTGGCTACCCGCGGGCTGCCAGAACCTGCCAGGACGATTTTGGTCTGGCTGCTCTCTGGAAGTTCTCTGGCTAGCAGACGACTAAAAGAGGCGATGGGCGCTCGCCGCCATCTTTACGGGGACTTCACGGATTGCAACGGGGGTGCTTGAGGACTTAAATTTACCTCGCTCAGCCAACTGTCTACGGTCATCTTCGGATTTCCTTACTACTAGTGTTATCTTTTTAGGTGCTAACGCTCCGTTCCGCATCGCGAAGCGGTGTGATACAAGCCGTGGTGAACCGTTTGAAGCTTTTTGTGTGCGTGCGTGCGTGCGTGCGTGTGTGTGTGTGTCCTGATCGCTTCTTCGCGGCGGTGAACAGCGTGCTGCGCTCTCATGCGTGCATGTTATCTGCATCGTGTTCCACGCAATTCCACACTCATTCACACATTGCGGTACATTTTGGGTTCGTCTTTCTCTGGTGGCGTTCCTTTTCACATATTTCGCGTATGTATATCTCTCCTTTCTCTGCAGTTAGCGAAGGCTTTGCAGTTAGCCCGTGTTCGCTCCGTCTCTCCGTCGTATGCTTAGGTGGCAGCTCGAAACCGATACGTATTCGAACTGCAGGCCGTTGATCTAAGAATACACTGATTGCACTCTGTACATTTAGACACACGTACATTGGCTTATTGCTCTCATGATTGCGACCAATGTTTTTCGTGTGAAATGTTTCGCTGGTCACAGGCGACGTGCATTTTCAAGCGCCAGCCGCGTCCCCAGCTTCTTAAATAAGAAGCACCATCAGCCACAACAAACTTTCTGAAATCGAAGCCCAAGCAGATCGGCGCGAAATTTTATGCGTATGAGACGTACCCGATAACCTGCTTTTTCATGTCTTGTGATGACACAACGCCAACTCATCAATTTCGCCGGTGGTCGACGTGATCGCTGCGAGCAGAGATCCTCCAGCTATCGCTTTCGAGTATACAATGACGATTTCGCGTCTTGTCATCCGCCTCATCGGAGGCCATCTGTTGCGCTGCGCAAGGCGAGGTTGGCCGAGTGCGCGTCCTTCACCGAGTCACGCGAAAGTGATCGTATTCCTGAATGCAACTATATATTTTCAAGCTGGCAACGCATAAATGGGCCAACTACGCCGAGCGCGCGTCGGCCTCGACGGGCGCTGCCATGCTGGTAGCATGTTTACATTTGGCCAGCTGTACCGGCCTTCGCATGGGCGTTCGATTTTACAAACTTCGGGCAGGTTCGGGTTGTCTTGGGATCCCAGCCCACGTGACTTCCTGTCAGAACCGGAACTAGCTGGCTGCCGTCTGGCTCCCAGCGGGCTGCCAGAACTAAAATCGAAGAGGCCCAATGCCTCCTTTACTAGATGCCAGCCGCGTTACTCACTTTCCCATTGCGGCGGCGGTTCCTTTAGTTGAAGTTAGTTCAGCATGAATTCCGTGAGGCGGCGCTCGTTGCCTTTTCAACTTCCGGCGGATGTGGTAGCGGCGGTTGAATGCTCCGCCCGTGCATATAAAGCGTCGGCGGCTGAATGCTCCGCCGGCGCTTTATATGCACGGGCGTCTGTTAGCGAGCGTTATCGCGGGCCTCCGAGATGGCAACAGACGCCATGGTAATCTCGGAGGCCGCAGCACGTGATCTAGGTTGCAGACGTCCGCCACAAGCGGCGCTCGTTGCCTTTTCGCGGAGGAGAGAAAAGGGAGAGGGCCAGGAACCGAGTTTACGGACAACGCGGCTGGCATCCAGTAAAGGAGGCATTGGAACGGTGGACAAGCCAGCGTCATTGTGGCCAGACGTTCACCAGCATCCGCTAGGCATGTGCTTACTTGACTTTGTACGAAACTTACACCCTATAATTAACAAAATCGCAGCGGGAATTCAGGCGGGTTAAAATTTTATCGAATACAATTACTGGAAGTTTATTAAAAAAATAAGAATTTAGGAAATTCAAGGATTTTCAAGGATCTGCGAAAATTCCAGGACTTTCAAGGCCTTGAAAACGATCTTTTCAAATTCTAGGGTTTTCACGGGTTTCAAGGACCTGCACGAACCCTGCAAGAACTGTAGCAGCTAAGCAGAAATTAATGACATATTTGAAATTTGCTTGAAATGCTCTATAAGTGAGTGGATGTTCAAATCTTTAGTACAAATATTAAAGAAATGTTTTTTCAAAGAGCGTCTCCCCTAAACGATTCCCTTCTCTTGCCAGATTAATAAAGGGAAAATGAGACACCCACCCAAACGTAGCTAAGTACTACGTTTGGGTGGATGTCATATGGGTTTCCCCAAAGAAAAGCTTCGCAGTTGAAGAAAAGTTTGTCCTGGTCTGGGACTCGAACTCGGGACCATCACCTTTACGGGGCAGCCGCTCTACCAAATGAGCTAACCAGGCGGCTAGCAGATGGCAAAATTACTTCTCTCCACCTTGCAGGTTTCCGTAGAACTATTATGTCAAACTTTTGCCAGATCATCAAGGTCACACGCATAATCACCTATACATCAGATGCACTGCCTGTGACGTCACCGATTATGGCGCTGAGACTTTGGTAAACCGCTCACTGCAGAAAGTGCAAAATCACCACTGCAAATGCACGACGCAACAAAAAAGAATGGTGAAAAAAAAAAGGAGGTGGGGTTCTTGGCATAAATGTGATGCAGTGGTGCACACTAGTCGGGGCAGATAGTGTTCCACTGGCAGTGAAGCTGGCAGCATGGCCCCATCACATTTTTCATTGCTTTTTTAATAATGAACAAATTTGAAAAATTTCTGTGGTAAATTCTCTATTGACAATGTTGCCATGTACAACCACAATTCCCAATGGGCCTTTAACTCTTCCGCTTCCGTGAGAAATGTGCTCATTTTCGAAGCTCTTATGTTTTGAAATTTTATTTCAAGATGTAGTAGCTAAAAGTGTACTGCAACACATTAAATTATAGCCCAATTACTGGTGTTTTGATTGGATGAATGGTGTTTGAATGAATGGATATGGAGAATATTGAGGAAAGAGCTACGAGCAATTTTTTCCCGAAACCAAGTCTTCCTCAGGTATGTGGATGATTGCTTCTTCATCGTGAAGACGAAGCAAGTCGAAAACCTGCAGAGACACAAACTCTAGACCCGGATACACAGTTCACATATGAGCGTGAACAGAACGGATCACTTCCGTTCTTAGATGCACAACTTACACACAAACAGACAGCATTCTAAAATTTTCAGTCTACCAAAACAACCCACACGGGCCGCTACCTCCACTTCGAATCCAACCATCCGGCAAACCACAAGGCATCTGTAGTAAATTCTTTATTCAAAATAGCCGAAACTCATTCCTTATCGTAATCGGATCAAAAGAAAGAAAACAGTTCTTAACGAACTTAAAAGGAATGGCTACACAGAGGACTTCATTTGAAAAGCAACCTGACAACAAAAAAGAAGAAACAAACTACGGGACCTTCAGCCATTGACTTCTCCCCTACCCCAGAAAGGAGTGTCCATTCCATACGTCAGAGGTACTAGCGAAGCTCTCAGCCAACTATTGAAAAAAGGACTCAAAGTTGTGCACAAACCAGGTTGAGCTCCCCAGCACCGGTCATCCCAGCCGACCAGCATCAATGCGGCCGTCTCACCCTTTCATTACCACCCTCCCCCCCCCCCTTCCCGTCCGTGAAGTGTCTCTCCACCTTCCGTACTCTCCCCTCCTCTTTACGAAAGACACTTTAAAAGCTGCACACCGCCACCCCCGAAGAATAACTTCTGAAGAAGGAGCCGAATAGGCTCCGAAATGTCAGGCAAATAAAATTCACTTATTTGGTTGAAGTCGGTCTGAAAATCCTAATCAATTTTGCAACCAGACAGGCAACTCCGTCGAAATGTTTAGCCTCATGAATATTGTATAGTACAGCACTTGAAGAAGTGTTCAAATTGTAAGAGCTTAGAGAGCCAGTCAAGCTTCGGTCATGCTCGTAATCATTTGTGCATGAGCTGTCGAAGCACTGATGGATAAAAGCAACCAATGGGGGGGAAAATAAAGTTGCACTTAATATTACTCGAACACAATTATCAAATTAACACACACTCATGAGCATCTACCACTGTTTGAGACATTGTTAAAATGGCCTATATGTAGGATCGAAAAATTGACAACCCGAGAGAAACTGTTGCTGTCATCTAAAAATTGTTGCAGAGTTGATCAAAGTGCAAATTTTGTTAATGAAGAAGTGCCAGAAGCACTGGAGGCTAGTTTCAATGATATCTCCAGTCGAAGTTGTCTTTTTTTCCAGCCTCCCCAATCTGCCAAAAATGGTAAAATCTGCGAGTTAAAGTTAGGTCATCATTTCAGATGGTGCATGATGCGATGTTGCTAGTAGAAGAATGTTAACAAAAATGTGTAACAGTGTGCAGAGAAACTGCCGACCAAATTGATCTATAGACAGGTGCGGTAATGAAAGAGGCTTATCCAAAGGTGGCCCACCTGTGCAACATTCGGGCAGGGCACGTCGACCTTCCTCACAGGGGCACCACGAGTCACATGCGTTATACTGCCTTTTTTCTCCCCAGAAAGTCCGATTTTCCCCACTTGGTTATCTGCTACAGCAGACCCCAGCCAGAAAGTGAGCTTCATTTGTTACAATAAGGCGCACACTGTTGTCCATTAAGCAGCCACTGGCACGCTGTATGCAATCTTTCACCAAGTTAAATGGTTGCCAAGTTGCCTTCATTCTCCTCAAACTAATCTTGTAACCAACTGCACCATACTAAGGAAACTTACCGGCATCTGGCACAGACAAAGCATTTTTGGTGATAGGTGTTTCCAAGAGCTGTCACCACCTCACCCTCCACAAACTGGCCACAGCCCGCACACTTGGTGCCAAACATTTTCTGGTAGTCTCCCGTACAGTAGTATTTGCCATCTCTGAAGAAGAATCCTCCCTGGGCCAATGAGCTGGTACACACTGCATGGAAGAGAGAAGAAAGGGTTGGTCTCCACTGCAGAACTGTGGCAGTGCACAATGTAAGCCATGCCAGACCTTAAGCTGCACTTTACTGAAAATATGCAGGGAAACAGGCATGTATAGCTGAGGCTTTAATATCCACCTAACAGCAGCCAAAATTTCGGCTGCTATTGTATACATTGGATCTATGGAGTGGACCACTATGCTGTGGGCAAGTCTGAATCATTAAGCAGGTCACTTGGTTCTGGAAAAAAATCAGCTGGTAACCATTCTGAATGGTAACAAATTGATGAATTACAATTAATAGTTTTCAAAAGCAGTAGTTTCTGGAGCAGCAGTAGGCTTGTTCTTAGAATTGCTCACCACCACCTACCTTGAATCCACTCATGCCGAATGGAATGGTGACAACAGAAAGTGTATTGGATCATGTATTGCCCCCCTTTTAAATGCCATGTTTTAGCAAGGCTAGACAAACTGTTGGAACAGCACTTGGTACGTATGTAAGTGTTGCACGATTTTTTGGTGTTGAAGACTTGCTCAAGCAATCTTCTGATGCGATATCAAGGGCGTGATCGGAGATTGTTGTTTGGAATGCACATTAAGTTTTGCCTCACATGATTGGCCTAGGCTGCACAGACGTTGTGAGCTGCGGGCCGCGACCATGTTCTTGACGATGTCAAAATGGTGACCCGCTCCCGTCAATCATTTTGAAAACAAACGTATCGTCTGCTAGTAGCAGAACGCGACAAGATGTTTTGCATTCAAACGATCATGCACTTGCTATGAGACCGGCTTCGCATGGCACATCTAGTGGATTGGGTTGGATCCAAACAGTGGCTGCGACTATGGAATGACACATTTGGATCGAATCCATAGTCTAATTCAAGAAAATGGTGCTTGCAATAGGAGCCTCGGTTGTTGCGTTGGTGTGGCTCGAGAAGGAACCAAAGCAGTAGGAGGTGCGAAATGTGTCGGGATGGGAGAATGCGAATTCTGCCAAAATTTTCATTGCTCTATACGAACAGCGTGTTGAACAGCTCAATCTGACGCATTGAGGCCCAGGGGCCCAGTTGTTGCTTCCTTCTCAAAAGCATGCCACTGTTACCGTCGAGTCTTTTTTTCTGTGCGCAACGCCACCCAGCACCATGAAGAGAAACAAATAGTAATAAATTGTAGTAGTCATACATATTACTAGTATTTGATAACGTGTGTAAGCTTGAGATTGAAACACTTTTTTTCTTTTCATATAAAAATTTCATTCATTAGAAGGCGGGAAACGTTTCGTTTTAAGTATGAGGGGAGAGGACTTGCAGAGCGACCATCTGTCGGAAGCGCCTCCCTTGCGTAGTATGAGGGATAACACGGAGCACTCCCCATAGGTTTGGCTTATGGAGCTCAATAATAACGCTACGTGGCAGTCCTCCTGAACATTTCTTGAAGTACTCTCAAAATGAGGGAAGCTTTTGTACTGTCAAAATAATAATCTTGAACGAACTGAAAGCACAGGATAATTTACAGATGCTATCTCTTTACTGAATACACACAGTGAACGCCACTGTGCGCGGTTGCCGCAATGGAGTCTCCCGAACTGGCTTCTTGCGTGAAAGGCAGGCAAACGCTGAGAGCAAGCTATGTGAAATGTGTTCTTATAGTGAGCTGTCTGTATAATGAAATGGAGCATAACAGAATGAAGCTTCAACGCAGAAATCTCGCAGGTTCACAGTAACCGACTGCACGTCTGCATGCATGTGCGCACACAATGTTTCACTTGCTGCAGAATATGGGCATTTGGCACTACACAAGTAACCATTGAGCCGTTCAAAAAAAAATTTCCTTATAGAGACTGCGACACCTACGGTGACTGATATGCCATTGTGACAGTTCAATCTTTTTCTTCTTGATTCTTTAACGTTTCAATATTATTTCTCAAGTAGGGTCGTACTGTATGTTTATCGGTCTTCTCAGCATGCGATTTCCCGCTGCTTTTTTTGCTAATGTAGTACATTAATTCATTACACAAACATGGCCATATGCCATGCCCTTTTTTATTGTGCTTTTTACCGCTCCCTTTCCGTACGAGTGAACTTGCCAGAATCTAGCATCGACAAGTTCATGGATCGAAGTGGGATGACATCAGCCGGGCAGCGGGCGAGCGTCTCAGTGCACATTTTCTGCTGCTCACCAAACACCACCGTATCGATGCCGTAGCAGAAATCTTCCTCGCGTCTATGCTTGCTGCATACCCGAGTTGTAGCCAATGGCCGTTTGCTGGTTCCAAGTTTCATGAGCCAAGCTTCACACAGCTTCTTATCCTGCAGCTACGTGTGAATAAGGAACACTGGGCTCCGTTGCGTACATCTGGCACTGCGGCACCAAGAAGTAGTCGACCATGCTGCATGCCTCCAAAGGCAGCCACTAACTAACAGTGGTTTCAAATGTCGAGCAGACACCCAAGGTGGTAAAGCCTCGCCACTTAATCAGAACCGCAGCGTAAGTGGGACTTGAAACTTTCGTTTTCAGCTTGCTTCGGCAGTTCCGAAGCAGCCAACGTGGCCACTGTGTCCACGTGATCCCTCATGCCATGTCACAACGATGGCGGCCCCAGCTTTTCCCTGTGGTGGAGTTCACATCCAATACTGTCTCCAGGCAGTCTACAAAAGATGCATGTAAACTTCCGAGGTGTTCATTACTCGCCAAATGGCTGCTCTCCCTCCCATTTTCACAAATTTTGCGGACCACCAACTTTGTGACCTTGCAGCGCCTGAACTCTTTTTTTATTAACACTGCACAAATACTGTAAATACAACGAACATGACTTGGCTGCAGAAGAGTATGCATTTGGGCTGGTTGGTTCATGATTATGAGCAGTAAACAGTGCTAAACAACAGGACGAATCGAGGGACACAGACCACAGTGCTAACAACCAAGTGTCTTTATTCCATCAGTCAGCATATATATACTCTACCGCTATCTCAAAGCACAAAAGCAACAGAAATTCAGCATGCACAAGGGCAATAAATTGCAATCAATGAGATAGGAAAGCTATCTCCTTCAGAAGACTGGACTTGGCTGTATCAGTGCATGCATTGCAGCCCTTATTACATTGTTTAGCTTCATGAACTACTGCTTTCAAAATCCACAGACATCCACAGCAAAAATGGAAACTATACAGCGCCCTCGAGGAAAGGACACCTTGTGCACGACTGTGGTCAGCGAGTGTTGTTCACGTACCGGCGCTGGGGTTTAGGCACGAAATTCAAACACTGATACTTGTACCTTCATTTTCTCACCTAATAATCAAATTATTTTTTTTAGATGACTGCCTGCAGGGTTCACAAACAATGCTTCATTAGTATAAACTGATTTATTGTTTCGCTTTAGTGTCCCTTTAATTCATATCCGAACGCACCACTAAAAGCATGAGCCCATCAACAAATGGCGACAAGGAACATGTACATTTAACCATGTATTTCAAGGTCATGGTTCCGATCACAGCTTTCCAAGAGCGCTCACGGCGGCAGGGACAACCCAATGTGTGTATGGAGTTCAAGGGCTTTTCCGACGTCAAAGCGATCAAAACTTTCTGTCTACATGAATGAAGTTACAGACTGCACTAGGCAAAGTTGATCTTCACTTTTTGCCCGAGCATGCCCGCACTGTAATGATGGAAATAAACAGAACTTGAACTTTAAATGAGCAGCAGCTGCTTTTACTGCCTATGAAGGCAGCAAAAAAGCATTTCCAAGAGAGGTGCAAATCTGCAAGGCGACCATATTTACGTAATCAAGACATAGCTGCAGGATGCTTACTGCGACCCATGTACGTGTTTTCATTGCTTTGGACAATGTCAAATGCACATTACAGGCATTCTACTATTGTTCCCGCGAATTCAAGTGTTCAACGCTGCATTACTTGTTACAGCTTGTCTGATCGATAATGTAAGTGGTTGCATGTTACTGAAAAAAATTGAAATATAGTCAGCATTCCAGAGTGAACATCATCATTAGACTAGAAAATTGCAAAGAAACGTAGGGCAAATCCACAAGATTGAACATGCATGTCAGATTTAATAATAATAATAATATTTGGGGTTTTACGTGCCAAAACCACTTACTGATTATGAGGCACGCCGTAGTGGAGGACTCCGGAAATTTTGACCACCTGGGGTTCTTTAACGTGCACCTAAATCTAAGCACACGGGTGTTTTCGCATTTCGCCCCCATCGAAATGCGGCCGCCGTGGCCGGGATTTGATCCCGCGACCTCGTGCTCAGCAGCCCAACGCCATAGCCACTGAGCAACCACGGCGGGTTGCATGTCAGATTTGATATTTTTGTTTTGTCCTTTTTATGTGTTATGTAGGCATATTCAAACTGCATGGAACCAAAAATTTTATTCCCAAAAAGCATTCCCAGCACAGAAAAATATATTTGAAGGTGGTGCTGCGGGTGTCCTGCTACGGCTTACTGCAATGTTTTCCAGCATCACAATCAAATTCAGTGCAAACTAAAAAAGTTATGTTGAGAACTCTTGCTTGTTTTGATATTAAATATAAATAGGTTCCATGAATTTTTTTTTATGCTGTCCACAGAAGAACAATATTTAAAAATTCCAAACAGTCCAAAAACAAGAAGTTTTGCAACAAATGCACCTTTGCATGTTTTCTATTCCAAACAAACTTTAAAAAAGTAAAATATAGAATGTCACCTTTGAAGTATTCTTGCAAAATGGTGTGTTCATACAAAAAATAAAAGAAGTGTTAAGAAGCAAGTTCAAACAAAAAAAGTTCATTAAAAAAAAATCAGCAGACACTTAAGACTGCTTACGTGCGGGAATGCGAAAGAAATATAGTTGCTTTGTTGCAATGTTTTTTTCTGTACATTCCTTGTCCACATGAGCTCTCGCTTGTGTTTTAACTGCACCTGGGTAAAGCCAAATAAGATGTGCCAAGCGTCTCAATGCACTCGCTTTCGCGCGTTCATAACTCAAAGGACCACTCAGCAGCATTCAATTGGACGTTGATGCTTTCTATTTTATACACTGAGGACGTGGCGCCACCCATTGGCTGCACCAACAGGTACACAATGACGCACGCAAAAGGCACACATTTAGTCAACCAGAACCGTGGAGCTGCCGGGGCGTCGGGGAAGCGCGCTCGTCTCGCACCCCAGAGGCCTGGGTTCGATTTCCACCCAGACCGAAATTTACCTATTCTTTTCAAAGGCATTAATTTACTTTGTTTACAGGAACCTTCCTGAGGAATTTGACGTCAATTCTATTTTATTTTTATGTGGTTTTACTCTTTACTGTCGGCCATTTTTAGTACTGCCAGTCGGTCATGCCGTTGACTACAATGCTGGATTTTCGCGTAATAGAGCATTTTTTTTTTATGACATACTGCAGGCCGTGAGGGCCAAGTAGGAGTGGAATACAAAAATATAACAATGTTCAATTGCAACATCCAAATTCTAGCAAAACGAGCAGTAGGAAATAACTCAACAATATTAACATGAGTTAAACAACAAGGTAACTTATAGGGTCAATGGAATCCACACAGTAAGCCGGCAAAGAGTTGCCATCAGTGATTGTCGGAGGAAAGAAAGAATGCTGAAATAAATTAGTCTTAGCAAAGTACGGGGAAGAGAAAGGTGGCGGGAAAGTCGGGTTTGTCTAGTTGTCGATAATGCCATGTACAGTAGGGAATTTAATCGAAGTTTCTTGTTCACAAATATAAACATTTCAAACAAATTTGAAACAAGGGTTGGAATTACACTCGACTGCATTAGTGCCGAGACAAACGCTTCGACTGTACTGGGAAAAAAATGAAACACACCTTTCCTCTGGATTTTCTTTGGATATAGTACTTTCACATTTAAAAATGAAGATTTTCTCGCAATTTAAAACAATTTTGGATGGAAGTCCTTTATGTCAGGCAAAACATCGGTGCGTTATTTTTCCTCATTTGCTTTATTCACAAAATAGGCCAGCGTGGCAGATGTTGAGCGTGCTGGCATCTTTGCTGGCTGTCGTCGGTCACTTCATGCAAATCTCTCATTCCTTTGCTGCAGAATTTTGCTTTGGTAGCTTAACAAAACATGTTGCGGAGCTAGTTGGCAATGCATTATTTTTCTTACGAAAGTAATCCAGCGCTATATTTTAACAAGAGGACACAGAAAGAAACGACAAGACAGTCGCCGACTCCAACTGTGTTTAATGAAAGAGACGTTGCATTTATGAAGAATGAAGACACTGAGCACATGCGCATTCAGTTTGCAGGAAAAAACACACACAAAACGGGCGCTGTGTCAACGAACATGCCAGGGAACATGAAAGATCATTAGGAGACGTTACACCCTCGTTTGCTGCACTTGAAAAGATCTAAGTGATCGAGACTGTGAGACACGACTTGAGGGAATACAAATTTTAACTAGAAGTAAGGATAGATTGCTATCAGATGCTTTTTTTTATCACGCAACACTTGACATGTGTGTCAGCACCACACTAATCTTGCCGAGTGCCATTGAATTCAGATTATCAAACAAAGGGAGATAATATGCATTCTTTCACCTTAATCTACTGTTTTTGTACATGTGTATAAGTTTTTTTCCTGCAGCCACGAATGCGCATGCGCTCAGTACCTTCATTCCTCATAAATGTAACTTGTCTCATTAAACATAGCTCAAGTCAGCGCCCGCTATGTCATGTCTTTCTGTGTCCTCGTCTTAAGTAGCGCTGGTAGCTTGTTCTCATCAAAAATATGAGATTTTATTAGTGCTTGCATGTAATGCTGCCACCCTCTAATGTGGTAATATGTGCTCAGTTTGCAGGCTATAACCCACATACTGCATTTGCATGAAACTAAAGAGTTTTTTTCCTGAATTTTTGGCCTCTGAACACTCCTTGCATCATATTTGGGTACATGACACGATTATAAGCACCTCCTTTTTTTTTATTTTCTCTAGCACTGCCTCTAGGGCTCACACAAGAGCCGATAGTTGCCACTGTACATTTCGAGCCTTCCT
The DNA here is from genome assembly GCF_050947875.1 of Dermacentor variabilis. Taxonomy (NCBI): domain Eukaryota; kingdom Metazoa; phylum Arthropoda; class Arachnida; order Ixodida; family Ixodidae; genus Dermacentor; species Dermacentor variabilis. The sequence goes on along the minus strand of NW_027460280.1, from coordinate 8,610,451 downwards.
TGTTCTCCCATTTTATAACACTTAATACCACACTAATGTGTTTAAGGTGTATTATTGGCAACCTTGAGCAAGATGATCAGCGCTGCTGTACAGGCACATCAAGCAAGTGGTCTTCAAAGTCATGCAGTGCATCACCATGTGCAGAGTAAGTGAAAGGCACTGCTGTGCTCGATTGTATCACAAACATTCTTGAGCAGCCGCCTACCCAATAACTTTGGTGGCATGGAGGACAATGCCGTTCTTGCCTGAATCGACGACACCCGACTACCCGAACATTTGGCCCCGTATAATTCGGTGCGTGGAACATGGCTCGCAGTAGCATGTCACAGCTCATGCACTTCAGTAACAGCCCAACCATGTGACTCCACGAACAGTGAGGCGCAGATAGCGTGTTGGCCCCAGGCCTCCTCACCTGCCCTTGCTTGCCAGCAGATGGTGATGCAGAAGAGGCAGATGCAGCTGAGAAGACACGTTGGCTTGGTCTGGCATCAAAATTCGAGAATACCTGAGGGGACCTCAGAGATATGCCTTCCCCTCATGTCACCCAGCAAATGTCCAAGAGTTTGCAAGAACCTGCCTTCCATCTCTCTTCGAGCAATCCATCAAGCGACGATGCCACATCAGCTTCATGGAACAAAACCTTGAGCATGTAGTGGCCGTACAAACGCTGTATGGGGGTGTTTCGCATTGTTCTCGCATGCTTTATGTTCGTGTAGCTTATTTTCATGTTTTAATACATGTTGGTTTGCCGTGCTTGCTGCTCTCGTAGGCGTCCGAGACTCATAATTAAGGCTGCTCCCCAAACGAAATCTTAACAGTGGTGTCCACGACAGGACTTTCTCACTGGTTTATTGAGATAGTGGGAGCAGTGCAGTTGGATTGTAGGTGACGCAAACATGGAGGATGGAAATGGATAACGTAATTCCAGCAGGTGCAAAGCTTGGCTTGGAAGGTGCGGAGCTTAGGGCACAGGCAGAGGAGGAAGCAAGGAAAGCACATGAGGCGAGAGCACAAGCACGTGTAGCCGAGAGCCATAAGCTACAATTAGAGCAAAAGGCAAGTGAAGCAGAGAGCTGTAGGCTTGAGTTAAAGCGCAAGGTTTCAGACTGAAAGCTGCGCCTTGAAGAGCTTCATGCACAGAGACCTTTGACTAATGCAAGTGCTGTGGCTGAGCAACAGCTAGCAGCACGGTGCAAAAAGCTAATCAGCCCTTATAAGCTTATCCCACTCTTCAACGAGGAAAGGAATGACTTTATACCCCAGTCACGCAGGCATACCAAAGGTCCTTTAAAGGTAAGGAGCATAAAGGTTTCAAAGGAATATTAGTTCAAGGCATATATGTCGGGTGGTAGTGCCACGCACTCTCCAGGTGGTCTCCGCTGAAACTTTTTAACGGAAACTGCAACATATCCTAAGAGGCAAAAGTGATAAGGTATTCAAAAAGCAAACAATGGGCAGAAAGATATCGAGGACACAATGTGTAGAAGCCGATAACCAAATCGCACATGGCATCCATGTTGCATCAATGTTGCTGATGGAGACAGGCCGTGCCGGTGCTGCTGCGGCGGCACATTTATTAGAGACTGCAGGTGTCACTCAAGTGTCCAGTGCTTAGAAACTTCTGTAATACAGATAAACTTGTTTTTAACTGGTAAAAATTGAAATTCCTTATTTATACAGAATTACTTATTTCTGTTGGATGCCCTATAGGCTCAAGAGTATTCCCTTCAGATATCAAAGGTCAAACACAGACTCCCTTGACTATCGAACACATCCATTGACTCAAAGCTCCCTTCAACTATATCTCCTTTTATGTGCACACGTGACAGCATGCGTCTTCTCTTCAAGGACCTTTCGTTCAAGTGACTTTGAAAGTGCCCGTGTGACTAGGGTATGAGAGGCCCACATTCAAAGGTTAACTACCAGCCATGAGTGGCATAAAAAAACTGGCCTTCTGCTTTTAGGCTTTCCCTCTCAAAGAACTCTGTTATAGGCCAAATGTCACCGGAGGATACTTTAGATTAAGAAAAGCTTAAGTTGAACTTTCTGATAGAGTTTTATTACACTAGTGAAGGCTACGTACCGCGAGAGGTTCAGAGGAGTTATGCCTGAAAACTGAAACAGGCCACCAATACGCAGCAAAGCTGTCTGGACACTTCGACCAATGCATTGAAACCTCCAGAATGGAGAGTCATTCAAGGCTTTGAGAGAGAAGATTATACAGCAGTACATGAATCGCTGCCACAAGTCTGGTTGAATTTCTCAAGGAAAGGGAATATTTCTCACTTAAGGAAGTAACCACAACAGATCATTACACACGAACAAGCAACCCTCTGTCCGAGGCAAGCTTGCGGCACCAATGAAAAGGCTTCCAGCTGTACAGAAGATAAAACTCCCAGAAGGAAGTCTGAATTTTAGTCTACAAAGAAATGTTACCTTTGCAACAAACTAGGGCGTAATGCGGCTGACTGCCATTGATATACCAAACCTAATCTTAAACGGCCTGTGGGAAATGCAAACGATTTGGCCACCGCGCTGTAAACTTTACAAGGCAGGAGCGGCGTCATTCAAACCTCTGCACGATAGATGCTCAAGATGGAGAAGAACCGTTTGTCACACTGGAAAAGGGAAAAAAAGATTCCGGTCTTGAATGCAGCACTCGGGAAGCATGCCCCATTTATTCGCTATTTACCAGTGGAGAAGGGACAAGTGGGAGATAGAATCAGTGTGCTTTGAGATACAGGTTAAAATGCAGCAATTGTCCACAAGGATCTTGCACCAAGTGAAAATTTTACCGGTAAAAGCAGTCCAGTGTGACTGCTGGACAGAACCATGAAGAACCTTACAGACAGAGGGTGAAATTGAGGTCGAGACACCATCCTTCTCTGCAAAGGTCATAGCCAAATGTATGAATGAACCCTTGTACGATCTTGTCCTTTGAAACATTGAAAGGGTATCTCCGATAGACATTTGGGTTGGTGTGCAGCCATTCTTTGAAGTCCCAAGTCTCGACATGAACAACTGCCTTTCAGAAAAAAAAGGGGGGGGGGGGTACACAAGGAACTTTACAGTCTGAAGGTATAAAGCCCACAGTTAATGAGAGATGTGTATGCCTGATCAGTCTCATGTGGCCTCTGCAAAGCACCCACATAAGATTCCTTTGCTGTCCCCCTTTGGCCAATACGAGTCAACCGGACCTAAAGAAGTTTATCCAACACCAGAGGCAAGATGGTACACTTCATAAGGGCTTTGACGAACTCGGAAGACTCCCATGCTGAATGAATTTAAGATTTTAAAATATAACCTTTACAGAAAACGTATATGTCTATCAGAAAAAGAAGTGGGACAGCCTGCAGTAATATTGACAGTGCTCAAGCTAGGACATGAAGGACTACAGACAAGGGGACCGCTGAGTTCTACTGCCAAGGCATCATTGAAGACATCAAAAGATTTTTCAGGTCATGCAATATATGCCAGAGAGCCATTCCAAAATACCGTGTTCCACAAGCACCTTTGGGCAACATGTATATTGCTGAGATCCCATTTCAGAGTTGGAATCAATATTATGGGTCCATTGAAGCCTTGTTCTGAGTGGGAACAAATACATGCTCGATGCTGTGGCTTTGCTAACAATAGAAACCAAAGTGGTAGCAGAAGCACTACTAAAAAATTTTTGTAGGATTGGCTTACCTTGTGAGAGTTAGAGCGACCAGGACATTTACTTCAATATTGTCACAGTCGGTAATGTGTGAAGAAGAGGACTATGATGGTGGCCTGAGAGAGGACGAGGAAGAGGGTAGTTTTTTTATGGCTGCTCTACGCTTATTGGCCCAGCCATTAGAAGCCATCTGTAAATAGACGCAGGCTTCTTCCTTTCCGTAACATCATTGGTGGACGTGCGGGGTAATCACTTGCGCAAGACTGAGCTCCGCAGCGGACATAACCTGGCCACCATGACATCCGAAGGAGGAAGTTCAACCACGGCCCCATCGTCGCCACCGACGGTCATCCTGGCCCAGCCTCGCGACCCTGGCATGTTTTCCCGGATCGACAATGTTGACGTCGATGACTGGTTGCAGAATTACGAACGGGTCAGCGCACACAACAGGTGGGACAACACCCGTGTACAGACGTCCACTGAATCTTACGTGGCGTATATCCAGGACGTCCTCGCTCTTTGCCGCCTAGTAGATAACAATATGACAGAGGCAGACAAGGTCAGCCACGTCTTAAAAGGCATCGCGGACGACGCGTTTAACCTGCTTGTTTATAAGAACGTAACAACAGTCAATGAGATCATTAACGAATGTCGCCGCTTTGAAGACGCGAAGAGTCGCTGCATAGTTCAACAGTTTACGCGGCTACCCAATACCGCAGCTTCATCGACGTGCGAAGACATTTGTCCACCGCGTGAGCCCACCTCCTCCGAGAACGTCGTACGTATCGTTCGGCGAGAAATCGAAGCAGCGTCTCCTGCCACGCCTGTGACGCAGTGCTTTGACGATTCCAGGCCGCTTGTGTCACTCATTCAGTCTGTTATTCGCCAAGAACTTGCCAATGTAGGTCTTCCGTTCATCTGCTCCGCCAGCCGTCGTGACTTTGCTTCATCTGCTGCCTCTGCCCCTGTTCGCCGGAGCCAATACGGTCCATATCCGGGCTATCGTAACCCGGCCGAATGGCGCACCCATGATGATAGACCCATCTGCTTTTACTGTAGACATGTGGGCCACATCTCTCGCCACTGTCGAAGCTCCTGGCCAGCCCACTCTCGACCAAGCTTTCCCGCCTACCGCCGCTCCCCACTGAATCCCCGCCCGCCATCCCTCTCCACCGAGGTTGAAGACACACCTGACAACGCTCGAGCCACCGTGACCAGCCGATCACCATCACCCCATAGTCGCCGCTCCCGTTTGCCCCAGCTGCGTCGCTCTCCATCCCCAGCTTACCGTCACCGCTCTAAGATGGGAAACTAACTGGGGCAGCTCCTGGAAGTTATGCTGCTCTAGAACACCGGCCTGAAATTCCTCTGCTGACCCTGCCTACTAATCGGAACCTTCTGGATGTGGACGTGGATGGTTTGCCCGTTACAGCACTCATCGACACTGGAGCCCAAATTTCCATCATGAGTGCGGAGCTTCGAACGCGCTTTAAGAAAGTAGTGACTCCTGCTCCGACTCGACTGCTCCAGGTCGCCGACGGTGGAACTCCGGTTGTGCTTGGAATGTGTACTGCTCGTGTCAGTGTCGCCGGTTGCCACACGTCCGTTCTGTTTAGTGTGCTCGAACGTTGCCCTCACAATGTGATCCTCGGACTCGACTTTCTGGCCGCCCATTCTGCTCTGATTGACTGTTCCGCCGGCGTTGTACAACTTGACCTACCCCCACCTGTTCTCGTTGGCCTTCCTGCTCAAGCTCCAACTCAGCTCTGTTCCGCGGATTTTATACGCCTGCCATCTCTTGCAGCAACCTGCATCCCTGTCTTAGCCTGCCCACCTGTACCTGACGGAGACAATGACAATGCGGCATATCTGATTCCTCTCCAGTTTGCATATATCGGAAGGCTCCGCAAGCCAACTTGGGATTCTCTGCTTTTTATTTGTTGTATCACCGCTGTGTTGGAGGTTTTGTAACTGTGTTGAAAAAACTCTGGACAAAAGATACTTGATACGGAAACAAGGACTACATGTGAAACAACACACGAAGAGTTTAAGCAAGCCAAAAACAGCCAGAATGTACACTACGATGCAAACAGCCATCCTCGAGAGCTCAATGCCGGCAACAAAATTGTCATCCTGATGCCTACTGAAAAATCCAAGCTTTTGCTTCAGTGGAAAGGACCTTTCACAAACAAATAACGTAAAAATAGAGAGGACTACTTCATTTACCTAGGTATAAAGAACTGCTTGTTTCACATAAACCTGTTAAAAGATTACGAGGGTCGAGGCAGCATACTTCGAAAGAAAACTTGAGCAACATGTTCAGTAGAGGCAGGGGAAAATAAAGAAGGAATTCGAAACCTACCACCTTCCTTCCATACCTTTGGCGAAGACACAAAACTGCATTAATGTAGAAGTCTGCCAGGGATTAACACTTGCACAAGAGGAAGTGCTAAGGGTGCTCACAGCATCATTAAGAAACATTTTCTAATCATTCAGGCCATACTAAACTTGAAGAATGTCATTTAAAACTAATGACACAGGCACCTATTAGGTGAAAATATACGATGCCCTTTGCAGTTCAGAAGGCAGTGTATGAAGAGATACAGTCGAACCTCGTTATAACGAAGTTGAAGGGGGGAGCCCAAATTACTTTGTTATATCTGTTACTCTATTACTGTCATATATACTGCAATGCGGTGCGCACTTGTAAACATAAAAATAAGAAGATGGCATTGAGGCCCGTGGAACCACTACACGGCCACGCATGCGATAAAATTTGAATGAAAAAAGAATCTCCGGCGTGTGCAACACACGACTTCTTGGCACCTGACGCGACAGACTTTTTGACAGGTGCCTGCTGTTCCATTGAAATGGTCTTTCACGTCCACTTTCCCCCTGGCACACAACAAAGTGCTTCCGCTATGTGATTGAGCAGGCAAGTGAACTTCTCTCAGCCAGCTCGTAACCTCCGAGATTGCACTGGTGGCACTACGACCTAGAAGGCTACGCCAAACTGCCAGCCCATGCGGCGCGCCGCAGGGACAAGTGAATGCATGGCTTGGGTGTGACCCCCGAAATTGCACTGGGGAGATCTCGGAGGCCAGGTCAAGCTGCAGCTGCCTGCGCAACGTGCCGTAGAGAAAGCGAGAAGTGAATGCACTAATCCTTCACACCGCCACACTTAGCCACATAGCATGGCACAACTCACAGGATTCCGCGTGACCCCCGAGATTGCGCCACACAGCAGAAGCGAATGCACCTATCTTTTGCACAGCCGTGCACTGTGGCACGGCTCGCATAGCCAGACACGTGCAAGAGAGGTCAGGAGAAGGGCCATAGTGAGCCGTTGCTTGTGCACCGCTACGCGCGGCGGTGAGAAAGACAAGTGTTGCTCCATGGCATGTTCGACAAAGGGACGCGGGCGTTTTCAACCACCGCGACGAATGAGTGCCGTACCCAGCATAAAGCAATGTACTTGGCGCACAGCGGTCAGGTAGCTTTTGGTTTTGGAGACAAATCTAGTTCGTTATATCCATTAGCAGGAAAATTTCACTTCTTTAAAACTGGGTTTTAAATACATGGATCTCTATGGGGATTCCAAGGGGAATTTCATTTACTTCATTATATGTCCCGTTTCATTAAAACGAGGTTCGAGTGGCTATGAAATGCTTAAATGAGGAATTGTCAAATAGTTTGTCACAATATTCATCACCAATTGTTGTGAAAAAGCCAGACAACACGGTCAGACTGTCAATTTTCGACAAGCGAATAAAATAGTACGAGATGACTGAGAACCAGTACCCCCAATAGACACCATGTTTGAGAATGCTCTCCAAAAGACTTACTTCTCAATGGCAGATTTTGCCAAAGGGTATTGGCAAAGTCCCATGTCAAAAAAGTCTAAGCCCATCATGGCCTTCTCTAGCCTGTGAGGTCTATACTAATTTAAGCACATGCTCTTCGGCCTGAAGACAGCACCAGCAGCCTTCACAAGACTCATTCGAAAGGTAGCAGATGGTTTACTGTACATATTCCATTACATTAATGACATCTTAGTGGCGACCAACTCGCGGGAGGAGCAGCTGAACACACTTCATGCACTATTCCTCCAGGTATGACAGACTAGTCTCACAATCAAGCCTTGAAAAACCCAGCTCTGATTTAGTTCAATTCAGTTTCTTGGTCACAATAAAGGCATAGGCACCATTAAACCCATGAAGCATACAGTACAAAAAGTCGGGAATGTTCAGTAACAGCAGACAAAGAAGCACATACTGTCCTTTCTAAGTCCAAGAATTTACACTGGATTACGCTCAGCTAACCTACACATTCACAGAATGAACAGACCAAATTAAGTTATTTGGGCAAGCAAGCATCAAACCACTTTCCAGAAAATAAAAGGCACACTTTCCAAGGAACCTGTGCCCAGGGCTCCCAATTTTACATGCAATTTTGTGCTCATAATGGACGCATCAGAGCAATGTTTAGACTATGCTACTCCAAGAACAGGATGCAACTTTACATGCAGTAATATACACCAGATTTCAAGGGAGGTAGCATACTCAGCCATAGGGCAGCAAAATGCCTAGAGGTATTAATCAAGAAATTTTATGTTAGAAACAGACAACCCTTGCAATATATAAACTCAGATAAAAACTTCAACACATGCATTCTCTTTTGGAGCTTGCTTCTAACGGAGTATGATTTTTCTGATCATTATAATTCTGGGAGCAACAAATGTGGGGGCACACTACTTGACCTGCAGTTCATAAGATTCCTGATGAAATTGATAAAGTCACCGTCTAACCCCCTATGCGTCCGAGCTCTTCAGCGCAATAAATAGTTCGGAACAAAGATCAGAAGTGCCTTCTGTATGGCCTTTTAAAAACATGGTGTTATTGTTCGAGCACTCTTTTCTGTTTTCTAGAGTATACTCAATTGTACATGTCTCAGTGTTCAGTATAGCAAGTAATTTGTACTATTTGTACTTGGAAAAAAATTATGTGATGTCCTGTATATCAGTGCCTGTTATCAGTGCTTTAAAGTTAAGTGTTTTTCCCTAAAACATTTCTTGTGATGTGATAGCCAGGCCACCTGCAGAGTCAGCACGACAAACAGGGCCATGTGTCGCCACCATACCCACGGGAGCAAAGTTTGTATGCAGTTGTGCATACGCTCGAGCACAAAAGCATGAAGTGGCCGTGTCACATAGAGACGAATGACAAGAGACCACATTGGCAGAGGCAGACATAGCCGAGAACATGCGTTGGCTTGGTTGGGCATCAACGTTTGAGAGACCAACAACTGCAGGGTTGAGTGCCAGAACCCGAGGGGAGCTTGAAGTGCCTTCCACGCCCAGCAGACACGTAAGAGTGCATGAGCCTGCTTGCCGTCTCGACAATCCATTGAGCGACAGCACGTCAGCTTCGTGGAACGCAAAACTGCATGTGGGTAGTGCCCATGCGAACACTGCATAGGACGAATGCCTCATGTTTGTGCAGCTAATTTTGATGTTTTAATACATGTTGGTATGCCGTGCTTGTTGCCATTTCGTTCTTGCTGCCCTAGCAGGCGTCTCACAACTAAGGCTGCTCCCTGAACAAAATCTTAATGCTGTCTCTTCAAGATATAAGATGACAACAATGTAATTTCCTCTGTCAATCCCCATTTTAAATTACTACACATTGTCGAAACATAAGAAACCAACAAACAAAGACACCAAGGACAGCAAAGGGTAAATTATGTGTACTTATTGATTGAATTAAAGAAATTATAAATTATTGTAAATGAAAGTGGATGAAAAACAACTGGCCACAGGGGGGCACGAACCCACGTTTTTCTCAATTAACTATGCGAAGACGTGGGTTCGGGCCCCACCGGTGGCCAGTTGTTTTTATCCAGCCGACCTTTGCTACGTCTGACTGTATAGTGGTTGGAATTTTGCATTAACCTTGAGAACTCCGAAAGTACCCATAAACCAAGACAAACAGAATTTGCGCTGTGCATCTTAAATTGGCATTTATGATAACACCCCATGATTCCAGATAACATTTAACAAGTGCAATAAGACAGTGGATACTCAAGACTGCAAGTGCAATATTGAAGTTGTGATGCTTTTGGATGCAATGGCCTTTTGTAATTTTTCATGAGCTAACTAGAACCAACCTTGGTGGCTTAGCAGCTATGGTGTTATACCCCTGTCAAGCGGGCAAGTTAAGTGCACTTACGGCAAGTGCACTCAGTTTTTAAGTGCACTTTCCCAAATCTTAACGTCGCAATGGAGTGTACTCTCAGATGAGCGCACTCAAGTCCGAGTACATTCACGGAACGCACTTTGCTGACCGAGTGCGTAGCCTCGCCGCCAACGGTTTGAAGGAGTGCCTAGCCTCGCCACCAACGCTTTCAACGACGCAAAATGTAATGCATAGAAAAAGGACACAAAATTTCATTTCAGTTATTGAGCAGCTTTTAACAACATAATTTGTGTTTAGCGAGAAGCAAAACAGCACAATAAAGAAACGAATTTATCATGTACGCAACTAATGGCGCCAGAATGATGCGGCACTAATTCCACTGGGTGTGTCCTCATCGTCTTTTGTATCCGCGTAGCGCCGCCATGTTCCGTCAGTTCGCGTTTATTTTGGTGTGAAAGCGTGCTGGGGGGGGAACCACGCCGGTCGTGCTTTGAGCCGTGTGCGTGGCATTTTGCAGTGTAGCTAAATATCGAACTTGCCGTCTTTGCTCATATATACTCGCTCATATTCTGTTCTAGCAGGATCATGAGCAGGATCAACTACCGCCTCGCCGTACGCCGCCATGTTGTCTTGAATTCGCTAGGCATTCGTCTTGGCCAGCATTGACTTGCAACACACTTATAATAAAAACATTTCGCTTTTTGTTGAGACAAATAGATTAAGTTTGTTTTTATATATAATTCTACTTAAAACAATCGCTTTTTAGCAGCTTTCTCTTGTTAATTTACATCTTTAAAAATGCGCTCTTAGTCTGTTGCCTTTTTTTTTTTTTTTTTTTTTTTTACTGCAAGTGCAGTCTGTTTTCCTGTTAAGAAGCGCATTGCCTAAAGTGTGACTTAAGGTCCCGAAGTGCACTCCCCGTAAGTGCACTTAACTTGCCCGCTTGACAGGGGTATTACACTGCTAAGCACGAGATCAAATCCCGGCTGCAGCGGCCACATTTCGATGGGGGCTCAATGCAAAATCGCCCGTGCACCATGTATTGGGGGCACGTTAAAGAACCCCAGGTAGTCAAAATTAATCTGGAGTCCCCCACTAAGGCATGCCTCATCAGGTCATAACTTTGGCACTTATAACCCCAGAAAAAAAAATTAAGAAAAAAATGAGTAACCTAACAATAGACAATGAGTGGCTGAACTTTTTCTTGCTTCTGCCATAATATATACCGAAATCCAGCCAATGGACAATCTCAAGTTGAACTAGGAAAGAACAGCGTCAACTAAGACAATCACAGCCGAGTTCCCATGCTCGGTCATCACAGCAGTGGCTGAAGCACCCTTGCAGAAAATCAAAGGTATCATGGTCAAGAAACTGCGCGCACAAGAAAAACAAGCTGCAAAGCCTGAAGTGGTTCCGTATGTACATAGGATCGCCCACAATGTGAAAAAGGTGGCAAACAGACATGGCGTTCCAGTCGTGTTTGAATGAATGAATGAATGTTTGGTTTTTATTGGCGCAAGGGCCAGTAATGGCCAAAGAGCGCCAAGCCAGTGTTGATGAATTCGCAATGTAGTTATGAGTTCAATGAGCTTGATGTGACGTGGCTGTAAAGGGGCCTTAAAATAGTCGCTCTAGAGTGCGTAAAATCTATGTGTTATAAGATTATGTCGATGATAGTGACGTGTTCAATGAGAAATAAAGTCCATCGTGAGAGAATGATGCATTATAAAAGATCTGTGAGATGGTAAAATTACCTGGAGCACTACTGCCTCGCCAGAGCCCTTGAAACACAAGGGCCTGGAGGCATGTGCTATACAGTATGACTGTCACAGCGGCATCCTCTCAAGAGAGGAAACGCTACGAATGTATGGGACTAATAACGTGTAGGACAACATCTCTGAGGAAACCTAGGACAGTGTTTGTATTAAAAAGCGGTTCTGGGCCGAGAAACATTACAGGATGAAGAGGAATGTGTTGACGGAATGCTAAGGAAAAATGCCTCCTTCTCTCAGATTCGGCTTTCCGACACTCCAGGAGAACGTGGAGCACGGTCAGCCTCTCCCCGCATCTGCCACATGTTGGAGGGTCATTTCCGGTGAGTAAGAAGTTATGGGTGCCAAATGTGTGTCCTATTCTAAGACGACAGAATAGGACATCTGTCCGCCGTGATTTTATTGCAGAAGGCCAGAACCCTAATTGTGGCTTTATTACGTGCAGCTTATTATTTGTTTCCCTGTCCCACAAGCGTTGCCAGTAGTTTCGCAGTTTCCTGCGCAAGAAGGGCCTCAGATCTGTGACAGGGACTGCAGCAGTAGGATGAGCAGAATACGACGCAATTGATGTGGCTATCTGGTCCGCCAGAATGTTACCTTCGATGCCCCTATGACCCGGCACCCAGCATATGATGAAATGCTGGTTACATATATACGCTTTACATAAGACGGAATATAGTTCATTGATTACTGGATTTTTGTGCTTACAAAATGACATCAAAGCCTTCACAGCGCTTAGGGAGTCCATATATATAACAGATTTTTTAAGTTTTGTTCTCCTTATATGCTTTACAGCCGACAGTAGTGCGTAGGCCTCAGCCGTAAAGATGCTTGCTTCCGGATGCAGTACATCGGATTCCGAAAAGGATGGGCCGACGGCTGCATAGGTCACCCCTCGCGTGACTTCGATGCGTCTGTGTAGAACTCCGCGCAGGAGTGTTTGTATTGGAGTTCCCAGAAATGCATTTGTATTTCAATCTCTGGAGCGTGTTTTGTAACTTGCATGAAAGATATATCGCATTGTATCATCTGCCACTCCCAAGGAGGTAGCAGCTTAGCTGGAGACATTAGGCGATGTTTGAGGATTGGGACATCCATTTCAACACTAAGCTCCCTCACACGAAGTGAGAAGGGCTGTCTTACAGAGGGACGATTACGGAAGAGTGTATCATATGTCATATCGTTAAGGGTATTAAAACACGGATGTTCAGGATTAGAGTGGACTTTCAGGAAATATGTTTGGCTGATGTATGTTCTCTGGAGATGGAGTGACCACTCATTTGATTCGACATACAAACTTTCAATGGGACTTGTTCTGAAAGCGCCAGTGGCCAGTCTAATTCCTAAATGGTGAACCGGATCTAGCATCTTTAGCGCGCTCGGGGTTGCAGAATGATAAATCACGGCACCGTAGTCCAATCGTGATCGAATGAGGCTTTTGTAAAGATTCATCAAACATTTTCTGTCGCTGCCCCATGCTGTATGGGATAAAATTTTCAGTAAGTTCATTGTTTTTAAGCATTTCACCTTGAGATATTTTATGTGTGGAATAAATGTTAGTTTAGAGTCAAGTATGACACCTAGGAATTTGTGCTCTTTGTTCACAGGGATTTGCTGGCCATACATTTCGATATCGGGATCTGCAACGAGGCCTCTCTTTCTTGTGAAAAGCACACAAGAACTTTTGTTCGGGTTCACTTTAAATCCGTTTTCGTCTGCCCATTTAGATACTTTGTTCAAGCCCTGTTGTACTTGCCTCTCACACACTGCAAGGTTGCAGGATTTGAAACCTATTTGTATATCATCTATGTAAACAGAATAAAAAATGGCTGGCGGTAATGAAGCACGGAGGGTGTTCATTTTCACGATAAAGAGTGTGCAGCTAAGCACACCTCCTTGAGGCACACCATTTTCTTGTATAAAAGGTCGGGACAATACATTGCCGATTTTCACGCGGAAGGTACGTTTCGACAGATAGCTTTCTATTATGTTTAGCATATTTCCACGGATGCCCATCCCCGACAAGTCTCGTAAGATCCCGTATCGCCATGTCGTGTCGTACGCCTTCTCCATATCGAGGAATATCGATAAGAAGAACTGATTATGTACAAATGCGTCGCGGATATTTGCTTCAATGCGTACAAGATGATCAGTCGTGGACCGCCCTTCTCTGAAACCACACTGATAGGGATCAAGCATGTTGTGCAGTTCAAGGAAATGTATTAGTCTACGATTAATCATTTTTTCGAATAGCTTACAAAGACAACTTGTAAGAGCTATCGGGCGATAACTTGCCGCCAAGGAAGGGTCTTTGTCCAGCTTCAAGACGGGAATAACAATAGCCTCCTTCCATGAGGATGGGAGGTATCCGGCAGCCCAGATAGAGTTGAAGAGTGCTAGAAGTGTCATTTGTGTGTCTTCGTGTAAGTTCTTAATCATGTCATAGATGATTCTATCAGCTCCCGGAGCAGAGCTTCTACATGTGCTCAATGCAGCTTTAAGCTCGGCAATGTTAAAAGGACGGTTATAAGGTTCATCCGGACGGCATTTACGATCAAGTCTTAAGTTCAGCTAAGTGTTTATTTTTGAGGAATGATTTTGTGTAATGTGTGGAGCTTGATACATGTTCGAAGTGTTCGCCTAGAGCGTTCGCCTGGTCCTCCAAGGTAGTCCCTTGGTCGTCCACTAAGGGCAGAGGGTGGATTTGTTGACCCTTTATCTTTCTTACACCATTCCAAACTTTAGATTCTTGAGTGTAGGATGTAATGCCCGAGAGAAACCTCTCCCAGCTAGCTCTCCTTGCCTGTCTCCGCGTGCGCCTCCCTTGTGACTTTGCCAGTTTAAATTCAATAAGGTTTTCTGCAGTCGGGGAGCGACGCAGCAAACCCCACGCTTTGTTTTGTTTCTTTCGTGCCAGTCTGCACTCTTCATTCCACCAGGGTACCCGTCTTTTACAAGAGAGACCTTGCGTTTGGGGAATGAACTTTTCAGCTGCGTCGAATATAAAAGAAGTAAAATATGCTACAGCATTGTCTATGTTAAAATCAGTGATAAAATCTCGTGATAAGTAAGTTGCTTCCTTAAAATCATTCCATTCGGCGGAGCCTAGTTTCCACCGGGGTGTATGTAGGGGGCATTCATGTTGAGGCATTGAATTTAACATTACGGGAAAGTGGTCACTTCCATATGGATTTTTTATTACATGCCATTGCAAGTCCGGGAAAATTGAAGCCGAGCCAATAGACAGGTCTATTGATGAATATGAATTGTTATGGATATTATAATAAGTTGGCTCCTTCTTGTTGAAGAGGCATGCACCGGAGTTCACAAGAAAATTTTCAATGAAACGGCCTCTCGCGTCACATCGCGAGTCTCCCCACATGGTGTGGTGTGCATTAAAATCGCCTGCCAGTATGTAAGGGTCCGGAAGCTGATCGATTAGGTTATAAAAATCACTTTTTTCCAGATGAAAATTGGGGGGTATGTATAAGCAACATAGAGTGATCAATTTATTAAAAAGAATTGTCCGAATTGACACTGCCTCAAGGGGCGTCCGAAGGGCGACCTGGTGACAGGCTATGGACTTATCTACAACTATTGCAACACCGCCAGACGAGGTATTCGCCTCGTTGCGGTCTTTACGGTAGATGGCGTACTGACAAAGAAAGTTTGCTTGTGTGCATTTAAGATGTGTCTCCTGAACACACAGCACCTTTGGGTTATGTTTGTGTAAGAGTTCTTTAATGTCATCGAGGTTGTGGATAAGACCTCTAACGTTCCAGTGTATTATTTGTGAAGCCATATTGTTCGTGTTTTTATGCTGTGTGTCAAGAGGAGTTTAGAGAGAAGACTTACGGAGCCGTTTCAGGCCCCGTGATTATGGTACGGGTTCTGTCTTTCTTGGAGCGGTCGCGAGACTCTCGCTGCTCCCGAGGCGCTGGATGCGCCTTCTGGCTCGGGGTTGTGTGCATCGACTCCTGGGAGCCGCTGGACTTCCGCTCACTAGAGCGGGGTGTTTTCAGGGTAGGCCTTGCCTCGAAAAGCAGAGCCTTGGAGGCCACCAACCCAGAGGTCGATGGGCCCTCCTTTAGTGACGGCGCAGCAGCGCTCGCTACTGTCGCCTGGGGGGCTGAGGACACTGCCGTGGCCACACTCTTTGTGGGCCGGGCTGATGCCCCAGTCTGCTGCGGTGCTGCCCCCCTACGCGCCGCACCAGCATACCCTGCGGTATGGAGGAAAGAAATACGCTTTCGCGCTTCTTGAAAAGAAATGTTCTCCTTGATCTTTAATGTGATTATTTCCTTTTCCTTCTTCCAAGAAGGACATGACCGAGAGTATGCAGGGTGGTCACCCTCGCAGTTTGCACAGCGGTGTGCCTTAGTACAATTATCGGCAGGGTGTTCGTTTGAAGCGCACTTTGCACATGTGGTACGGCCCCGGCAGTTCTGAGAGCCGTGACCAAATCGCTGGCACTTAAAGCAGCGGCGTGGTTTCGGAATGTAGGGTCTTAGTTTTATTCTCATATAGCTTGTTTCAATATACTCTGGTAAAGTGCTTGTGCAGAATGTCAAAATTAGGTGTTTAGTGGGGATCTCTTTGTCATCCCGCCTGATCTTTATTCTTTGGACATTTGTCACGTGCTGTTCCTTCCAGCCTTCAAGCAGCTCGGTTTCACTCAAGTCAAGGAGATCTTGTTCAGATACGACTCCGCGTGTGCTGTTCAAAGAACGATGCGGATTTATCGAGACGGGGGTACTATTAATTTCAACAAGTCCAGATAGATTCTCGTACTGTTTCTTGTCATTAACTTCGAGCAACAGATCACCGCTGGCCATTTTCGTGACCTTGTAGCCGGGACCTAGTTTCTCAGTAAGAGACTTTGCGACAACAAATGGTGATAGGGTTCTTGCTGTTTTATCAGGGTTTCCACTACTTAAGACATGGTACTTTGGAAATATTTCTTTGGTCTGGCCAAAAAGTTTCAGGGAGTCATCGGTGCGCCCTCTCTTGGAAAGAGGGCGATCAGGGAGTCGGGGAAATGATGAAAAAGCCATCAAAATAAATATCACTTCGGTAGCTATGCCAGCCGCCCACCACCGAGCCCAACAAGGGGACGTTACGAAGCCCAAAAGCTACGAAGACGCCAGCTGTACATAGTCACTATAACCTAATATACGATACCCAAGGCTGGATAACTACACCAGGTTAACCCTCGCCACCTGGGAGTCTGGAAGTAAGAAGAAGCGAAGAGAAGACAGGAAAGATTGAAAGTGAGAGAGAAAGACGAAGATTGAAGAGAAGGACAGGAAAAGGTGACTGCCGATTTCCTCCAGGTGGGTCAGCCTGGAGGTGCCGTCTATGTGAAGCCGAGGCCAAAGAGGTGTGTTGCCTCCGCCGGGGGGCCTTAAAGGTCCAAACACCCGGCATCGGCTCAACCGCCAGGATCCCCTTTTCCCCAGACACGGCTAAGCCGCGCACGGCTACACGCGGGAGGGTCCAACCCTCGTGTGCTCGGGTACGTGGTGTCGCAACACACCAAACGCCTGCTTACGCAGACGCCCCTGCGGGGTCCAGTCGTGTTTTTGGCTCCTCGGAAACAAGCACAACTCTGTGCCCGCATTGCGAGTGAGGGTATGAGGAGCAGCTGCAGCAAAAAACATGGCAAGCAGTTTGTAAAGTGCTGCACCGGTGTGGTATATGAAATACCATTGACCTGTGGGAATACCTATGTGGGCTAAACGGGTAGATGCGTGAATGACCGCGCAGCTGAACATGTGTGCATCTTTTGCAACATTGCGCAACTTGCACTGTGTGTGACCAGGCGGAAGAACATTCCCCCATGGAAACAATGCCTGTACTGCAAGAAGTATGAACGACGGTTCTGGGAGAGATTCTTGGTAGAAGCAGAGATACAAATGCATGTGAGGTTTTGGAAGCATTCAATATAAAGAACATAGGAAAAAACTGCATTGGTGGTACTTCTGTAACCCTCTTTAAAGCGCGTCTGCTACCGCTTGCGCACTGACGCGCGCGCGGTGGTTAGTTTTGGTTTTGTTCCGCACGCGGTTTCGGCTTCTTTCGCTCGTAAAACTGATGGCTATCTCGTTCTAATCACTCGAAGGGTGACCATCTGTTACTCCCTCATTTGTTGCTCACAGGGGGGAGCATATGAAGGATGCCGCCGTGTATGAGTTTCCTTTATTTTGGAGACTTGCGAAAATTAACTGCCTCTGGTTGGCGATAAGATTGAAGGATAAGCGGAAGTTTCACACATTTTACTTTTCTGACGAGCGCACAACCACACAGTTTTTTCAAGTTTGCTCACCTCACAGTTCGATTACGCTATGGACGTACGCGCCGGCTGCTCTGCAGCGAGTCGAGCAGCGATTCCTCCGATGCGGACTACTGCCCAAGTACTAGGTCGGAGTCAGATTCATTGGATGGGAGCCCGCCAGATGAGGAGGTACCAGTTCAGACTATGAATCGGACAAAGGAGCAACATCGCAACAGCGTGCACGGCACGACTATTGCTGACTGGGTCAGAGATGACTTTTCTCCCTCCTTGTTTACATTTGATGCCACACATTGTGAACAAGTGTCTAGCTCTATGTTGCCCCCAGACGCAAAAGAAGTCGACTACTTCAAGCTTTTTTTTACGAAGGTGC
Organism: Dermacentor variabilis; assembly: GCF_050947875.1. Lineage (NCBI taxonomy): Eukaryota > Metazoa > Arthropoda > Arachnida > Ixodida > Ixodidae > Dermacentor > Dermacentor variabilis. The sequence continues at coordinate 8,592,162 of NW_027460280.1, read as the reverse complement.
AGTCTCGCAGATCATAACTGAAACAATCAAGTACACAAAGCAGAAAGTTCACAAGTGTAGTGCCTTGAAAGTCGCGACTCAGGTCGTGGCAGGAGACTGACTTCTCAGAACTTTACTGCTTTCTAGCGGTTCTGCTATTAATGGGCCTGGTGCGGAAAAATACTGAGGAAATACTGGTCTAAAGATACCACGTTAGAAACTCCATTTTTCCGGTCAGTCTTTTCCATCAACTGCTTTTGCCTATTGATGCGAGTGCTGCAGTTCAGTTCAATCACAGATGGAAAAGACCGCCTAAGGGCAATCAGACCGGTGATGGAAGCAATACAAGAAAGATTTGCCACACTTTTTGTTCCTTTTCAAGACTTGTGCAAAGCAGAGTTTCCGATTCCTTGGAGAGGATGCCTTGCTTTTCGACAGTATATTCCTTCTAAAAGGCATCTGTTTGGTGTAAAGCTGTTTGTGCTTTGTGACATCAACACAGGCTACATCTTGCAGTTTATCGTGTACACCGGAGCAACTACAGCTCTGACCATACTGAAAGAGTTTGGATTTACAAGGTCTGTTGTGGTGGAGCCGCTTGGAGACTTTCTCGGGAAGGGACATTCCCTGTTCATTCATAATTGGTATACCAGCTCAGCCCTGTTCAGAGTTTCTCCACAGCAGGTGGTACGGTGCGAACAAATGGGAGAGGGCTTCCCAAGTTCACAAAGAAGCTTCAGCAAGGACAAATTCATAGCTTGCACACGAACACCATGCTGGCCCTGAAGTGGTGTGATAGAAGAGATGTGCACATGCTGTCGACAATGCATGGAGCGGAGCTTGCCGAAAAGAAGGTGGACTGGAGGACAGGTGAAAAGAAGCCAAAATGTGTGTTAGAATAAAAAAAAAATGGGACTGGCAGACAAAGTCGATAAGCAGCTGAGCTTTTCCGAAAGTATTAGGAAGTCAATGAAGTGGAATAAGAAATTTTTTCGCTTGCTTGACATGTCGCTGCTCAATGCATTTATTCTCTTTTGCGAGAACACTGGGTCGACAACCAAATATGCAGAGTACAAATGGCTAATAGTGAGCCAGCTCATTGAAGAACATCACTCTGAGAAAAGCAAGTGGGGAAGGCCAACTAGAGAAAATCCTCTGAGGTTGACAGCGCGACACTTCATTCAGAAGTTGCCTCCCACCGCTGCTCAGGGAAGCAGTACCCAGAGAAGATGCCATGTCTGCACCAACACTACTCAGCAGCAAAAAATGTCACAAGAACACAAGGTCTGTGCGCTGAGTGCAACAAAATTAAATTATGGGGCTTTACATGCCAAACCACTTTCTGATTATTAGGCATGCCGTAGTGGAGGACTCCGGAAATTTTGACCACCTGGGGTTCTTTAACGTGCACCTAAATGTAAGTACAGTTGAGTGCAACAATGTGCTCTGTGTGGAGCCATGCTTCAAGGACTACCACACGCTGAAGAAATATTAGTGTAAGAGGAACATTTGAGACTTGCAAACAATTCTCGTGTGCGCATTTTTCTTGTGTGCACAGTATAACGATGCATCAAATTTTGTTCATTCTTATAACTTTGTTTCCTATTTTTATTGTTTTTCATCAATAAACAGCACATATATACCAAGGCACAACATTTCTCACTTCATGGTCACCCTAGAAAAATTACGGTAAATATTTTTCAAAATTCTTCAAAGGGACCCCCTGAAGAATTTAAATCTAATGTTAAATTCCAATGGCGGAGTCGGAGCAGCCTACGGACTCCGCAAGCGACACGTGACTGGCGCAGAGCAACGCCTCCAAATCCGCGAGTGGAACACAACCTGCGCCGCCGGAGCAAGGCGGAAACGGAACTTGTATCGCCGAGTTACCCAGGATACCTTGCATGTTGTCACTTCCTTCCGCTGTTTGCTCCCACCACCGCCGCACCGGCCGCACCGGTCACTTGTCTCTTCAGCGCCGTTCACCTGTCGTTTTATTAAAGTGCGGAATGGATATCTCACCAAGCGTGCAGCAGCTTTTGCTTCCTCGCGAGTCGTGACCGGTGGCGCCTCCCAGCAGACAAACGTGGTAAAGGAAATGCGTCACGCAGAGTTCCGGTCCACTCCGCCGATTTTGGCGGAGCATCTTTTTTTGCTCCACGGAATGACTGCCGCTCTGAATCCACTCCGACTCTCATTGGAACACCTTACTCCCGCTCTCATTCCGTCATTGGAACAAACTTGCTCCGGAACGAGCAGAAAAACTTGCTCCGACTCCCCCCCCCCCCCTTGGAATTCAACATTAAATAAAAAGAATGGACCCTGGGCAGTCGCATATGGTGAAAAAAATCTACCTTGAAAGTGCTAAGAACTGCATGCACACACGGTATCCAAGAACTGCATGTACACGCGGTATCCACAGACCGTCTGAAGCCTGCCTACTTGAACTGACACTTTAGTCACTTCTGCTGTCAGATTGCCTCCCAACTCGCCATGCGCGCAGCACCCGCGCTTCGCAATTCGTCCAGCTCACAGCTTCCTCGCTAGAAGGGGGGCCCCGTGGCACACTACTACGTGCCACAATGGTCAGGATACAAAAGACGATGAGGACACACCCAGTGGAATTGGTGGAATCAAGCTTCTGCCCAATTGAGTGGCTTTGGATAAAAAATGTAATTTGTGGACACCAGGCACCAGCATCTGTCTGTCTGGTGTTTCTTCACCCACACATGCAACAGCTGGAGGAGTGACTACTCTCCATTTTCGACACGTGAATAAGAAAACCTGCGACACTTACCAGCGCACTTGAAGCATTCAACATGAAAGTAGCGATCTTGAACTCGTAGTGCATTCCCTGAGCATTTCTTTTTGCAAAGTTCGCACAACACTTTTCCTGCAAAAAAAAGAAGAAAAAAAGAAAGTCAAAGTATCCTGCGTGCTTCTGAAAGTTCAGAGCTAAGCACATAACACTACACAAGATATCCACTTCTTGCATTACACTATGGCACTGCCTTGCGGTCTCCAGGAGAAAAAACAGCATGCATCGGCACTTGAGAAAGCTTTCGAGACACTGGTTCATCCCGGCTGTTTAACAGCATTTGCCTGTGGTGCAAGCATATCGAGAGTCTCAAGAGGCACAGACCAAAGAAATCTTGTTACTTGACTTTATTGCAAGACAATAAACTCCTGATGTAAACAACTATGCTACTAAGGTTAATCCTTAGAACAGACATGCTATAAAGGCAACAAAGGCCAGTTGATCACCACTATATATTTCACTGCATGGCCAGAATTTTTATTTCTTACTATGATAAAAATGGACACACAGAAAGGACTCCAGATAGGCTGACAGGATTAAATGAGGCCTACAGCCAGTACAGAGCAACATAATGTGTCAGTAATAAGCATGAAACAAGGTAAAAACAGGTACGACCGGATGGACAAGGACAATGGACACAGATAGTCCTTTTATCCCTGTAGTTTCAAGTTCAAGTTTATTGTTATTGCATGTACAAGAAACGGGCTTACATATTATATACAGCATCAGGAGGTCCCAGAGTGAGAACCTGCCAGGGGGACCTCCTATCATTTGTGGGTGCACAAGAGTATTAGAGCAGCAAGTAGAGGGCGAACAAACAAACAAAAAAGAAAAAAATGCGTCAAGAAATACAATTCGTAGGGAACAAGTCATAATAAATAGACAACAATTACATATGATTAAAAACAGCTTTATAGAGTAATATCACAATAAATAATCATAAGCAAGAATATCTAGCAATAAGTAACAAAAATTTGGCTGTTCTGCATATTGCTAACAAAGAAAAATACAAAGTGTCCTACAGAAATATGAAGCCTATTGATACAATAAGATAGAAGTAATGTAAAGAAAATGTAATAACTATGAAAATGTATTTATGACAAATGAAAAGATGGTTCTGCTAACATTATTTTCATATTGTTTAAAAAACTGCGGTGAAATAGATGACTTAATATTAACAGGGATGCAATACCAAAGTGAAATACCATAGAAACAAAGTGTAAATTTTCCATAGTTAGATCTGACTTTAGGTAATCGAACATTATTATGTTCTGAAAACCTGGTATTTTTGTTCATGAGGTTATCAAAAGGAAGACTGTCTAAGGTTATTTCACGATGAAAGAGACGAAATTTAATGAGTGACAACTTGTGGTAGAACAGCTGCTGAATGGGTAAAACGTTAAGATGTTGATAGATAGTTAAGAATGGCAGCGAAACGAGCTAAAATTCATTACTTTTAATGCCCGGTTTTGAAGATGTTGAAGTGCTTCGAGATGAATGGCATATGTATTACCCCATGAAGATAAACAGTATGATAAAGACTTATTATAAGCATGATACAACGATCTAATAACATGAGGTTGGAAGAATGCATGTGTTTTAATGATAATGCGGATGCCAAATGAAACCTTTTTTATTAGCGAGTTGGCATGGTTATTGAACTTAAGGTGTTTGTCGAGGGTAACACCCAGAAATTTAACAGTATCAGATGTCGGTATAACGTAAGTGTAATGAATGTTTCATGTTTAATGGCGCAAGGGCCAAGTAAACTAACGAGACAGTTAAGGAAGAAATCGCCGTTTGTGGGTTATGAAATAGTACAAAGGTTGGTTTTAAAGGATTGATTTGAAGTTTATTATCAGTGCACCAGGAATACACATTGTTAAGATCAGTGTTAAGTGTGTCTTGAAGCGCAGTAAGAGATTTCTGTGATGACTAAATGGTCGTGTTATCAGCATATAACAGTTACAAGTGGTAAGTAATTAGGTAAACAATTTATAAATAAGAACAACAATGGACCTAGTATAGAGCCTTGGGGAACGCCAGAGTCAATTACTTTAGAAGAAGACAATTTGCCATTAAGATACACTACTTGAGGCCTGTTAGACAAGTAGCTATGAATAAGATTTAAAGGGACACTAAAGGTTACTATGAATGTCACGATCCACCCGGGCTCGTGAACAAGGGAGTGCTCGAGGCACCCTCCGATAGACGGACGCTCCGCAGCGTGGTGGTGCTGAACGATGACTGACCGGCGAGCAGCCGTGCTCGTCGGTGTTTATTGTGGTGCGGTGACCAATGTTGCCTGCAGAGCTTTAGCAGGCCACTGAGCCTGGCGGCGAACGAACATTATGCATGGGGGGCGTCACATGCTTGCTACACCCCCTTACCCCCAGTTTGTTTATTAAATAAAAAACAAATGTCGATGTTTTAAATACGAGGCTCTGCTTCCACCCTAGCTGGGTCGACAGTGCCTGCTATTCAGGCGAGTAACGGTCCGGAGGCCTCCGCCGTCGAGTACTCCGCCTGGGCACCGGTGTTGATGGGTCGGGTGTGGCAACGCCGGTTGCTGCCTGGGCCAGCCTCGCTCCATCCGGAGGGTCCGTAGTGGTCGGCCTCGTGAGTGGTGCCGAGCTCGACACCGGTCCAACGGGTGCGGCACCACTGGCTACGGTTGCCGCCTCCGAGGTGGGTGGGGCTCTGCTGGGAGCGACTGGTGCTGCCGCTAGTCCTCCTGCGGGCTGGAACTCAGAACTGGCAGTCGGGGGTGCTGGCCAGGTCACAAGGCAAGGCCTGACATGGTCGGCGTGTCTGTGCCACATGGCCCCGCGTCTGGCATGCGCACGAGCAGCGGTGAGGCGCTGGCAGGAGACACCACCTGTCCCGCAGTCCAGGGTGGGCCAGGACGGACGTTCCTGGCAAAAACTGGAGCTCCCGACTCTGGCAAAGGCCCGGGACGGCATCCTTGGTCAGCAGCCAGCTTCTGCTTCAGCTGCTTCAAAAGCACTGTGGATCGGAGGTCCGGATGCAAAACGTCCAAGGGTGTCTTGACCATCCGACCCAGCAGGAGCTCACAGGGGGCACGGCCAGTGACATCGTGAGGTGTGGTCCGGTACTGGAATAGTACCCGGGCAATCTGCATCCGGAAATCCCCAGTCTGGCTCTTCTTGAGCTAGTCTTTGATGGTTTGCACCACCCGCTCGGCTGCACCATTTGAAGCAGGGTGGTACGGCGGAACCATCATCCGGCAGATTCCGTTTTTCGTCAGCCAGGCCAGGTACTCTGTGCTGGCAAAAGCAGGACCACTGTCAGACACAATGACGTCCGGCAACCACTGGGTGGCGAAGACCTGTCGTAGCACTGCAATGGTCATGCCTGCTGATGGAGTGACCTGGGAGAGTTGCCCGGAGGAGTTGCGCAGCATCACGCCCAAAGCCTCGACGGACACGCCGGGGAAAGTACGCTTGAAGAGTTTCCCGGCCATTACTGACACGCTGGCCCCTGTGTCCAGCTCCATGGAAATGGAGTGCCCGCAGATTTCGACGGTCAGCATGTACGGCGGCACAGACGACGGTACAAAGACTGTGTGCCACATGTCGAAAATCGGTGGCTTCTCGGCCACAACGTGGAGCCTGGCTGCGGAAGAACTTGAGCTTGCTGCCGCATGCCTCCGCCGCGTACCCTTGCGACGGCTACCCTGGCCGCGGGCTTGTGTTGTACCTGGGCTTGAATCAGGCTGCTGCTTGCTGTTCGTCCTCCCCCTTCGGCATACACGTGCGAGGTGCCCAGTTTTCCCGCACGTAAAGCATTGCGCTTGAGAGAACTGGCACTGTGAGGAGGAGTGGGCACCACCACAGCGACCGCAGGTACTGCCCTTTGTCGCCAACGCGTTGACCGCCGCTTTCGCCGACGGTGAGCCTGTCACACGAGAAATCTTGCTGGCGTCCTTGGCGGCAGCTTCCATTGCCAGCGCTGCCTTCACGGCGTCGTCCAGCGACGGGTCGGGAAGCTCCAGCAGTCGCGTCTGCATGGCGGGGTTGTTGATTCCGCAGACGAAACGCTCCCGGAGCAGCGAGTCCAGTTGGTCCCCGAAGGCGCAGGCACTCGCTAACCCTCGTAGCGCAGCAACGAATTGCCCGAAGGTCTCCCCTTCCCGGCCGCTCCGGTTGTTGAAGCGGAAACGCTCCATTAGTGTGGACGGTGCTGGGTTAAAATGCGAGCGCAGTATGGCAAGCAGCTCACTCAGCGTCTTAACGTGCCACATGGCTGGCTTGAGAAGGTCGAGCAAGAGGCTGAAGACGCGGGTCCCGCAGCTGGCCAGGAAAATGTCCCGCTGTTTGGCCTCGGGTGTGTCGTTTGCCCGGAAGAACACGTGGACTTGCTCCTCGTAAATTTACCAGGCGGACCCATCTGCCTCAAACGGGTCAAGCCTTCTGTACGGCAGCATGGCGGCAGCAACGGGGGCGGTGTTTCGCCGCTCGCGGCGGCGTGGGACAACCCGCGGGTACTCGTCGCCATCCTCGTCGCCAGTGTCACGATCCACCCGGGCTCGTGAACAAGGGAGTGCTCAAGGCACCCTCCGATTAGAGTTACTGTATATGCTACCAAAGATGCTCCCTGTGGTAGCATATACAGTAACTCTACCTCCGATAGACGGACGCTCCGCAGCGTGGTGGTGCTGAACGATGACCATAGAATAAAGAAACTATGACTGACCCAGTGTTGCCTGGTCGGACAACGCGGCGTAGCCCAAAGCTAGAGAAGCTGTAGCCCAAATGTAGCCAAACACAAAAATAGCAAAACAAATTTGTAGCCAAATATAGCCATTGATATTTTCAGTTTTGACTGTATGTACATTTTCACATTCGACTACGGTAACCCCTTTTTGTACAACCCGTCGTAAAAAAGAAATGTCCGTGATGCCGTGACGGTCGACCCTTAACATCAACAGCTACATAATGCTTTCCCACAAAACGCTTTTTTGTAGGCCCCGGAAACTCAAGTTACAGTGGATCGCTGCTGAGCGAGAACTTATCGAAATGAATGTTGAATGGAAGCACAAACAAAGAACTTGTAGGACGGCTGGAGGACAACTGGCCAGAAAGTGTTGAGAGACGTTGATGGAAATGAACTTATCACGATTTATGGTGATAGAAACAGGCATGCTGTTCGGGATTGAAGTAGGGATTGTAATTTCAAATTCACAAAGATCTCAAAGGCCAGTAAGTGGCGAGACCTGGCAATGAAATCTTGGTACTTCGGATGTAGTCGATGAGGTTACTGTAAGTCGGCTGTTATTAAGTACAACATAACTATTGCTTAAAATTGCAGTCGCTGTAATATTAGACACTTTCGCTTTATTCTATGCTTTGGAAATCAAAAGCGCACGCATGGCTACGGCAACACGCTGAACAGCGTATCACGTGTAAAATCGCCGTTTCGTTTTCAATCCGATTGTTTTTGCTTTGACTGTTTAAATACCGAAGCAGTTGGGCAGGAAAAAATGTAAACAGGTAGCTATTACCGCAAAAGTACTTAGCACTTCGGAAAACATGAATCGCATTAATTTCGAATTGCTAGACAAAATACTTTGTCACAATTACAGCCGCACTTCTCGTCTGCCTCCCACTAATGCCGTCATATAATCACTATCGCGCTCACTTATCACCGCTTTAGCAAGCTGCCAGTGCAAGACCTCATCCTCACTGCAGATAAAAATTCTGATAAAAAATGTTTCATGGCGTTTTCCGCGTTAACACTTCTTGATTACACACTCTGACCGGCAAACTTTCCATTGCATTAAAAAATGGGTACCATGAAAATTGGTTCTCAGCTCTTTAATATTCACATTTAAGAGTGGAACGTGATAGCATTCAAATATCCCCGAGTGCTTCTCACGCTTCCCGGCAACTGCAGGGTATGCAACCATAATGTTTACCTGCAAACACTGGAGGCGAACAATATGCACAAAGGCGAGCTTTCTGGTTCTTTTTTTTTCATTCCACTCGCACGGCAAGCGCCGCCGCTGCCGCGGAGGCGAGTGCCTTCTGGATGGTGTCGCATGGAACCGAGCGGGGCGCGCCGCTCCTACTTGGCAGTAACCGCTTGTCCTCGTTTTCTCCCAGTGTCCCCTATCCTGCTTCGCGCTGCATCACTCAGCATCATGGAAAACCAACTAGCCCAAACCATCGGCCCCCTACTAAGACTTCGAACGGCAGCTGGAAAAGGGATGTGTGTTCGAGGTTCTGCATAAGAAACATGTTTTCACGTATATGTAAATTACAATTCGACGCTACCATGTTTGCAGGTTGAGCGTAAGTCGTACTTTACGAATTTTCTCAGGCGTTTTACTTCGAGAAAAACAATTATTTCACTAATGCATATGCGCCAGCGAAGGGCCTACGTGGTTCGCGATCATATTTCTCACACGGACAACGGCGTCGACGCCGGATTTTCCGCGACATGGCACCCTTAACGCCTGTTGCGTTCAAGTGCATTTCGCACGCAAAGGAAAATGGCAGTAAAAAGCTTACCGTGAGAAACGCGGACTAGGTCGAAAACTGTGCCCACCGCGATACTTCATCCAGACGCCTTCGCCATGGGCACAGTGAAGCGTGTCATCTACCCGTGCTTCCCTTTTTTCATGTCGGCGCCACGATCGCCTAACCGTGCTGCTCCCGTTTCTCAGCATAGCCATGTTAGTACAGTGTACTGTGAAGCACCCTCCACACCCAGGCCCATCCCGATGCCAGGTGTTTGGGTGTTGGGATAAGATGATGATGAGACGACATTGCTGGAGTAAATGTTAGCACGGTGAAGCACGGTGTAACTTTAAGTGTGGCAATGATAAAATCATCGGCTCAGAGAACGGTGCACTGAGGGGGAGGGGAGTATTTCGCGCACACACGCACAGCCGCGCTGCCGGCTCAGCCAGCTAAAACAGCCTAAAAAAATTTGTTTCTTCTCTATGAAGAGTCGCCTCTGGAGCATGGAATAAGGTGCCGCTCATAGCCCAAATAAAGCCAATTCGCAGATTTTCAGTAGCCCAAACATAGCCACGTAGCCAACTCGCCCAAGGCAAAAATTTTTTTCTGTAGCCCAAATTGACTATATATAGCCAAACCTGGCAACACTGGACTGACCGGTGAGCAGCCGTGATCGTCGGCGTTTATGATGGATGGATGGATGGATGGATGGATGGATGGCGGCTATACCCTTTGTAACGGACGGTGGCTGGCGCCACCTAGCCTTTTGCTCCCCCTCTTATTTTATTTTTTTTTCCTTTCTTTATATCCTCTTTTCCTTAACCTAGTTTTCACTCCCCTCCTCCCCCCAAATCTAAAACAGTAGAGGAAACATTATCTCCCCGATTTATGGTATTATCTATCCCTTGACTTCCTCCACCAATCCTCTAGCCTCCCCTTCGTTACTGCCACTCTTTTCTCGTCTATTTGCCCTCGTTCCCTGGGAAAACCTAATGCCCCTTCCATATCTGCCACTGTTCCCTCTGCCAGGGTCGGGCGAAGGTCTGTGCATATCAGCACTATATGCTCAGTGGTCTCCATTTCGGCTCCGCAAGCTGTGCACCGAAGGTCCACGTCTTCAAATTTAGCCCTGTATGTTTTCGTTCTCAAAACCCCCGTCCTAGCTTCAAATAATAGTGAGCTGCCCCGCGAGTTATCAAATAAGAGCTCTCTCTTAATCTCCTGTTTTTTGTGACCTATACATTGATAGCGCTGGCTTTCCGAGCATTCTTTCTTCCCACATTTTTCTTTCCGTCTCCTTCACCTCCTTTCCCACACTAGAACCACGTTGGACCCCCTCCCTCGGCTGTAGGTATCTATTCCTCAACTTCCTCGTTCTGAGTGTCCACTTTGTGTTCAAACTTTTCATGTACAAATATTTGTACACTTTTTCTGCCCACCTTTTTTCCTCCAGTGCTGGGAGTCTCTGTTCAAATTTTAGTTTACTTATTGCCTCTCTACCTTCGAATGACGTCCATCCCATGTCCCCCTGCACTCCCTCATTAGGGGTGTTCCCGTGTGCTCCTAAGGCCAACCTGCCTACACTTCTCTGTCTCGTTTCCATGCATGTCTGAACTTCCGATTTCATGCACAATACCGAATTTCCGAATGTGAGGCCAGGTACCATAACCCCTTTCCATACGCCCCTAACCACCTCGTACCTATTATACTTCCAAAGTGCCTTGTGTTTCATTACAGCTGAGTTCCTTTTCACTTTTTCAATCATAATTTTTTCCTGTTCTTCCAAGTACTTTTTGCCCTCGTTCAGCCATACGCCCAAATACTTGTATTTTTCAACATGATCAACTTTAGTGCTTTGTATTTCCAATGGTTCCCCCCTTTCTTCATTATATACTATTATCCCAGACTTCTCTCTACTGAATTGCAGTCCCAATTTTTCTCCCTCCTCTCCACATATGCTCATCAGTTCCTGTAGCCCTACTCGGGTGTCAGCAAGCAGTACAATATCATCTGCATACAACAGTCCGGCTAGTACTTGAGCTACCTTCTGCCCTTACAGCATATAGCCTATGTCGGTTCCTATTGTGCTCTGTTCTAGCCTCTTTTCCATTTGGCTCATCTAGATCATAAAAAGCAGAGGCGACAATGGACAGCCCTGCCTGAGACCTCTTCTTATTTTAGCTGGCTTTGTAGTTTCCCCCTCCCATGTTATCTCTACCTCATTATCTGTATAAACTTGTTGTAGGAACCCAATCATCTTTCTATCTAGACCATATTCCCTCAACTGGCTCCATAACTTTTCTCGGTTTAGATTATCATAGGCTCCTCTAATGTCTAAAAAAGCTATCCATAGCGGTTTCTGCCTGGCTGTCGCTATCTCTATGCACTGTGTTATAACAAATAAATTATCTAGCCTTCTGTTCCTTCTAAATCCATTCTGCAGTTCTCCCAAGATCTCTTCACGTTCTGCCCATTCCTCCATTCTCTTTTTCACCATCATCTGCATTGCTACTCTGTATATGACTGATGTGATAGTTATTGGCCTGTAGGATTTAATGTTGTCCTCGCTTCCCTTACCTTTGTAAACTAATATAATTCTGCTTGATTTCCACTCCTGTGGAACACCTCCCCCTACTACTATTTGTTCAATAAGTTGTAATTTTAATTTACTTTTCTGGCCTAATATGCTTATCAATTTCATAGGTATGCCATCAGGTCCTGTCGCTGTTCCCACGGGAACCTTGTGTTCAATTCTGTCCCATTCCTTACTTGTCATCCTTCTGTACTCCTCTAATTCTGTCCTGCTGTTGTCATTGTTCTCCATTTCGCTACCCACTGGGTCTGCAAATGCTGCCTCTATTGTTAATCTAATATATTCCTGAGCTTCCTCTCCCTCTACCTTTGTTCCTTCTGGTGTGGTCAGTGAGTGCTGAACCACGTCTGTGTTCTTACTCTGTTGCTTTATGTGTTCCCAAAATTTCTTAGAGACATTTCTGTCTTTTTTTTTCGTATCTCTAACATCCACTGTACCCCAACTTTTGCTATCTTGGCTTGAATTAATGCCAATGCTTCTCTTTTCATTGCAAGGTAATCCTCCCATTTTGTCTCCACCTCTTCTGGTGTGGCTCCCCTTTTCTTTGCTGCTCTGTGTTTTCTGCACGCATCTTTGCGTAGCTCTATGGCCTCCTTAACTTCTCGGTCCCACCAGCTTTTCGGTTTATATTTTCCCTGCTTACTTCCTAGTTTCCTAATCTGTCCCTCCTCTAGCTCTCGATTAAAAATACCTATTAACTCGTCGTATGTCCATGCCCTTTGTGGTTGCTTGGATACCATGCTTTCAATGTTTTTGGCCACTTCTTGTAGCTGCCTGTCATTCAATTTGCTCATACCTTTCCTTTTTTTAGTTTCTACCAGTGGTACTGTCCTTCCAAAACTGATTTTGATTCGTTTGTGAACTCGCCCAAGTCGACGCCAAAAATTTTTTTCTGTAGCCCAAATTGGCTATATATAGCCAAACCTGGCAACACTGGACTGACTGGTGAGCAGCCGTGCTCGTCGGCGTTTATTGTGGTGCGGTGACCAATGTTGCCTGCCGAGCTTTAGCAGGCCACCGAGCCTGGTGGCGAACGAAAATTATGCCTCGGGGGCGTCACATGCTTGCTACAATGAAGTCAGTTAAAGTGATAAAGCAATGCTCTAGAACGTCTAAGGCGTCAGTGTAATCGCGAACAGAGCTTTAGTAACCGAGAAATTGAGGTAAATGCATGACACTATTTGAGACCCCACAGCGACATTTCGGTACTAGCCCAATGACGAAGGCACTCATCATAATTTGTCACTAGTACTCAGCTACTCGTATTAAAAGGTCATTTCATTAGGTTATAAGATGGAAGAAAATGCTACTTATCTACTTCTATTCGATTCTAAGAAAAAACATTTTGACATTACCCTTCAGTAGTATGGGTGGTCGAAAGGTTTTGTTTTCACTCGACTCTGCGCGCTCGACTGTGCGCTGCGCGCGCTTTGGATCGAGTTTCAGTTGTTTCGTTATCGCGTCGTGCTGCGCCGATTCTGCTGGCTCGCGATACTTGCATTTGGAACAAGCAGCGAGAATGTCACGTTCATGTGATGCGCGAACGTCCTCGAAACTTGGCCAAGGGCAGTTGCAGCGGCGAATCAAGCGTTACTTATCACTGTGTGCAAACGCGTGAACCTCCCCGTTCGAAGTGGTTAAATGCCGTACCTCTGCCACAGCGCGTTGGCAAAGAGCCGAAAAATCGCATAGTGTGCACGCTGCGCTTTCGTCCAGAGGATTACGAGTTCAACGCCGACTTACGGAAGCCATGTGGAGTGCCTTTCAAAGCAATGCTTTCCTGTGGCGCTGTTCCGTCAGTCTTGCCTGCATTCTCCGAAGCGCAAGAACTGCAGGTCGAAAACTGGACGATGAGTGCGGCATTTGGTTTTCACGAAGGAAAAGCTACAAATGTGTGAATATGTACAGCCACGACATAAAGCTGTTTCACATGGTGCGATTTTCAGTCAGTGACAGCGAATTCCGTCGCTCAGCGACCGCCGCGACGTCGTGGGCTCTCCGAGACTGGATTATAGCAAGTTGGTCGCGCCGTCGCTCAGTCGCAGTGATCGGCGCAATGTGGGAGAGGCAATGTGTGTTTCACAGCGCGTTGGTAGTTCTGTGGAGCAGTGTCGCGCGTCAGTTCTAGCTATGTTTAGGGCGTACCCACCAGCGTTTGCGGCTTCGGAGCATACATTTTTTTTCTTTCGCTTACACAATTCGTTTGAAAGGAGAAGCTGCACGCTATCCAGGTCGGCAGAAGGACGCCGCTTCAACATAAGGCACGTACTATCGCGCTCAGTATGAGCTACACCGCGCGAGCGCGTGGCCGTGCGCTCGGTATGGTTGTACAGTGGCCCCGATAGTGGCGTGTTTTCGAGCTATCTGGAGAGGGTGTAGCTGTTCCAGCAAGCTCGCATCACCTCCACTTGCATGCTTTCCCCTTCACCCTCGTTTAGAGTGGTTTTGATATCTGTTTCAAAAATGATAACTGTAGCCGTAGGCCGACGCCCAAACTTCGTAATCGCGCCCGCGCCGGTCCACATATTGGGTGTTATCTGGTGTGTCAGATTAATAAAAAGGAATGCGTTCGTCAGCTCGCAAAATGTCCCGGGTGCCCAACAGTGATCGACTTCTTAATTCATCTCAGGTTTTAGCATTTATAGCACGCAAGCTGTCTTAGTGAGGACCAATTTTTTTTTTATTCGGGCAGAATATATCTTTGACTGATCACACGACTCTTCCATGTCAGTGCACGTTAAAGAACCCTAGGTGGTCGAAATTTCCGGAGCTCTCGACTACGGCATCTCTCAGCCTGAGTCGCATTGGGACGTTGAACCCCATAAACCAAACCAAACCACACGACTGTTCAGAAAGGCAATTAAGTACCCTAGACAAAAATAACCTGCACACAACCTTGCGTTTATGTATCTAGGAAAAGTATCCTCTGGATAAGCTGACTGGAAATTAGTGTATTCTGGTAACACCAGTAATGATCGGCAAAATCGGTGTTTGGGGCGTTAGTGGTAGTGCACTCTAAAATTTCGGAACCATTTAATGCATCTTAAGAAGGCGTGGTGTCTTCTGGAGCCATCACGCATGGTGCGAACTCTATGAAGACGACGCATGACCCCAGGAGTTGGGGCAAATGAACAAAGTAGGCTGCTCCGGCCAGATGTGAAATGTTGCTATAGTACGGAGAATGGCGGTGGCAGCAATGGCAACGCATTGCCGCATTAGCACCGGGGCTATGCTAACACTGTCGAAAACAATGTATGGCCCACGTCGTGGCTGCTTCCGCCTTTACGCTGTACGCTGAGCCGCATTATCAGTGCTCAAATCATGTCTAAACGCACAGCCCTTCTTGGACAAAGAAAGCGCCGTCTTTGATAACCTTCGCAAGCCACGTCTGGTCGGTGGCAAAAGTGCTGCATGATCTTGCAGTTTCTGCTTCAGCGAAATCAAAGTGAACAAGAAACAGATAAGGCTTGCTGGAACAGCTACACCCTCTCCAGATAGCTCGAAAACACGGCACAATTGGCGCCACTGTACAACCTTGCAGAGCGCTCGGCCACGCGCTCGCGTGGTGTAGCTCATACTGAGGGCGATAATACCCACTTGATCGCCACCGTCGTCAACCTCTTCATCCCTACATATTGCGCCAGCTGCTTATATACATGCACACTCAACAGTAGTTCTTCTGCAAAAGCAAATACTCATCTGCAAGCTGTCGTAAAGTCTCAACGCTTCTAAACGTTAAAAATGGTGTATTATCAAATAAAAATAGGCAAATTCGATTATCTGACTAGTTTCCATGCTGTTCTTATTTAACGATGCAGGCATGGATATTTTGTGAGCAGGAGGCAACCTTGCGCATCGCTGCGACGGATATCGCACTGCCGCAAACGCATGTGAAAGCTGTGAGCGA
The DNA here is from genome assembly GCF_050947875.1 of Dermacentor variabilis. Lineage (NCBI taxonomy): Eukaryota > Metazoa > Arthropoda > Arachnida > Ixodida > Ixodidae > Dermacentor > Dermacentor variabilis. The sequence continues at coordinate 8,576,380 of NW_027460280.1, read as the reverse complement.
AATTCGCTCTGTGACGTGCGCGGCAGAACCGATTTCTTTCGCCCCAATCGCGCCATGTGAAACAGCCTATACAGTTGTCGTCGTAGTAGTACGCAACGACGCCGGCTCAGTGCTTTAAGCATCAGTGCTTAAATCACTGAGGTCGAGCCCAGCATCGCGAGCCAATGTGTCGTCAGGGTCGTCCATTGCAACGAGTGTCAAAGTTGGCATCATAAAATAAACAACCAGCTTATTGTCGCGCGCTGTCCCTTCCGCTACCCAACATAGTTCCGCTTTCGCGCTGCTGTCGGCTCAGTCTTGGCTCAGTTTCTGGCCGCACGATTGCGTTTTGCGCAGAAAAGCCGTAGCGCCGTCTGCGGGAGCAGTTTTACTCACCGACGACGCAATGTCGCTATGAGACCATGACGTCACCACCCCTCAATCGGAGGGCGAGCGGAAGGCCTGCTTCGTAAAAGGAAACTAACTTCACGCATGAGCGATGAGCAGAGAACGGATGACGAAAGAGAAAGGAAAGAAGGAAGGGACAAACGAAAAGTGGCGGTAATTCCCTACTTTCATAAGGTTTCCCACAACCTAAAAAAGGTTGGGCAACGTTCTGGTGTAAACGTGTTTACAGCACCTAACAAACTCTTGAGGTTGAGTGTGATGAGCTGTCCCATGAGGAAACGAAAGCCTAGTTGCGATACCGCGCACAAAGATCCTTTTGTTACATGCACTCGCAATGTTGTGTATAAGATCCCACTCTCGTGTGGGAAGTACTACGTGGGCCAGACGGGCAGATGTTTAAACGTGCGTCTGGCGGAACATAGTAACAAAGTAGAGAGCATCGCAATAGATGGGCATCTGGCTGCCCATTGTAGAAAATGTGACGCGAAGGCACCATGCTTCCCGCTATTAAAACAAACTGTTGTTGTCTATCGCCACAGGAATAAGATTACGAGGGAAATTGTGGAAGCAGCCGAGATAGCCAGAGCAGGTGACGAGTGCATTAGCACGCCGTCTATATTTTTATCAAGGAAATAGCTTGAATTTTTGGGCATAATGGTCACACGAATGTCTTTTTCCTCCTTCCCTTCAGTGTGTTCTATTGCAGTGGCGTCCCAGTGAGTATACATGTACCCACCAGCTGCAATAAATCAATTGTTGAAAGTTAGCACTCGTCCTGTGTTCTGCTTGTCCCTGTGTCAAAATTTTTGCGCTATGTATCCTAGTCTGAATGTATCCCACCAACACGCCCAAACTTCTTCCCTGCTAAAGAGCGATTTTAACTTCGCTAGAGGTACACATACGCTTCAGAACGTATTTTCTCTTAAAACAAGTATCTTCTTCGCATGAAACAAGCGTTTAGAGGTTTCTGGGATGGTATTTCAACAGTCCACGTTGACTTAACATTAACCTTTAGTGTCCCTTTAAAGGTGGCCCAGTAATACTGAAAGATTCGAGCTTATACAGAATAGAATGATCTAGAGTGTCAAATACTTTTGTTAGATCGATGAATATGGCTCCTGCAACAAACCCTTCATCAATAAATCGTTTAATGTTATCCATGAAGTTAATGCTAATTCTGTCGAATAACCCTGTCTAAAATCAAACTGGAATGGAGAAAAGTTTAAATTTGTTGAGATAGTGCATTAGATGAGTGAAAAGTTTTTCAGTGGCCTTACTAAAAAACGGCAAAATGCAAATTGGGCGGTAGTTATTAATGTTTTCACGAGAACCCTTTTTGAACAGAGGGATTTAACACTATGTAATGAACACGAAGTTCAGTAGTGATGGAATATCAACCACCTCGTTCTTGCTCAACACAATCTGTGTTTTCAAGTGGTTTATAAACGTGTCAAAGCTTTGTTCATGTCAACCACTCAAAACTTGATGGCCTCACCAAAGTCTACATGCGCAAACAATAAAGAATGCTTCTCCATTCCAAATGCTCCTATTGCCTGACAACTGCACATATGCAAAGGATGCAAATGCACTGTTAACGCAGACAAGAATGCATGACATTTGCGGTCAAGCATAAGGGTAATTGAAAAAGGCCCTGCTTTATTTACAGCATACCCTTTGCAATGTCACCTTGCTTAGGGAGAACTGGTACAAGCACTTGTACATCTAGTAACAGCCCAGGAGTTCAATCGTGCAAGCAGCTCGCTTTCCAAATGTTTGCTTTACCTCTTTTGTCACTGAGCAGGCAGTATGGAAACCTTGGGAGAATGCGAGAGAGAGAGAGAGCACGGCCAATAGACAAGCAGGCACGGCCCCCAGAAGGGTGTGTCTCTTCAGTTTGGGACAATAGGTTAACAGCAGAATATTTTTAGCACTTAAATAACAGTTCTTTCTTATACTCTCACAACCTATAATTCGCACAGCAAATGTTATGCATGAAAGTGAAAACACCTAATAGCCTTATTCCATTTCCTTAGATACTAGGCGATATCCTACATGGACAGAATCATTTGTCTTCGGCTGCATGTCTGCTACTGCATTTTCCCATCCCATCTGCTCTTCCACCATGTAGCAAGATAACGTTCAACTGGGCCATCATGCGTCTCACTGACTGCCTGCTTGTTGCCTTTATGGAACAACATTCATATCTGGTGAAAGCAGTGCTTGGCTGGGCGTAGTACTTGGGGCAAGTACGGCCAGAAAATGGCAGTGGCGTGAAAACACTGGCTTAAGCTGGAACCACATGGCGTTTTTCCGCGAGCAAAAAGCGTGACGCGCTGCTAACGCCCGCTTCATTACCCAGTATCCCAACATGGCTTGGGACCCAGCAGAGCAAACTGATCTCCTGTATTTGTTAGAAACCGCCACGTTATGGCACCCATAACCATATATTCCTGTTTTAGAACAATCTAAAATTTTGTAATTTTTATACTTGTCCTGAAGAGTGCGGAAATCTTGTATAATGTGTTCTTGTGGGGTGTCTTTTCTTCAGTTGTGTCAATGTCCGATCACATAACTGTAAAATCGTACCACAGGGGATTTCGTGGCACTTCAGCAACCTGGAGAACCTCATGGGGAATGTCATAATCCCAACAGTATTCCTCATATTGCAGCACAAGTGGCCTAATCATATTCGGTTTATTTCTATAGTGTAAGTGAGTTGCATTTATTGTGTATGTTGTGGCGATGACTTAATTCTGAGCATGTAGGAAAAAGTAACGCTCTGTACTGCTGTAAAGGAGGCTCAATACAGTCAATGTATGGGGGACGTTCTGAAAGTAAGTTTTGCCGTTTGTTTGAAAGAGGATGGGAAATTCCATGAGAGATCAAACATGCATGTCCACTTGATATTTTTGTTTTGTCTGTTATATGTCATGCAGGGATATTCAAACTGCACAGAACAAAAAATTTTATTCCCGAAAAGCAAACATTCCCAGCAAGCCAAAAAGATAAAAAAAGAATAGGCGGCATAAGCATCCTCCTATTGCTTACAATATTTTCCGATTTCACGGCCAAATTAAATGCAAATCAAAAACGTGTCAAAAAACCTTCCTGCTCATTTTAATACCAGGGTTCGTACAGACTCAAAAGGGGAAAATTCAAGGATATTCAAGGAATTTCAAGGCCCAGTTGGATCATGAGAAGCCAACAAACACTGACACCAAGGACAACATAGGGGAAATTACTTGTGCTGAATAAATGAAATAAAGAAACGATAAATTAGTGGAAATTAAAGTGGATGAAAAAAACTACTTGCCGCAGGTGGGAGCCGAACCCACAACCTTCGCATTTCACGTGCGATGCTCTACCAATTGAGCTACCGCGGCTGCGTTTGCCCATCCACTTTATTGGGTATTTATGTGTACTATCAGAACCCTGGGAGTGTTAGCCAGCGCTACCACTCATAGACCTTGGTGGCAGACGTGGAACGTCGTTTTTGCCGCAGGCGTCACGAGAACGTGATCTTTTTGGGTGAAGGCAACTGGTCAATAAACCCACATATGCTACCTGAAGGCATCAATGTTGCCGGATTCAAGACCCTCGTTATGTAATAAACAAGAAGAAAGGGGGTTAACCGAGGGGCCCGATTTTTATTAGTCATATCATGAGAACCCATATCATGGGTTCGGCTCCCACCTGCGGCAAGTTGTTTCTTCATCCACTTTAATTTCCACTAATTTATCGTTTATTTCATTTATTCAGCACAAGTAATTTCCCCTATGTTGTCCTTGGTGTCAGTGTTTGTTGGCTTCTCATGATACGACTAATAAAAATCGGGCCCCTCGGTTAACCCCCTTTCTTCTCGTTTAAGGCCCAGTTGGAGTATTTTCAAAGACTCAATATAATGCTACATACAGCAGTCTTCAATATCAGGTACAAATTTCACTGAACAAAGCTGAAAAAAAAAACATTTCAAGGAACAGCTTGTATTGCACTGAACCAACATAACATTACTGAATAAAGTCGAAAAAAAAAAAAAGAACATTTCAAGGAACAGCTTGTACTGCACTAAACCAACATAATATTACTGAACTAAGTCAAAAAAAAATTTCAAGGAACAGACTGTATTGCACTAAACCAACATAATATATGTTCCGTGTTGAAAAACACCCTGCAGTGCATTGCACCAATGTCGAACAGCAATTCATTCTGCAAAAATGCTAATGGCAACTTCAGGGGAGCCCCTGCCACTTTTCCTGAATCTTCTGGTTGAGGCTACAGAGTTCCTCAGTCTTGCTTCGTGCAGCCTTCCTCAGACTATTTGATCTGACCATGTACTTCAGATCACTAGCTGCTTATGCCTTTTCGGCATATGTATCCGCTGAAGCCTGGAGAGAGAGAGAGAGAGAAAACTTATTTCTATGCCAGCGTCTGGCGCTCAACCCTGGTCGGTCAGCTACCAGTCCTCACCCAACACGTCTCTGACGTGCTGGATAAGTACCGGCAGGAGAATGTTAGTTGCATGGGGTGGTACAACAGGTCCTTCAGGTTTTCTACAGCAACCTGGCAGTTCACGCTAAACCGTCGCTCCACAGTGGCCTGTCCGTGGCAGAGCACGAGCAAAAGCTTGACAACCTTCCACATTTCCCCATATGATGAATTAAACCTCATCAGCTCAGTCAAGAACTATTCCAACCTGTTTACATTCTTGAACATTCGCAGGTTATGCATCTCTTCCTGCAGGAACTCGGTGTACTCCCCCAGTACAGTGTGTCTTTGGCGCTCAGACATTCTGCCCGCTGTAATGAGGGAATCCAACACTCTTCTGAAACCGGCAAGGCACTTATATGGTTTAGTACACATTTGTCCTGAGTCCAGAGAGGACAAACTCCTAACGATTGGGAATCTCAGTGGACTTATCTCAAGCACCTTCTTTGTCACACTGATCAAGAAGCATTTGCTTTCCATGGGGACCTGAAACACGTCCTTCTGGCTTGCTTTATTTTTCCTGACAGTCTGTTCAGCAGCATGGCCTACATCCACCTTTTCAAGTGGAGTGTGGTTCTGGGTGCTTTCAATGTCCACCATCAGCAGACCAGTGGCTCCTTTTGCTGAAGACCGAGACTTCAGAAACTTCGTCAGTAGCTTCCCGACCACAGTTTCCAAGTCTCTTGCAAGAAAGAACACCATGGGCTGATCCGTTTAGTACTCAGTGAAGAATGGCTTGAGGGTCATGGCCACATCCAGTGCAAATTGAAGCTTTGCTAGCAGTAAGCCATCACAGGCAAACTCACACAAGTTATGAAATGATCTACACTTTAGGGGGCTTACTTCCTTCTTTCTTGCAGCTGCAATAACTTCTTAATGTCACACTACAACAGCAAGGCTCTCTCTATCACAGGCACATTTTCCAACCACTGGTGGGCAACAAAGTTCAGGGGAAAAGTCGCCTGACCGGTAACTGCTGAGAAGTCCTCCCTCCTTGCAGGAGGACCATGGAAAAGCGCGCTCAGACTCGAGAGCAGACAGCCAAGTCCCCACTTACTTGCTGTAACACCTGCCCTGTAGGCGTTGTGCATGGTGTGGAGGCCACAAGTCCCAATGTGCAGACATTGAACTTGGTATGCTTGATGCAGGTGCTCTTGGAAATTCTTGAGTAACTTCAGGTTAACATTGGGACCATCCATTGAAATCTGAAGAATTTTCTCAAGAGGGAAAGGCTTGAGCGTAGTCAGCAGCGTTCCTTGGATGTCCTCGGATGTCGAGTGCTCCATAAACACCGAGGTATAGTACGTCTTTGCCACCTTGCGAGACGAATTCCAAAACCGGATGTGAACATCGAATTGTTTCCACTGGAGATAGTTGTTCGTTGACTCGTCAAAGAGCACCACATAGTAATCGCAATCTTTTATCTCCCGTTGCAGAACAGATAAAAAGAAGGGACTCAGACCATGGCACGTCACATAGGCACATTTTTCCTCTCCGCAAGAAAATGCTTTGGCCACGCCACTGTCCGGGAACATACGCTGGAATAGCTGGCCTGCTTCTGACGACGACCGATAGGAGAAATGCGATGTAACAACTTTCAAAGTCCACAGAATCTCCGCATTCATCACCAGCTCGTGCGCCTTGCAAGCATCGTCTAGCTTTCCCAATTGCGAAGGAGGTGGGATGGCTGACTATTGCCCCGTACTTGGACCTAAGTAGCTTCGCACCGAGCTGTTGGCTGCAATCTTCATGACACTAGCATGCTTAGCACTCTTCATATGGCTCTTTAACGCTGACTAGCCCATGTTGGTGATATTAGGGAGTTTTAGAATAGGGGCCCCAATAGTTTGGGGCCCCAAAGAGCTTTGTGGGTGTTAGCGTTGGGGCACGTAGGAGGGAAGAGTTTTAGAATAGGGTTTTACGTCCGCGAATAGCGTCTTGCGCTGACAGCGCCACTACGGTGTCAAAGAAAAGCTATTAGAAATAAATAATATATACCGTTTTATGATAGAAATAATTTTGACTTTCGTGTATTCGCATTTAATTACAATTTAGAGGTTAATCTGTAAGCAGCAAACAATTAGTTGCGCTTAGTTTTGAGCAAACCAACTTTACTAGCCTTCACCAGCCAAGCTTAGCCATGTTAGGCCTACGAGCCATAAAATCCACAATCGAATTCAAAATCAGCGGCGTCTAATGAGTCAATCTTTATAACACACGCTAGTTGAGAGAAAGCGATAACCGCAGTCACTACTCCTAGCTTGCGAACTTCACGTGTTACAGCGAATCGAACCCAGTTTGGTGCTAGGTTAGAGCCGTCGCTTCGATGGGTGCCGCCACGTTTGCCGACGCAAAACTTTTGGGGCCGCTATTTGGGCTGCCGCTAAATCGGTGAAATAGCGTTCCCAACGCAAAACCCAAAGGCAGTTTGCGTCTTGCGCATGCGCAGTGGCTTCGACGCTATTTCTTTGGGGCCCCAAAACGTTTGGGGCCCCTATTCTAAAACTCTCTATTGAAGGTCTTTCTGCAAGGTCTGCATCTTGCACGGTGCTCACTCGTCGTATCTGGTGCAATACAGTCTTTGTAAGCTTCGTTGCAAAGCCACGCGCCTTAAAATTTGCTTTTCCCAGGCATTTGCTTAGTATTCAGATGTTTCAGCCGCAACAAGTCGGGTGCAGAAGCGACCGCACAATGCACTACCGTCAACCAACACAAAGCGCCAAGATCAGATTGCATTGAATTGGCTCAAGTTGGCTTCAAAGCCGAGTGGCTCCAATGTGGCTAACCGTCGCGCAACATTGGCTATATTAGCACAAACTGATTTTTTACGCCTGAAACACATATTGAAACACAATACTGCAAATACAAATATTATAACTGCGTTTATTTTATTAATAGCCATTTGCACGTACTACGCTAGGAATTCAAGGGTTTTCAAGGAGCAGCAAAAAGTCCAGGATTTTGAAGGGCCTTCAAAATGAAATATTCAAATTGAAGGGTTTTCAAGGTTTTTAAGGAACTGTGCGCACCCTGTAATACGCTTCTCAGTAAATTTGTTCCATTGAAGAAATAAAAACGAAAGACACCGACCAACAGAAGTGATAAAAAATGAATAAATCTAAAAGACGTTTCGGCTTCGCTACGGAAGCCTTCTTCACAATGGGATGACGGAAGCTTCATGGAAGCTTATGTATATTTCAGAACGCGACGTAAGCAGCGCGTGTATGACGGGAGGAGGGTTCCCTCATTTCGATTGAGCGTGTGACATGTTTTTTGTATCTCCAGTAATTCCAGATACAGCCGCGACTTTAGGTTTCTTTCTTGGCCGATAATTCTCGAGCGATCCCAGTCGATCTTGTGGCCCGTTGCATCCGTGTGCTCGGCAAGGGCATTCGACACTGTACGTTTCTTTTCGACATCTTTCTGATGCTGCCTCAGTCTCTGTTTGAAGTTGCCCGATTCACCTATGTATGCGTAGTCGCAATCTGCGCAGGGTATCTTTTACTCAACAATAGACCATATTCACACTATCGATCAGGTGATAGAGAAATGTGCGGAATATAACCAACCTTTATATATAGTTTTCATTGATTACGAGAAAGCGTTTGATTCTGCCGAAACCTCAGCAGTCATGGAGGCATCACTGAATAAGGGTGTAGACGAGCCGTATGTAAAAATACTGAAAGATATCTATAGCGGCTCCACAGCCACCGCAGTCTTCCATAAAGAAAGCAACAAAATCCCAATAAAGAAAGGCGTCAGGCAGGGAGATACGATCTCTCCAATGTTATTCACAGTGGGTTTACAGGAGGTATTCAGAGACCTGGATTGGGAAGAATTGGGGATAAGAGTTAATGGAGAATACCTTAGTAATTTGTGATTCACTGATGATATTGCCTTGCTTAGTAACTCAGGGGACCGACTGCAATGCATGCTCAGTGACCTGGAGAGGCAAAGCCGAAGGGTGGGTCTAAAAATTAATCTGCAGAAAACTAAAGTAATGTTTAACAGTCTCGGAAGAGAACAGCAGTTTACGATAGGTAGTGAGGCACTGGAAGTGGTAAGGGAATACATCTACTTAGGACAGGTAGTGACGGCGGATGCAGATCATGAGACAGAAATAATCAGAATAAGAATGGGCTGGGTTGCATTTGGCAGGCATTCTCAGATCATGAACAGCAGGTTGCCATTATCCCTCAAGAGAAAAGTGCATAACAGCTGTGTGTTACCAGTACTCACGTACAAGGCAGAAACCTGGAAGCTTACGAAAAGGGTTCTACTTAAATTGAGGACGACGCAACGAGCTTTGGAAAGAATGATGGGTATAACGTTAAGATATAAGTAAAGAGCAGATTGGGGTGAGGGAACAAACACGAGTTAATGACATCTTAGTTGAAATCAAGAAAAAGAAATGGGGCATGGGCAGGACATGTAATGAGGAGGGAAGATAATCGATGGTCATAAGGGTTACGCGCTGGATTCCAAGGGAAGGGAAGCGTAGCAGGGGGTGGCAGAAAGTTAGGTGGGCGGATGAGATTAAGAAGTTTGCAGGGACGACATGGCCACAATTAGTACATGACCGGGGTTGTTGGAGAAGTATGGGAGAAGCCTTTGCCCTGCAGTGGGCGTAACTAGGCTGATGATGATCTTATAGACCACGCCGGGAAACGATTATCTCGGAAGCCTGTCCTTGCCGCCGACGAGTGCTTGTCTCAGCTTACACACGGGCACGTGCGCCACCTCAACGTCATAACTGCGTAGAACGCGAGACAAGGTTTCGCTTATCCCTGGAACGTAAGGTATGGCAGCCCGCTTTCTTGGTCGGGGATTAGCCGGACGAACTGGATTGGACAGACGGCGTTCCACAGCACTCAAAAAGGATGTGGGATAGCCGCTTGCCGAGAGATCACCTCGCACGTGGTCCAAGTCAGTGGAACGACTTTCTGCTGTGGTGCAAATGCGGTTCGTACGGTTGAGCAGCGAGGCAGCAACTGACCTTTTGTGAGCGTCTGGATGAACGGATTGAAAGTTCAGGTAGCGGCCAGTGTGTGTGTCCTTATGGTATACGCTGAACAAGAGCAGTCCATCGAGTCTGGTGACAAGGACATCTAAAAAAGGGAGTCTGCTGTCGACCTCTGTCTCAACTGTGAATTGGATGGCATTTTCCTGACTGTTTAGGTACACAGTGAACAAATCCAAAGCGCTGTGCTGAATCAGACAAACAGTCAATCACATAGCGCAGAAAAAGTTTTGGCCTAGGACTGAAGGACGCGAGAGCACGCCTTTCCAAACATTCCAGCGTAAGATTGGCAGCAGTAACAGAGACGGATGCACCCATTGCCATACCATGGACTTGCCTGTAGAAGACCTTGTCGAAACAGAAGTACGTGTTTCCAAGGCAAAAAGAGGAGCCTCTTGAGGTCGGGAACGTCAATGGGCGACCTGTCTGGCAAGGTCCTGTCAGATTCCAGAGCAGAAGTGCATGCTTCCACAGCCAAGTCAGTCGGTGTCTGTTCGTCAGTGTCCTTCGTTTTATTTCTTCAATGCTTCATCCCGAAGAGACGGGTTTCCGTCGAACCCTCGATTTCAATTTGTTCCATGCATTTTCTTTATGCTACCCACAAATAAAAAAATGCTAAACTCCAAACATGGCCCAAACCGGAAATTTTGAAACTGATGCGTCTTGGTGCTTTTTTTATTTCACACAGAAACTTGAAGAAAGTGTGCAAACATAGAACATTCTCTTTGCAATTTATGCAAAATATCTTCCTACATGAAATACAAAAGAAGAAAATACTTAAACAAGTTTTATCAAAAACACTCATTTTCAAAAAATAGAAACTCCGGTTCCAGTTTCTGAAATAATTTTGGATGAAACTCCACTTATGTCAGGCAAAATGTAGGTGCGATTATGTTTCATTTGCTTTATTCACAAAATATAACGGGCCAAAGTGGCCCATATTGAGCACGCTGGCTTCAGTACCTGTACTGGTTGTCTATCGGCTTGCATTAAACACAAATCTAATTTACTGCTTCTCCATAACGCCGCTCTGGCAGCTTGTTATTAACAAAAATGCATTGTCACATTTTACTTGTGTCTACTTGTACGTGGGTGGGAGGCTGCCACATTCTAAAGTGCTAACACGTACTGAGTTTGCAGCCTACAACCTCTGTGGACATCGGACTTGCGCCTCCATTATTCCCTTTTCAGCAGTGCGAGACACTGCGAGTGTATGTTGTGGCTGACTGCCAAAACCTGCCTGGTGCACACAGTAAATCCCCTGTAAGCGGCGCCAAGGCAGGCTAATCCATAAGAAACTGAGCACTTCCATAATTAGCAGGTGCACCATTATGGAGGCATACCTGCCAACCAGCAGATTTGGAAATTCGTAAAACTTTCGCAGTGTGTGCGTGCGTGTGTGTGGGAGGGGGGTGCGTGGCAACAAGTATTTTTTTACGGGATTTACCTTTTGCAACAAGCTTACTCATGTTTTCACAACTGCAAGTGAAATCCTTGCCTTGGAGAGTAAAGAGACTAACTCCACTGGGGCACAATTTATTTTTGCACTGATTTTGCTGTTGCCGACTTTGCCTGCTTCAGAAACTTCTCCATGTAGGTTTGCTCAAAGCAAGTACACCTCTGGTGCCCCTTAACCATCAGCAGACTTTAGAGTGTTCTCTCACACACAGACGAGCGAAACTCAAGAGTTTTGTTCACAGTGTTGAATATTCTCTCACATCCAGCATTGCTGTGGGGAATGATGAGAATACCCAGCATAACCGTTGAAATTCTGTGGAACCTGAGCGATCCGTCAACACTTTGAATGCTTCCCAATTGCGACTACTGCACGTCACACCTTGGCTCATTCATTATGTCGGCTGAAACCTGATATGCTTGGAAGTTGGCAAACGCGACTTCAAGTGCGTCGACTGCTTCTTTTGATTCGCCACACTGCTGGGGTAGGATAGCAGGGAATGCCCTAATAAAATGACATATGCTGTTGAATGAAGCAGTTTCCAGAGCTTGTACTTGAGCAACTACAGCCATCTTGTGCTTGACGTCTTCTAGCGGGAATTTGTGGCGAATGTAATTGCATGCTGCAGACATACAGCAGAGAACTGCTCTCTCTCAATGCAGCTCAGTGTCTCAGCCACAGAGTAGGTTGTGCTGCCATTGACTCATCAGCTTTCTGGTTCTCTGCAGCTCCATACTGAATTTCCAGCAATGAATGAAATGCTTTCACAACACCAGGGAGCACAAATTTAGGAGATCCCCGAAAAGGCGATTGAAGAGGCCCCTCAGTACATGAATCTCAGGAGCCTGTACCTGAAGAAGGCAATTTTCGTTCTCAAAAAGTGGTATAACATTTTGGAGAAAAAGACAACATGCCCTGTTTAGCTCCAATGACAAAAACTAAAACAGGCACTCCTTCCGGGTCATGTGGCTGGCGTCCTCAGAATCCTTGGTATGAAGTTTGTTTTTTTGCTTGAAGTCCAGAATGAGCTCCTTTCCTCTTTAGCGAGAGTTCATCACCGTCAGTGCTTTTCTCCCCGAGGCCTGCAGCAGTCTTGTGAAGATGTGTAGCAGACTTTGGGGTCAGTGCAAGGTTCTTGGGGGTTTGTGAGGAAGTTTTCGGAATTTGGTAGGACTCCAAAAACAAGCTCTGCTTACTGCCCTGCTTTGTTTCAGGTTTAAAAAAAGCTGAGTAGTGGTTTTTGTCACGAACCACCCGGGTTCGTGAACAAGGAATGGCTCAAGGCACCCTCCGTTAGACGGACGCTCCGCAGCGTCGTGGTGCTGAACGATGACTGACCGCAGCCATGATCGTCAGTGTTTATTGGGGTGCGGTGACCAATGTTGCCTGCCGAGCTTAGCAGGCCACCAAGCCTGGCGGGCGAATCAAGATTATGCCCGAGGGGGCATCACATGCTTGCTACAAACCCTTACCCCCAGTTTGTTGAAGAAAAGAAACAAACGTCCATGTTCGAAATACGAGGCTCTGCCTCCACCCTAGCTGGGTCGACGGTGCCTGCTAGCCAGGCGAGTAACGGTCCGGCGGCCTCCGCCGTAAGTACTCCGCCTGGGCACCGGTGTTGATGGGTCGGGTGTGGCAACGCCGGGTGCTGCCTGAGCCAGCCTCGCTCCATTCGGAAGGTCCGTAGTGGTTGGCCTTGTGAGTGGCGCTGGGCTTGACACTGGTCCAATGGGTGCCGCACCACTGGCAATGGTTGCCGCCTCCGAGGTGGGTGGCTCTCCGCTGGAAGCGACTAGTGCTGCCGCTAGTCCTCCTGCGGGCTGGAACTCAGAAGTGGCAGTCGAGGGTGCTGGCCAGGTCCCGAGGTGAGGCCTGACATGGTCGGCATGTCTGTGCCACATGCCTCATCTGGCATGTGGATGAGCAGCGATGAAGCGTTGGCAGAAGATACCACCTGTCCGACAGACCAGGGTGGGCCAGGACGGAAGTTCCTGGCGAAAACTGGAGCTCCCGACTCTGGCAAAGGCCCGGGACGGCACCCTTGGTCAGCAGCCAGCTTCTGCTTCAGCTGCTTCGAGAGCACTGTGGATCGGAGGTCCGGATGCAAGATGTCCAAGGGTGTCTTGACCATCCGACCCAGCAGGACCTCACAGGGGGCACGGCCAGCGACATCTTGGGGCATGGTCCGGTACTGAAAACAGTATCCGGGCAATCTGCGTCCGGAAATCCCGTCTGGATCTACTTGAGCTTGTCTTTGATGGTTTACACCACCCGCTCAGTTGCACCATTTGAAGCAGGGTGGTACGGCAGAACGATCATCCGGCTGATTCCGTTCTTCGTCAGCCAGGCCAGGTACTCTGTGCTGGCAAAAGCAGGACCACTGTCAGACACAATGACGTCCGGCAACCACTGGGCGGCGAAGACCTGTCGTAGCGCTGCAATGGTCATGCCTGCTGATCGAGTGGTGACAGGTAGAACCACGACACACTTCGAAAAGGTGTCCACCACTATAAGGAAGTAATCGCCCTTGAAGGGTCCCCCAAAATCCACATGTAGGCGGGACCAGGGTCTCTGTGGGAACGGCCAGGGGGTGATTTCCACATGACGCGAGGCTCGCTGATGCTCCTGGCATATTTGGCAGCTCTGCATCAAGTGAGCGATGTCCTGGTCCAGGCCAGACCAGGCCACCAAACATGGGACCGGGCCACCATCTTGGTCTTTTCTACGCCAGGATGACCCGCGTGCAGCAACTGCAGGACCCTGAACCGGAGACTATGGGATCACCACCCTAGAACCCCAAAGTAGGCAGCCCTGCTCCAAGCTCAGCTCAGCAGCCTTGTGGCTATAGGCGTGCTGAACCAATTCCTCTTCACGGGACACCGCCTTGACCACCTGAGACAGGACTGGGTCCCGACTGGTCACTTGAGATAGAGCAGATCTGGAGAGCACCTCCGGGTACGCGTGTTCCAGCATGAACACTTCAGCAGGTTCTGGCACAGCATCGGCGCCTCTGGCAGGGGCAGGGAGCTCAGGGCCTCAGCAGGTCCCAGGTCCTTTCCCAGATGGTAAACCAGCTGGTAACCGTAAGCTGCCAGCATCAAGGACCAGCGTACCACTCGAGGTGATGCCTGCACAGGAACTGCCTTGTCAGGCCCCAGCAGCCCCAACAGCGGCTTGTGGTCCGTGACCGCCACGAACTTCCGGCCCCACAGATAATGATGGAAGCGTTCGACACCGAACGTGAGGGCCAAACCTTCCTTGTCCAGCTGGCTGTAACGTTGCTCTGCAGCATGAAGCCGTTGAGAAGCAAACGACACAGGGCATTCCTGGCCATCTTTGTCCCGGTGTACCAGGACGGCTCCCACACCATACCGCGACACATCTACGGTAAGGATGACAGGCTTAGCAGGATCGAAGTGCACTAGCACTGGAGCCTTGGTGACTAGCTCCTTGCTGCGGTGGAAGGCCCAGTCCTGCTTCTTCCAGACCCATTGCTGACCATCTCGAAGCCGAAGATGGAGCGGCTGTAGAAGCTCCGACAGGTTCGGCAGAAAACTCCTGCCGAAGTTGACGAGGCCAAGGTAGCTCTGAAGCTCCTTGTTCTGGGGCTTAGGTGCCTTGAGCACAGCATCAACTTTGCGAGGATCCGGGGCTAGGCCTGCCTGGGAAATGACATGTCCCAAGTACTCAACGCTGGGGGCTAGGAAAACGCACTTTTCCAGCTTGAGCTTGAGGCCGACGTCCTGCAGTCGTGGCAGGACGTTGTGCAGGTTCTGCAGGTGGTCCCCGTCGTCGCTGCCAGTAACCAGGATGTCCAAGTACAGCGCCACGTGCCTCATGCCCCTGAAGAGGTTGTCCGTCTCCCTCTGGAATATGGCTGGGGCCGACGCCACGCCAAACGGTAAGTGTGTGTACTGAAAGAGCCCCAAAGTTGTCGATATTGTGACATATTTCCGGGAGGCATCCTGGAGCACCAGCTGCTGGTAAGCATCTCTGAGGTCAAGCTTGGTAAACTTCTGTCCACCAGACAATGCTGACCAGAGATCTTCAATCCGAGGCAGTGGGTACTTCGCGACAGTAGCGACAGGGTTGATGGTAACCTAGAAATCCCCGCAAATCTGTTGTATTCCGCTGAAGTAGTAGTTTGCAGTCGCTGTTTTCCAAATGCACGTAAAACGGCAGTGGTCTCCAAGCGCCCAGGCACTACATTCCGCTGTACGTTGTCGCGCGTGCCACAACCCGTCGCAGATTGATGCGAAGCAGCGAACACGAGCAGATCACTGGGTACAATAGGCGGTGGTTCTTGGATGGAATCGCGTTCACAGTTTCAACCGCAGCTGGTGCAATTAGAGGCTAGAAGGTTATCCTAGTGTCGGGAGCGGGCGCCCTTTCCCGAAGCGCCAGAGAAACCAGTTTGGATGCTTGGCGGGGTAGTTCGAAGAGGGCGCTGCGCTCCTGTGGCGGGTTACTGACGCCAGCCGAAGGAATGCAGACACAAGTCGTCGTCAGTTTTTGGTAGCACGTGTACCGACGTAGTTCACTTTGTTGCAGCCTTTATTTTCGTTGAGACCGTAGTGCCACGGCTTGGTGCGATGCGACGTTGAACTTCTGTGATAATGCCCTCAAAAAAAGAGAGGACATGTTTTGTTCCCCTTTGTAAGGGCGGTTACAAGTCGTCTATAGAAAAGGTGTCGTTGTTCCGCGCTCCATTCGACCCTGTTCGCTTGAAGGCCTGGGCAAGGAACATCAAGAGAGACGTTGGAAAACGAAAGAGTGATGTTGGAAAACGAAAGGCTGACCACCTAACAGAAATTATTGATGAGCTATTGGATGATGGCAATTTGGAGTGTGTAGAATCTGTGTTGAAAATACAAGGCAAACAGTTTGATCATGACAACTGTGTCGAAAAGCACAGTGACAGTAGATTAGTATATTATATAGCCGGCTATGTTGTCAGAAAGTCTTTAAAAAAATTTCCATGCCCAGAGTGTGCCTCTTGCCTTTGTATTTTGCCCCTACAAGCAGATTCTGATGTAAATTCTATACTAACCAGGCAGTTTGATCATGGGGGCTTGATCTACCCTTCCAAGGTTGTTGAGGAGCTTGTTTGTAAAGTTGAGGACACATTTACTGTGTATTTCAGCAGGAATCAGCTTCATGCTGAAAGCATGGTCTGCTTTTTGCATTTCCTTCAGGGAGCGAAGCTTAAAGAAGTGGGTTGCAGCTCATGAGCATGGGCGGTGTTTGACAACAAACATAATAAAGTTCTATGCACTGACGAGGCTGCACTTCTTTGCAAAAGCAAAGAACATGGAACGGAGCACTCAAAGAGAAAAACAGAAGCTCATGAAAATGAGGCGATGCCAGTAGAATGACAGTCGCGAAAATGCTCCCTGCTTTTGTACATACCTACCTTCGTTGTGCAATCATAAAAAAAAAAACTTGTAACATAGGTTTTGAAAGCGCTCCCCATACAGCGTTTTTGCGGGCCATAGTGCAATTTTGTAAAGCTGCAATAAACTATATGCACGAGAAAAACGGAATGCATTCCATTTTCTCTCCACGCTTGTGGGCTGATTAGTGTCGCTTATCCCGTAGAAAAAAAAAATATACCAACCCCATTTTATTATGGCCGCTTGCGTAGCTTCCGTCACTCTGGTTAAAATGGCAGCACAACAGGGACGAAGACAAGGCACATAGAAACACATGACAATTGCACCGTCTAGTTTCTGTGTGTCTTCATCTCTTATGCTGCCATCATAACGAGCTATGGGCGAACTAGCCCAAAACGAAGTTTTATTTCACCGCTCGTCACGATAAGCGTACTGGCCAATATTGTAAGGTTGACTAGCCCTCATAGATTATTGCGTGCCTGTTTTCTGAACTTGCAAATCGGCGGAAAGCGCCGGTCACTTGCAAGCGCCCGCTGCAAAGCGCGCCGGAGCCCGCAAGAGCAACCCGCCAGTGAGCGCTGGCGCCATCTGCCGGAGCATAGCAAAGTATTTCACGTCGGCACGCGCCTTCACGACACTAGGATAACCTTCTAGCCTCTATAGTGCAATTAAAGCCTCCCCAGCGACGCGAAAGCAAACAACACTAAATAACATAGCATCACTTCCACTCGGAACAGGAAGCTGCAGCAACGTAAGTTCCGCTTGACGCCGGAAGCTAAGGGGGTGAGTGAAAGAGGTGCGTGGAGGAGGAGGGCAAGTTGGCGGTACTTAACCTGGTCTGCGAAAACGTGTATGGAGGGGCTTTACGATAACCCACCACCTGAGCCTCTGCAGTTTCCCTTCTCTTCCGTGCCCGGAATCTTGCGGCAGCCCACTGACGAGAAGGACATTCTCAGCTGGTTTTATGTATTTTTTGACCGGGGCATCATTGACCTAATCGTCACTGAGACGAACCATTATGCGGTAGCGTACTTTGCTGCTCGGAGTCCTACATGAAAACCGTGATGAGATTGTGGTCTTCCTTGCACTGATAATATTGCAGGGTATTGTCAGCAAACCTCAAAATGAAATGTACTGGTCAGGCTTTGTGTGGCCAAGTCAGGCTTTGTGTGACACCATGCTTCGAAACATACCCCAGAGAGAGTATTAATCGTGACAGCTTTTGTTATGACGAAGCAACATTTGTGCAATTTTCAGTGTGTTACCATGCATTGCATCAAATATTTCATCTTTCAGTGCGTTCTGACCAATCACCACGGCATGCACTGACGGAAAGCCACCCTTAACAGCAGTTTTTTTTTTTATTTTTGTGCTAATTCTAAAAAAATCAATGAGATAATATATTTTCAGAATCAGAATTGCATGGAAAAAATTATGATTACTTAAAAAAAATGGCGATTTTGGTACGTTTTTTGTAGGTTAAATTGGCACTTAAAGGATAAACTTCACCCCTTGCATCACTAGGTCACTCCCAAACCAAAGGTGCAAGAAGGGGAGGAGGCGACTAATAGACAAAAGGGTGCCACCTCTGAAGTGAGTGTCGCCATATTGTGTGCTAGTCAAAGAACCGCACACCGTTTCTGCTTGCTAATTAAATATATTATATAAATTAAATATTTTCTGGCAAGTTTAAAGTACAAACATGCAGTGCCAGGCATTTATGCAATGCCTGAATTTATTTGTGTCATTCTTTTTCAGTGTCAGTGAACAGGTGGTATCACAAGCGTAAACGAATGCAGGGCTATGTCGTCTGCTACCAAGAGCTTGCCAGATGCATGCACCAGGTATGCGCTGCCAGCACCAACATTACTAGACTAGCTTCAGTTTTAAAACTCTGCGCTGTTGCGCGGAACCGCCAGCCGCCCGCGCCTTCGTGGCACTGCAGTCGCACCCAGCTTCACTTCCTCACTAGCCGGCTACGCGGGCGGGCCGCACTAAGCACGTGGTGCAGCGTTGGTGTATTCTGTGGTTCGTTGTTGACGGCGAATATCAGCAAGCATGTCATCCGCGAAACTGTAGCCTTCGCCGAGTTTGTTAAGAATATCAGCAGACGATGCCGACGTGCTGCGTAATTGGCTGCATAGGCAGCTATCAGAACGATGTCGACAGTTCGGCGCGCCACTTTTTATGTGCTCCCAGCAATGCGACGCTTCGCTCGGCGTGGAACAGAGCGTTTCCTTGTGCCGACCACAAACTTTCTGCGAAATCCACGGCACGCGCTCGTGTACTGCTCCCACGAATGTCGTCTTCCACAGCAGGCTGCGTTGCCGTTCATCATTCCAGCGTACAATTTCACTTTTCTTCTGTCGTCGTAATGGGGAGGCCGCATGTACGGGGGTATGAGCTATTGCTTAAGGGAGTATGAGCCACTCAGTCTTACGTAACGGATAGATTTAATTTTGAAGAAATTATTTTCGAAGAATCACAAGCAGCAAATGGCGGGCGAAGGCTGCTAACCACGCCGCCGAGCAAACTTGAGACAGTGAACACAAGCGACAATGGCGGACTGCGGGCATACCATCAGTGACATCGTTTTCTCCGTCGCAGCCGATTGTGTGTGTAACCTCTTAATTGAGAAATACTTTAATGAATCCTCGTGATTAACCCAGTTATAAACACAGGGGCCGCAGGTTTCAGATTCACTGGTTAACCATCTTCACGGAGTGGAAAAGCCAACGATTCGTTTTTCTTTTTTTTGTGTGTGTGGCTTGTGTGTTCAAACACTGACCTCATCTTTCTTTTTGTAGCGCTTCTTTGGCGTGGTGAGAAGCTTCGGTGGGGATGATCATCCTACAATCATGCACTTTGGCCAGATCTTCAGGCCCCTGAGCCTAAACTGCACGAAACGTTAAGACGACAGCAAGAAACACACGACATTTAGAAACACAGCTCCTGTGCTTCGCTATATGCGTTTCTTCCTTTCATGCAGTTTACCTTTCTTTCAGTATGAACCAACCGGCCCGAGAAATCTTATTGCTGTAGGTGGATACCGTTTTCTCACGGTATCACTAATTCGGGCAAGGGAGAATGCCAGCGGGCGTAAAACACGCGCAAACTGCACGTCTGCACAAACCCAAGGCTGCGGCGAGGCGTCTGCAGTGGAGCTCGATGGAACAGCGCTGCCATCTGGCGGCTGTCACAGAAGTGGCGACAGTGGCTGTAGGCGCGCGGGCGGCGAGTTTTACAACTGATGCTAGTCTAGTAACGTTGGCCAGCACTTCCTAAGTAGTTCAACTCCTTGTGGATGTGAACCTATAAAAAACATACCACAGTAAGCGCAAGGGAGAGCATGACTACGCTTTCTGGTGCACAGATGACCTTCCCGTAGAGTTTCCAAGCCTTCAGCCACCGTCTTGTTTGGACATCAACGTAGTCTAAATCATTTTAGACTGATGGTGTCATCAGGTCTGTGTTGACGCCTCCGTCAGAATTGAAACTAAACTTAATATGGCCATTGTCCGCTTAGCCGTCTACTCTGATGGCAAGTATTGGAACACAGTCGTTGGTACGACGCATACAAAATGGAACTGATGGACCCATTTTGCTTTTGGAGCGTGATGCAAGCTTGACATTTAGCCTAAGGAACTGGAATGAATACAATGAACCTAACATTCTTGATAAAGCAAAACAGTTTTCCTGCTGAGTAAAAATAAAGAATTACGAAATTACGAAGAAGAGATTATGCAATTTTTCACTGCTTTTGAGATGAGTATGATGATGAATTTGGTGTTTTGAGGTGCAAGGTACATAAAAACATTATATAATAACATTATGGCAATGACCAATAGACACAAAAGGTACATTGCAAGGGGATGAATAAATTCTCTGCTGCAAAAGTGCCAAGCAGGTACACATGCCTCATACCCGCTGACCAAGTTAGGCCTATAGTTGGTTTCAAACCCTGTTTCCTCAGCACAGCAGCCCAATGCACCATTCGACCATGGACCCAGGTTGGCGGGAAAACGGTTTGAGACATATAGGCAGGTACACAGCCCCCAGAAATTGCGTGAAGTACAACAAGAATGCTAGTCACATTATAGGAAACTACAATTTAGATGTGATAACAAAAATCAGTAACAAACTTCAGGAAGTATGCCTGCCACGCCCAATGACCCGAGAATGCACAAAGCGAGCCAGAGTCAACTGACGTCAATCGAAAAAGGGTGCCACTAATAGCTGTCAACTGACTATATCTGGCGCTATGATTGACAGAAGTTCAAGCGGCAGTTAAACGGAAGCAAAGTGCACCATCCTCCATAATACTAGGCAAAGGCATATTTTGAAGAGCCAGAGAGGCAAGAGTACCCAGTTAAAAGACCCAGATTCCTCTATGGGAATATTTGGGCCAGGAAAACGCAAGAAAGAAGCTCATGATACAGTATAGCCTGACCTACAGACCCTTTTCAGGAAGAAGTTTGCTCTAGAGAAACAAGGTGGTGCTTTCGATGGTGCAGCACACGTGGCCTCAATGAAAGCACATGAATACAAAACCATGGATGGATGGATAGATGTTATGAGCGTCCCCTTTGGAACGAGGCAGTGGGTTGCCCCACCAAGCTCTTGCTATTATACTGCCTAATGTCCCAACTAGGTTAAACAAGAAAAAAAGATAAACACTATAACTCCCACAACCAAATTTTCTTATCTCCTATTGCCAAATTTGCTTTCGTACATTTTTTGTCGTTTCCCTACTTTTCTTCCAAAAATACTCTACTCTGCTCTTACTAATACCTATTGCAGACGTTTACTTTTCCACTGCTCTTGCTGAACCCAAGGGCTTCAAGAAGGCCAGTGGTGCCTAAATCGACCACTGGGCTGACGTCTCCTCATTCTAATAAAACATGCTCCATAGTTTCCCTAGCTTAACCACAGCAAGCACACGCTTCTTCGTTATTATATCTCATTTTATAAGTTTGTGTTCTAATGCATCCCGATCTCGATTCGAAAAGTAATGAGCTTCCCTTTGAGTTATCCTAAATTGTTTCTTTCCTGATTTCTTTTTTTACTCTTTAGTTACTCATGGCTGGTATCTTTTCCACTGCCGCCACCCATGAGAATATTTCAGCCTCTCTGACTTTCCGCTTGATGTTCTTTGTTGCTGTGTTGCCCACCCTACAGGCTGCATACTTACTGGTAAGCTTCCTAGTTCTTTTCCTCCTGTACAGATACCTCAAGACTCTCCCAGCCCATCTACTTTCTTCCATATTCCTCAGTCGTTCTTCATACTCGATTTTGCTGCGGGCTTCCCTCACTTCAGAACAAGTCCAGCCCATATCACCCTGCACAGCTTCATCTGTAGTCTTCCCATGACACCAATGCGAGGCATCCGATTGACCTTTGGTTCCCATCGAGTCCTGATTGTACCCCTGATTTAACAAAACCAGCCACATTTCCAAAAGTAAGTCCTGGAACCGTTACACCTTTCCACATACCTCGGAGCACCTAATACCTATTGTATCCCCATAGCACACTGCACTTCATTATGGCTGCCATTTCTCTTCCCCTTCACTGTTATTGTTTTTTCCTGTGTTTCCATATATCTATTGCCTTCGTTTATATACCAAGGTATTCACATTGCTACGGAACCGTATTTGCGATGACGAAGAGGCGAGCAGTGTGAAGACGACGACTAGAGGCTAGCGCGGGCTGTTGCCTCTTGGCAAAGTGCAGCGTATTTCCTTGTAAATACACTTGTATATAGCTTTTCGTCTGTGTCTTCCTATGTCTTCCTACGTAACATATCTGGTGGAGGTGGACGTTCCCTGTACCTCGTCACGGAGCTTCGAAGTGGACGGTACACCGAGCCTTCCTTCATGGCTCCCGCTGATGACATCTCCACTCAGCCACCTCCAACACCTGCTGCCACTTCCGACGACCTACGTCGCTCTCCCCTCGATCCTGGCGTATTCTCGGGCAAAGATGGGGAAGACGTCGAGGACTGGATCAGCCTGTACGAACACATCATCCGCAATAACCGGTGGGACCCTGCTATCATGCTCGCCAACGTAGTCTTTTACCTCGGTGGCACACCTCGAGTTTGGTTTCGGACGCACGAAGATGAGCTCACCAGTTGGGATTCGCTTAAGCAAAAGCTCCGAGACTTGTTCGGCAACCCCTACAGTCACCAACTTGCAGCGCAGAAAGCGCTTTCCGGCCGTGTGCAGACGTCAACAAATCCCTATATCACATACATTCAGGACGTTTTGGCTCCATGCCGCGAAGTTGACGCACACATGACTTGAGTCGGACAAGCTTTCCCACATCCTCAAAGCCATTGCCGATTACGCCTTCAACTTGCTCGTATTCAACAACGTGGCGTCGGTGGATGCAGTTATAAAAGAGTGCCAAGCCTGGAACTCGCTAAAAGCCGACGTATCGACCAGCAGTTTGCCCGTCGTCTGCCCAACACCACAGCGACATCTTCCTGTGCCGACGCTCCTCGTCCCAACAACACTGGCGATGTTACCAGGATCGTCCGGCATGAGATCGAGGCTGTTCCCTGTTCCACGCAGTTGTCCGCCAGGAGTTCGCAAACAAGGGTGTTCACACCATCTGCTCGACCCATCGCCCTGATACCCACCCGGCTTCTTCTTTCCCACCTCGTTTCCGCAACCCATCTGAATGGCGCACTGCTGACAAGCCCATTTGTTTTTACTGCCATCGAATCTGGCACATTCCGTGGCACTGTCACAGTCGCTGGAGTTCTCCGGCCCGGTCTGCTTATACTGCCTACTCTCGTCCCTATGCCGCGCACTCAGATAATGCTGCCACTGATTCTCCTGCACCGAACCGCCCCTATTCTCGTTCGCCTTCGCCCCAACAACGACAATCTCGCTCTCCCCAGCCTCGTCGCTCCTATTCGCCGACTCCCTTCGGACACCACTCCCAGCCGGAAAACTAGACGATGCAGCGCCTCGAGGCGACAGCTGCATTGCTCCCTACGCCGCCAGATCCTCTACTGACGTTGCCCACTCATCTGAACCTTCTTGACATGCAAGTCGACAGTGTTTCTGTATCTTCTCTTACAGACAGTGGGGCGCATTTGTCGGTAATGAGCGCTGACCTTCGTAACCGGCTGAAGAAAATAATCACACCCACCACGACGCCTGTTGTCCGTGTCGCCGATGGCGGAACAGCCCCCGTAATCGGTATGTGTGCCGCCCGCGTCTCCTTTGCCGATCGCTCCACTAACGTGGTATTCACAGTCATCGCCCACTGTCCCCACGACATCATCCTCGGCTTAAGACTTCCTCTCCGCACATTCTGCTCTCATTGATTGTTCCGGCAGTACTCCTCGCCTTGACCTGCCTGTTCTGGATCCCACTGAACCACACCTCAGTCGCCTCAGTTCCGTCGACTTCGTTCGCTTGCCACTTTCGGCACTGACTTGCGTTGACTTCGTGTCCTCCCCACCAGTGCCCGACGGTCACTACATCGCGGCTCCTATGCAAGACGTCCTCCTTACACACAGGATCACAGTACCTCAGTTTTATTTATTACGGCGAATCACGTCTGCCTGCCAGTGGTCAATTTTGGCTTGACGACACAAGTGCTGCCAGGCATGATGTCTCTGCCCCAGCTTTGCTCATTCAAGGATCACTCAGTAGCATCTATTGCAGTAGTTGCAGTAGACGACAATTCAGCCGATCCTCCTCTACCATCGCAGTCGGCAACTTGTACCACAGCAGACTTACAGAAAATGATTGCTCGTGAGCTCTACCGCGTTGTTTTCCTAAGATATTTTTTACTTTATCGATCATCCTTTGGCCCAAACTACAGCTGTTAAACATCGCATTAATACCGGCAATGCCCCTCCTATTTACTGCCGCCTGTATCGAGTGTCACCGGCTGAGCGTCAAGTTATTCACGCAGAAGTTTGCAAAATGTTTGCAAAGAACATTATTGAACCATCATGTAATCCATGGGCATCACCTGTTTACTGGTAAAAAAGAAGGATGGCTCATAGCACTTTTGCGTTGATTACTGGCACCTTAACAGGGTTACCAAAAAGGACGTGTATCCCCTACCTCGGACTGATGATGCCTTTGACTGCCTCCACGGTGCTCGCTATTTCTCTTCTACTGACCTTCGCTCCCGCTACTGGCAGATTACCGTGGACGATCTCAACCGCGAGAAGACTGCTTTTGTAACACCCGACGGTCTTTATCAATTCAAAGTGATGCCGTTCGGTCTATGTAACGCTCCTCCCACTTTTAAACGCACGATGGACTCCCATCTTCACGGTTTCAAATGGTCCACGTGCCTGTGCTACTTGGACAACGTTATAGTATTCTCCCCAACGTTCGCTACGCACCTAGAGCATCTCTCGGCAGTCCTGGACGTTTTTCGTCAAGCCGGTCTGCAACTCAATGCATCAAAGTGCCAATTCAACCGTCGCCAGATTACTGTCCTTGAGCATCTCGTCAACGCAAACGGAGTGCAACCGGACCCAGGCAAGATCCATGCTTTTACGCACTCCCCTGTTCCGAAGTGTGTCAAGGATGTGCGCAGCTTAATCGGCCTTTGTTTGTACTTCCGCCGTGTCGTGAAAAATTTCGCGGCCATAGCACAACCACTAACCGAGCTTTTGAAAAAAGACGCCCCTTTGCAGTGGGGCGATAACAAGGCCTCTGCATTCTCGCATCTAATCGACCTTCTCACAACGCCTCCCTTTCTGGCCCATTTCAATCCTTCTGCGCCTACCGTAGTCCGTACTGATGCCAGCGGTCACGGAATTGGTGCAGTACTGGCACAACGCCGGCGCGGCAACGACCGTGTTATCGCTTACACCAGCAGGGTTCTCGCACCCTCAAAGCACCACTATTCCATCACTGAGCATGAGTGTCTGGCCCTAGTTTGCTTGCGAAGTTCCGCCCATACTTATATGGCCGACCCTTTTCCGTTGCCACAGACCATCACGCGCTTTGCTGGTTATGCTGACTGAAAGATCCTACAGGAAGACTTGGTCGCTGGGCCTTACGCCTCCGAGAATATTCGTATTCTGTCATCTACAAATCTGGCCGACTACACACTGACGCTGACTGCCTGCCTCGCTACTCGGTAGACGAGCCTGACGCCGCCGACAGTGGTACCGCCAACGGCATTTTCTCTGTGTCTGCCTTCGCCAACACCGCGGATGAGCAGTACCAAGACCTATCGCTGCGAGCACTCATCGAGCGTCTGAGCTCTACACCTACCGACGCATCCGTTCGCCGATATGTCCTCCAGGGCGACATTCTGTGCCGAAGGAACTTCCTCCCTAACGGACTTGATCTTGTCATGCCAAAACATCTAGGACAGACTGTGCTCTTTGAGATGCATGACGCACCCACTGCAGGACATCTTGGGGTAACTTGCACGTGCGACCGCGTCCACTGCTGCTTCTATTGGCCTGGTCTCGCTCGCTCCGTCCGACGCTATGTTGCTGCCTGTGATCCCTGCCAGCGTCAGAAAACACCTCAGCTGCTCAGCCTGATCGGCTGGAAATGACCTGCTACCTGCCGGTCATCTCCAGCCGATCACCGTCCCTGTGGAACCATTCTTTCGTGTTGGATTAGACCTCCTCGGCCCCTTCCCCACGTCACCCTCTGGGAACAAATGGGTAGCTGTCGCAACTGATTATGCCAACCGACACGCTATCCCGCGGGCTCTCCCTACCAGTTGCACCACTGACGTCGCGAACTTTCTCTTGCGTGACATTATCTTGCTTCATGGCGCCCCACGACAGCTGCTTACTGACCCAGGTCGTAACTTTAAAGTTATAGCCGACATTGTGCGTTCCTGCTCCAATCAACACAAGCCGACTACGTCATACTATCCTCAAACCAATGGCCTGACAGAACAGTTAAACCGTACTCTTACCGATTTGCTGTCCAAGTACGTTTCCAAGGACCACCACGACTGGGACATTGCCATTCCTTACGTCACATTTGCGTATAATTCTTCCCGGCACAACACCGCTGGATTTTCTCCATTTTATCTACTGTACGGTCGCAAACCGACCTTGCCCCTTGACATGGCACTTCCTCCTGCTGCGATCTCAACAAGCGAGTACGCGCGCGCGACGCCATCGCCCTCGCCGACCATGCATGCCAGCTTGCCCGTACACCACTGACGGCATCGCAAACCACTCAGCAGCGTCAGTACAACACCCGCCATCGTTACATACAGTTCTCGCCTGGTGCGCTCGTGCTCCTGTGGTCGCCCTCTCGTCACATCGGACTTTCAGAAAAGCTCCTTTCACAATACACAGGGCCCAACAGCGTGCTGCGCCAGGTGACACCTGTGACGTATGAAATTGCTCCTATGAGTTCAACCTCTTCCTCTACTCTGGCATCTAGTGATGTCGTGCACGTCAATAGGCTCAAGGCCTACTACACTGCTTCCGAGTCCGGCCTTTTGTCGCTCCGGGAGAGCGTTTTTGCCGCTGGGGGTAGTGCTACGGAACAGTATTTGCGATGACGAAGAGGCGAGCAGTGGGCCTCTCCGATTTTCGGAGTTCTGGCAGGCCGCTGGCAGCCAGATGGCAGCCAACTAGTTCCGTTTCTGACAGGAAGTCACATGGGCTGGGATCCAAAGACAACCCGAACCAGCCCGAAATTTGCAAAATCGAATGCCGGTACAGCTGGCCAAATGTAAACATGCTACCAGCATGGCAACGCCAGGCGAGGCCGGCGTGCGCTCGGCGTAGTCTGCCCATTTATGCGTTACCAGCTCGAAAATATATAGTTGCATTCAGGAATAGGATCACTTTCGCGTGACTCGGCGCAGGACGCGTACTGGGCCAACCTCGCCTTGCGCTGCGCAACAGATGGCCTCCGACGCAGTGGATGACAAGACGCGAAATTGTGATTGTATACTTGAAAGCGATAGCTGGAGGATCCCTGTTCGCAGCGATCACGTCGCTCACTGGCGACATTGATGAGTTGGCGCTGTGTCATCACAAGACATGAAAAAGCAGGTTATCAGGTACGTCTCATACGCAGAAAATTTCGCGCCAACCTGCTTGGGCTTCGATTTCAGAAAGTTTGTTGTGGCTGATGGTGCTTCTCATTTTGACCCTAAGGAGCTGGGGACGCGGCTGGCGCATGAAAATGCACGTCGCCTGTGACCAGCGAAAAGTTTCCCACGAAAAACATTGGTCGCAATCATGAGAGTAATAAGCCAATGTACGTGTCTAATGTACCGACTGCAACCAGTGTATTCTTATATCAACGGCCTGCAGTTCGAACACATATCGGTTTCAAGCTGCCACCTAAGCATACGACGGAGAGACAGAGCGAACACGGGCTAGCTGCAAAGCCTTCGCTAACTGCAGAGAAAGGAGAGATATACATACGCGAGATATGTGAAAAGGAACGCCACCAGTGAAAGACGAACCCAAAATGTATTGCAATGTGTGAATGAGCGCCTACTACTTGCATGGAACATGATGCAGTTAACATGCACGCATGAGGGCGTGGAGCTCTGTTCGCCGCGAAGAAGCAATCAAGGGACACACACACACACACACACAAAAGCTTCAAACGGTTCACCACGGCTCGTATCACATCGCGATGCGGAACGGAGCGTTAGCACCTAAAAAGATAACGCTAGAAGTAAGAAAATCCGAAGATGACCGTAGACAGTTGGCTCAGCGAGGTAAATGTAAGTCCTCAAGCGCCCGCGTTGCAATCCGTGAAGTCCCAGCAAAGATGGCGGCGAGCACCCATCGCCTCTTAGTCATCTGCAAGCCAGAGAACTTCCAGAGAGCAGCCAGACCAAAATCATCCTGGCAGGTTCTGGCAGCCCGCGGGTAGGCAGAACCATCCACCCCGAGCAAAACGAACGCCCGGCGGAAGTGCGTCACGCGGTGGGCGGAGCAACCAGAGAAAAACGAAGGCCCTCCGACTGGTTCTGGCAGCCTGCGGGTAGCCAGAAGTGAAAAATCAAAGAAGTCCAGTGCGAAGACGACGATGACGATTAGAGGCTAGTGCAGGCTGTTGCCTCTTGTCCAAGTGCGGCATATTTTTTTGTAAATATGCTGGTATAAAGCTTTTCGTCTGCATTTTCCTATATAGCAATATTCTGTTACCCGAGGCACTCCCTGGTCCTGTATTGCCACTATCTGTTCACTGCTTTCATTGAATACCATAACACCTCATTTTCTAACACTCAATTTCAAACCTGAATTGTTGCCTTCGTGTCCAAAATATTAGCCAGACGTTGCAAATCACTTTGCTTGTTAGCTAGCAACACAATGTCATCCGCATAAAACAAACCTGGAAGCTGCTGCTCTACTACTGTACCCACCTGTTTGTATGAGAGATTAAACTCAATATTACTTCCTTCTAGCGCCCTCTCCATCCTCACCATGTACATCAAAAACAGCAGTGGGGATAAAAGGCACCACTGCCTCAGTCCCTTTTTGATATCAACTTTCTCCTCACTCATCTCTTTCCATTCAACGCAAAAGGTATTTTCTAGGTAAATCTCTCAAAAGCTGTAGACAATCGTCACCTAAACCTTGGCCTTCCAGAATATCCCACAACATGCTGCGGTCTACGTTGTCACAGGCTCCTGTAATGTCTAAAAAGGCCATATATAACGCTCTGCTTTTTACTTTTGATTTTTCAATACACTGAGTAAGGACAAAGTTATCTAAATGCCTACCTACTCTGAAGCTATTCTGAAGTTCTCTCAAAATGCCATTATTCTCTGCCCATGCTTGCAGCTTCAATTTGATTGCCTGCATTGCTAGCCTGCATATTATCAGTGTAATGGTCAACGGTCTATTCGAGTGAATTCTATCTTTCTCCCCGTTACCTTCATAAATTAAATTCATTCCACTTTGTCGCCAAATGTCCAGTATTCGTCCATCTTCCACTGCTTTCGCCAGAGCTTCCTTACTTTTTGATCCTAGTTCATTATTCAGCCTAACGGGAACCTCGTCGAGCTCTGTGGCTGTGCGCTTAGGAATTTTTTCTTCGGCTTTCTTCCAGTTGAAATTTGTCAGCACCAGCTCCTTTTCCACCTGGGTCTCCTTCATGCTCTTTTTTTTTTCTTCAAATACAACCTCGTTATTGCTTTGGAAAGATTCGGCTGTTATTTTTTGTATTTAATTTACTGCCGCTTCTCCTTCAGGTCCGTTTCCATCTTCGTTCTAGGATTAAATTAAATTATGGGGTTTTACGTGCCAAAACCACTTTCTGATTATGAGGCATGCCGCAGCGGAGGACTCCGGAAATTGACCACCTGGGGTTCTTTAACATGCACCTAAATCTAAGTACACGGGTGTTTTCGCATTTCAGCCCCATCGAAATGCGGCCGCCATGGCTGGGATTCGATCCCGCGACATCGTGCTCAGCAGTCCAACACCCCTATATGTTGTTGAATTCGTGCCTAATAATTTTATGTGGTTCCAAAATATTCTAGGTACGGCCTTTCTCTCGCATATTTCTGACAACCAACTTTCACTTTCACCTTTTAATTTTGCTTGCACCAGTATTTGTACCATAGACTTTTTCTCCCGGTATATTTCCCATTTACTGGCTACTTCATCCTGTGGCAACTGCACCTTCTTTGCTTGCCTGTGCTCTCGGGATACTTTGTTGTTTGGCAATCGCTTCTTGTATCTCCCTGTTCCACCAGCTTTTTGGTTTCTTTTATCCTTTCAAACGACCATGTTTCTCTTTCCGTATTTCTGTTGTTATTACACTTAGAAGCTCACCATATTCCCACTCTTGGCCAATTGCCAAGTTCTTCTTGAACTCTAATGACTATATTTGTTATTCAGCATTCAAATTTGGACTGGCCATATTGTGCTCCTTGCTCTTTCCCAACTACATATCCCATTTTTAAAATGATGCTTTATGGTCACTCGCTATGCTGCTATGCCCTTCCTAATCAATGGCCATTTCTCTCAACTTATCATGAATTCTTTCTGTCATCAGACAGTTATCAATGGTCAATTGCCGGTTTCCCACTTCCCACGTGATCTGCCCTTCACACTTGGGCCCTGTATTCACGATAAAAAGGTTATGTTTCCCACTTCCCACGTGATCTACCCTTCACACTTGGGCCCTGTATTCACGATAAAAAGGTTATGTTGCTACCAAAGGTCTAGCATTGCCTTCCCGTTGTTGTCGGTATAGCCATCTAAATCCTGTATGTGGGCATTCATGTCACCTAATAGGACAATTTAAGCACCATTCCCGAAACCCTTAATACCAGCGCTTATGCATTCCACTAACTCTTTATTCTTCTCTGTGCAATTATTTCTGGTCCACAAATACGTAACGCCCAGCCAAGTTTTTTTCCCACTCATTGTACCTGATAACCAAAGATGCTCTTGACATTTTGAATTTACTCTTCTCCATTTGGCTCCCTGATGGATGAGCATTCCGTAAAGTGGAAAGTTGGGCTAGTTGGCGAGTAATCATACCTTACTGGTGAAGCAGCGCACTGACACAGACACAGTGAAGACACACAAGACGATACTCGAGTGCAGTGAGTGTCGTCTTTTCTTGTGTGTCTTCACTGTGTCCGTGTGAGGGAGCTGCTTCACCAGTAAGGTATGATGGTGAGCATTCCGACTCCCCTCCCTTTCTTTCAGACTTAGTTCTGTTCCACCCTTCCTAAACATAATTCTCAACAACAGACGGCTTTTCCGAGTCTCTAACTTGCGTTTCTGTAACCGCATACACCCCTATTTGTTCTATATTTAACTGCTCCTCAATCTCTGCCCACTTCTGCCGCCCTGCATGTTCATGTAGCCTATTGCATGGTGAGCTCTTTCTTGCTTAACCTTTTTCTGTTATTGACGGCGATGCTATACTGAGGTTCCCTTAGGGGACCTTCATTACTACCTACTCTTGCCTCCTGAGCGCCCGTGTGCCCCCTAAAAAAAGCAACAGCATGACCAGCAAGTTGCCAGCCCACTACTCGTGCAAGCCTGTAATTGAAGTGGATCCTCCCGTCTCGCTGAAAACCACCACCTTCTCACTTCCCTGTTTACTTCGACTACCTCGAAGCCTTTCTGTCAGCTCATTTTCCATATCGCTTCATTAGCAGCCACTACGGCTATATGTACGCGACTGTCACGTACCGGCACCTCCAGCACCGTGCACACCACGATCTGCACCTGAGCGGACAGCTCGTGCAAGTCGTCCACCCCCTTCGCCAAGCACTGGGCTAGTCCTGTCCCTTTCCTGTTTAGGACGTCATTTAGCCCACCTGCTACTATGACAAGGTTGCGCAGGTGGGCACTTTCCGCGAGCATTACTTTCGCTCGCTCCATGGCAGAAGCCAGCATTCACCCCGAAAATGTCCCTACCGCCACTCTTATTAACTTTCATCCTCTCCACAATTGCTTCTGAGCACCTAGCCAGGTTTCAATTGCCGGCGATAATCATTTCACTCTCTCCTACCTCTCCCTGCTTCCCTTTGTCCTTTTCCGCGTGATTCGGACTTGACAAGGGGCATTGACCCATACGCTCCTGCTTTTTCTGCGTGGCGGCCTCAAGGTAGGTGCCGCTCTTTCCAGCTAACCCCTCACCACGTTGCACGCATTCCACGTACTTCGCTGGCACTCCCTCTCCTTTCACGTCGGGGGACTGCGTTTCATTGTCACGACCCTTCTCGTTCACAATAGCGGCAGCCTGTTCAGCCTTTCCTTAGCTGCTTCATTTTCCCACTACCTTCCGTGCATCACGCTCCTTATTTAGCTCATTTTTGAGCCCTTGAACATGTCTGACAAGCTCTTCCTGGAAAGCCTCCATTTTCTCTAGCTTAGCATCGACACTACAGTGTGTGTCCTTTGACTCGGTTCCCTCTCCATTCTCATCCGTCCCCTCATCTACCTTGAGGCACCCCCCATGCCCTACCTGCTTTCCCGGCTTTATTGTCATGTATTACATGGCTTTTTCTAATGCAAATACTACTATATTACTATAATAATAATGCAGTGCATGTGCCTTCTGGCAAAAACCAATACACACGGGATTTAAATCCTCAACATGTCGCAAAGTAATTCTCACCAATGTTTTAAAAGCAATCAATGCTGCAGAGACTTAAGGTATGACACGTGTTCGCACGTGTTCAACCTCGAGGCCACGCACTCGTTTTCCTATGAACACACACACAGTAAAACCACTACTAGCTATTAGTCTTGCCACTTGCAAGCTACTATTTCAAGGCTATAGACTCAAAGTCCCACCCGGTTGCACGTGCTCAAGCACGTGGCGTGAAAGGGCGCTCTGACTATCCTGCATAATCAAATGTACACGAAACACACCCGCACACACAAAAGAAGAGAAAAAAGGAGAAAACTACTCATTATTTAAAGACTAAAAAAATCTGCAAATCAAGAACAGAAACAAGCTCAAAGCATGCAGAAAGACATGATTTTGTCGCCGCCACGGAGCCCTAAAAAGCACATCCATCGACCACAAAATCTAGAGCCATCTCCCATTACCACCATTACCACTTCTACCCTGCTACTGTGCTATCAGCTTTTGGAAATGAACTGCGTGTTTGCTAACGCACTGTGCTCCATGCCTGCTGCAAAATGTAGAATGGTAGAGGAAAAATGTGCGCAGTGGTTGGCCGCACAAGTAATGACTGGCATACTAGGAACGAAATGAATCTGACGAAGTTCACGGACCACTGCTACATAAGGACTGCTTGTGTTGCTGGCTTTTCACAATTCACGGCTTTCCTCGAGAATAAAAAAAATGACCGATCTGTCAAGCGTTGTACCGCTAGCCTTCAAAGAAAAGACTACAACCTCAGGACATCAAGAGTGTGTGCAGCTTCTTACATAGGGGCAAATGGAGTAGAGATACGCTTCCTGGCATAGCAAGCTTTTCTCATGTTATCTGCACACTTTCATGCCAACTCGCACACAAACTTACACCCACTCTATCGCCAACCTGTAAAGAATAAGGGGATAGATGCATTCTTGAATTAATGTGCCAAAGCATGGGTGACAGCAACTACAGTGACAGTCCACAAAGTAATTGAGTGACTAGCAATACGTCTTTGCTAAAAGCTGTTAGAAGGTACAGAACATCCACGAACAATTAGAAGATAATACGACAGTGGCCACACCAAGGAACGCTACCGAATCGGAAACATGATATGCTGCTCGTTCAGTCTTTGCCAAATAAAGAACAAAGAGCAATACATGCTGATCCTGATTCAATAAGAAAGTTTGGATAGCTTGGAATACATCTCTAGCCCTGGTTTTAGTACAAGCACCCTATACGCTACTCATGCTGTTTCGACAAGGCATAATGAGCTCTGAAAATGCTTACATGACCTCTGAAGCTGTGGCTAAAAACTTCATGCCGTCCACCCAGTCACCATCTAAGACAGCCACCAAAGTAGCTTTTATGAGCAGCACTGGGGGATCAAGCACATCCATTGTAAAGACAGAGACAAGGAATGGACATGTCACCGCATGATCAAACATGGCAGCATCCGCAGCCAATAAATGCCACGGAATTAAGGCACTCGTCATGCACTACTGGTAGGGTGCCAGCACCGCCGAGACGTAGTGTTGAGGCACCATAAGCACTGGACTCTCCCCGTGTGCTGCAAGTCCAGCTGCTTTTGCATATGCACGGCTGATCTGGAGCACGCGTTTGGAATGAGAGACCATGCCATGCAGTCCCATGCATGCTCGTCGGGACTACTAGCAGTGTTCCAGCCATGTTCGCATGTGTGAACACTTGTTCCCCTGCGTGCAAAGATTTGAAAAATAAAAAGTTGTTTTTGCTTGATTTCTTTGTATCCAGACTTCCGGTTTATGTGATCATAAGACCTGCTGTGGGTTGGCTGATGGCAGAGGTGGCTTGTGTAAGAGAAAGAAACAAGCAAAGGCATGGAGGTTAGCATGATGGACATCCAACTGAATACCTTGAACAGGGGAGAGGGATAAAAGATAAAAAGCCAAAGGAGAAAGGTTATGAAAATGTCATAAATAAAGCAGCAGTGGAAAGAACGCACATGTTTCACACCATCCGAACTGGCCTAGTTTTCCCAATGGGAGAAAAGGATCAAAAGATGAAAGGCTGACACCAACAGCCACTGTGTGTGAACTGAGATTTGACTATAGCTGCATTGAGCCAACTTTCTATGATCTCAATAACAGGGTTTATTGAAACTAGCGCCAAAGCTTCACCACGTTCTTCCCTTATAGGGGCGGGAATGCCCAAAGTCATTTTGTATCAGTTTTTGAAGAAGATTAAATTTCATTCTGGAGCAGACACATTCTGATTTTGGAGTAGTCTGTACTGCATATATCTTATTTGCACAGTCTGGAGCATGCAAATATTAATTTAGGGCCTTATAATTTAGTAGGTTAACAGACACAAAGCCTTACATTATGCAGCATTAAAGAAGTGTTGAGCACTATCTAGGCACTTTTCATACTATTTAAGTATTAAGTGCCGTCAGTTACACTACATACATACACACTCTTCTAGGCTCTCAACCCTACCCACCTCTACCAGGTGACCGGCTTCCCACTCCACTATATATAGTATATCCTTCTAGCCTCTCTAGCTCCACTAACAGTGAGGCATGTATAAGCCCCAGACCTCCTCACCAGCTCTCGCGGCAATATAAATGAATGTCACCACCTTTAGTTTTATTCATGGGGCTTAATTGTATCCGCCACGCAGGAGGAACTGATACAAGTCGTGTAAGGGCCATTTGTAAGGACCATTCGTGTTCATCGCGCCATTTGAACTAGCACGGCTTTCTGGATAGGAGAAAAGAATCAAAAGAGAAGATAAATGGCTGATGCCGACAGCCACTGTGGTGAAAATCACTTCAACAAGAGCTGCACGTATCATGCACCCCATTTTTACCAAATGTAAACTTGGTGTGATGCTATGTTCTCTCAAGACACTTGGGTACCTAGCCAATAACGGCCGTATGACGGTAACACTTGCTTAAGAAATATCTTGCAAAAGCTCATCGACTGATGCTCTTGGAACTTTGCTCTCACATTGCACATAAAATGGCCCTTATTCCCTAAAAGAAAATTGTTATTGTGACAGGTAGAGTTCATTCAAGACAGTGGAGAACTTCCTGCGAGGTTTGTAAAATAGGCTTGTAGAGCTCCTGAATGCTCGTATCATTTTCTAAAAATACAGCAATTAACCTGCATTCTTCCAACTTTCGGGACAAGCCACACATGGCATGGCTACTATTCTTAGAAAATATAAGGCCTGTTCAATTTTCCTGCACAGCAGTGCAGCAAATCAGGGCACGAGAAATTCAGAAATTGTGCAGCTCAATTTCAGCAGTGCAAGCACAACGCAAAAATTGAAACAAATGCTGAGGTGCAGATGTAATGCAGGTGTTTTGTTCACCTAAAATGTGCAGTACAATTATTTTGAGAGTTCCTGAACAGTATGTATAGTCAGCTTCTAGGGCATAAACATACACCGCATTATGAAGACAGCAGATGAATGTAAACGAAGTTTCACCGGTGCTTGTGCAAGCGTGCTCCTTTGCACAAGCCAAGCACCTTCTTCAAACTAATGGTTTAAAGGGCACCATTGCTGCACCGATGAAACAAATGGCAGGGTGCAGCATCTCATGAACTGGTTCATGTCATGGAAGTGCTTTGGTTTTCTCAGAGGAAACTTTACAACCATTTCATACAACAAACAGGCAAGGAACGAGGGTTTAGCAATTTTTACTTATGCTTTAAGCAGTGCACTAGAACATTTTCTTGCATGACAACCTAGCGCACCCTACGTCCTCTTTAAATATAAGCTCTGTGCATTATCTCATCCTCTTAGGAGACCATAAAACATGCGCATTCCTACTTGTGCACGTGGTGTCAGTTAGCATCACAAACATTAAAGAAATTTAGAAACAGGCTAAATCCTGACTAAGAAAGCCAAAGGTGACGTACTACAAGGACTTATTCGCAAATGTTTCCAGACACCGCCCAGAAATTGCATGGCAAACGATTAATCTTGTTCTAGGTCGCTGCAAGGATGATACACACCCGACATCGATGAAGCTGGGTTCATGTGAGATAACAGGCATAGCGCTTTCCGATTACTTTAACCAGCACTTTGTAACTGCACAAAGTGATATTCCTGAAGGCAATGATAGCATACAGATGACTTGTAATAGCGATGCTGTTTGCGAAAGCGCATTCTTTGTGCCTACTGATGAATATGAAGTATACAGTGTGTACATGGGTACAGTGTGAACTTTTCAACATGCTAAGCCTTTTCGCAAGTTTTTTTTTTTTAACGACATTCGTCGATACGAGAGCCACATGGTCTACATATTGGGAGAGCGAGGCTTAGCGGCCGCGGAGCATTGGCAAGCCTGAAGCGAGCAAGTACGGAAGCCTCGTGGGTTGTTCGAATTTCTTATGTAAATAGCTGCTTCTATCTCTGACTCTGATGAAGTTGCATCTCTGGGAGCCAGGTGGCCGCGGGCCACGGGTGCCGCTACGGGCTGACTGGTATTGCGGCCTGGCACCGGGCGCTCCGACACCGTCTGAGACGGTGGGCACCGTCAACTCTGATGCTGTGTGCACCGAACGGGGTAGGACCACCTAACAGAGTTAGCATCTCCTGGCGACTGTTTTGCGCCCATTTTGGGTGTTGTTTTTTGGATGCTGGTTGTGAGCGTAGCGACGCTTTAGGCCTAAGGCTTTACAACGCTGCCTGTCACACGTGGAGGGACACAACCTGGCGGACTGTAGCGTTGAGGTGTTGCACATTGCTTCCCTCATACTAGTTAGCCTCGCACGAATTGAAATTACTCATTCGACTCAAGGAAGCGAGCTTCGTTCTCGTGAACTTAGCATCTGAGTAGCTGCCTGATCTTTTGCTAGCCGAGTTGAACATTGTACCACATGGGCGATGTGGATGCAGAATTCCTCTCCCTCACACTACTTTAGTGTTTGTCGAGTGCGCTGAGTGTACGCAGCGTGAGCACATAGCCTGCGCTGCTGCCCCAAACTACGATCGAGCCAACCCGGGCAATGGTGATGCTGTGGCCAGTTCGGCGCAGCAACTTCTGCAGCCGCCTGTATCCAGCTCGCAACCCTCTGCGGCGGAGAAAAGAGCCGGCGGTCACGAACAGCTACGGCAGCTCTTGCCAGCAGGGCAGGTCGGCGTGAGCAACGCTTGCTCGTACCGACTACTGCGTCGCCGTTTCCAGAGTCCTGGCCTGGAATCGTGCCGTCGAGTCTGCAGAGCTGTTGCTGTGACCAGTGGACGCCAGCGGTGTACCCCAGAGACAATGTCGGCTCGCATGTTATGGACAGCGTGTGGACATTTCCTCGGCGTGGCCACTGTTGCATGTACTACCTTATTCACGAAACATGCGTGGATGTTAGACCGTGTGACATGTTTAGCCGGAATATGTAGTGATTTAAGGTTGGGGGGATGTGGGGATGCACGACTCTCACACATCCCTTGATATGTTGTTTTCCCACATAGCTCCCGTCTCCTGTAATCCAGATTCGGCGGGTGAATTGATGCCCGCAGCAGTCTGTGTGGTTGAAGCGCAGTACGAGAGACGGCGGGAGTGTTGCGCTGATAACGTCACCTAACGGCGGGGTTACTTCGGCGCAGAAAAGAGAAGGCTATTCCTCTTTGTTTCTGATTCGGCAAGTGGCGCAGATGTTCCGCGTGTGCGCCGATCCATGCTTCTGTGAGACAGTCTCGCGAGGAGGGCTCGTTCGAATGCGCCACCGTCCGCGTAACCGTACGCGCGAACAACCAGGCATTGGGATCCAGCATTGAGCGAACATATTCGCTCGCTATCCGATCGCAGTGAGTCGGACTTCGATTTGTCGCACTCACATCGGCATGTTATGTCGATAGCAACTCGGCTAGCAGGCATTAGTCTATGAAAGGTGCAATAAATGCCCTTGTGATTGTTTGCACTACTCTGTTGTCGTTCCTTTGTCGCAAGAGCACAGGTGAGAACCCCACAACACCGACACATAAGCTTAAAGTACATTCAAAGAAAACAAAAGTTGTAATATTTCGCACAAAAAATAAACCACTTAACATTAATCATGCTATTTATTTTCAGAGCCAACGCATTGAACTGGTTGAAGAGATTAAAATTCTTGGAGTTTATTTTTCTTCTAATTTACGTTGGGATGCCCATATCAAACATCTCTGCGGCAAACTCTCTGTGGTTACCGGTGCTATG
This sequence comes from Dermacentor variabilis, assembly GCF_050947875.1. Classification (NCBI taxonomy): domain Eukaryota; kingdom Metazoa; phylum Arthropoda; class Arachnida; order Ixodida; family Ixodidae; genus Dermacentor; species Dermacentor variabilis. The sequence goes on along the minus strand of NW_027460280.1, from coordinate 8,537,391 downwards.
GCACGTTGCCGCACATTTTTACCTATGAGAGCAAAACTTCAAATTTACTATGGTCTCTTATCGTATATAAGTTACTCTTACCTTGTCTGGGCTACAACATCTAAATCTAACTTGCAAAAGCTCGTAATACTTCAAAAGAAAATCGCTCGGTATAGAGCTCAGCTCAGCCAGTGACACTCGATACAGGCGACAATGAACAGAAGGGGCATCGCCGGTATCAATGCGATGTTTAACCGCAGTAGTTTGGGGCAAAGGATGATCGTTAAAGGAAAAAATATCGTAGGAAAACAACGCGGTAGAGCTCACGAGCGTGCTCAGACAGCATGTAGGGCGCAACCATTTTCTGTAAGTCAGGATCGGCTGAATTGCCGTCTACTGCAATAGACGCTACTGAGTGATCCTTGAATGAGCAAAGCTGGGCCAGAGACATGCGTGGCAGCACTGTGTCGTCAAGCCAAAATTGACCACTGGCAGGCAGACGTGATTCGCCGTAATAAATAAAACTGTATGAGGTACTGTGATCCCGTGTGTAAGGAGAACATCTTGCATAGGAGCCATGATGTGACCGTCGAGCACTGGTGGGGATAACACCAAGTCAACGCAAGTCAGTGCCGAAAGTGGTAAGCGAACGAAGTCGACGGAACTGAGGCGACTGGGGTGTGGTTCAGTGGGATCCAGAACAGACAGGTCAAGGCAAAGAGTACTGGCGGAACTATCGATAAGAGCAGAATGTGCGGAGAGGGAGTCTTAAGCTGAGGATGATGTCGTGGGGACAGTGGGTGATGACTGAATACCACGTTAGTGGAGCGATCGGCAAAGGAGACTCGGGTGGCACACATACCAATTACGGGGGCTGTCTTGCCATCGGCGACACGGACAACAGGCGTCGTGGCAGGCGTGATTATTTTCTTCAGCCGGTTAAATGGTCAGCACTCATTACCGACAAATGCGCCCCACTGTCTGTAAGAGAAGATACAGAAACACTGTCGACTGGCACATCAAGAAGGTTCAGATGAGTGGGCAACGTCAGTAGAGGATCTGGCGGCGTAGGGAGCAATTAAGCGTCACCTCGAGGTGCCGCATCGTCTAGTTTTCCGGCTGGGAGCGGTGTCCGAAGGGAGTCTGCGAATAGGAGCGACGAGGCTGGGGAGGGCGAGATTGTTCTTGGGGCGAAGGTGAACAAGAATAAGGGCGGTCCGGCGCAAGAGAATCAGTGGCGGCATTATCAGAGCACGCGGCATAGGGACGAGAAGGGCCACCTGGGGGGCAAGAGTAGGCAGTATAAGCAGACCGGGCCGGGTAACTCCAGCGACTGCGATAGTGCCAAGAAATGTGCCCGATTCGATGGCAGTAAAGACAATGGGCTTGTCAGCAGTGCGCCATTCAGATGGGTTGTGGAAACGTGGTGGGTAAGAAGAAGCCGGGTGGGTATCAGGGCGATGGGCCGAGCAGATGGTGTGAACACCCATGTTTGCAAACTCCTGGCAGACAAGTGCGTGGATCAGGGAAACCGTGACTGCAGGTGTGTTGGTGGGGCTTGGAGTCAAAGGCAGCCGGATAGGCAGCCTCGCTCTCACGCCGGACGATCCTGGTAACATCGCCAGTGTTGTTGGGACGAGGAGCGTCGGCACAGGAAGATGTCACTGGGGTGTTGGGCAGACGACGGGCAAACTGCTGGTCGATACGTCTGCTTTTAGCGAGTTCCAGGCTTGGCGCTCTTTTATAACTGCATCCACCGACGCCACGTTGTTGAATACGAGCAAGTTGAAGGCGTAATCGGCAATGGCTTTGAGGATGTGGGAAAGCTTGTCCGACTCAAGTCATGTGTGCGTCAACTTCGCGGCATGGAGCCAAAACATCCTGAATGTATGTGATATAGGGCTTTGTTGACGTCTGCACACGGCCGGAAAGCGCTTTCTGCGCTGCAAGTTGGTGACTGTAGGGGTTGCCGAACAAGTCTCTGAGCTTTTGCTTAAGCGAATCCCAACTGGTGAGCTCATCTTTGTGCGCCTGAAACCAAACTCGAGGTGTGCCACCGAGGTAAAAGACTACGTTGGCGAGCATGATAGTAGGGTCCCACCGGTTATTGCGGATGACGTGTTCGTACAGGCTGATCCAGTCCTCGACGTCTTCCCCATCTTTGCCCGAGAATACGCCAGGATCGAGGGGAGAGCGACGTAGGTCGTCGGAAGTGGCAGCAGGCGTTGGAGGTGGCTGAGTGGAGATGTCAGCGGGAGCCATAAAGGAAGGCTCCGTCCACTTCGAAGCTCCGTGACGAGGTACAGGGAACGTCCACCTCCACCAGATATGTTACGTAGGAAGACAGACAAAAAGCTAACGAAAAGTATGTTTACAGGGAAATATGCCGCACTTCGCCAAGAGGCAACAGCCCGCGCTAGCCTCTAATCGTCGTCTTCACACTGCTCGCCTCTTCATGATCGCAAATACTGTTCCTTAGCATTATTATTTGACATTCCTTGCTCAGCTAGAACTCTGCACTCACGCAAACCATACTACACGAAACCTGGAGGTATGGAAGGTACCATGGTTTTGAAACAATTACAGCCTACAGTCCTTAACACATATGCCGATTGTACTAAACAAATATAAGCACAACTATGCTAAATAAAAATGGTTTGAGTGATTACTTTCTTTATAGCGACATTTTAGTATACTGCATTCGTGTAAAATGTGCATACGTGTCATGTGTAATGTTTGTTGTGTATTAAGTCTTCTGTGGATATATCACGCGAGTGCTACTGCCATGTAAGGGACCCTGGACCTCAGTCAAGCTGCTGCGACAGCTTTTTGCCCAGGTGTCCCTCCAGTTCCCTTTCTTTCTGGCAAATAAAATTGACTGATTGATTGATTGGTTGGTTGGTTGGTTGGTTGGTTGATGCGTATAACGTTTTCAAACACTAAAACTAACAACACTAGACCGTGATAGCAGAAGTCATGCAGTCACGCTTGCATCTTGAGTGCTGCGACGTGGCAGCCATTGGCTTTCATCGCATCAGGCATCTCCTCAACAGTCTCACTCAGCCCACCAGCCAATATATTCTAGGCAGTATAAAGGCTCGTAGTACAACAATTATGGGAGAAAATATCTGCAATGGTGGCCCTGTGTATAGGAGACCTCTTTTGTATTTTTCCCGTTTTTTGCACATGCGCGAGATGCGAGAGACATCTGCGGACTTTTGCTTCTTGAAATCTGGCTTTACCTAGTTACTAAAGCATCAGGAGGCCGACGTGCCTTGTTCCATTTGTCCCTAGCCGAGTCCCAGAACATTTTGCAATAAGCTCTCTCCACTTGTGTTCCATGGCATCACAGTCGCAGCACTGCATTCGTGATTGAGAGGCCTGTAGTTTGAATAGAGTGGTAAACAGTTTCTTTTTGTCAGTTTCCTCTTGATTTCCGTAATAGTAATTTACCTATGCTTCACCACCAGGCCTGACATGGAAGGTTCTTGTCAAAGGGACCAAAGCGACCAATGAATAATAACATGTTACTGTGAATCCACTTTACTGTAGCATATTCATTTGTAAGTTGACTTCATGGCTGAGCTGTGCATACGCAGAGCATGCCCACGTGGCACGTACTCCTCACGTCACAAACCACTGTGGCACTGGCACAGCGCCAAAGACTACCTGCAAAGCAGCAAACGTTATGCTATGTGCACTACAGTGACACAGGCCACCCACTGACGACAAACTGCCACTCCACCATTACAGCCTCATCATCATCATCAGCCTGGTTACGCCCACTGCATGGCAAAGGCCTTTCCAATACTTCAACTACCCCGGTCATGTACTAATTGTGGCCATCTCGTCCCTGCAAACTTCTTAATCTCATCTGCCCACCTAACTTTCTGCCACCCCCTGCTACGCTTCCCTCCCCTTGGAATCCAGTGCGTAACCCTTAATGACCATCGATTATCTTCCCTCCTCATTACATGTCCAGCCCATGCCCCTTTCTTTTTCTTGATTTCAACTAAGATGTCATTAACTCGTGTTTGTTCCCTCACCCCAATCTGCTCTTTACTTATACCTTAACGTTATACCCATCATTCTTCCCAAAGCTCGTTGCGTCGTCCTCAATTTAAGTAGAACCCTTTTCGTAAGCTTCCAGGTTTCTGCCTTGTACGTGAGTACTTGTAAGACACAGCTGTTATACACTTTTCTCTTGAGGGATAAGGGCAACCTGCTGTTCATGATCTGAGAATGCCTGCCAAACGCACCCCAGCTCATTCTTATTCTGATTATTTCAGTCTCATGATCCGGATCCGCGGTCACTACCTGTCCTAAGTAGATGTATTCCCTTATCACTTCCAGAGCCTCACTACCTATCGTAAACTGCTGTTCTCTTCCAAGACTGTTAAACATTACTTTAGTTTTCTGCAGATTAATTTTAAGACCCACCCTTCGGCTTTGCCTCTCCAGGTCACTGAGCATGCATTGCAGTTGGTCCCTTGAGTTACTAAGCAAGGCAATATCATCAGCGAATCGCAAATTACTAAGGTATTCTCCATTAACTCTTATCCCCAATTCTTCCCAATCCAGGTCTCTGAATACCTCCTGTAAACACGCTGTGAATAGCATTGGAGGGATCGTATCTCCCTGCCTGACTCCTTTCTTTATTGGGATTTTGTTGCTTTCGTTATGGAGGACTACGGTGGCTGTGGAGCCGCTATAGATATCTTTCAGTATTTTTACATACGGCTCGTCTAAACCCTGATTCTGCAATGCCTCCATGACTGCTGAGGTTTCGACTGAATCAAACGGTTTCTCGTAATCAATGAAAGCTATATATAACGGTTGATTATATTCCGCACATTTTTCTATCACCTGATTGATTGTGTGAATATGGTCTATTGTTGAGTAGCCTTTACGGAATCCTGCCTGGTCCTTTGGTTGACGGAAGTCTAAGGTGTTCCTGATTCTATTTGCAATTACCTTAGTAAATACTTTGTAGGCAACGGACAATAAGCTGATCGGTCTATAATTTTTCAAGTCTTTGGCGTCCCCTTTCTTAAGGATTAGGATTATGTTAGCGTACTTCCAAGATTCCGGTACGCTCGAAGTCATGAGGCATAGCGTATATAGGGTGGCCAGTTTTTCTATAACAATCTGCCCACCAACCTTCAACAAATCTGCTGTTACCTGATCCTCCACAGCTGCCTTCCCCCTTTGCATAGCTCCCAAGGCTCTCTTTACGTCTTCCAGCGTTTCTTGTGCGATTTCAAATTCCTCTAGACTATTCTCTCTTCCATTATCGTCGTGGGTGCCACTGGTACTGTATAAACTGCTCAGCCACTTAACTATCTCAACCATATTAGTAATGATATTGCCGGCTTTGTCTCTTAACGCATACATCTGATTCTTGCCTATTCCTAGTTTCTTCACTGCTTTTAGGCTTCCTCCGTTCCTGACAGCATGTTCAATTCTTCTTATACTTCCATATGTCTCAGAGTCTGTATTAGCCATTAAAATGCCATTTGAACGGAAGTTCAAGCGACGCTTACACTGGAGCAAAGCGCCATCCTCCGTAGTACCCACGCAAATGTGCCTTTGAACAGTCAATAGCAAAAAGGACCCAGATCTCGCAAGCCTCCAAGGGTGCGATCTTGCACATTACATGTTCCAAAATAGAACGGAGGCGGTC